>NC_090448.1:451919042-453139089 GCF_031143425.1 Pleurodeles waltl | reverse complement strand
GATCGGCCTATTTTTTAGGCCGAACTGCCCCCGGGGGGGGGGGGCAGAACACTCTAGGCGCCAGGGCAATTTTTTTTTTGTGTTTTTTTTTTGTTGTTTCTTTTTTTAGAGATGGGGAGCGACCCATCAGGCAAGGGTCGCTCCCCTGGGGGGGGCAAATTGTATTTAGACCATTTCTGCCCCCCTGGGGGCAGATTGGCCAATTTTAGGTCAATCTTCCCCCTAGGGGGCAGAAACCACTAGGCACCGGGGATTTGTTTTTTGGCGCCAATGTCACGCAGGGGGAGCGACCCCGTAGGCAAGGGTCGCTCCCGAGGGGGGGGGTGGAGGTTGGGGGGGCAAATTTATTTTAGGCCATTTCTGCCCCCCCGGGGGACAGATCGGCCTATTATTAGGCCGAACTGCCCCCGGGGGGGGGGGGCAGAACACTCTAGGCGCCAGGGCAATTTTTTTTTTGTGTTTTTTTTTTTTGTTGTTTCTTTTTTTAGAGATGGGGAGCGACCCATCAGGCAAGGTCGCTCCCCTGGGGGGGGGCAAATTGTATTTAGACCATTTCTGCCCCCCTGGGGGCAGATTGGCCAATTTTAAGTCAATCTGCCCCCAAGGGGGCAGAAACCACTAGGCACCGGGGATTTGTTTTTTGGCGCCAATGTCACGCAGGGGGAGCGACCCCGTAGGCCAGGGTCGCTCCGGGGGGGGGGTGGAGGTTGGGGGGGCAAATTTATTTTAGGCCATTTCTGCCCCCTCGGGGGACAGATCGGCCTATTATTAAGCCGAACTGCCCCCGGGGGGGGGGCAGAACACTCTAGGCACCAGGGCAATTTTTTTTTTGTGTTTTTTTTTTTTGTTGTTTCTTTTTTTAGAGATGGGGAGCGACCCATCAGGCAAGGGTCGCTCCCCTGGGGGGGCAAATTGTATTTAGACCATTTCTGCCCCCCTGGGGGCAGATTGGCCAATTTTAGGTCAATCTGCCCCCAAGGGGGCAGAAACCACTAGGCACTGGGGATTTGTTTTTTAGCGCCAATGTCACGCAGGGGGAGCGACCCCGTAGGCAAGGGTCGCTCCCGGGGGGGGGGGGGTGGGGGTTGGGGGGGCAAATTTATTTTAGGCCATTTCTGCCCCCCCGGGGGACAGATCGGCCTATTATTAGGCCGAACTGCCCCCCGGGGGGGGCAGAACACTCTAGGCAGCAGGGCAATTTTTTTTTTGTGTGTTTTTTTTTTGTTGTTTCTTTTTTTAGAGATGGGGAGCGACCCATCAGGCAAGGGTCGCTCCCCTGGGGGGGCAAATTGTATTTAGACCATTTCTGCCCCCCTGGGGGCAGATTGGCCAATTTTAGGTCAATCTGCCCCCAAGGGGGCAGAAACCACTAGGCACCGGGGATTTGTTTTTTGGCGCCAATGTCACGCAGGGGGAGCGACCCCGTAGGCAAGGGTCGCTCCCGGGGGGGGATGGGGGTTGGGGGGGCAAATTTATTTTAGGCCATTTCTGCCCCCCCGGGGGACAGATCGGCCTATTATTAGGCCGAACTGCCCCCGGGGGGGGGGGGCAGAACACTCTAGGCACCAGGGCAAATTTTTTTTTGTGTGTTTTTTTTTTTGTTGTTTCTTTTTTTAGAGATGGGGAGCGACCCATCAGGCAAGGGTCGCTCCCCTGGGGGGGCA
The DNA here is from genome assembly GCF_031143425.1 of Pleurodeles waltl. Classification (NCBI taxonomy): domain Eukaryota; kingdom Metazoa; phylum Chordata; class Amphibia; order Caudata; family Salamandridae; genus Pleurodeles; species Pleurodeles waltl. The sequence goes on along the minus strand of NC_090448.1, from coordinate 453,137,425 downwards.
AATTGTATTTAGACCATTTCTGCCCCCCTGGGGGCAGATTGGCCAATTTTGGGTCAATCTGCCCCCAAGGGGGCAGAAACCACTAGGCACCGGGGATTTGTTTTTTGGCGCCAATGTCACGCAGTGGGAGCGACCCCGTAGGCAAAGGTCGCTCCCGGGGGGGGGGATGGGGGTTGGGGGGGCAAATTTATTTTAGGCCATTTCTGCCCCCCCGGGGGACAGATCGGCCTATTATTAGGCCGAACTGCCCCTGGGGGGGGGGGGCAGAACACTCTAGGCACCAGGGCAATTTTTTTTTTTGTGTTTTTTTTTTTTTGTTGTTTCTTTTTTTAGAGATGGGGAGCGACCCATCAGGCAAGGGTCGCTCCCCTGGGGGGGCAAATTGTATTTAGACCATTTCTGCCCCCCTGGGGGCAGATTGGCAAATTTTAGGTCAATCTGCCCCCAAGGGGGCAGAAACCACTAGGCACCGGGGATTTGTTTTTTGGCGCCAATGTCACGCAGGGGGAGCGACCCCGTAGGCAAGGGTCGCTCCCGGGGGGGTGGTGGGGGTTGGGGGGGCAAATTTATTTTAGGCCATTTCTGCCCCCCCGGGGGACAGATCGGCCTATTATTAGGCCGAACTGCCCCCCGGGGGGGGCTGAACACTCTAGGCACCAGGGCAATTTTTTTTTTGTGTGTTTTTTTTTTTGTTGTTTCTTTTTTTAGAGATGGGGAGCGACCCATCAGGCAAGGGTCGCTCCCCTGGGGGACAAATTGTATTTAGGCCATTTCTGCCCCCCTTGGGGGCAGATTGGCTGAGTTTAGGTCAACCTGCCCCCAAGGGGGCAGAAACCACTAGGCACCGGGGATTTGTTTTTTGGTGCCAATGTCACGCAGGGGGAGCGACCCCGTAGGCAAGGGTCGCTCCCGGCGGGGGAGGGTGGGGGTTGGGGGGGCAAATTTATTTTAGGGCATTTCTGCCCCCCCCCCTGGGGCCGGCTGAGCTACAGGCCAAACACCACAGGTAGGCACCTTGCAAAAAACACCTCTGTTTTCTGTGAAAAAATATGTTGTGTCCACGTTGTGTTTTGGGCCATTTCCTTTTGTGGGCGCTAGGCCTACCCACAGAAGTGATGTACCATTTTTATCGAGAGACTTAGGGGAACGCTGGGTGGAAGGAAATTTGTGGCTCCTCTCAGATTCCAGAACTTTCTGTCACCGAAATGAGAGGAAAAAGTGTTTTTTGGGCCAAATTTTTATGTTTGCAAAGGATTCTGGGTAACATAACCTGGTCAGAGCCCCGCAAGTCACCCCATCTTGGATTCCCCTGGGTTTCTAGTTTTCAAAAATGCACTGGTTTGCTAGGTTTCCTCAGGTGTCGGCTGAGCTACAGGCCAAAATCCACAGGTAGGCACTGCTTTTTATAAAAAAATGTGATGTGTCCACGTTGTGTTTTGGGCCCTTTCCTTTCGTGGGCGCTAGTCCTACCCACACAAGTGAGGTATCATTTTTATCGGGAGACTTGGGGGAACGCTGGGTAGAAGGAAATTTGTGGCTCCTCTCAGATTCCAGAACTTTCTGCCACAGAAATGTGAGTAACATGTGTATTTTTAGCCAAATTTTGAGGTTTGCAAAGGATTCTGGGTAACAGAACCTGGTCCGAGCCCCGCAAGTCACCCCTCCTTGGATTCCCCTAGGTCTCTAGTTTTCAGAAATGCACAGGTTTGGTAGGTTTCCCCAGGTGCCGGCTGAGCTAGAGGCCAAAATCTACAGGTAGGCACTTCGCAAAAAACACCTCTGTTTTTTTCCAAAATTTAGGATGTGTCCACGTTGCGCTTTGGGGTGTTTCCTGTCGCCGGCGCTAGGCCTACCCACGCAAGTGAGGTATCATTTTTATCGGGAGACTTGGGGGAACGCTGGGTAGAAGGAAATTTGTGGCTCCTCTCAGATTCCAGAACTTTCTGCCACAGAAATGTGAGTAACATGTGTATTTTTAGCCAAATTTTGAGGTTTGCAAAGGATTCTGGGTAACAGAACCTAGTCCGAGCCCCGCAAGTCACCCCTCCTTGGATTCCCCTAGGTCTCTAGTTTTCAGAAATGCACAGGTTTGGTAGGTTTCCCTAGGTGCCGGCTGAGCTAGAGGCCAAAATCTACAGGTAGGCACTTTGCAAAAAACACCTCTGTTTTTTTCCAAAATTTAGGATGTGTCCACGTTGCGCTTTGGGGTGTTTCCTGTCGCCGGCGCTAGGCCTACCCACCCAAGTGATGTATCATTTTTATCGGGAGACTTGGGGGAACGCTGGGTGGAAGGAAATTTGTAGCTCCTCTCAGATTCCAGAACTTTCTGCCACAGAAATGTGAGGGACATGTGTTTTTTTAGCCAAATTTTGAGGTTTGCAAAGGATTCTGGGTAACAGAACCTGGTCCGAGCCACACAAGTCACCCCTCCTTGGATTCCCCTAGGTCTCTAGTTTTCAGAAATGCACAGGTTTGGTAGGTTTCCCTAGGTGGCGGCTGAGCTAGAGGCCAAAATCTCCAGGTAGTCACTTTGCTAAAAACAGCTCTGTTTTCTGTGATGTGTCCACGTTGTGTTTTGGGGCATATCCTGTCGCGGGCTCTAGGCCTACCCACACAAGTGAGGTATCATTTTTATCGGGAGACGTGGGGGAACGCTGGGTGGAAGGAAATTTGTGGCTCCTCTCAGATTCCAGAACTTTCTGCCACAGAAATGTGAGGAACATGTGTTTTTTTAGCCAAATTTTGAGATTTGCAAAGGATTCTGGGTAACAGAACCTGGTCCGAGCCCCGCAAGTCACCCCTCCTTGGATTCCCCTAGGTCTCTAGTTTTCAGAAATGCACAGGTTTGGTAGGTTTCCCTAGGTGGCGGCTGAGCTAGAGGCCAAAATCTACAGGTAGTCACTTTGCTAAAAACAGCTCTGTTTTCTGTGATATGTCCACGTTGTGTTTTGGGGCATATCCTGTCGCGGGCGCTAGGCCTACCCACACAAGTGAGGTATCATTTTTATCGGGAGACTTGGGGGAACGCTGGGTAGAAGGAAATTTGTGGCTCCTCTCAGATTCCAGAACTTTCTGCCACAGAAATGTGAGTAACATGTGTATTTTTAGCCAAATTTTGAGGTTTGCAAAGGATTCTGGGTAACAGAACCTGGTCCGAGCCCCGCAAGTCACCCCTCCTTGGATTCCCCTAGGTCTCTAGTTTTCAGAAATGCACAGGTTTGGTAGGTTTCCCTAGGTGCCGGCTGAGCTAGAGGCCAAAATCTACAGGTAGGCACTTTGCAAAAAACACCTCTGTTTTTTTCCAAAATTTAGGATGTGTCCACGTTGCGCTTTGGGGTGTTTCCTGTCGCCGGCGCTAGGCCTACCCACGCAAGTGAGGTATCATTTTTATCGGGAGACTTGGGGAACGCTGGGTGGAAGGAAATTTGTAGCTCCTCTCAGATTCCAGAACTTTCTGCCACAGAAATGTGAGGGACATGTGTTTTTTTAGCCAAATTTTGAGGTTTGCAAAGGATTCTGGGTAACAGAACCTGGTCCGAGCCACACAAGTCACCCCTCCTTGGATTCCCCTAGGTCTCTAGTTTTCAGAAATGTACAGGTTTGGTAGGTTTCCCTAGGTGCCGGCTGAGCTAGAGGCCAAAATCTACAGGTAGTCACTTTGCTAAAAACAGCTCTGTTTTCTGTGATATGTCCACGTTGTGTTTTGGGGCATATCCTGTCGCGGGCGCTAGGCCTACCCACACAAGTGAGGTATCATTTTTATCGGGAGACGTGGGGGAACGCTGGGTGGAAGGAAATTTGTGGCTCCTCTCAGATTCCAGAACTTTCTGCCACAGAAATGTGAGGAACATGTGTTTTTTTAGCCAAATTTTGAGGTTTGCAAAGGATTCTGGGTAACAGAACCTGGTCCGAGCCCCGCAAGTCACCCCTCCTTGGATTCCCCTAGGTCTCTAGTTTTCAGAAATGCACAGGTTTGGTAGGTTTCCCTAGGTGGCGGCTGAGCTAGAGGCCAAAATCTACAGGTAGTCACTTTGCTAAAAACAGCTCTGTTTTCTGTGATATGTCCACGTTGTGTTTTGGGGCATTCCTGTCGCAGGCGCTAGGCCTACCCACACAAGTGAGGTATCATTTTTATCGGGAGACATGGGGGAACGCTGGGTGGAAGGAAATTTGTGGCTCCTCTCAGATTCCAGAACTTTCTGCCACAGAAATGTGAGGAACATGTGTTTTTTTAGCCAAATTTTGAGATTTGCAAAGGATTCTGGGTAACAGAACCTGGTCCGAGCCCCGCAAGTCACCCCTCCTTGGATTCCCCTAGGTCTCTAGTTTTCAGAAATGCACAGGTTTGGTAGGTTTCCCTAGGTGGCGGCTGAGGTAGAGGCCAAAATCTACAGGTAGTCACTTTGCTAAAAACAGCTCTGTTTTCTGTGATATGTCCACGTTGTGTTTTGGGGCATATCCTGTCGCGGGCGCTAGGCCTACCCACACAAGTGAGGTATCATTTATATCGGGAGACATGGGGGAACGCTGGGTGGAAGGAAATTTGTGGCTCCTCTCAGATTCCAGAACTTTCTGCCACAGAAATGTGTGGAACATGTGTTTTTTTAGCCAAATTTTGAGGTTTGCAAAGGATTCTGGGTAACAGAACCTGGTCCGAGCCCCGCAAGTCACCCCTCCTTGGATTCCCCTAGGTCTCTAGTTTTCAGAAATGCACAGGTTTGGTAGGTTTCCCTAGGTGGCGGCTGAGCTAGAGGCCAAAATCTACAGGTAGTCACTTTGCGAAAAACAGCTCTGTTTTCTGTGATATGTCCACTTTGTGTTTTGGGGCATATCCTGTCGCGGGCGCTAGGCCTACCCACACAAGTGAGGTATCATTTTTATCGGGAGACGTGGGGGAACGCTGGGTGGAAGGAAATTTGTGGCTCCTCTCAGATTCCAGAACTTTCTGCCACAGAAATGTGAGGAACATGTGTTTTTTTAGCGAAATTTTGAGGTTTGCAAAGGATTCTGGGTAACAGAACCTGGTCCGAGCCCCGCAAGTCACCCCTCCTTGGATTCCCCTAGGTCTCTAGTTTTCAGAAATGCACAGGTTTGGTAGGTTTCCCTAGGTGGCGGCTGAGCTAGAGGCCAAAATCTACAGGTAGTCACTTTGCGAAAAACAGCTCTGTTTTCTGTGATATGTCCATGTTGTGTTTTGGGGCATATCCTGTCGCGGGTGCTAGGCCTACCCACACAAGTGAGGTACCATTTTTATCGGGAGACTTGGGGGAACATAGATTAGCAAAACAAGTACCATCGCCCCTTGTCTTTCTCTACATTTTTTCCTTCCAAATATAGGTGTGTGTGTAAAAAAGACATCTATTTGAGAAATTCCCTGTAATTCACGTGCTACTATGGTCACCCCGGAATTCAGAGATGTGCAAATAACCACTGCTCCTCAACACCTTATCTTGTGCCCTTTTTGGAAATGCAAAGGTTTTCTTGATAGCAATTTTTTACTCCTTATATTTCAGCAAATGAATTGCTGTATACCCGGTATAGAATGAAAACGCACTGCAGGGTGCAGCTCATTTATTGGCTCTGGGTTCCTCGGGTTCTTGATGAACCTACAAGCCCTATATATCCCCGCAACCAGAGGAGTCCAGCAGACGTAACGGTATATTGCTTTCGATAATCTGACATTGCAGGGAAAAGTTACAGAGTAAAACGTAGAGAAGAATTGATGGTTTTTTCACCTCAATTTCAATATTTTTCTTTTTCAGCTGTTATTGTCTGTAGGAAACCCTTGTAGGATCTACACAAATGACCCCTTGCTGAATTCAGAATTTTGTCTACTTTTCAGAAATGTTTAGGTTTCTGGGATCCAGCATTGGTTTCATGACCATTCCTGTCACTGACTGGAAGGAGGCTGAAAGCACAAAAAATTGCACAAATGGGGTATGCCCCAGTAAAATGCCAAAATTGTGTTGAAAAATTGGGTTTTCTGATTCAAGTCTGCCTGTTCCTGAAAGCTGGGAAGCTGCTGAGTTTAGCACCGCAAACCCTTTGTTGATGCCATTTTCAGGGGAAAAACCACAAGCCTTCTTCTGCAGCCACTTTTTCCAATTTTTTTGAAAAAAACGAAATTTTCACTGTATTTTGGCCAATTTCTTGGCCTCCTTCAAGGGAACCCACAAAGTCTGGGTACCTCTAGAATCCCTAGGATGTTGGAAAAAAAGGACGCAAATTTGGCTTGGTTAGCTTATGTGGACAAAAAGTTATGAGGGCCTAAGCGCGAACTGCCCCAAATAGGCAAAAAAAGGCCCGGCACAGGAGGGGGAAAAGGCCTGGCAGCGAAGGGGTTAATATAACTTTCTCCCACAAATACTAAATTGAATATAAGCTTATTCACTGAATTGAGACCCCTTTTTTCCAGATACCAATATTCTACATCCAACTGAGGCTTTAATAATTCCAACCTTTCACCAGTACGCATACTATTTTAAATATACCCCTTTTTGTTTCTGTACATCATAGCACACTCCTTACTGATAGTCTTTTGCTTGACAGTTCCCCAGGTCATGTTTTGTCCTGATGAGTATTCAGCAAGAGGGTTGAAACGCCATTGACACATTAATCAGACAAGACCTCTTCAATTATGTTTTGAATTATCAATCAATGTATTGAGAAGCATACCTTATAACTTAATAACAGGCTGTCTTTGTGAGAGACTAAAGATCACAAAACTATAACTGATTTCTTTATTGTTTTATGGTGTAGTTTCTCTTTTCTCACTTGGGGATCACTTTTTTCAACAATCACTCCTTTCCTAAAGTATGATTATAAAAATGATTCACCATTATATGCTGATGCAGCTTCCAAAACATTAAAAACAAGTTTTTCACATATATGTTGGTACTGGATTCAGTGGAGCTTTTTTGAAAGATTCTAGAAAGATGATTTTTATCTTCATTTAAGAACTTTTTGTATGAGTTAACCAGAAGCAAGATTTTTCTGCTTTAATATTTAAATTGATTGAAAATGAGTTTCACATGGATATGTGTTTTGTGATAATTATACCCAGGTTCACGTGGACTCTCTGGGTTGCTCTTGTATTTGTTTAGTGTCACACCCACTAGTAGCTTTAAATTTACAGGCCTTCAGCACATATAGAGCACTGTACAAGGGCCTTAAAAGTAAATTAAATATGTCACTTGTGGTGAAGCCAAGTAACCAAGTTTAGGGTACAAAGCACTTGCACTTTAGCACAGGTCAGCAGTGGTAAAATGCCCAGAATCATAAAAGTCAGTAAAAACGATTCAGAAAAACAAGTCAGAGGGCAAAAAGTTAGGGAAATCCACATCAAATATGTTAGGTCCAACAACGGCCCAAAGCTGTCAAAAGCCATCAGAAAGCCATCAGAAAATATTTTCATGGCAAGATTGTGGAGATAACGTCCTTATATTCAAAGCTTGGGTGAAGAAAGTGGTTACTAAAAGGATCAAACATTAGTAAAATCAATAGGTCTAGACTTTTGGACTTATTGGCTTTGCCAGTGGTGTTTGCCAATGCTGTGTAGGATCTGCAAAAAGCAGATTGACATAGACACCATTTTCCTTTTTATTGACTGATGTAAGAAGGCATCCTAAAAACAAATAAAAAATAATAGTTCTCCAAAAGTGAGCAGTAAAGGACTACAAGTCAGCCAAGCAAAAGGATAATAAAGAGGCTATGTTCCAAGGGAGAGACAAAGACACAATGGGCAAAGCAAACCATAAAATAAGAAGGGAGCTAATGAGTGTAACTATGGAGTCACCAATGGAAAGGACTGGGCAGGCCTTAAGTAGGAGTGTGCGAAATTTGCTTAATTTGCTTTCACATAGTTTGAGAAATCTCTGCAAAATTACATGAAAGTATGTATAACTATGCGAAAGACAAATTCTTCATTTTGTGGTACATTTTGGCAAGAAATGTGTACTTGTGTCAATTGTTGATGCAAGGATGCACCTTGCACTAAAGTAAATAGTGCAAAAACAGCTGCTGATGTGAATGGTGCAGTAAATTTTTAGTGTGCGTGGCACATCCTTACATAATGTAGCATAATGGCATAAATTCAGGTATTTTATGTAACGAGCATAACACATAATTCTCGAATTATGCTAGCCTAACTTGAACTTCCCACAGACCTACCTTTAAGGCCACTGTAAATTTTGGTAAGCCCACAAAAGGTCTTTTTCAGCCAGACAAGAATTCTAATAAGTCTGACATTTGCTTTACTCACAAGAGTGGTCATATAAGTGCGAATTTCAACCATTTCTTTTTAATCTTTTACCAACTAGGCACATATACTTTATTGCTGAAGAATTCATAAGGACCAACGGGACTTTTTAGAAACCTTTTGCAGCTGATCAAATGGAATTTCCTGTTGGCCAGCCAATGGATGAGCTTATTTCTGAGGCAGATTTTGGGATAGGTATCTTTCACGTAGCAAGAAATCCTTACATTTCTCAAGTCTACCCTGCATACTACAAAAAACACCCCCGTTGTCCTCCAATTATGGCGCAGTTTCTGGAATAGTTTTCACCTGGCACTCATCATGTTTCCCGCGTGCGCGTTCGCTGGCCGCGCGATCACCTGCACCGATGCATAGAGAGCTGAAAATGCTGCTCCGCTCTTGAAACCTCCCTGTTTGAACATTCAAAACTAATTAGGATTTTTCACTTTTATGTGATTCCTAATCCCAGAATAACTGTAAATTGAAAATGAGCACTTGAATAATGAAACCTCCGACTAATTAAGGAGGCCTCCAGCCGATGTAAGGGTTGAGGCACCGTCTATTTATTTAATAGGGCACTGACCAGGACTGGCCCTAATGAGAAGCGATAAAACCTGCACATGGGTGCCCGGGGAGGGATTCGGCAACATTATAACTTTATATTTCAAACACTGGCATCATCAGGCATTCAGAAAAGGCCACCGTTTCTAATATAGACTTTTTACTAGGTAAATACAGCTTTCATTAAATACCTGTAGGCATGCCCGGATATAAACGCGGAAGAGGGAAGTGGGCTAATTATTTGATGGTGGTGGGTGTTTTAAATACTCTATTGTTGAGCGCTTGAGCTTTAACTTGAAATACCAGAATTCTATACAACCGTTTTCTCGTCAATTTATTTTACAGGGCCAGTGTGCACATCATAGTCACATAAATGAAACATCATTAACATTGAAGTCACCTATTGCACTGAACTAGTTGGGACACCATGCCAGTCTAATTAAAAGGTTTAGGGTGTGATACAATGCACCTACCTAAACACCACATTACAATGGTTTTCTAACTTACGAAATTGCTCAGTCAACTTTATTTGAATTGTTCAGGCATTAGCCTCCGGGATGAACAACTAAGTCATCCTCAAGCACGACTGAAGTCGCAGCATCACCACTTCAAATGATTTTATTAAACTATGAGTGAAAGTAAAATAATCTGATAGCTAAATTATGGCGTACCTTAAGAGTGTGCTTTCTCAGTTCAACAGAAAATATAAAGCCACTTTGGTCACTCGATAAATCTGTGTGGAACAACAGGGTGGGGGTTGTTCTTTCCAGATGGAGACTTCAGTGCCACACTGGATTTAGAAGGGAGTTGGGATTAAGGGAGCAAGTAAAACCAGTAACTCAAATCTCAGGTAAAATGTGGTTGTATGCTGTTCACAAACCAGACAACTTCACACACTGCTGCTGTGTGTCAGACAGTATCAACACTCCTCACACAGCACCCTGGTGAAAAATCATTGTCATGTAGTGCACAATAAGGGGATCCTTAACACAGAAGGTTTCTGGTTTATCTGTGGAAAGTCTGCACCATTATTGTCTAATATAGGTTGTACGAAATTATTAGTTGAGGAAGTTGGAAGCCCTACTCAAATAATAAACACAATCCTTGACTGGGTGAACCACAAAAGTTACTAAATAATCCTCTGCTTAACGCTCTGGTAGCCTGGCACAAAGGCAGTCAAGCTTAATTTAGAGGCAATGTGTAAAGGATTTTGGCAGAACTTGAACAGTAATAAAGTGAAAAACAGAACACAAGATAAATCCCAAACAATTTTAGAAAAAAGAGTAAAAAGTAATTAGTAAAATCAGACCATGATAATAAAATTCTAATCAGAAGAAGCAAAGGTATGAGTTTTAAAGTTTTAGGTGAAAGTAGTGCCAAAAAGCACAAAATGCCACTCACAGATATCTGGTCATGCTGGACCAGGGGAAAGTCACAAGTTGAGGCTGACCATGATCAAGAGTGCGCCAGTTACAAGAACCATGTTGGTCCCGCTGAAGAATCACCCTCTCAAGTTCAACACGAGGTGCTCCAGTTCACGTTGGTGGGGGCCGTGAGGAGGTCCTTGTCAGCACGAGGAGCAGGTCGGACGTCATGGATGGTCGCTGTTGTAGTACAAAGAGCAAGTTGTTGCTGGAACTTTGTGTTGGTGGTCGACATAGAATATTTCTGTCAGCTCAAAGAGCAGGAGCCTCGTAATGGGGATCATCACAAATGGGCACTGTTGGTGCAAAGAGTAGAACTTGCTGGAGCTTCGCGTTGCAAGTCGTCGGTGAATTCAAAACTTGTGTTTAGTAGTGCTACTCTGCTTTTAAGTTGAAAATGAAAAATCCCTAAATTGAACTATTAGCAAAAATTGACTTTTGATTAATAATTAGCACCAGGTTAATGACTGGGTCATTTCAGATTTTCCAGATTATTTTGATGCCAATTTTTGCACCTTCTAAAAGTCTACCGGAATGTGGAGGTGGATTTAGCTACCCTGAAAACACTCATATTGGTGTAGCTGAAATGCCTATGCAGAGACAGGTAAATTAAATTGGTAATGAATTCCAGGACGAAAAATTATTTGAAGGCCCCCAGGGCCTGGGAAGAAATCTAACAACTACTAGTCTCCTCAGAGAAGAATGTTGAAGAAGTTTATGAAACTTCAGGAGGGGGTAAAGGCAGAAGATGCTCTGTCTCAAGAAGCTTCTCATATGCAATTTCCAGGGCAGGAAGTGAAAGCACCCGCAGCTTGAGGTCCTCTCAACTGGCAGCCCATTAGTTGGAGTTTCAGGATAAGCAGGCAGAGAGGGACCTTCACGCCAATCTGGCTGCCCTAGTCCTGAAGGAAAAGAATATTGTACTGGAGGAGGCATAACTGGCATTAGAGGAAAATAAGGACAGACTGAGCCTTTTATCCAGTGAAGATGGTGACAGCAATGGTGAGGTTTCTACAATGGGCACACCCCTCACTTGCCTAAAAAGGTATTGCATAGCTTTGTGGTAGGGGATGACATTGGCAAATGGTTTGTGTCCTCAAAAGAGCATTAAGAATAACCAGAGTGAACCAGAAGCACTGGGGGCCAATGTTGTTGGAGTTTGTACTAACACTGGAAAGGGACACTCTCCTGACTGTAGAGGAAAGAGTATGTGACTCATACCCCCACATAAAAAAATGCAGAAATGCAGAAGTTTGATTTCACACTTGAAGGGTAGAGAAAGAAATTCCAGGACACACAGGAAGGACATTCCACTAACATAGTCAGATTTTATGGACATTTCATTGAAAGCACTGGAGGGCTGGATGAAGGGCAATGCAGTTGACACTTAAGATGGGCTATACAATTTGGTTATGTCAGAGCACATCTTGAGTGATTGTTCTTCAGAATTACACCAGTGTCTAGTGGACCCCAAGCTGACTGACCCTTGAAAGCTTGAAGGAACAGCTAATGTGTGGGTACATACTAGGGTGCAGAAAAAATCCCATGGGATGATCTTAAGAAAGGGGGTCAGGCCCACACAAGGAAATTGAACGGAGCAGTAAGCCTCAAAAAGAACATTTATTGGGGACGTCTGACCAAGGGAAGGAGTCCCATCCTACTCTTGACAAACAGGAAAGTTTGGCGCACCGGAGGCGTGCCAGAGGCAAGCCTGTCTGCGCCCGTCTGCGCCTGGACCGCGCCCAGCGACACCCCCCCTGGTTTGCGTGACACCTGCACCTCCAGACGCCGCTACACGGCCGACCAGCTCAACGCCATCAATGCTGGCCACATCACAGCATGCTTCCAGTCCTCACTGAGGAACACCAACGGACCCTTCTCCTGCTGTGCCTGCAAATTCACCTGCGACAGAACAACGAAACCAACAAAGACCGGCACAAACCACCTCCACTGCATACTTCTCAACACCTGCTCCACACGCAAACACGCCATCGAACTCTGGGACCTGCTCAACTCCAACGCCCCAGACGTAGCCTTCCTGACCGAAACCTGGTTGAACGACTCCTCGGCGCCCGACATCGCAATTGCCATCCCGGACGTCTACAAGATCATCCGAAGGGATTGCAACAACGGAATCGGAGGAGGAATAGCCATCGCCCACAAATCCACCCTCAAGGTTTACACCCACTGTCGACACCCTCAAGACCACCGAACACCTACACTTCCGCATCCACACCGACCCCAACACCACTCTCAGAGGAACGCTCATCTACAGACCTCCCGGACCACGAGCACCATTCAGCGATTCCATCGCCGACCTCACCAGCACCCACGCACTCACCTCAACGGATTACATCCTCCTCGGGGACCTAAATTTCCAACAACTACACCAACTCCACTACTCTGATCGACAACCTCACCAACCACGGCCTCAGACAACTCATCAACACACCAACCCACATCACCGGCCACACACTTGATCCCATCTTCTCCTCAAGCGCCCACGTCACCTTCAACCATACCACTGTACTCCACTGGACCGACCACCACTGCATCCACTTCACTTACAAGAAACATACCGAGCACCATCGCACCCAACAACCACCCCGCAGATGCTGGAGCAAAGTCACGGAAGATCAGCTTACCAACACCTTCGCCCACAACCCACCCCCTAACCCCACCGACCCAGACACCGCCGCCTACAACCTCACTCTGTGGATCAACGACTGCGCCAACACCCTCGCGCCACTCAAGAAACCCACCAACAACCAAGCCAGAAGAAAAGCTACCTGGTTCACCGACGAGATTCTAAACTCCAAGCGCGACTGCCGGAAACTAAAAAAGGAATGGCTCCTCAAACGCACACCTGACAGCCACACAGCCCACAAGGAGGCCACCCGCAGGCACCACCAACTCATCAGACAAGCCAAACGATCCCACTTCAAAGACCGCCTGGACAACAATGCACACGACAGCAAAGAGCTCTTCAGCATCGTGAAAGAACTCTCCAACCCTAGCGCCAACGTCAACGACATCCCACCATCCCAAGAACTCTGCAACGCGCTGTCCACCTTTATTCCACCGGAAAATCACTGACATCCACGACAGCTTCAATGCCACTCCCACGCCAGCCCCCACCCCCGAAAGCTCCACCTGTGTAAATCGCCTGACCTCCTGGACCAACATCAACGACACAGAGACTCGCAAGATCATGAACTCCATCCAGTCAGGATCTCCATCAGACCCCTGCCCCCACCACATATACAACAAAGCCGACTCCACCATCGCCCCCCAACTACGGAAGGTCATCAACATCTCCTTCGAAACAGCGAAATTACCAGAAAGATGGAAGCACGCTGAAATCCGCGCCCTACTCAAGAAGCCCAAAGCAGACCCCAAGGACCTCAAGAATTTCCGACTAATCTCCCTACTCCCCTTCCCAGCGAAGGTGATTGAAAAAATCGTCAACACACAACTAACCAGCCACCTCGAAGACAACGACATCCTGGACCCCTCCCAGTCTGGCTTCAGATAAAACCACAGCACCGAGACCGCCCTTCTCGCCGCCACAGATGACATCAGGTGCCAAATGGACAACGGCGAAACATCAGCCCTCATCCTCCTGGACCTATCTGCCGCCTTTGACACAGTCTGCCACCGCACCCAGAAAACTCGCCTCCACGAAACCGGAATTCAAGGAAAAGCCCTTGACTGGATCATCTCATTCCTCTCCGGCAGAACCCAGAGAGTCCGCCTCCCCCCCTTCCACTCCGAAGCCACCGACATCATCTGCGGCATCCCCCAAGGCTCATCCCTCAGCCCAACGCTATTCAACATCTACTTGGCCCCCTCGCACAAGTGGCCCGACAACACAACCTCAACATTCTCCCTACGCCGACGACACCCAGCTCATCCTCTCACTCACCCAAGACCCGCGCACCGCCAGAACCAACCTCCACGAGGGAATGAAATCCATCGCCGAATGGATGAGAAGCAGCCGTCTGAAACTTAATTCGGACAAAACGGAGGTCCTCATCCTCAGACCCACCCCCTCCGCCTGGGACGACTCCTGGTGGCCTACCGCACTAGGAACCCCACCAACACCGACTGACCACGCTCGCAACCTGGGCTTCGTCCTCGACTCCTCCCTCACCATGTCTAAACAGGTCAACACAGTTTCCTCATCCTGCTACAACACACTCCGCATGCTCCGCAGGATCTACAAGTGGATCCCGACAGAATCAAGAAGAACGGTGACACAGGCCCTCATCAGCAGCAGGCTAGACTACGGCAACGCACTCTACACAGGCATCCCAGCAAAAGACTTACTACACCTCCAACGCATCCAAAACGCCTCCACCCGGCTGATCCTCGACGTACCCCGCTGCAGCCACATCTCCCACCACCTGAGAAACCTTCACTGGCTCCCCGTGGACAAGAGGATCACTTTCAAGCTTCTTCCCCACGCTCACAAGGCGCTCCACGACACCGGACCAGCCTACCTGAACAATGGACTCAGCTTCTACACCCCCATCCGTCAGCTCTGTTCCGCAAACCTCGCCCTCGCCGTCGTTCCCCGCATCCAACGAAAGACCTCAGGCGGCAGATCCTTCTCATACCTCGCCGCCAAAAGCTGGAACACCCTCCCTACCAACCTACGACAGACCCAAAACCTACTCACCCTCAGACGAGTCCTCAAGGCCTGGCTCTTCAATCAGTAACAACAGCACCCCCCCCCCCAGCTCCTTGAAACCCTCACGGGTACGTAGAGCGCTTTTATAAATTCAATGATTGATTGATTGATTTAGAGAAGGGTAAGTGATTTAGTTTCTAGCAGCCAGGACACAGAAGAAGGGATGCCTTATGTCCAAGACTGAAAGACTGGTAGCTTACACGTTTGGGTACGCCGCAGGAGGGACTAGTATAGCTTTGGGAGAGGATTATCCAGAAGAGGCATTAATAGCCTTTAGTGAAAAAGTGGGTCTTGAAAGTAAGCTGGTGATCCTGGGGGTGTGGGGGTAGGAGGTGTCAGGGGTATGGTAGGAATCACTTTCACAGGATCACAGTGAATGGGGTCCCCACCACAGCTCTGAGGGATACAGGTGCCAGCCAGACCATGGTGTTGGAAAGACTAGTTTCCCAGATCAGTATCTGCCAGGAGAACCTTGCAAGGTACAAAATGGCCATGGTTGGGAATCTGTCTGCCCTGAGGACTTGTTATCTCTAGAATGGGAGAGGGTCCTTGCCTAAAGGAGGGTAGTTGTCAGTCTAGACCTACCCTTAGATTGCATTCTTGGCAGTGAACTCCTATAGGTGAAAAAGGAACTGTGAGGGGTAGCTACGCAGGATGCCCTAAATACCCATATTTTTAGGAGTACTGTCCCAAATCAAAGGGTAAAGAGGCCCTGGAGAAGACGAAGGGATAGGAGGGGGAGGCCACCCATAGTGGGAGGACCTCAGAGCCTTTGGTTACCTGCTATTACAGGACCCCAAGACTGGCACTGGTGGGCCCCTGCTGACCTAGAAGCGAAGCCTGCACTGTCACAGTGACAGGACAAAGGGGATCAGGATCAGCAAAACTCTCCCAAGATACCACCAAGTGTTATACTTGTGGGGAACTGTGTGTCCAACCTAGAAGTCCTGGCTTGCCAGACACCTGCTCATTTTAAGGGTGCAGACCCTGAAATGGCAGAAACAAGAGCAGCAGGAGGGTGACAGCAACTTCAGGTTGTAGACCTCAGTCTGAAAAGCCTTAGAGGTCAAAGGGATCTCAGAAGCCAGCGGTTAAGTCCTTGCCAGTCCCAAGGTTAAAAGTAAGGCCTACTCCAGACACCAGATTTGACCTTCCACCTGTCAATGGATGGCAAGGGGCATCGTTGGTGACACTGACAGCGGTCAGTGTCCTTTGGTGGTTTCTTACCTTTGGGAAACACTGAACATTACTTGAGGACATAACCCTGACCTAGGTGGCGATATGGACCACATGACCTTGTTGTCCATGGTGAAGCTATTCTTCTGCTGGGTTGCCTCTGTGGAAAGGCTAGGGTTAGCTCTATCACAGTTGGGATCTGTTGGTGAGTTCAAGAGCAGGACAGTGGCTGGGGCTAAGCTTGACAGAATAGAAATACTACCAAAGGCAAAATTTGAGGGAAAGCCTAAAATCTTCGAGGTGGTCCAACTTCCTAGAGGGTTTAGACTTGACAGGAGGAAGTGAGGCTGGAACTGACCTTGCCAATGCAGAGATCTTTTCCACATCCTCTCTGCTGAGAATCAAGAAGAAATGCCAAGAAAATGGCTGCTACTCCTTGCTTTTTTAGCTGAGGTTGTAGTGGGTTGTGCAGAAAAAATATCCCTTTTTGTGTGTTTACCCTATATTTTTGCTAGATTTTGACAAGTGCCCAGGGGATGTGGTTGGACCCATAAAGCAGGTCACATTTGGCTACACTCCTGACTGACATATTTAGCTTACCTATGTGTCCCAGGAGGAGGCTGTAACCTGAGTAGGGAAGAAAGCCTGGTTCACCCTGTTCAAAGGTTTTTGCTATGCTGAAAGCAGGTTTGGTGGGACTTTGCAGTGAAGGTATCCGGCCTTGTGGAGCCCTTCCCCGGCTATAGCTTCTAGCCTTTTCCTGCTGCAAGATTCTAAAAACCAAAAAGTGACTAAGTCCAAAGTTAAAGTCCTGCCAAGGTAGCAAATCTGTTCCATCGGTGAAGCAACCTCAAAGGGTATGAAATAAAGCTTTGCCGTACTGAAAGTCTAGGAAAATACCCATTTTTGCGTGGTCACCCCCATCTATTTTGCTAGATTTTGTCACTCTTTTTTTTTTACTCTGCCCAAAGCCACACCTCTGTCCAATGCCCAGTGTATGTGCTCTGATCCCTAAAGCATATCAAAGCTGGAAATACTCCTGATTGGCATATTTAACTTACTTATAAGTCCCTAGTACATGATACAATAGTGTACCCGTGGACCGTAAGTTAAATGTCACTAGCGAACTGCAGCACATATTGCGCCATCACTAAAGTGACCATGTAAAGCATGTATCTAGGCAACCCGGGTAAGCAGTTTTAAGATTGCTAATTCTACATAACAAACAAATTGTCAGGACTTAACCTTAGTTTTTAATAATTATAAGCTAGCCCTAAGGCTGGTTCTGAATGCCCATAAGCCAGAGTGCATGGACTCTAAAAAAAAAAAAAAATGTTCATTTTATGTTTTTCTTGTGCTTGCAGTGGAAATCCCCCAACGTCGTTTTTCACCCATAGGAGAGCACTGGGTTACATTTCAACATGTTATAATGCCTCACATCAGCGTGGGTGCAGATTCAAAGACTCATTTTAGTAATAAGTCAAAATCTAACTTAATGGTCAAGGCAGATTTTAAATTATTATTTTGAAAATGACACTTTTAGAAAATTATCAGTTTCTGACATGAGCAAAATGCCCCTTTCTTTTGCCAATATTCACTGTCACCCAGGAACTGAATTGACCCTTAAATAGGTGTGAAGTGGCTTCCAGAGCTGAGACTAAGTGAGAGGGGCTGACCTATCTCCTGATAGGATGACCATCTGGACTGTGCCCAGGAACCTAATTAACTTCAATGGATGCCTGCCCTTTCTCAGGCAGATGCAGTTAACACCTGTGTGCCCCTCTTTTGTCCTGGTAGCCAGCCTGGCACCACTTCCAGTGGGAGAGGAGCCAGGCTAGAACTGGTTTGGAGTGACCAAAAGGGAAGGGAATCCCATTATCATAACCACACCTCTCGAGGGGCACGGAGAGATCTGCATAGGGGAAGAAAGTTTCTGCCATCTATGTTTTAGATGGAGTGTAGGACTTAGGGATAGTTTGTAGTAAAGCCGCAGGAAGTGCTGCATAAATGGGTAGTGCCACCCCTGGGAACCTTTGACCCATTGGGTAGAGCATGACCATGTCTTTCTCCCCACCCATGCCAGGAACTGGGAATAAATGCAGCACCCTAGTACCCTCTTCCGAACACTGCTGAACCTGTTGAAGACAGATAAGTGTTGTACCTGGTGTCATTGGCCTTTGTGGACAACCCTAAGGGCTGACCTGTACCCACTTGTACCTATGATCAAGCCACTCCAAGGGTCCGTTGGCTGAACTCCTGTTAAGCTACAGGATCACAAAAGCCAAAATAAGCCCACTTTCCTTAGCGAGCCCAGCTGACCCATTACAACTGGACCTGCCCTGTGCCCAACTGGTGGCTACAGATAAGTGAGTCCTGGTCCCCAAGTATTGTTCCAGTGGTCCTGAAATGCTTGGCTGGTGTCTGAGTGTACTCCTCCTGCCTAAACTTAAAACCAGGGTCTTAAACATATTTTAAATATTTGTGCCTTGAGAATCAACAGATAACCAGGTTGTTCCTGCTCTGAGCTTTTTCACAGTCACAAATCAGTTTCAGCAGGATGTTGCAGAGAAGGTATTCAACCTTATGGAGCCCTGTTCTGCTACTGCTTGCAACTTTGCCCCAATAAGGGAATCCAAGCTCCAAAAAAGTGATTAAAACTGAAGGTAGAAATATTAATTGGACCTAAGCACCAAAAATCCGGCCAGTGTAGGACCTTTATTGAATTTTGAATTTCTCCTGCACTCAAGTTTCCTGCCAAAAGTCAATGGTGTGTGGCCCATCTAAGCCACAGCCTGCTGCCTTGCCCTGCTGAGGATTTGTGACTTCCATTTCATAGATTAAGTCAGAAGGCAAATGATGAACCTGGTCTCTGTATCTATTTCGTGCTCATTGAGGTCACCCGTAAACCTTACCCATGTCCCAGTACAGGGCAGCCCGTTCCCGGAGGTTGGAGTTTTGAGCTTTTTGACTCTATTTGTATTTAAAACTTTAAATATTGCTCATTCTTCCATCATAGTTCATTCTCAAGATATGTTCTCTCCTTCACAGCTTACATATTTTATATTTATACCTGGAAAAACTTTAAGTGAACAATTTTGGATCTCTGTTCAATTCTCATTGAACACTCTTTTTCAGTTGATACATCTAACAATTTGAGACAATGGTGGTCACCTCATTTGATCACCTCATTTGAATACAACATTCTCTGATAAAGAATGAGTCACCTTGCAGGAAAATTACAATAAGGGGCTCAGGGACTCCTGTCTTAAATTTAACCAATTTAAAATACTACATTGTTGGCACTGGTCCCCAGCAAAATTGCAATCTGCCAAACTCAATCCCCATTCTCAAAGCTGGAGATGTAATAAATCTGGTTGTGATATAGTACACATTTTATAAAAATGTTCGAAAATCCATCCTTTTTGGCCTCAAATTGCAACTTACTTGAGGAAATAGTCATCAACTACATTTACTTTCACACCTCGATTATTACTGTTCTGTGATGCAATAGGATATTCTTCCATTTCCACTCATACTTTTAGATGGCTTCCAACGGCACTTAGTTTGGCAAAAATTAACATTTTACGTTATTGGAAAACAGTTTCTGACACTTACTTCCTGGTTGAAAGACATGCATTGTGGTTCCATTTGAGAAAATGATCTATAAATTGAATGATAATTTACAATACTTTGGTTGTATTTGGGGTCATTTTCTTGACACTTGATAACCTTGGATGCATTTATTTATTGTAATATCGGTTGATCTCTGTTTCTTAAAGGCATCTTATATGTAATAATATAGCTTTTCATTATTTTATTTCTTTATTTTGATTTCAAGTTTTATATTTTATATGTATGGATGTGGTATTTGAATATAGTTTTTTCTTTTCTCCTTGGTATCTGTTTACTTCTCTTGAATTTTTACTTCCTTTTGATTATTGATTACTAGCTCTTTCTTTTTTTCTTTATGTATAATATGTACACTTTAAGTATATGTAATGCAATATGTTATGCGCTTCACTATTTGTCAGCCTCTTTTTTTGTGAAAATATATTAAAGAATGGTAATACCAAAAAACCTTTAAATATTCATAATTCAGGTTCCCCTTAGTGGGGTTTTGTCATTGTGATGTAATTTTATCCATTAAACTGTTCTCAATTATTATAAATCGGAGTAGGATTTTTATTGTTTTGCAATAAAAACTTTTAAAGTCATTTGGTACTCGGAAATGCTTAACATATTTGCTTAAGTTAAGCCTGTCTGCTCTAGACCTTAACTACCGGGGGGTTTGTTCAGGTTTAAATTACTGAAACCTTTACTGAACCAAACACTAGTAGTGCCATTATTACTTGTGTTGGGCCACCACCCATCCAAACTAATAATCCACTTTCTCACATGGAGTTTTTAGTACAAAAAGGAAACAGAAACTACTGATTTAATTCAACAATGATGTATCCAACTTTGATGAACCTTTGCTGCCTTCAGTCTTTTGGTGGGTAAAAAAAGCCTTAAAAGGAGCTCAGCAATGAAGTATCCGACTCTGATTTGCTGGCTTCGGTTTTGGAATTTACCTCAATGATGGATTATGACTTCCATTTCAGAGGCAAAGGACCTGATTTATAGCTGACTGCAGGCTCAGTGGTCTTCTCAGTACAGTAAAATGAACCACTGTCAGATTTCCTTTAAATGTATAAAAGGTCCCAAAAAAGGAGTTTGTTTTTGAAAAACAAAAAATGAATGCCCCCCACATTATGAAAGTTTTCTCCCTTGGTGGGTGTCGTTATTTTTTCATGTCCCTCACAGCCAGGTTTTTCATGGGTGTGAAGGACTTGAAAAAGATGTTTCACCATCTACCCTAAATATGGTGGGTGGTGTAATGTCCTTCCTCTGATGGCCCTCACACCACAGGGCTGCTGGAGGAAGATTTCAATCAATGGAGCCAATGTGGGTTCAGTCGGCGGAAAACATAACATCTGCCCATCTCTAAATGAGAAAGGCAGACCTACGGTGCAGCAGACATGGTACTCTTCCACGTTTGTGACTAAATCACCCTGTCAGCTGAACTCGGAATTGGGCCCTAAGTCCTACATTAATAACTTTGACAGGGGCAACCTGCCTTATGTATCTGGCCTCAGCTCCATCACAATGTGCCTGAAATTGTGCCTAGGACCTGCTCAGCCACAAACTGTTTTTTCCTATAGATTTTTTTTTCTTCTAGATGCTGTTTTCTAGATGCTGCTTCTTTTAGAACCTTAAATTTTTTTTTTTCTGTCCCCTTAACTACTTGTAGTCATTTGGTGTAGTTTTCCACATTACTTTATTTTCTATTTAGCTAATTTGGAAATGTTATTTCAGTGGTCTTGACTTTAAAATTGTTGGTACTGACTGAACCTGGCAAACAATTCTCTAGTAATAACCTGCTATTTGCACGATAGCAATGCCGGGTTTAACAGCAATTCTGAAGGGAGTTTAACATATCCAGTAAGTTGGGGAGGGGGATCTTCTCTAAAAATTATAACTCAGTTTCTGACAGAGTAAATGTAGACTGTAGATGGTAAAGTGTGTGATGTTATGAACTTATTGGTGATGAAGAAGCATGGATTGGCTAGTGTTATGATGGGCTGCCATGCTAACCTGGAGTATGTAAAGTGTAACTCAGTGTCTGATTTGTGGGGTTGGGCACACGTCAAGAGTATGCCTAGTTTCAGTGGCATAACAAAGGGCCCACAGTCCCAACAGTGTGGGGTGGGCCCCAGCTCCAGGGGCCTCCATCTGCACAGTACTCTGGCCTGAGATCTCTGGCGTGAGTCCGTAGGGAGGCCCCACCATGTACAGTGCAAGGGCCCCCCTCTAGTTTTGTTATGCCACCACCTGGATGGTCAATAATTTTATCAGTAGTAAACATTTTAAAAAGATGACCCTGTTGACAAAGGTAAATTGGGGTATAAACATACATTTGCAACCTAATCCTTCCTATTTTACACCAGCTGGGAATTTTCAAAACATTTTCTAGAAGACATGAAACTAATTACATGTGCTGAGGTCTCTGCCTTGAGTGCGGAATTATCTGTCATGTAAATCCCAGTTAAGGAGATTTGAAAACGAATGTTCAATGCCATGCTTAGCTTTGAAAGTTTGTGAACACTGACAAATATTTATGTTTATGGGCATTCACACATTCCCTTTTTTATACTGGAAAGGTTTTCATTTTTAGTTGAGCCAATGGCTAGCAAAAATTGATTTCTCACAGTAGGAAGGGGAAGGGAGTACTCCTTATTTGGCAGGGGTGTAGGGTAAGGACTTTCTCAACAGGGAAAAATACCTTCCCTTTGAGATTTTTTAAAATGCTTCTGCACAGGGGATTGCTTGCTTACTATGCACAGTTCTCCACTACAGTGGGACAAGAATCCCCTGGGAATGTCACATGACCTTCCAGATGTACCCCTGTAATCCTCTACGAGGCACAGACAGCCAGGTGTTTTTCTATGATTGTTAGTTTATTGAACATAGGAAAACGACATGCAGGCAGAGAACTCTGCCCATACTTCTTCAACTTTCTCGGGCCTTATATTTCAGGGCCCAACATTTTTCTGAAGAAGCTGTCTCCTCTACAACCCACTGCCACCCCTAGAACACCTATTTGCCACTACTGTGACTGCCTATTGGTACAATCGGTGCCAGTAGAGCGGTTCATCGCATGCTAAAGTTCAGCTTTAAAGAGTGTGCCACTAATTGACTTTGTCTTGGTTGGAATTTCACTCCACGGAATTCCACTGAGTTATCTAAAAACTCTGCGAGATTCTGCAGAGTTCCACAACCAGTAGAGTTGTGGTACGCGGTTCTGCTTGTGTTGATTTTTAGTGCTAGGCGCTTGTCCCACACTGTAAAATGAGTACGAATGGCAATTCGCGGGGTCCCAGAGGGCGCTACCTCTTTTTGTCACTCAAGTAGATTTTCTACTGGAGCGGCAGCTTTCTCAATGTGAGCAGCAGCTTTCTCAATGCGAGCAATCGTGGCCTGCCATGACCGCCCACATTTAGAAAACTTGCCGGGAAGCTGTCTAGTCCTTGACTTTCTCACTCACCGAATTAACGTTGGTAAGCCTCATGTGAAAAGACCTCTGCTACGTGGCGATTTTCAGAGGTTTTCTGTAACTCCACGCTCCAAGCAAAAACGCAGAGTGGGCAAATCTCTTTGAACTCCGCTGGAGGTTCGGTTTACCGCCCACCTCATAACTGAATCAACTGACTAAATAAACCATTGCACATCTTATGTGACAATAACAGTCTACCTGTGCTATAGTTAGTTATTGAATGTTTACATTTTAAATAGCAGAACTGTATTTTGAGATACGTCCTGCAAATGTGTTATATCTTCACTTTTCGTGCTGTATTTATAGGCTCAGAAGAGTGCAAAGTTGCAAAATCGCATAACTTTTTTCTCAAAGAATTTGGGAAATTTTGGAAAAATAACGTGAATTTATCAGCACATATATCACATTGAAGGATCTGAAAAGAGGATTCAACACAACGTCGTGCCTCAGATTCAAAAGTAATTCGAGATATTGGTGATGGATCTGACACAAGGAGAAAATGTCTCTTGCAATACACTGCTTGTTAGAACTAGTCTCCCACAGATTTTTTTCTTTTTATATTAGACAGCAACAGCAAAAAAGTATATGAAATTCCCATTATTACATTTATTTCACCTAACATAAAATTCCTCCAATTTTTTGATGCACCTAAGCGTAATAAAAAATGTGCGCACCCCTACAATATAGGCTCTGTTATCCAATACCACATCAATTTTTTACCCTGGAAAAAGGAACGTTTTAGAAAATAACTAAGGGTGCTTTCATCTTCAATTGCAGTGAATTGGAGTGGCATTTGGACCCCACCTTTATGAAGGGCTAGTAGCAATATCTACCAGCCATCTACCAGTGGTCTGATTTTTCCAGTCCCAAAATGTCTACCTCGGTAAACACAGAATTTGACTTTATCAGTTGTGGATCTGCAACTGTCAATACCATGGATTAGAGGAGCAGTGCACAGGTACAGGCCAGACTCTACCCACCCCTCCCAGCGCCACGGAGGGGGCAGACAACTTCCTCCAAAGAGAGGCAATAGCCTTCCTATTGGCCAGAGACCCTGCATGCAGCCACCCAACACGCTGACCACCACTTGCCCCGGGCAGATGTTTACCATGATCTCCAAAGGTCCCATGTTTAGCAAGTTATTCCCCGTTCTGAAGAGTTCAACCTATGGTCCCCAAAAACTAACAGGGAGACACTAGCTGGAACCTTTAAATGCTGCCCGGTATCTCCCAGCCAAGTTAACAGGGAACCCGGAATAGGGACACAAGTGGAGTAAGTGATATTAGCTGATATGAGCTGATAGATAGCATGTTTAAAACGAAAACGTTTGTTTCCAGGCCGAGTGGAAGATCCTTTGGAGGCGATTCTTGTAGGTGTTTCTCATTTGTTTTATTTCTTTAAAAAAAAAAAAAAAACGTTTCATTATTTTCTGTAGCTTTACATATAAAACCATAAGTCGTACATTTCAGAATTATAGTTCTTGCTAATTCTCGTGGTATTTGTTACATAACAGATATTTTATGTTTTTTTGTCACTTTCTTTGCACTTCAATAGATGAGACACACTAGTTAAAAAACAGAGTTTTCATTTTCGGTAATATGTAAGGGCAGTAACGTGTTTCTTTAGAAATGACTTCTGTTTGTCTTCCAATGACCGTGTCCAAATGTAATAATATTTTGTAAAATGTGAAGGCAAATAATGAAATTATAGTAGTTTAACCATGGAACAAAATTCTTTATTGCAGAGTCTAGTACAGTAACAACGGCGTTCTTTTATATTTTTTAATATATTTTTTAATTTAATATATGCATGTGTATTAGCACAGACCACTTCTTGTTGGGATTGTTACTACTGCAAAAGTTGTTTCTGATTTGGCTAAAAATGTTAGTGTGTTCAAATGTTTAAAGTTTGCATTCCATATCTCAGTTACTTACCTACAACTACCATCTTCATACTCTGTAATATAGCCATGGGAAATTTAGGCCCTCATTTCAACATTGGCGGTAAAAACCACCTACCGCTGCAGCGACGGCCTCCAAAAGACCGTCACCGCAGCTACCATCCGTCTGCCATTATATGACCACAGCCGGATTTCCGCCACAAGGAGGGCAGAAATCCAGCTGTGGCCATACTGGCGGATGGAAGTAAGGTGGCGCTGCTACCACCAGCGCCGGTCGTATTATGACAAATAATACGGCCTGGTGGTGTTCTGCTGGTGGGCAATTCTGGCGGTAGCAGCGCCCCATCCCGTCTCCTGCCGGAAGACCCCCTGGATCCAGGTAAGTCGGGTTTCCGACAGGGGAGAGGTGTGGGGGGTGTTGTGTGTGTGTGGGGGTGTGTGCATGTATGAGTGAGTGTGTGCGTGAATGCGAGTGTGTGTGTAGTGTTGTTTGCGTGCGTGTATGAATGTGTGTGAGTGTGTGTATGAATGGAAATGTGTATGCATGTCAGTGTGTATGTTATGATGTGTGTGCGGGGGTGTGCGTGAATGAATGTATGCAGACGTGGATGTGTGTGTGTGTGTGTTTTGGAGGGACGTGGATGTAGGGGGGGTGTCTGGGGAGGTTTGGAGGGAGGGGGCCTCCTATCAGTGACAGGGAAGAAATTCCCTGTCACTGATAGGGCCTACTGCCATGGTTTTTGTGGCATTACGAATGCCACGAAAACCATGACGGTAGGCAGGGACATAATACTGCCTGCGGCACAAGGGCGGCCACTGGGCTGGGGATTCTCATCTCCAGCCCAGCTGCTGCTACCGCCATGGCGGTCAGAGTAGTACATTGGCGGGTTGGCTTCAGCCAGCCCGCCAATGTCATAAAGTTGTGGCAAGTACCACCAGCCTGTTGGCAGAACTACCCCCACATTAGCTCTGACCGCTGGGGTCATAATGACCCCCGAAGTGACCCCCGAAGTGTAATTGGGAAATACATAATGGTTCGGTACCTCCAGTTAGCATGCTACATTTAAACATGGAGCAAAATAATTCTAAAGTTGTTTGCATCACAGTTCCTGTGCACGACTTGGGTGAAGCATTTCCTCTCTCTTCATTTGCATAACAGCTCCTGGGGTCTTCACTGACTGGATAAAGCCTACCACAATATTAAACTCACATCAAGGCGATAGCTAATGAATGCAGATGCAGAGTCTCAATTGAAGGATGGGCAATGCGCAGTGTGTTCTCTTAAGCTATGATTCCCTGAAAGGCCAACGAGGCTGAGGTTGATCTACTTATGACAACTCACATCACACCCACCGTGGTACTTCTAGGTGATGAGCAGTATACTGGTCCATATGTCAGAGACAAAGGGGAACGGGAATGCAGTCCTGGAGGTCAACTGCAATGGCACCTTTTGCCAAGTGGGAGGTCCAAGTAGACACCGTTGATGAAAGGTACAAATAGACACCTTTGGTCAGGGGTGTAACACAAACTCCTGCAGCCCCTGTGGTGCGGGGGGAGCCTTGAAAGGGGCAACCTTTCAAGTGGGCACCCAATTTTGTCCAAGGCCAAGAAATATCATTAAGATATGGGGAAACTCAGTGGGCCCTCATCACATTCTGCAGGGTGGCCTTATCATTTTGCTTTACACTAATGCCTTTGGTGGGGGGGGGGTTATGTAGGAAGGAAGTACTGTCCTTGCCCAACCTGCACCGAACTAAACACATTCAGTGGGAGGCAGGTGAGAGGTTCTCCTAGACGTGCAGTGTTAGCGGGACGTTGCAAGGTGCCAAAGCCCGAACCTGTAGCAGTGGGCCTAGCAGCAAAGGCAAGCTTTATAAATAAAACATATATACAGTTCTGCTACATGGCAGTGTGTCTAGCAATTCCTTACAAAATCAAAATTCACAAAAAGAACACTGTGCAGAGTGTCCACAAATTCATACAGCAGCCCACAATTATGGACCTAGGCTCCAAAATGTGTCCTGGTGCTCAGGGCTTGCAAACACTGAGGCACTGATGCACCAGAATTCATCAAAGTGTAAGTGTGTGATCCAATTCAGATTCTTCAAAACTTAAATTGTGCATTTATGATTGTATTAGCGCAGAACAGAAGTGTTTTTTTTTGCACAGCAGAATCAGCTTCTAATGAGATAACATGTTGGGGACATCCCAATTCTCTTTCTCCATATTGCCCCAAACTAATCTTGTCACAATGTTTTCAATCAGTTACATTTTTCTATTTTGGTCTACATCTGCTAAAAGCTGGGAAGCGCTGCGTTCGTTGAGTGGTACAAATGACAGAAGTTTTAGGTGAATTGTGTTATTTGTGCTGATGCTTCTAGAAGACTTGCGCGAAGTAAGACTTACAGTTACAAAGTCTGAAAGGTCATATTTGCAAATAACAGCTCAAGTCATAAGTATATAAGCATAGCTCAATAAGGGAATGAATAAAGAGGCCCGTAGGAAATCGGCCTCCAGAGAACTGGACGGTTTTAATAATGCACAATAACCATACCTCAAAGCCAGATTCATTCGAATATAACAAGATCGAGAACTGGGCCGCCATTCCTTGAAAATGGAATTCAAAGAATTTTACAGGAGGAATGAAACATTCCCCTATAATCATTCTGCAATGTCTTCTGTAATAGATTGATGCATGGAACTGCACCACAGTGGAGATTTACCACAGCAGGAGAGCCTTATTAAAGATACAGTTATATATCAGACAGTAAAAATAGAAGCTGGAAGGAGAGAACTGCATTAGTTTTATATGCTTGCTGTAATTACCCAATTTTTGAACGACATTTACTAGACTTAGGTTTACTGCAACTAATTTCACCCTCCTTTTTGAGGGTCACTATGAAACATTTCTATCCCATTAGTTTGGAAACTGATAAAAAGGAAAGTTTTACCCACTTGCTGATGGAAATTATATGAATTTTAATGTCCATTTGCAGTTCAAGCCTTAGTAGATGACATTTTGCTGCTGTTCTGAACAAACTAAAGAAGCTGAGAACTTCAATCCCTAATGCCTTTTCGGCATTTAGAAAAAACATTTACATTACTGGAAAGTATCCTTTCTTCATATGTACATTTTAGGTAATTTCACCTAATAACTTCGCCATGTTCTGTGCACTTTGGGCCCATAGACTACAATATGTTACTAAGCAAGCCGTCATTATTTTTATCTGGGCCTTTCCTTTCCTGGTTTTGGAAACTCTTTTTTTAATCTTAATCTTTGTGTTTCAGTGACAACTATATATAAAATCAGCAAGGACGTGTTTCATGTGATTTTGCCTTTTGCTCAAAACAGTGTCCTGCTGAAATTAGAAATGTTCTTTACCAAAATATTTAAAACGGATAAATGTATGATTTGCTTTATTAAAACGTGCATTCATGAAGAAATGTGATGATAAAGGTTCATTCATTCCCATGGCGGAGGGGATCTGGAATCCTTCCTGGAGGTGAGCTGATGATGTGCTGGAGCGTGGTCTGTGTCTGACTGGGACGCGCGGTTTCTGTCTTCCTCTGCTGGAGACACAGAGTGGAGGGTTTCTCCCTTTGTGGAGCACCTGTGGGCTCCGCCCGCTGGGCCACGCCCCGTCCACCCTCGAGGTAGGTGGGGGAGTTCCCGCCTTTTTACCAGGATGATGGATGGACGACTAAGTATTTTTTACCCATGTTTCTAATTATGTATTGTATGTGCAGATGTGTGTGTATAGTCATGTGTGTGTGTGTGTATAAATATATATATATATATGTGTATATGTTGTTTCTGTGACTGGCATGTTTCTATGAATTTCTGCTCTCTTTTTATCACACTTATCTACTCATCGCTCTTATGTCATGTCTCTATCAAACTATCCTCCATTCTCACTCGGACTCATCCCAAATCCCTTCGACCACTTCCATCTCCTAAATATCTCTGCCTAAGCTCATCCCTCCACCCCCACATCTAACTCACCAAACCTCACTCTACCTCTGTGACCTCCCACACAACCCTACTAAATTCTCCTGCATTCATCTCACCCTGCTACTATGCTCTCCCTAACCCTTCCACATCCTCTTTCCCCTCCGCCCCCCTTTTATTCATCTCAAGCCTTTGGATTGAGCAAATGAAGGATAAACTCCCAATTAACACTTCTGGATTTCTTTCCTCCTCCACCCCTCCATTACTCCAGTCAATCTAACTAACAAACTCTCATATCCGCAACTCAAATTAACTCATAATAATACTAAAACTGTACTCCTTATTAAATTATACTAATCCATCACTAATTCTTGTTGGGTACCGGAGTAGCGTGCTACTCATCGAAAAGCGCTTCGACGCCTCGTCAGGGGTAGTAAGCGCTATATAAATACGATTACAATTACAATTACAATTACAATTATGATTCGTTTTTGTACCATAAAACATCTCAGGCAGTCCAATCATCTCAGGGCGGGTTTGTAGTAAATTTACTACTTTCGATATTCACAATCTCCAAGAGGAAATCTGACACAAAAATGCAAGTTACATGCCTCCACTCCCAGAGTATTGCAATTGGCTTACTCTTGTGTGGGCAGGTGACAAGTGTCCCTAAATCCCTCCATGGCTTTTTTAAAGCCCTCTTACTTCAACCTAATGTTGCCCCTTTTAGTAGTAAATAAGTCCCTTTTCTCACCCACCTCTCTGTGATCTTCCCATATTTACTACTAAAATCTATACTTACATGTGCAGAGACTCCACAGTCGAGGTGGAGAACTTCACACATATGAGTATAGGCAAAAATGACACTTTGCAGTACGCTTTGTAGTACTAGAAAATGTACTACAAAGTGCAATTTGAGAACCTGACCCAAAGTGTGTAGCATGACCACGTTGGTTTCAATGTCTTGATTGTGGTGCTCTTTTTAATGGGCAGATTTATCATTTGAGTCTCCAGTAGAGAAAGCTGAAGGTCCTCTCAAACCTAAATAAGGAGGGCAGACAAGCATTTTGGAAGATAGTGTACTATGTCGTGCTTAGAATGGAAAATCTTCTCTGCCAGATACTAAATCACACTTTGGATATTGTCACAAATAGTTTGCTATGACCACAAAGTGGTTTCATCACACTCTTCGTTGAGCATAATAACTCCCATGTGCACAACTGAGTTATAACAATTATGAGTCCTATATTGTCTGGAACCTTGATTGGGTTGGAGAATTAATATGGTAGGTTAACTTTGATAGCCTTCCATGAGCACAGGAATTCAGCTGCTCAATATGCCTCTGAGCATGAATTCTGATGGCTTTATTTTCAGGTACATAGATTTGTATAGCCTCCACATCTCCTGACACATCGCTTGTGATAGGGGAAATTTATGCTGAAGCATAATCGTTTCAGACAACATTTCTTCTATGGCACTTGTGTTATATTGATCGTAGAGTTGTTTACATCGAACATCTGTTTTAGCATGGCAAGTTGGGTACTGTGGCAGATCTATAAGCCCTGGGATATTTAGTGAATCTACCCTCCAGATGTGGTTCCATAACTTATTGCTTTAAGTTAAAAAACATACCCCCCCCCCACATGCAAGATTTAACAACACATATATAAAAGGCACTGGTTTGGGGTACACATCAAACCTTTCTTTCACAGAAGTGGTTTCCTGAGTGTAACATCACCACTTACTTGTCAGAAATGTGTGGGTCTGGAAGGTGCCACCGCATTTTGCAGCCATGCAGTTCTACTAGATAAATTAAAAACATCTAAAACACAAATATAAAAAAACTTTTGAATTTAAATATGTTATTTCTTAAACATTTTGGCCCTGATGTAGAGATTTGTAGAAGGGATACTCCATTGCAAACGTGGCGGATATCCCATCCGTATCACAATTGCATTATATAACCTATAGCCTTTGAATTACATTACACAGAATATCCATGACGTTTTGACAGAGTATGCTGTCCAGCAAACTCCAAATCAAACCTTTTCTGTTGCAACCACAATTTTTTTTAAGTAACATTAACTAAAAGAACATAAGCATTTGGCTAAGGTATTGCAACTAGAGGTAATTATAGGTTCAGGGCACTAGTCTACAGTAAGCTTTGGGGATAGCACTGGGCTTAGAGTCATGTCAAGGGTGAATGATAAGGTAAGAGCTAAGATTAGGCTTAGACACAATATTTGCAATGGACTTTGTTTTCCCAGTGACTCTCCAAGTTTAGACATAGAATAAGTATTGGTCTTAAGCTTAGGCTTAAGTCTAGTGTTAGACTTAGGTGCATGGTTTAGGGTGAGTGATAGGCTTTAGCTAGGTTCATGCTGTATAAATAAATATTCTTAATATTCGTTTTATATACTTTCTGGTCACCTCTTCGGTTGTATAATGATAACCATTATAATCATGTTTTTGGGAGTTCAGGTGTTTATCTTGATTCTAAACTGATATGTTTAATGCATGACAGTTTAGGTATTATGATCAAAAGCCATTCTGTGGGGATTCTCTTACAGCTTCCAGAAGACAGAGAGTGCAAACAGAATCAGTATGGCAGAGATCACCGCCCACCTTGAATGTATGTCTCAAGTTTTAAATTATGAGCTATTTACTTTGCCAAGGTGGATGCACATGCATGGCTATCCATCTTGAACTACATTTTTCTATTATAGAAAAACCTTTCCAAGATGACTGTCAAGTCACACAAATGCATCATGATGTATATGTATGTGTGTGTTATGACTCATGCTGGTTCTTCCATCAGGCAACTCACTCTTTAGACACAGTAGACGTAGCCATGTTAGAATGGTAACTTGAAATGTGAAAAAGTGTGCACTAAGCTTTCTTGCAGAATTTTACATCATCTGGACCCTTACAAAGGTAAATAAATAAAAAGGTAAATACATATTAAACAATAATATTAAGATGGGGAGTGGGACGAGAGCATTGCTCTGGAGGGAACAGACAGCATGTGGCCAGGTGGAGCCAGATGGGATCAAGAGGAAAAAGGTGGGAGAGCAAGCAAACAAATGCACTCACATGGAGTGCAAACTATACAGGGAGAACACTGTTTCAGTTTCTCCGGGGTCAGGCAAACACAAGAATACGGAAGATAGCCATTAAAACAAGAGAAGACAGCTGTGTGACATCCAATACTGTGCAAGAGACTGACTGAAAGTCCACTCCGTGTATATGTAAAGCCATGTTGTCAGTTACTTATGAACACCTTGCTGCATGTTGCTGCGCCATAGGGAAAGGGCAGGGATATGCTGCATTTATCCTAATGCAGCCCATTCTTGTCCTTTCCCCAGTGCTGGTGCACAATGGGCTTTCTAGGTCCCACGCACACACCCTTGTACCATGGTGAAAAGGAGCCTCTGTTACATGACAGATTGTTTTTATGCAGGAAGGGTCGCCTTCCTGCACAAAAACAATCCCCTGAGGTTTTTTCCTCTTTTTATGTGTGCTAGAGAATGCAGCACACTTTGAAAGTGGAAAAGATTATGAGAGAAGCGTAGGTTCTTGGCTCTTTCCCAGGACTACCACAGCTGGTAAATCTGCAAATGCATCAAAATCCATGGATGTTGCTTGGGAACACCCACGCAGCACCCATGGAATGCCTCCCTGGCAATTTGCCCTGTGTTGCTTTACGATTTATGAAGCAATTTATGAAGTGACACAGGGCAATGCAAGGGGGTCTTGCATGGCTTCAAAAATCTAATTTTTGAGTTGCGTCATGCATGCATAACGTTGCGTAGTGCAAGTGTGATGCAACTAAGGTCATAAATATGGTCCTTAGTCCGCACAGGGAGACTCCGTGTGGCCCTGCTTCATTCTTCGCTACACCTTTCCTGTCTTGCAATGTGTGCTTCTATGTGTCACCATGTAAGTTTCCAGTGATGTGCAGAGTGAGAGAGAAGCATCATTTCAGGATACAAGTAGAACTGAATAAATGCACTGTCATGTTTGATGGTTGCACTTGTACAACAATGACACTGTCCTTGTCATAATGCATCAAATGGCCCTGTACTGTAAAGAATATCTACTACACTCCACACTGGTAAAATGATGTTCAGTGTTAAAAAATAGTCCAAGACGTTGCTCACAAGACCTCTGAATCCCATGTTTTACATAACACTCTACTAACAAATGTTGCCTATTTGAAAAACGTGGTGAGATTAATGCCTCTAAAACGTCTATTCTTTCAATGAGTCATGCTGAAGTTTGGATTCCTATTACGCTTAGACTTCACAAAGTTCAAAATGTCTGACTCCCATTCATGACAGGTGAACCACTTTGGCATTTATGAAAAAGTATATACTTTTTTTTGCCTGTGCTGTCTTATAAAAGTGAAATGTTAACTTTTTATGTATCAGTCTGACTTCCACTGTTTCTGTGTGCTAGAAATGAAAGGGCTTACCAGTGTCCAGTTTACTTAATTGGCATTTTAGTAACTGCTTGTTAGAGGGAAGACCAGCCTTTGAGAGAGTGCATGAACTCTTTAACCCATTTGTGCTAAAGACATAATTACAAAGCACTGAAGTACACATAAACAAAAAAGTGATGAATGGAGTGCGTGAAATAATCTGAGCCCCTGGTAAATAATCAGGGCCACATCCCAGTTCATTGTTATTTTGCACACCATGCCACTTCAGTTTTCCCCCAGCCATATTCAAATCAGTCTTGACCCTCATCCAATAGGAATAGTCTAGCCTGAACTCACAGACCAGGTCGTCCTGGAACTGGAACAAAAGAAACCCAGGATCAGTTGTGCCCTTAACAGGGCTCATCAGTTTGGCAAAGCTTGATTCCAGTCACACGGTGTGCACTGGACTTATGTCTGGGCACAGCCTTACCACTTAGGCTGGTAAAAAATACAGAAAAGGTGAGGAGAAGGATGTTTGCAACAAGTCTACCCACTGGCAATCACTCCTTAAATCATTGCCATGATGGCAGTTCCTGTTGAGGTACTGAGATCACAGTTGGTTCAGCAGCGATTTCTAAAATTGTCAGACAGGTGTCCGTCAAAGTGGTGAGCACAATGTCCTCTACCATCCTGAAGGATGGAGTACCATCTGCCAAACTCTAGATCTGGCCCTGAGGTATTAATGTATCATGCTCACCAGATTTAGGGCCTCATTTACAAAGAGCTTGCACAGCTGCTGCATCATTTTGTCTGATGCAGCGGTGGTGCAATATTAGCTCCTTCTCTACTTTTCCCTTATGTGTATCATTTTTTCCTAGCAACAACAACATTTGTTTTCAAGGTAGGTGTTCCCTCTTAAAAAATCATGCAGGACTTGCGCAGTCGTATTTACAAGAAGACCACCACAACCACCACCATCAGAACTGATAACGCGTCCCAATCTAGATAATTTATTCACTCTGGGACTCGTTTAGGCCGATGAATCTTTTGACCCTGATTGAAGAAACATTAGGATGAGACAACTAATCAACATGTCAATCAATAAGTCGGTAACCCCCTCAATATTCACAATAGCAAGTCAATCAAAGTAATCAATGGCATCAATAAGACTTGGAAACCACCATGACCTTTCAGTCATGGATAACCACACAAAATTTAGTAAGATTTATGATATTTATTCCCTATTGATTACAATTCTACTAGCAAGTTTATTAGTCTCAAAACCAGGAAACGCATCAACATTGTCATAATATGGCAACTCGAATAAGATTTCATCAAAGCAAAGATCATAAACATGAGAACATAGCACGACGTCAACATGGATTACTTTAGCAGGTTATCATTAGCGCATCATTCAACAAAGCATAGATTCAGTCATTTGTCTGTTTGCGTCGGTTTCGTGAATTCCTTAACTACCCCGAATTAGCATTGGCATGTTGGGCTTCATGCAAAACAATTTAGCAACACAAATTTAGAAAATATCTACCTATGGTCTCTATCAAAAGAAGCAGTTGGTACCTAGAAAGAAAAGGCAAACAGACAATTACAATTTCATCATCATATAGTTACCCTCCGTAATGGGTCAGCATACAGAGTCAGTCTTCGTCCTCAGGACATCAGTTGATTCGCCATCAGCCAGGAAACTCAGCAAAGTTCAGCAAGACCGGGCAAAAGGGAATACCTCCCTCATAAAGAGGAAAAGTATGAATCGGGCAAGGCAAAGTAAGTGAGGATGGTTTGCAAAGTTCAAACAGCAAAGTCTTTGGGCAAAATAACAAAGTGGCTGGGCAATAGCAAAAGGCACGCAATGACTTGTAATGGCTGATTTCTCCTCATGTCCAAGAATTTTATATCGATCTTGTTGTACAGTCCCCTAATTTCCAATTGGGCAAGTTTTGGAGCACCATCATCTCCATCCAATAGTCCATCGGTCACCTCATTACGATTGTCACCCTATAACAGTTCTCATGTAGTTTATTGGTTCCTTGGTTTGACGCCTCCAACGGGTAGAATGTCAGGTGAGGAATAAGTGACATTTGTTACTCCAGTCAGTAGTCCCATTGTCTTCCCTAGTCTAAATGACCTTGTACCTGTTATGAATTACACTGTTGCATTCGGCAAGAATGTCTCTTTGAGCAAGTCGAGTCTCATGAGAAGATTTACTACGGTTACACATCTCTTCCTTCAGCAAGTCAGCACACTGCATGTTAGAAAAACACATTTAATATGAAACCGGGCAGCTAGGCCCGACTCATGCTAACTAAGGCCTAGTGATTAATTAGCAAAACCTTAACATATAACCTTTAATACTAGTACACAATCATACATTAGTACATTAATATCTCATTATTAGTGTGTTTCATTAATCATCGTATACATTGGTGGCCACTCCCCGTGGGCACATTTCATACACGTGTTAACGTTTACATTTTCTATGCGATTTCACTAAACATTATATTGCAAGCTTCTCATGCTAATTATTAGATTTTAATCACACTCCATCAATCCCTCCTCTGATGACTCTTGTCATCACACAAATCCTTTCCCTTCACAACATTTCACTTTCTTAATTCCTTCATTTCAATGTCTTCCCTCATTTTTGACTTTTCGTATTTTGCTTTGAATATTTTCTCCCTTTTCTTTTCTTCCCTCCTCATATTGCATTTTGCCAATTTTTCTCTAATTCTTTTACTAATTTTACATAACCATAGTCCTAATAAACAAGCTAAACAATCAATATTCCCCCTATTATTTTTGCAAGTATCCCACGCCAAATATTACTGAACCAACTTCCCACTTTAGCAAGTCCCTTTCCAACCTTTTCCCAAACTCCAGGTTCCTTCAGCTCCTTCAAATCTGTACTATCTCTTGTTAGGTTAGTAAGCATACTTCTAATCTTATTACTATTATTGGGTATGTAGGCATAACAGTGGCGCTCGTTAAGCATTCTACAGACGCCGCCACTTTTTGCTAAAAGAATGTCTAAAGCAAGCCGGTTTTGAAGAGTCATAGCCCTCTCCGCAGCAAGTTCAGTATCCATTAGGAGTATAGCCCCAGTGAAGTTTGTCAGCATGTTATCCACAATAGTAGACAACTTTCGAATCTTTATGGAGTTTAAAATAACTCCCACTGAAGGAATTATTGCTCCAAATATATCACCCATGACAGCAGCCACTGTCTCTCTTTTCTGTCTAGTATGATATAATTCAGACACTTTGGAAACTTCCTTAAGTCGTCAAATTGATAAATCTTTGGAAAAACTATTCCCAAATAACATGTCCCATACCATCCCTTTGGAAAACGGTAACAAGCATTAAGGCCCTCATTACAACATTGGTGGCAAAAGCTGCTTACCGCCATGCAGAAGACCGCCAACACACCGCCGCGGCAGCGGAATTCCGCCACGTCATTATGACCCACTGCTCGGAATCCGCCAAAATTGAGACACCCACACAAGTCCGCCACACCAAAGGTCTGTGATAAACTGGCGAAAACAAAACCTCCACCGTCACGCCAACAGAAATACACCCACACTATCACGACCCACGAATCCACGCGGCGGTCTTTCAACCGCGGTATTCCATTGGCGGTTCACACCGCCACACTCAAAATACACACACACATACAAAACACAGCCACATTGGACAAATCAAAATACACACACCTGATACACATACACACACCCATTACAATATAAAACACACACCCACATCACCCACAAACCCCTACAACCACAATTGAGAAAGAAGCACACAGAGACACACTACAAACTACTACCAAGCATCCACAGGCACACAATACCATCACCCACATAACTTCCACGCACCTCACACAACACACCACTAAATATCACCCCACTTATCACTACACACACCACCCCACACATCACCCACACCATCCCATGGCACGGCAAAGACACCCCAGGTTCTCAGGGTCATGGTGGAGGAAATCGTCCGGGTAGAGCCACAGCTATTCGGATCACAGGTGCAGAAAACCTCCATAGCTAGGAAGATGGAGCTATGGCGAAGAATCGTGGACAGGGTCAACGCAGTGGGACAGCACCCAAGAAATAGGGATGACATCAGGAAGAGGTGGAACGACCTACGGGGGAAGGTGCGTTCCGTGGTCTCAAGACGCCACCTTGAGGTTCAGCAGACTGGCGGTGGACCCCCACCTCCTCCCCCACAACTAACAACATGGGAGGAGCAAGTCTTGGCGATTCTGCATCCTGAGGGCCTCGCAGGAGTAGATGGAGGAATGGACTCTGGTAAGTCAAACCTTTAACTACTTCATCCCCCACCCTACCTGCATGCCATCACATACCCCCACCCTCACCCCATCACTCCAACTCCTCACAAATGTCCCAGTATCACAAACCACACATCCCAACACCAAGCCCTGCATGCAACAACAAAGCATGGACACCCATCACCAAAGCATGGCCACTGCACATACCCATACACCCCCCCTAAACCACCATCACACAAGGTCCCACACAGGAATGCTAGCACTGGGGTACAGGGTCACCCACTTATTGCACACCATGGCACACACAGATGCAATGAACATCCTTTTATACCCCTGCAGGACCCCTACCCAACGTCACCGGACAGGAGGGTCCACACATGCCCACACCACCAACAGAAGAGGCCCACAGTGATGACAGCATCTCTGTCCAACTGGATCTAGATGTCCAGCCCGGCCCATCTGGGACCTCTGGACAGTCGGTTCCCCTGACACAGTCACAGGCCACCACAGAGCTTCCCCCCTCTGGAAACACCAGCACAGCACCCACCCAGCGGGCCTATACCTCTGTTCCCAGGACACGTCAATCAGCAGTGTGTCCACCATTACAGGGAACCCAGGCTAACCCACGTCCCCAACAACAAAAGGGACCTGGGGGCAGTGGGCACACGGTCCAGGGGACAGAGGCCTAGGAACACAGGGGAACTGGGAGGGCTGCTGTGCGACAGGGGGAGGACAGGCCCAGGGAACCCATTCTCCACGAGGCCCTCTCCAACATCATGGGAGCCTACCATCATTCCCAGGAGATGATGGCAACGGTACTGGCCAAGTTTCAGGAAACACAGCGGCCGCAGGAGGAACAGTATTTGTGCTTCAGGGAGGAACTCAGATCCATCAATTACACCCTGGGCACCACCGTAGGGGTGCTGAAGGAAGTCCTCAACACCAGGAGGGACACTGTGGCACTACAAGGGGCCCCTGACACTAGCCTGGACGATGAACTGCCCACCACCTCCGCCGGCGCTAGTGGACAGGAGTCACCGCCACAGGACCACTACACCAGCACCCCACCCCCTGCAGAGGAAGAACCACCCCACAAATGGTCCCTGAGATCCAGGACAAAGACAGAGAACGATGCCAAGACCCCCGCCAAGAAATGAGACCACCCTGATTGTCATCCTTCTGTCCCACCTTGTCACCCTGTCCATCCTCAAACTGCCCCAGCTCCACTTCCTATGCCCATTTGGGCAATGCACCTGTGAGACAAATAGACTGGACTCTGCCATGGACATTCCTCCACCATCACCCCTCACCATTTTACAGCACCCTCCAATATTGAGCACTTAAATAAACACCCTTAAAGCACAAAATAATCTGGAGTCTGGCTGTGATTTCGAAATAGTGTACTAGCAATTACAGTGTCAAAATGCTCTTTCAATTGTAATGACAACATACCTATGTCACACAGCTCTAGTCCATGAGGAAACAAAGCAGATGTCACACAGTGGAATCCACATCTGTGAAATCGTAAGGGAAAGTGACAACTCAGTGACCATACACTGGGTGAAAACGACAGACAGTAGAGAGGTAGTAGTATTAAAGTACATGTAGTAGGCAGGTTTGTATTCTTACCTATGTCTCACTGGAAGTATTGCAGGATCACCGAGTTCCTGTTGTCGATGTCCTCTTCTTCTGCTTCCTCATCTTCACTGTCCACAGGCTCCACAGCTGCCACGACACCTCCATCTGGACCATCCTCCTGCAGAAAAGGCACCTGTCGTCGCAAAGCTAAGTTGTGAAGCATACAGCCATGATGATCTGGCACACCTTCTTTGGTGAGTAGAATAGGGATCCACCTGTCATATGGAGGCACCTGAACCTGGCCTTCAGGAGGCTGAAGGTCCGCTCTACAATCCTCTGAGTTCGCCCATGAGCCTCATTGTAGCGTTTCTCTGCCCTTGTCCTGGGATTCCTCACTGGGGTCAGTAGCCATGACAGGTTGGGGTAACCAGAGTCACCTGCAAATGGCGAGGGACAACTGTTAGACACACACTAACCTATAGGGATATCCCCAGCAACCATTCCCACTGACTTAGTTCCAGGTGCTCACCTAATAGCCACACACAGGTGCCTCTGGAGTTGACCCATCACATAAGGGATGCTGCTGTTCCGCAGGATGTAAGCGTCATGCACTGAGCCAGGGAATTTGGCATTCACATGGGAGATGTACTGGTCTGCCAAACACACCATCTGCACATTCATCGAAATATAACTCTTCCGGTTTCTGTACACCTGTTCACTCCTGTGGGGGGTACTGAGGCCAAATGTGTCCCATCAATGGCACCTATGATGTTGGGGATATGTCCCAGGGCATAGAGCTCACCTTTCACTGTAGGTAAATCCTCCACCTGAGGGAAAACGATGTAGCTCCGCATGTGTTTCAGCAGGGCACACAACACTCTGGACAACACGTTGGGAAACATAGGCTGGGACATCCCTGATGATATGGCCACTGTTGTTTGAAATGACCCACTTGCAAGGAAATGGAGTACTGACAGCACCTGCACTAGAGGGGGGATTCCTGTGGGATGGCGGATAGCTGACATCAGGTCTGGCTCCAACTGGGCATACAGTTAATGGATTGTGACACGATCAAGCCTGAAGGTGATGATCACATGTCTTTCCTCCATTGTCAACAGGTCCACCAGCGGTCTGTACACCGGAGGATGCCGCCATCTCCTCACATGTCCCAGCGGACGGTGCCTATGAAGGACAACAGCGAGCACAGTCAACCAACTCAGAGGTACGTACCCACAGCTTACACAGAACACGATTCATAATCCGAAATTTGCATGTATGAGTGTTGAGGCAAGGCCTAGATATGTGTGATGCAGTTAAAAATTAAGCCATGTCGGCCCCTGAAAAAGCGGCTGCCTGACCTGTAAAGTGGGACAATGTGATGTGAGGTAACTGCCCTGGCGTTGTACACCGTCGCGGTAGGCGGTAGAAGACCGCGGCACAATTCTGCATTGGTTAACATTGGACCCTATGGGTCCCAGGAGCCAATGATGATGTACGCCGGCGGTGACGGTATGCACCGCCACAGACGTGACTGCCATTTTCTATCTGTTCAATCACTCGATACCTGATCTTCGACAGGAGAGGACCTACACTGCAAGTGCTACTGTAACCTCAGTCTGGAAGAGACAATGGCTTGTGCGTCTGGGGAAAGGGCCCCTGCCTTCACC
Organism: Pleurodeles waltl; assembly: GCF_031143425.1. NCBI lineage: Eukaryota > Metazoa > Chordata > Amphibia > Caudata > Salamandridae > Pleurodeles > Pleurodeles waltl. The sequence goes on along the minus strand of NC_090448.1, from coordinate 453,096,402 downwards.
ACGGAGGAGTTGGAGAAACTTGTGAATGGGGTCCTCCCCCAGTACACGCTACTCTACGGACCTCCAGACAAACAGGTAAGTACACTGGGAGCATGCTGTATGGGCTATGCCTGTGTGGAGTGGGGTGGATGAAAGATGGAGGGGGGAGATAGAGGCGTGCATGAAACGACGGTGAGTGCATGTGCCACATGGCAAGGGTAGGGATGGGGGCCAATGACTGTGATGGGGCAGTTGGTAATAACTTTTCTTTTTCCCCTGTACAATTCATGTAGGTCAGCGCCCACCAGAAGAAGGACATCTGGCGTGCCATCGCCAAGGACGTCCAGACCCTGGGGTTCTATCACAGACGGAGCACCCACTGCCGGAAGAGATGGGAGGACATTTGCCACTGGAGCAAGAAGATGACGGAGGCCAAGCTGGGGATGGCCTCCCAACGTGGGAGGGGTGCCCGTTGCACCATGACCTCCCTGATGTTCAGGATCCTGGCGGTGGCGTACCCGGAGTTGGATGGGCGCCTAAGGGCATCGCAGCAGCCACAAGGGGGTGAGTACACTCTCATTCAGCTGATTCAGCGCGCAGTGGAGGTGTTTGGGTGGTGGAGGTGGGCTGTGGGTTTCCCTAGGCCAGGGCGAGTGTGCTAGTTAGGTCCCCTTCTTCTGGCAGACCCTGTGGCACCCCACCCCACCTGCGTACAGTGCCAACTACACCTAGTCAGGCTCCTGTGACATCCATGTGTGCAGATATCGGCCATAGCCTTGTAGGCCATGTCCCAGGGATTGAACAGTGGACCCCAAGTGCGTGGCGTAGTGCAGGGGGCTTCTGTGTCTGTCGTGTCCGCCAACGGTAGCGGTAATGCATGCACTCAACATGTCTTTCTTCTGTCGTCGTCCCCTTTTTGTGGTCACCCTGTTCTTGTGTGCATTAGCATCATCAGACGGAGAAGCAGTGGCACCGGAGCAGGAGGGAGCTGCATCCCACATGGCCCTGGAGGGTGACACTACGGGCTCGGAATTCACCAGTGGGCTCAAAACGGGAGCTCCACGGCAGGGACAGGAGCTGACACCAGTGATACGGACTCGTCCTCTGATGGGAGCTCCGTTGTGGTGGCGGCCATATCTGTGACCCCCGCATCTACAGGTACAGCTGCCACACCCCCTACCAGCACTGCCCTCCCAGCAGCCCCTCAGCCTTTGCCCCATGCCCGCTCACCCAGGAGGGTGGGCATCACCTTCGCCCCAGGCACCTCAGGTCCTGCCCCAGTCACCCCTGCTGCCCTCAGTGAGGAGGCCATTAACCTCCTCAGGTCCATCACTGTTGGGCAGTCTACCATTTTGAATGCCATCCAGGCTGTAGAGAGGCAGTTGCAACAAACAAATGCATTCCTGGAGGGCATTCATTCTGGTGAGGCAGCCCTTCAGCGAGCTTTTCAGACTCTGGCCTCAGCCCTGATGGCAGCTGTTGTCCCTGTTTCTAGCCTCCCCCCTCCAACTTCCTCCACCCAGACACACACCCCTGTACCTCACCCTGCCTCAAGCACACCACCAGACCAGCATGCACACACCTCAACACACAAGGGAAGCTCAGGCAAACATAAGCACCACACATCCCACAGGCACTCACGCAAGCATCACACACATGCAGACACACCAACATCGACTGCCTCCACTGTGTCCCCCTCCTCCTCGTCTCCCTCCTCCCTCCCAGTCTCATCTCCACTCACACCTGCATGCACTACATCTGCAGCCACTACTTCCATCACCAGCACACACACCACCACACCCCGCTGAAGTGCAGTCACCACCCCCACTACCATTCACACGTCCCCTGTGTCCTCTCCCAGTGTGTCTGTGACGCCACCTCCAAGATCCACAAATGCAGGCACACACCCACCCAACAGCCATCCACCTCACGACAGCCTCCAGCGCATGCACCTTCACCCAAAGTCACCAAACAAACACCTCCTACAACCACAACCTTTTCCTCCACTCCCAAACCCCCTCCAGCTACCCGTCCCAGTGTTCCCAAGAAACTTTTTCTGTTCACCCTTGACCTCTTTCCCTCACCTCCCCCACCCCGTCAGTCTCCTAGGGCCCGACTCTCCAGGCCCCAACCTAGCACCTCAGCCACAACATCTCAAGACCAGTGGTGCCAGTAGTCACTGGATTCTGGAGTGCACCTGGCAGCAGGGCAGCTAGTGTGGCAAGGAGCCACAGCACGGACAGTCCCCCACCTGTCAAGCATCAAAAGTTGGCCAGTGCCCGGCGGGAGAGGGGGAAGACTCCAGCCACCAAAGCCACTCCCAGGGGTACAGGTGGGAGTGTGGAGTCAGCTGCGACACCTTCCAAGGTGGGGAAGGGGCACAAGAAACTCGGCAAGTCTGGGAAGAGCAGCACAGCGGAGAAGACCGCTATCATCCCCGCTGCCCAGGAGGTGACCGCCATCATCCCTGCTGCCCAGGAGGTGACCGCCATCATCCCCGCTGCCCAGGAGGCCACTGCCATCATCCCCGCTGCCCAGGAGGCCACCGCCATCAGCCCCGCTGCCCAGGAAACCACTGCCATCAGCCCCGCTGCCCAGGAGGCCACCGCCATCATCCCCACTGGCCAGGAGCCTGGCCAGGAGGCCACCGCCATCAGCCCCGCTAGGCCAGACAGGACCACCAGCACCAGCCCTGCTGGCCAGGAGGTCACCACCATCAGCCTCGCTGCCCAGGAAGCCACCGCCATCAGCCCCGCTGGCCAGGAGGCCACTGCCATCAGCCCCGCTGGGCCAGACAGGACCACCAACCCTGCTGGCCAGGAGGCAACTGCCATCAGCCCCGCTGGCCAGAAAGCCAACGCCATCAGCCCCGCTGGGCCAGACAGGACCGCCAGCACCCGCCCCGCTGGCCTGGAGGCCACCGCCATCAGCCCCGCTGGGCCAGACAGGACCGCTAGCACCAGCCCTGCTGGGCCAGACAGGACCGCCAGCACCAGCCCCGCTGGGCCAGACAGGACCGCCAGCACCAGCCCCGCTGGGCCAGACAGGACCGCCAGCACCAGCCCCGCTGGGCCACACAGGACCGCCAGCAGCTGATTCACTGCCAAGGACCCCGCCGCAACAAGCACCGCTGAACAGGACACCGCCGCCACAAGCACCGCTGAACAGGACACCGCCGCCACAAGCACTGCTGCCAAGGACACTGCCGCCACAAGCACTGCTGGACAGGACACCTCCGCCAAAGACACCGCTGCCAAGGACACCGCTGCCACAAGCACCGCTGTCCCATGAGCGCCAAGGGCACTGGCTCTACTGAGTCCGCCACAAGCAGGATGAAGCACTCTGGGCACAAAACCCCCTCCAGAACCAGTGGAGAAAGGCATCCACTCACACAGTCCTTGGCAGGATGAAGCACTCTGGGCACAAAGCCCCCTCCAGAACCAGTGGAGAAAGGCATCCACTCACACAGTCCTTGGCAGGATGAAGCACTCTGGGCACAACACCCCCTCCAGAACCAGTGTAGTATCACATCCACTATCTCAGTCCTTGGTAGGATGAAGCACTCTGGGCACAAAGCCCCCTCCAGAACCAGTGGAGAAAGGCATCCACTCACACAGTCCTTGGCAGGATCAAGCACTCTGGGCACAAAGCCCCCTCCAGAACCAGTGGAGAAAGGCATCCACTCACACAGTCCTTGGCAGGATGAAGCACTCTGGGCACAAAGCCCCCTCCAGAACCAGTGGAGAAAGGCATCCACTTACACAGTCTTTGGCAGGATGAAGCACTCTGGGCACAAAGCCCCCTCCAGAACCAGTGGAGTATCACATCCACCACATCAGTCCTTGGCAGGATGAAGCACTCTGGGAACAAAGCCCCCTCCAGAACCAGTGGAGAAAGGCATCCACTCACACAGTCCTTGGCAGGATGAAGCACTCTGGGCACAAAGCCCCCTCCAGAACCAGTGGAGACTGTTATCCTCTTGTGAGACTGTGGCCCATATTTCTACTTTTTGACGCAAAACTGCGCCAACGCAGTTTTGCGTCAAAAAAATTAGCGCCGGCTAACGCCATTCTGAAGCGCCATGCGGGCTCCGTATTTATTGAATGACGTTAGCCGGCGTTAGCCGCCGGCGCTGTCTGCTGTGCGTTAAAAAAAATCGACATACACCAGGCAGCGCCGGCGTAGGGGGAAAATGGCGTATGGGCGTCCAGAAATGGTGCAAGTCAGGCTGAGGCAAAAAATTCGCCACAACCCGATTTGCGCCATTTTTTTACGACGCCCATCCCCCATTGAAATGACTCCTGTCTTAGCAAAGACAGGAGTCATGCCCCCTTGCCCAATGGCCATGCCCAGGGGACCTCTGTCCCCTGGGCATGGTCATTGGGCATAGTGGCATGTAGGGGGGCACAAATCAGGCCCCCCTATGCCACAATTTTTTTTTAAAAAAAAGACTTACCTGGACTTACCTTAATGTCCCTGGGGTGGGTCCCTCCATCCTTGGGTGTCCTCCTGGGGTGGGCAAGGGTGGCAGGGGGTGTCCCTGGGGGCTTGGGAGGGCACCTCTGGGCTCATTCTGAGCCCACAGGTCCCTTAACGCCTGCCCTGACCCAGGCGCTAAAATCCGGCGCAAATGCGGGTTTTTTAGACCCGCCCACTCCCGGGCGTCATTTTTGCCCGGGAGTATAAATACGACGCATATGCATCGCAGTCATTTTTTAAGACGGGAACGCCTACCTTGCATATCATTAACGCAAGGAAGGTGTTCACGCAAAAAAATGACGCTAACTCCATGAACTTTGGCGCTAGACGCGTCTAACGCCAAAGTATAAATATGGAGTTAGTTTTGCGTCGAAATTGCGTCAAAAAAAACGACGCAATTTCGGCGCAAACGGAGTATAAATTTGCCCCTGTGGCTTTGCACTCCCCAGGATTGAACAGTGGGCAAACCACCCACTGTAGAGACTTGAGAGACTGTGGTTTTGCACTCCCCAGGATTGAACAGTGGGCAACCCACCCACTGTAGAGACTTGAGAGACTGTGGCTTTGCACTCCCCAGGATTGACCAGTGGGAAAACCACCCACTGTAGAGATTTGAGAGACTGTGACTTTGCACTCCCCAGGATTGAACAGTGGGCATGTGGCCCCCTCGTGGATTTGGCGTCGTGCACTCAACCGGCTGAGGTGCCCCCCTTTCCCTTCCCCCTGAGGTGCCTGTTTTATTGCTATCTGAAGCCCCTGCAGTGTTCTCTCTGTCATGCTCGGGTATTGAGTGTGGGCCTCGCCCATGCAGTGTGGTCCCAGTGTTCCACGGACTTCAATGGAGCAATACCTGGACTACTATTCTTGGTGTATATATTTGTTAATAGTGTATATATATTTTTGCGTACTGGATTTTAATATATTACAATGGTTACACTCATTTCCTTTTGTGTTTGCATTCTTCCAGGGGGTTTGGGGGGTGTAACTGTAATGTATCATGCTGTATTAGTGTGTGTGTTGTCGTGGGTGAGGGTGGGGGTGTTGCGTGTTGCATGTGTGTGTCCCTCGTTATTCCCTCCCCCCTCCCCTGTGTCGTAGGTGCAGTACTCACCGTGGGCTTCGCTGCCGGCGTTTGTGCTCCTGGTAGAGGAGCAAGAAGATAAGGGCAGGGAAAATGTGAAGCTCTGGTTCCATGGCGTCCTGGTCCCTCGTGGGGTATGTAGAGGTGAGCGTTTTCCCTTCGAAGTCCTGTTTCTGCCGTGTTTTTGTTCGCGGTGAATCCGCCCCAGATTGTGGATTGGTAGGTTGTGATAAGGTGGGCGGTACATTGTCCTCCGCCTGTCTGTTGGCGGTGACCGCCGTGCTGTTTGTTTGTACCGCCTTGGCAGTCGGAGTGTTAAAGTGGCTGTCTTTGTTGGCGGTTTCCGCCACGGTCGTGATTCCATTTTTTTTCCCGCCGGCCTGTTGGTGGTCTTACCGCCTCTTTAACACCGACTGCCAGGGTTGTAATGACCACCTAAGTCCACATGTGTAATAGATCCCCGGGATCGCTGGATCCTGTCCATTTAACATGAATGTCCACTTACTCTGAAACAAAAAGACATGTCTGCACTCACTCGTTCCCACAAATAAAGTGTCATGGTCAGATTTTGGCCTATATATACAAAGCTTTCCTACGTGTAATGCATCTATAGCTAATTTGCCTTGTGTCTTTATTGCACTATAAGCATAATCATTTGCAAACGTTAGTTTCTCTAATACCTTTGCTAGCTTTTCTTTAACGCTTTTCTTCTATCATCAGTGTGATCTAAAAAGCTCTTCTCTACAGGCGTTAGTAAGCATGTTAAATTATTGCGATGCACATAAGCTGTACCAAATGTCAGTGTGGGCTCAAAGAAACCTCAAACTATTTTTATACTATGATCTCTAGCTATCTTACTCAAATATTCATTTATAGGCACAAAAGAAAACACTACATCTAGATTAGAATAGAAGTACTGAATATATTCTTGATCTGAAAGCCTTGTTAATAACAAACTATGACTTATCCCGTAAGTTAGCAGCAAACTATGATAAGTAACCCCTTCTTGTACCTAGGAAGGAATTTTCGTGCACACATAACAATCCTTCGCATCTATTGTTTCAACATACTCATTCAACAAGCGATAGAAAACATTAGTCGATAGGTCCCCTTTTGTGTTAGTTCCCTCATGCAACTATTTCGTATCTTGCTCGAATCTCTCCCATGGTGTTAGTGTAGCAGTCTCAGGAATTGAAGCATTGTTAGTCGCGCTCTTATCCACCAATGGTATTCCCACAATCACAGCTATTATTACTATCGCACACACAACACCCAAAATAATACTCAACCATCTACGAATCCTACTCCTATTATTGTCATCTCTAGTGTTAATCATGATCTGTAAAGAATCAGAAAGCAGAACAATATAAAGGCAAACAATCAACTAAGGAAGGTCTAAAAGCTCTTTTTTTTTTTCCTTCAAGCAAAGTCTTTCTTTAGCAAGTATTTACAGCGTTTCACTCACTCCCAGGATCCTTGTCAAATCAGGTCAGCAGCTTGTCAAAATCTGTTTTTCAAACGTCAATTCAGGTTAACAGTGTCACATCCGGTAATTTATCAGTCTCTTTTTCTCTCAGCTTTCCAGCTTTATTTTTAATTTAACACAATCTCTCTTCTCTGCGGTCAATTTCCGTAGTGCCGTAGTATTGACCTGGAATCTCTCGATCAAAACAGAATGCCAAGAATTCTTGTTGTCACTCGGCTGATGTTGCATATGCCCATTCAGGACCTGCGTACCTCCTGTTTGAAATTCTCTTTCTTTTCAGCTTGCGGTGACCCTGCAATTCTCCTTCACTAACATCCTCCCTCCTTGTGGTATCAATTTCTTCCTCTATTGTTTCGTCTATTACCACTTTCTCTTTTGCAGCTTGTGGCTCTGGCCATTTATCTCCTTTCAGTGTCCTTTTACTGTTCGGGTTTTCAGGTTGCTAGTCAATGCCCCCCTCTTGTGCTATGGTGTTTTCTCTTGATGGCTCTGCAAGTGGCTCAGGAGGAGTCCGAACACTCTGACTTCCTTCTGTTTCACCTCCTTCACCTTCCGGGTCTGTCAGGGGCTCAACTTCAAACCCGTATCCATCTGCTTCTGGGAGAACCTCTCTTTTCGTCGGTCCTCCTGGTGCCTCAGTTGAGATAGGCTCACTGTCACCCCTCCGGGTCTCAGCTCTTGCTGGAGTGACCAAGCCGTCCTCAACGGGCTCTCCTTCAGTCTCAGTTCCCCTTTGATTACTCTCTTGCCCTGAGACTTCCTTTTCTGTAGCTGTTATTTTCGACAACTCAATTTGCTCATCAGTTGGACACGTCACCTTCTTGGTGTGACTGGCATGAATCAAGTTTGGAACTCCCGCACATTTCACAGCAGTAGTAGTTGTCAGTATCACTTGATACGGTCCCTTCCAACGTGGCTCCAAACACGACTTCCTCACGTGTTTCTTGATGACAACCCAGTCACCGGCTTTCAGATTGTGACCTGGATCACTTATCGGTGGCAGTGTGGTTGCTTCCACCTGGTGAGAGAAAGAGCGGACCACATCAGCCAGAGCCTTGCAGTAGTCCAACACCATATGATCTGTGATATTCACAAGAGCATTTGCAGGCACTGCGGGCAATCTCATAGCTCAGCCCATGAGAATTTAGTGCAGAGACAGTCCTGTTTTCTTGTTAGGTGTATTTCTCATTGACATCAGCACTAAGGGCAATGCATCTGGCCATTTCAAATTTGTAGCTGCACACATTTTTGCCATTCTCGACTTCAAGGTACCATTCATCTGTTCCACTAGTCCTGATGCTTCAGGGCAGTAGCTACAATGTAACTTCTGTTCAATGTTCAGTGCGGATCACAAGAGCTTAACCACCTCGTTGTTGAAGTGACTTCCCCTATCTGATTCTAAAGAGATCGGAAACCCGAAACGTGGTATCAGCTCCCTAAGCAGCAACTTCGCTACTGTGAGACTGTCATTCCTACGTGTAGGGTAAGCTTCAATCCAGTGACTAAAGATACACACAATCACCAACACGTATCTCAAACCTCCACACACAGGCATCTCGATAAAATCCATCTGCATCCTGCTAAATGGACCTCCTGCTCTCCCGATGTGGCTCAAATTCCCCACGGTCCCTTTCCCTGCATTCATCTGCTGACAGGTGATGCACCTGTGACAAATCAGTCAATTTTGAACAACCTAATCATGGCATCTCCCCAATATGTGCTTGTCCATGGTAAAACCTCGCAAACTGTGACAAAAGACTGTTTGGCAAAACCATTTTCCCCTCATCTGAAACCCACAAATCACCAGGTCTTTGTACCAAGATCGTTTCTCTTCTTTGCTGGCACGTCCCTGCAACAATTTGAACTCTTCCATTGTGTCAACCACCCTCAATGCATAACCTGTGCATGTCTCATTTTCAGTTTCCGATAACAATTCCCACCGATCTTTGAACGATATACAGTTCAATGCACAAAACCTTGCGACTTGATCTGCATATCCGTTTCCCATTGACACAAAGTCTTGCGATTTCTCATGAGCATTGCATTTCACCATGGCAATTTCAAGAGGTAACTGAATCGCGTACAACAACTCCTTAATTCTCTCACCATTTTTCACTGGAGAACCAGAAGAGGTCAGGAAACTCCTCTGGGACCATAAAAGGCCAAAATCATGGACAATCCCAAATCTGTATCTGCTGTCAGTATAGACAGTCACTTTAAAATTTTCAGCAGCATGGCATGCTCTAGTAAGAGCAACCAATTCAGCCACTTGAGCGGAGTATACTCTTTCGAGCCAAAATGCTTCCAGGATACCGGTGATTGTACACACAGAGTATCCAGCTCTTAGTACTCCTACTGAGTCTCTCAGGCATGAACCATCAACAAAGATAATTTAATCATTTTCTTCCAATTGAGTATCTTTAATGTCAGGTCTCGGTTTGGTACACAGTTCTGTTACCTCAAGACAATCATGTTCTACTTCCTCAGCATCATCAATGTATTTTCATTAGCTAGCAAAGTTGCCGGGTTTAACACAGTACATCTTTTCAAAGACACATTAGGTGACCCCAGTATAATGGTTTCATATTTAGTCAGGCGGGCGTTTGTCATATGCTGCGTTTTAGTACGGGCGAGTAGTTTTTCAACTGAGTGTGGGACCATTACTGTTAAAGGATGTCCCATCACTATGCCTTCACACTAAGTAAGGCCTTGACCAACTGCTGCAACTGCACGCAAACAACCCAGTAAGGCTGCTGCGACTGGGTCCAAGGTAGCTGAAAAATACGCTACTGGGCGAATTACACCTCCATGGACCTGTGTCAAGACAGACAGAGAACAAGCATCACGTTCATGACAAAACAGTACAAAAGGCTTTGTTAGTCAGGCATACCTAAAGCTGGAGCCCTGCACATGCTCTCTCTCAGTTCAATGAATGCCTTCATTTATTTCTCGGACATAGTCAGGGTACCCGGGCCATCCTTAATCTCCTTGACAGTCAACCTTACCAAAGGCTTAGAGATAATCGAGAAGTTGGGAATCCACTGACGACAGTAACCCACCATTCCCAAAAATATACTCACGTCTCTCTTGGATGTCGGGGGATTCATCTGCAACATGGCTGTCACTCTTTCTTTACAGATTTTCCTCGACCCTTTCTCAATTAGATGGCCTAAGTACTTCACTTCTTTCTGACAGTATTGCAGCTTCTTTGGGGACACCTTATGTCCGTTCTTTCCCAAACTATTTAGTAAGGCAATTTTGTTATACCTACAGTCATCTTTCGTTTTGGACGCAATTAATAAGTCATCAATGTACTGCACTAAAGTCGTATTAAAAGGCAGTTCTAATGATTCCAAATCCTTCTTCAATATCTGATTGAAGATGGAAGGCGATTCTGAAAACCCTTGAGGAATTTGACATCAACTGTAAACCTTGTCCAAGAATTTGAAACTGAAGAGAAATTGGCTATCCGTGTGAAGAGGCACTGAAAAGATTGCTTGGGATAGGTCCACGACTGTGAACCACTCTGCATCGCACGGAACCTGAAACATGATCACGGCTGGATTTGGCACTATGGGGCAACATTTTACCACTATCTCATTAATTTTTCTCAGGTCTTGAACAATTCAAACTTTCCCACAAGGCTTTCTCAGTCCCATTATTGGCGAATTACATGGGCTACTCATCACTTCTTTTAGGACCCCTTGCTTCACAAAGTCTGCAATTATCTGCGTCACTTGTATGAGAACATCTTGTGCCATGTGGTACTGCGGTACCTGGGGAAACACGGCATTTGGCTTCACATCTACTTTGACTGGTTCTACTCCTTTTATCAGTCCCACTTATTTTCCTGTCAAGTCCCACACCTTCTCTGTCACTGTTCCCTGTAATTCAGTTGGCAAATCGGTCACTGTGAACATCGGGAAGATGCTTATCAAAGGGTATTCCTCATCTGTGGTCTCCGTCTCTGGCTCTGAGATCTGACCATTGACCTCCTCATCATCACTGTTTGTCTGCACCTCAATCCCTTCATTAGAACAGGTGATTGAACACCTCGTCTTACACAGTAAGTCTCTTCCCAGTAGGGACACAGGACTTAAATCACAAACTACAAACCTATGTAATCCCTGGAAGGTACCAATCTCAACTTGGACCAGATCTGTAATCGGATTTGTCAGGAGCTGATTTGGTACTCCTACCACCTTCATGGTACGCCCCGAAAGCGGCAACTTCGGAACCTCTGCACTTCTGACAGTAGAGCGTGTAGCTCCTGTGTCAACCAGGAACGAAACCTTGTGACCCATCACCTTCCCTTGCACATAAAGTCCCCTCTGATCTACTTCTAGGGACTCTGCAAGCGTGCGCTCCTCACTATCTGAACAATCATCTGACCATTCATCGTTTATTCCATTCTCACCACGCAATGGGAACTGTTGTACTGTATTATTTTGACTCATTGTTTGGACTGTGACCTGTTGAGGAAGCATCACCTGTTGCTTTCCCATCGGAGCTAATGGCAACTACATTTGCTGTCTAGGTACCATGGGAATCTGCTGTGGCATTTGCTGCAACTGTGCTTGTTGAACGTGTGCCATTTGTTGCATAGGCTGGAGACCCTGCATCTGCACCATATTATTCTGGAAGTTCGGATTTTGACTCCTCATTCGTGGACCCCTCACTTTTTGAAATGCACCAACATCATTGCTTTGTTGAACAACACCATCCTGCACCATTATTGGGCACTCCCACTTCCAGTGTCCAACGCCCCCGCACGCATGGCATGGTAACACCTTTTTCATCACGTGCACATCATTTTGAACCACAACAGTATTCAAGTCTGGACCACGGTTCACAAAACCTCCCCGACCTCTACTTTCCGTTCCCTTGAGGCTGTTGCTGTTGTACCACCTGCTGCACTCCATTTCCCTGCATACCTGCCTGAGCTGCCTTAATTTGCATCACCATCACCTTCTCTTTCAGCTTTTTCTGTTTCAATTCGATCTCGTCACTACAGTATTTCGCATACCGCAACACCTCATCAATCGGCTTCGCTTGCCAACAGATCAAATGATTCTTAATCATCTGGCTAATCTCTGGTCTCAATCCCTCAATGAACCTGAATACCAGATGGTTCATGTCTTTCTGTTCTGTGACCTCCGTGCCACTGTAATGTTTGATCGCCTTTAACAACCTCTCATAGTAAGCATGTATCGACTCTTTGCCTTCTTGTGCCTTTCGATCAATTTTCTGCCAATCAATATTTTGCCGTGACACCTTCTGCTTCAAGTACTCAATCACCTTATGGTAATACCTCATCACGTCAGGAGACGGTGCTCCAGTAGTCTTATCCCTTGCCGGTTCCTCTGTTGCCCAATCCACACCCCTCTTGCACTCAAGCCACAAATCAGCTGGAACTATAATCTCAAACAGTGTATTCAAGTCTTCCCAAAGACATTTTGCAAGCTTCACAAACCTGTCCGTCTACTGATACCACTCTATTGGCTTTTCCCTCAACCTGGGATAGTCATTTGTAAATGACAAAATGTCACCTCTAGACCACGGTACATAAACTAGAACCCCTCCAGCTGTTTCTTTCATTGGTAACATCTTTATTGTTCCAGTGTCTCGTGCGGCTTTCGCCTGCTGCGGTTCTGGGCAGTCACCTTTCCCCTTATCTCTTTTCTTTGCCCATCTGCCTTCCCACTTCTAGAATGCTCCCCAAACATGAGCACTCTGTAGTATCTCTTTGAGGTGTGCCTTCTTCCCAGTGGTTCTCATATGGTCAAAATCTTTAGATTCGAAGTCTTACCTATAGCTCCTCTTCAGATGCTTAGTATTGTCTAAGTCTATAGCGTATTTGTCTGCTGCGTTCGCTAACCTCTGGTGCACCTTACTCACTTCTTTGGTGATTTTCGGGCACAGGAACCTCAGTTCTGCCTCAGTGTATGATTCTAATCTGTTCACTCCCATAGTTCCTTCAACTAACTCCGCTGCTTCCACACCCAACCTTATAAAATTCAGATATCCCTCTCTCTCTGACCGCTCTGCTGTCACAGGAGTAGTTTGTGGAGTGCTAAGCTTGTCTAACCACTCAGTCAACTGTTGCGCTGTTAAGCCTTCCAATGAAATATTTCCAACCTGCATTGTTGGTGTCTGTGACTTATTTGCACTCAGTACCTGTGGAGTCAGTATACCCATCCCTGCTTGTCTCATTGTCTCTAGAGGAACCCCCATCGGACTGAAGTCTAACAAGGACCTAGATCCCTCGACTGCCTGTTCTCCCAGTGTCATCCCTTGGGAATTTCCTGTGAACCCTCCTCTTATCACCTCTTGAGTCATTACTCCTTGATCGCATACACTAGGCTTTGCCTGCGCATATAGCGGTACTGGCGGACCAACAGTAATTGGTAATGATATAGCAGCTGGCACCTGTCTGTTTCCCAATCCCGGTGGAGCATTAACTCCCATAGCCGGATTCATTACAGGTGCTGTAACTGACTGCGGCCCTGCGACCGAAGTGTAATTCGGAACCATCTGTTGCTGCGGCTGGGGCAGCAATTGTGAAGTTGGCTCAATCTGCCCTAACTTTGATCTCGTGTATACTGGATCAGGAGGCACCATCAAACTCGTAGTTGTCTCTAATACTGGGACATCAGGATATAGCGTCTGAATTGGTGGTGGCTGCAACTGTATCTGCGTCTCGGGTGCAGTGGATACACTAGCACCATTCTGTATCGGAGTTGATGTGATAACATTATTTGGCTGTGCTGCACTTGTGGTTCTCTGATTTTGTGTTGGATTTACAGGACCTGCACTAGTACTCGGTCTATTGTCATTTATGGCATATGGTGGAAGTCGATCATGTAACAACTGATTTAGAAACTCATTATCATCAGCATCGTCTGCATCTGCCCAAGACTTCTGAGTCTCCTTTTGCTTACTAGACCCCTTGTCTGTTTTACAAGTTGCCTTTCTCCCCTGTGTTTCGAATTCGTGAGTTATTGCCGGAAACATCCTAACTCCCTCTATTATTTCCCTTCTACACATTCTGGTCTCACTATCCCATCTAGCCTCCGCTAGAGTCTTCTGTGCTCTCCTCATTCTCCTCTCAAATTGCTGCTCCTGTTTCTGAATCGCTGACAGTTCCCAAATTGCTAACGCCTCAAACTGAGCTGGCCTCGGAGGTGGCTTCTGCTCATTTAACACCCTCTGCAAATTTTCCAGAATCCTTATATTGAACGTTCCGTGCTCCGGAAACGCCAAGCATCCTTACTTTTCTGTCATTTTGCACCATTGCTTTAGACAAAGACATGGCGCGACTCCCTTCTCCTCCATTATGGCATAAGCCGGAGTATCCTCTGGCGGTGTAGGCTCCCCCACACTCACTGTAATGTATGTATCTCCCCTCAAAGCACTCCTTAAAGCCTTGAAAAACTTCATTTTTGCATCTTTTATTTTGTTTAGATTCTAATAAGGAAGTGACTTTAATTCCCAGAACACTCTTCGCCTACCTTCTCAACCAATTGCCTCTCACGGACGGCTGCCAACCCGTGCGCGACCCCTCTCGGAAACTGACCTATCCCAGTGTGGCTCCAATGACGTCACTCTCACACACACCGCGGCTGACAAAGTCTTGTGGCTTGTCTTCCTTACTCTCTATTCACACAAAACTAATGCAATATATTGCGAGCACTTTAACAACAAAACCCAAATTTGCTGGTTTACTACAGGAAGGGTAACACAATTGCTTCAGAACTTTACAGAGATTTCACTCGAAGTCTCGGCCGCTACTCTCTCTTTTTCAGATCCCGCACTCGCAAGCAGAATTCGACCCGCAAATCCTACTCTCGACTTGTCAATGGTTCGTTCTAGTGCACTTTAGAACTTGCCAAATCTCCATCGAAGGTTTCACTCACACAACTAGGCTCAAACTAGACTCGTCAACCACGCCCGATTGACCTATTAAACCGCACAAATTACAACATAAACCAAGTGTCTCATACACTTATCAATATACTCTGGAGTCTTAGACCACGCCGGGTCCGTACATCACCAACAACCACGTGGACAATTTGTTTAGCACAAAGCGCCACACTCACATGAAGTTCGCCGACTTCCCTTATCTCATACGGAAGAGTACGCACACTCCTACTAAAACATTACCTGGCCTAAATTCTCACAAACCTCACAATTCACCTGCAATATGCATAAGCTGAGCAAGCGCAAATTCTACTTCACTCATACTATGCCGAGAACATACCCAACTCACTTCAGCAAGCTCCGAGATTCTGGGAAAGTCATTTGGGACTTAGGGGCACATCATACCTCCAATTTACATTATCTCAAAATACTTTCTAAAACAATGGTCCCTCGTCCTGGGGCCCCCAAAGGGCCGAAACCGTCCTCTGCTACCAGAACTGATAACGTGTCCCAATCTAGATAATTTATTCACTCTGGGACTCGTTTAGGCCGATGAATCTTTTGATCCTGATTGAAGACACCTTAGGATGAGACAACTAATCAACATGTCAATCAATAAGTCGGTAACCCCCTCAATATTCACAATAGCAAGTCAATCAAAGTAATCAATGGCATCAATAAGTCTCGGAAACTACCATGACCTTTCAGTCATGGATAACCACACAAAATTTAGTAAGATTTATGATATTTATTCCCTATTGATTACAATTCCACTAGCAAGTTTATTAGTCTCAAAACCAGGAAACACATCAACATTGTCATAATATGGCAACTCGAATAAGATTTTATCAAAGCAAAGATCATAAACATGAGAACATAGCACAACGTCAACATGGATTACTTTAGTAGGTTATCATTAGCGCATTAATCAACAAAGCATAGATTCAGTCATTTGTCTATTTGCGTCCGTTTCGTGAATTCCTTAACTACCCCGAATTAGCATTGGCATGTTGGGCTTCATGCAAAACAATTTAGCAACACAAATTTACAAAACATCTACCTATGGTCTCTATCAAAAGAAGCAGTTGGTACCTAGAAAGAAAAGGCAAACAGACAATTACAATTTCATCATCATATAGTTACCCTCCGTAATGGGTCAGTATACAGAGTCAGTCTTCGTCCTCAGGACATCAGTTGATTCGCCATCAGCCAGGACACACAGCAAAGTTCAGCAAGACCGGGCAAAAGGGAATACCTCCCTCATAAAGAGGAAAAGTATGAATTGGGCATGGCAAAGTAAGTGAGGATGGTTTGCAAAGTTCAAACAGCAAAGTCTTGGGGCAAAATAACAAAGTGGCTGGGCAATAGCAAAAGGCACGCAATGGCTTGTAATGGCTGATTTCTCCTCATGTCCAAGTATTTTATATCAGTCTTGTTGTATAGTCCCCTAATTTCCAATTGGGCAAGTTTTGGCGCACCATCATCTCCATCCAATAGTCCATCGGTCACCTCATTACGATTGAAACCCCATAACAGTTCTCATGTAGTTTATTGGTTCCTTGGTTTGACGCCTCCAACGGGTAGAATGTCAGGTGAGGAATAAGTGACATTTGTTACTCCAGTCAGTAGTCCCATTGTCTTCCCTAGTCTAAATGACCTTGTACCTGTTGCGAACTACACTGTTGCATTTGGCAAGAATGTCTCTTGAGCAAGTCGAGTCCCATGAGAAGATTTGCTACAGTTACACATCTCTTCTAGCTTCTAGAAAAAGTACGACTACATGCCCTTCAGCAAGTCAGCACACTGCATGTTAGGAAAACACATTTAATATGAAACCGGGCAGCTAGGCCCCGACTCATGCTAACTAAGGCCTAGTGATTAATTAGCAAAACCTTACATATAACCTTTAATACTAGTACAAAATCATACATCAGTACATTAATATCTCTTTATTAGTCAGTTTCATTAATCATCATATACATTGATGGCCACTCCCCGTGGGCACATTTCATACACATGCGTTAACGTTTACATTTTCTATGCAATTTCACTAAACATTATATTGCAAGCTTCCCATGCTAATTATTAGATTTTAATCACACTCCATCACTACCACCTCCACCATCACCACCATAATCACTACCACCTGCACTATGGAGGCAGCGTAGGAGAAGGGAGAGCATGTACCTCACTAATTGGACTCAGGGAGCAAGATGTAATTACCCATTACCATGTGAGGAGGAGTCCATTTGACATCTGCTACACCTGATTGTGCCAAGACTACAGGCAACAGTTGACAGGGTTACCAACATCCCACCACAGGAAAAGCTCATGGCTGCACTTCATATGCTGTCCTCGGGTCATTCCAGACAACTGCAGCCCGAGTGGCCGGAATCTCTCAGCCATCATTCTCCTCATTCCTACCCACTGTCCTGGATGCCATCATCTGACACACACTACAATCTCTTCCCTTACAACCAGCAACTACAGCAGGAGATAAAACAAGGATTTTATGCCATCTCTGTTTTCCCACATGTACTAGGCACCATGGACTGCACACATGTGCAACTGGCTTCCCCTGCTGTAAATGCCATCTCTATTGCAACAGGAAACACGCCCACTCGGTCAATGTTCAGGCCATCGTCGACGACCGTGGGTTATTTACAAATGTGCTGGCAAAATACACCGGCAGTGTGAATGATGCTTACTTATTTCGGCACTCAGTTATCAATCAACAATTCCAGGATGGACAATATGGGAATGGCCTATTTGTAGGTAAGTAAACAGTAAGGGCGAGATGTACCAAAGTGTTTTACCCATTCTATATCAATGGGAAAATGCTTTAGTACATATGGCCCTAATTCCCTAAGAGACAAAATAACAAATTCAAAATGGGGAACAAATGCACATCTCACTGTTTGTCTACACAGATAGGGACTTCAGGATGAGAACAGTTCCACATACTTGCTCCATACATCAAGTTACATATGCAACACAAATCCCCCTGCCCTATATGTGAAGACACCATAAGTCAGTTTTGCAGACATTGCATGATGTGATGTAAAGGTGCACAGCAAAGCATGGCAGGCAGAAAATCTGTCCAACAGCACTGTGTGAAAGGGAGGTGTTCCATGTCCACTGGGGGGGTGTTCCCATGCAACACACATGGTCCATCAGATGTATCATGGATCCCACACCAGGAACTAGGTGCAAGGTGACAAACCATGGCTCATGGGCAGGTGACGTGTAACTGTCCAGATGAATAGTAATCACCAAAATCATTACCATCTCACTTGTGTGATGTGTAATGCGACGCACATCCATCACTCACCATGCCTCTGAGGCAGCAGCCTTGGATGGAAGGTACTCCTGCACACACAAATACAATCTTGCAAGTAATGAAGACCCCATACAACTCTTGATGCAAGTGTGAATGTGTACTTGCTCAGCAACTTGTGTGCAAGTGCAGTTGGAAGGATCCTTAAGGTGCAGGAGGCCCCAAATATTGTGTACCAATTCCCCTTCTCAAAAACATTGTACAATGCAGAAATATGTGTGGCTGGACTGTAGAAGACCACTTCCAAATCTTCAGGATCTATGTTTTGTGTGCATGAATTGGGCACAGTGCTATCACACATGTACACAATGATTCCCCTATTGTGACAAAAACTCATGGATTGGGAAATGGCAGTTGTGACAGCATGTCACCCACCTGGTATGTGTGAGTGCATACTGTGTGGATTGCATTACGTCAACTGCAAAGGACTATATTGTACACTCAAAAGACTGTGCCAATGTAAAGTTGGCCACCACCAACATTTGTGAATGACCATTGGCCCATGCATGTTACTGTGTAATTCATGTCTGGTATGTTACCACCTACCTGGGGAGCACCTCCAGAAAATAATTTATCTACATTCTGTCGCTCCACACATGTAGTGCGAACACATAACATCAAGTGGACTAGAGCGGCAGGAAATAGTCAACACCAAAATCAACTGCATAAATACAGCAGTCATGATGTAGAATTGTATGATGTATCTGCCTATACACTGTATTTGACATCACATAGATTGATTGAACAGTCCCCTGTAAACGTCAGTAAACCAGCATGATTGACACATCATGTGTTCCTAACTGGGAGAAGTGAAATACAATAGCACTACACATACCACACATTGGCAGGACTTTAGCCAGTACAGTTATCCTCAACATTGACACTTTTTCTCCATTTCAGCTGACCAAAGATATGGGATACAGCAGTGGGTAATTACCCCATATGCAAACCCACAGACAGATCCGAAGAAGGCACACAACCAGGCCCACCTCAGGGCAAGTAACGTTGTGGAGCAGACCTTTGGCCTGCTCAAGGCCCAGTTCTGCGGCCTGGATATATCTGGGGGTAGATTGCTATGATCCCCCTCCCCCCAGTCTGCAAAATTATTTTGGTCTGTGCCATACTGCACAAAATATGTGTGCACACAAATGTCCCCTGGGATGGAGATAAACAACTGGAGGATCCAAGGGAAGAAGAGGAGGCAGCTCATGATGGAGACATCCAAAACTCAGCTGCAGATTTACTTTGCACTATAACATGTCTGTGAATGTATGATAGTGCTTCCACATGACAATTAATGATAAAATGTAACATATGGCTTGGAGTTCAAGTCATAGTCCAGTAAAAAAATAACTCAGCCACATCCATGAAACTATAAGTAGGCCACAACAGTTGTGGTGTGAACACTGTCATCATCCTCAAAGTGTCAGGCACAATGCACTGATCTTTGAAAAGTGTAGTGTGTAATGTATAGTGTATAGTGTGTAATGTTTGCATTGCCTGTCAAACAATCATGTTGTACTGGAAACACACATATCAAACTAATATGTGCTAGAACAAAATAAAATAAAGAGCAAACTAAATCTCTATGTGATGCTTTAGGCCCAAATTTATGAATGAAAATAGTAGTCATAAACCAAGACAATTGACTCAATGTCACAATGACTCTTCTTACTGTTAACAACTCACCACATCCACAGCATTCACACTCACATGTATGACAAATAGTAAGTGTATCACAGAGGACAGTAGACATGTATGTGTAGCACAGTGTCAGTCAAATCAGTAGTTACCTTGCATGTATGTCAAACAATGTTATAGCACGTTTCATACTGTTGGAAAAGTGTATGAGTCAACCAAGACACAGAACAATTTGTATATGGATGTGGGGTCATCAGCAGTCATGACTATTTACCAAATCCATCCTTACTCTGCAGCTGACCAAAGATATCGGCCCTCAATACAACCCTGGCGGTAAATCCCCCTTACCGCCGTGCAGAAGACCGCCAACACACCGCTGCAGTGGCGGATTTCCGCTACAGCTATTACCACCCACGGCTCGGAATCCGCCAAAATCCTGACACCCACACATGTCCGCCAGACCAAAGGTCAGTAACAAACTGGTGATAACAAAACCGACACCGTCACGCCAACAGGAATACGCCCACACTATCACGACCCACGAATCCACGCGGCGGTCTTTCAACTGTGTTATTCCATTGGCGGTACACACCGCTGCACTCAAAACACACACACATGCACAAAACACAACCACATTGGACATTTCCAAATACACACACCTGATACACATACACACACCACTCCGACACATCCAATACAATATAAAGCACACACCCACATCACCCACAAACCGTTACTACCAAAATTGCGAAAGAAGGCCAGAGAGAGACACCACCAGAAACAACACTAGCATCCACAGACACACAACATCATCACTCACACAACATCCACGTACTTCAGACAACACACACAAACACATTCCCTCACACATCGCAACACAAACCACCCCACACATCACCCACACCACATCATGGCACCACAATGACACCCCAGGTTCTCTGAGGAGGAGCTCAGGGTCATGGTGGAGGAAATCATCCGGGCAGAGCCACAGCTATTCGGATCACAGGTGCAGCACACCTCCATTGCAAGGAAGATGGAGCTATGGCCCAAAATCGTCGACAGGGTCAACACAGTGGGACAGCATCCAAGAACACGGGATGACATCAGGAAGAGGTCGACCTACGGAGAAGGTGCGTTCTGTGGTCTCAAGACACCAGATTGCAGGACAGAGGACTGGCGGTGGAACCCCACCTCTTCCCCCACAACTAACAACATGGGAGGAGCAAGTCTTGGCAATACTGCATCCTGAGGGCCTCGAAGGAGTAGCAGGAGGAATGGACTCTGGTAAGGCAAATCTTAACTAATATATCCCCCACCCTACCTGCATGCCATCACATACCCCATCCTCACCCCCATCACTCCAACACCTCAAATATGTCCCACTATCACAATCCACCCATTCCAACACCAAGCCCTGCATGCAACAACAAAGCATGGACACCCATCACCAAAGCATGTCCACTACAGATACCCACACAGACCCCAAACCAATTATCACACAAGGACCTAGACATGAATGCAAGCACTGGAGTACAGGTTCACTCACCCATTGCACACAATGGCACACACAGATGCAATAATCATGCCTTTATACCCCTGCAGGACCCCTACCCAAAGTCACCGGACAGGAGGTTCCAGAAATGTACACTCCCCCCACAGAAGAGGCCCACAGTGATGACAATAGCTCTGCACAACTGGATCAAGATGACCAGCCCAGCCCATCTGGGACCTCGGGACAGTTGGTTCCCCTGACACTGGCACAAGCCACCACAGAGCCTCCCCCCTCAGGAAACACCACCACAGCATCCACCCAGAGGGGCCCATCCCTCTGTCCCCAGGACACGTCAAGCAGCAGTGTGTCCACCACTACAGGGAACCCAGGAAAACACACCAACCCAAGAAAATCAGGGACCTGGGGGCAATGGCAGTGGGCACACAGTTCAGGGGACAGAGGAACATGAAAACAGGGGAAATGGGAGGACTGCTGTGCGACAGGGGGAGGACAGGCCCAGGGAACTCTCCAACATCATGGGAGTGTACCATCATTCCCAGGAGACAATGGCAATGGTACTGACCAACATTCAGGAGACCCAGCGGCTGCAGGAGGAACACTATCTGGGGATCAGGGAGGAACTCAAGTCCATCAACACCACCCTGGTCACCATTGTAGGGGTGCTGCAGGAGCTTGTGAACACCAGGAGGGACACTGTGGCACAACAAGGGGCCCCTGACACTAGCCTGGGCGATGAACATCCCTCCACCTCTGCCGGCGCTAGTGGACAGGAGGCACCGCTACAGGAACAACAGGACACCAGCACCCCACCCCCTGCAGATGGAGAACCACCCTGCAAATGGTCCCTGAGATCCTGGAACAAGACAGAGAACATTGCCAAGACCCCCACCAGGAAATGAGACCCCCCTGAATGTCATCTTTCTGTCCCACTTTGTCACCTTGTCCATCCTTAAACTGCCCTAGCTCCACTTCCTATGCCCCTTTGGACAATGCACCTGGGAAACAAATAGACTGGACTCTGCCATGGACATTCCTCCACCATCACCCCTGACCATTTTACAACCCCCTCCAACTATCAGTGCTGCCAGTGTGCCTCAGAGCGAGGGCAAGGACATTCCACCCCCTGCAAAACATAAAAAGTTGCCCACATCCTGGAGGGAGAAGCAGAAAACACCTGCCACCAAGGGCTCAGGGAAACCGAAAGGGGACAGTGACAAAACAGCAGCCCCATCATCCAAGGTGGGCAAAAAAAAAACCTCCAGAACCAGTGGAGAAAGGCAGCCACTACCTCAGTTCTTGGCAGGATGAAGCACTCTGGGCAGGTCAGGAGAGGGTATGGTGGCATCAACTGGGGAACCAGTGGCACACCTTCTGTCCACGTCGATGCCAACCTGTATGGCTGAGAAGACCGCCACCAGCACCGCCACCTGCACCGCTGCCACAGAGCCTGCCGCCAGCATCGCTGCCACAGAGCCAGCACTGCAGCCACAGAACCCGCAGCCAGCACTGCCACCACAGAGCCCACTGCCAGCACTGCTGCCACTGAGCCCATCGCCAGCACCGCTGCCACAGAGCCCGCAGCCAGCACTGCTGCCACAGAGCCCGCAACCAGCACCGCCTCAGAGCCCAGCGTCAGCACCGCCGCCACAGAGCCTGCAGCCAGCAACGCTGCCACAGAGCCCGCAGCCAGCACCACTGCCACAGATCCCGCCACCAGCACCGCCGCCACAGAGCCCGCCGCCAGCACCGCCACCACAGAGCCTGCAGCCAGCACCGCCGCAACTGACACCGCCGCAAGCACCGCCAACGGCCCGCGACATCCTGAGCCAGTGGCACCACCGCAGACATGGCTGCCATCCCCAGTGGTCATTAATCCGATGAAGCACTGTGGGCACCAAACCCCCTCCAGAACCAGTGGAGATTTACATCCACTACCTCATCCTTGGCAGGATGAAGCACTCTGGGCACAAAGACCCCTCCAGAACCAGTGGAGAAAGGCATCCACTACCTCAGTCCTTGGCAGGATGAAGCACTCTGGGCACAAAGCCCCCTGCAGAACCAGTGGAGATTTACATCCAATACCTCAATCCTTGGCAGGATGAAGCACTCTGGGCACAAAGCCCCCTGCAAAACCAGTGGAGAAAGGCATCCACTACTTCTTTCCTTGGCAGGATGAAGCACTCTGGGCACAAAGCCCCCTCCAGAACCAGTGGAGATTTACATCCACTTATGATACTGTGGCTTGGCACTCCCCAGGATGTAGCAGTGGGCAACCCACCCACTGAAGAGACTTGAGAGACTGTGGCTTTGCACTCCCCAGGATAATGCAGTGGGTAAACCACCCACTGAAAAGACTTGAGAGACTGTGGCTTTGCACTCCCCAGGATACATCATTGGTCATAAAGCCCCTTCGTGGAGCAGTTGCGTCGTGTGTTCATCAGGATGAGGTGCCCCCCCTACCGTTCCCCCTGAGGTGCCTGTTGCTTTCCATCTGATGCCCCTCCAGTGTTCTCTCCATTTGGAGTCAGGTATCGAGTGTGGGCCTCGCCCATGCATTTTGGGCCCAGTGGTCCACGGACAATGATTTGTGCACTATCCGGACTTGTGAAGTTGGTGTACATAATTGTATATACTGTATTTATAGTTTTGACTACTGGATTTTTATTGATTACAATCGTTCAAATCAGTTCCTTTTGTCCTTGCGTTATTGAAGGGTGGGTGGGGGGGTGTATATGTAATGTTACAGCATGTATTTGTGTGTATGGTGTTGTGGGTGAGGGTAGGGGTGGGGGATTGCGTTTTGCGTGTGTGTGTTACTCTCTTTTCCCTCCCCCCTCCCCTTTGTTGTAGGTGCAGTACTCACCGTGGTCGTTGCCGCTGTCTCTGGAGCTCCTGATAGAGGAGCAGGAAGACGATTACTGGCAGGATGTGAAGTTCTGGCTCCATGGCGTTCTGGTTCCTTGTGGGGTGTGGAGAGGTGAGTGATTTCCCCTTCTGTGTACTGTTTCTGCTGTGTTTTTGATCACGTTGGTTCCACCCCAGAAAAGGTGGTGGATTGGCATCTTGTGGTAGGGTGGGCGGTACATTACCTTCCGCCTGTCTGTTGACGGTGACCGCCGTGCTGTTTGTTTGTACCGCCATGGCAGTTGGAGTGTTAAAGTGGCTGTCTATGTTGGCGGTTTCCGCCATGGTCGTAATTCCATTTTTTTTCCCGCCGGCCTGTTGGCGGTGTTACTATCGCTTTAACACCAACCGCCAGGGTTGCAATGAGGGCCATTGACTGCAGCTGTGGGCAATTAATCACACTGACACAGAAGTACAGCAGAGCCACAATCATGCCATGAACAGGACCTGGTCAACTTTGCAAGATGCAGCATACAGCGATACCCTCAGAGGACATATCAACACTTATTTTGAGAAACATGAGGGCACAGCATCAGATGCAGGGATTGAATGGGACGCCTTTAAGGTGGTACTCAGGGGCCATGTGATAAAGACAAATTTTGGCACCAGGCTGGTGCTGCGCAGGGAGATCCAGGAGCGTGAATCCAAAATGCGATCTTTAGAGCAACTCCTGCCCAAAGATGACACTGCGGCCGCGTTACTGGCGAGAATATGCATTACCCATAAAACAGCAGTAGATAGGCTTGCCCAGCTGAATTACAGGGGATACCAGTCTAGAAAACTTGTAGAGGGGGATAACGCTGGCAGGCTTTTGGCCTGGCTTTTTGAGATCAGAGGCTGCCCAAACACCGATCACTGCTATAAGAGATGGGGACGGGCAGCTGCTAAACATGCAGGCGGACATTAACTCAGCATTCCGCGCATACTATGCCACATTATACACCGCCCCGGAGTCGGGCACTGAGAGCGATGAATTGGAAATGTTCCTGGGTGCCATGCGCATTCGCAAGTGTGACTCCGGAAGATAGCGAGGTGCTAGAAACTCCCCTACAATTATCAGAAATAGAAGAGGCAATCAAACAAACAGTGTGGGGCAAAACCCCAGGCACAGATGGTTGGCCGATCAAATTTTATGCCACATACCAAACAGTATTAGCTCATAAACTATTAAATACTTATGATGAGGCATATGCTAAAGGGATCCTACCTACTTCCATGCGCAAAGCGACATTGGTGGTGTTACCCAAACTGGGCAGGGATCCACTAATGATGGGGTTGTACAGATCCCTGTCATTACTTAACTTGGGCTGCCCATAATTACAGGGCTAATATATTCAGACCGAACGGATTCATCCTGGCAGGAGTACATTTCTGAACCTCCAGCATTTATTCTCAATAATGTACTGGGAGAGCACTGGTGGGGGGGTGGAAGCATGGGTGACATCACTCGACATAGAAAAAGCATATGGCGCATTGGGATGGGTCTACCTGATGAGGGTATTGAAAAAATTGGGCCTGGGCCCTGGATTCCTTAGATGGATCACCCTTCTCCATCAAGCACTGTTAGCGCGGGTGAGGACAGGCAACCTCATCTCCAATTCCTTTGTTATAGAGCGTAGGACTCAGCAGGGATGCCCTCTGTCGCCACATCTCTTCGCACTGGAGATGGAAACCCGGTGCACGCCCTTCGGGAGCATATGCCCGAATGGGGGCTGAATATGGGTGGCGCTTGGCATTTCATCTCATTATACGTGGATGACACCCTAGTATTCCTACGTAATGACGCCGGGGTGCTACCCCAACTAATGGCGCTACTGCAATAATTCGGTAGGGCATCGGGTCTCAGGGTGAACTGGGAGAGATCCTGTTTATTCCCTCTTGCACCCTTGCCTGCAGCTCATTAAGAACAGCTGGCCTCTGCCCCATTGACATGGTCCTGCGACACTATCAAGTACCTGGGGGTTAGGATATATCATGAGGAAAAAGATCTTATTGAAGCAAATATTGGAAGGGTGTTGACATACGCGAGGTCCTTCTTACAGTTCTGGAAATCCATTCCCCTTTCCCCAATGGGCAGACTGGCCATACCCAAAATGCTGGTGCTTCCCAGATTATTATATTACTTTGCAGCCATTCCGGTAGTTCTCATACATAAATTATTCAGATATGCAGTTCCTATTGGTAACACTGATATGGGGCAAAGGTAGACATCAGGTATCTATGGATAAGTTACATGCACCCATATCGAGTGGTGGGCTAGGAGTGCCAAATTACGAACAGTATTACACAGCTGCCCAACTCCAATGACCAATGCACTGGCTGGCTGCACACAACCTACATGAGTTGAGCACCACTTGGGGGCAGGGGACTCGGATTAAATTACTTAGATGGCTCATGAAGTCTGGCTCAGATACCCCAGTTGAAGAGGGTAATATATTAATGACAACTGCCAAAACATGCTAAATACACACAAACAGTACCACAAAAATATCCATATGCCCCCGCTTATCGCTTTGGGTTCTGCCAGGGTGCACGGATAAACGCCACGAGCCAACGGCATCCGCCTGGGAAAACGCAGGTATAACGGAACGGGGAGATATATTTGAAGACAGCATGCTCATACCCTTTGACGGTCTGGTTGCCAGTTATGATATCCCCCCGAGCACTTTTCTCACATATGCTTCACTAACTAGTCACATCTCGCCTTACTGGGACACCATACATGAGGAACCAAAAATGTCAGCACTACTGCGAACACTACTATCTCGGGGGGGGGCGAAAAGAACGGTCACGAACATATACAGCACGATAAGCTTAGTCAGAAAATTAACACTTTCGGTGCTTAGGGTATATTGGGAAGCAGCACTCCAAACATCATACACAGATACACAATCGGAACAAGCCCTTCTAATACCGAAGATTATCTACACGAACGCCCTCTACAAATATACACAATTTAACTACCTGCACCATACTTACCTTTCTCCCGCAAGATTGGCGAAAATGTACCCAGTAGAGGAAGATACGTGCCTGAGATGCCAAACCCGGGATGACGACTTCTTACACATGGTGTGAATATGCACCCACATAGCCAATTTTTGGGATTCCATAATCAAAATACTGAATGATATGATGGGATTTGAAACATGCCTGGATGGGTCACACTACATACTGGGGGTAACAAAGAGATCCTCACAGCGCAGGCCCACTAACAAGGTCGTTGATCTAGCTCTAATTCTCGCAAAACGTCGTATAGCAATGTACTGGAAGTCCAGTGCAATACTGCCGGTCACAGGCTGGCTAGCAGACCTACGCATGGGAATACTTGCGGAACTAATGCAAGTGGCACCCGCACACAATGGCCCCCCACCCAAACCCCCAATTGGGCAACAGTCCTGGAAGGAGTTGAACGAACTCTGAATATTCCATAGGCCTAGACAGATATAGGACGTAGATGCCCCCACGCAGGAGCTGTCCCGCCACCCTCCTTTATCCAGCAAACAGAGAAATGCGATACCAGTAGATTAGTAAACAAACACCCTCTTGCACGCACATGCGTGCCTTGAGAGCACCTGTTATTGTTACCAGTTAAGTTGTTTCCTTAGCTTCTCTAGAATTATTAGGTATATAGCCCACACATTTTTTGCGCAAACATACCATCCACAAGGTAATCATATACACAGCATGTAGCAAAGATTGATTTGTTATTTATTGGTGCACATAACTAAAGGGTATGAAAGGTCTATATACTGTAATCGCTAGACACATTTTGATGTGAAATAAAGATTGTACTGTACATGCCTACAATACTAAAGCTCGAACATTGTATTGCATAAATGTGCATAATGTAGTTGTTATCCAATTTACAAAACTAATAAAGAGATATTTAAAAAAAACAGGACCTGGTTGTCAACACCAGGACATTGCGTGCTCTACGGGCAACATAATGCAAAATGATAAACCTTATGCAATGTAATAATTCCTGCAGTGTGTGCTGATTTTGCATATATTAACTTTTTGTATTGCAGGTATTTATCTTGAAATGTCTTTAATACTGTTTGCAATGTATTGTTCATTTTCAAGCCTTTCCTGCAGCCTGGCTGAGTGTGGCTGGGTGTGACAGGTGGGCGGGGCTTGGGTCTATTTAAGGAACCCAGCCCAGCTCCACGTGCTCACTATTCAGAGGTCCCGGTGCAGAGCAGCAGCATTTTCCAGGGCTCCTGTTCCGGAGGCCTACTTGGACATTTCCTGTCCCTGTCCTCATTATCTTGCTGATCTTCAAGCAGGGCGGTAAGGTGGAGTTCAGAATAGACCTCGATTCTAGAAACATTTGAGTTTTTTGGCTTTGTGATTTACCGTTTGTGCGATTTACTCTTGGCACTTAACCCTTGCAGTTCGGATTGGCAGAGTGCGTGATCTTTTCAAGGCATTTGAATCTTGGTGGTTGAATCGGCAACAGTGAGCGTGATTCATTCTTGGCAATTAACTCTTGCAGTTTGGATCGGCAGAGTGCGTGATCATTTCAAGGCATTTGAATCTTGATGGTTGAATCATCAAAAGTGTGCGCGATTCATTCTTGGCAATTAACCCTTGTAGTTCAGATCGACAGAGTGCGCGATCATTTCAAGGCATTTGAATCTTGATGGTTGAATCGGCAACAGTGTGTTTGATTCATTCTTGGCAATTAACCCTTGAAGTTCAGATCGGCAGAGCGCGCAATCATTCCAGGTACTTGACTCTTGATGCGCAGTCTGGCAATAAGGTGCACAATAATTTCTGGGCAATTGAATCTTGAAACTTAGATCAAACAGAGTGTGATCTTTCTAGACAAAACAAGTTTAGTCAGTTTGCCTATTCCACAGCATAATTCATGAATCCTATAGCAGTTCATTCTTTGGGAAAAATGTACTCATTGACTCTTGTCGTGATGTAATTGGTCTTCTAAGGGTTAACTTAAGAAAGTTCAATGTTCAGAGTATATGATTATAAAAAGGTCATGTTATTGAAAAGTTCTTGATCTCTCATGTTATTAGAGCAGAAAAGGTTAAAACAAAGTTCATGAAGATTAATGTAAATGACATTGCTATTCTTAACTCTTGTTTCCATAGGTCTCCTTCCCCGCTGTTCCCAACCTAAACCCCATCCCCCACTTGGCCATTCTTTAACTGTGCTATAACGGCTAGTAGAGTTTGGAGCTGCCAGGAGGTGGACATATTGGGAACAGGCGCAAACCCTGAGTATCCGGTCTCGCTGACAGAGGTCCAATGTAAAGAGGGCTTCAAGAGTACACAAGTCCTACTTCAGGAGTCTGGATATGTTTGGGGGCCAATTACTCTACTCGCAACCAATGGTTTCCAAAATAATACTAGTGTGCCTCATATTGCAGAATATTTGTGCATGGACAAATGTCCAATGGCCTGATGACGATGAGGAGCAGAAAGTACTGGACAATGAGGATGAGGAAAATGAGGAGTAAGCACAAAATGTACTATCAGCAACAGCAACATGGCTGAAGTATCATATACTAAAAATCTTTTCTCACACATGCATGAATGACTTTCGCAATGTCACCAGATTATGACTAAATGAATTTGTGTACCTATGTAAAACAACACATATAAGCACTACCAGTGTGTACTGCATAGTCACAGTAAACATCAGAACACTGCTAGTACTTGCCATGCAGAACATCAATGTAGCTATGTGTGACAAACAGCGCCGCACAACATCTGGTACACCTACAATAGCATGCATGGCAACAACCTTTACCAATAAGTCCACCACTATGAAACACAAAGAACATGGTGTGCCAATGTAGATAGTATACAATACCGTGTGTGTTTATAGCACAGCTAACCATTTGTATGGCCTCATACTTGTGGAGGAAAGTAATGTCAAATCATAGTATGATGACTGAGAAGTGAGCCACGTAGTATGTGCATGGGAACACAGACAAATACCTACAATCTAACTATGCAACATACAACTCTGCAGTCACATAGCAAACCAATTAGGAAACCTCTTATCACACATACAAAGGGTAACTATTAAACTTTGGTAGTGCAAGAGTGTTTACTCAGTAACAGTGTACCCACATTTGCCCCACTAGGCCACAATGCCAATGGAAAAAGCAGTGACATAGCCAACTATGTTGGTAGTGCACTCAAATACAAATGATGGATACACTTTCATGATTACAGTTGTAGTGCAAACAACAACCAAGAATCTGAGTATGAAACAACTGCCCATTACAAATAGCAAGGTTCATCCCAAGATGTGATGTTTGGATGAGGCTGACACTATGCAGGTGAATATGATGCTTAAATGCATACCCATCACCCAACTTCAAGTAATCACACATTTCAGACACATATAGTGATGGGTGGCAATGGCAAACATGTATATGATTGGACTAAACCTGTCTAGTTGTGGCTAGACAAGCTGCCTTCATTACACAACAAAATCAAGAGTAAGTCTGTGGGTAAAGAGAAGGATTTGTTGCCATGTGAATGTGCAACACATATCCTCCAAAACACAAGTCCATAGAGTTGATATGTGTGTAGTACAGCATGTTATGGTGAGGATTTCTGAAGGCTCGCTATTAACCATTGGTTTGCAGATATCAACATGGGTCATAAACGCCACCACACATACATAGCAAATGTAGAGGCAGTTTCTCAACTGCATGCCAATTACACTGTAGAATGGTTGCAACACACATGCTTAGGCACTGCCTGATTGGACATTTGCATCCGTATACCCCCAAATCTCAGCCTCATAAGTAGAAGCCACCACCCCCATAGCTTTATACATTTTGAGGGCTTGAGACACTGCACCACCTGCAGTAGCCTTATGCTTCTTTCCAATGCACAGTGCTCTTTGTTTGAGGGCTGTATTGCTCTTATCCATTTAGTGACCCCAAGTCATCTTGTCAGGCAATCTTATACCTAGGTAATCAAATTGTTTGACCTGTTCTATTGGGGAGCCTTCAATCATCATTGTAGCTCTGAAGGACATATGTGGGTTTATTCCTATATACTTCATTTTTGATTTATCTCCAAACCCCTCACTTTACAAAAAGCGGCAAAGGAGTCTAGTTCTGCCTGCAGTCCCATTGGAATTCTTGAAATAAGAAGTGTATCGTCTGCAGACATTAAGACTGGGACTGGGACTCATGCTCATTTGGGTGCATCATGCCTGGCTTTGGATAGCCATTTAACTACCCCATTAATATAGAGGCTAAAACGTGTTGGGGCTAGTACGCTTCCCTGCTTTATCCCCCCCATTTAATGGGGATTCTTACAGTTAAGTCGCCACCCCATTCCACCTCACCTTTGCATAAGTATTACATTGAAGAATTATTAGGATCCAAAGAAGGTCACCAGGTATCCCATAAGCATCCAGTATCCTCCACAGATTATCTCTCGGGGCCATGTTGAATGCGGACCTCAGAGCTACAAAGGCATCCCTTTCCAAGGTGATATACTTACAGCAAATCACTATGAATCAAAAGACCTGGTCGACTGTGCTGACTTTTTTCTTAAAGCCTGCCTGTGTATCCTCTCTAATATTGTTTTCAATTGCCCATGTTTGTAGTTTTGCCAAAACCTGCCTACAAAATATTTTTTGGGTAATGTCGAGTAGACTGATGGGTCTATAATTGGAAGGTGAGTCCCTGCGTCCCTTTTTAAAAATTGGAAGGATGGTGGCTCCATGATAACTGGGAGGAAATTTGTTTCCCCTTATAATGGCGTTACTCCACAAGTTGAGATAAGCGACACACACTTCATGGTGATAGAAAAAATTATCACCTGGGATACCATCCAAACCCATGAGCCTTTTTTTCTTCATTAATTTCAAGGCATCTGCTATTTCGGATAAAGTAATGGATGAAAACTCTCTCTCAAAATTATCCCCCTCCTCCACAGCCAATTAAATGTCCTTGCTTTGTGGGTAAGCCTTCAAAGTTTGTTCCTCTTCTTGGTCCCACTCACTATAAAGGGTCTTAAAATGGGTAACCCACTTATGTGGCAGTACTTCCGCCTACAAGTGATTGTCTGTGACCTGAGTACCTGCAGCGACTAACTTCCAAAAGGTCCAAGAGTTCTCATTCTCTAGTGCACTGGAGAGCACAGCCCACTGATCTATCTCCCAACACTTTTTAGCTTTAGTCAAAATGGTCTTCTAGTTTTTCCTAGCCTCTTCTATTCCTAACTTGTCACCCTTCTTTATAATGTCCAAAAGATGAGTTTTTGCCATTCAACAGGCTTTGCTATGTAAGCTGGGCATAGAGTTATGAGAACTCCCCCTATGGCCTATTTTTTCAAACAAAGGCCTCAACTGATCCATTAACTGAGAGTGCACTGTAACACTTTCTGTCTTGATCAAGGAATGCCTGATAAAGATACATTTTCCACAAATAGCTCCTGTATTTGTGCTTGAATGACAGGGTCAGTCGCAACTTCCGCCCATTTAATATTCCTCCTATAATTGACTGTTTCAACTGGGTTATGAGAGATAAAAGGTGACAGATTTAAACTCATGAATGTAGAGATTGTAAATTCAGCACACAATGCTTGATGACCACTATCTCTCTTGAGACAATGGCCATTTCAACCAATGAGGACCACAGTGCCTGATCCAATACTATATAATGAATATGACTTATACTGCAACCTCTCATAAAAGATGAGCGAGGAGGGAAATTTGAATTGTTTTTTTTATTAATAATCATGAATCCCTTCTCTACAATTAAGTCACCCAACTGTGCTGTCAGTGCAGTTTGTTTTCTTGGAACCCGCTTAGGCATCCTTGATCTAACTAATGTATCACAAGATTGTCTTGTGTTACAATCTCCTGCAATGAGGTTAAGTACATTGCTACCAAGATGATCCAACATAACTGAAAGGTAGTTCACTATAGGAGATTTAATGTTCTGAGGGACTGATCTTACATAGACATTAATAATAACTATGTGTCTCACCCCATGAGGTGTGTTTAATTTTATTTCCAGCCTCAAGAAGTCACTACTTTTTGATGGGACTACTTTCACTAAAGGGATGAGATCCAGCCTTTGCCAGATCAACAGGTCACCTGAGGCTCTTCCTGACATTGATGGTACCGTGTTAGAGCAGAATGTAATAAAGCCACTTCTGAAAACTTGCTCTACTGCCCAGGTCTCCTGCAAAAGAAGTTGATGTTGGTTGATAAAATCCCCCCACTCTGGGCCTGAAAGCTTAGCTCCGCCACCTGCCATGTTCCAAGATAGTAATCATTTCACCTGCCTCCCCCTTTTCTTGGGGTGCATAGCTTTCCTTCCCTTTTGAGCCCATATTGCCTATCACACTTACAGTTGCTCTGCAGTCCCTCTTTTTTTTGTCTGACAACTGGCTTATGTCCAGTTCTGCTTGGGTACGCACCTTTCTTCAACCAGTACCACTCTAGATTGGTTGTTGATTGTAACCAATTCGGGGTGGGGTTAGGGTGACCACCTGTCCGTAAATTTCACGGACTGTCCGTAATTTCGCCCTGCTGTCCGTTGTCCGTAACGAAAGCTTTAACGGACGGCATTTGTCCGTAATTTTAGCCTTTCACCTAAAGGGCAACGGAGACACGGCGAAATGGCGAAATTGCGAAATTACGGGCAGAGGAGTTTCCCCAGCTGGGCTGGAAGGCAGGGGGTCTCCTGTGCTCTGAGGGAGGGAGGGAGGGGCAGACAGATAAGAAAAGGCCTTCTTGCCAGGGGTCTCCTTCCCTAAAGACATGCAAATGTGGGCAACTGGTAAATCTGCAAATACAAAGGGGCTTGAAAACCTGCATTGACTTTAATAAAAGGAGTCACTTGAAGTTTTCTGGTGGCAAAGATATTTCTTTCGGAGAGGTATTGTAATGGTGTTCCAAGGTGAGCTGTGGAGTGTGTGGTTTTAATGGAGTGTTATACATTTTTTTATCACTAGGTATAAACTGTATATTATTCAAATCTGTATTTGAGAAGAACTTTTTTTTTATTTAACCGAAATATATTTGCGCATTTTGTAGCAGCCTTTATTATGATGTAATTGTATTTTTCACAGTTCTTTCAGGTACCTTCGGTACCTCATAGTACTAACAAACATTGGTAAAGCCAATAGGTCTCATCTACGAAAGAGTTATTGGCTTTGCTAATGTGTTTTAGCCACTAGCCATGTTATACACCAGAGTAGCTGCTGTTCAGCATGGCTTAAATCTAGTGGCATAGTGGTGTGGAGTAGAGTAGCATAGGAGCAGTGGCGTATAGCCCAGTGGTGCAAAGTGCAGTGCAGTGGGGTACAGTGCAGTTATTTAGAGTGCGTTTGCGTAGAGTGCAGTGGTTTAGAGTGCAGTGGCATGGAGTGGCATGGGACAGAGTAGAGTGGCATAGAGTGCAGTGGAGTAGAGTGGCATACAATAGAGTAGCAGAGAGAGCAGTAGTGTAGAGTGGTGCAGTGGCATAGATTGCAGAGTAGACTCACGTTGCAGGGAATGCAGTGGTGTAGTGTAGAGTGGTGCAGAGTAGGGCAAAGTGCTGTAGAGTGCAGTGGCATAGAATGCAGTAGTACATAGTACATTGGTGTATAGTACAGTGGTGGAGAGTGGAACACTGCAGAGTAGAGTGTCTGCAGTGATGTAAAGTGGAGTAGAGTGGCACAGAGCAGTGGCGTAGAGTACAGTGGTACAGAGTAGAGGGCAGTGGCGTACAGTGCAGTTGTTTAGAGTGCATTGGCGCAGAGTGCAGTGGCATAGAGTGGCATGGGGTAGAGTTACATAGAGTGCAGTGGAGTAGAGTGGCATACAATAGAGTAGCAGAGAGTGCAGTAATGCAGAGTGGTGCAGTGTCATAGAGTGCAGAGTAGACTCATGTGGCATAGAGTGTAGTGGTGTAGAGTGGTGCAGAGTGGAGTATTGTAGAGTGGTGTAAAGTATAGTGCCTAGAGTGCAGTAACATAGAGTAGAGTGGTGTAGAGTGCAGAGTTGCAGATTAGAGTGTCAGTGCAGTGGTGTAGAGTGGTACAGAGAACAGTGACAT
Organism: Pleurodeles waltl; assembly: GCF_031143425.1. Taxonomy (NCBI): domain Eukaryota; kingdom Metazoa; phylum Chordata; class Amphibia; order Caudata; family Salamandridae; genus Pleurodeles; species Pleurodeles waltl. The sequence goes on along the minus strand of NC_090448.1, from coordinate 453,061,018 downwards.
AGAGTACAGTGGTGCAGAGTAAAGGGCAGTGCAGTTGTTTAGAGTGCACTGGTGTAGAGTGCAGTTGCGTAGAGTGGCATTGGGCAGAGTAGAGTGGCATAGAATGCAGTGGAATAGAGTATATTGGTGCAAAATGCAGTAGTACAGAGCAGAGTGGTGTAGAGTATTGTGGCGGCCAGAGCAGTGTTGCAGAGTGTCAGCTTGCAGTGGTGTAGAGTGCATTGAACTAGAGTGCAGTGGTCAGAGTGGTATAGAGTACAGTGGCGTAGAATAGATTGTTTCAGAGTAGAGTGCAATTGCATAGAGTGGAGAGGTGCAGAGTAGAGTGCAGTGGAATAGAATGCAGTGGCACAGAGTGCAGTGGCATAAAGTAGATTATTTCACAGTAGAGTGAGGTGGCTTAGAGTGGAGAAGTGCAGGTTAGAGTGGAGTTGCATAAAGTGGCATAGAGTGTGATGGCATAGAGTAAAGTAGTGTAGAGTGCCGTGGCATAGAGTGCAGAGTAGATGAGAATGATGTACAGTGTAGTGATGTAGAGTGCAGGGGCATAGAGTTGAGTGTGATAGAGTAAAGTGCATTACCATAGAGTGTCTTAGCTTCGAGTGCAGTGGCGTACAGTGCAGCGTTGAAGAGTGGCAGAGAGTGGTGTTGTGCGGATTAGATTGGTGTTGCCTAGACTGGATTGGTATGGCATGCAGACGAGCAGAGCGCAGTGGTGTCGAGAGGCGCAAAGTGCGCTGGTGTTAGAGTAGAGTAGTACAGAGTAGAGTAGAGAGGCATAGTGTGAAGTAGCATTGAGAGCAGTGGCATAATGTGGAGTGGTTCCGAATGGAGAAGAGAACAGTGGCATGGAGTGGCGTAAAGTGGAGTGATACAGAGTAGGGTGGAGTGGTGCAGAGCAAAGTGGAGTGGAGCATGCATGGTGTTGTAACACTGCCATTACAGACGACACATTTTTGATTGAAATGACCATTACATTTGCACAGATATACAGTTTTTCAAATCAAACTATATTGTGCACAGGCGATGTGTGGAAATTGCATCACCTAATGCAATGATTTGTTTTAATCATGTAAAGGTATTTGTTTCCAGCACAGTTCAAAATTAACAAAAATGTGCTTGATTTGTACTTCTAATTCTGATATATTCTGAAGTCTATTTAAATGTTGTCATGTGATAGAAAAAACTCTTTCCTAACCCCAGTATCTAGCAAGATTGTTGCATAAATCCTCTCACTTTGAAGTCAGAGAAAGGAAAGTAAACACTAAGTTCCCACCGAAGACAGAGCCTGACATTTGACTTTGTTCTTTGAATGCACAGCAAATATGATAAGATAAGAACAAGACTTACAGGCCTGTTTACAGAAAGGGAGCACTCGGCAGGATACTGTAAATAAGGTTTTGGCAAGGGAAGGGACGAATTCAAGCTGCATAGCCTAAAACAAATAAAGCCAGCAAATTGAAAGCAACAAATTGTGAGTTACAAACCACAAGGCCAATGGCAAGCAACGGGCAGAATGCATTCACAAGGAAGCACTATGAATTTACTTAAAGTGACAGATGTGGGATACTTTGTGGGGAAAGTCCAGTATTTTAGTACATATCTTGCAGAGGTTTGGCTACATCAATCACCCAGGTAGTATGACAAGAAGACCTGGAGTGGTTTCCATGTTGCAGGATAGGTCTGTAAACCCATTCTATCAGTTTGCCACCATTTCCTATGGTACAGAGCTTCTGGCACACCTCTTGTAGGGTTAGTGCTAGGTAGCAAACATGAAATGGGGCATTTAATGATTATTTAAGGTGGTTGTAAGTAAGGAGTTGACCGGGGTGAAGATGGTAGTCCGCCACAAGGTTTGGAAATTTAGTAGCTCACTGTTCAGAAACAAAGTCCCAACTTTTAAGACACCTGCAACATGCCACTGATGGAGTTGCTCTGAGCACAGCCTTCCTGTGCAAGTGGGAAGGCTTAGCAAAGGTAGCATAGGGTTTCTTAGTGTCAGTGAGTTTACAGGTTCTGGCAAGGCAAGAGAAAGCCATGCATGATAACCCCGGATGGTGATCCATAGAATGGTCAGTAGGAAACGATGAGCAGTGCATTAAGCCTTCCTTAAAAGCCTTTACTGGTAAACCCCATCTCATGCAGGGAGGTGGGCAGAAAGCCAGTGAGCCACCCATTGGACATCTGCAGCTGAATAAAAGCATTCTAAGTCCAGAAGATCTAATCCACCCGCAGTCACGGGTAGCTTTAGAGTGGAAAGAGCTCCCGATGGCGACGCAGAGACCAAATCAGATGTATGGCCTGTCTGAAGAAGGAATGAAAGACGAGCAGGGGAAGGTTTGAAAAATAATATTATCATTGGGATAGCACACCATCTTTGCTAGTGCCACATGGCCTCTACAGAAAGCAGAAGAGAAGACCAAAAAGCAAACTGGGCTTGGAGGGACCGTTCGCTCTGCCAAGATTTTCATCCTGGAAATCAGTGTAAGAATGGTAGATATTAATCACTAGGTATCAAAAGGGAACTGGTTCCTAGTTCAATCTGAGATCTAATTGTGTATGAAGGCGAAAACAGTACCATATGTTAAAGAAACACTAATTAAATTTTAAAATTTGTAAATTTTGTTTGTGCAATTTACATCCCAAATCTTGTGAAGATTCTATGTGTACTTGACACTTAGGGATAACCCAGATCTCTAGTTTGGCTTTTGCTCAATTTCAAAACCATATAAAGACATGGACTAAGCGGGCAATTGCCTTGCACAACCTTGCAAGGGGTCTGGCCCCTGCTCACCCTCCACAAGCACGAACAGCGGACCATTGCACAAGTAGAGTTTGCCAAGGTGGATGGTGTTGATTGTTCAACCACTTGACAGTGCCCCTTCTGTTTCGCTCCTGTGTGCACACAACTCCCCAGGTACCCAATACCTTCAAATAGTCTTGGTGGACCCATTTTGTCTGATTTTAGGAATTTTAGGAATTGTCCCACCTTGTTCTTCTCTTCTTTATTTATCCAGTTGTTAGCAACAACCCTTTGAATTACTTGCCGTGGATCTCCCATTTGATCTCGATTTCATCCTACTCTTTTATTATCTTTGATTGGTAGTCCGGGCTCCCATTTCTGAGATAAATGTAGAGTCCCAAACATACACTCTAGTGCAGTGAGACTACAGACAAGTTATGGGTACATCACATCCTGTCATTAGGTGTGAGACTGTCACCCACACCATCTGCCCTGCCTCTTTAAAAAAAAATAGGTTGAAAGTCCATGGGCGGTTGGGGTAAGCCAGATGTTTTTGTTCAATTTGTTTAAACTAGCATAAGGTTAATTACCTTAATGTTTCCCAAACTGTTTGCCAGGGGTTTTGAAATGTTCAGAAACATACTCAAAATTTTGCTGTTACTTTCTCTTCAGGAAAGTTCGGGTAGATTTGGGTAGGGGTGATGGCCTTGCCGTGATGGGCATTAATTTACTACTGAACAAGGACGTAATGTGACACCTGAATGTAGCATACCAGGAGGCAATCACAAAAGGTCCACAGTGAATAAATAGTGCTATGTTAAAAAAGAGTAAATAAATGCACTGACAACATAGTGAGGCATGGCCTCTCTTGCGTGTGTCTGTAAAACTGACGTTTGTTCTTGAATTTTTGTCCTGAATTTTGACCCTTTGTCCTGAATTTTTGTCCTGAATTTTGACCCTTTGTCCTGAATTTTTTACAGTCCTGTCCAGAATTTGCCTCAATGCCAGGTGGTCACCCTAGGTGGGGTAATCCTTTTTAGCCGGCGCATCCCTGTTCCTCCCACCCTCAGTTGAACTTGGGTAGGTATCTCTCGGGCTGTATAATGCTAGAGGTTTGGTCGTTTTATCAGTTAAAGTTTTAATAATACTTGCAACAATACCGGTTAGTTGGCTTGTTTCTCATTTAGCTCTTTGGCTAACTTCCCCATACACTCACGCATGATAGTAATTTCTCCCCTCAGCAAAAGTAATTGTGCTGCTATTTCCCTGTCACCCTCTTTTGTGGTCACTTTAGGATGCTCAGCTATTAGTTGGTCAGACACCAAATTATTACCTGCAGTTTCATTAAGTTCGATCAATTCTAGAGCTGCATAGAGATTCGAACATTCATTATCAAGTGTGACTGTAATATTTTTTTCTGTTTGCTCCAAAAAGGAGTCTTTCAGTGGGACAGGTGAGGCACAAACTAAAGACTCCATCGCATGGGGCTTACTAGTACTTTCAGGCTTCAACTGATCCCGTTATTACAGGATGAATTAGGCTTAATAAAATATGAACGAATACCGTCCTGCTAGGTCTTCCTCTCCACCGTCTTCAGTTGTTCCCCTGATTCCCTTGTGGCAAGTAAGCCCTCCGCCTCTTCTATCAGCTCATCTATTTTGCTTAAAGTGCAATTTTCTGCTGAATGCCTTGGAACTTTCCTCGCAACTTCAGGCCCCAGTGGTTTCTCAGACGCCTTCTGTTTAACCATGATAGAAACAATAGTTAACAACTATGGCAAAAAAACTAAAATACACTCACAGTACCCTACGAGTTAAAACTGCTGTTTCCAGTGCCAAGCAAAACTATTAATCAGCCCCCAAATGACTCAATAAACCCCCCTGAACAATTGTAAATAAAATTAACAGTGTGTTAGTAAGTTATTAACACAAGTCAGTCAGCAGAAGTACGACAGCACCCACAAATCAATTGTCATCACTTTGCCACAGTTTTACAGATCTTATGTTCTCCCACATTCAATATGGAAGAAAAGACAAAACCATCCTGCATTCAAAAGTACACCTCACTAGAAAGCCCCCATTAGCAGAGCTGTCTTAGTTGGAATGTTCAACAACCCTCAATGCTCAATGTAGGGTGACACTCCAAAATGATCACCATTGTGAATGCGATAACCACCACTCCTTTTTCGATGAGAACTCTAACCGAATCCATTTGCTCTTGCCCACAACGATGAGACAAACCTCAGGGCCAAGAGAGGTGGCCATGTCCTGCCTCTTCCTGTTGCTGATGGGCTCAGGACGGACCTACCCTTGGCCCAGGCTTCACCCAGGCATGACCTGTGTGTGACCTATGCTGCAGGACGATGAGCCATACTATATAGCGCCAAACACAGCCCAGGTGTAGCAAGTGCTAGAGACCACCTACTGGGGCCCTGGCAGTTGTGGGAGTTGTATTCCAATAACTAGATCCTCGGTGATGAACTAGCACCATGGGATGATGAGTCATTCTATACAGTGCCAAACAGAGCCCAAGTGCAGCAAGTGCCAGAGACCGCTTCCTGGGGCCCTGGCAGTTGTGGGAGTTGTAGTACAATAACAAGAGCCTCGGTGATGAACCTATGCGGTGAGATGATGAGCCACGCTATATAGCCCTAAACACAGCCCAGGTGCAGCTAGTGGCAGAAACCCTCTCCTGGGGCCCTGGCAGTTGTGGAAGTTGTGATACAATGACAAAAAGCCTTGGTGATTAATCCGTGCCGAGGGAAGATGAGCCTCACTATATAGTACCAAACACAGCCTAGGGGCAGCAAGTGGCAGAGACCGACTCCTGAGGCCCTGGCAGTTGTGTGAGCTATAGTCCAATAACAAGAACCTCAGTGAGAAACCTGCACCACGGGATGATGAACTGCGCTATATCACGCCAAACATAGCCCAGGTGCAGCAAGTGCCAGAGACTGCCCCCTGGGGCCCTGGCAGTTGTGGGAGTTGTAGCACAATAACAAGAGCCTCTGTGATGAACCAACACCACGGGATGATGATCCATGCTATATAGCGCTAAACACAGCCCAGGTACAGAAAGTGCCAGAGACCGCCTCCTGGGGCCCTGTCAGTTGTGGGAGTTGTAGTACAATAACAAGAGCCTCTGTGATGAACCCACACCGTAGGATGATGAGCCGAGCTATATAGCGCCAAACACAGCCCGGGTGCAGCAAGTGCCAGAGACCGCCTCCTCAGGAGCCCAGGTGATTAAGGGGTAGTTGGAGGTAGTTTGGGGTTTTTCATTTTTTAGGTTCTGCAGAGTGTGTTTGGAGAGGGACATGTTGGGGAAGGGAAGGGCAAAGAACATGAAGGCTCAGGAATTTGGAGGTTTTCTTTGGGGGGTGAGGAACTACCTGCTCAAAAAGGTGGCATGGGAGGCAGAGTCATAAAGGGGCACAAGACTGAGGTACAGAAGCTACTGTGGGAGAAAGTCTATTTCCATGTGCGGCAGCTATTCGATGTGGAGCAGGCAACACATCAACTGAGGCATCGCTGGGGGACTTGATCAGCAGGGAACGTGACCTCGTTGAGTACCACAGGATTGAAGTTGGTGAAACTGTTGGTAAGTACATGCACTTTGTGAATAAATATTTTAATCTTATTTGCATGTAGATGTTTTGTGGCCTTAGAGCCTTATTTATTAAGTTTTGATGCAGAACAGGGCTGCAAGTCTTTTTGCCGTGCCGTCCTGCATCAAAAGAAAAGGTCAGGAATGCACTGTATCTATTGGACACAGCGCAGTCCTGTCCTTGTCCCCTGCAATGGTGCACAAATTGTTCCCTAGCACCAATGCAGGCCTGGGTAGAAGGGATGACTGTTTATGTGCAGAATGGGACACCGTCCTGCACATAAACAATCATTAATGGTGTTTTCATCTTTCTATTTGTGCCTTAGTATGCAGCACACATGGGAAGAGGAAAAATGGGGAGAAATAATGGAATTTCCCCCCATTGAGCCAATGTGATGCCACCCCTGAGTGGAGTTGGAATCTTACTCATTCCCAGCCTCCTAAATATGGAAATGCATCCGATTCCATCGGATTCCATGGGTGTTGCACGGTATGTACACCCATGGAATGTACCTCGGAAAGCATCTTTCACGCCGTGTCATGCATGACAGAGGTCCATATTTACAAGGTCATGAAAATCCACGCAAGGTGGCTTGGCACGGCCTTGTAAATATGGGCTGACATACTGCACCACCAGAACGGCAAAAAAATGATGCTCTGATGGTGCATATGTTACACATAAATCTGGACAGGAAGGTAGAGGTTATGCTTTTGATGTGCAGTTGTCTCTGACTAGTGTCAAGGAGGATATGATTGATATCACTGAGGGGTCACATGTTTGCTGGTATGACCAGAGAGCATTGACCACAGTGCTAGAATCTGTGAACATATGTGGTAGTAGATTCATAGGTGAACATGGCAGAGGATGCTATAACTAACAAATGCATTTCAGGTGTACAGATATGCTGTTGTTGCTCACAATGCAATCTATGTCCAATGTGTATGGCTATCCCACACAGGAGGTGTGATTTACAGTAATGACAGTAAGACTATGGCCCTCAGTACAACATCGGCGGTAAAAAACCACCTACCGCCGCAGCGACAGCCGTCAAAAGACAGTCGCTTTGGCTATTAGTAGTCTGCGATATTATGACCACAGTCGGATTTCCACCACAAGAATGGTGGAAATCCAACTGTGGCCATACTGGCATATGGTGGTAAGGTGGCGCTGCTACCACCAGCAGTTCCATGCCAGTAGACCACCGCCAGCCATATTATGACAAATATTATGACCTGGCGGTGTTTGGCCGGCGGCCGGTGCTGGCGGTAGCAGCGTCCAGTCCCGTCTCCTGCTGGAAGACCCCCTGGATCCAGGTAAGTCGGGTCTCCCACAGGGGAGGGGGTGCGGGGTATTGTGTGTGGGGGGGTTGTGTGTAAGTATGCGTGAGCATATATGCGGATGTGCGTTTAATGTTGAATGTGTGTGTGCATGTACGGACGTGTGAGTGCGTGTATGTTGTGAAATGTGAATGCTTGTCGGCGTGTATGTTTGGAAGTGTGTGCAGATATGTCTGCGATTGGATGTATGCATGCGTCTATGTATGTGTGAATGAGTGTGTGTGTGAAGGGGTTGTGGATGAAGGGAGGGGTAGGGGGTATCTGGAGAGGTAGGGGGGAGACCCCTATCAGTGACAGGGAAGAAATTCCCTGTCACTGACATGGCCTATCACCATGGCTTTCGTGGCATGACGAACGCCACAAAAAGCATGGTGGTAGGTGGGGTCATAATCCCACAGACGGCACAATGGCGGCTGCTGGGCGGGACATGAATATCTCCAGCCTGGCGGCTGTTACCGCCATGACGGTCGGAGTGATAGATTGGTGGGTTGGCCTCAGCCAATCCGCCAATGTCATAATGTAAGTACTGCCACATTATTGTCGACCGCTGGGGTCGTAATGACCCCCTATGTGCCATAACTACGGGGTCACAACAAGCCATGCAGGGTTACATTGTGTAGTTTGCAAAATATGTTCCTGCTGTGTGTGCTACATGGCCCTCACAATAAAATTATGTTTTTTTGGGACTGAGGGATTTGCAAATAAAGTCCTAAGTGTAGCAAGACAGATGTCAATATTCCACACTTGTGAATGCAGTTGAAGTTCCCACTCATGTTGTTTGATGCCCCATGCACTATGTTGGATGAATGAACATTGCTATCCCCTGTCATCTTCATAGATATGGCAATGTGTGTTGGACCAGATAAATGTCTGCACGGCATGCGAGATGCCAAAACCCAATCCATCTTCAGATAGTGCTGTCCATGATGGTCTCCAAAATGCACCACAAACAGGATCATACTATGAACAGCATTAGCCATTGACATCCACGATCCCTGTGCCGATGAGATGTAGGGCATGCATGCACACACCCATCAAATGGTTGTGCTGAGTGCTGGTGTGCAGCAAGGTGACATGAATATCTGACATGTATGTACAGGCAAGAGGCTGCATAGTGGGACACATGCAGTTGCTTTGAGAGTATGTAATAAATCATGGCATTACTATGTACATGTACTATCAGGAGTTCATATAGGAGTTGCTTCATACATCTCTGTGTGTTATGAGTGAGCTAGCCACCCTCCATTCATACAGATGATACCTGGCACATGTAAATTCTATGTAGCAATGTGTCCAGATATGTTTCATTGCCATTTCTGGCACCCAATGTTGTGGCAATAGACTTGTAATTTTCAGTTCCTGCTCATCTTACTTTGGCTAATGCCAATGGACTCAAGGGCATGGCAGGATGCAGAGGGGACACTGATGATCAATACAACATGAACTGTGTACCATACCATGATCGCAAAACAGCATTGTTCCTAAGTATACTCAATGCTGACATGGTCATGCCTAGATGTTCCAAGATGGTGCATTGCAATTACGCAACATTTGCTTAGCATTGGTACTTTGACCATAGTAATATTGGAGATGATAAAAAGGATGCAGATGTACAATCACTTTGACTTTTAAGATATATTTAGGATATGGAAACTGCAACATGCGATGTTTAAAGGTAGGATTGACCTATCGTAGTTGATGATCATTTATCAAATTACCCTTTGTATGACATGCTTTCTTTCTGTTTGGGCTCCTGGTTTTATGGTATTGTTAAAAAAAAAATCTATCTGTATTTATCCATATTATCCATATTTATTGGTAGGCTATCTTTTTGGTATTTATCCATCTTTATTTTGTACTTTGAGAATAAATAAAGTTGTGAAATAGTATATTTCCACATTTATTTACCTGATAATTTGATGCCTATCGTGTTTTAGCAAATAAAGCGCCCAAATATAAGAAAACACAACACTCATAGGTATATTCTAGCATTATGTAAACATATAGGGTAACATATGTTTGTATTTAAGAAAATCTCATCCTAGCTTTAACTCCCCACGTTGTCTAGCTGCTGGGTTTGAAGAAGAACAGCATGGCGAGTCACTGGTAAGAAACACAATTTTCTGTATTTTGGTACTTAAAAAAAAGAATAACAGACAGGAAACACATTGTTTTCTGCCTGTATTTATCTGCAAAAATAACTAACTGGGAGCTTTATTTAGAGAACATGACCCCAGACCAAAAAAGCAGCATCAGATACGGGATATCTTTACCGGCACATCCATAAAGTCCACAAGGCATATTGAAAAATGGCAAAAACCTTTAAGAAGGAGAAGGCACTGTGGACCTGGGGAGCATTCCCACAGTGTATACATATGCTGGAAAGACCTTCCACCAGCAAGGCTCAGGGAGCAGACAAGGGTGGGTCCGCAGGAGTGGGCCCATCCACCTTCACTAGCAGCCACACACAGCAATCTGTCTTCCAAGCTCTAACCCTAGGACTCACAGAAGACGTTGAACAGGACATGCAACAGGAAAACTCAGACCTTAAATGTTGTGTTACCAAACTCGAACATAAGATGAACAATATGCACATCCTGCTACAGGAGATAAAGCTGGCAGTCCAGAGACGCTAAGAGGCAGGATGAGCCACAAGGACCCTTTTGCCCCTTCCCCATGTACATAGTTGTTTCCATTGTAGGTGTTCTTAGATATCTTACTTTAGGTAAGTTGGTGTAGAATAGGATAGCTTTAGTAGTTTGTAGTTTTTAGTAGAGGTGGGTACATTATTAGGGGTTTGGTTTTATTAGGAGTTTTTAGTGGGTGGGGGGTTGATGTGAAAGGTATGTGTTCATACAAAATACAAAAAATACAAAAATATATATTTATTTAGGCCTAAATGTTTAGCTAGTTTATGTATAGATGTGGTTACTGTTTTCTTTGTCTGCAGATCTGTTTTAAGGAAGGTGGGGGCTTGATGTTCATCATGTGGTTTTAAATGTAAAGAGTAAGGTAGGTTAGGTTAAGATAGTCGTAGGTAGTAGTAATTATTAGGTAGTGTGGGTGAGGTTAGGATAGTTAGGTTTTGTAGGTTAAGTAGTGTTAGTTTATATAAGTTTAAGTTTTTGTTTTTGTTTTCTACATATGTCTCCATCATGAATTACTGTGTAGGAGTTACCATGTATGCTCAGGTAATGTTAGGCACATGCCTTTGTCTTTGCTAGCAGTAATTGGCTGCATATGTGACTAGGTGACTTCCCTATGAACAGGTACCTGACAGGTTTGCCAAGGGAACACATAAGCTATCTACAAACATCATTGAGCAGTGTACGTGACAATCTGGATGAGAATGGGTACACAGCCCAACACAGGCATTCACATACAGTTGCTCTGTGTAGATAAGTCATGGGACATGCATTGGTGGGATGATGTTGTTATTGCACTCACCCTAATTCAAGAATGTTTACCTCACACACTGATGCCTGCCCCTTACACACTTACACTTGCATCATTTGCTTGCCACAGCAATGTTGTTTGGTTGCTACTATCCATGGTTACACCAGCCACCTGTGGCGTGAGTTACATCACCTTTCACAATGACTGCATGATATATGTTGCACTTCATGCTTGGGAGCCTCTGTAACTGCTTGTTAATCAACATACATATCAGGTTCTGCAAAAATATTTCACTCTGTCTGTGTGGCTTCGTCTCTGGCTCCAATTCATACATGTTCCTTTGGCAAGTAGCCAGTGTATATGCAACATACAATGCAACATTTTCCAATTAGTCCTGCCTCAAACACACATACATAAAGGCAATGAGACAAACCAAATAACCCCCTAACCTGGGTAATGTCATTTTTTATAGGAATATGTTGCCCCAAGGGGGGAAGTGTAGCCCTTAACTCCCATGGCAACAATTTACCTTTTCAGAAAAAGGAAACCCTTACAATCCGAAAGGTTGAATGAAAATTAAAAATGTACTGTTTTATTTAATTTTTGGTATCACTTTATAAAGTCAGGTGCCCCCAAATGAAATAACGGTGCAGTGAAAATGTGATTAGTGTAAAATTATAAAGTGGCAAGTGTTATATACAATATGTGCAATATATGTTTAATGTCCCTTTAACCTTTGGGATTGTAATGTTTCCTTTTTAAGAAAAGGTAAATGGTTGTCGTGGGAGTTAAGGGCTACACTTCCCCCCTTGGGCCCACATATTTCAAGCACACATGCAACACACAGGCTTTAGTTAGTGCATTTATTTACAGGTGAAAAATGATATGCTGTTCCGGGGGACAATTTGTGAGACAACAACCCCAACAGATGTTTAAAGAACATATCATGGGACATCTATAGGAGAGGAGTGCTTCAGTGAGGAGGAGGACCACATTGCTGCAAGGGTAAATTGGCCACTATAACAGTCCACAAATGAGTGAGGTCAAAAGAGAGAAGTCAAATTGAGGACAGTGGCAGTTGTTTTGACACTGCCATGCTGTTAAGCACAGGGCAAAGGGAAAAGTGGGTATGTGCCACAAAGAAATGCTATCAGGCACTTTTTTGGGTGAATGATGTGAAGTCCACATCTTCCTCTTCTGATGCATGCAGTGCCTCCTGTGACAGTGTTGAAGTAGAGGGAGACACACAAACACCAGGGGCTGAAGATGTGGATCCTGTGCCCACAGCAGCTTTCTTCTGGGGCAACACAAAAGGCAGCACGGCAGAAAGGAGGATCTGCTGGTTTTGCAACACAGCAGCACTGTCATGGTGGTAGGCACCCATTGTGGCAATGAAGAAGTACTGCTTCAGCTCCATGATCTTCAAGACATTTCTGATTGCCCCAGCTGATTGAATCACTGGTGCGACTCTGGCAGGGCATTTGCTCATGCCTCTGCCTCATGACACTAGCAATGTCAGACAGGAACTGCTGGAGGCCACAGAGTGGAGAGTAGATGTCTCGTGTGGCAGAGGAGTTGTCCTTATTTGGACTGAGGCATCTATGTACTACTTCTAGGGTGCCAGCCATGGTCTCCATCTCCAGCCGTACCTGATCTGTCAGCTCCCTCTGGATCCCTACTGCAGTCTGTTGAAAAGTTAGCTGTGGGTCCTGGGAGTCCAGGGCTCTGAGTGGGCCGGCAGGTGGTGTCTGGTAGACGGCAAGTGGATCATCAGGAGACCCCAAAATACTGCCAAGCCTCAATGAGACCAGAGATGGTGTCTGGATGGCACCCAGGATTTGCTGGAGGGTGTCTGGGTTAATGTTTTGCAGCTCATCATCCATATTATGGGACAGTCAGCTGGTTAGGATGTATGGGTTCATCCTCTGCAATGAGAAAGAGAAATGTTAATGTGATCTCTGTTAGATCTTAACATGAATAATCAGGTTGACATTCAAAGTTTCAGATGTAGCACTTTCAGTTCAACAGTGATGTGTAGTGCAGCTGTTAGGTATGGGTATTGATGGAAAATTTCACAGCATTTCAGTTAGTGATGGCATTATCTCTCCATTGTTCTCACAAACACTGTGTTCATACTCTGGGGGGGGTGAGCCCTGTCCTACAGGGCAGATGACAATTACTGAAGTTCCCCCATTTTATCATGCTCAGAGTTGATTATCTGCAGAGTATCACACGTCATGTAACTCAGACCAACACCAATGTTATTTTACATGCCTCATCTGATCAACCACATTTGGGTCCTGGTACATTGGTTAGTGTCAGACAGTGAGGCTAACCAGATCATACATTCATTTTCACATGCCTTGGACACATGGATTATACATGACCATATCTAATGGTGCTACATGTTGCTTTGTTGTTGAAAGATATGGGTTTGGCATCACCCCACATGGTAGTAGTGCTGTAAATAGTGGGAAGTACCTGCATATGATTCCCACCTCACTACGCCTACCCATTTTAGCCTGGGTGCTTACATGATTCATGGCATTGTGATGGCTCAGTAGTTCTTGTTATCCCTTGTCAGGTCCCAGTTTCACATCCTCAAAATTTTACATGTGGCACCATGAGACATTGTTGCATCATACTCCCTCCTGACACCTGCTAAATCTTCCCCCAGGTCTACATGACATGTGGGCTGTATTCCTCCAATGAGCTGATCTCTATCATCCCTCCCACATGTGACACACGCATTGCACAATCAGACTCAGCCATGGATGTGTATTTGTGAGGCTACATTGCAGGACACGCCCATTCCCACCTACCCAATATGCACAGTCTCCCCATTCAGACCGAATGGCAATTTTACATGCACAGCCAGCACCTACAATGCACAGCAGTAGCAGTGGCCCACCAGGACCACACATCTTCTATAGTTTGTATACACATGGTTCTGATGTGTGCATCTATTGCATTCCCCTCACACCCAGTCCGATTGATTAGTTTTGAGGAGTTCCTGTGGTCCCTGCTTGGCAGCTGACACCTGTGTGCACTCGCCCTGCATGCCAGGTCAGCTGGGTGCAATGTAGTTTCATGCAGGGTACTATAGATGTTTCTCTTGCCATATCTCTATGTGTGGATACCTCCCATAGCCCACAGTTGCTACACCTCAGATTAGTTTTTGACACATCCATTCCATTTAGAGAACTTAAATCCTAGATTAGTGTTAATGGGCCCAAGTTGGACTGAGTAGCTACACTGGGCCTGCATTGCCACAGTGAGTTTGTGCAAGGTAGCAGTGTTCTTGCTTGGTATATTGTTCTAGTCCATGTTTTTTGCTGTGTACCCTGGGAGTTGTATTTGTGGTGAGTACTGTTGTTCATTGCACTGCAAGTGCCAGAATACAAAGAAAGGTGAATGTGGACTGATGCTGTAGTTCACACATTGCAGGAAGTACAGTGATGGAACTGGACTGGGCTGTGTAAATTGTGACTGGTCAGTGCACACTACATTTCTTTGCTGTTTAGCAATAGATGTGCCAGAATACTATCCACTACTTTTGCCTGCAGACACTGTGTTGTAGCACTGGGACACAGCTGCCAGCACCTTAGGACATTACATGTTTGCCACATTGCCCCTCGTTGTGACCTACCCTGTGGTTCTTGTTGTTCATCATAGGCTGTAGTGTCCTGTCCCGGGACTCCTGTCACCAACAGATCAGGGACGACACTGCCACCAACTCCTCCAACTCATTGAGATGCTTGTGGGACGCTGGACTTCCACCTCTGGTCTGCAATGCTGATGTCAACACTAGAGCAGTACGCGCTCTATTGGCGACAAAAATGCAAAAACCTAGTACTCTCAAAACAAAGTAATTTATGCATTGTGCTGATATGTTGTGGTTTAACCTTTTGCATTGCAGAGTTCAATCCTGAAAACTTATTTTTAATATGCTTACAAATACTGTTCCTTTGCAATGTATTGCTGCAGGTTTTCAGAGTGTGTTAGGGTGTGGCCCCTTTCCAGGGCCTTCCAGAGACTTTCCCTGCAACATGCCTGGGCATGGTTCTGGGCTGGGCCAAGACTCTATAAAAGAGAGCCAGCCCAACTCCCAGTGCTCACTATTCAGAGGTCCCAGTGCAGAACAGCAGCTTCTTCCTGAGCCCCTGTCCCGGCGGCCTATTTGGATCTTCCAGTCTTCTGCCCTTCAACCTTCATTGGTGATCATTGTTCCAGGCGGTAAGACTGTGGTTGGACTGTCCTGACACCGTTATTGGGAATTTTCAAATTCTTGATTTAATTCTTAAATGAGTAACAGTTTACTTGTGCGCTACCATTTCTTGACATTTATATGGTAGTTTACAAATAGGCAAGACGCGCGATTTGTTTCATAAATGTTTGACTTTGTTATTCATTGCGTGCTACCATTTCTTGACATTGGCATGGTGGCTTAAGAATCGGCAAGACGCGCGATTCGTTTTATGGTGTTTAAACATTGTTGTCCATTGCGCGCTACTATTTCTTGACATTTACATGATGTTTTACGAATTGGTAAGACGCGCAACTCGTTTCATGAGGATTTAACATTGTTGTTCATTGCGCGCTACCATTTCTTGATATTTACATGGTGGCTTAAGAATCGGCAAAAGAAGCGCGATTCGTTTTATTGTACTTTGATCTTGTTATTTATTGTGAGCTGTTATTTCTTGACATTTACATCGTGTTTTATGAATCGGCAAGACGCGCGATTCGATTAATGATGATTTGACTTTGATATTCATTGCGTGCTACCATTTCTTGGTATTTTACATGTTAACACTCGAATCAGCAAGACGCACGAATCTCTCCTCGAGTTTATTTCATGTTGTTTATTGTATGCCACTATTCTAAGATATTTATTATGTAATATTCGAGTTGACAAGTTATGTGATTTGTTTCCTGAATCCATATTGTGTTATTAATGGTGCACAATCCTTTTATGGTGTTTACTATATATATATATATATATATATATATATATATATATATATATGCAATATACACAATTTGTGTTGAAACATTTTAAGAGTACAGAGAAGGCCAGAGTTTCTAGATGCAATATTGTATGGTCCTAGTATACATTCTCAAAACAGGATTTATATGACTGGTTTAAAATTTAGTCAGAATGTTTTTCTGATTCTCATGTAAAGGAAAGTACTTGAATAAGAAAGTTTTCATTTAATTCATCTTGATTCCCCTACAGGTATCCGGCCATCTTAAAACTTAGTAATTTTAAACTTAACTCTTAGATTGTTCATGTTTTCAGAGTGACTAGGCTTAGAATCATAGTCTAGTATTGATTTCAGGAGATATAATTTTCATATTGTGTGTTCTAACCTTTTTCTTACTACAGGTCTCCTTCCCAGCTGTTCCCTTCCTAATCCCCTCTTCCCCTCTTGAACTCTCTCAGTCTCTGTGATTTATCTATCAGAGTCTTGGAGCTGTTCAGTGGTGAACGTGTTGGGAACGTGCACAGACCCCGAGGATCTGGTGACTCTGACAGCTGACTAGTTTTTCCTTTTTCCTGTGCTTGCAATCATGCTTCTACTACTTATAATCAATCAATGTCCTTTTGACTCCTGCCACACTGTTGACTGTGTCCACAATGGACTGCCATATGGCCTCTTTCTGCCCTAATGGCAATTTTGTGGTGCAAAATAGCTGGTGTTGATGCTCTGTCACCTCAGTGATCAGGATGTTATTCTCCCCCTCACTAAACTTACATCTCTTCCTCTTCCCCTTCTCCTGGAAGTCTGTCTGGACATCCTGGATGGTACTGGATTTGCTGCGGTTGTCCTGGGGTCTCTGGTCTCCTGTATTCTCCATGTCTGCTTCTGTAGTATGTTCTGCTTTTTTTCCAAAATGCTTTATTTTTTTACTGTTTTCTGTCACTTTCGGCATTTAAAAGTGATGCTAGGATGGCGTGTGTTAAATTATGTGCGATATTCAGCCTAGTCCCACTTTTGCAGCAGTACTATACTTTTTTCTTAGGACACAGTACACAAGCTAGTGTCATTTTTTTTACACAGCCAGGGTCCTAATACCATGGTGCGTCGTTTTGTTAATACAGTGCAAGCATTGCATTAGGATCTGTTGTACCACGGAGTTAAAGTTTTTAACACATCACTGCATTTGCGGCAGCAATGCGTCATTTCTTGTAACTGAGGCACCTAGTATACAGATAACATGCACATCTCTTTCTATTTCATAGAATACTTTTCCTTAGTTATTGTGAACATAATCCTTGCCCCAAAGTTACTCTGGTCCAGAATGCTTCAGCATCATGTACAAAGAACAGAATGACTGTTTTCAGTTCCTGTGCCATCTAGTGTTTAACAATCAGACACAACATGTTGCACCCAGGTAGAGTGATGTATAATACTTAGGAACAGAACCACAGTGTGTGATCTGTGTTTCTGTGACTATACAAAGCAGGAACGTTTGATTTAAAATAGGCACAGAAGCATGTGACACATCTCTGTATGCACAGGCTGTAGAAGAATAACTTGACAAAAAACCGCAGTAGCTCAATTAAAAAAGTAAAATCTGGGATGCGGATACCGTAGTACCAGCATTAAGTACCATGGGCCCCATCATGGCATCCCCTGTGATACCACAGTAATGGTACAGTAGAACCATGTTGCAACAGTAAGGTGGTGCTGAAAAAACATTAAAAAAATAAAATAAGGGTCTGGTCATAGAACAGACTCTGAAGCCAAACACCATTGTGCAGGCTTCAAGCCGTGTGAAGTGGTGATTGACTGTCTGCAGTGGTTGACTGCCAAGTCAATACCATCACCGCCTCATGCTTCCATGCCCTGAAGATACTGAGGATTTTTTCAAATGGTTTCCATCAAACTGTCACACATGTTCTGGTCACAAGCAAGCTGGACAATGGGAATATCCTCTATGCAGGATCAACAGAAAACTCACCAGAAGGCTGCAGACCATTCAGAAGTCTGTGGGCAGAATCACTCTCACCTTCCCATACCGCACTCTTATCACACCACACATGAAGAAGCTCTAATGCCTCCCCATTCACAAATGAGCACAATTCAAAAATATCACACACACTTTCGAGGCACTACATTACACTGGCAAAGCATACTTCAACTATTGCATCTGCTTTCACAAACCTTCCAGACAACTCCACTCATTTGGACTCCTACTTGCACAAATCCCATGCACACAAAAATCCAGATCTGGTGCTCGAGCCTTCTCCTATATCCCTCCTAAACATGGAACGATCTGCCACTACATGTAAGAGCTTCTTCCTCACTTTTTGAATTCCCTAAAAACTGAAGAACTGGCTTTTTGAGTTGTCCCACTAGGCTCTGCTGTGCACTGCCAAAGGCCATGTGTTGCAAGGGTTGAGTATCCTTGGGGATTACAAACAGAGCCTTACAAGAGGTCAGGCCTTGTAGACAACCCTGCTGCACACAGCCAAAGGGTGAGCGTAGTGTGGAAGTTGGCTGAAGGTCCCAGAAGGGTATTGGATGTATGAGCAACTTTTAAAATGATCAAAAACACAGAAATTTCCTGAAAAGTCCAAAGATTAATGTGATGTTACAGTTATGTATAGAAATAGTTAGGTAAAAAAAAAATGAAAAAAGGGTTAAAATTAAGTTATAGATATGAGATTACTAATGTCTAAAAATCTAAAAACACTAACATTTGCCAGTTACAGTCCTGAAAACTAACTGAACATGCAAATAACATCACTCATGGCATGTTAAATGACATAATTCATGAAATAATTGATGACATGTGGGCTTCTCAATGTTAATGGCGTTCTCCCAGCATCAAGTGTTCTCTCTCACTCTGCAAATCTGGCTTTCTTTCCTGCAAGACTCCTACAGCTGCCCCATCTGTAGCTAAACATGACCCTGCTTCTAGCCAGGTCACTTGCAGTCTTAATGTGGGATAGTGTATTCTACCACCTTCAAACATCATTGCTTTATTTGCCAAAGCCAGTATAGTCAGGAATAACCACTGTGCCACCATTTGGTGTTACCATAATACATCCAGTCTGTGAAGTAGCAATTTTCAGTGTGCATCCCAAGACCTTCTGGCATCTGTCTCGATCTCTGTTTTGCGGTGGGGAGCCTGATAAAAGGCCCTGTGACACAAGGATAGATAGAATACATTTAAATTAACCCTTATAAGCTTAGTAAAAGCAACAGTTCTTTGATCATGTTCTTTCAGGGCATGTCTGATAAAGCACTGCAGTTCGAAGGTGGTTGAACAACCCCAAATATTCAAGAATCCTCAGCTGCTCATTATTCTTTTAAACTAGTGAGTCATCTTAGCTAATGAGTAATACATTGTTTTCTTTCAGTAGCGCATACCTCTATTTTCTACCAAAGAAGGTCAACCTAGTAGTGCCATAACATCCAAAGGAAATACACTGCAGCTGGGGAAGTAATATGAAAGAAGGAGGAGGGATGATTAATCATGACAGATTAAATATAGTCACTGGTGGTATGACCATGTACAAAGATGGATGAAGCAACGTAAGTTATTGGTGTGGAGAACGCTTGGGTAATCACATCTGGAGATGATATACCATCAAGGACAAGAGGCAAGGAGAAAGATTTTATGGTGCCTATGCCCCTACATTAGAGCCCTAACATTTTGCAGAAATCTAAACCACTTTTCCCTTCATAAAGTTATTCCAGACCTTGCTAATACTTCAGTCATTTCTGGTCCAATGTGTCATAGAATGGCAGATTGTATGGCCAGCCATGATGGACTCGATATCTATAACCACAATGGACGCACAGCTCACAAATTGGCTATGATATTTTTTGGACTAGTATTTTTTAATTTGATTCCAGCTACGTTTAGAGGCATTGCCAATGGACATTAATACTTCCCATTCTCACACTTGAGTGGATAAATGCTTGACTTAAATAACTCTTCCCAAGTACAAGAGAAACTTCTCCAAGATCGAATTTCAACCCTCTTGATTGCATGAGTGATTTCTCGCAGATATAAACCTCTGCAGTTAGACATCTTGGGCCGTATTTATACTCTGGTTGCGCCGAATTTGCGTCGTTTTTTTCGACGCAAATTCGACGCTAAACTAACGCCAACTAACGCCATATTTATACTATGGCGTTAGACGCTTCGGGCGCCAAAGTGCCCGGAGTGTGCGTCATTTTTTAGCGTGAACCCCTTCCTTGCGTTAATGATATGCAAGGGAGGCGTTCCCGTCTTAAAAAATGACTCCCAGGCCTTTACGTGGTATTTATACTCCCGGGCAAAAATGACGCCCGGGAGTGGGCGTGGCCAAAAACGGCGCATTTGCGCCGCTTTTTAACGCCTGGGTCAGGCATGGCGTTAAGGGACAAGTGGGCTCAAAATGAGCGCAGAGTGCCCTCCCCTGCCCCCAGGGACCCCCCCTGCCACCCTTGGCCACCCCAGGAGGACACCCAAGGATGGAGGGACCCATCCCATGGACATTAAGGTAAGTTCAGGTAAGTTTTTTTTTTTTTTTTTTTGTGGCATAGGGGGGCCTGATTTGTGCCCCCCTACATGCCACTATGCCCAATGACCATGCCCAGGGGACAGAAGTCCCCTGGGCATGGCCATTGGGCAAGGGGGCATGACTCCTATCTTTACAATGATAGGAGTCATGTTGATGGGGGATGGGCGTCGAAAAAAAATGGCGCAAGTCGGGTTACGACGATTTTTTCGACGTAACCTGACTTGCCCCATTTTAAGACGCCCATACGCCATTTTCCCCCTACGCCGGCGCTTTCTGGTGTACGTGGCTTTTTTCCACGCAAACCAGGCAGCGCCGGTCTGCTTGCGCCGGCTAACGCCATTCCATAAATACGGCGCCCGCATGGCGCTTCAGAATGGCGTTAGACGGCGCAAAATTTTTTGACGCTAAACTGCGTTAGCGCAGTTTAGCGTCAAAAAGTATAAATATGGGCCCTTATCTTTCTATCTCATCTAGGTCAAGCCACACCTTTCTGTGGTTTTTAGTGCAATATTCATGTAATCTGTTTTTTTATCAGCCAGTATTTGTTTCGGTCTCTCACATCCTTCAAGTTCTACAGCACTGTAGGAGATTGTCTTCGATAAGCATGTGTTATGAAACCATATGCCAAAGAGAGAGGGTGACATTTATCAAGGCTTTCATTCACCTTGTGCTACGCAAATCACACAAAGCCAAGGTGGTTCTGCATGGCATAGTAAATCTCGAGGAACACAAGACAGTGCATTTTGCTACCTTGTGTTTCCTTGTGGCAGGAGGTATTCCATGGGTGGAGCATGAGTGTTCCCATGCATCCATCGAGGGTTTTTGGTGCATTCCCAGATTTACTAAGACCAGTAAACTGGGAATGCATCAAAATACTAGACCTTCTCAGGTGAGAAGTAACAAGGAAAATTGTGTTGATTTTTCCTTGTTATTTCTGCTTTCTAGGTGTGCTGCATTTTACAGTGCACATAGAAAGAAGAAAATGCCTCCAGTTATTGTACTTATGTAGGAAGGTGCCCCTTCCTGCACAAAGCCATCCTGACTGTAATGCAGGCACCCTTGCACCATGGTGCAAGGGTGCCTACATTGGCACTTGGCAGCCACAAGTGCACCAGCACAGAGATAGAGCAGGAATGCTCCATACATTAGTAATTATGGTGCATTCCTGCTCACTCCATTAGATGTAGCACAGCGCAGCAAGTTGACTTCCTGGATTGTGCCAAATGTTGATAAATCTGGCCCAGATCAGCTCATCATCCAGTCCATACTGAAGAAAAACCTCTGATCTCTGAGTGTTCCAACTGTTCTTCCATAACTCCTTACACCTATACAGCACATGTCCATTGTCATCCTTTTCAACTGCCTTCAGACTTCGGATCATTATTACCAATATTTCCATCCTTAATTTGAGAAAAATTGTACAATGACCGTTTCCCATTGCACTGCTGTGGCAAGAATGACCAAAATTAAAATTTTGTCAGTTTGCCACTGCTCACACCATGGTCAAGGGCTTGTTTCTCTTGTACCGAGAGTGTAGGTGGAACTACCAAACAATGTTCTGTTTTCCCTCTGTTTTCATAAAGGTACTCACATTGTATGACAAAGTGAATGGAATAGCCTTGCAGTATGAATAAGTGCAATCCTAACCATTCACCAATTAAAGAATTTCATCTTTTCACATCTGCAGCTTGGTGTCATTTTCAGTGAGGGTATCTTTTCAGTTTGCTACATTTACCATGCCTTTCTGGACATGTGGCCCCTAAGGCTAGTGGTACAATGTTTAAAGAGGCAACTGCTATATACCAAATGGTACCTACTATGTACCTGGAACAACCCCCTTTGGCCATGTGTGGCAAGGGGCTGCAGGGCCTAGCTACCAACCACTCCACATGCATCTAACCCTGCATAATGCACAACCTTTGGCCATGTGCAGCAGGGGATGGCCGCAGGCCCTGTGGGCAACACCTCCTACATAGCCTGTGGGAGGAGGGTTAAGGCATAATTTCTGTGAAGTGATTATCAGTGCCAGGATGCATCCTGACCTGCTTATTTATCCAGGAAGAGGCCACAGGTATGCACAAAATGTCTACCCAACTGGAGTAATTTCTACTGGCTAATTAGTAAGTGTTACCTCATTGGGTAAATCTACAATGCATATTCCACACTACAACTGCACAAAGGCCCTTGAGGTAATGCCTCCACTGAATTTGGGTGTCTGTAATTTTGGTAATGTGATTGTTCCTCGATCATCTTCATAATGATATCATGAATCCTAGTGTGGAGAATCGACTAAACTACAGAGAGTTCAATCTCCACCAAACAAAGGTACTAACTCTATTAAATTTAGTAATTACTTCTTTGGTGGGGATGCACTCCTATTCCTCTGCTTCAAGAATGATCACGAAATAATCAGGAAATGCGCTCCAGAGCCTTTTTAGTAAGCTGTCCATAATCCTGTTAAAGGTGAGACGAAGTTGCATATCACTTATTTGCATATGGTGGTCCAATGTCCCTCTGCAACTGCTTCCCTCATGCAAGGAGCAGCTAAAAGTGCTTCTCCCTGAGTGCAGGAGTAATCCTTTCATCTACTTTCCTACCTGCTTGACATCAAGAAAGGAAACAGACTAAAAGTCTGCTCCCAGTGAACAAGAGCAGTTTTCCTGCTCCTGCTCACTGGGAGGGGACTTACAGTTTGCTCTCGCATGGAGGGGACTGTCAAAGCTCCTGCTAAGCAAAAGCAAACTGCTATCTCCTGAGGATGGGCACCTTGGAAGATAGGGAGCTTGCACTGGGGAGGGGGGGGGGTCCCCACGGCTACTCATTTCTTTTCTTTTACTTTGCACAGCTCAGCCTCAGGGAGACGGTAGTCCCCAGGGCTGTTTATGACCAGAGAGGGGGCTTCACAGACCCGTTTTCTCTTTATTTTATTTCCTAGCCCATAGACAGATAGATAGATAGATAGATAGATAGGTAGATAGATAGATAGATAGATAAATAGACAGATAGATAAACCAAGCTTAATACTTTGTTATAGTGAGGAAAACTGTATGTAGTTTTTCTTCACAAACCAAATTTAAAATACACAAACATAAGAAATTCTTAAGTTATAGTTATACTTTAACTTTATAATTTATGCACCATCTTTCAAGTAATATATACGAATACATATATCTGTATATATATATATATATATATATGTGTGTGTGTGTTTCTGTGTGTATACATTCATATTTTTTTTCACTGAAACAAACAAACTTTACACCAGTGTCTAGTTAGGTGAAAATGTTAGTGACTAGTTTGTACATATATTTCGTGCCCTGTGGTAAGGATAGCTGGCACCCTCACCATACACAGTCTTTTCATCAATGATGTTATTTCAAATGTTGCAGTGATGTTATCAATGATGTCATAAACATTTCATGAGTGATGCACTATGTGAGAAAATTTGCAGTGCATGGAGAGGGCATGATTTATAGTTATAAGAGAAACCATATCTGGTGAATTTCAGTGGTTTTCAAGTTCAAAATGTTAAGTTGGCACTGAAATTTGCACCTAAATTTAATATTACTTTACCTTTTTTTTTTTTACAGTGAATTTCAGTTTTTTTGTTTTAAGTAAAGTAATATTTTATTACCCTTTGTAAAGATAAACCCGAACTTGCATGGCCTTCGATTATGTGCTGCGCAGGGTTGGCTGTAGGGCCTGGCTGTAGGGCCTAGCTGTAGGCCAGGCTCTTTGACCAGTTCCCTGCTGGCAGCCAAGCTGTACCTCAAAGCCCCCCTCCCTAAGACTTTAGGGCCCCAGGAACCCCTTCCTGAAGGGCCATTTTAGTTAAATAAGGGTAAGAGGACATGCACCCTCTATTGCCCTGGGGATCCCTGACATTTTTTATATTAGGGGAGGCGGACACACAGCCCCCTTCCTAAGCCTGTATAGGCTCCAGGGAACCCATCCCCCAGAACCTTCTTTTTCAATAAAGGAGAAAAGGGGAGGAGGCGCACAGCCCTCTCCTAAAGCCATTACTGGTCCCAGGGACCCTATCTCCTGAGTTCTTTTCTTTTTAAAAAGTTGAGGGGGGGTGCTGTTTCCTTTTCCCAAACCAGTATTAGCCCCAGAGACCCCATCCCCTGGGACCTTTTGTTTTGAAGAAGTGGAGGGATTCATGTGCCTCACCCTCCTGAAGCTGCTATAGGCCATACGAACCTCAGCCCCCAGGACGAAAAATATATTATTTGGGGAGAGAACATGTGGCTCCCCCTCCCCGCTCCAATAAAAGCCTGAGGGACTCCATCCCCCTGGCCATAGAGTAATTACAGGCATGTGGCCATCCTCCCAAAGCCCCCACCTTGGGCCTTAAGAGGCCCTGAGGAGGCCATTCCCCAGGGCTGAAAACATTTATTTTAGGGGATGGGGCACCTGGCCCCCCTCCCCTTGCCCAAATGAGCAATGGGGAACACATCCTACGGCCAAAGACTAATTATGGTGGAGGAGTACATGTCCCTTTTTTTTGAGCGTTAGAGGGCCCAGGGACCCCATCCCCTGAGTCCTTATCCATTATAAGTGGATGCTCCAGTGTCCATCCAGGACACCTAGAAATCATATAATTGGGGGGCTGTAGGGGAAGCCCCAGAGCCCCTACAGCCCCAGCCAGCATTGCTCCCACCTGGCTGGATCATATTTGTGTAATCAGGGCAATCAGAGCAATCAGATTTCCCTGGCTGCAAGACTGCGAGAGGAGAAACAGAAGCGTGTTCCCACCTGGCTGAGCATTTTCAGAGCACCCAGCGGGTGTGTGCACACTTCTTTCCCTGTCTGTGGTCATGCGGGCAGGGAAAAGTACTGTGTCCCCTGGGACACAGTTAAAGAGCTGGCCCTAGAAGATGGGGTCCCTGGGCCTCTTAAGGGTCAAGGGTGTGGTCCATGCTTAGTTATAGTTATAGTTAGGATCTAGTTTCCATAGGAAATTATTTTTTTCATTTTGCTACTAACCTTGGTGCGGTTTGACAAATCTTCACTAAACTTTAAAAAAAAAAAAGGTTCATCCACCTCAGCTCCTTCCTGGAAAGTTTTAAGGTGATCCATCAAGTGTGGCTAAGAAAAATGGGGGTCCCAAAACACAATTTCTATAGGGATTTTTGAACAGTGATACAGCCAAAATGGCAGAAGTAAATTGCACCACATTTAGCAAAAAGCTAGATCTTTATCTGGAAAGCGTGCTTTTTGTGATTTCCTGCAAATCTGGGTTTTTGAGAAATTAAGGATACAAATTTATGAATATATCTTCTCCGTTCGACTGAAACTCAAAATTCAAGCTTTCTGATTTGCTTAGGTGACTTTTTCCGAGTGAGCACTCTGATTGGCTGACAACAACCTGAAAAGAAATGCTGTGGCAGCCATTACAGGACTAGCGGACTTGATCCTGTATCCATTAAAGGTTTTTGAAAAAAGAAATAAGGGGCATAGTAGTGATACACTGTCCCCCAGCCCTTGTCGTCCCCCAAATAAAAAAATAAATAAAAAAAAAAAGTTTTTGTGTGGGTCCCAATGATCCTTTAGAACTCCCTCAGGACTCCCTTGAGACTCCCTTGCGCCCAACTCCATGATGTGCATGGCCAAAGACCATGCACAGCAGGGCCTTGGCCATTTGCTGGGGTTTGGGTGTGGTAATAAGATCATACCCTAGACATTCACTGACATTTTTAGCTATCCATAAACTCACTTTTTCCTATTTTTTGTTTGTCTCAATGTCTATGTACATATTTAAATTCAAATTCAAATTTATCTTTATTCAATCATTTCAAATAATCATGAAATAGTCAATCAGTCTTAGACAACTCTGACAAGCAAAAGCTAAAATAGACAAGAATTAGGAATTAAAATAATATTAAAGTGCTACGATGACTGACAGCTGGTTTTAAAAAAAAGTCTGTCTCGAGCACATCTTAGGGCAACTCAGTATCTGTATAAATATTAGTGCTGGCCTGCACCTCCTAAATTGGATCTTCTGAAGAAGTGGAGCTAAAACCTTTTGGGACAAGGACTGCTAAAATTTACAAAAGAATTTCAAGGGCAGCAGAGTTTATGCTGAATTTTCATCACAAGGCCAACTGCTCATTCCTGGTGTATTATATTACCCCGGTGGGAAGCACAATAACCATCTGATGTTGTCCAGTTGA
The DNA here is from genome assembly GCF_031143425.1 of Pleurodeles waltl. NCBI lineage: Eukaryota > Metazoa > Chordata > Amphibia > Caudata > Salamandridae > Pleurodeles > Pleurodeles waltl. The sequence goes on along the minus strand of NC_090448.1, from coordinate 453,034,233 downwards.
AACATGGTCATAAGAGACTTCTCCTGGTAGGTGGGTACCCAGTACCAGCAGGGCTGAAGCCCTGTTGATGTTTGAATGAGAACATAATCTTGCAGGGAGGTTTCAAGGGCTCTATCAATTCCATCTCTATGCCTCTTGCAGCCAGAAAATTATTAATAAGTCAGCCTGTGTCCCCTTTCATCAACTCAGAGAGATCAAGAAAAATGGAAGGTCTTCCTAAGTAGACAGATAGACACTTGGGGCCAGATGTACGGTGCCAATTTGTTATGGTCCTCAACATAATCCAGACCCAATCCTTGATGAGTAGCATAATGTGGCTGCATACAGAGGTGGCAAGTATTACACCCAAATAGGAGAATTAAAATACCCTTTCTAATGGTTTCCCTTTGATCGACAAACCCTAGGTTTTCAAATGTTTTGCCTTAATGAAAGATTGCAAACAATTACTTCCCAGGTTCAGCTGTTACATAAACTCAAAAAGTAGTCTAAAAGTGTCTTAAATCCCTTAGGTGTTCTTGTTAAAAGGACAACATCGTCTGCATAAAAAAAAGAAAAGGGTTACAGGCATATTTTTAACTACAGGAATATCCCTCACTTTGTTGTAAGAACATTATTTAGACTGTTAATATGCAAAAACAATAGGATGGGGGCTCTATTTTGCATATTATATTTGCTTATTAACATGTGCAAGTTAAGGTACTGCTCATGTGTTCCCAAGCTTGTCCTGAACCCATACTGGACCTTAGTAAGAATATTTTAATTCTAGGTCCAGAGCACTAGTCTGTCAAGGATTATCGTCCCTACAATTTTTACAGATCAGTCTAGCAAAGATATTCAGTGATAGAATTTGGGGCCAGATGTACCATCACGGCCCATTGCGATTTGGCAATAGCGATTTTTAAGAAATCGCTATTACCGACTCGAAAAGGGCCATGTATCACATATGCGAATCGGTAATAGCGATTTCTTAAAAATCGCAAAAGCTATTACCGAATCGCAAATTGCGATACCGGCCCCATTCGCAGCTATGGGCATGTTGGCCCATAGCTGCAAATTTTTTGCATTTCCCAAATTGCGATTTCTGAAACAGAAATCGCAATTTTGGAAATGCAAAAGGCCAGGGTGCTGGGGGCCTAAGGCCCCCTCTCCTGCACCCCCAAAGTTTTTTTTTTTAACATGTAACGTACACACATGCCAAAAGGGCATGTGTGCTTTTCATGTTAAATTTAAAAATGCAGTTTTACTGCATTTTTAAATTTTGCACCAGGTTACCACCTGGTTGCAAAGCATGGTATTTTGCAAGTGCAAAATGCAATTTTTGGAAAAATCGCAATTTGCGATTTTTTCCAGCATAGCCTTGCAACCTGGAAATTGCGAATCGCAAATTGCAACTCGCAATTTCCAGGTCGCAACGCAAGAAATCGCAATTTTAGCGATTTCTTATTTGTGGTCTGCGAATGCATTTCATGCATCGCAGACCACTGTTTTGCACTCGCAAACGGCCAAATTTACCGATTTGCACCGTTTGCGAGTGCAAAACTTTTTGATACATCTGGCCCTACGTGTCTTGGCAGTTACCCTTTTTAAAAACTGTAACTGAGCACTAGGACTTAGGCAAGCCTGTTCTGTAATCAGAATTTATGTTATTCGTCAGTAAGGGAGCCCAGAAGCTCAAGTTATCTTTATATAGGTTCGTAGAGACATTGTTGGTGCCCAAAGCCTCATTCGGTGGACTCTTATTAATTGCAATCTTTGCCTCTTCTAGGAAAAATGTAATATTAGGTCAATATATATTTATATACAAGATAAATATACGGATTTTGCAAGTCACTGAGCAGTTCCATTTTGATGACCATATAGTGAAACAGGGCAAAAGGCTGAGTTACTTTATAATATTTTGGAACTCCGAGGTGACTTGCAATATCGTTATCATGTATGCCAGGGGTACTTTATTCCTTATACTACATGGTCACACATCACCTTTCCCACAAACCAGGTAAATCCTTGGTGCATAGGTCTTTTATATGAAAGAGAGAGTATGTTGCAAATATGAAGAATAAAAATAGAATATTTAGTACTAAATTACACACATCAAAAATGATGTTAAATGTTTGTAGGAAAAAAATATCAGAATCAGCTTAATACAAACCAGTTTTTTTATAGTAGCTCAGGATGTATAGAGACATGCAGAAAGATTCTAATTTTTCTATAATTGCCTACTGAGTGCAAAAAAAGCAGGTTGCCATAAATATCCCCTTTCCGCTTGTCACTGTGCAGCTTGAAAACCAGAGCGGAACACAGAAAAGTCATGTTTTGTTTTGTTCCTTAAACTACTGCTTTAATTATACTCCATGACCTCCTAACCTGCATTTCCCTTCAGCTGTTGTCTCTGGAAGCAGGCATTGTGATGTCAGAACTTAACTGTAATAAGTTATTACATTTGAGTTTTGATGTCATGAAGTGAAGGGGAAATGAATTCACGAAGACACGTACTCTTTCTTCTTAATTTAATAGCATCGGAAAGGCAGAGAGGAAACGTCTCCGAAAAGGGGCACAGAGAGGAGCAACTGCCGCACCGAGGAACACAGAACAGCGTGACATCATATCAATGATGCCACACTGTTCTATGCCTCCGCGAGGACATAATACAAAGCAGTCACCACATCTATCTTCCCTTTTTTTAAAAAATTAACTCAAATGACATAAATTACGAGACCACGCACGAGATAAATTACACAACAAAAAATAAATTATGACATAACAAAGTCTTGAAATTTCTTTGGTGTTTGACAAGTTCTGGTGCTTTTCCTACATTTGTGTTCTCCATTGATGCCTGGTGTAAATTCACTGCCAGTGATAGAGACATCAGAATAATCTTGTGCAACAGGATCCAAAGCTATGCGAGAATTGTTCCACCAGCTTCCATCAGCCAGCCTGACGGCATTCTTTCGCACTTCACGTATTTGCTGAGCATCCTTAAACTTAGAAAATCCCTTCTTAACTAGCATCGGATTTTTCACCCTCACCCAATCACCAACCTTTAGTTTACTTCCCTTGATGCCTTCACCAGTTCCCCTTTTTAAACCACTGACATTGGAATTACACTCAGCAACCTGCCACAGTTCCTTAAGATCACAACCTGCATGGAATAACTTTACCATCCAAAAAGGGCACAACTCCGTAGATGCCACCCTCCCTCTCATGAGTTCAAAAGGAGTTTTCCCCGTGGCAGTGAGGTGTGGTGCAATAAGACCAAATCAAATCCTTAAAAGCTTGAACAATGGACAGATGATTTCTATATGAGGCTTGAATACAGTCTACTAACACTCGATTGAATCGTTCGACTATGACGTTACTTTGTGGATGGTAAAGAGGTGTCCTGATATGTTTCACACCACACTTATTCAGAAACTGAAGCATCTCGGCTGAGACAAATTGAACACTATTGTCCGTTAGAATTTGTTCAGGAAAGCCCTCACGACTAAATATCTTTTTGAGACATTCTATAACTAGATGAGTAGTGGGAAATCTAACAGGCTCAACTTCCACCCACCTGGATAAATGATCGATTATAACAACAAAGTATCTCATGTCTGGGGGCAAAATATAATAGGGACCCAAAGAGTCAAGACCAAGTTTTTGCCAGGCCCTTGCAGGAGAAGGAACGAAAGTCTCAGAAGATCCTTCCGTGATCAACACCTTGTCACTGGTACAACATCTTGTGCAACTCTTTACATAGTCTTCAATTTCAGTATCCATTTTGGGCCACCAAAATTCGGATCTTAATTTTCTTTTGGTGATTGTAGACCCCAAATGACCCACATGGGAAGCCACAATCAGCCTTCTCCTTCCACTTTCTGGTGGAACCAACATTTTGCCTCTGACCAATTTATCCCCTTTAATAGACAGCTCATCATATACTTTCCAATATGATTGTAGTTCGGGTGGTAGACACCTCTCCTTGGGCCAACCTGATTTGACCAAACGCATCACTTCACAAAGAGTCCTGTCATCCTGTAGTGCTTTCACCCACTCACTTTCATCTAACGGAACAGTGCTTTCAGACACACAGGCAATGAAACATTCTTCAATTTCCGTTTCCCATTCTTGTTCATCATTATCATCAATGGGAAGCCTATATAAACAATCCGCCCTCCTGTTTTTCCCACCAGGTATGTATTCTACTATAAAAGTGAATTCTAACAGCTTGGCAGATAACCTTGCGATCCTCGCTGTTGAACGTTTCACCCTTTTACCAGAAATAATTTCTACTAGAGGTCTGTGATCTGTCTTCAATACAAATTGTCTACCCCATAAATACTGTTTGAATTTTTCAATACTCCTGACACAGGCTAATAACTCTTTTTCGATCACTGAGTACTTACGTTCCACCTGCCTTAAAGTCCTAGAAGCAAAACCCACAGTGCTTTCCTTCCCATCATTAGAAACTTGAGATATGACTGCACCAAGCCCATACTCGCAAGCGTCCACTGTAATTATAGTGTTCTTATTTTCTGAAAACGGTTGAAGTGCAGGAACACTAACAATTTCTTGTTTGATTTGCTCAAACATGTAATTACATTCATTGCACCAAAAGAACACATGTTTCTTTAATACAGTTCTAAAACATTCAGTGTTTTTGGCAAAGTTCTTCAGAAATTTGGCATAAAATTCGCAAAGCCCCAGAAATAACAGTAGCTAATCCTTGGTTTTGGGAGGAGGTGCTTCTAGTATACTTTTAACTAGACTTGGTTTGGGCTTGATGCCACACCTTGAGAAGACATGGCCAAGATATTCAATTTCATCGACCTTGAAGACACACTTGTCTTTTCTCAGGGTTACATCTGTGTCTTCTAATGTGTGAAACACTTGTTCTAAAACTTTATCATGTTCAGCTTCATCATCAGCAAACACAAGAATATCGTCTTGGAAGACTGCTACATTAGGATTGTCTGCAAACATATCAGACATAAGACGCTGAAAAGCTGCAGCCGCTGAGGCTAAGCCGAAAGGTAGCCTACAAAACTGATAAGTACCATCAGGTGTAATAAATGCAGTAAGATGTCTTGACTCTACATCTAAATCTACTTGATGATAAGCTGACCTTAGATCTAATTTGGTGAACCACTGATAGGAGCCAATTTTCGCAATCAGATCATCAATTCTCTGGAGAGGAAAACTATCCACCCAAATTGCCTCATTCAAACTTCTCAGGTCCACACACATCCTCAAGTCACCTGATTTTTTCTTAGCCAGGACTATGGGGGATAACCACAAAGTCGCCTCAACCTTTTCTATCACACCATGTTCACACATTTCCTTTAGCAACTTGGATAAATGAGATCTCACACTTAAAGGTACATTCCTCAGCTTATGCTTGACTGGAACAGCATTATGTTTGAGTTTTATCATGTGAGAATAGTTAGTAATCTTGCCAAGTAGTTCCTGAAATAATTTGGTGAATTTATGTTGCCATAACTCTACTGAATTAGAAACAACATTGACTGGACTTAAACCCTCATCATCTAGAACCACAGGTTTGTCTCGGCCTGGTTTGATTGCTAGATTGAATTCAGCCTGATGAAGCAACCCCAGAACATTGATCCCTTTTTTTGCTACATAGATCTTACCATGCAGTGTTCTGTCAAAGATGGTTATCGAGGCCCAGAAGTAACCTATCAAAACAATTTTGCTACCCTCAAATGCAACAGTGGAAACATCTGGAGGGTAAAGGGTTTTAGAAGTCCAGTTTTCCATGTACTTTTCCTGAGCCACTATGGTTATGCGAGCCCCGGTGTCTACCAATAACTTAATATTCTTCCCATCAATTATTACATCAATGTCAGGATCAACAACAACTCTGTTACCATTAGTAGAATCTTTAACTACCAACACATTGAAGGGAAAGAAGGGAAATTCATTTGTTCTTCCACTACATTCTCTGTGTCACCACTAATCACGCAACGAATATTGTTCTTTTTGGCACTTCTGCACACTCTTGCAAAATGTGCCAATTTGTTGCAGATTCTGCACTGTTGTTGTACAGCTGGGCAATTCTTGAATGAAGATACGTGCGTGGAAGAACCACATCTGTAGCAAGTGAGTTTCTGATTGATTCTATTTCTTAAAAATGAGTTGTCCTGTTTTCTTTCCAAACGCTTAATGTTGCTTTCACTTTGCGTACTAACAACTGCACTAGAGATGGTTGCACTAGCCATGGAAGCCTCCAATAGCTTGGCATCCTCCATGGAACATTCAATGCTTTTAGCAATGTCAATAGCCTTATCCAACGAAGGATATTTGCAAGTCAGCAACCTTTCCTGAATTCTTTTTGAAGAACACCTGGCAACCAGCTGATCACGGATGAGTTGCGATGTAAAGTTCTCAAACTCACATTTGGCTGCAAGAACTTTCAATGCAGTAATAAAAGTGTCAATGCTTTCACTGGAACCTTGTGACCTTGTGAAGAATTTATAACGATGGACAACAATGTTCTTAGTTTTAATGAAATACAATAGGGCAGTAAATGAATATACAACAAAAAAAATGTGTACACAGTTGTGCAAAGTGCTGTACTTGTAGAATACTATTGCTTTAATAATAATTTTAAATCAACTGTCCCACACAAAGATGGCCAAATTGACAAGACATTCAGTAATTGTCCATTTTCTGTTTTGACTTTTTTTTTTTTATATAAGTAAATGTCCATCGTTAGTTTTTAGTTTTAAAAGTTTCCGATACTGCTGAAATGCTGGGAAGTCACCTCAGAACACGGTAAGATAAAGAATAAAATGGGAAAATAACTCATTTAAAAAATTTGCTCAAATGCGAGGAAACACAGCAGTGTCAATGTCTTCTTGCGCTGTGTCAGCACCATGGCAACAGCCGTGGAGACTGATTTGTTTTGTGCACGAGAAAACGCGCGTTAGCAACAGTACTAACGTTTTGAAAAAAAAAATGCTGCACAAGAGTCACACGAATAGCAAACTGTGCTAAAATCCACTCAAATTATCTTTAGACAAGATGTGACAGCGAGCCTAAAAGAAACGCTTTCACAACAAAAGAAACGCTTGCTCAGCTCAGCTTGTTCAGACACGTACTCTTTCTTCTTAATTTAATAGCATCGGAAAGGCAGAGAGGAAACGTCTCCGAAAAGGGGCACAGAGAGGAGCAACTGCCACACTGAGGAACACAGAACAGCGTGACATCATATCAATGATGCCACACTGTTCTATGCCTCCGCGAGGACATAATACAAAGCAGTCACCACATGTCATTTCTTTATACTAGGCACTGGGTGTGTCACAAGTCACCTATTTTCTACAGAATTATAGATGGTTAAAAGTGAATCACGGGGATGATTTTCACTGTGGGGTTCTGAGTGACATTAAATAGACAATTGGCTTGAGTTGTCTATGATGTCACTCAGTACCTGGAGGTGCAAAATATCCCTGTAATTCACTGTTTGCCCATTTATATTTTTATGTTATGTATGTACCTCCAAATCATCTGTCACTACTAAGGAGGGAAAGAAGGGAAATAGGGGAGCCTTACAAAATATGACCTGTCCTCCCTGACCCAAATGTGAAAAATAACTTACTTGTCATTCTTAACCAGCTCTTCCAACCTGTCCTGCCTTCCTTTCCCTCCCTGCTGTCGTGCTTCCTACTTTCAGTCAAAGCAGACAAGCAACAGTGTGCTGAGAAGCTCTCAGCATGCCTTGTCAGCCAGGCCTGGATGGCCTTTATGAAGTAGCAACAGTGGGAACAAGTTTTGTTATCAATTGTTGCTATGTCATGTAAATGGGCTATCAGAATTAGAAACTGAAAAAAACAATAAAGGCTGTCTACGATATCCATACACAACCTATAGAATGATAGCTGGGTATCACTGAATTATGGGGATTTTTTTTGCCAAGGGGTTTTGAGTGGCATAAAATAGACAAGGAGAACAAATCTGGAGTTGTCTATGTTGTCATTTGGAAGCCCAAGGAGAAAGAAATACCTTTCTTTTTATTCATCAGTAATTTTATGTTATGTATGCACCCCCCAAATCATCTGCCCCTGCTTTCAACTGCTGCACAGGGGCAGAAGAGTTATGGGGCAGCCATACAAAGCCTCCCTGGCTCCCTTAAACAGCGCCCCTCATTCTGCCACCTTTCTTCCCCCTCTTGCAGCTGTGCTTTCTGATTTCAGTCAAAGCAGATAAGGAGTGTCAAGCTGACAGTCTGCCAACGAGCTGACAGACAGCCCTGTCAGCCTGGCTTGTACTTCTTTTATGGTATAGAAACAATGAGAAGCAAGTTTTCTTATCAATTGTTGCTACGTCATCATTTAGAAACTGAAATAAACAACTGAGGCTGTGTTTGAGAGAGCCATACATAACAAAAGATTGTATACAGCGGTTGCAGAATCCCATATATTTATACATATTTTCAATAGGAGTATGAATATATATTTATTTGGTTTGACGTTTCACAAAATCCATGGATCCATCCACAGATTTACACAGGGGGCCGCGTTGAGCCCCGTGGATGGATCCGCGGATCTCAGAAATCATACAATTTTTTTTTTAAAGGCATTTGAAGCCCATTTTTACTTATTTACCACAAGCACACAATGCCCGGGGGGCTCAAGGAACCTCTACCCTGACCTCATCATCTACATTCAGCCAAAATTTCAGCCTTGGCGACCATTTCCATATGAAATTAAAATGGTGCCTGCAAAATTCCTATCAGATTGTTGCCAGCCAATCATATTTTCACAGTGGCGTGTTGATCCACAGTTTGATCTGCAATGGATCCGTGGAGAATGCACAGCACTAAATATCTAAATTTTTGGCCTTAAATTACTCCAAAACTACTGGACAGATTTACATCAGAAGCACAATCTGTGGAACAGGATCTAGCTTCCTACCAAATTTGGTGCAATTCCGTTCAGCAGTGTGGGCTGTAGGCGGATCTAAAGGTCCTATTGAAAAAAAAGCTTGGGGAAAGCGTGTTTTGGCCCCTCCACTTTGTCTCGGCCCCCATTTGACAGATCACCCTGAAACATTTAAAAAAAGCTGTTGAATTGACAAAATGATAAGTTCCGTAAATTTTGTGAAGATACGTCAAGCCGAGCCAGTTATAGGCAAAACAAAACACACTCCGTCTATGGAAACTAGGTACTAACTATAATTACCTGGTGGCGGCCGTCACTAGATAATATGTATACATATATCTATATATAGCTATATATATATAGATATGTATATATTTTGCATTGAGAGTATCCAAAAATGGCATAGAAAATATGTCATCAATGATATAATATTTGGAGTAATTAGCTGTGCATGGCGAAGGCGCGAGTTATCGTTACCTTAGGGTGCGAGTTTTAATTACTTGAAAGAACTCTAACTATAACTGCTGAATTTCTATGGTTTTGTACGAGTAAATTTAGAACCTAACTATAATGTCCCTGTAACTTTTTTTTTCAGTAAATTTCAGTGTTTTTTTAACGTATAGTAATTTTGATTGCTCTCTGTAAATCCAACCACGGCTGCCCATGGCCTTTGGCCATGCCCAGCAGCAGGTGGACACAGGGCCTAGCATGTGGCCCGGCCCTGAAGCCAAACCCCTGTAAGCACCCAACCTTGCACCATGCACTGCCTTCTCCTGTAGCAGTAGGGGTAGACTGCAAGGGCTGGCCTGCTCCAGTCCCTGTGTCCAAACCCCTCTAACCACCCAACCTGATGTTGTGCATGGCCCTTTGCAGATGCATGGCATAAGTTAGCTGCGGCATCTGAGGGCGTGAAAGTAGGTGTGAGAGGCTTTATCTGGGGTAAAAATGGCTGTCAGAGTGTCTGTCTGGGTGTGAGAGTGCCCACATCAGTGTCTTAGTGGGTGCGTCAGTATGTGGGGGGTTCTGTGAGTGGGTGCATCAGGGTGTGAGTGGGTGTGTGACGGTCTGAGTGGGTGTGTGAGTGAGTGCATAACTCTATGAGTGGGCCTCAGTGGGATCATGAGGGTCTGACTGGGGTTGTAAGTGAGCGCATGAGGGTCTAAGTGGGTCTGCGAGTGGCTACATGAGTGTCTCAGTGGGTCTGTGAGTGGGTGCGTAAGGGTCTGAGTGGGTCTGTGAGTGGGTGTATAGGTGTCTGAGTGGGTGTGTAAGTCGGAGAAATGATTGAAAGAGAGACAGAGAAAGAAAGAGGTAGAGAGAAAGAGATTTCAAAGCTTTTTTGTCTGATATACTTGATGAGTTGTCTCCAATTTAAAATAAAAAAAATTATTTGTTTTTTAAAAATATATATATATATATATATATTTATTTTTTTAATGGAAATGAGTCCAGCTGGACTCGAACCTCCATAGCTCAGTGTGAATGTTTGCAACCTTCACACTGAGTTATGGGGGTTTCTTTCTATTCAATTCTCTTTTATAGCCCTTTATGGGCTTTCATATTATTTATGTAGAATGAAAAAAAAGAATCAAAAGCTCTTTAAGGCCTTCCTGGCACCGCAGGGGAACCCTTAAGGGCTCCCCGCGGTCCCTATGTATATTTTTGTATTAAATTATTTTTGTAAACAAATTTTGTAATAAAAATTACATCTCCTTTATGGGCAAGCTGGCACTGCAGGGGAAACTTTAAGGCTTCCACTGCAATGCAAATGCTTCAGCAAGCATGGAACCGCTTCGACAGCAGCTCTGTGCTTGCTGACGTGTTTCAGTCTTTGTCCCCTGCACACGTGCAGAGATGAAAGCTCTGCTGTTTGAGAGTGGGACCTGCTTTAAAGGTCCCGCTGTCAAACAGTAGGGTGTTTGCTGTGGTTTGGCTGCAGCTGCAGCGCTGCATCCAAACCACAGCAAACTGCTATGTCCCATGGGCGGATAGCCTGGGACATAGCAGGAGCTGGCCCTGGGGGTGGTGGTGGTGGTGCACACGGCAATCAGAGCCTCTAAGAGGTGGGTCCCCCTCCAATGAGAATAGCCCCGGGTTGGTGGTCCCCAGGGCTTGGGGGTCCCAAAGGGACACCATTTCTGTTTTTTTACACTTTGCCCCAGGGGTGGTGGTCCACAGGGTGCGGGGGAGCCGTGGGCCCTCCCGCATGTATTCAATAAGAAGCCCTGGGGATGTGGTGGTCCCCAGGGCAGCAAGGGGCTGTGGGCCTGCCGCATATTTTAAAAGAAAACCCTGGGCAGGTGGCAGTCCTGAGGAGAGTGCAGCATAGATAAAAATGGAAGCCCTGGGGAGGTGGTGGTCCCCAGGTTAGCAGGGTGATCCACTGCCCCCGATGTAAAAAGAAATAAAAGTTCTGGGGAGGTGGTGGTCCCTGGAGCTCTTGGGTACCCCACACTAAATTCCTCCCTGGGGCCTATAAAAAAACAATTTCAGGAGTCTGCGTTTGTTTTCTTTTCATTTTCTTTGCCACAAATTAATGAATCTCGCAAACTCAGAGCAAAAAATAATTTAAAAAAATGTTTTGGGAGGGACCCCCACCATGAGTGCTAAAGGCTCAAGGTGTCCTTACCCTGGCCCATTATATTTTATTCTTACTTTTTTTCTGGGACTCTGCACAAGCCAAGTCCCAAGTTTGCTGCTAACACTTCCTGGTTTGAAGTGTTGGCATCCGAACAGAGCTGTACATTTCCCTGCACAAGCTCGTCTTTATTTGCGAATACTTCATGTACAGAGATATACAAATTTGAATGTCCCTAAAGTTGTCAAAAAGTACTGAACACATTTACTTCAAATAAGCAAAATCATGATCTGCATGCCAACAGCTAGCTTTATGCAAAATTTGGTGTAATATTGTCCAGTAGTTCGGCCTGTAGTTGTGACTCAAGAATCCTATGGAAATTAACATGGGAAACACAACATTTTTTGATCCCCTTTTTCTTAGCCCCCGCTTGATGGATCACCCTGAAACTTTCCATGTGCGACAAGAATCACTGCAACACTTTTTTGGGGAAATTTTGTGAAGATTGATCAAAGGTGCCAAAGATACAGGCAAGTCAAAAATGCTTTTTCTATGCAAAATTGAAACATGGTCCTAATTATCACTACCTATTGGCAGCCACCATTAGGTAATATATATATTTAAATATTTATATATATGCAAAAAAGAAGAGAGAAGTCTGGGTAGTTTCCAAGTTTAGGTGGAGAGCAGCTCCAGTAAGTAGCACTCTGCAACACCTGTGACACTCTGGATTTGCTCACCTCAAATGTCTGTTTAGCTAGCAAAGTTTTATATATATGTGTATATATATATATATAGTCACAAATCCTCTTAACCTGGACCTTACTGACTCCGGTGCGTTTACGGGTGGAGTACCTGTTTCTAAATTTCCAAACACCACACCAACGGGCAACGCAAATTTATTCCAGTACAAATAAAGGGGGTCACCAAAACAACCCAACACGTTTCGACGTTACGCACCCTGATCACAGGCTGAGTTCCCTATGTATATATATATATTTCACCCCAGTGACTAAGTTCAAAATGCAGAAATAAATACTTGAATGGCTGAGCTTTCATCTCCAACACAGAATTTACCTATGCACAGATTGTAACTCGTTTGATTAATATTGGCATGAAATGGCCAACATGGATGTCGTAGATCGCCATGATGGTGAACACTTCCCTCTCCTCTTGTATTTAAAAGAAGGATTCCAGATCAGGGGCACAGCTTGCCTTGAGATTGCTACATCAAACAATAGACAGAATGTGAAATGGATGGGCTTATCTAAAACTTGAGTGCCGTAAAATAAATCTATGAGCTTATCAGTGTAGCACTGCATACGCTCAAAACTCAGGCCTATACAAAGCCTCAGATTCAGGCTGTTCATGAATATCTGTTTGTTAACCTAGGAAATTTTTCAACAAAGAGGTTAAGGCCCATGATAACCTTCCTAAGACAAATGAATAGTTCAATTGTCATTGAAGGGTGGCTAAAACAGCTTTGATAAATGCTTTAAAGAGTAAAACAAGGATCAACATTACTACTGCTAGACCGGAATATGCAAAGGTTATTAAGACTAGCAAATCCCAGTGGGAAGCTCAGTTCTGGGATGACCTGCTGGAAGCAGCAAAAGAGAAGGATTCTAGACGGTTTTGGCATTTGGTCACATGATGGATGTAGGGACTATGGGGCAGATTTATGGAAATTGGTGCGGCACCGAGTGAAGTGCCTCTTTCCCTGCACCCCTCAGCACCCCTCTACCACCACCACGTGTGCACCGTATTTCAAATACGGCGCACCATGGCACAGGGTACAGGGCAGTAGTGTCATTTTTCATGACGCTGTTGATGTTCTCTGCAGGAGTAGCGCCAAAATGTTGGCGCTACTCCTGCAGAGTACATAGGGTCCCATTCTAACTAATGGAAGCCCCCTTTTAATGCCTACTCTGAGCAGGCTTTAAAAGTGCCATACAAATGGTGCAAGGAAATCTATGAGATTTCCTTGCACCATTTTTGCGGTCCTCCTAACAGGGGAATGCCCCCTTTGCATACCTTATGCCTGGCGCAGGCATAATGTAGCACAAAGGGTTGCAGAGTGGCACAATGCATGCATTGTACCACTCTGTAAATACGTGGGGAGATTATGGCCTTGTTAGGCCACATTAACGATAAAAATAATGACGCTAATGTGGCGCATGGAGGCGCTAGGGAATTATAACTATGCCCCTATGTTCGTCCACAATGTGACATCCCCGCAACAGAGTGGGTTAAACATTTCTCTGCTTTTTATGCAGACTCGCCATGCCTGGAGAGGTACAATAGTTCTAAGACTTCCCCCAACTCTGAAGGCATTGAAGGTGCCCCAATAGTATTTTAATTGGAATAAATCTTCAATGCAATCCAGGTGCAAAAAACAGGGAAAGCTCCTGGTCCTGATAGAATCCCCTCTGATTTATATCACTATGAACCCTTGATTTAGGGCACTTATAGAAACTCTCATTCCAATGATCTAGCAGCAGCTATTCCAATTCCTTATTCCTGGAAAGGGGCAGAAATGTGACTATTTATTAAAAGGGAGATTGACACTGCTAAGCAATTACCGACTCATAAGCCTTATTGATAATATCCAAAAATTCTACAGTAAGGAACTCCAGGTAAAACTTTAGGAATGAATACAGGATAAAAAAAGTGCTATTGCACTTCCAGGTGGGGGTCATGGACAAGATAATCACGATTAATAAAGTTCTGAGGTCTTGGCTATAAAAATGGAAAAATACCAACCTTGAAAGGCGTTTACTTTTCATTGCGTTTGGAGCTGCCTTTGACTTTGTCTCAAGGCCAAAACTTTGGGAGGTCTTGGGAAAAAGTGTGGATCCTACTGGCCTGCTCTTGCTAATCCACCAACTATATTCAGGGTCTTTTGCTAGTGCTATATGGGGCCCGGGTGGGGAAGCAATGGATGATATTCCTATTAGAACAGGGGCGCACCAGGGCTGTGTCTGGCTCCCTCTATCATCTTGTTATTCATTAAAAGCTGTATTCGATATATGCAATATTGTGAGAATGACTACCACAAGATCGCAGGGCTGAGGGTGCTAGGCCTGTTATTTGCGGACGTCACACTTCTCATGTCCAGACCAGTACAGGGCTTAAACACCTTGTTAGGGAGGTTCAGCCTATTTTGTAAAGATCATGGATTAGAAATCAACAGCATTAAAACTAAATGCATGGTGTTCAGCCCCCGGAAAAAAGTCAGAGGGAATGTGGTCCCAGAGGGAGCTGCATTAGGGTCTTTGAATTCGATTACTTGGGGATCAGATTAAATGACTCTCATAAATGGATGGACCAAAAAGTAAAAAAAACTCACTGACATTGAAACATAGAGCTGGGTCAGTAATTAGGGTTGCCAAAAGGTCCTCCTCATATCTGATTTTTCCGGCCTTGGAGATATATGAAGCCAAACTCGCAGGTCTGCACTACATGGGGCCAACTTGTAGGGTCATTTCAACCTTGATGTAATGGATAAAAATGAAAACCCCTTCATTAAAGCTCTGCTAAGGCTCCCAAAGAGTGCTGTATCCCATCCGTTAAGGTCCAATTTAAAACATAGATATCTACCAGATATTGTCGCCCTAAAACCCATTTGATACTAGACTGGATATGGTCGATAGAAGAATTAGAGCACTATATAGCTTGCTTTGAGAGATATTGGCCAATAATTGAGCCCATTCGATCCCCTGGTTAACTTACATTAATGGCTGGCTGACCAAGGTGGGATTGAGAGAATATTGGCTGTCCCCTTCCACAATTCCAAGTTGCGCTTGAGAAACTGTAAGCACTCTCTACTGGGAATTTGTTTACTCCTTCAAATTTTCATCTGGTGCTCTGGGCAGCCTAATAGACTCCTATTTGTTTTTTAAATTCATTTGAGTATTTTATGGATTATATTAATGCCCCGCCCCCGCAAGCCCTTTTTATTACATTTAAAAAAGGGATCTTGACAACATCCTTTTTTGCAGGTACTTGGTCCAAATGTGTCATCTCTCCCAACTTGTGGCTGCAATGTCGACGAGAATGATGAGCACTTATTATTTTTCTGCACTGCTTATGTTAAGCTGCGGGCTCCTTGGTTTATCCCCTTATGTCGGCTGTTTGGGTTCAGAGACAGACGCCATGCATTAATAGCCTGCAAGTCAGACAATAGGAGCCACATTGTGTATTCAATCTCAAAGTTCCTATTCTCAATCTGGCTCATTAGGGCGAGGCTAATTAGCGAGAATTTAAGGCAAGAGCGTTCCCCTTGATCATATGCTTGTTCTCAAGGATTCTATGCACTAAGCGCTTTATTTTTTAATCTAGAAGTTTTATAATATTTATCTGGATGACATAGTGGACGAATTTTTAAGCCCGCTTTTTGGACTCTCATTTGAGATTTTTGTTTTGCAGCAGAGCTAGTACGGAGGTATATCATACTGTTTTTCAATTCGAATGAATATATTACGCTTTTGAAATGATGTGAATTGAACTATGTTTTTATTTTTTATGTTTTATGCAATGTTATTGTTTTGATTGTAGTTTTATGATTCTTTGAACCTAAATAAAGTAATTGATTGACTGACTAATATTGTCCAGTGGCGCACTGTAATTGCGTTTTTAGACCCTTCAGATGTGAAAAGAGACATGAGGTATTGCACTCAGTCATTCAAAAACAAACACAATGCACGCATTAAGTCATAATCCTCACACCTTAATACAACAGTGTGAGGTTATTTTAAGGCCTTGCACCAGCAGGGGTTTTCCTGAGCTTTCCTTTTCTATGGGAGTTAGTAATATACTAGAACAACAGGAAGCAAAGTGTTTCTCACATTGTATTTATGGAGACGGATAGAGAATTGCTTTTCCACTCAGGAAACCAATATGCTATGGTGGCGCGACTTGCATAATCTGCTTTCATCTTGTTTAGTCTGGTATATTAGAGCTACACATTAAAGGGTAATGCTATAAATTCTGGGATCAAAAACAGCAGTTGGCTGCATGTTTAAATCAACTTTACTTCAAGATTACCTTAGCTTTTGGAGTGGATATTTGACTGACGTACAATAAGGCACTCAGCACAACTGACCATATTCTTTGATGTAACGTATTGAAAAATCTTGTAACCGTTAAAACAAGTCGTGAATTTAGCATCAGGTGCCGTATTTCATAAACTGCAGGGTAGGTTATAATTTGTACAAACATTCTATTTAGCTGTGTATTACTTGTTCTACATGTTCTAAATGTGTGCCATTTTGTTCTCTTGATGTTGTAGATGGTACTGTTTTGTAGCTGCTAAAATCGTTGTTTTTCCCTTTTTCCATATTCACAAACATGGGCATTCTTTTTGTTGCTGCAAAACAGCACTGCCTGAACACAAATGCGTTACAATAATACAGCAATTTTCACACCCTTGCATTTCCCTCTAAGAGATTCAGGTATGTAAAAGCTGCCAAATTTACCCCTGCAACAGGCCCAGAAAAAAAGTTCCAGCATGCAGAACTCGGTATGTTAAACAACATTTTTGCTTGTTCTGCCTCTCTTTCATGTTGAAGCCACAGAATAGAAGGTAATTACGACCTCTGCTAAGTACCTAACAGTGGGGTAATGGTATTTATCAGGTGAGCAAAATACCTCACTTTTTTTTCCCCAACTTGCAATGAGGCATATAGAGTCAACACAGCTGACTGAAACACACTGGAGAAGGAAGAGAAAGCGACTTCGCCTGTACACTTCAAAGGGTACTCTTTGATTTAGTGAGAGATCACAAGGAAAGGGTCTGGGCACCACTCAGGAAAGAGTTGAGGCTGATTAGAGAATCACTAAGAATAGGGCTAGGAGCCTGTACTAGCCTTTTGCTGCACATATCGCTGTGGCTGACATCCAGGTGTGAACTCTAGTCACTCCCATGGCCTGTGTTGTAAGACTATCATCTTGAGAATCTCTCCTGCTGTGACAGACAGTCCAGGGAGAGGAAGACTGTGCACTTCAAAAGAAGGAGAACCCCAATATAAAACTTCAAAGACCCAGACCCTAAATCACATTTGGTATCTGGAAATGGAATATACGAAGGGGAGGTTGAGACCCCAAAGATTTGTCATCTGCCAAGCAGCCAGATGGCCTGTGTGGGGAAGGGAAGTTCTGGAAGACTTCTGCCTGTGGCCAGCACTCGCAGCCAAGGCCTGCTCGTCTCCCTGCTGGGTGGGGGGACATTGCCCAGAGAAATTAAGACCACCTGCTCTGGAGCCTGGAGCACCAGACCCTGCCTGCTTACCAAAACTAGTGTGTCCTATGAGGAAGAGGAGAGTGTTGGAGGGAGAGGCCTCCTGTGGGGAGCCCTGTCGTGAGGACTCCTGGTGCGAGGTGTGAGGAGGCAGTCGCTGCACCGAACAGGTTGCTTCCTGTGTGGAGAATTAGGTTGGCGACTCCCCTATGCCAGGAGAGGGCTGTAGTATCGATAGCCATGAGCTGTATGCTGTGTGTGGACACATTGTTTCAGTGACCCCACGACTAAGGAGGGGCTTCAGTGGAAGTTATTGCTGCAAAAAATTGTCTAGACCTGTGCAGGCCTTAGTGGTGACCCCCATAAGCCAGGAGTGCCCGCCATGGTATAGAATGTTGTGCAATGAAGTCTAGCATCCTGCTTGCAGATACAGCAGCAACCCTGTATTCGAAGAGGGGCTACCAGTGCTGAATGAGCTGTGAAATTCAGGCTGACTCCTGGAGAACTTACAGCGTGCATCAAATCAAGCATCAAGGTCTGTCTGTGACCTGTCCCATGGCCTAGAAGGATGCCAAGAGTGCATTGCCCCATCATTGGAACCAGATCGGGAGCATCAGGATCAACCCCCATTCCCTTTTGGGTAGTGCTGAACTTACGGTGCTGACAGAAGGACAGGAGCACCCCCTATCCCTGCTTGAGCTGGCCGCACGTGCTCAGGGAGACCCTGCATCTGCCGGGTGATGCCGGGTGATGCCACACTTCCCACATGCAGTGCAATGCGACCAAGCAGGACTGGATCATTGCGAGTGCCCAGGGAACCCGCTGATACGGTGAACGCTTCCTAGCTGCTGAAGCAGGTAGGACTTGTTATAGCCTTACCAGGCCCCATGGGGGATTGTTGCTACAAAATCTGCAGGGCCAGAGACACTTTTAACTACTTTTTAAGAGTCAGAGTAGGCTCTTGAGTAAGGCCTACTAATGTGCTTTCCATGGATGCAGCCACCAGTGAATGGGGAATAACCCCAATCACAATGCGAGGAGCGAGTGGGGCACAGATTTGCCAGGGAAACACTAGAGCACCGACCTCAGGGGGACTGTCTTTTTGTTTATGATTGTTATAATACTCCTCTGAATGAGTATTTTGACAATTCTCTTTGGATGAGTCAGCCAAGCTTCAAAAGTGAAATAATTATATGGATACATAATCAAAAGGTTCAGGGCAGGATTGCCTAACAGTGTGACACCATTCGAGTACTACCTCCTGTGTGGATTGCAGATTAAATAAGGAGTAGAGCAACATTGTGTTTAAAACTGAATGAGGACAAGCATGATTATGTTTTAGTTTTCACTTTTGTGTTGACATTCGTGATGATTTTGTTCCTTTTTCTTTTCTTTTTTCCATCTCTTTTTAACACACACGCTGGGTACTATATGTGAGGAGTGACAATTACTATGCCATAATGGAGCAGATAAAATGTGTAATGTAAATTATACTCACATCCCAGAGATTAATTAATGTTTCATTGTGGTACAAATAACTGTATGATCTACCCCTATCGGTCGGGCCTCAGGACATCAGAAGTAAAAGGCCTTAAACCCTAGGGTGGGCTCGGTAACCCCTGAGTGCCCCGTGACCTTCTGAAATGGGCCCTGACAGGCTTGGTTTATGGGTCTTGATTAAAGCATTGTAAAAAAGCCAACTGCAGCGAACAAAATGAAAAACAAAAACCATTACCTTCTGTAAACTATGCATCCATAAATTTGCACTTACGTGGTCCAGAGAGGAATGGTGGCCAGGAGTTACTTACTTTATTGCTGCATCAGAGAAACCCCTTATGAGATGGTGACAAAGGTCTTTATGTGGTTATCTTACTTTCTGAGGAAAAAGCCCTCAGCTCTGGAGATCAACTAGAGGGTCTTTTAATCTCAAGATATGCTGGGGTGGCTGCTGAGGGGGACTGATCCATTGGCTCACCCATGATGGAAAGACATTCTGTTTCCTTCCACCAATGAGGAGAACCTGTCAACCATCTAGTAACGGCCTGCATGGGTAACTTTACTAATCTTAGATCTTTTTTGGACTAGGCCCAGACTTGTCTCTCTCATGTAAATGTGAAACTCCAGATATGTGCGGGCAGGGGGCAGGCTCTCCTTTAGGTCTGCTGGTAGCTAATCAACCCAAGTGACCCAGCTCTCTGACAGTTGTCTTGGGACTGGAAGTGATATAGAAACCATGGACATGGGAGCACGAGTCCACATAGAAGGATATATGCCTGTAGGCAGGCTAGCCTACTGTATGTTGATTATTTAGTCCTGCAGGTCAACGTCATGCTGTCTTCAAGAAGCCACATGTGTTCCTGAGGAGGATAGGCCCTCTCTAGGACTGTGTAGACTGTCACTGCAATACTCTCAGCTCTTGGAGAAAGGGGCCAAGATACTTCCACAGACTATGCTGCCAGTGAACACAAACCGTGCAGTCCAGTTTACATTTCACTTCCAATCGATGAGAGACAGTAAGAACTTTCTTTATAATACATGTGTGTAAAGAAGATATCCGAGGAAAATCCATCATTCCTGTTCAAGACAGGAAACCTCATCCATTCTCTGGACGACCTCAGTTACTGAACTATTGTTTACAGTGATTATCAGGAGTGTTCACTGCATCTGTATGTTTCGTTTGTCTTTGTTTAGTTTTGTGTGGATTATAGCTCCTACTGGAACCTGGACAATGGTTCTCATTAGAGACAAATAGAGTGGTTTTCCAGCCTCCCTCGTGCTCCATTCTTGGCTCTTCTACACTCTTGGCTGAAAGATGACAATGGTTGAGCTCAGACTATCTTTCAACACAGTTGCAACCACTATGGAACCATACAATCTAACTCAGTTACTCTCTTAAGAGACTTCAAAATCTATAGACATGAGCATCTCTAGCTTTAGCCTCCTGGTGATCTGCTTCATCTATTGGCCCAATCCTTACATGCCCACAAGCCTACTGGCAGAAAGAATGCACTCCTAATTTAGAATTATACACTGAAGTACTCTATTGGTTCATACATTACCAGTGTATATGGTTGTTGAGCGCTCTTTCAGCAATATTCTGGGAAACAGGAACTGTCCAGGAGTTTTTCCTTGCATTGGAGTGTACATAGTGAAATGAAAGTGCTATTCATACTGTGTGGGTACGCCGGCATTGTGACTTCTACACCTTCATTAGGGTGTGCTCGATCCTATTACACATATTTGTGAGCCCATTGTTACTGAACCATCCGGTGAAACACACTGACAACAATTATACACATCCGTGCGGTTAACCCTGCACAAACTCCATGTGGTATCTTAAACAAATTGCCCAATCAAAGCCAAACTTAGGTCAAGCGCCACTCAGGGAGCTATGCAGGTGTTCATATACATATGTGGTCCCACACTTTTACACATTTAAAATTTTGCTCATTTCTATAAAGGGTTGACTGCATTTTAAGAGTTTAGTCTGCCCCAAGGGCTGTGCATGCTATTGATTAAAACCTGTTTGTGCACCTCAAGGCGCAACTTTCACTCGTTCACCACTAGGTAAATCTTGGCACAAGTGAAAGAGCAACCCTGACAGTGGTCAGTTGTTAACCATATCATCAGAAATCCTCTGTCACCATACAAGTGCAGCTGCTCCACATTTATTGCTTTAAAAGGGATAGGTAGCAATCATTCTATTTTGTGTGCTATTACCTCCAACCTGTACATGGATCACCTTGAGGCTGTTCTTGCCGATGACATTATCAAAGTTCACTAATAACCAGATGACACACAACTAAATTTGAAAGTCACTTCAGCTCCAGGCACCCATTGCATCAAATGTTGCTTGCACCACTTTCAGACTAAGAATGCAACATTTAGATTATAGTGGCATAATTTTGTATTACGCTTGTTGAGCAAATTCTTAAAATTTCATTATTATGCCACTTCATTAAATTGCACACATTTTCTGTAAAAATTTACTGCGAAAATGCAATTCATGGTCACACAGGAACAGCGGAATGCAAGCAGCTTTTTTTTGTTTGTGCTCCTTCAGTTTAAATGCATCCTCATGCATTTCACACTCAAATGTAGAGCAACATTATGGTTATATATTTCACAAAAATATACATAATTATGCCTAAATTTTCAGTGGGTTTGCGTAATTACACTAAAGCAAATGACCCAAATTTTGCACACCTCTGATCCGACCTGGCTCTTCAGCACCTAAAAGAAGCTGAACCTCATCAAAATCGAACAACAAGCAAAAACTACTCCAAACCTGGCTCAACAACATGAACCTTGATGTGTTCGAACCCCAACTTCAAAACAATAACAAGTCACTTCCACTACCCACAAACAACTTTCAGGAAAAACCAAGGCAGCCTGGTGCCAGCTCTCTCTATTAAACAAAGTGAAATCATTCCTTCCAGAAAATGCCTTCAGAATTAATGTTTAAGCCCACATACTCTCACATCTGGATGGCAGCTCTATGGCCTCTGAGACTGCACACTGGATTTCATTAAGGACAACCTACAAACCAAAGCACAGCTCATCAAGGGCCTGAAGATATAAGACCACATGAATGTGACTTTGGTGAAACTCCAATGGCTTCCCTTGCCTGTCTGCACCATCTTAAAAACCAGCTGAATTATCTACAAAGGCATTATGGCCAGCACCTCTGGACATAGGCCTGGCAAGCTAACCATCTTTGGTGGCTGTCAGTACGCCCACAGCCAGTACTTCATCAGAATGAAGCAGAACAACCGCAACAAATAAAAAAAAACACTGAAAGAGGCCTTCTTTAGCTTTGCACCTAGAACCTGGAATAACATCTTTGTATCTACCATGAATAACCCAACCGTGCTCCAGTGTTTCAAAACAGCTGCAGACACACTTCAATTAAGAACTCTATATCACCATTCTTAAAAGCCAGCTACACCTTCAATCAGATGTTAACTGTATCTTGCTTGTTGATCTTCTACAGCACCTCCCTGCCTTTGGATAGATTTGAGCTATACAAAAAAACCATAAGTTTGTATGCACGCGGGAATTTAAGGAATGACAATTGATCTTTTGCCTCGCGATTTCAGGATTTGACCTTTGTCCAATAAAGAAGGAAGACCTGTTGGCACTAACTGTCCACACTAGGTACTAGAATGAGGTGAATAAAGATAATAACCAAGTAGAGGTGTGAAGGCACATACCTAGCTCCTGAGCATTCTTCACTGGATTGGTTGTGCAATGCTGATTTGTTCTGTGACCACCGGCAAAGTAAATTATTGTGCAATTGATAATCAATTGCTGCAGAGTAATCAGAGTTCTTAAGGATAATGCAATTGATACAGATAGTCTGTTGTTTGCTTTCTCCTCAGTGGTAGTGGTTTGCATCCTTTCTTAAGTCAACTAGGTGAAGTAAAATAATTTGCTATAATCATACAATTTGAGGGAAGCCAGTAATGATCCCAGGTTTTGTGGTTACACAATGATCACATCAGCACACTCCATTGGTATCTTTTTTTTCTTACACATTTGACATCAAAGCTCAAAGTTTGCATTTTATTTTTGGTGCAGATGGTTGAAGCGCAGGTTGCAGGGAGAAGCCACATGAAGGCTCAGCTCATTTCTGACTCCAGCCTACCAGTGAATGCCTACTTACTTGGATTCACCTTGGAGAACAAACCTCACATTAATGGGTCACATTGGCAAAAATACATAGACAGCCTGGTTCCAGGTGCCTTCTCTAAATAAATTAAACCTTTTGTCCCAGCGACTTAAGAACTGCTGTTTAAGCCCTCATACTGTCATGTTGTAAATGGTCTGTTCCGTGTTTTCCCAGACTTCTCAATGGCACCTCTTAAGGGCATTCTGCATGCTGCAGCATTTCTCATCCAAGACCTGAAGAAATATGGTCACATCATCGCTATCCTGATGGAACTCCATTTGCTCTTCATTCAAGTTCTCAAAACCAACTGCTGTATTTATAAAGCCATCCCAACCAGCACTCGCTGCAAGGACATCGTCAGAGTGCAGACTAAGAATAAAATAGAAAACAAGGCATCAGGCCTTTTTAATTCCATGCATTCAGGGTCTGGTACTACATCCCTGTATCCTTCTGTACCTCCCTAACATCACTCCAATGCAGGAAAGTTTTAAAAACACACTTCTTAAAAGCACCCTATGCATTAGCTGACCACAAACCTTGCATTTGACCCTGTACAGCACTCTGCTGCCTTTAGAATAAGTAGTCACCATAGAAATGCAAAATACATGCAAACATATATATAGGGTCCAAGACGACATTGAGCTTAGCCAGAGCTAGGTATCAGGTTACAATCTAGATCTAGCTTTAATTTGCTTTTCTACCCATAGTCAAAAAAACATAACTTTGAATGGTGTAGTAATCAGATTAAAGCACACATGCAGGGGCATAGCTTCCACTAATCCAGTATGTGTAGGAGGACCAGGGCCCTAAAGCCTGAGGGGCCAACTGAATCCTGAGTATTACTGTATCTCACAGTGCAAACAGTGGCCTGGGGTCTATTTCCTTTTTAGCACTAGGGTCCATGACACATTGGCAATGCCAATGCACACATGGCACAGTTTTCGTGCACTTCATCTGTGAGCCTCAAAGGTTCAAGAGTCATATTTCTGAGCCCAGTTGCTTCACTCTTGCACCACACATTGTGGTGTAAGCCTGACACAAGTCCAAAATGAGATTTATGAAGCCACGCAAGGAAACCTTTCGGGACCCTGAGTGGCTTCGTAAGTCTGGAGTAAAGAAAATCGCTGCTTTGTGTTACTCTGCCCCAGTGAGGTGTTCCATGGGTGTTACTTCACAACATCCATGGATTTTGACACATTCCCAGATTTACCAGAAGAAGATGTAGACCTGGGAATGCACCAAGATGCTATGCGTTCCCGGGTGAGGTGTAAAATGGAGAAATATTATTATTTCTCCTTGTGTTTTCTCTTTCTATTCTGTAGCACACATAGAAAGAGGAAAATGCCTCAGGAGATTTTTTTTTTGTGCAGGAAGGTGCACCGCAGGTATCCTTGCACCATGTTGCAAGTGTTGGCTCTAGGCAGCCAAAACTGCACCAGTGCAGGGACAAAACAGGAATGCGCTGCATTCTTTTAAATATGGCACATTCCTGCCCTTTCCCAGTGAGTAGCGCAGCAAGGTGACTTGCTGCTCTGCGCCACATCCTCACAAACATGGCCCTTAGTTGCTATGTTTACGGTGGAATCCCTTTCTTAGCATTTCTACAGTAAAAAGGATAATGTTGCATTTATCCGGAATATTGGTGTCATGGAAACAGCAGTGTGCAGCAACAGAGCGGCTGCAGGCTCAGTTAATTGAGCCAGGGGCGGAACAAGAAGCAATCTTAAACTGCAAGCAGCCAGCAGAGCTATCGGCCTGCAGCCCACCCTTGATTTGTTTGGCTTGCACGAGCTTTGTTAAGTAAGCTGTGCCTGGTCTTTGAGCAAACAGGCGGTAAGATCAAACACTCTGTTCACCTTCAAGGAACGTAGTTGGAAAAGTGTTTCACCAGAAGCTGATCCAGTCACAAGTCAGAGCCACAAAGGCAGAAGGCTGGGTTTATTTACCGCGCCCCACAGATTTAATTAAAGGGTTAGAGGCAAATAAACCGTGTTAACTCTTGTAATTCTTTCAGTAAACCATGAGTTATATTTTGGGCGGGGCAACATGGCGAAAGCGATCAAAGAGATTTTTTGAAATATAATTCAACAATCACTTATATTTGTGGGCATGTTATTTGAAGGGGAAATCAGTTTGGAGTAGAATTGGTACAGCCAGAAACTCGATTTTGCTTTAAAGTGTTATATATCCTTTAGCCTTTGAAGAAAACGTTTTAAATGATGACTTATCTTACCACAGAATAAACTTAGACCCAGTTATTGTCTGAGTAAACCAAGTAGACGAATGTCTCACCAATTCAGAAATATCATATTTTCTTCTTGCTAACAAAATGTATTCAGCTGTTTGTGTCGTTGGAAAAAATAAGATATGTCTCAGCTGTCTAACGGGAAGGAGAAGCTTTCATGCTTTACTTACAAACAGACCCGATTCAGACGGGCGTCTCCAGATTTTGCAGCCACAAACGGCTTAATTTTAGTAGTCTCCTGCATGAAATTGCCTCTGCTTAATTGAAAGTCTATAATGAAAATACATTCCTTGATTTTTTCCAAAATGTCCCACTTATTTCTAAATGTTAGCATGTATGGACAGACGTCTCTCTGAGAAGCACTGGTTTGAGCGCTCCCTGTTGAGATATTCATAGGTTTGTTCTTCACACGCTCGAATCCCAGCTAGGTCGATTCCTCCTCCCATCTTTCTGAGATCTGTAAACATGATATCATTGAATTGGGTAACTGTGACAAGATGCAGTTTTTAAAAAATTCTTTTGAGGTTGGTAAAATGAAAGGCATTGAGTTTAGCAATAATATCAAGAACATGCTTATGTCAATGAGGTGCCTTATATTCAAACGGTATTGGGTTTGTTGTCGCTGAGAAAAACATTATCATTAAAAGAATGCTATTGAGTTTAGCAATAATATTAAGAACATGTTCATGTCAGTAGGAGCCTCTCAAACGTGAGATACCTTACATTCAAACAGCATTGTGTTTGTTGTGTCTGAGAAAAAACATTATTATAAAAACCAGAAAGGCGAGGGCAGAATCAAAGGGATGTGGTGAGGAGGTTGATGGCAGAACAGCCTATGCATGGGGCATTACTAAACAGCATAGTATACATAGTTTTTGTATTAAACATTTTATTACTGTAGGAAAGTGAATTATTATGTGGTGTGTTTGTGAGACCTCACCACGTAACAAAGCCACAGTCTCTATTAGGTCCAGTTAGGTTTCTATAACAAAACCTTTAGCCCAGAGTAGTCAGGCTCAGTCAAAGGACCAAGGGCCATAAGTACAAACACATTTTCCCATAGACACAGAATGGGAAAACCCTTTGCTACATCTGGCCCCAAGTGTAAATCATTTAGAAGTACCATAACAACAGGTAAGTAAGAAAAAAAACAATACAATAGAAGTCCAACACGTACTTATAAAAGTAGATTGTATTTGTATCTTAAATCAGTCAATAAAACTTGAAAACTCTTTTGACGGGAACCAGAGGTATGAATTTTAAAGGTAAAGTGAATTATTTTAAGTTCCAATAAATCTTTGTATTCAGTGTCTCATTCCTGAGCCAATAGGTTAGTACGACTACCAATCCTCTCTTCGACTGCCACAATGTGTCCGGAGCCATGAACAGGGACCACTTAGGTCCAAGGCATTATGGCCAGCACCTCTGGGCGTAGGCCTGGCAAGCTAACCTTCTTTAGTGGTTGTCAGTACACCCGCAGCCAGTACTTCATCAGAATGAAGCAGAACAATAGCAACAAATAAAAAAAACCAATGAAAGAGGCCTTCTTTAGCTATGCACCTAGAGCCTGGAATAACATCTTTGTATCTACTATGAATAACCCAACCTTGCTCCAGTGTTTTAAAACAGCTGCAGACACACCTCAATTAAGAACCAAGTAGAGGTGTGAAGGCACATCCCTAGCTCCTGGGCATTCTTCACTGGATTGGTTGTGCAATGCTGAGTTGTTCTGTGACCACCGGCAAAGTAAATTATTGTGCAATTGATAATCAATTGCTGCAGGGCAATCAGAGTTATAGGTTATTAGGTTACTACACAAAAGGAAGGGCAGACTGCAATGGGACTCACATGTGCCTATCAGAGGCAGTTGCTTCTTTTGAGATGGGCCACTTGTGGCCACATCCCTCTAGCCATCCGACTGGAGGAGGTCACAACTTTATCAACCAAAGGATCTATGTGCTCCCCATTCTAGAGAGTACTTAACACCTGTTAGCAGGAGAGCAGCAGGCTGTCTCGGATGACAACTCCTGCAGACAGTCAGGTAAGGGTAACAGAGGTTTTGGCAGCAACGTGGTGACTTTCTCAAGTCACACTTGCTTTAAAAAATTTACTTTAAATCTGACTGCCGTATTAAGACGGTTTTAATGTAATGACCAATTTGATACCTTTGAGTGTTGTGTTTGGTGATCTCAAATGGAAGTTTGCACTTAGGGCATGAGCTAGTGTAACTCCATGTTAACCAATGGAGCCACCGGCTTGCTACAACGAAAATGACAATTCTGAGTTTCCACTGACAGGATAGGTAAAGTTTAAATTCAACATGTTGTTAATTTTAATATCAGGCACCCTGCTGTTTGGGCTACTAAGACTTGCCTTAGTGGTGACATACATATGTCAAAAAGGAAGCTCAGACCATGGAAGGTAGTTCTTTTGCCATGTTGAGTTTAGCAGTTTGAAAGCTTAACAACTAGGCTGCAATGGCAGATCTAGAGCCACGTTTTCATACTGTCAATGTATTGATGGCACATTTAAGTGCTGCAATCCACTAGTGTAATTTTAACTTACTAGCTCTCGGTACCTCTTGTACCATATACTAGGGAATTTTGGGTACGTTAAATAGATTAATCATGGATTAGCCAATTGTACTTACACTTTGAGGGGTCAGGGCGCATGCACTGGGGCCCGTGAACTACAGAGTTGAAAAAACAACAGCATCTAGCAAAAAGTGGAGGTAAAAACTAGGAGTGATCTTTTAAAGAAGGCAAGTTCCTGACAATTACAGTAAATATAGTTATGATTGGGTTCACAGGGATTTGTAGCAATTTGTCCACAATGACATGACTTTTCAGCCTGTGAAATATGAACACTAATCGCCTTATAAAGGCGGAAGTGTAGTAGAAACCTGAAACATGTGTAGCAGGATTTGATGAGGATCTCCACATGAATTTATTTAAATGAATATGAGGTTGACCAGTGCTCACGCAAACCCACTTTTTTCTATATGTATTGTCTATGGTGTTCATACATAGGTGAAGTAGGGGTGGGATTAATGTCCCAATCAGTTACGGTACTCTTTATATTGTTAGTCCTACTCGCCCTCATCACAGGCCTTGTGAGGTGAATCCCACCTGTTGATAGAAACTTCAGAAGAAATACTGAAAATGTAAGCCTTGCCCAGCCAGCTGAGCAACATAGAAGAACTAGCATTACCAACATTCCTCCTCAATTTTCATGCCTCGCTTAGGCGAAGACTGTGCAGGTATTTTAAAAAGGGCCCTGCTGGATTTGGGCCTCCATGTTTGCAATTTACTGGATCCCTAGCTCCATGTACTGGTCATGAAGAGTTGAGACTATGCTAAGTGGAAATCAGCTTTGGAGTCAATGACTTGATCCCCACTGGCAAGAACTTGCCCATGTCTTGTTGTTCAGTGTCCTCATCATCGTGGAAGTAGCTGTATTCCACTGGGCTGTTTTGTCAATTAGTAGCTTTTGCTGCATACTCATGTCTAGGCTGTTGGTCCTGACCTTTGTGGAAGAGCTCTCACTGGCTTTTGTGGGATCACGATCCTGGTCTGGATTAGCTTGCAGCGACTATAGGATGGGATTCACAAGGCCTGGAATTGATTTGGCATGCATGCACGGGCTCTTATTCAAGCATCAAGAGTATCAAAGTAGAGGGCTGTAATGTGTTACAGATGCTGAGAAAAATGTTATTTCTGTTTTCTTCTGTGGCCTTCGCCACTTGCCCTAGAATAATCAAAGAATTGCTGAAAACAGGAGCAATTCATAAATTTGTACAGCAATGGGTATGACTCAATGGTTCTCCATGTGTTACAGATACTTTCATTAGTCTCTCATGATTTGAAATCCAAGTCAAAAAGCAGTGAAAGCTATGTTGGACAAACACAAAGCCTATAGAGGTAGAGATAATGAAATAAGCTTATGCTACAGCAGAGCTGGCATACTTCAAGCACAATTCACAGTCTTACAGATTTCTAAGATCCTTAACTATTAACTAGGATTAATCCTGAAACTGTGAAGAAGAATAGAACCCTGGGCCAGATGTATCAATTTTCCTAATAGCGATTACCTAATTGCGATTTTCTGTGAATCACAATTAGGTAATCACTATTTGAATGTATGAAACTCCAGGAGTTTTATTTAGCGATTCCCAAAGGCTCCCAAATAGACCTAACTCATTAATATACATGAGGTAGGTTGCAATTTGTGACCCATTGTGAATGGCTACAATCACAGGGATGGTGGCCTGCTGGGCTCAGCAGACCACCCTGTCTGTGATTGCTTTTAAATAAAGCAATCTTTTTTTTAAAATGCAGCCCGTCTTCCTTAAAGGAAAATGGGATGCATTTAAAAAAGTAAAATGGAAAGTTTTCTTTACATTTTTTAAGGGTAGGCAGTGGTCCGTAGGACCGTGAGAATTTCTTTTGCGCAAGAAGGTGCCCCTTTCTGCACAAAAACACTCCTGCCTGTAATGCATGCACCCTTGCACCATGGTGCAAGTGTGCCTGTGGTGCAAGAGTGCCTACATTGGTGCTAGGTTGCAGTTTGAGCGCAACGCCGGCAGAGAGCAAGAATGCACTATATAATGTTAAATGTAGTGCATTTCTGCCCTCTCCCTTTCACGCAGCACTACGCAGCAAGGTGGCTTACTGCGTTGCATGAAATATTAATAAATATGGGCTCAGGATTCCAGTTACTATAAGGAATTACACTGGAATCCTTTGGAGCATCCCATAATTTATCAACAGGTTCCCGGGTGCCACTCTTGTTGTTTGATAGGAAATAAAATCTACAATTGTGACTACTCCTTTTTCTATCAGTGATTTGTTATGATTACACAAAGTTGTCTCTTAGAGCTCTAATCATGTGAGATCTGGCTATTGCTGTTAAGTAGAAGAATACAAAGAGGAATAATGACATAACTGCATGAAAAAACTAAGTTCTAAAAAGGAAGCAGAACAAATTAATTCACCAGTAGTAGCTGAAGTTACAACCCAGAAGGTCTCCAGCTGGATTATGTGTAGTTCAATTCCTTCATAGAGGTATGCAGTTGGATGAACAGCATCAATTACCTGGCAAATGTGCATGTTAAGTGGGATTTACCAGGAGTTACTATCACTAAGTTCTCTTGCCTTTTATTAAAAATTCAAGTCCTCTGGCAACAGCCCAGCTGGGGCAGCCATCCCCCGTGTGTATCTGACCATTCAAGAGGAGAGTTCAAACTGACTTTTTTTATTCATTTCTTGAAGCTAAATGGATGTAATTACCCTGAACCATGTCCAAAAAGAAACCCTTTAGCTCATGACCAGCTTTGTCTTACTGACAGCTGCAATACAGTGGGCTGTTTGACCTTTTGGCTCTCATGAACTACAAGTTTTGAAGTCTCTGGGTCTGATTTATAAAGAGGGTTTCCAGACTTATGACTATTGTAAGAAATGGGGCCATCACCACAGAAAAAACCACAATACTATCCCCACCAATACCAAATAGAACAACACTATGGGGGTTATTACGACCGCCAGGGCTAAAGTGGCGTCTGTACCGCCAACAGGCTGGCGGTACGGAGACCCATATTATGACCGTGGCGGTAGCACCGCGGTCGCACCGCCTGGGCCGGCGGTTTCCCGCCGTTTTAGCCCCGGCGGTGATAATCCGCCAGGGCAGCGCTGCCCTGGGGATTATGACTCCCCTACCGCCAGCCTGTTTCTGGCGGTTTGCACCGCCAGGAAGAGGCTGGCGGTAATGGGAGTCCAGGGGCCCCATAACAGGGCCCGTGCAGCTTTTCACTGTCTGCATAGCAGACAGTGAAAAGCGCGACGGGTGCTACTGCACCTGTCGCACGGCCGCAACACCGCCGGCTCCATTAGGAGCCGGCTCCTATGTTGTGGCTGCATCCACGCTGGGCCGGCGGGCGTAAACTAGGTTTGCGCCCGCCGGCCTGGCGGGGATGTTGTAATGGGGACCGCGGGAGTGCGGCCGTAATGACCCCCTATATAGTGGGGACATCACTTTAGATAAAGCAGGCCTATTGGCTTTGTCAAAGGTCACCACATCAAAACATAAGGAAAGCCTACTAGCTTTGACACAGGGGCATCAAACTAACACATAAGGCAAGCCTAGTGGCTTTTTCAAGGGATCACCACATTTAAAGACCAATAACGATATGTTACAAACCACCAATAACCATGCTTAAATACAATAATTATTGTTAATAAGCATTGCAATGTTTGACAAAACCAGTAGTAGCAATATACTGTCAATATGACTTTTGAAATGAGAATAACATGCATGTACACCTTTAGGCCACACAAACTGCTGCCATAAAACCAACTATTAGAGGTCTATGAATTCCCAGGCTGTAGAGCAAAAGTTCCAGACTTAGGAATGCTTTAAAAAGTAATGCAAAGTCTCCCTAGCTTGTGTACATTAGGACCTGGGAGGCAAAGAATTAATAGTTAAAAGTTCATTCTGGGGAGCTGCTGTGCCTCCTGTAGTCCCCACAATATCTGTTGGTGGTAAATGTGCCACTCTGGGGGCACCACAAGCAGCAGAACATATGCAAAATGGCCAGCATGTGGAATTATGGGGCTCTCCCAGCCAGGAGCAATGTATATTTGATTAGCAACTTTGATCACAGTTGTTTTTCTTGTGCGCTGACTTGTGATGCATAACTTTTCTTTGTTTTATTACATTTGTTTTCTTAAGGGGTGCCCTGGTACCATCCAGGGCACCCCATGCCTTTTATAATCATTGGGGCTGTGCAGGAGTTGGATCAAAAATTGTTCTCATGCTGGCATGGTTGTTGGCATGCTCCTTTTCCCAACCCTGTCCTTGTGGGCGGACAGCTGCTGCCTCCCTCTTCCAGTCACGAGCAGGGGAAGTGGACGCCAGCAACTTCTCATTAGATTTGGCAATCCCAGGGGCTGGGGGGACCTGGGGCAATCTCAAATGCACCTGACGCAGGGGATGGGATTCCCTGATTTGGGAATGAGTCTGAGGAGTGGGCCCCCATAGACACCCCATACCTAGAGGAACAATAATGAATCCAACTTGTGAGGACCCCCCGGACACTGTCCCACTCTGGGGGTAATTGAAGAGTCACAGCAGAGCTCTACATGCTCTAGTGTTTACAGGGGGTAAAAGGTCAAAGGTGTCTGCCAATTTCAATAATCTGGGGCTTATTTTTCTCCTGGTGGTGAACTCTTTCCACTAGGAGCATTTTAGCCGGCCTCCTCGCCTCAAAAGGGCACACTGTGCAGGCAGCTGATTTCACTGGCTTCCTGCACCAGCTTTCTCATGTGCATGGCTCCTGATGTCCCTCTCCTCCTACTGGGGCACCCAAGTCTGGGTCTTCCCCAACTGATAGTCAGAGGGTGTAAGGGGGAAAGCATAACTGGCCCTGGAAAGAGCCACTCGTTCTGGGCTCAGCTGCAGATCGAGTCCTCAGTCCACTAGGGCATCAAGTTCAAAGTCCTACTTTCTTTCATGTTCTGGGGGTGCCACCTTTATGCCCAGTCCAACCTGTGGGTGGGGTACACCGCTTCGTCTGACCCTAAAACTGGTTCTGGTCAGTTCTCACCTTTTTCTGGGTTTGCCTCCGGCCTGACTAGTGAAACAAAAAGCTAGTGTCAGGTCTCTATGTGTGTCTTTGGGGAAGCTCCTTTCAAGTTTAATTAGGGCACTGCCAAACTCCTCCCCAGCCATCCTGTCAGCAAGACCCACTCCCTCTACACCCATGACCGTTTGCGCACTGACTGGCTCCAATATGCATTTCCCAATGGGAGAACCATCGCCAAGCCAGGCAGCTTGAATCTGTAGACAGAAAAATGCCAGCTTTCTAAAAGTGTCATTTCTAAAAACAATAATTTTAAATCCAAACTCACCATTGAAGAGGACTTTAAATTGCAATTCAAAAGAGTGCAAGAAATATTTTTCTAGCTGCTACCAATCCACGTTTAGTATTTAATAAATGTAACAATGTAGCCCAATGATTCCCTGTGGCAGCAGTCAGCCTTGCTATAGTGGAAATCGTTTTTGGGTATATTTCACTGGAAAGACATGTTTAACATTAATCCCTAAATGTATGTCTCCTAACTATCTGCATCCTGCCTTTATGGGCAATGAGGCCCATATGTGGCTGACATTAATATTTAAAAGGAAGGGTTAGGCCTGTCAAAAGTGGTATTTTGATAGGTTGAATTTACAGTTTAAAAGTGTCACAGGCAGGTTACCTGTCTGAGCTACCAGGCAGCGCACAACTGTAGTCTCTCACATGCACGATCCTCTTTGCACACACGCATGCCTGTTCACATGTAACCAGCCAATGCTCGTTACCTTAGCTGCCCCGCAAAGGCCTTATCCGATAAGACAGACACTGGTGGTAAACATGTTCCTCCAATTTACCATGAAATTACTGGGAGTGAGACTCAGGTAGTGAGACTCACCCACCATAATGGTCCAAAAAACATGTGACCAAAAAGCACAAAAAATCTGGGTACACTAAATGGGTGGAAACAGGTCTACATCATGTTTATGACATTGGCACATGTTAGTGATCTATGATTGTGCAATTTATGCACTGTTTTCAAATTATGCAGTTTGTCTTAGGTTTGGATTGTTGTTCCATCCACTTACAAGGGGGTAGTGCTATTAATAAGCTAAAATGTACTGAAGGACCAGATGTTGCAACTGGTACTTGGAGGGACCTAAACGTCTTCCAGCAGGCAGCACAGAGTCTTTCAACCTCCAAGAGTGTTGATGTTTGAATTGTATCCATGTACTGTACTGAAAGCAAATTTGAGTGATTGCAAGTGATTGAGAATTTCACCAGCAATCCATCCATTACCTTTAGTTGTGTTAATGTGAGGCCCAAAGGTGACGGGTGTGCCCAGAGATCGGCCCCATGCTCTCTGTGCTGGAATCAATCTGCACTTCACTGATTTGACCAAATATGCCAAAACCAATAAGGAGTTGCTTGTGCTCCCTTCTGGGTGGAATCTGGGCTTGATTGTTAATATAGTGACAGGACCAAGAACTGTTTGCATGTGACTGGTCTCTGCCTATCATGGCATAAAACGATAAGCTGGAACACAGCCAGAGCAATCACCAATGGCTAGGTTTCATCCGTACAATTTAATGATCATTTTTTATTTGTAACAGCAAGAAAAATGTAATTCTTGTATTTCTAAGTTAGTGTATTATAAGCAGTGCTTCATTTGTGCTTGCTGTTTCCGCTGCGGAGCACCTGCACTTATTTTTGAGGGCCGGAGCTTAGTTTTCTGCATCAGGCATTTACTGCGAGCAAAAGAGACATATGAGAAAGGCGGAGGAAGAGAAAAATGAAAAAGTGTTCAAAGGGAGAGAGCAGAAAGCTATAAGAGTGACTGAAGGGGCAGGGAGTGGCTGTGAATGGATTTAAGAGTCCCGAGAAGGCTTTAGGATTATGCTGCCTTGAGTGTCTGTGTTTGCACATTTAATTGCAGCAGCCAAGTGTTTCACAGGAGACCTTTGGACACTGGTACGTTGTTATTTACAAATTAGGCACTGATTAGAAGGTGGAGTAACGAACCATGTAATGATACAGACAGTGTACAAGACATTTAGGGCCAGATTTAAGTGAAAATGACGGTGCACATTGCTGTGCCAAATTTGGCAGCATCACACACTGTCATTTTGTAAACGCAGGGATGTGCTGTACTTACAACAAAGCAGCACACCCCTGAGTTTCCCCCTTGCTGCCGCGTGCCAACCCAACCACCCTTGCACCATAGTGCAAGGATTGCTGCGATGAGAGGGAGATTGTTTTCGTGCAGGAAGGGACACCTTACTCCACAAAAACAATCTTTAATGGCGATTTGCTCCCTCTATGTGTGCTGCAAAATTCAGCACACAGAGGAAGAGCAAAAAACAAAGAGAAATGAAAGCATTTCTTCTCGTTGTGCCACTCTAACACCACCCTTGGGGTAGTGTTAGATTTTGGCGCTGCCTCAGGCTTACGAAAACCCGTAAATCTGTGGCAGCGTCAAAATGCAATGGGTGTTGCTGTGGCACGCCCACAGCAACACCCATTGCACGCCCCTTCCACGCAATGTGCTGCGTGTGAAGGGGCCGTATTTACAAGACGGCCACCGGAGCCTCACTAAAAGAGAAGCTTTGGTGGCACTAGGGGCTCTTAAATGTGCCCCTAGATTTCAATTGTTTGGGTTAAAATAATTATTCAGTTTTGATTTTTTCAAAAGAGAGTATAGCAGACAGCCTTGAAAAATGAAGACTAATTCCCTCAACAATGATGAACTGAACAAAGGTACAGAATAAATGAGCATAAGAACATGTTTTTTTGTGTAATTGAAACTGGAATTGGTTCAACACCGACTCCTGAATGAGTATTTTGCACTCATTCATGTCCAAAGGGACACGTTACAAAATGACATTCAGTGAGGAGCTTAACTCTCGTCAGATGAAAGATGCTGTGTTGTAACAAAAATGGGGAATCAAGTATAATGAGGCATTTGCCAGAAATAGAGGTCCCGATTATTTTGATCCTTTCTGAAAATAACATGTTAATCGTGTCAACATGTTCAGATGAAGAAACAGTTATAAAGGTATGAAGAGGGTTTGTAGATTTCCTAATTAAACACTATTTGGGCTGATTTGCTGCAGTACCCAGTCAGTCCTCCAGATATTACACTTAGGTTTACAATGCTTTCTAAAGGAATCCCATAAAGGAAAATTGCAAGTGCACATTGGAGTCAAAGGCCAGTCATAAATTCTCAAAGTGGAGAATATGGGTTTGTTTGTTTCACAAAACATCGGTATTTAGGAGACCAAAAAGAGAGAGACTCATACTATTATATGCCAGTAGAGCAGTTTCATTGGAATTAGTGAAACTATTTTAGTGAGATTGATATGTTAGCATGTGGGCATTAGAGACAAAAGATTCTGAAAAAGACTGGAGTCAAAAAATCAGTCAATTAGTCTTGATTGATCTGTTTAAAGGAAGGATTTATTTTATAGTTCCATGATTTGACTGATGACAAATTGGCAGGGCAGGTTGAAAGGGACAAGTAAATGGGATCAAAACGTGATCCAGCTCACTATTAAGAAGCTGAAAGTTAACTGATCATAATTGTGTATCAAGTGTAGCAAATTTAATAAGACCAAATCATCTATCAGTATACTAAGGGTCGTATCATAACATAATGCATGTTTCAATTGATGTTTTTTGATATCTCGAAAATGTATTCATTGGAGGGTGTGGGAGTGGTATGATAAGTAAAAGCTGAAATGACCTGAATATTAATGGAGGCATTGCATAGGTGGTGACAGTGCATAGAGTAGGAGTCTAGGAGCGTTATTGCAATGGAAAACAATTCAGCTGTGTGAATTAATTTTCAGTTTTAAAGACAAAAGCTGGGGACATCTTAATTTCGTAGTATAAGAGGCAGTAACAGGCTTACAGGCAATTACGCTATATTATTTAAAGTTGTAAGTCAAAATGTCAATGTCAATAATATCCACCTGCACTTATATGGACTTAAGAATATGAGTTGCCAACAAATCCACCAGATATCCTCTGCTTACCTTGACATTATGTTAATTGTCTATATTATGAAGTCAATGTAAATATCGATATCGAACAGTTAATTTTTGGAAGAACACCTCAGATAATCCTTGCAAGATTGCATCCAAACTTTTGGGGGGTTGGCTCGCAAAAATAGTCAAGAGAAAATAAATGGAGCTGATTGTAAGTCCACAGAATGATGGGCTTGGCTAAATCACAGACAACAGTGACTACAAAGGAGAAACAAATCAATTACATTTGGGTAAATATAAAAGAAAGATAGTGTGTAAAATAAAACATAATAAAACTAATTTATTGCATTTTTTCTAACAAACAATTTACAAAGATAGATTTAAGTAACTTCTCTCCTACAGCTTGCTAACACCTCTTTAAAGGTGGGTGGAGTGCCATTGTAGGGGTTCCACTGTTACATGTGGATAAAGTCCAGGTAGGAACCCTTTTACCACTGGTAACTCTGCTTCATGTGTTTAGTCACATGATCCAGTCTTGAGAGACAAATCACTGCCACCACTTGAGTAACACCAGCAAACCATGGGCAGTATCTCAGGTACATTGCAAGCAGTAAGCAGTCCATCCTCCAATGGTGAGTGATTAAAAAGAATTAGAGGACAACAGAATGGAAAAGGCCACAATGTTTTACAAATGAAACTTTGGGTCCTCATGTTAGGCCTTTTTGCCTACATTGTCCAATCGTACATAGAAATAGTATCATGTAGCAAGTTGCTCACCACTATTCGGAAACAACCATCAGAGATGGAGCACAACACCCATGGGTCTTCATGAGACTGACAAGACTGAACACAGACACCCTTGTTTGGAAGTGGCAGGGTGAAGGGGTAGATTGGAGCAACATCAGAGGCGGTCATCACTGAGGCCCGGTAGGGACTAGTGAGTGAGCTCTGGAAGTTGGGACAATGAGAAAAAAAATGATTCAAGCATTATGGGTGTTTACATCTGACATTACTGGGTGTAATTTTTCAGCAGGGCAGGAAGAGGCGTACATCTGGGTGCCTTGACAGAAACTAGCCTCCATGAATGTACCCCACCTAGTAATAAGGTATTTAATTAGGATTTTCCTATTCTTGGCAGCACACATAGAGTAGGGTTGCACTTGTCATCTTTGTTTTGGCATATGTGGTAAATGAAAGACCATATCCAAGCAATTTAATAGCATTGTTTTTCAAAGAAGGTTTTCTACTACCACCACTCTTCTCATCCAAGTTGCCCCCATATGAGGGGGGTCTTGCAGGTACCATAGATGTGTAGAGAGGCAGAGCAAAGGGATGTGCTAATATACTTATTTGCTGTGACATGTAGTAGTTAAATAGTGCATTTCCATTCTTGCACTGGACCTGGTAATCGGTGGGAGGCCCACCTTGACCAGTCAGCTGCTAGCATTGTTGCTACGTGACAAATCACCACCTTTCACTATCTTCACTGGTCCCCCTGAAGAACTCCCAGTGGAGATGTCTGAGATAGTTCTAGATTAGCTGCAACACTTTAGTGTGGGCTTAAAGATCAATGCGTGTTGACTTCAGTAAAGTTAGCGATATTTTTGGAAGTTGCACAACCACATTGGGGAACTAGCCCAGGACATGGCCTCACAGACACCCAAAGAGGTGGCTGTCATTGTGACAACTAATGTAGATAAGTGAACTTAGAGAAAATGACTTTTCTGGTTAATTTATGCATCTCATCATAGGTCTCACTAGCCTGGTATGCCAATGCATCCTTATTACCTCAAGCCAATGTATTGAATTTTGTAGACTTCCATCTCCATTTATTTGTATTTCCAGTTACTGCACATGTGTAAGCAAGTACGAGGTTGTGTGTGTGCTAAATGTATGGCTTTCTATGTCACGGGCTGCTGCGCCATGCCCATCATACTATGTGTAAGCGAGATGAATGGGTCTAGAGTAAGTACTTTAGGACTAACATGAGCAATGAATGTTATGTTTACTTTAGTTAAGTAGTACGGCCAATGTTTTAATACTAGTATTCATTTGTAAATGTGTCTATTAAGATTGTTTTTATTTGTAAGTCTGTGTCATTCCATTCATGCACCCCGGATTCCAAGTTCACTGGTTGGAATGCGGGCAGCTGTGGCTGAAAGACAGAGACATAGAGCGGAGGCTCGGCAAGCTTGTAATGTGTTTCAACTTCCATAAATATACTTAAGTATGCATGGCTCTGACTTTATAAAATTGGCGACGAGGCCTGGAGCAGTTGGAACACCGACGGTAAACCCACGCAGGGCAAGAGTTCCGGTATGCTGATTATAACAGGCTTGCTGGGATTTTACTGGATTGATGTTTGAATTGATACTTGATTTTCAACGTGCGTTTGATTTTTGGTGAATTGTTCAAGCCTGGAATCGTGTTACGATTTAGCATGTTCATTTTCTCACCTTTTTTCTCAAGCGTTTGGAGTGTGGTCCGTTCCGGCGACAGAGCGGAGAGTAAACGCACTGACACGTTATGCGTGTGGACATCATTTGCGTGCAGCTTTATTCAAGGATTAGAGGAAAGACATTAGCAGCGCTTGTCAAAGGATTAAAGGAAAGTGATTATGAACTCGCATTCGTCATCGGACAACGTGCATTTCTCATCGGTGGAAAAGTACACAAACGTTAGTTTGGATCTAACGTGCATCGGAATAACGCTGCTCAAACGTACATCGGAATGAAGGTGTGTTGTTTCACAATGTTGTGCATTGTGTATTAGTTTTTTAAAAATATCTTCTTTGGCACAAATTCACACAGACACGCATTCTTTGTATATTTTATATGTGTATGTTACTAATTTTGTGTAAAATCATCATTTATTGATAGTGAACTAGCCTCCTGTATTCAATTTCATTCAACATGGCCACACAGTAATTTTCACTTCAACCGCCGCAGACATTTTGGACACAGGTGCAAATCCATGTATGAAATGGGTAGAATGGAATTCTTATTTTTACATTTTTTTAGACACCATTGATGAAGAAGGTAAAATGAGCCCGGAAAGGAAAAAGATTTTCTTGAATTCTGTTGGTCCAGAAGGATTAAAAGTATATGAAGAAATGACAAAAACAAGTGGGGGCAGGTATTTTAATGTATTTGAAGATGTTTTAAAGGATTTTGACATCCATTTTGCCCCTAAAGAGTGCATCGGTATTTCTACATATAAATTCTTTCAAAGGAAGCAAGAATGTGTAGAGACAGTAGATGAAAATGTAGCAGTGCTTAGGAAATTGGCCAGTGATTGTAAATTTGATCACTTACAGGAGCAATTGATTAGAGACCAAGTAGTGAGGCATACTCATGATTCAGCAATTCAAGAAAGACTATGGCTAAATGGAGACTCGGATTTTAATGACATCTTAGCAGTAGTTAGAAAAGCAGAGTTATCTAGTCGTAGTACAAAAGCTCTTAAGACAGAGTCAAAGGAATTCTGTGAAGAAACAGTTAACAAGATTAAACACAAAGAGATGATTAAATTAAAAAAAGGAAACTTGAAAGGTCAATAGCCCTTTAAAAGTGATGGACAAAAGTGTTATCGCTGTGATAGTAGTTCGCATTTAGCTTCTTTTAAATATTGTCCAGCGTTAAAACAAAAGTGTGCAGCTTATGGAGTCATAAGACATTGTGCAAGAGTGTGTAAGAAGAAAAAGAAGAGTAAAGTGAAGTGTGTTGATGATGTGACTGGAAGCTCTAGTGAAGATGAAGGAAAGGTTAATAGAATTATGCATTGTGGTGAGCAAAAGAAAAGATAACAAGTATCTGTTTTGAATGTTCATGAGGGTTCCTTAAGCAACAAGAAAAAAACAGTATGTCTTATGTGTATTGGAGGAGTTGAAATACAAATGTATGTTGACTCTGGATCCCTTTTTACTATTATTAATGAGGATGTATGGAGCTCCTAATTCATAAACAAAGTGGGTAATAGTTTGCAGGAACCTGATATATGCCCGGAAGGGTTTTCTGGATAACAAATAGAACTGTTAGGTTATAGAAAGTTAACTTTTGCATTCAAGAACGGGAAATCTTTTGGGAAATTATACATAGCAAGGAAAGTCCCTTCAGTTCTGGGTTGGAAAGATCAAGACAAATTACATATTACTGTTGATCCGAACAGTCTTGAACCGGTTATGGTTGTGGATGAAGGGGAAAATATAGTGAAGGACATGTTAAAAAAAAATTCAAATGTTTTTGATGGAAAAATTGGGATGCTAGAGGATGTTGGGCATCGTATCATTTTAAAGTCACACTCTTGTCTAAAAATACCCAAAGCGAGGAACATTCCCATACTCATCAGAGACGAAGTAGAAAAAGAGTGAGATAAACTAGTTAGTGCGGGTATAATTGAACCAATTGAATCTTCAGAATGAATTTCTCCTTTGGTGGTGGCCAAAAGCTAAAATGGCAAGATTCGTTTGAGCATAGATTTGCGCCATCTGAATAATAATGTAGTTGTAGATAAATTTCCATTACCTAAGATTTCAGAAATGCTGACACTTATAAAGGGGGCATTGTGGTTTTCTACCATCGATTTATGTGCAGCATATCATCAGATCAAATTGAGCAAGGAAAATAAAATGGTCACAGCATTTATCACTCCAATGGGGTGTTTCCAACATAAAAGAATGCTGTTCGGTTTAGCCTCGGCTGCAGCCATTTTTCAGAGGCTAATGTATCATTTGTTTGGAAAACATGCTAATGTAAGGTGTTTCCAAGATGACATTTTACTTTTTGGCCAGGATAGATCAGAACATGACAAAGTGTTGGAAGAGGTTCAAGGTATACTAGAAGACAAAGGATTGACTGTGGAGCATGCAAAGTGTAAGTTTGGTGTACAGTTAGTAACTTATTTTGGGCATGTTTTGTGTGGTACCGGTGTAGCTATCAAACCTAAGTTGGTGGAAGCCATTCAAAATGCTCCACACCCTTCATGTAAGGACAAAGTTAAATCATTCTTAGGCATGGTAGAGTTTTATGCGAAATTTGTAAAGGGTTTTTTCAGTAGAGTTTACAACATTAGACAACTGCTTAAAAGCAATGTGAAATTTTGTTGGTCACAAGAATGTGAGATGGAATTTAAAGACATAAATGAGGCCATTGTACGGGCCCCTGGTTAAGTTGCTTTGAGCCTGAATTTACTAATGTTGTAACTGTGAATGCAAGCAATAAAGGATTGGGGAGTGTTTTCACTCAAATCAATGCTGAAAGGAAAGAAGCTATTATTGCTTTTGCTTCTCATGCTTTATCACCAACTGAAGAGACATTTTCCGTAGTAAAAAAGGAAACCCTTGCATGTGTTTGGGCACTGGAGCACTGCAGATCCTTTGTATGAGGAAAGAAATGTATTCTTTGCACTGATCACAAACCGCTGGTAAAGTTGTTGACTACAGAAGGGATGTTTAAGGCATCTACTGGAATTGCTAGAATGTCAATGCGTTTGCAAGATTTTATGTAGGAAATTAAATGTGTTCCAGGAAAGAACAATGTTTTAGCTAATTTCTTGTCCTGCATGCCTACTGAAATTGTAGAATGGGATGCTGATGAAGGGGAGGAGTTACAAATTGCATTTATTGATGATGAAGGCGCTCTAAGTATAAAAGAGGAAATGTGGAGAGAAGGTTATTCCAAGGATAAAGATTTACAAAAGCTTTTTGAATGGGTGATGGATGGTTTGCCTCACAAAGCTAAAATCTCAAAGAATTAAAGACAGTTTTGGGAAGTAAGGAGTGAGCTATCAGTAGTTCAGGGAACAGTTTTAGCGGTGATAGAGCTATTCCGCCAATGGCACTTAGGAATAGTATTTTGAAATTGTGTCATGA
Organism: Pleurodeles waltl; assembly: GCF_031143425.1. Lineage (NCBI taxonomy): Eukaryota > Metazoa > Chordata > Amphibia > Caudata > Salamandridae > Pleurodeles > Pleurodeles waltl. The sequence goes on along the minus strand of NC_090448.1, from coordinate 452,991,197 downwards.
AAATCATTGTGGTATTGTGAAGACTAAACATAGGGTAAAAAAAATGGTATCGGTGGCCAGGAATAGATGTGCAAGCTGAATGAATAGTCAGGGATTGTGTAGTTTGTTCCAATTCTGATAAATCCTTGAGAAAGCTAAAACCTAATATGTGTGAACCTATTATTCTGAGCAAACCTTGGCATACAGTAGCCATAGATATCATGGGTCCCATTGGTATGCTTGGTGATAGCGCGCCTGGTCCTTAGTAAGTAAACTTACAAGGGGATGCGTATAGGTCGATGAACCTTTTCGATCGCATGGGGTATCCCAGTTATGCGGTAGACTATTAAACAATCAACATCACTATTACCAACATCAAACATTAATGAAAACCTATCTAATAAGAAATACCATCACTCTCAACAAAAAGGCTAATCGTTTTTTTTCCCTATTAGTTACAATTCTAATCAAAACTTTTCTTCGACTTATTGTTAATCAAGCTTTATTAATCGTCACAAGAAGCATTATTCAACCAAGGACGCAAAATCAAACAACATTGTCTAATAATTTCTCAATACGTGACATAATAATTCAGCAAAGCAATTTCATCAGTCAATTGTCACCGTCAAAGTCATCTTTGTCATCCTACCTAACCCAGATTAGCATCAACATGTGGGTCTTCATGTGAAAACAATTTGGAAAACATTAATTTGGAGAAAAAAAACTCTGAGAGAGTAAATATTAAACACAACAGCGCAGTTGGTACCTAGAAGAAAAAGCACATATTAGTCAGTCTCATTATTATAGCTACCTATCCAAGATGGATCACCAACGAGTCGGTCTTCATCTCCAGGTCATCAGTCATCAGCCAGAATCAGGCTCACATAAGTTAAGCCCAATTATCAGCACTTCGGACAGCGTCTCCTGACGTCATCAATTTTCTCCTCTCCGCTCAAATTTTTCTCCCCTTGTCATGACTTTTTATTAGGGTCTCTCAGACCGTCCCACTAATTGCTAATTGGTCAACCTTATAAGAAGTTATGACTCTAACCTATAGTTCTTGTTTACTGCATAGACACGTCTATTCAGGATTCAAGTTCCATTAGTTTGATTGGTTCTTCTGTGGATGAAAACATCATCCGGCTCTTCGGGTAACAAAATTGTTGCACACAGTCTTTTAGTCAGTGCTTCCATTGTTCAAGTCCTGGGAAAGTGCGTTTAGCCTATACTACACATAATTGTATCAAATTGTCTTCATTATCTCCTGTCTACGGGTACATTTGCAGAATGTTCTAGCAGAGCCTTCTAAACTCTGCACAGTTCAAGGTCCTTCTCTCCAGTTCCAATCCTCGGAAGCCTTGTCGTGTCTCCACGCTGGAGCAAGCAAGGCCGAGCAAAAAGCAGGCCCTTAGCATGGCTAAGTTAAGAATGCGAATTAACACAAAACATAGGTTATACATCCAAACATGACATATTAATATGTCTTTCATTAATATTTTTCATTATTTAGCATCTTGTTAATACAATGGTGACCGCTAACTGTGGGCACATTTTGCTCACACTTGTAATTTTCAAATATTAGTTTCTTTATCAAATTTTCTCATTAGTAAACACATGCAAATCATTAAAATGTCTCATAATAGCATATCTGCTCCAACACCAGGAAGTATATAATTTCCATGATTTATGTTTTTTCTAGATGGCCTGTTGTGAGATTTGTAGAAAAGATTGATTCTTGGGGGCGCTGACATTCATGGATAAGACTTTTGTGGAGGAAGGTTTGCAGGTACAAATTATTAGTGATAAAGGAGTGCAGTTTGGGTCACATTTAACAAAACAATATTTTGAAAGAAGTGGTGTAAAGCACAGAACCACATCTTTGTACAATCCCCGTGGTAATGGCATTATTGAGAGGTTTAACAGAGTTTTGAAGGATGCAATTTAAATTGCGTGTAAGAATGGAGATGATTGGGAGGTCCAAGTTTTTAAAACTTTGTGGTCATATAGAACTAGTTATCATGAAGCATGTGGTTTTTCTCCATTTGAAATAATGAGAGGAAGGGTACCTAGGATGAAATGTAACCTGGAATGGTTATTAGAGGCATCTGGTCTCAAGGTATCTTTTGATGAGGTCAGGGAAGAGATCATTAAGAAGCACCAGAAATACAAACAACCTTTTGATAGTAAGAGGGGTTCAATGAGGAACAGTGAAATTTGCAAAGGCAGTTGGGTAAAGGTAAATAAACTGTGGAAGGTAAAGAAAGGGGACAGTCAATTTTCAGAACCTCTTCAAGTGAGTAAGTTGTTACCCAGTGCAGTTCTTTTGAGTGGCGGGAAAGTTTAGAATCTAAAAAGAATTGCTGTGCTTAAAGGACAGAGGCCCTCATTCTGATTCTGGCGGGCGGCGGAGGCCGCCCGCCAGAATTCAGCCCTCCATAATACCGCTCCGCGGTCAAAAGACCGCGGAGGGTATTATGAGTTTTTCCCTGGGCTGGCGGGCGGTCTCCAAAAGACCGCCCGCCAGCCCAGGGAAAAACTCCCTTCCCACGAGGATGCCGGCTCGTAATCGAGCCGGCGGAGTGGGAAGGTGCGACGGGTGCTGTTGCACCCGTCGCGTATTTCACTGTCTGCAAGGCAGACAGTGAAATACATTTTGGGGCCCTCTTACGGGGGCCCCTGCAGTGCCCATGCCGTTGGCATGGGCACTGCAGGGGCCCCCAGGGGCCCCGCGACTCCCCCTCCCGCCATCCGGTTCCCGGCGGGAGAACCGCCAGGAACTGGATGGCGGGAGGGGGAGTCGGAATCCCCAAGCCGGCGCAGCAAGCTGCGCCGGCTTGGAGGATTCCTTGGGGGCATCGGGAAACCTGCGGGAGACCGCCGGTTTCCCTTCTCTGACCGCGGCTAAGCCGCCGCGGTCAGAATGCCCCGCGGGGCACCGCCGGCCTGTCGGCGGTGCTCCCGCGTGCCGCGGCCCTGGCGGTTCTATACCGCCAGGGTCGTAATGAGGGCCAGAGTGATTTATATAAGCAGAATATGGATTATTCCATAGAAGATTATAATTTTGAAAAGGAATGAGAATTTTGAGAAAGAAATCAGAGTTAGTGATCATTTTGAGGTCGGAAAGGTTGCTTGTAGTAGTAATCTTTTGCAAAGAGAGGAAGAGGGTGCTTCAGCAATTGCCATAAGTGAGGAAGGAGGAAGTGAAGTAATTGTTCCTATGGAAGAACAATTAGTTTTTGAGCACATCTATAAAGCTCCAGGAGAAACTGGGGTTGCTTACAAGGAAGGTATAAGCCACAAAGGTAATAGAATGTGTTATAGACCAAAGTGGATGGATGATTATGTGTGTGACTTTAATTCGTAGTTTAGATTTAAACATTTTGTGTGAATTTTTAGTTTATTTAAAAAGAAGAAGCTGTGTTATGTTTACTTTAGTTAAGTAGTATGGTCAATGTTTGAATATTAGTATTCATTTGTAAATGTGTATATTAAGATTTTTTTTATTTGTAAGTCTATGTCATTCCATCCATGCACCCTGGATTCCAAGTTCAGTGGTTGGAATGCGGGCGGCAGTGGCTGGAAGACAGAGACATGGAGCGGACGCTCCGCAAGCTTGTAAGATGTTTAAACTCCAATAAATATACTTAAATATGCATGGCTCCGACTTTACAGTGAATTTCCTTCAAGAAGTCTGTGATGATAACTTACCTGCTTGATACAGTGCCAAGTGTAATGACTAATTAGGACAATTTCTTCAAAATAGTCATCTCTACCACCAGTGTAAAGCATATTTTCCTTAGCATGGGAGGTGCCTCGGGAGCTGCGTCTGCATTTTGTTCAGAGAGATGTCTTTGGAAACGAAAGCAATGATATTTTTAGAGCAGTTGAAATATGTATTTTTTATAAGCCTGTCACTCTTCTTAAACAGGAGCATGACTTGTAGATTGCCGATTGTCATGTTTCATTACTGCTGATTTCTGTGGCTACATAATGTCCCACCGGTTGACACCAGAGTCACAGCTTGAACACTGGGGAAAGGAAGATTTCTTTTATTTTTCAGCTCTGCTACTGAGGACAGTGATAGATTCTCTGGTGCAGCTTTCAAACCTGAACTTGCTTTTCAAGACGCAAACATAATCATGGGCCTGACTGCTATTGTGCTGAAATAAAATCCCTTTCTAATAACCCTGGTTTCTTTTCCAGCAATCGAGGTGACATGTTTCATCCTTTTAAGCGATCAAAAGTCAGGAGAGTATTAATGTTCGAGGCGCCGCCTTACGCTCTGGGCTGAAGATGTGCAGGTTCAAATATGGATTTGCACTGTTTGATCTCCGAGCTCGCAGGGGGTGTAAATGTCATGGGTGGAAGTGACATGTTTCTTTCTGGCATAAGAAAGAGGCTGCCGATGCTCTCTCTGTGTGAGGGTTTTCGGTGATACGGATTTAAGGAAGGATCAGAACAGATTTACTTGTCAGCAGGTACGATATGGCCAAGAATACAGAATAAAAACAAACACGAGGAAGGCAAAGAGAACAACAAAACCACTTATTTCTGGAGAAATACTCTTGAAAAGCTACCGATTAGCTACATTAATTATTGCGGTGGTGTAGCGTTGTATTGTGGTTTAAATCTCGACCTCCAGAATATTATATCCATATTATTGACTTCCAACTTATTGTCCATGTCTTTAGATGTTAACTTAACAATAGTAAACCTAAACTTCCATTTGTATTCTTGTCGCTCATAATTAAATAAACTGGTAAATGCAGACAATAAGGCCCATATTTATATAGACCTTGCTTTTTCCTTGCATCATGCAAGGGGACAGAAGGGCAATGCAAAGGCTTCAGTAATATTTACAAAACAACACAAGGCTGATTTTCATGGCCTTGCATCGGTTTGTAAAGAAAGGTAATGCCAGGAAGCTGCTTGCACTGCGTTATGTTGCATTTCAACTTGGGAGGCATTCTGTGGGTGGAGCATGGGTGTTTCCATACATCCAACCATGGATTCCGATGTATTCCCAGATTTACAAAGACTTGTAAACCTGGGAAACTTAAAAATGCAACACCTTACCAATAAAGGCATAACACAGAGAAATATCTTCATTTCTCATTGCTATTTCCTCTTTTCATCTGTGCTGCAGTCAGAGCAAACACAGAAGAAGGAACATGAAACTAAGGATTGTTTTGTGCATGAAGGCGTTTCTTCCTGCACAATAACAATCCTGTCTATAAACCAGGAAGCCTTGCACTATGGTGCAAAGGTGTCTCTGTTGGTGTAAGGTTGCACCACTTGTCCATGGTTGGAACCATACAGAACCACATAGTCTGGCAGAGTCAACATACATTAAAATCTCTCTTTCACTCCTCCTTACCTTTCCTCCTAGTACATGTCTGGTTGAAGCTATCTAAGACAAGAGAGGTGCATAACTATGGCGACTCACACATGACACCAAAACATTTCTCATTTAGCCTCCCAGCATTTTCAATACTCCTGTAAACAAGCATTCCCCCACTGTAGTGTGATACTTGTCCATGAATGCACTTCAGTGCCTAATCAGGGCTTTAAAGCACTATATAAATGCAAAATAAAAAATAAATATTGCATTAACATTTCTGGATTATGTAGACTGCACCACTGACTTTGTAATTTTGCACCAAAATTTCACATTACATGAATTGCACCATTGGTCTTGCATGTAATCTTTCACATACATTACCTCACTATATAGATGACATTGATAATATTGCAATGTTGCATCCACATCTCTGGACTTCATTGACCACACTATTGAAATTTCGACCTGGCATTTGCAAAACCTGACAAGAGCCAGAAAATACATTAATATTGACTGAAAAGTACAAAAACTATGGCCCTCATTATGACACTGGCGGTAAATCCCACTAACCGCCGCCAACATACCGCCGCCTCGGTGGATATCCGTTCACCATATTATGACACACATACACCAATCCGTCACTATTCAGCCACATACACAAATCCACCAGCCAAAGATCAGTGATAAACTGGCGGTATCAAAACCCACACCGTTATGCCAACAGAACTACGCCCACCACATTATGGCCCACGAATCACCATGCCGGACATTCAATGGCAGTAAACATTTGGCGGTACATACCGTCGCACTCAAAATACACACACACATACAATACAACACCAAATTGGACAATTCAAACAACACACACCTGACAACCATATACACACCACACCCACACCACTATAAAATACACACCCACATTACCAACAACCCTTTACGACTACCAACCATTGGCATGAGACAGACACCAAGACCACAGGCAAAACCAGAGCCACACACTACTTACACCCATACACCACTCACGCACCCCACATCACACACCCCAACACATCACCCTACACACCCTCACCTACACACCTCACACAAAACCCATGGCACCACAAAGACACCCCCGATTCACAGAGGAGGAGCTAAGGGTCATGGTGGAGGAAATCATCAGGGTAGAGTCACAGCTATTTGGAGCACAGGTGCAGCAGATATCAATAGCTAGGAAGATGGAGCTATGGCAGAGAATTGTGGACAGGGTCAACGCTGTGGGACAGCACCCAAGAACTAGGGATGACATCAGGAAGAGGTGGAACGACCTACGGGGGACGGTACGTTCCATTGCAGCAAGACACCAACTCGCTGTACAGAGGACTGGCGGTGGACCCCCACCCCCTCCCTCACAACTAACAACATGGGAGGAGCAAGTCTTGACAATCATGCATCCTGGGGGCCTGGCCGGAGTAGGAGGAGGACTGGACTCTGATAAGTCAACTCTTTACTACTATCACCCCCCTACCTGAATGCCATCAAATACCTCCTCCCACACCCTCACCCTCACTCCCATCACTTCACCACTTCCCACACAGCCCACCATCACATCTCACTCATCCTACTGCCAAGCCCTGCATGCCATACCAATGCATGGACACCACTCACAGACCTGCATGGACACCTATCACTAAAGCATGCACCCTAGAGAGAATCAGCTAAACCGCCATATACCAACTTACACAAATGAAACCTGGCAGGGCAAATCCAACCAAATAGGGCACAATATGTTAGACACAGAAACAATAACACAGCTTTTACATCCCTACAGGTACCCCAGCCAATTTCAGAGGAGAGGAGGTGCCAGCAATATCCAGTCCCATCACAGAAGAGGCCCACAGAGATGATAGAAACTCTGGTCTTCTGGATCTGGATGACCAACCTGGCCCATCAGGGACCTCTGGGCAGCCGGTTACCCAGGCCCATTCACACACCACCACAGAGCCTCCCCCATCAGGAAACACCACCACAGCACCCACCCAGCGTACCCACACCTCTGTCCCCAGGACACGTCAATCAGCAGTGTGTCCACCGCTACAGGGACCCCAGGCCACCCCTCGTACCCAAGACAATCAGGGACCTGGGGTCAGTGGCAGTGGGCACACAGTTCAGGGGACAGAGGCACAGGCCAACAGGGAAATTGGGGGGAGTGCTGTTCGCCAGGAGAGGACAGGCCCAGGGAACCGACTCTCCAGGAGGCACTTGCAGAAATCCTGGGAACATATCAAATTACCAGGCATGATGGGCCAGATCCTGGACAATGTGCAGGAGAACAGGTGGCTGCAGGACGGACAGTACCAGGGGATCAGGGAGGACTTGCAGGCCATTAACAACACCCTGGTCTCCATTGCAGGGGTGCTGGCAGACATGGCCAACATTATGAGGGAGGCAGTCTCACACCAGCGGGTCCCTGCCACTAGCCAGATATCTGAACAGCCTGCTACCTCCGCTGCCGCTAGTGGCCAGGAGGCCCCGCCACAGGACGAACAGGCCTCCAGCACCCCTCCCCCTGCAGAAGGTAACCACCCCGTAAAATTTCCCTGTGATCCAGACAGAAGCCAGAGACACTTGCCAAGACCCCCGCCAGGAAATGACTCTCCTGATTGTCACCCTTGTGTCCCACTCTGTCACCTTGTCCACCTTGAACTGCCATTGCTCCCCTTCCTATGTCCACTTGGAAAATGCACCTGTGCTACAAATAGACTGGAACTATACCCTGGACTTTCCTCCATAATCACCCCATCCCATTGCACTTGCCCCTCCAAATTTTGGCACTTCTATAAACACCCTTGGAAAAAAAAGAATTTTGGAGTATGTCAAATTTCTAAAGTATGTATTCATTTCAACAGGTACAGACAGCGCAATTCAACTGTATAGAAAATTAGCATAGGTGTATGACCTGTAGCTGGCTGCAGTGATCACACCAGGAGCATATGTGAGGTCACCATGATCTGTAAAATGACTTGCCAAAGGGTACAGTAAGTGGGCATATAAATGGGAAACAACAGCATGCCAGTGCCAAAGACATTTCCAAAAATGTAATTGAAATGTCAGGTAACACTGTCTTACCTGTGTGTCATTGGAAGTACTGTCTGATGACTGATGTTCTGTTGTCCACATCCTTTGCCTCCTCATCCTCACTGTCCACATGGTCCACTGCTGCCACACGGGCATCTCCAGCCTCCTCCTCCTGCAGAAAAGGCACATGGCGTCTCAGGGCAAGGTTGTGCAACATGCAGCATGCCACTATTATCTGACAGACCTTCTTGGGTGAGTAGCACAGGGATCCACCTGTTAGATGGAGGCACCAGAACCTGGCCTTCAGGAGCCTTCAGGAGGCCAAAGGTCCTTTATATTATCCTTCTGGTCAGCCCATGGGCCTCATCATAACGTTCTTCTGCCCTTGTCCTGGCATTCCTCACAGGGGTCAGCAGCCATGATAGGTTTGGGTAACCAGAGTCACCTGAAATATTGAGGGACAACATTTAGCCACACATCATCCTATATGTCCCACACCATACCCATACACCAACATATACTGGGTGGGGACCAGGGCTCACCTAATAGCCACACCCTGTGCCTCTGTAGTTGGGCCATCACATTTGGGATGCTGCTATTCCTCAGGATAAAGAAATCATGCACTGACCCAGGATACTTAGCATTGACATGGGAGATGTACTGGTTCTCCAAGCACACCATCTGTACATTCATAGAGTGGAAACTCATACGATTTCTGAACACCTGTTCATTTTGATTCCATTGTTGCCAAGTCCACCAGGGGTCTCTACATGGGGGTATGTCTCCATCTCCTATTCATCAGCAGCGGTAGCAATATATGCGGCAAAAGAGTGAGGAGCCGGTCACAAACTGAACAACGGGGTTACAACAGAACTTTGAATGCTGGTAATTTGCAGTGGGTAAGTGTGACTAGTATGGTATGTCCAATTTTCTACCGTGATGCAGCAAATAATTAGTGCCTGCCCCACAACCCCCCAGAAATGGCGTCCGCCTTTCCTGTGTTGAGGGACAGGTGGAAGTGAGGTAATTCCGCTGACATTGTTCACCATTGTGGGAGGTCGTCGGGAACTGCAGTGTAACTCCTCCTAGGGTAACATTGGGCCCTATGGGGTACAGTGGCCAATGGGGATGTACGGCGGCGGTGACGGTATGCACCGCCGCAGACGTGACCGCCATTTTCTATCATATTCCTCACTTGCTACCTGATCATCCACAGGAGAGGACCTACACTGCATGTGCTGCTGTGACCTGAGTCTGGAACCTCCCCTGCCTTCACTTCAGCGGAGTTGGAGAGACTGGTGGATGGGGTCCTACCCCAGTACAGACTGCTGTATGGCCCTCCAGACCAACAGGTTAGTACACTGTGGGCACGATGCATGTGGCAAGAATGCATGGAGTGGTGTGTGTGAAGGCCTCATGAAAGGGGGTGGGTGGAAGTCCTCTTGGCGGCGTACAGGTTGTGTGCTGGGCTGTGTGTGCTAATGGTGATGGAAACGGGTATGGTGGACAAGATATGTAACAGGCTGGACTCTTGTCTAATAGTTTTTCCCTGTGTGTATTGCCTCTGCAGGTCAGCGCCCATCAAAAGAAGGGTATATGGCGTGCCATCGCCAAGGACGTGTGGACCATGGGGTTCTATGGCAGGAGGAGCACCCACTGTCGGAAACGGTGGGAAGACCTGAGACGCTGGGCATGGAAGATGGTGGAGGCCCAGCTGGGGATGGCCTCCTAACAAGGAAGGGGTGCCCATCGAACCCTGACCCCCCTGATGGGCCGCATACTGGCGGGTGGCCTATCCAGAGCTGGATGGGTGCTTGAGGTCATCACAGCAGCCACAAGGGTGTGAGTACAGTGCCCATCATTACAACTTACGCATGGTATGGTGGTATCCGGGTGGGGGTTGTGTGTCAGTGGGTGCCCCTAGGCCAAGCCTGACATTGCAGCGTAGGTCCCCTTGTGGCTAGGGTTCTGAGGGGATAATCCTCCTACCTAGCTTGTAAGCATCCACTACTGGTCAGGCTGCGTGGGTCCCAGGTGTGCTGCATTTGGCAGTGTGTGCCCCTCCCCACGCCTTGGAAGCTAACTTTTTCTCTGGTAGTGCTATGGCATATAGCATAGGCCTGTTCCCTGTGTGTGAGGGTGCTGTGTACACCAACCGTGGTGTTGGTGCAGCCACTGATCAAGTGTATCCTTTGTCTCTCCCCCCTTATTGTTTTGACATCCTGTCCTTATGTGCATTAGCATCATCTGGCGGAGGAGCAGAGGCACTGGCGATGGAGGGTGCTGCATCCCACAGGACCCAGGAGGCAGAGTCCACTGACGCTGAGGGCACAAGTGGGACGGAGGGCGAGGGGAGCACCACGGCGGAGACTGGAGGGGACAGTTCTGACACAGATACCACCTCCGATGGAAGCTCCCTGGTGGTGGCGGACACTTCTGTGACCACTCCAGCTACAGGTACCACCACCACCCCCGTACCAGCACCGCCCTCCCCGCAGCCCCTCATCGAGTTGCCCGTGCCCGCTCACCCAGGAGGGTGGGTATCTCCTTCACCCCAGACACCTCAGGCCCTGCCCCAGTTAGCCCTGCTGCCCTGAGTGAGGAGGCTATCGACCTCCTGAGATCCATCTCTGTATGGCAGTCAACCACTGTGAATGCCATACAGGGGCCGGCAGCCCGGATGCAGCAGACTAATGCATTCCTCAAGGGCATTCACACTGGATTGGCGGCCCAAAAGAGATCGATTCCGGCTCTGGCATCCTCTCTGATGGCAGCCATTGTCTCTGTTTCTACCCTCCCCCCTCCAACTTCCACTTCCCAGTCGGATTCTCCTCAACCCAACCCATCCCAAACACTCAGGCAGACGAGCATGCACACAAGACAACACACAAGAGTGGTTCAGGCAAACACAAGCACCACACTTCATCCCACAGGCACTCACACAAACACCATCCAGATGCAGACATACCAACAGCCACTATTTACACTGTCTCCCCCTCCTCCTCCTCCTCCTCCACCTCCCACCCAGTTCCTTCCACACTCACACCTGCATGCACTACATCATCATCCACTACCAGCATCACCGCCACACCAAGCAGAACACACACCTCACTGGCAGACACCTCCACCACAGCCATGCAAAAGTCCCCTGTGTCCTCTCCCACTGTGTCTGCCCCCCCTCCTAAGGCACACAAACGCAAGCACTCAGACACCCACCAGCCATCCACCTCACAACAGCATTCAGCCCATGCACCTGCACCCAAAATCAGCAGACACGTCCAACAACCACTCCATCTTCCTCCACTCCCAAACCTTCTTCCTCTTTCCTCCCAGTGTCCTTAAAAAACTGTTCCTATCCACCATTGACGTCTTCCCCACTCCTCTTCCCCCGTCCTGCACATCTGGCTAGAGTGGGAAGAACCCAGCCAAGCACCTCAGCAACCCAGTCCATGGGCCCAGTATTTACCACATCCACTGAAGGTGGAAAAGGATCCAGGGCATATGTCCTGAGGGTGAAGGAGCCTGCCCAAGCTGCTGCCAAGAAGGGAAAGGAGCCTGCCCAAGATGCTGCCAAGAAAGGAAAGGAGCCTACACCAGCAGGCAGGAAGAGCAAGGGGCCTGGGGCAGGAACTGTAATGGAGCCCCCACCACCAACCATGGTTGTGCAACCGTCCGAGGTTGCAGGGGATGGGCAGGAGCCTCCCCCCCAGCAGGACCAACACCACCTCTAGTGAGCAGCAGTCTGAGGTTGCAGGGGATGGGCAGGAGCCTCCCCCACAGCGCACCACTACCACCACCTCCAGTGAGCAGCCGTCCGAGGTTGCAGGGGATCTGGCCCCTCCAGATCTAGTGTGGGAAACACCCACTCAAGGGACTGTGGCCTTGCACTCCCCAGGACCAAGCACAGGGCATGTTGCCCACTCCAGAACCAGTGGTGTTGTTCCATCTCCTGGCTGAGGTGCCTCCCGTCCACCATCCCCCTGAGGCGCCTGCCTATTTACCAACAGATGCCCCTGCAGTGTTCTCTCCGTGTTGAGGCAGGTGCCATGTTTGGCCTTGGACTTTTGCCTGTGGCCATGTGGACTTCGTAGATTGTGGACTGGGCTGTGTCCCTTTTTGTGTGCATATGTACATATCTCTTGTCTTGCCTCACTTATTTATCTTGACCTCATTACATTCACTTTCTCAAAATCGTTTTGTCCTTGCATTATTTATCCGAGGTACAGGGTACAAATGTTTTTGTGATGCAGCTGATTGTGTGTATGGTGTTAAGGGGGGTGTTACGTGTGTGTGTCACTCTCTTTTTCCTCCCCCTTCCCATGTGTGCTAGGTGGCTGTACCCACTGTCGTCGTCTTCGCAAGCATTGATGTTCGTGGTGGAGAATCACAGAGAAAATAATGGGGAAGACATGCAGCTTGAGCTACATGGTGGCATGGTTGTTCCCTGTGTCTCCAATGGTGAGTCCTTTCACCTCTGTGCAGTGTTTCTGCCTGGCTTTTGATGTCGTTCGTACCGCCCTGGAAAAGGTGGCAGTTTAACATTGACTTCCACCTGTCTGTAGGCGGCCACCGCCGTGGTGGCTGTTGTTTCCGCTCTGGCGGTCGGTGTGGTACATTGGCTGTCTATCGGAGATAACACTGCCATGGTCATAATTTGGCAGTAATTACCCCGGCCTGTTGGCGGTATTAGCACCACTTTAACACCAACCGCCAGGGCTGTAATGAGGGCCTATGTTTTGTACCAGTTGTTTTGTCCAAATGTTGATGCAGATGTTGGTGAAAAATTGTATTCAGTCCTATGAAATCTATGTTGCACTAGTGAAATCTTTGTAATCCATTCTGTAGTTAATTTTCTAGCTTGAAGCATTTATTTAAAAAGTCCTAAAAAAGGTATAACAATCATATTTTCAGTTTTCCAAATGTAGTTCTTGGATGAACATTTTTCTTTACTTGGAAAATAGTGCTACAAATGACTCTCATGGTGTGAGCGTGATTCTTGCCAAGAAACTCACAATCCCTGATGGATCTCAGCACACCTGCAGCCAGACCAACATAAGACTTGAGACTAAGTAGTGTAAAAAAGGAAAAACAAATATAGGAGGCCTTTTCCATTTAGGCTCCCAGGATCTGGAATAATGTCACTTTGTGCATAAGGATTGTCGCAACACTGCTCCAATTTAGGAACTTTAGAACACTACATCACAATGCAGTAACAATCCGATAACCAGCTACCTCTCTTTTCAATTGTTGACTGTCTGCTTGCCTTTGACCCAGAACATTGCTCAGCTACTTTTTCAGTTAGGTTAATGCTGAAAACATATAACATACATTTATCACATACTTAGTCAATCTTAAGTACAGTCCACAACTAATTCAACAGTGTGGGAAACTGGCGCCCTATTGCACTACCCCCCACATACTTTTTGCCTGGTTTCTGGGTGGAACCTGGATTGGAGCGCACTGAGATCCTGCTAACCAGGTCCCCAGTGCTAGTGTTCTTTCCATAAAATTGCAAAGGTATTGATACAATTGGCAACACCTTTAGCTGCCAATATAAGTCCCTAGTGAATGGTACCTAGGCACACACGGCATGGGGTACTAAGGGTAGGTCCCAGAGGGCAGCAGCACATGTTGTACCACCGTCAAGGGCCATGCATTAAGATGCACCCAGCAGTGGCAGTGCAGGCTGAGTGTCCTGGTGCAATCCCAAAATGCAAACTCGACATGGCATGCAGCCGTGTGCCCTGTCCACTATACCCTGCATGCAATATAGGTAAGTCACGCCTCTGGCAGGCCTTCTAGCCTTAAAGCAGGCGGCACTAGAGTGTATGTAAAGGCATAGCATGAGCATTATGTCCCTACAGTCAATAAATCAGTAATTTGTTAGGCACGCTACTCACCCGGTGGGGTCTCAAGGCACTGGGGGGGGGGTGGGGTGGGGTGCTACTGCTCGAAGAGACAGGTCTTGAGGTGCTTCCTGAAGGTCAGGAGGTCCTGGGTCAGACGTAGGTTGACGGGGAGGAAGTTCCATGTTTTGCGGAAAGGTGGGAGAAGGATCTGCCACCGTTTGTGGTACGGTGGAAGCGGGGGACGGTGGCAAGGGCGAGGTTGGTGGAGCAGAGCTAGCATGTCGGGGTGTAGAAGTTGAGGTGCTCGTTGAGGTAGGCAGGTCCGGCGTTGTGTAGAGCTTTGTGGGCGTGGATCTGGAGTTTGAAGGTGATCCTTTTGTTGACGGGGAGCCATTGGAGGTCTCTGAGGTGGGCTGAGATGTGTTCGTGGCGTGGGAGGTTGAGGATGAGTCATGCTGAGGCGTTCTGGATACGCTGAAGTTTTCTCTGGAGCTTGGTAGTTGTTCCCGCGTAGAGTGCGTTACCGTGGTCCAGTCTGCTGCTGACGAGGCCATGGGAATCCACCTGAAGGTCTTGCGAAGCATGCGGAGGGTGTTAAAGCATGAGGATGAGATGGTGTTGACTTGCTGAGTCATAGTGAGCGAAGAGTCCAGTATGAAGCCGAGGTTGCGTGCATGGGTGGTGAGCGTTGGGACGGTTCCCAACGTGGGAGGCCACCAGGAGTCGTCCCAAGCTGCTTTGTTGGAGCCAAAGATGAGGATGTCCTTGCCACACCTGGGACATAGTAAGTGAATAGAGCAGCCATCTCAAATTCATGTGCTGGACACTTGTCAATGCGAGTTTCCCAGATACATGATGGCTACTCTGAACCCTTGGTTGTTTGGTATCAAACAGCTCAGAATGATAAATCCAAACTGGTACCAGTAGTAGATTTATTACAAAATGTACTCAGGTCACCTTAGAGGTGTCCCCTGCAAAACCTAACTACCCTGGCACGGTTGTTGACCGGTCCAAACCAGCCTGCCACCACCAGACAGGATTCTGAAACCCTAGGGAGAGAGCCATTGCTTTCTGGGCCCGGAGAACAAGGCCCTTCCTGGGCAGAGCTGCTACCCCACCTTCCCCAGGAATGTGCACAGCTGTGACTAAGAGCTTTAAGGGGCTTGCCACCCTTGAAACTCAATCGCCAAGCCTGCTGCTACCAGCAGATGGCCTCCCCCATTGTAAATCCCCACTTTTGGTAGGAGCAATGGTGGGAAAACACACAAAGGACAGGAGTGGTCAGCTCCTGCTTGCACCACCCCTAAGGTGTTGCGTGTGAGCTGATCTCTCATTTCATTTTCCTCTATCTTGCATGGAAGGAAAATAGCCAATCAGGTGTAAGGAAGTGACCTCTGCCCGCAGGAAGTGGTCACTTAGAAGGTATAGCCACCTTAAGGTAGATGACCCATTGGTCACTCTGGGTATCCCCTAAAATGCCCACTAAATAGAGTATTTAGTGAGCAACCCTAGACCAAGAAATCAGATTCCAAGGACAAAAGAAGACCAGCAACAGAGAAAACTCAAGGCTTGAGAGCTGAAGTCCTGCTGCACCAAGAAAAGGCACCAAACCATACCTGCTGCACCCAGGACTCGACAATCGCCACTGAGGGGCTGCTTGGAAATTGGACAGACTCTACAAACCCCTAAAGGGCCTACACTCTTCAAAAAATGTCAAAGATATCCCTCAAGAGTGAAGGTATCATTCTATGCAACAAGGAACCACTTCACTGACCAGCTGCTGACCAAGGAACCGGACACTGCAGCCAGCCAAATTCCACCCAATGGACTGTGAGGACAATCCCTGCCAGTGTTCCAAATTTGGTGGCACTGCATACTCCAGTGGCCAGACCATGCAATACCACTAGTTACAAGTCACCTGACATTGGACACCACTAAAGTGCCTCTGCAGACCTGTAAGCGAGCCTCAAAGAGACCTACTGCCTGCTTCCAAGGGCACCTTTGCACACAGCTCCTGGCTCACTGATTCACTCTGCATCTGGCCGCTCTGTGCCCTGCACCGAAGATCCAGCTGTGCCTTAAAGGTCCCCCATCCCTTGTGACGTCAACACTCCAAGAGGACCCACCGGACTTACCTTTAAGTCCACCTGTGCAGTGCTTTTCCAAGTGGCCTTTCACCAGCTCCAACGACTTTCTGCAGCTGCTTCCTCTGAATAACACACTACCTGATTGTATATGCATTTCAAAAGTATTTTCTCCAGTCCTATTCCTGCAGAAGCTTCAGTGGAGACACAACTCCTACTGGTTAGGATCCCAGTCCATCAAGTGTGTCTTGGCAGACTGCTAGGGTGAGCCTTATGCTGTCTAACCTGTGTCCTCCCTGTAATGTATTGTCTGCCCCTTCTCAATAGCCAATATTTGTTACTGCTCCTTGTGAAGCAACAGATATCACTACTTCTGTACCCAGTCCTGGCCCTGCACTGCCAAAGCCAACAATGTCTGCAGTTGAGCCAGGACCCAGTGTTATGATGCATACTGTTTAAAGGCCAAAGTGTAGTGCATGTAGGGGTAGCCCACCATTGGCACAGAGGAGTGAGGCCACTGATGCCCATAGTTTTCATGAAACTATGGACCAGAACATCATTGGAGCAGCCTCCAGTGGGAGCAAACTCAGTTGCAGAGGGAACACAATAACCCCATGGAGAGGCAGATATATGTTTTGTGCTTCCTGTCTAGGGTGGTGCATGATGAGTTGAAGGACATATGTGTGGGAAGTTCAAGAGTCACTAACCCCTTCCTGTGGACCTCTCACAAAGGGGTAAAATGTCACCAAGCTTTTTCAACAGGAAAGGAGGCCCTGCATCACCTGCAGTCCCCTATCATCACCTCAGACTCTGTAAGTCCAGATTCATCAGCCCCCTCAGGAGGGGTCATTTGGCTGGACCAGTGAAAGAGGATCCCACAAAGGCCACCACCAAGAGGCACAAGTCCTAATTTCATTCTATGAGGCACTACCATTCACTCCTGGGACAATGTTTGCAAGACATATGCCTTGCAATGAAATATGTATTTTGACGGAATAGTCAATTCAGTGTCTGTAGTTTCTTTTGTTACTACAGTATGTTTTTTCCCAGTAAATTTGTTTTGAACATGTAACTCTTATTTCTTATGGAAAACGAAAAAATTTATTGGACACCACGTTTTTGTGGGACTGGTAGTAACAGGTTTAAATATCAAATACATTGTGAAAATTTTAGGAAACTAATCAACACAATACCCACAATGTAAGACTACACACATCTGGTAAGTTATAACCCAAGTGCTTTAATTGGGAGACAAAAAGACAGATACTTACTAAAATAGGCTGCTGTTGGGGCAGCAGGGCCAATTGGTGTGGTTAGGAGGTGGAGTTAGGGATGAACATTTAATGAGATGAAGATGAATTGAAAATGTTTAAATTCAGAAAATATGACTTTGTGAACTAGACATTGTAAGATCTGGATGGAGAAGTGTTTTTTTGAGTTTGCCCATTAATCCCATTCTTCGCTATTCATCATTTTACTGTGAGACATTTGCATAATGTTTCTTCTCTCTGTTATCCTTCATCTTTCACATTATCTCTATCTTAGTGGCAATCTTTTAACTCACACATTATCAATGACAGTCTTACTTCATGTCCTCTTCACTCTGCCCTCTCACGCACACAAACATGCACACATTCACTATCTCTTCTCACCCATAAACACAACATTTTCTTTTGTTGTTGTCAATATTTCATCTGCTGCATACCTTCTTCACACACTTACCTGCAGAATCATAATTAAAACTGGCATATATGGAACTATTGCTCTGTACAATCCACTGAGAGGCCAAGGATTGGATGTGCATGTTGTCTGAACACCTTTGTGACCCACTTGCAGCCATGAGAATTTCACACTTCACACTTCCTTTATCAAGTCCAAAATTGCCTGATCTCATCACACTTGGAAGATGAGCACCATTCTCTCATTTCACTATTCTGCCTATTATCCTCTGACCATTCTATAAGTCTTTTTGTTCTCTTCCTTATGTCCCTTATATAACCGCTTTTCCCTTTATCCCCCACTCTTCACCTACAATTTGAGCAAAGGTTGGTCTTACTATGGAGTGGCAGCCACCTCCAGTGGACATGAATATAGGGTCCCCCATTGCATCCATTTCAAGCCCCTCAAAGCCCTGGTTATACCAGATTTGGAAGAATCCTTGTGTATATTGGAAAGTTCAAGGCTGTATGAATTAAGATTGCCACCTGGTTGGTTTTTCACTGGCATGGCCTCTCTGACAAAAGCAGTAACCCACTGAACTATCTAAATTATATGCACTTTTGTAATCTGCATGGTACACATTTCTTTGCAGCAGGCATATGAACCCTCTGCACTACTTTATGATGAGTCAAAACTTTGATAGCTAAAATTCCAATCTCTCTCCAGCAGAGTTATCTCCATGTTTTTATTGTAGCCTGAAGATTTCAGAAGGCAAGGAATTACTCCGGCAGGTGCTTATAACCCCATAATATATTTGAAAACACAGCACCCCCAAAGGTCAGCGCCTGAAGTAGTGGCAAGGGTAGTGCCGCCCTAAAGTCTCCTTTAACTGACTGCTGAGGGATTGAATTGGAGAAAGACGATTCTCTTCTATACCGCTCTCTGGGCTTAATTGTATACGTATGATCCTCTTCGTTTGGTGGCGGCATGTGTGCTCACAGCTGCAGTGACAAGAAAGAAAGGGAACAGCCATTGTAAACCACTCCTTTGAAAGGATTCCCTTCCTTCACATCAGACTGCAGCATCTAGGCTGACAGTACATCCACAGTTTTCACAAGCGGTGTAATAACTATTTGCTTTTGATTAAGAGGCTGAAGTTGATGCTCCAGCTGATTACATGAATGGTTTGGTGGGTCAGGCCACACTTTTGAATGATGTCTGTGTCTTGCATGGTGGCAAGGCCATGAAATGGATGTAAAACTCTTGGCTGCTGTCTTCTTAGTCTGCCAGGGTCCATCTGTGGTAGTTGGGGGATGTGTCTAAATAAAATATTATTTTATCTATATTATCAATTTATTTAATTACATACATGTATTAAAATATATCACTATATATATATATATGTATATATCTATATATCTATCTAACTATATATAGATATATCTATCTATCTATCTATCTATCTATCTATATATATATATATATATATACATTATCACACATCAAAAAATTATTGAGATGTCACCTCAGATTTGCTAAATACACATAGATGGAAAGTTACCCTCTCCATGTATGAAGTTCTTTCTCAGTCTATATTTCATATTTTACCATCTGTAACCTGCAGAATACTTTTTATAGTGGAATAATGCAGACTAAAACTTCCAAATAACAATGGAGAAACATGCACTATGCACTGAATATGAACATCAGGCATGGACCATACTGAGCAGATTGTAATGATATTTCACAGCAATGCACATTAGAGTATGTAGATGATTCTTTTTGCTATTGCAAGTGATGTTATGAAGTGGTTAGGAAGTTATAGGGGCCAACATCTTAGTGATATCTTGTAGCACAATACTAATAATAGTAGCAAGGAAACTCAAAAAGTAAACTAGACTGCATATGTAAAGTTTCAGATTTACTACATGGACGGTTGAATGACCCAGCTATGGTCACATGCTTATGGAAACATATAAACAAATACAAAACTAATAGAATATATCTTGATCTACATACATTTTCTTTGCATGCTGTCTGGCTCACAAAATAATACTGTCCCAACAAGACAAAAAAAAAACATATTTTTATTGCACGCCTGTGCAATCAAAATTGAAAAAACTGACCTAGCAGCGAGCCACACAAACTATTATTTGGAGGACATGATAATTGGCCACGAGAAAACGAATAATAATGATCTCAGTTTTTATAACAATTGCAATGATTCAGTTTCATTCACTTTGACTTTCATATGTAGCACAGTCCCACTAAAAGTAGCAAAGAAGCCCAACAAATAAAGACTGCATATGTAAAGTTTCAGATTTACTACATGAACAACTGACCCATTTATAGCCTACTGTTAAGGGAACCCTATAAAAATACATAACAAATAGAATACATCTTAATCTACATAGGTTTTCTTTGCATACTCTCTTGCTCAGAAAATAAAACTGGCACACAAAATAAAAGTGGCCCAAACAGCCATATAAACACCATGTTTACGATGCACCTCTGTGCAACAAAATGAACCAGCATTGGCAAAGCCAATAAGTCTTGCCCATGCAAGAGCTATTGGCTTTGGCAATATGTTTTAGCCATGTTGTACACCAGGGGTGCTGCTGTTCAGCATGGCTAATAGTTAGTGGCGTGGAGTGCTGTAGAGTGGATTTGTTAGAATAGAGTGTCGTAGAGCGGAGTAGGGGGTACAGTGTTGTAGCGTGGGGTGAAGGTAAGTAGAGTTCAATGGTTCAGTGGCAGAGAGTGTTGAAGAGTGCAGTATTGTGGAGTGGAATGGCACAGAGTGGGGTGGAGTAGGGTGGAATAGGGTGGAGTGGATTAGAGTGGATTGAGGTAGTGGGATAGATTGGATTGGGGTAGAGTGGGGTGGATTTAATATGGGAGTGGGTGGGGTGGATTGGAGTGGGGTAGGGTGGGGTGAGGTGGGTTGCGTACAATGGGATGGAGGGAAGTGCAGTGTCATGAAGTGGAATAAATGGGGTGGGTTGGTGTGGATTAGAGTGGGGTGGATTTGAGTGGAGTTGGGTGGCTTGGGTTGGAATGCATTGGTTTGGAGTGGGGTGGATTGGAGTGGGGTGGATTAAAGAGGGGTGGATTGGACTGGGCTGGATTGAAGTTGGGTGGATTGTGGTGGGTGTGATAGGACTGGAATGGTGTGGATTTAATTGGAGTAGGGTGGATTGGACTGGAGTGGGGTGGAATTAACTGGATTGAGGTACATTGGATTGAAGTGGTTGGAATGGGTTAGAGTGGATTGGGCTGGGTGGAGTGGGGTAGCTTCCAATTAAGTGGGGTGGATTGGATTAGAGAGGGGTGCATTGGAATGGAGTGGGGTGGATTAGATTGGAGTGGGGTGGATTAGATTGGTTGGATTGGTGTCGGTTGGATTGCAGTGGGGTAGGCAGGAGTAGATGGATTGGAGTGGGGCAAGTGGATTAGATTGGATTGGGATTGAACTCAGGTTGGATGGATTGGATTGGGTTGGGTGGGTTGGATTGAGGTCGGGTGGACTGGATTGGAGTGGGGTGAATTGGATTAGAGTTGGTGGATTAGATTAGAGTGGGGTGGACTGGATTAGGATAGACTGAAATGGAGTAGGGTAGATTGGATTGGATGAATTGGAGTGGGGTGGAGTGGATTGGAGTGGGTTGGATTTGGGTAGGGTGGATTGGAGTGGAGTGGATTGTGGTGGACTGGGTTGGACTAGAGTGGAGTCGGGCAGATTGGACTGGAGTGGAGTGGACTGGATTGGAGTGGATTGGATTGCGTGGAGTGGGGTGAATTGGACTGGTGTAGGGTGAATTGGATTGGAGTAGATTGGACCAGGGTGGATTGGAGTGGGGTGGATTGGATTGAGGTGGATAGGACTGAAATGGAGTGGATTTTGGAGTGGATTGGATTTGATTGGGGTAGATTGGATTGGACAGGTGCGGAATGGATTCGGTGGGTAGACTGTATTGGAGCAGGGTAGATTGTGGTGACTTGGATTAGACTGAATCAGAGTTTGTGGATTGGCTTGGACTGGATTGGACTGGATTGTGGTGGAGTAGGTTGGATTGTATTGGAGTGGGGTGAATTTTGGATTGGTGTGGGGTGGAATGGTTAGGAATGTGGTGGATTGGACTTGGGTGGACTGCAGTGAGGTTGATTGGGTTGGAGTGAATTGGATGTGGTGAAATAGGGTGAGGTGGATTGGCTTGGGTTGGACTCTATTGGAGTGGGATGAATTGGATCGAGGTGGGGTGGATTGGTGGGGTGGATTGGTGGGGTGGAGTCGATTGGATTGGACTGGATTGGACGGGGATGAATCGGAGTGAAATGTATTGGATTAGGGTGGGGTGGATTGGATTAGGGTGTGATGGATTGGAGTGGGGTGAATTGTACTGGGGTGGGGTCAATTCAGTTGCGGTGGGTTGGACTGGAGCAGGGTGGATATTTGGAGTGTGGTGGATTTGATTGCGGGGGATTGGATTGGATAGGGGCGGGATGGATTAGAATGGGGTAGACTGGATTGGAGTGGGGTGGATTGTGATGGGTAGGATCAGACTTGGGTGGATTGGACTGTAGTGGGGTGGATTGGATTGGAGTGGATTGGGTGGGCTCTATTGGAATGGGGTGAATTCAAGTGAGGTGGATTGGTAAGTGGGGTAGAGTGGTATGTGTTGGTGTAGGTGGATTAGATTGGAGTGGGATGGATTGGATTGATGTTAGATGGATTGAATTGGTGTGGGGTGGATTGGTGTGTGGTGGATTGGATCGAGTGGGTAGATTGGAATGGAGTAGGATGGATTTGATTGGAGTGGTCTGGATTGGAGTGGGGTAGATTTGTGTGGGTCAAGGTGTGGTGGATTGAATTGGGGTGAATTGGAGTGGGCCAGATTGGAGTGGGGAGATTATATTGGGGCAGACTGCGTTGGGTGGATTGGTGCGGGGTGGATTAGATTGGGGTAGACTGAAGTGGATGGATTTAGTGGGGTGGACTTGGTGAGTGGTTTGGATTGGATTAGAGTGGGGTGGAGTTGGTTAGATGAGATTGGTGTGGATAGTGGGGTGGATTGTAGTGGGGTTGATTAAATTGGATAACATTGGATTGGACTGGGGTGGGGTGGAATGAATTGGGGTGGATTGAATTGAGGTGGGGTGGTTTGAAGTGGGATTAATTGAATTGGGATGGATTGGACTAGATTGGATTGGGATGAATTCAATTCGGGTGTACTGGGAGAGTGGGGTGGATTGGATGGGAGTGGTGTCGGCTCGATTGGTGTGGGGTGGGTTGCATTGGTGTGGGGAGATTAGGATTGTGTGGGGTGGATTAGATTGAGTGGGGTGGGGTGGATTGGATTGGATTGTGGTGAACTGGATTGGAGTGGGGTGGACTGGATATAAGTGTGTTGGATTGTATTTAGTAGACTGGATTGGGTTGGAATGGAATGGGGTGGGTTGAGTGGATTTGATCTAAGTGGGTGGATTGCAATGAGGTAGGGTGAGTTGAAGTGGAATGAGCTGGATTGGGATGATGTGGATTGGAGTGGGGTGGATTGGATTGAGTGGGTGGATTGGGATTGGTGGTGTGTTTTGGAGTGGATGGATTGGAGTGGGGTGGACTGCAGTGAATTAGAGTGGAGTTGATTGGTTTTGGGCGGGTTAGATTGCATTGGGATGGTTTGTGGTGGATAGACCTGGAGTGGGGTGGATTCAACTGGGGGTGGGTGGATTGGATTGGAGAGCTATAAATTGGATTTGGTGAAATGGGATGAATTGTACTGGAGTGGGGTGGGTTGGATTGAGTGGGGTGAATTGGATGGGGTGAGTGGAATGGGTGGGGTGGATTGGACTGGGGTGGATTGGATTGGATTGGAGTGGATACGATTCAGGTAGATTGGACTGGAGTGGGTGGATTTGATTGGGGTGGATTGAATTGGATTTGGGTGGAATGGGTTAGAGTGGGATGGGCTGTATTGAAGTGGGGTGGATTGTGGTAGATTTGAATGGAGTGGGGTAGATTGGATCGGAGTCGATGTGGGGTGGGGTGGATTGCAATGAGTGGAATGAATTTTGGATTATGTGGGGTGAAATGGTTTGGAGTGGGTGGATTGAATTGGAGTGGGGTGTATTGGAGTTGACTGAATTTTATTGGAGTGGGCTGGATTGGTGTGAGTGGATTGGATTTGTGTGGATTGTGGAGGAACAGATTGGATTGGGTTGGGTAGGGTAGACTGGAGTGAAGTGGGGTGAATTTGGTTGCCTTGGATTATGTGGGGTAGGGTGGACTGGATTGGAGTGGGGTGGATTGAACTGGGGAAAAGAATAATGCTAGACCTGCAGTGACCTATTACAAGACTGTAAAGAAGAGTTCCACGTAAGTCAACAAATGGTAAGCAACGGATAGGCTCCAATGCTTTTTTGTTATCAAGTGAGACCCATGCGCTACTGCATGCTATCGCAGGACTGATGCTAAAGATTGCCCTACCAGTGAGCCACACAAACTACCCTTTGAAGGCCATGATAATTGGCCAGTAGGAAAAAAACATTTCAGATTTACTACACAATCAACTGAATGGCCTATTTATGGCCACATGCTAATGGAAACCTGTAAACAAATACATAGCATTTAGAATACATCTGACTCTACATAAGTTTTCTTTGCATGCTCTCTGACTCAGAAAATAAAATTGAGCTCAACAAGCCAATCAAAATCCATCTTCTTTATAAACTCCTGTGCAACAAAAGGGAAACGTGACCTAGCAGTGAGCTTCACAAAGCACTATATGGAGTACATGATAGTTGGCCTTTAGGAAAAACAATAATAATCTGAATTTTTATAATGATTGGCTTTCATTCACTTTAGGCTTCATATGCAGCACAATTATACTAAAAGTAGCAAAGAAGCCCAAAGAATAAACTAGAATATATATGTAAAGTTCCAGCTTTACTACATAATCAACTGAAAGACCCATTTGAGGTCACAGGCTAGCAGGGAAGCCCAAAAAATAAACTACCCTGCCTATGTAAAGTTCCATAATTGCTTCATTAACAACTAAAAGACATATTTATGGTCACATGATTATGTAAACCAAGAAACAAATAAATAACAAATACAATAGATAAAAAAGAAATCACATAAAACACAAAGGGGGTGATTCCAACCTTGGCGGGCGGCGGGGCGGGAACCATGGCGGCCGCAATAACGCGGCCCCCATTCCAACATTCCCGCTGGGCCGGCGAGCGCTAACCATGTTTGCGCCCGCCGGCCCAGCGGGAATGAGGTCGCAACACAGGAGCCGGCTCCTAATGGAGCCGGCGGTGATGTGGCCGTGCGACGGGTGCAGTTGCACCCGTCGTGCTTTTCACTGTCTGCCGGGGCCCCAGGACACCCCTTACCGCCAGCCTCTTCCTGGCGGTGTAAACTGGCAGAAACAGGCTGGCGGTAAGGGGGTCATAATCCCGGATTATCACCGCCGGGGGAAAATCGGCGGGAAACCGCCGGCCCCGGCGGTGCGACCGTGGCTTTACCGCCGCGGTCAGAATAGGGAATGGAGACGGCGGTGATGTGGCCGTGCGACGGGTGCAGTTGCACCCGTCGTGCTTTTCACTGTCTGCCGGGGCCCCAGGACAGCCTCTTCCTGGCGGTGTAAACTGCCAGAAACAGGCTGGCGGTAAGGGGGTCATAATCCCGGATTATCACCGCCGGGGGAAAATCGTCGGGAAACCGCCGGCCCTGGCGGTGCGACCGTGGCTTTACCGCCGCGGTCAGAATAGGGAATGAAGCACCGCCAGCCTGTTGGCGGTGCTTCCGTCATTCTTGCAATGACCCCCAAAATCTGTAGTTATAGTTAGTATGCCCAAAGATAGTAATTTCTCACATATTAGCTCCCTGATAACTTTCCATCCCTTTGAACAATCACCACAAACCTTTCCAGACCTAAAGCATTTTTGACAATTTGAGAAGATTAATATTTTTGTGGTGGATCGTTAAGGGGGGTTCCTAGAATGCATTTTTCCACTAATGCATTTTCCATAGACTATTGTATTTGATGTAGTGCAGAAACGGCTGAATGGATTTACATGAAACTTGGCAGGATTATACACTATGGTGCAAACATGATGCTGTTTGGGTACTGCAGTTAGGGAGGGTAAGTATGTTTAAAGTTATAGGGCATTTAAACTTAGCGATATCTGTCACCTCCATACATATATGGAATTTTACAACTTTTTGAGAAACTACCATGATACATGGCCTTGAACTTACTTAGAAATATGTACAAAATACAAATATGTTTCCCCACCGAGTACTACTTTAATAAAATGGTAAGAGGCATGGACCTACTCCTTACCTCTATCTGCAGCCCTAACTCTGAACACAGCCAAATTGCAGTAAAAACAATGTGATTGCCTTTTCATTCTCTATAAACAGACATTATCCAATTCTATACTGGCTTGTAATGCCATGTATCACAGCACACTGCAAAGTTATCACGGTATACCATGGCCCAAAATGTAACTAAGGCCTAGCTGTATTATTGGATTAAGGTACCCTTGGTCACACATGGTTTTGCAGGGCAATGCTATACTTAAGTCAGATTTATAAAGGAGCACAGGTCCACTATGTATGGCCCTGTGTTGATCTGCATATCTGGAGACCTGCAAGTCAGCACAATTTGTGGTTTGCGTTACTCTGCACACCATAATTTACACTGCTGCTACATTTCACATACATCCATATGCCATGCCACTGTGGCCACCCCACAAAACGCTATTCCACTCCACACCACTCCAGTCCACTCTATGCCTCTCCACTGTACGAAACCCCACTTTATTCCACTCCACTCTACGCTATTACACTGAATACCACTACACTCTATGCTCTTACACTATATGCAGTTCCACTCTGTGCCACTCCAGTCTACATCAGTCAACTGTACGCCACTCCACTATACGTTATTCTACTCTACATCATTCTACAGTAGGGCATTACAATCTACTCTGTTCCACTGTATGCCTCGCCACTGTAGAAAACTCTACTGTACGCTATGCCACTGTAAGCCACTGCACCATATGCTACTATACTTTATGACACTCCACTCTACGCCACTTCACTCTATGCTGTTCGATTGGACCCCACTCCAATGTATAACACTCCACTGTATGCCCACGCCACTGTATGCCACTCCAGTCTACACCACTCCATTATGCATCACTCCACTGTATGCTATTCACTCTAAACTATTACACTCTATGCCTCTCCACTGTATGCCACTCCACTCTACGCTATTACACTGTACACAACTCCACTCTACATCTGGTCCATTCTACGCTATTACACTGTATGCAACACCACTCTATGCCGCCTCAGAGCACTCCACTCTACTGTATGCCACTCCACTATGTGTTACTCCAGTGTATGGTATTCAACTCTATGCTAATCTACTGTATTCCACTCCACTCTATGCTATCCCATGGTATGCCACTTTACTGTATGCTACTCCACTCTACGTGTAGAGTAGGATACACTTTATGCCACTCCACTGCATGCAACTCCACTGTACACCACTCCAGTCTGCACTACTCCACTCTATGCTATTCCACTTTACGCCACTCCACTGTATGCTACTACATTCTGCGCCACTCTAGTGTACTCTCCTCTACTTTAGATAACTCCACTCTACAAAGCTCTACTACACCTTGTGCCACTCTACTGTATTATAATTCCAATCTATCTCTGTACACTCCACTCTCCAAATTTACACTAAACTCTGCCAGTACACTGTATTGCATAACACTCTACTCCACCCTACAACAGTTTCCAGCAATGTACAACACAGCACTCTGCTCTACTGTATGATACACCTCTTCAATTTATAAGTTTCTTTGACTCTATGCTGTGCCACTTCAATGTATGCCACCCTACTCTATGCTAATTCACTGCACCCTACTCCACTCTATCTCACTCCACTATACACCACTCAACTCAGTACTATTCCACTCTATGCCACTCCACTCTTCTACTCTCCACTGAACAGTAGTCCACTGTACGCTATTCCACTGCATGCTACTTCATTTTACGGTAGTCCACTCTGTGCCACTACAGTGTACACCACTCACTCAATGCCTCTCCATTGTATGATACTCTCCTCTACTCTATAAATGTCTGGAACTCTTTGACATTTTACCCCACTCTATCTCGAACACTCCACTGTTCAACTCTATATTCTACTGTATACCCGCACATTCCAATGTACAACACTCCATTCCACTACACAACACTTTTCTATACAACATAGCACTCCACTCTATGAGACCCCACTCCAATTTATAACATATTACAACCTATGCTACACCAGTACACTTCAGTCTATGCCACTCTACTCTACAACACACTGAAACACTCCGTTGTGCTTTGATTCACACTATTTTACACCACTCCACTCGACTGTACACCATTTTACAAGACTTTACCTCACTATACTCTACCATACAACAATCAACTCCATGCAGCTCCACTGTTTCACACACTACAGTACTCTATGCAACTGCACTCTACAACACTGTATGCCACTCTCTGACATTTTACTCATGTCTATACCCCTTCACTCCACTGTACAACACTGTACTATACTGCATGCCACAGTACATCACTTTACTCCACCCTACTCTATGATGCTCTAGTCTACTATACAACAGTGTATGCAACTCTTTGTAGGCCACTATACCCCACTTTATTTCACTGAACTCTGACACAGTACTCCACTCCAGTGGAGTAGTGTACTACTCCACTGTACAACACTCAACTCTATGTTACTCAATGCCATTGTGCTATCTTACATTGTATGTAAATCCTCTTTACCACATTCTACCACACTATACAGTACACCACTTTACACAAATCGAGTAGACTGTATGCTACTCTACTCTACTGTTTCTACATCTCTTTCCAATACTGTACAACACCCCACTACACTCTACTGTACAACATGGTGTCCCAACTTATGACACTTTACTTGACTATATAGTACGCCAGTCCACTCTACTGCACTCCACACCTCTACTGTCTACAACATGCTACTCCACTCTATGACACTTTACTCCACTCTATACTATCCCACTCCAATGTACTCCAATCCAATACATTTCACTCTACTCCCCTCTATCCCACTCTACATCACTGTACTATACATTGCTCCATGCTGCTCCACTCTCCAACACTATACTCCACTGTATGGACTCCACTCTACAACACTTTACTACACGTTACATCATTCTACTCCACTCTACACCCATCTACTCTATGCCACTGTACTACACTGTATGACACTCAATAGCACTCAATTCAACCTCTCTCTATGATGCGCCACTCCACTACATGACACGGCAGTACACTCTATGACACTCTCTTCAACTGTACTCTACTGCACTCGATTTGACAAAACTCCACTCTATGACACTCTACTTCACCCTACACCATTCTAAAACACTCTACTTCATTGTATGACAGTCTTCGATACTCTACTCTATTGCACAATATGCCATTCCCCTGTGCAACTCACTGCTCCAGTTTATGATACTTGACTCCACTATATGGGATACCATGCCAATACACTGTATAACACTTTACTACACCATACAATACAGTACTATACTCTATTCTACTTCACTCAACTCCAACTCACTGCCTTGAGACCCTCATTGGTGAGTAGTGCGCTTTAGAAATTCCTGATTGATTGATTGATTGATTGAATCTACAATACTCCACTCTATGACAATAGACTTTACAACGCTCACCTCCACTGGAATGTACAACACTCCACATAACTCTCCAGTTAAGGCACTGGACTCTACGATTTGATACATATTTGTATTGAAAATTAAAAAAAAAACATTGAAATTCAATAATAAAAACTACACTGTTAAAGGTTAAAGGTTAGTTATAGGTAGGAAAACCTATTTTCTCTATACAAACCAAGTTTGAATTACACAAACTTTAAAAATCCTAAGGTGATAGTCATAACTTTCATTTACAATTTACCCACCACCTTCAAATTATTATAAGGAGGGTACCTTGTACGCACACTATCCAGCAGTGACAGTGGTTTCATCAATGATATAATTTGAAATGTCATGAAGGATGTCGTAAATGATGTTATAGAGCATGTCACGAGTTATGTCATGTGTGAAATCATAAGCAGTGTAGGGTGGGGGCGCAAGTTATAGTTAGTGCTGCTGAATATAACTGGTAATTTTCTATGTTTTTTTAGTTCAAAATGTTAATGTCAGTGAGAAATTCACCTAACTATCATATCACTTTAATCTTTGTTCATTTCTGTGAATTTTTAAGTTTTTTTAAATCAAAAACACATATTTTTATTACACCACATTATAACTTTACTGTAACCTTTGTTTTTCTCAGTGAATTTTTAGAGTTTTTTAACATAATGCAATGATTAATTATTATATGTAAAAGCAACCGTGCATGACCTTCAGCATGCATGGCAGAGGGTTGGCTGCAGGGCACGTGGCTGACCTCCCCATGCCTATTTTGGACCAGGGGATCCCACCAGCCGGGGTTCAGCCTACAAAGGGTGGGTACCCTAGTGCCCACCCAGGGCATCCACCATATCCTGGCTGGGGGCTGCAGGGATATCCCCAAATCCCGCAGCCCCAGCTGGCTCACTGCAACCAGCGGAAGCTGGCATTGCTCCCTCCCATAGGAAGCAGCTAAAAATGCTGCTCCTGGCAGGCGGGAGCAATATTCAGATCTGTTTCCCTGCCACATCACTGCAGGCAGGGAAATAGATCTGAAGTATGCATTTTTAAAGCTCCCGCCAGCTGGGAACAGACTTTGGGGGTCATTACGACCCTGGCGGAAGGCGGAGAACCGGCGGTAAGACCGCCAACAGGCTAGCGGTCTTACCTTGTGGGATTATGACCATGGCGGTTACCGCCATGGTCATCCGCCGGTTCTCCGTTCCGCCCGCCAGGGCGGAGACGACCACCGGGCTGGAGACCTGGGTCTCCAGCCCGGCGGCCGTCACTATACCACCGGTGGTATTTGGACCCGGCTTACCGACGTGGATTTCCAGCGGTTTGAACCGCTATGAAATCCATGGCGGTAAGCACTATCAGTGCCAGGGAATTCCTTCCCTGGCACTGATAGGGGTCTCCCCCACCCCCCACCCCCACCCCGACTCCCTCCCCTACACCCCCCACCACCCCTGCCACCCCCCAAAGGTGGCAGGGCCCCCCTCCCCACCCCGACCCCCAACATCACATAACTCACACACACCCGAAACGCATGCAGGCACCACCAGCACACACACGGACACACCCCGACATACATGCCAACATCCACACACACAGTCAGACACACACACCCACATTCACACATACACGCACACATCCATACAGAAATACCCACAGACATACACGCACTCATTCCCATACACACAACACCCCCACAAGCATACATGCACTCACCCACCCCCTCTACATACTCAGACGCACACCCCCATGCACGCACACAACACACAACACCCCCCCAACCCCTCCCCTAACGGACGATCGTCTTACCTGGTCCGTCGATCCTCCGGGAGGGGATGGGAGCCATGGGGGCAGCTCCGCCGACACCACACCGCCAACAGAACACCGCCACGGCGAATCACAGGACGTGATTCGGTGGACGGTGTTCTGTTGGCGTGGCGGTGGAGGTGGAGCAACCTCCACTTCCCCGCCTCCCGCCAGTATGGCTGTTGGCGGCTCTCCGTCCGTAAAAGGACGGAGAGCTGCCAACGGTCATAATAGGCCGAGCGGCAAACCGCCTGCACTGGCGGTCTTCCACACGGCGGTCCCTCTGCAGTCTTTAAAAAAGACCGCCGAGGTCAAAATGACCCCCTTTATGTTTTCTCTCGTTTGGCGGGACATTTGAAATGGCTCCCACTAAGCAAGAGCAAACACAAGTGAAAAACATTATGGGGGTCATTCTGACCCTGGCGGTCGGTGATAAAGCGGCGGCCAACCCGCCAACAGGCTGGCGGTCCAAAAAATGGAATTCTGACCCTAGCGGGAACCGCCAACACAGCCCGCCACTTTAACACTCCGACCGCCACGGCGGGACACACAAACAGCGCGGCGGTCACCGCCAACAGGCAGGCGGCAGACAATGTACCGCCCACCCTATCACGACTCACCAATCCGCCACCTTTTCCGGGGCGGGAGCCCCGCCGATAAAAACACGGCGGAAACACACTACGAACGGGAAAACGCTCACCTTTATACACTCCACGAGGAAGGAGGACAGCATGGAGCCCGAATTGAACATCCTACCTGCTCTCGTCTACCTGCTCATCTACCACGAGTACGAACTCCGGCGCAGACGACAACGGTGAGTACCGCACCTACGACACAGGGGAAGGGGGGGAGGAGGAAGGGTTACGGGCACACACATACGCAATACACCCACCCCCCAACTATCTACACACCAATGCAGAGCACCAAGTCAAAGTGACCCCACCCAAACCCCCCGGAATAATGAAAAGATATAATTAAAGTGAGAAACTAAATTTATGTATAAAATAGGTTCATTGAAGTCATAGTAAAATAGGAAAATGAATCAAAAAAATTCAAGTTTAAACATTGCGTAACCGATAAATAGAGGCAATAAGTCCAGCACAGTCACTGAAAATTCAACTGTCCGTGGGCCAAAGTGTATCAACACATGGGCAAAGCCCACACAGGAGACCTGAGTCCGTTGGAGAGAACACTGCAGGGGCATCAGATGATAAAACTACAGGCACCTCAGGGGGAAAGGAAGGGGGGGCACCACAGCCACATGAGTCCACGACGCCAGATCCAAGAAGGGGCCACCATGCCCACTGTTCAATCCTGGGGAGTGCAAAGCCTCAGTCTCTCAAGTCTCTACAGTGGGTGGCTTGCCCACTGTCATATCCTGGGGAGTGCAAAGCCACAGTCTCTCAAGTCTCTACAGTGGGTGGCTTGCCCACTGGCATATCCTGGGGAGTGCAAAGCCACAGTCTCTCAAGTCTCTACAGTGGGTGGCTTGCCCACTGGCATATCCTGGGGAGTGCAAAGCCACAGTCTATCAAGTGGATAACAGTCTCCACAGGCAATGGAGGAGGCAGGGTGGCCCGAGTGCAGCGTGAACAGTAGCACAACACAGAACCGGCACTGTCATTGGGCCAGTGGTGCTTGAGACGGCGGGGCCCTGCGGAGCGGGGCTTGAGATGAAGGGCCCAGCGGAGCGGTGCTTGACAGGAAGGGCCCAGCGGAGCAGTGCTTGAGACGGCGGGGCCCAGCGGAGCGGTGCTTGACAGGAAGGGCCCAGCGGAGCGGTGCTTGACAGGAAGGGCCCAGCGGAGCGGTGCATGAGACGGCGGGGCCCAGCGGAGCGGTGCTTGACAGGAAGGTCCCAGCGGAGCGGTGCTTGAGATGGCGGGGCCCAGCGGAGCGGTGCTTGACAGGAAGGGCCCAGCGGAGCGGTGCTTGAGATGAAGGGCCTAGCGGAGCGGTGCTTGAGACGGCGGGGCCCAGCGGAGCGGTGCTTGACAGGAAGGGCCCAGCGGAGCGGTGCTTGAGACGGCGGGGCCCAGCGGAGCGGTGCTTGAGACGGCGGGGCCCAGCGGAGCGGTGCTTGAGATGAAGGGCCCCTGTTCAGCGGTGCTCCTCCCGGCGGTGCCCTGTTCAGCGGTGCTCCTCCCGGCGGGGCCCTGTTCAGCGGTGCCTTTCTGCACGGCGGGGCCCTGTTCAGCGGTGCCTTTCTGCACGGCGGGGCCCTGTTCAGCGGTGCCTTTCTGCACGGCGGGGCCCTGTTCAGCGGTGCCTTTCTGGACGGCGGGGCCCTGTTCAGCGTGCCTTTCTGGACGGCGGGCCCTGTTCAGCGGTGCCTTTCTGCACGGCGGGGCCCTGTTCAGCGGTGCCTTTCTGCACGGCGGGGCCCTGTTCAGCGGTGCCTTTCTGGACGGCGGGCCCTGTTCAGCGGTGCCTTTCTGCACGGCGGGGCCCTGTTCAGCGGTGCCTTTTTGCACGGCGGGGCCCTGTTCAGCGGTGCCTTTCTGGACGGGGGTGCCCTGTTCAGCGGTGCCTTTCTGGACGGCGGGGCCCTGTTCAGCGGTGCCTTTCTGCACGGCGGGGCCCTGTTTAGCGGTGCCTTTCTGCACGGCGGGGCCCTGTTCAGCGGTGCCTTTCTGGACGGTGGGGCCCTGTTCAGCAGTGCCTTTCTGCACGGCGGGGCCCTGTTCAGCGGTGCTTGTTCTGTAAGTCAAGGGAGTCAGACCTGGCCACGACTCCCTGCTCAGTCGCCCTCCGACCGTGCAGTTGCTGGACCCTTCGGGGATGGTGTCCTGGGCCCTTGGGTGTCCTCCCTCACACCCGGGATGGGGCTTGTGGGGCCCTCCTGGTCCGCGCTCCTGCTGGCTGACTTCTCCGCCCTGCTGCCCTTGCCCTCCTTCGATGTGGCTCTCTGGGCCTTGCCTCCCCTGGATGTTGTGGCAGGTGAAGTGGCAGAACTTTGGTACTTGGGGGCAGCCGTGCCAGTCGTCCCGCGGCGGCCCCTTACTTTACGGGTCCTCTTTCCAGGGGGGGGGCTGGCTGTCCCCTTGCTGCTGACCGATGTATCACTGCTGGCAAAAGGGGGACTCCAGAATCCATGCACTACGGTGACCCTTGAAGCCGGGCTGGTGGTGGCTGAGGCGCTCTTGGGACTCTTAGCAGATGGAGGGGGGGGTCAGGTGAGGGAAAGAGGTCAAGAGTGGAGAGGTAAAGTTTTTTAGGACCAGGGTAAAGGGTAGGTGTAGTGGTTATGGGAGTGGAGGAAGAGGAGGTGGTTGTAGGAGAGTCAGGTGTGCTGTCCTTGGGTGAAGGTGCATGGGCTGGAGGGTGTCGTGAGGTGGTTGGCTGTTGGGTGGGTGGCTGCCTGCGTTTGTGTGTCTTGGCAGAGGGGGTGACAGACACAGGGGACGTGTAAATGGCAGTGGGGGTGGTCACTGCACGTGTGCGGACTGTACTGGAGGGTGTGCTGGTGATGGAAGTACTGGCTGTTGGTGGTGTGCATGCAGGTGTGAGTAGAGACGTCACAGGGAGGGAGGAGGGAGACGACGAGGTGGGGGACACAGAGGTGGTAGTGGCTGTTGGCATGTCTGCATCTGGGTGTTGCTTGGGTGAATGTTTGTGTGATCTGTGGTGCTTATGTCTGGATGAGCTGCCCTTGGGTGTTGAGGTGTGTGCAGGCTGGTCTGATGGTGTGGGTGGGATAGGCAGAGGAACATGAGACAGAGACAGGCTGGAGGCAGTTAGAAGAGGGAGGCTGGAAACAGGGACAATGGCTGCCGTCAGTGCTGAGGCCAGAGCATTGAACGATCGTTGATGGGCAGCCTGACCCGAATGAATGCCCTCCAGGTATGCATTGCTACGATGCCCCCTCTCTACCCCCTGGATGGCATTCAAAAGGGTAGACTGCCCAACAATGATGGTCTGTAGGAGGTCAATGACCTCCTCACTGAGGGCAGCAGGGGTAACAGGGGCAGGGCCTGAGGTGCCTGGGGCGAAGGAGACGCCCGCCTTCTTGGGCGAGCGGGCACGGAGCGAAGGCTGAGGGGCTGCTGGGAGGGCGGAGGTGGTGCGCTGGGTGGCGGCTGTACCTGTAGAGGCGGGGGGCACGGATGTTGCCGCCACCGCTAGGGAGCTCCCATCCGAGGACGTGTCGGTGTTGCTGGTGTCACCACGGCTCCCCGTTGTGAAGCTCCCCTCGCCCTCCGTATCACTGGTGGCCTCGGTGTCTGTGCCATGGCCCACCGGGGCCTTGTGAGTTGCAGCTCCCTCGTGCTCCGGTGCCAATTCTCCTCCGCCTGATGATGCTAATGCACACATGCACAAGAAGATAAAGAAAAAGGGAGGGGGGAGACATAAAAACAGGTTGAGTGCATGCATTGTCAACACCGTTGGCGGAGAGGACAGACACAGGAGCCTCATGCACTAAGCCGCGCAATCGGGGTACACTACTCAGTACTTGTGACTAGGCCAACAGGTCTAGGGACAACAAACACGCACATGTGTGATGCAGGACCATGGATAGCTGTACTTGTCACCCTACAGAGGTGGGGGGCGGGGGCACAGGGACATGGCTAAAGGAGAGGACTACACTACAGAAAGCGCCCTGGCCTAATGTCACCCACAGCCCTCTTCCCCCACCCAGGCACCTCCACTGCGCGTAAAGATATCTGAATGTGCTGGTACTCACCCCCTTGTGTCTGCTGTGATGTCCTCACGCGCCCATCCAAATCGGGGTAGGCCACCGCCAGGATCCTGGACATCAGGGGGGTCAGGGTACGACTGGCACCCCTCCTAGGTTGGGAGGCCATCCCCAGCAGTGACTCAGTGGTCTTCCTGGTCCCGCGGCGGATGTCCTCCCACCTCTTGCGGCAGTGGGTGCCCCGTCTGTTGTGGACCCCCAGGTTCCGGACTTCCTTGGCGATGGCACGCCAAATGTCGACTTTCTGATGGGCGCTGACCTATTTGACATGTACAGGGTGGAAATAGAAATATCATAAATTTTCCGCATGATAGATGCGATTGGCCCCCCCTCCCCAACCTTGCCATGTGGCACATGCTCTCATCTGTCGTGCCTTGCACTCGTCATTGTCTCCCCACCCCACCATCTTACATCCACCATACACATCCCAGGCATAGCCCATTCAACGTGCACACAGTGTACTTACCTGTTGGTCTGGAGGACCGTAGAGTCGCGCATACTGGGGCAGGACCCCATCCACAAGTTTCTCCAACTCTTCTGTAGTGAAGGCAGGGGCCCTTTCCACAGTCGCAGCAGCCATTGTATCTCCCAGACCGAGGTCACAGCAGCACTTGCAGTATAGGTCCTCTCCTGTGGATGATCAGGTCTCGAGTGATTAACCAGATAGAAAATGGCGGTCACGCCCGCGGCGGTGCGTACCGCCGCGGTGCGTTCCGCGACCGCCGGCGCACCTAGTCATTGGCTCGTGAAACCCATAGGGTTCGATGTTAACCAATGCGGCTTGGCGCCGCGGTCTTCGACCGCCTACCGCCACGGTGTGTCACGCCAGCGCATTGACCTCACATCCCACTGTCACACTTCTCAGGTCAGGCAGCCGCCATTTCAAGGGCCCACATGGCTTAATTTCTACTGCGTCACACAGGCCTAGGCCTTGCATTGCCACTCATACAAGCAATTCAATGCATTGAGAATTGTGTACTGTGCAAGCTGTAGTTACGTACCTGTGGGTTGCTTGACTCTGTACTCCATGTTGTCCTTCCTAGGCACCGTCCGCTGGGACTTGCGAGGAGAAGGATGAATCCTCCCGTGTACCGACCGCTGGTGGACCTGTCGACAATGGAGGAACGTCATATAATACTTCGATACCGACTTGACCGAGCCACTATACATGAACTGTGTGCCCAGCTGGAGCCAGCACTGATGTCCCCCATCCGCCAACCCACAGGAATTCCCCCTCTGGTGCAGGTTCTGTCAGTCCTCCATTTTTTGGCAAGTGGGTCTTTTCAGACAACAGTGGCCATGTCATCAGGGATGTCTCAGCCTATGTTTTCTAAGATTTTGTCCAGAGTGTTGTCTTCCCTGACGAAATACATGCGGAGCTACATTATTTTCCCTGACGAAGGTGATTTGGCCACTGTGAAGGGTGACTTCTATGCCCTTGGACATATCCCCAACATCATTGGTGCCATTGATGGGACCCATGTGGCCTTAGTACCCCCAAAAGACGATGAGCAGGTGTACAGAAACAGGAAAAGTTACCATTCGATGAATGTCCAGGTGGTCTGTTTGGCTGACCAGTACATCTCCCATGTAAATGCCAAGTTCCCTGGGTCAGTGCATGACGCATATGTTATGCGAAATAGCAGCATCCCTTATGTGATGGAACAGCTACAGAGACACCGTGTGTGGCTAATAGGTGACTCTGGTTACCCCAACCTGCCGTGGCTACTGACCCCAGTGAGGAATCCCCGGACCAGGGCAGAGGAACGGTACAATGAGGCCCATGGGCGATCTAGGAGGATCATAGAAAGGACCTTCGGCCTCCTGAAGGCCAGGTTTAGGTGCCTGCATATGACAGGGGGATCCCTAATGTACTCATCCAAGAAGGTGTGACAGATCATCGTGGCCTGCTGTATGCTTCACAATCTTGCATTGCGACGCCAGGTGCCTTTTCTGCAGGAGGATGGTCCAGATGGTGGTGTTGTAGCAGCTGTGGAGCCTGTGGAGAGTGAAGAGGAGGAAGACGACGGGGACGACACGGACAACAGGGACACAGTCATAAAACAGTATTTTCAGTAGCACCCAGGTAAGAATCCCCCACGCCATTTTACATTTATTTCTGGCCTCCTGCATCTCTACTTTCTGTGTTTCCCCCCAGTTCCTTTCAACTGAATTGTGACTTTCCCTTGCCTTTTCAGAGCTGTATGACCCAATGCGTGACTTCTGGTTTGTTCGCCCATGGAGTAAAGCACATTGACATTGGTATGTTGTCATCACAATGTAACTGAACATTTTTGAACCGTTATGTGTAATACATTTGTTAAAATACAAGCAGACTCCTGAGTGTTTTAAGTGCAATTAGTGATTTATTTAAAGTGCTACATATAGGTCCATGATAGTAAAATGGTGATGGGTGGGGGTGGAGTGATGTCCATGGCAGAGTCCAGTTCTCGGTCGCACAGGTGCATTGTCCATATGCCTGTGGAAGGATGGAGCAGGGGCAGTTCAAGGTTGGACAGGGTGACGATGTGGGACAGTGGAATGACATCCGGGGGTATCTTCTGCTGGCGGGGGTCTTGGCATCCTACTCTGTCTTCCTTTGTGATCTCAGGTTCCTCTTGCGGGGTGGTTGATCTTCAGCAGGAGGTGGGGTTCTGGTGGCCTGTCGTTGTGTGGGAGCCTCCTGTCCACTAGCGCCGGCGGAGGTGGTAGGCTGTTCCTGGTCCGGGCTTGTGACAGGGGCCCTTTGGGGTGCCACATGGTCCCGCAATGTGGTGACTATTAGGTTCAGGGCCAGTACGATGTTCCTGAGCTCCTCTCTGTACCCCATGTACTGTTCCTCCTGCTGTGCCTGGATCTCCTGGAACCTGGCCAGTACCGTCGCCATCGTCTCCTGGGAGCGGTGGTATGCTCTCATGATGGTGGTGAGGGCCTCTTGGAGAGTCGGTTCCCTGGGCCTGTCCTTCCCCCCCTGTCGCACTGCAGCCCTCCCAGTTGCCCTGTTTCCCCGGGCCTCTGTCACCTGGACGGTGTGCCCACTACCACTGCCCCCAGGTCCCTGTTGTTGTTGGGGTGTTGGGTCAGCCTGGGTGCCCTGTAGTGGCGGACACACCGCTGATTGACCTGTCCTGGAGACAGAGGCATGGGCCCGCTGGGTGGGAGCTGTGCTGATATTCCCAGAGGGGGTTAGGTCTGCTGTGGCCTGTGTCTGTGTGTGGGGAACCGACTGTCCAGAGGTCCCCGATGGTCCGGGCTGGTCATCAGGTTCTAGGTCGACAGAGCTGCTGTCCTCACTGGGGGCCTGTTCTGGGGGTGGGATGGACATATCTGGACCCTCCTGGCCGGTGTGTTGGCGTTCGGGCCCTGCAGGGGTGAAAGAGTATGGTTATTGCTTCTGTGTGTTCCATGGCGTGCGATTTGTGGGTGCCCTTGTCCCCCAGTGCTGGCATTCCCTTGTGGCAGGAGTTGTGAGGGTGGTTTGTGGGGGGGATGGGTATGTGCAGTGGTCATGCATAGGTGATGGGTGTCCATGGTTTGTGTTGGCATTCAGGGTTTGGTTTTGGGTTGGGTGGGTTGTGCTGGTGAGACATTGGCAGGGAGGATGTGTGCTGGGGGGTTGGGGGTGAGGGTGGGGGTGTGGGTTGGCATGCTGGTGGTTGGGGGGGGGAGTAGTTGAGACTAGACTTACCAGAGTCCATTCCTCCGCCTACTCCAGCGAGGCCCGCAGGATGCAGGATGTTAAAGACCTCTTGCTCCCATGCTGTGAATTCGGGAGGAGTGGGTGGTCGTCCGCCGCCAGTCTTCTGCACAGCGATGTTGTGTCTTGAGACCATCGACCGTACCTTCCCCCGTAGGTCGTTCCAGCGCTTTCGGATGTCTTCCCGGTTTCTGGGATGCTGTCCCACAGCGTTGACCCTGTCGACGATCCTCTGCCATAGCTCCGCCTTCCTGGCTATTGTGGTGTGTTGCACCTGTGTGCCGAAGAGCTGGGGCTCTACCCTTATAATTTCCTCCACCATGACCCTGAGTTCTTGGTCCGAAAACCTGGGGTGTCTTTGGGGTGCCATGGGGTGGTGTGGATGAAGTGTGGGGTGGTGTTTGTGGTGATGTGAGTGGTGGTGTGTGGTGATGTGTGCGTTGATGTGGTGTGGTTGATGATGTTGGGTTCCTGTGTGTGTTGGGGTTTTCGATTGCTGTGCTCTCTCTCTCTCTCTCTCTCTCTCTCTATCGCCTTCTCTCCGATTTCCAACTAGTGGGGGTTTGTGGGTGATGTGGGTGTGTGTTTTATAGTTGCTTGGATGTGTGGGGGTGGTGTTTGTATGTGTATCAGGTGTGTGTATTTCAAATTGTCCAATGTGGCTGTGTTTTGGAGCTGGGTG
This sequence comes from Pleurodeles waltl, assembly GCF_031143425.1. Taxonomy (NCBI): domain Eukaryota; kingdom Metazoa; phylum Chordata; class Amphibia; order Caudata; family Salamandridae; genus Pleurodeles; species Pleurodeles waltl. Next base: position 452,950,578 of record NC_090448.1, on the reverse strand, counting down.
TGTATTTTGACCGCGGCGGTGTGTACCGCCAATGGAATACCGCGGTTGAATGACCGCCGCATGGATTCGTGGGTCGTAATGGCATGGGCGTGTTTGTGTTGGCGTGACGGTGGAGGTTTGGTCATCTACAGTTTATCGCGGCCCGCTGATGAGGCGGCCTTCCGTGGATGTCGGGTTTTTGGCGGCTTGGCAGTTGTGGGTCAGAATGACCATGGCGGTTTACCGCGGCCGCGGCGGTAGAATGGCGGTCTTCTGACCGGCGGTAAGAGCCTTTTACCGCCGAGGTCAGAATGACCCCCTATGTCCTGAAGTGTGTGCAACCCAGAACATAGCCTGTGAGCCGTCCACGTAGGTGTGCTCCCCAGGGCCATTAGTGTCTCAAGGAGGGGGGCATGTGACTCCCCTCCTCATATTATTTATTTTCAGCCAGGAGAGGGCTCCCCAGGTTCATTAGTGGCTTTGAGAGGGGGCTGTCAAGCCCCCCACCCTAAAAATAATCAGCAACATGAATGGGCTCCCCAGAGCCGTTTTAGGTTTGGGAAGCGGCTGCATGGCCTCCTCCCATTATTTTGTATTTTAGGCCCTGGGGGGTGAGCTTCCTGGGGCTCCCCGAGGCTCAGGAAAGGAGGCCGCATGGACCACCTCCCCAGAATACTAAGGCCCATATTTCTAATTTTTTAGTGCCGCATTTGCGTAATTTTTTTACGCAAAAGCAGCGCAAACTTACACAACGCAATTGTATTTTGTACGTTTGCGCCGATTTTGCGTCAAAAAACGACGCAAATGCAGCACTAAAAAAGTATAAATATGGGCCTAAATGTCAGCCACAGGGGTGGGCTCCTCCAGGCCCCATCAGGCCTGGGTAGTGTAGGAGATGACAAGAAAAACCCACTCATCACAGTCACTACAGAAAATATTACACTCTAAAAGAACAAAAATGAATTCACCTCTATCAAGGATTTCAGATCATTTTGAAGGTGGAACTACAGAGAAATAGCACTTGCTTTGCCTTGACCAAGAGCAAGAATTTAGGGTAATTTGTACTTTATGAAAGCGGAGCATCAACTGGGGCACCTGCTTTCTTTATATTTGTAAGTGCCTCCCGTTCAGGTTTAATTTGTGTGAATAAACATCAGTGCCAGAACGCATCCTGACCTGCTTATATATCCAACAAAAGGTCACAGTTTTGCACAAAATGTCTACCCAACTGAAGTACTTTCTACTGGCTAATTAGTAAGTGCTACCTCATTGGGTAAATGTATAGTGCAAATTCCACACTACAGCTGTGTAAAGGACCCCACAGTAATGCCTCCAGTGACCTTGTGTGTCTGTAATTTTGGTAATGTGCTTTTTCCTTGAGTGTCTTCATACAGAAATCTGAACTAACATGAATCCTTATGTAGAGAAGATGACAAGACTACAAAGAGTTGAATCTTCACCAAACAAGGCTACTTCCTCTTAATTATATGTAGCAAGTGCTTCTTTGTTTGGTAGAGATTAGAGATGTGCTGATATTCATCTTTACTGGGGACCACAGGGGGAAGCCTCAACGCCCTCACGGTTCATGCTGGCACCTTGCCTCCAGCGGGAACCGGCATTGCTCCCACACACAGAGAGCAGCTAAAATCCGTCTCTCTGTTTGCAGGAGCAATCCTTGAGAGTGGGCAGGAAAACATATGAAAAGGCAACTTCCAGGGAACCAGTGCAGTTTTGTGCTCCCGGGTACTCTTGCTTGGTGCGAACTTTCATAACTCCTGCCAAGCAACAGCAAACTGCAATATCCAGATTGTGGGCAACTCGGAAGACAGGCCATGGGGCTGGGGTGGCGGTCCCCAGGGCCATTAGTGGCTCCAGGAGGAGGGCCACGTGGTTCTCCTTTTTTAGGGCCAGCCCCAGGGAGATGATAGTCCCAGAAGCCAAAAATGGCCTTGGAAGTGGGTCACATGGCCCACCTCCTTCTTTCTTTTGAATTTCAGACCCCAGGGAGGTGGTGGTCCATGGGGACCTACAGGCCGAAGGAGGGAGGCCACGCGGCACTCCTCCAATCTTTATTGAAGCCTCTGAGAGGCGATGGTCCCTGGGGCTCTCAAGAGCTTGAGGAGACCGGTCTACGGGTCCCCTCCTATTTACTATTGAAGCTCCGGGGAGGTGATGGTACCCGGGACTCTTAAGAGCCTGAGGAAGGGGGTGCGCGCAGCATCCTCCAATATATTACTAAAGCCCTGGGGTGGTGGTAGCCCCCAGGACTCTAAGGAGCTTGATGCGGAGGATCCATATGGCCCCCTCTATTTATGTTACAGATCCGCATGCCCCATGGATCTGGTCCACCAAGGGGTTAAATGTAAACAAGCATGCAAGCGTGAGACACAATGCTTATTTTTTTTTTTTTTTTTTTTTTCACCGAGATTCGTGGATCCTCTCTGAATTTTCCACAAAAAGTAAAAAATAAACAGCTTATTGGCCCAGGTGGGGTCCGTATGAGACCCCAGCATCAGGCCTAGGGGTTCAGGGTATTCCTAACATGCCCCCTTTTCTTTATTTTTAAGTTTGTTTCTTAGGACTTGGCTGAGTCCGAGGCCCAAAATGGCTGCCAACACTTCCTGGTTGATGTGCTGGGAGGCAATCAGATATCAGCCAGGGACTGTTGGATCTGCACATGAGCAGCGTCCCTACATAACAACTACTGTTCTGCCAAATTTGGTGTAATTCCGTCCAGTGGTTCGGGCTGTAATCGTATTCATAATTCATAATTGCATTTGGTAAACACGTTTTGAGACCCTCCCTTTTCTCAGCCCTGACTTTATGAATCACCCCAAAACTTTCAGGACAGCAGTTAAAGTGAGTGGCAAACTAGTTTTAACCCCTTTGCTGCCAGACCTTTTCCCCTCAGGTGCCAGGCCTCTTTTTGGCTATTTTGGGCAGTTCGCACTTAGGCCCTCATAAAGTTTTGTACACAGAAGCTACCCGTGCCAAATTTGCATTTTTTCCCCCACATCCTAGGGATCCTAGAGGTACCCAGAGTTTGTGGGATCCCCTGAAGAAGACCAAGAAATTAGCCAAAATACAGCGATTTCTTTCTTCATAAAAATGGGAAAAAAGTGTTGCAGAAGAAAGATATCGTTTTTTTTTCACTGAAAATGGCATCAACAAAGGGTTTGGGGTGCTAAAATCACCATCTTCCCAGCTTTCAGGAACAGGCAGACTTGAATCAGAAAAACCAATTTTTCAACACAGTTTTGGCATTTTACTGGGACAATCCCCATTTTTACTATTTTCTTGTGCTTTTAGCCTCCTTCCAGTTAGTGACAGAAATGGGTCTGAAACCAATGCAGGATCCTGGAAAGCCAAACATTTCTGAAAGGTAAACAAACTTTTGAATTCACCAAGGGGTCATTTGTGTAGATCCTACAAGGTTTTCCTACAGAAAATAACAGTTGAAATAAAAACATATTTAAATTGAGGTGAAAAAAACAGCCATTTTTACCCATGTTTGACTCTGTAACTTTTTCCTGCATTGTCAGATTTTTTAATGCAATATACCATTGCGGGGATATATAGGGCTTGTAGGTTCATCAAAAACCCTAGTTACCCAGAGCCAATAAATGAGCTGCACCTCGCAATGGGTTTTGATTCACATTCCTGAACTCCGGGGTGCCCATACTAGCATGTGAATTACAGGCCATTTCTCAAATAGACATCTTTTTTACATACTCTCATAAATTTGGAAGGAAAAAATGTAGAGAAAGACCAGGGACAATAACACTTGTTCTGCTATTCTGTATTCCCCTAAGTCTCCTAATAAAAATGGTACCTCACTTGCATGGGTAGGCCTAATGTTCGCGACAGGAAACGCAACATGGACACATCACATTTTTACATTGGAAACAATGAGTTTTTTGGAAATTGCCTAGCTGTGGATTTTGATCTCTAGCTCAGCCGGCACGTAGGAAAACGTACCAAACCTGTGGATTTTTTTAAACTAGACACGGAGGGGAATCCAAGATGGGGTGACTTGTGGGGGTCTCGCCAGGTTCTGTTACCCAGAATCCTTTGCCAACCTCAAAATTGGGCAAACAATATACTTTTTCCTCACATTTTGGTGACAGAAAGTTCTGGAATTTGAGAGGAGCTACACATTTCCTTCCACCCTGCATTCCCCAAGTCTCCCGATAAAAATAATACCTACTTGTCTGGCTAGGCCTAGTGTCCGCGAAAGGAAAGGCCCCAAAACACAACTTGGACACATCACATTTTCCCAAAGAAAACAGAGCTGTTTTTTGCAAAGTGCCTATCTGTGGGTTTTGGCCTCTAGCTCAGCTGGCACCTAGGGAAACCTACCAAATCTATGCATTTTTTTTAAACTAGACACCTAGGGGAATCCAAGATGGGGTGACTTGTGGGGCTCTCACCAGGTTCTGTTACCCAGAATCCTTTGCAAACCTCACAATTTGGCCAAAAAAACACTTTTTCCTCACATTTCGGTGTCAGAGAGCTCTGGAATCTGAGAGGAGCCACAAATTTCCTTCTGCCCAGCATTCCCCCAAGTCTCCCGATAAAAATGGTATCTCACTTGTGTGGGTAGGCCTAGTGACCGTGAAAGGAAATGCCCCTAAACACTATGTGGACACATGAAAATTATCAAATACAAAACTACCTGTTTTTGCGGGGGGCACCTGCATTTTTGGTCTTGGGCTCAGCAGCCATATAGCGAAACCTACCCAACCCAAACATTTCTGAAAACTAGACACCTGAGGGAGTACAGGGAGGTGTGACATGCGTGCATCCCCCAGTGTTTTCTCACCCACAATCCTCAGCAAAGCTCAAATTTAGCTAGGCAGATATGGCCAACTGCCCCCTGAGACAAAACACACACATTAACACACCCCAATCCCTGGTGCCTAAGCCGTTTCTTCCCCCCTGGGGGCAGATCGGCCTAATAGAAATAGGCCGATCTGCCCCCTAGGGGGGCAGAAATGGCCTAAAATAAATTCCCCCCCCCAGGGGAGCGACCCTTGCCTAAAGGGTCGCTCCCCTTGCGTGAAATTGGCATAAAAATAAAATCCCTTGTGCCTAGTGGTTTCTGCCCCCTCCAGGGCAGTTCGGGCTAATAAACATAGCCCAATCTGCCCCCAAGGGGGCAGAAATGGCCTAAAATAAATTTGCCCCCCAGGGGAACGACCCTTGCTTAAAGGGTCGCTCCCCTCATGTGAAACTGACCTAAAAACAAAACAATCCCTGGTGTCTAGTGGTTTCTGACCCCTTTGGGGGCAGATTGGCCTATTAAAAATCGGTTGATCTGTCCCCAAGGGGGGCAGAAATGGCCTAAAATAAATTTGCCCCATGGGTGCGACTCTTGCTTAAGGGGTCGCTCCTCACATCTAAAAAAATAAAACAAACAAAAAATAATAGTTATCCCTGGTGCCTAAAAGTTTCTGCCCCCCACGGGGGCAGATTGGCCTAATTAAAATAGGCCAATCTGCCCCCAAGACGGCAGAAATGGCCTAAAACAAATTTGCCCCCCCCCCCCCCAGGGGAGCGACCCTTGCCTAAGGGGTCACTGCTCTCATGTGAAACTGACCTAAAAACAAAAAAAATCCCTGGTGCCTAGTGGTTTCTGCCCCCCTTGGGAGCAGATTGGCCTAATAAAAATAGGCTGATCTGGCCTAAAATTAATTTTGCCCTCAGGGGCGCGACCCTTGCCTAAGGGGTCGCTCCCCACATATAAAAGAATAAAAGAAACAAAAAAAAAACAAATGATCCCTGGTGTCTAACGGTTATTGGCCTAATTATAATAGACTGATCTGCCCCCAGGGTGGGCAGAAATTGCCTAAAAATAAATTCCCCCCCTCGGGAGTGGCCCTTGCCCCAGGAGCCGCTGCCTTTATTCAATGATGAAAAAAACAAACCATTTCCCTGGTGTCTAGTGGCATTTCAGCTGCCCGATCGCATCGCTGACGTCATCAGATGCCACAAGGGAGTGAAGGTGGGGGCGGGGTGGAAGGGGAAGCGATTCCCCTTCCATCCCTGCCCAGAGGAGGGGGATGCGAAGCCCCCGGGGGGAGCGCTAGCGCTTCCCCTAAGGGCCCCTATCTGGACGTAGCGGTTACGTCCTGGGCACTGCACCCGAGCGGTGCTGCCCAGGACGTAACCGTTACGTCCAGAGCATCCATGGGGTTCACGTTTTGAGGATTCATAAAACGGCGCCAAAGTTATTGGCAAAACAACAAACGTTTTTCCTATAATAACTAGGTCCAAACTATAACTACCTATATAATTCATATATTTTTTTCACTGAAAACACCAAAGAATACAGGGACACTATAGTTAAGAAATAGAGTTTAAAAACAAAAAAACAAAAAAATCACTAAAAATTACAAAGGTTACAGGGACACTAAAGTTAGGTTCAGATTTTACACATAATGAATAATAGATATTCAGCAGGTATAGTTATACTTAACTCAAGAAATTACAACTCATGTCACAAGGTAACTATAACTTGCACCCCCACATTGCACAGGTTTCACACCAGTAATTCTATTGCAAATGTTGGAATGACACTATCAGTTATGCAATGGAAGATGTCATGACTGATGTGGGATAATTAACAGTGCACGGCAAGGCCTTTCCCTCTTTATCATATGGCTGAGCCCCAGGTGATGGCGTCCCCGGAGCATGAGAAGAGGGACTGCATGCCCTCTTCCCCATTTACAATATGGCTGGGTCTTGGGAGATGGAGTCCCCATGAGTGGTTGAATGGGTGTGTGCGAATGGGTCTGTGAGTTGGTGTATGTTTTTTTAGTTGGGGTCTAGATCTGCCACAGATTCACACGGGGGTTTCGCTAAGCACCACAGTGGATCCATGCTTCCTTTCACATCCTAAAAAAGCAATGTTGGGCAATTTCTTGCCCATGAGGTGTCCCCCACAGACCCCTCCAGGAGGCCCATGGAGTCGGGATAACTCTACTGACCCCATTTATTCTATTTACACTTTATTTCCCCCAGGGAACACTGCCCTGATTCACAAAATGGCAGCCGCAACTTTTCTCTCAGGTTGCGGCCATCGAATCATGGCATTGCTGTGGGCAGGTGGTTCAGCGGATCCTCCATGGTAGATCCACGGTGGATCTGCATCTCTAAATATATATAAATAATTTTTCTTAATAACTCCAAACCTACTAAACATATTTACAGCAAATTACAAAAAGCACTATTTATCGATTTCGATCTATCTTTCTGCCATATCTTCTCAGCCCCCGCTGGACGAATTACCCTGATTTTTTCAGACAGTAGCTGATGTGAGTGGCAAACTAGTTCTGAACATTTCAAGAATATTTAATGAGTTATAGTTACTTGAGGTAACTCTAACTATAACTGGTGAATTTCTATAGTTTTGTACGTTTAAAATGTGAGCCTAACTATAAGGTTCCTGTAACCTTTGTTTTTTAAAGTGAATTTCTATGTTTTTTTTAAATTCTATTTCCTAACTATAATATCCCTGTAACCTTTGTTTTTTCAGTGAATTTCTATGGATTTGTTAATGTATAGTAATTTTCATTACTATACGTTAATCCAACCACCACGGTGCACGGCCGTACCTGGCCTGTGGCCAGGCCCTGAGGCCAACCCCCTATAAGCACCCAGCCTTTGTACCATGCACAGCCTTTACCCATGCGCAGCGGAGGTTGCCCGCAAAACCTGTCCTGCAGCCAGATTCTGCGGCCAACCCCCCTTACCACCCAACCCTATGCTGTCTACAGTCCTTTGGCCGTGCGCAGCGGAAGTTGGCTGCCGCTTCTAATGGTGTCAGAACAGGTGTGAGAGGGTGTTTCTAGGGGTGAGAGTGGCTGTGGGAGTGTCAGTCTGGGTGTGAGAGTGCATACATTAGTGTTTTAGTGGGTGCATCAGTGTGTGCGCAGGGCTATGACTGGGTGCCTGAGGGTGTCAGTGGGTCTGTGAGTGAGTGTGTGAGAGTTTAAGTAGATCTGTGGGTGGGTGCATAACTATTTGCGTTGGTCTGTGAGTTGACTGGGTACGTGAGATTGTGACTGGGTCTGTGAGTGGGTGCAAGAGGGTCTGAGTAGGTCTGTGAGTGGGTACGTGAGTGTCTGAGTGGGTCTGTGAGTGGGTGCGTAAGTGTCTGAGTGAGTGTGTGAGTAGGAGAAAGATTGAAAGAGAGAGAGAGAGAGAGAGAGAATGAGAGTGAGAGGGAGAGAAATAGAGAGTTGTTTAGGCTTTGATATACAATAAACTTAGAATTAGATATTTCTGGACAAATTGAAAAGAAAAATGTGTTTGTCATTTAAAAAGAGTAATACCACCTTTTAGTATGAGGCTTAAACATTTGTAGTTAAAAAAAGGAGAGAAACAAGTCCGGCTGGACTCGAACCCTCAGCGCTCAGTGTGAAGGTCTGAAGGCCATCAGTGGCTCCATCAGGGGGGACCCCCTCCAACTAAGAATGCCCCAAGGACACAGGGATGTGGTTGTCCTCGGAGCTAAGAGGGTCAGAAACAGACCCCCTATCATTATTTTCTATATAGTCCCGGGAGATGGTGGTCCTTTGGGCTGTGGGGGCCATGCGCCCCCTGAACTTAATATTTGGAATGCCCAAGGGAGGTGGTAGTCTCCGATGTGTGATGGTCTGAGTGGATCTGTGAGTGGGTGTGTGAGTGTCTGAGTGGGTCTGTGAGTGGGTATGTGAGGATCCGAGTGGGACTGTGAATGGGTGTATGTGGGTCTGAGTGGGTCTTTGAGTGGGTGCCTGAGGGTCTGAGTGGGTGTGTGAGTAGATGTGTGATGGTCTGAATGGGTTTGTGAGTGGGGGGATGTGCAACCTTCATTTAGGAGGAGTGGGTGAATGCCCCCCTCCCCATGCCTCCTAGAGGCCCCAGGGATCCCATCTCCTGGGGCTGATATTTCAATGAAGAAGAAGGGGATCTCCCCTCCCCAAGTAGCCTACAGCAGCCTGGACAGGAAATGCATGTCTGCTCTCACCCGACTGGAGATTTTGAAAAATGCCTTCACAGGGTGGGAGCAAACTTTGGTTTCCTTGCCAACACTCCTGTGGGCAAGCAGACACTGATTCCTTCTACCCGATGGGACCATGCAGAAATAGATTCTTCAGCCAGGCAGTTTGGGGAACCAGCTGCGGCGGCGGTGGTCATGCACTGGTAGATACCCCCATATTACATCACTTGTGACTTCTTCTATGACAACATTGACAATATCACTGCAACATTTGCAATGAAATTATTGATGACAAAGCTGTGCATGGAGAGGACTTGAATTATAGTTACCTTCGAGCACTATTTATAGTAACTTGAGATAAATATGACTGTAACTGGTGAGTTTCTGTTTCTTTATGTCTAAAACGTTAGCTTGTTCCTGAACATTTCACCTAACTGTAACATTACATTAACCTTTTGTTTTTTTTCAGTTAAAATATCTATAGTGAAGGCAGTACATATAAATGTGAATTTGAGGCGTAAGTATATATATTTATGTATTTTCACAATTTAAAAACATACATATACACACAAAAACAATTAATAATGATTTAAATACGGTACACTAATCACAGATGTATAAAATGTGAATGAACAATGTTTCAAATGTTCATAAACAAAATGTGTTTTAAATTTATGAGACATGAAATTTCCTATTACCACATCTATATTTTTATTTATTTCTATGTGTTTTTAGCACTTATAGGTCAGCCAACATCACAGAAAAGCATTTAGAGGCCTATCTCAAGGAAAGTGTGGACCCTGTATATTCATTGTCGCCGTAACCTGTACTGCCATAAGTGGTGAGTTGACCAGCATCTGTGGACAAAGGTATTAGCGAGAGAGGTCTAGCTTGGAAAGCCCACCCAGAAGCAGAAGGGTGTGAGGCATATCCTGACCCCCTTATGCCTACATCCAAACATGCATCCAAATCTATAAGCACACGTGACCTGAAGGCATCAGACCCATACTCAGTCTCAGAATAACACCAACCAACCCAGTACCCTCTACCTTTCACACATACACCACACACCCCATATACCTTTACTCCTCCCTCCCAAACCACCACTACTACTCCCAAAACCCCTGAAACCCCCCCACCTCCAATAATTATTCGAGGTGCCTGGACTCCAACTCCTCGAGGAATGAAACAACCCCTTTTTGGAGGAGGTTTTATTATTATGTATAATAATGGACCTGGGAGGCAAGATTTGTAGCGGTGATACTGCATCTCACAACTGCGGATTGCTTGATTTGTATTTTGACTGTCATTAAAAAACTATGGGGGTCATTACAACATTGGCGGTAAAAGCCGCTTACCGCCGTGCAGAAGACAACCAGCACACCGCCGCAGCCGCGGAATTCCACCACGGTCATTATGACCCACAGGCCGGAATCCGCCAAAATCTAGACACCCACACACGTCCGCGACACCAAAGGTCAGTGATAAACTGGCGATAAGAAATCCTCCACCGTCACGACAACAGGAATACGCCAACACTATCACGACCCACAAATCCACGCAGCGGTCTTTCAACTGCGGTATTCCATTGGCGGTACACACCGCCGCGCTCAAAATACACACACATTTACAAAACACATCCACATTGGAAAATTCGAAATACTCACACCTGATACACATACACACACCACTCCCACACACCCAATACACTATTAAACACACACCCACATCACCCACAAACCCCTACAACAACAATTGCGACTGAAGGCCAGAGAGAGACACCACCATCTACAAACGAGCATCCACAGGCACTCAACACCATCACCCACATAACATCCACGCACCTCACACAACACACCACTAAATATCACCCCACACATCACAACACACACCACCCCACACATCACCCACACCACCCCATGGCACGGCCAAGACACTCCAGGTTCTCTGAGGAGGAGCTGAGGGTCACGGTGGTGGAAATCATCCGGGTAGAGCCACAGCTATTCGGATCACAGGTGCAGCACACTTCCATAGCTAGGAAGATGGAGCTACGGCGAAGAATCGTGGACAGGGTCAACTCAGTGGGACAGCACCCAAGAAATAGGGATGACATCAGGAAGAGGTGGAACAACCTACGGGGGAAGGTGCGTTCTGTGGTCTCCAGGCACCACATTGCGGTACAGAGGACTGGCGGTGGACCCCCCACCTCCTCCCCCACAACTAACAACATGGGAGGAGCAGGTCTTAGCTATTCTGCATCCTGAGGGCCTCGCAGAAGTAGCTGGAGGAATTGACTCTGGTAAGTCAAATCTTTCACTGCTTCATCCCCCACCCTACTTGCATGCTATCACATACCCCCACCCTTGCCCTCACCCCATCACTCCTACTCCTCACACATGTCCCAACATCACAAACCTCCCATCCCAACACCAAGCCCTGCATGCAACACCAAAGCATGGACACCCATCACTAAAGCATGGCCACTGCACATACCCATACACCCCCCTAAACCATCATCACACAAGGTCCAACACAGGAATGCAAGCACTGGGGTACACTGTCACCCACCCATTGCACACAATGGCACACACAGATGCAATAATCATGCTTTTACACCCCTGTAGGACCCCTACCCAACGTCACCAGAAAGGAGGGTCCAAACATGTCCACTCCACCCACAGAAGAGGCCCACAGTGATGACAGCAGCTCTGTCCAACTGGATCTAGACGACCAGCCCGGCTCATCTGGGACCTCGGGACAGTCGGTTCCCCTCACACTGGCACAAGCCACTACAAGGCTTTCCCCCTCTGGAAACACCAGCACAGCACCCACCCAGCGGGCCCATACCTCTGTCCCCAGGACACGTCAATCAGCAGGGTGTCCACCACTACAGGGAACCCAGGCTAACCCACCACCCCAACAACAACAGGGACCTGGGGGCAGTGGCAGTGGGCACATGGTTCAGGGGACAGAGGCCCAGGAACACAGGGGAACTGGGAGGGCTGCTGTGCGACAGGGGGAGGACAGGCTCAGGGAACCCACTCTCCACGAGGCCCTCTCCAACATCATGGGAGCCTACCACCATTCCCAGGAGACGATGGCAACAGTACTGGCCAAGTTTCAGGAGACCCAGCGGCTGCAGATGGAACAGTATTTGGGCTTCAGGGAGGAACTCAAATCCATCAATTCCACCCTGGGCACCATTGTAGGGGTGCTGAAGGAACTCGTCAACACCAGGAGGGACACTGTGGCACAACAAGGGGCCCCTGACACTAGCCTGGACGATGAACTGCCCACCACCTCCGCCGGCACTAGTGGACAGGAGGAACCACCACAGGACCACCACACCAGCACCCCACCCCCTGCAGAGGGAGAACCACCCCACAAACGGTCCCTGAGATCCAGGACAAAGACAGAGAACGATGCCAAGACCCTCGCGAAGAAATGAAACCACCCTGATTGCCATCCATTTGTCCCACCTTGTCACCCTGTCCATCCTTAAACTGCCCCAGCTCCACTTCCTATGCCCCTTTGGACAATGCACCTGTGAGACTAATAGACTGGACTCTGCCATGGACATTCCTCCACCATCACCCCTCACCATTTAACAACCCCCTCCGATATTGAGCATTTAAATAAACTCGCTCAAAGCACAGAACAATCTGGAGTCTGTCTGTGATTTCGAAATAGTGTATCAGCAATTACAGTGCCAAAATGCTCTTTCAAATGTAATGTCAACATGCCTATGTCACACAGCTCTAATCCATGAGGAAACAAAGCAGATGTCACACAGTGGGACCCACATCTGTGAAATCGTAAGGGAAAGTGACAACTCAGTGACCATACACTGGGTGAAAATGACAGACAGTATAGAGGTATTAGATTTAAACTAGATGTAGCAGGCAGTGTTGTCTTCTTACCTGTGTCTCACTGGAAGTATTGCAGGATCATCGTGTTCCTGTTGTCGATGTCCTCTTCTTCTGCTTCCTCGTCTTCACTGTCCACAGGCTCTACAGCTGCCACAACACCTCCATCTGGACCATCCTCCTGAAGAAAAGGCACCTGTCATGGCAAACCAAGTTGTGAAGCATACAGCAGGCCACGATGTTCTGGCACACCTTCTTTGGTGAGTAGAATGGGGAACCACCTGTCATATGAAGGCACCTGAACCTGGCCTTCAGGAGGCCGAAGGTCCGCTCTATAATCCTCCTAGTTCGCCCATGGGCCTCATTGTTGCGTTCCTCTGCCCTTGTCCTGGGAAACATAGGCTGGGACATCCCTGATGCTATGGCCTCTGTTGTTTGAAAAGACCCACTTGCTAGGAAATGGAATACTGACAGCACCTGCACTTGAGGGGGGATTCCTGTGGGATGGTGGATAGCTGACATCAGGTCTTGCTCCAACTGGGCACACAGTTCCTGGATTGTGGCACGATCAAGCCTGTAGGTGATGATCACATGTCTTTCCTCCATTGTCGACAGGTCCACCAGCGGTCTGTACACTGGAGGATGCCGCCATCTCCTCACATGCCCCAGCGGACGGTGCCTATGGAGGAGAACAGCGAGCACAGAGTCAACCAACTCTGTGGTACGTAAACACAGCTTACTCTGAAAATATTCATAAATCGAAATTTGCCCGTATGAGTGTTTAGGCAAGGCCTAGGTATGTGTGACGCAGTCAGAAATAATGCCATGTGGGCCCCTGAAATGGCGGCTGCCTGACCTGTAAGGTGGGACAAGTGGATATGAGGTAACTGCGCTGGCGTTGTATACCGTCGCGGTAGGCGGTCGAAGACCGCGGCGCACTTCTGCATTGGTTAACATTGGACCCTATGGGTCCCAGGAGCCAATGACAATGTACGCCGGCAGTGATGGTACGCACCGCTGCAGACGTGACTGCCATTTTCTCTCTGTTCAATCACTTGATACCTGATCTTCAACAGGAGAGGACCTACACTGCAAGTGCTGCTGTGACCTCAGTCTGGAAGAGACAATGGCTCATGTGTCTGGGGAAAGGGCCCCTGCCTTCAGCACGGAGGAGTTGGAAAAACTCGTGGATGGGGTCCTCCCCCAGTATACGCTACTCTACGGTCCTCCAGACAAACAGGTAAGTACACTGTGAGCATGCTGTATGGGCAATGCCTGTGTGGAGTGGGGTGGATGAAAGATAGGGGGGGTGAGAATGAGGCGTGCATGAAACGACGGTGAGTGCATGCGCGTCATGGCAAGGGTAGGGATGCGGGCCAATGACTGTGACGGTGCAGTTGATAATTACTTCTCTTTTTCCCCTGTACAATTCCTGTAGGTCAGCGCCCACCAGAAGAAGGACATCTGGCGTGCCATCGCCACGGAAGTCCGGACCCTGGGGTTCTACCACAGACGGAGCACCCACTGTCGGAAAAGATGGGAGGACATTCGCCGCTGGAGCAAGAAGACGGCGGAGGCCCAGCTGGGGATGACCTCCCAACGTGGGAGGGTTGCCCGTCGCACCATGACCCCCCTGATGTTCAGGATCCTGGCGGTGGTGTACCCGGAGTTGGATGGGCGCTTGAGGGCATCACAGCAGCAACAAGGGGGTGAGTACACTCTCATTCTGCTGATTCAGCGCGCATTGGAGGTGTCTGGGTGGGGGAGGTGGGCTGTGGGTTCCCCTAGGCCAGGGTGAGTTTGGTAGTTAAGTTCCCTTCTTCAGGCAGGCCCTCTGGCACCCCACCCCACCTATGTACAGTGCCAACTACACCTAGTCAGGCTCCTGTGACATCCATGTGTGTAGAAATCGACCATAGCCTTGTAAGCCATGTCCCAGGGATGGAATAGTGGACCCCAAGTGCGCGGCGTAGTGCAGGGGGCTTCTGTGTCTGTAGTGTCCGCCAACGGTAATGGTATTGCATGCACTGAACATGTCTTTCTTCTATCTCCCCCCCTTTTTGTGGTCTCCCTGTTTTTGTGTGCATTAGCATCATCAGGCGGAGGAGCAGTGGCACCGGAACAGGAGGGAGCTGCATCCCACATGGCCCTGGAGGGCGAGACTACAGACTCCGAATTCACCAGTGGGACGGAGGACGAGGGGAGCTCCACGGCGGGGACAGGAGCTGACACAAGCGATACGGACTCCGTCTCTGATGGGAGCTCCCTTGCGGTGGCGGCCCCATCTGTGCCCCCCACATCTACAGGTACAGCCGCTACCCCCCCCTACCAGCACCGCCCTCCCAGCAGCCCCTCAGCGTTTGCCCCGTGCCCGCTCCCCCAAGAGGGTGGGCATCACCTTCGCCACAGGCACCTCAGGCCCTGCCCCAGTCACCCCTGCTGCCCTCAGTTAGGAGGCCATTGACCTCCTCAGGTCCCTCACTGTTGGGCAGTCTACCATTTTGAATGCCATCCAGGGTGTTGGGAGGCAGTTGCACCAAACCAATGCATACCTGGAGGGCATTCACTCTGGTCAGGCAGCCCTTCAGCGTGCTTTTCAGACTCTGGCCTCAGCACTGATGGCAGCCATTGTCCCTGTCTCTAGCCTCCCCCCTCCAACTTCCTCCACCCAGACCCACACCCCTGTACCTTAGCCTATCCCGAGCACACCATCAGACCAGCATGCACACACCTCAACACACAAGGGAAGCTCTGGCAAACATAAGCACCACACATCCCACAGGCACTCACGCAAGCATCACACACATGCAAACACAACATCCACTGCCTCCACTGTGTCCCCCTCCTCCTCGTCTCCCTCCTCCCACCCTGTCTCGTCTCCACTCACACCTGCATGCACTACATCCTCAGGCACTACGTCCATCACCAGCACACACACCACCACACCCCGCTCATGTGCAGTCACCACCCCCACTACCATTCACACATCCCCTCTGTCCGCTCCCAGTGTGGCCACCTCCCAAGGTACACAAACGCAGCCACACACTCACCCAACAGCCATCCACCTCACGACAGCCTCCAGCCCATGCACCTTCACCCAAAGTCAGCAAACGTACACCTCCTACAACCACAACCTCTTCGTCCACTCCCAAACCCCCTCCAGCTACCCGTCCCAGTGTTCCTAAGAAATTTTTCCTGGCCAGCCTTGACTTCTTTCCCTCACCTCCCCCACCCCTTCAGTCTCCTAGGGCCCGACTCTCCAGGTCCCAACCTAGCACCTCAGCCACAATATCGGCGGTACCAGTGGTGCCAGTAGTCACCGGATTATGGAGTGCACCAGGCAGCAGGGCAGCCAGTGTGGCAAGGAGCCACAGCACGGACAGTCCCCCACCTGTCAAGCATAAAAAGTTGGACAGTGCCCGGCGGGAGAGGGGAAAGAAATCAGACACCATAGCCGCTCCCAGGGGTACAGTTGGGAGTGTGGAGACAGCTGTAACACCATCCAAGGTGGGGAAGGGGCACAGTAAAACCGGCAAGTCTGGGAAGATCAGCACGGCGGACAAGACCGCCAGCAGCCCGACTGCCAAAGACAGGACCGCCAGCAGCATCCCCGCTGCCCAGGAGACGACCGCCAGCAGCCCTGCTGCCAAAGACAGGACCGCCAGCAGCAGCCCCGCTGCCCAGGAGATGACCGCCAGTAGCCCCGCTGCCAAAGACAGGACCGCCAGCAGCTGAACCGCTGCCCAAGACAAGAACCGCCAGCAGCTGAACCGCTGCCCAGGACACTGCCACCAGCTGAACCGCTGCCCAGGACACCGCCACCAGCTGAACCGCTGCACAGGACACCGCCGCCAGCAGCACCGCAGGCCAGGACAAGACCGCCACCAGCTGAACCGCTGCCCAGGACAACGCCGCCAGCAGCACCGCTGGCCAGTGAGCGCCAATGATTCCGACGCTACTGAGTCCGCCACGGGCAGGATGAAGCACTCTGGGCACAATGCACCCTCCAGAACCAGTGGAGAGATACATCCACTTCCTCAGTCCTTGGCAGGATGAAACACTCTGGGCACAAAGCCCCCTCCAGAACCAGTGGAGCGTCACATCCACTACCTCAGTCCTTGGCAGGATGAAGCACTCTGGGCACAAAGCCCCCTCCAGACCAGTGGAGAGATACATCCACTTCCTCAGTCCTTGGCAGGATGAAGCACTCTGGGCACAAAGCCCCCTCCAGAACCAGTGGAGAGTTACATCCACTTGATAGACTGTGGCTTTGCACTCCCCTGGATTGAACAGTGGACAACCCACCCACTGTAGAGACGTGAGAGACTGTGGCTTTGCACTCCCGAGGATAAAGCAGTGGGCAACCCACCCACTGTAGAGACTTGTGAGACTGTGGCTTTGCACTCCCCAGGATTGAACAGTGGGCAAACCACCCACTGTAGAGACTTGTGAGACTGTGGCTTTGCACTCCCCAGGATTGAACAGTGGGCAACCCACCCACTGTAGAGACTTGTGAGACTGTGGCTTTGCACTCCCCAGGATTGAACAGTGGGCAACCCACCCACTGTAGAGACTTGTAAGACTGTGGCTTTGCACTCCCCAGGATTGAACAGAGGGGAAACCACCCACTGTAGAGACTTGTGAGACTGTGGCTTTGCTCTCCCCAGGATTGAACAGTGGGAAAACCACCCACTGTAGAGACTTGAGAGACTGTGGCTTTGCACTCCCCAGGATTGAACTGTGGGCATGGAGTGTGAACTGCCCCTGCAGTGTTCTCTCCGTCTTGTTCGGGTATTGAGTGTGGGCCTCGCCCATGCCTTTTGGGCCCAGTGATCCACTGACTATGATGGTGGAATCCCTTGGACTTGTGTTCTTGGTGTATATAATTGTATATAGTATGAATGTATATATTTGTAAATATTTTTTATGTATGTAATTGAATATATCACAATTATTCAACTCATTTCCTTTTGTCCTTGCATTCTTCCAGGGGGGTTTGGGGGTGTAACTGTTATGTATCAATATGTATTAGCGTGTGTGTTGTAGTGGGTGAGGGTGTTGCGTGTTGCGTGTTTGTGTCACTGTTTTTTCCCTCCCCCCTCCCCTGTGTCGTAGGTGCAGTACTCACCGTGGTCTTCGCCACCGGCGTTGGTGCTGCTGGTAGAGGAGCAGGAAGATAAAGGCTGGCAGAACCTGGAGCTCGGGTTCCATGGCGTCCTGATTCCTCGTGGGGTGTGTAGAGGTGAGCGTTTTCCCTTCGAAGTCCTGTTTCTGCTGTGTTTTTGTTTGCGGTGAATCCGCCCCGGAAAAGGTGGTGGATTGGTGGGTTGTAATAGTGTGGGCGGTACATTATCCTCCGCCTGTCTGTTGGCGGTTACCGCCACGGTGTTTGTTTGCACCGCCGTGGCGGTCAGAGTGTTAAAGTGGCTGTCTATGTTGGCGGTTTCCGCCACGGTCGTGATTCCATTTTGTTTACCGCCGGCCTGTTGGCGGTTTTACCGCCGCTTTAACACCGACTGCCAGGGTTGTAATGACAACCTATATTATTTATGACTGGTTTTGGTGAAAGCTATCTCCTGTATTAATGAAAACATCTTGTCATCATATTTTGTTTTCTGTTAAGTGGCTGTAATGACAGTTAGAAACATATTTAAAAGGGCGATTTAAGTGGTTAGTGTAACAAGTGATGCAGGTCCACTAGCACCATTTAATGTACACGCCCAGGGTACATGAGATACGACTTTACTTGGAACATATCAGTAGATGAAATGTGTCAATTATATGTAAACCAAATGAGTGCCCCAAATCACTTTTGAAATGGTTAGCATTAGTAAAGGACCCCGAGTCCTACTAAGAAACATAAACATGTTTCTATAACAGGAGGTGTAAAGGCTAAAATTGTTGGGGGTGGCCCTTCTGAATGTGCAAAATGCAAGAGGTTTTAGAAATATAATAAATAGAAAAGTGATCCTTTAAAATATGATCATTAAATTGGTGACATTTTAACATAGGTAATATTGAGTAGTAATGTGGATTAGTAACATGGATTAAAAACTGTATTATAAGGTCTATATGGCATACATATTTAAGTCTCTTTAATATGCTTTATGTCCTTTCATTTCATTTAAAGGTCAAATCTACTTTGGATATTTGGTGTGTACTTCAGTCATTATGATGGAGGCTTATACCACATTTACACTGGACATCAACACTTCTCTGTCAAACATGCATATAAGGATTTATAAATAACTTATTTCTCGTTACAAGGATACAGGACACATTCACATATGTATCTCACATTACATTTATTTAGTAAATAATGATAATTGTTGTTAGTGCCAGTTTCTGGAAAAATCAACAGACTACTTGCCAAATCAGAATGGGTAAGTTAGATGCAAACAAGTATAAAAAATGTAAGCACACAAACCTCCTATTGTGGTGGCGACGTAGTGGGTCATCATCCTTTTCGAACAGCAAGATGTCAACACATTGGAACATGAGGTTCATGGTGAAAACTCAAGTTGGAAAGGTGGGTACAGTGAGCTTAGCCCTTTTATACGTTTGTATCCGACGAGTCAGATGTGGAGGTGTAAACGCCATGGTTACACTGACGGTAAGCAACATTCTAATAGGACAGGCAAAATGAGGCTGAAAAGCCTTCATTGGCCGCTATCTGGCTACTACTCCCTTGATAAAGGAGTCTGCACCCGATGGAGACGGCGGGGGTTTGATGAACTTTTGGTCGCCACACTATCAACAAAGAAATCAGGATGGTGAACAGATGTGTCAGTGAATGGATGGACCATCTATTTTCGACGCACCAGACTCTTTTGGCAAGATATAAATCAGTCCAAGCAGTTCTTGAGTTAACTCAGCTCGTGCTCCAAGTTATAACACAAAACTTTACTGAGAACAGTGTTATTGCATAACTAGCATATTAAACCAGAGCGGGTGTACATAGAACAGTATAGTGGGGGGGGGATTTGAATGAGTCTGCATTTCAGGATAGAAGCAAGCAACTGGGACAGTACTACTGAGTTGGTTATTTCACAAATATTTGCATTGACATCGAAAAACGTTGAGCTAGATTGTAAACGTTATTCATAATTTCTCCAAATGTATTTGCTCAGGCACCAGAGAAGGTAACAGAACCCTGTACTCCGGGTGCCAATTTGAGCAAAGTAGCCACTAGATCTTCATCGGATGTCCCTAGCTTTATGAGCTCTGGGTAGCCTAGAGTGCAAAACCAAAGCAAAGTTGGCAAATGCAGATGGCTTTGCTGTGTGATTTCTCATTAGAATCACAGTTAAATGTGTTGTTTTTATGTCTGCATGCCTGATTAGGAGTTTTTTTTTAAACGGTGTAGCACTAGTCTTTGTGGTGTTTTAGAGAAGTTTCTAAAGTGTGCGATAGCATTTTTCAATGGATACTTTTGGGCCTTAGCAGCAGTGATGAGTTGCAAAGTGTGCATTAGTCCAGTCAATAACCAAGGAAATTCTGAGCAGAGCACCAGCTTCCTGATCCTTCAACACACATGTTGCAAGCTACATGATTGAGTTTGGCCCAGAGTCACCTGAATCAGGCATTCCTCGTTCCCTCCCACTTTGCACAGACCCCTACGTTTGAGATCACCTTATCTATAGGTCTAGGGTTTCTATTGGCTTTAGGGTTTAGAGCATAGGTTCCTATTGGCCATAGGCCCAGGCTTTCCATTGGCTCAAGGATTTAGCACTTGGCCTCCCATTGGTCCACAGGCTAATGTTTCTATCTCTAGGAATTAGGGTTATTGGGTCTTAGAACCAGGGTTCCCGTTGGCCAGTCCACTTGATAACTAGGATTACTTAAACATGGGGTTTAGAGTGTCCAGCCCAGGCATCAAGGTAAAGGATGTCAGGGCACTGCGTTTTTGGTCTGGTAAAGCCTAGGACCAGATACATTGCGTTAAGACCCACTCACAATTGGTAAGCAGATATATCTCCTCCAGAGTCCACATACATAGAGGTAGACTAGCCACTGTATTTAAGGACATCAGAAAAATCATAAACGTTGGAAGATGTAACTGAACAAGGTTGTCAAACTCTTTTTCCTTGATTACAAACCCAGCCCCACTTTCACCTGCTACTTCAATTTGCTCCACAGTCCTACATCCAACAACGGAGCTTGTACTGATGTTGTCCAGGACACAACCTCACATCTATCAACAAAACCGTCCAATATATCTATACTTGGTGGCCTAAACATCTGGCTTGATGAAACAAATATGCCTCAACCAAATGCTATCATATCAGGTGTGAAAACACACAACAGGTCGTTTCTAGACCCATCCAAACAGCAGCCCATACTTTGGATGTCATTTTCTCCAATCTCAATGGAATCACTGTTCAACAAATCTCACCTGGTACATGAATAGATTGTCACCTTCTCATTCAAGAAATAAATATCAACTAAAGCCCGCCAGCCCACTATAAGCTATGGGCAGTGGAACAAACTAAACTTGCGGGAGCTAGAATCATATCTAACAATAAATACTCAACTGGAAACATTAAAATCGGAGAAAAAACATTATCAATCGATCTCCTCAGTCTTTGACATATTAATCCCAAAACTAACTTTCAAACAAGGAAGAATGAAGAATACCTCTTAGATGAGTAGAGATCTGAACAATATTAAATTACAACTCTCAACATTATAACACAGATGACACAAGTCCAAGAACTTTCAAAATAAGAAGCCTCTGTGCAGACACAGCAGAATGTCACGATTGCGAGGCACATCAAATATGATGGGTTTGTTTCGGACAGGACAGATATGTGATGTGTGGTAAGACAACTGAGTGAAGGAGTCGTGTTTGGAAATAAAACAGACTGCAAGGAAGAGAGGAGGTTCGGTCTGCTGTAGTATGAAAAATCAGTTGAGATTTTTTTAGATAAATTTAAAGTTATAGTGTGCTCTCTGGCAAAAATAAATCAGTTTGGAGATGATTACAATTCTCACTCAGACTTTCTCACAGTTGTTTAAATACTCAAGGTGGAAACCAGTAACCAATGGCCTCGGCAAATTTGTAAGCCAATTTTGTTAATCCCATCCCTATCAAAAGTTGTACCTCATAGATGCATACACCATCTTTTATATCACAGGTCACAGGACAGTACCTCCTTCTCCTTATATTACAGCATGGTTGGTGAAACTTTGTAGAACTAAGGCACTATGCACTCATATGTATCCATACAGTAACTTCTAAGCAATGCTGCATTTGAGATCAGATTTCAGGTTTTAGTAACGTATTAAGTGGTTGTGCCTCAGTGTACAAAACAGTTGAAAATGGATGTCCTTATGTAAAAACTGTAAAAATATGCTGCAGGAAGATAGGGTTTCATAGGAACAGGAAAGAAAGAAATTTGAAAGAGAGCGAGGGCACATTTCCTATTTTGCTCAATGCAGAAAGAAATTGATGAACTTCAAAACTGAACTTTATTTCTTGTTTTCTTGTTTACATGGTTTGCAGGCATAGTGTAATTATAGTTGTAAAAAATTCTGATCTGCACCTTTTTCACTTCACCTGCATGCAGACGAAAACATTTTTTATTTTTTTATTTCATCATATCGTTTCCATAAAATATATTCTCTTGCTACATACATCCTTAACCATTTGGCAAAACTTTGACCCCATCTCTGACGATGCTCTCCTTAAATGCATCCTCGATACAAAGCCCTCTAACCATTCTCTTGACCCCATCCCCAGTGCCATTGCCATTGACTTCTATACTAATTCTCTTTCCTACTGGACCACTCTGGTCAACCTCTCCCTCAGTCAAGGCTCCCTTCCTGTGTCCTTCAAAACTGGGCAGGTCACCCCTCTGCTAAAAAAACCCACTGCTGATGCGAACGACCTCAACAACTACCGTCCCATCACTAACCTACCCTTTCTTGCGAAAATCACAGAAAAATGTGTAGCGAAACAACTCTCTCGCCATATCAAGGAAAATGATCTTCTTGACAATTTCCAGTCTGGCTTCATTCAAAACCGCAGCACTGAAACAGCCCTGCTGCTAGTGATTGACGACGCGCTGCGGATACTCGATTCAGGGGAGTCTTGTCTTCTAATTCTTCTTGACCTCTCTGCAGCCTTTGACACTGTCAATCACAACACTCTCCTTAACACCCTTCAACAGAGAATGGGCATGGAGGGCACTGTGCTCAAATGGTTTGCCTCCTTCCTCTCTGATAGATCCCAAATGGTCAAAATAGCTAACAGTCTTTCAGCTCCTGTAGCAGTCAGTCAAGGTGTTCCTCAAGGCTCCATACTTGCACCCACACTGTTCAATCTCTATTTAGAACCGTTGGGAAATCTGCTGAGTAAATCCGGGATCCACTATCATCTATATGCGGATGACACTCAGATTTACCTTAAGGTGGCCTCCAATCACGATCTCTCCTTCCTTAGCTCTACCCTCGACTCCATTAAAAACTGGATGGTAACTCATCAACTGATCCTGAATCCCTCCAAAACAGAATTCCTCCTCCTTTCCTCCTCCCTTTCTCATCCCCCAGTGCAAACATGGATGGATCAGATCAATCTAATGAACAATAAGCCCATCATTGTCGAGAGCGCAAAATCCCTGGGTGTCATTCTCGACAAAAAACTTAATCTACTCTCCCACATTAACTCCATAGCAAAGTCTGCTCGACACCAACTGCGCCTTCTTTGGGGGATTCGTCGCTTCTTCCCGGAGTACGACCTTAAAACCCTGGTCCAAGCGCTGGTTCTCTCCAGATTGGACTACTGCAACTCTCTTCTTACTGGCCTTCCCAAATCCCACCTTTCCCCCCTGAAGTCTATTCTCCATTCAGCAGCGCGTTTCATATATGGGGCCAAAAGAAGCGACCACATCACACCCATTTTATCCACCCTCCGTTGGCTTCCCATAGAGGCAAGATCGATCTACAAAACTGCATGTATCACCCACAAAGCCTTGCACTCCTCTTCCCCTCGCTACCTGGTGAATAAACTGAAACTCTCTGGGGGCTCCAGACCTTCACGTAATGCAGAAAAGTTATTGCTTGAACCTCCCATTTTCAAGAAGGAAAGATTGATGGCCCAATCCTTTTCAGGCAACGCGGTGAGAATCTGGAACTCACTTCCGCCTCAGCTTCGGACCACCACCTCTTCCCAGGCCTTCAAAACTGACCTCAAAGCTCTCCTCCTTCAAAGACACCTCCTAAGTTAATTCAAGCCCTCTGTTTTCAGAAGGAAGTCCTTCCATTATAGGATATTCTGTTCTCCATGCCTATAGAAGTACCTTCCCAGGGTGTTTTTGTGTTTTGAGTGTCTGCCATTTAGTGCAGTATTTTACCTCTACCTGTATCTTGTACTCGTTTGTAACATGCACACGGCACCTTTCCTTTTCAACGTATCATTTGCTACCTCTTATATCTTGTTTGCTTTTGATACATGCACAACGGCCACCACTGCCTCATGTAACGTAACTATTGTTTTAGTGTTTTGAGTGTCTACCATTGATTGCAACTTTTTTACCTCTATTCGTACTTTATTTTCTCTTGTATCCTG
This sequence comes from Pleurodeles waltl, assembly GCF_031143425.1. Lineage (NCBI taxonomy): Eukaryota > Metazoa > Chordata > Amphibia > Caudata > Salamandridae > Pleurodeles > Pleurodeles waltl. Next base: position 452,926,178 of record NC_090448.1, on the reverse strand, counting down.
CACACGTCACTTTTTCCTCTCATAACGTATCGTTTGCTACCTCATTTATTTTTTGCTCTTGATACGTGCACAATTATCACGATTGCCTCTTGTAATTTAACGCTTGTTTTTGTAACAGGCTCACTTGTAATTTGTCTCCTCTTGTATCTTTACTTTGCCTATTGTGAAGCGCTCTGACACCTTCGGGTAAAAGTCCGCGCTATATAAAAACGCATTAAATAAAATAAAATAAATACACCTCGTGAAAAAGGAACTATTTATGTACTTTTCCACACTTTCTATGTAGCATACATCAAGGTATTTCAGATTGCTAGCGTGCCTGGTCCTTAGTAAGTAAACTTACAAGGGGACGCGTATAGGCCGATGAACCCTTTGATTCACATGGAGTATCCTAACCATGTAGTAACCAATGTTCATCAATAATCAATATACAAATCAATAACCATAAGAGAAACATTAATCATTAGGAAATCCTGTCAATAATTCATGAATAACCACAACTCAATATACGTTTTAACAATTTTTATTTCCCTATTAGTTAAAATACTAATCCATGAGGTTAATTCAAACTTTATTTAATCAACTCAAAATTAATTCATTAGTGACCTCCAATAACATAATCTAATCAGAACTTGAGAAAAAATATGTTCTAATGCTTCAGGATAAGCCAACAAAAATGAATATGTCAACATAAATAACAGAGTTCAGCAAACAGTTTGTCGATCATTTGTCACTGTCAGCGTCGCCCCATAGGGACCTTACCTAACTCAGATTAGCATTAGCATGTGGGACTTCATGCAAAAACAGTTTAGACATGAATTTGAAAAACATCTAGCTAAGAGAAAAACTATTTAGACAGCACAGTTGATACCTAGAAAGAAAAGGCACAAAAGTTAATCAGTCACATTGTCATAGCTACCTATCCACGGAATGGATCAGCAACAAAGTCAGTCTTCGTCTTCAGGTCATCAATCGATCAGTAACGCATCAGGCTCTCATGAGCATGAGCCCAATGACAAAGTCTCGCCTCAATTTTGGCAAAGGTCCCTCCCCGATCATCTGCCTCTAATGTCTCCCCAACAGCTCTGTTCTCTTCTAAAAAAAAATCCCTTTTTCGCAACATTATATCAAAGTTACCCAGTCCATCTGCCAATTCCTAATTGGTCAATGAATCATCAGTTATGACTCTACCCAATAATCTTTGTTTTCCAAATCTTTGAATTCTAATAATACGCCGTTCTCAGGTTGTCGATTGGTTCACTGTATGATGTCCTCATCATCCGGCTCATCAGGTATCGAAATTGTTGCATCTTCTTCTCCAGTCAGTATCTCTATTGTTCGAGTCCTGGGAAAGTACATCTTGTCTGCTCTACACAGTACATGTTGCAAATTTGATTCCCTCATCTCCTGTTCGTCGGTTCATTGCAGAAAATTCTAGCTAAGCAGACTTTATTAACAACGAGTAGTTCAGGGTCAGTTCAGCACGTTAGCTTCTCTATATTGCATGATTATTCTGCTTCTGCATGAGGCCTGGAAAAACTAGGCCACAACTTCGGCTAAGTTAGCTCTACAATATGATGTAAACCATAAGTTATACATCTCAATATGACATATTACTACATTATTATTACACATTTTCAACATTTCACATATTTTTTGTCATTTTTAGTATAATTCATGAATTCTGGTGGCCATTCTTCGTGGGCACGTTTTGAAACATGAATATTAATTTTTCTATATTTAATTATTTCTACTTCTAGGCAGTCAGATGTTTCAAATCTGATTCGTCAAGGAATGTAAGAGTATATAAAAGAGTACTACAGATTAAAGTGACGGATGGGTGGCTCCCTCCAGTTTCGTTATGCCAGTGCTTAACGTATTCAAAATGCTTCTATGAACCAACACCTTTCTGAACACCACAGGGTGTTCAGAAATTGAGCTAGTTTTTTGTGGGAAACAGATTCAACAGACTTTATTCACACATCATAGAGTGTTATTACTTTCAGTAAATGTTAACATTATTTATACTTTCCTTGAGAGTGTTCCATGCTTAGCGCAATGTTTTGATGCACACCTTCATTGATTCATCCACTGCTCAATAGAAATACTGAAAACAACTCATCAGATTGTTACAGTTTCGGATGAATGGAATGTTTCTGATAGAAAACTATTTTGTGAAAAGTGAAGTTACCAAATCATCACCTTGTGTATAGCCTAGAAGTGTTTGAAGACTACCATTATCAAGCTTCAGCATTATGTACAATATATATATATATATATATATATATATATATATATATATATATATATATATGTATATTAACCATAGAGATCCACTAGTTATAGTTAGAGTTACCTTAAGTAACTATAACTCATGCCCTAAGGTAACTAAAACTTGTGGCATCACCATGCACTGCTAATTACCTCACAAATCACGGCACTCATGACTTCTTTGCTAATATCAATTTAATATTTGCTGTAAAAAAATTATGAATAACTCTTCATGGCAGGGATGCAAGTTATAGTTACCTTAGGGCACGAGCAGCGGGGGGTGCGTGGCTCCCCACAAATCAATTATATTTTACCCGGGGTGGTGGTCTCTGGGATATGGGGAGACCACATGCCCCCCTCATAAACCGCAGTGATTGCACCAGGGAGGTGGTGGTTCCCAGGGCAGTGAGAAGGGGCACGCAGCCCCCCTGCATATGTATTCACAGCCCTGGGGAAGTGGTGGTGCCCGGGGCAGCAGGGGAGCACTCCCCCACATATGAATCATAAGCTCCTCGGAGGTGGTGGTCCTGGGGGCAGCAGGAGGGAGCCCGGAGCCTCCCCCGCAGAATTTTTAAACAAATCCCCCCAGGACTTGGCCCACCTGGGGGGTTTATAGTAACGAAGGGCTGAAGCCTGTGCTTTGTTTTTTTTTTCAATTTTATGGTGGATCCGCTGATCCACTGTTATTCCGTCTGTAAAATAAATAAAAAATTTTTTAGCCCTGTGGGGTCATTTTGGGACCCCACCACCAGAGCTAAGGTGTCAGGGTGTTTGTACCCTGGACCCTTTTCTTTATTTTTTATTTTTGTTTGGGGACTCGGCTTCAGCCGAGTCCCAAGATGGCTGTAAACACTTCAACAGCTTCTGCTGTTGAAGTGTTATCAGCCAATCAGATCTCAGTACGAAATCAGGAGGGGTCGTGAATCCTTCACGTCCCTATTTATACAAATTAGGATTTTCTTTAATTTCTCTAAACTACTGAACAGAATTACACCAAAACAAAAACGGTCGCTTTGAATGAATGGGGAGAACATGTTTTGGGACCCCCCTTTTTTTCTGCCACCCCCAAATGGATCACCCCGGAACTTTCCAGACAGCAGCTGACGTGACTGGCAAATGTTTTTGGAAAGTTTCATGAAGGTTCGTCAAGCAGGGCCAAAGATATAGGCAAGTAAAGAATGCTTCTATAGAGAAACTAGGTCCTAACTATAACTACCTAGTGGTGACCTAATATATATATTAATATATATGTATACATATATGTATAGATAGATAGATGGATAGATAGATAGATAGATAGATAGATAGATAGATAGATAGATAGATAGATAGATAGATAGATAGATAGATAGATAGATAGATTGGTTGTAAATACTCATTCTTGACCAATGAATGTACAGGTTTATGCTGCTGATATAAAGAAAAACTAATTGTGAGATATTTTCAATGTCTGGGTGAGGCAAGCTTTGCTTTCCATGAACCAATATTCTAAATAGTTGCATTTTTTCAATGCAAAAATGCTTCATTTTTGGTCCCTTCTTTTTTAGATGTTTTTTGTTGACACATTTCGACCCTTGAGAATGTACAAAAATGTTACTCGCTCTTTAACAAGCTTCTTTACATTTTAGATTGTGCCGTAAGATAATCTTATGTCCCACCTGTTTCTGAAATGGCTTTTGGGAACTGTGATAAGTGAAGGAACAAATATTACAAAGTGCTTTGCCAAAGTCAATAGGTCTTACCTTTGGGACTTGATGGCTTTGCCAATGCCTTTTGGCAATAGTGTAAAGCCTTTTTAATATGCGGTGCAGAATAACTAAAAGAAAAAAGATAACAAGATAAAAACACGTGATGACCCAGCTGCAGTGGCTGAGTCATTTTATAGGTGCACATTTAACACATTACGCATGCATGCCTATAAAAAGATGTGGGAGACAGTTTATTTAAATATACCGATCCCAGATGGATTCGTAAATGACAAAAATGAAAAAGAAGTAGCGCAAAAGCACTTATTTCAAAGTTCTGAGGCCGAATAAAATATTGTTGTTAAAAAAAAAAGATAGTGGCCAAGAGGGGACAATAGAGAAGCAGGTGGGGAAAACAACAATGAGTGGGTGGAGGGGAGGAAAAGCAGTAGATGAAGGAGAGCAATCCAGGAATTTGGGGGAAAGCATATAAGTGAGAAAGCAACATGGAGGCAGGGAGTTTGGTGGGGGAGACGTGCATGAGAGAAAGCTTAACGCAAGAAATAGACAGCAACAAAGAGTGTGGGGAACGGATATTGGGCACAGGAGAAGCACATGAATGAGAGTGCTGAAAAACACATGCACTTTCATGGACTGGTTGAGCAAAAGAAAAAAGTAGTTCCTTTAACAGAGCAGTGGAAGGATAAAGCTAGCCACTCAGAGAGATAGGAAGCCTACCATTGATAAGCAATATGGGGGCCGGGGATAGTTTAAGGTCCTGTAAGTTCTTGGAAAGCCCACAAAGCTGTCTGGTAGGCGTGACCAAAAATGTGATTGTTTATCTTTGTAAAAAACACGTATGCACTACTTGAAGAACACTGCGCATCCTGTTCGAGTGACAATCATTTAGCTTTTGTGATTGAAAAACCATGTCATTAGTCAGCCAGGACCTCACTCTGTTTTGTTACTGAGAATGTGGTTTTATACAAAGAGTTTATTTAGCCTTGCAGGGCCGTTAGCAGATGGCAGTGTGTACTGTGTTTTTAAAAGACCATACAACTTTGAAGCCTTTCTATCTTTGATATTGTTGGTGAGCACTTATGTATGAAAAATCATTAGATTAGTTGAACGTTGTGTGTATGGCTGTAAACTACCAAATGCAAAAATAATAAGGAGATAGATGGGATGCTTGAATTAGTCTTAACCACTGGCAATCGCTCGGGCAGCATCCCAATCCAACATTTTGCTCAGACGTGGATCCAAGGCTCACGGTGCCACTGGAACCAAGCTATACCTGGCTGAAGAGCCCTAACTAGGGCAAAACCAGTCCTATGTCACTTGTGTTCTGGTTCATGGAGGACCTGGCCTGGCAGTTCGGGATGGACAGTTTCCATGAGGAGCAGGGCCAAGACTGATTTGCATATGGCTGGGTCCAAACTGAGGTGGCATGGTGGGCAAAAAAATGGTGGATTGGGGTGTAGCCCTAGCAATCACTAGTTGCTAAAAATGAATTCAAGCATCCCATCCATCACCTTGCTTTTTTGCACTTACCGCCAAAAGTGTGGCAGGATTTGCCCAGACGTGGGTCCCAGGGTCACTGTGCCACTGGAACCAAGCTATACCTGGCTGAAGAGCTATAACTAGCGTGAAACCAGTCCTAGGTTGCTTGTGTGGTGACTTAGGGAGGAACTGGCTTGGCAGTTTGGGCTGGACTGACCCCATGAGGAGCAGAGTTAAGACTGATTTGCATATGGTTGGGTCAAAACTGTGGTGGCATGGTGAACAAAAAAATGATGGCTTGGGATGCAGCTGTGAGTGATGTAAGTGGCTGAGATTAATTCAAGCATCCCATCCATCACTTTCGTTCTTTTTTGCATATGCCACCCGAAGTGTGCTGTGTATGCCCAGATGTTGGTCCCAGGCTCACTACGCCACTGGAACCAAGGTATACCTGGCTGAAGGGCCCTAACTAGGGTGAAATCAGTCCTAGATTGCTTGTGTTCTGGCTCTGGGATGGTCTGGCCTGGCAGTTAGGGGTGGACTGTAACCATGAGGAGCAGGGTCAAGACTGATTTGCATATGACTGGGTCCATACGGTGCTGGCATGGTGAGCAAAAAAACAATGGATAGGGATGCTGCCCTGAGCGATTTTCAGTGACTGAGATTAATTCAAGCATCCCATCCATTAGCTTGTACTTTTTATAAAACGGCAGACACCCACCAACCACTTAATACATTGAAAGGAACTCTTGTGACGGCAGTTCCCGTCACTGTAGAGAGGTGACTGCTGGGCTGGCGTTCATCTCTAAATTTGTCAGGGGTTAGTCAGTCAGGGTGGCTGAGGTAATGTCCTCTGCCATCCTGGTGAACTGCACTTGACCTGTTAAACTCTAAATCAGACCCTCGCAACTCTCCATGGAGTAGTGTGCTATCCAGTTGCTTCAGAGCCACTTCAGGGGTAGTAAACACAACATAGATGATCACAGCATTCTGAGCACCACAGTGTTACTAATTACTGGATTTAGTAAATTCCCGACTATCGACTGGAGACTAAGCAGAGCATGGCAAAAAAATAGGAAGGGGAGAAATGTAGTCTAATGGCCAGAGTTGCTGACCTTGAAACTAAAGTACAAGGTTCGAGTGCTGGCCTCAACTCAACATCCTGCGAATGAGGTCAGATCTCTTAACCTCCCAGTGCCTTAAAAATGTGTAACATCATCTGGTCCTAATATGAAATGCTCTTGGACCAATATATAAAACTGAAAAAATAAATAAAAATAAATATGTTTGCTGAGGCTCGTTTGTACTGAATGTTTTGTGCCCTTTAACTTTCATTCAGACGGAGACATAGTCGATTTTCATTCAGGTTTTATTGATTGGGTCACCATTGCTCGCCTGTGCAGAGTTAGGCTTTAGGTTCATAGCCCCATTTAAATACATGAACATGCCTTCAATGATATCAAGTTTAGAAACTGGTTACATTAGACGAATACGACACATTTTTCTGTCAAATAATACAACATTCAATGGTCTAACATGCACAGCGTTGTTGTCATATTGTTTAAATTGCGGCATAGTTAAATACACAAAACAAAAATCAAACATAACTCCTGTCTGGCCGGGAGAGCCGAATGTAAACATCCCATCAGAGGGATGGATTTTCGGGCTTCAGAAAAAACATATCTTAAGCAGTTTCGTCTCAAGGCTGGATCATAGAATTCCAAATGTGTATTACTATACACCTTAGAGAGTGGTTGGATTTGCACTGGATCAGATAGTCAATGGCAAACAGGCTGCCTCCAAGAAGGGATTTAATGCACATTTCTGGCGCTCACCCAAATTAATCAAATCCTGCTTTTAAGCCCTGACTCTTGCGTTCCAAGTTGTTGATGAAACAGCTTGTTTACCGTGGAAAAGAAAGAAACAATTGTGATATGTTTCAAAATGATATTTGTAAAGGGGGACATAGGAGGAAATAAATCATTCAAAATATTTCCCTATGGGGCTGCCACGCTGGAGCCATCTCTTTAAGGTATGATATTGTTTTTATTCTGTAGCCAGTCTTGTAAAAAACTCGGTGGCCTTACCACTCTCCCCTTTAAAAAGAATGATATTTTTTTTCTAAGAAGCCCCGCCCCTCTCCTCTGTCTCTCCCCTCTGAAGCACAGGTGTGTGGTGATGAGTCGTGGGGTGAGGGACAAGCGAGATGACTATGTTGGAATTACTTTTTCACGAACCTGCTTTAGGCAATAATAATACGTTGCACTTAATTAAAGGCCACTCTACTCTTTATACCACAAGGCCATCAAAATGAGATTGAGATGAGGCTACCGAACCGTCTTTTCCTTCACCGTCATCATCCGTGTTGCATCTTTCGATTAAAGATCCTCTTCAAAATGTTTTTTTTTCTCTTCTCAGTTCTTTGACGAAACGCTTTTGAGGCACATTTATCACACACCAATTATACCTTTTTATTTCCCTTGGACAAAGTCTACTTTTAAGCTATAGGCTTACTTTATCTCTGTGAATATAATACACTTAAACTACGCAGATGCAAGTTGTGATTGACAATGTCACATTCCGTTATCACGATTTCTGTGCCGCTGTCCTAATAGCGCAGGCACAAATGCGCATTACCTGCTGGACACGCCTGAAGGAGTTGCTACACGTTCAAAGTGTTGAGCTAAATGATCGTCTGATGAAATACTGTCCACTAACTGCACCCGTAGTCTATGAAGGGTGAAGCCCGGTTGGTGATTAAAATCTCGCTCTAGTCAGCAAATCCAAATGTCAGGCTTTAAAATGCATTTCTCTCCGCAGGGACACATCTCATCATCTCCCCAGGATATGTAAAAGGAAGTACAGGTAAAGGGAAAACTTTTGAAATTCACTCGTTTCTTTATTTTATCCTTTTTCTTAAAGTGCTCACAGCTTACAGCTTGCCATGTCATTAACAGAAATCTCACTTAACTTGTGGATTTTCATGAGGACCACTAGGTGTGTACGAAGTTGCTACTTTTTTATGGTAACTTTTCTAAGGTCTATGGGCAATTTGAAAAGTACGCACAGCTTAAGAAGTTTTTCTCCTTGGGACATACATTTGAAAAAGTATTGATTTTGCAAATATTTATGTTGATTATGTTCTTATTTAACGATTTTCAATTGGTCTGCAAAATATATACTTCCTCCAAAATACCACTGCACATAGAAAACCTCACCAAAACAAAAGCTTGCAGAGAAGATTTCTGCATACACTGAATGAAATATGCTCCAAATATGCAAGTAGCATGAATCACTGATGTATGTGAAATAATCGATAAACAAAAGCTGTAGAAGCATAGGGAAAACCATTAAGTCTCACCTATACAGGATCTATTGACTTTGTCAGTACTTTTTCAACCATGTTGTAAAACAGCACAGATGCTGTATATAAAAAAGTACTATGACGTCGTGTTTGCTAGCCGCATCATAGGGTTTTCCTTTTACTTTTAAAAATGCTGCACTGCAGTCGCCATGCTGTACAATGCGGATTAAAAATTATTGGCAAAGCCAAAAAGTTGAGCTATTTGGCTTTTTTGCCATGCTGTGCCGCATGGTTGAAAATGAAAAAAGAAAGAGTTATGTGATGGCCAGCACTGACCAAGTTAAAGCGTTTTTCTTCACTTTCATCGGTGCTGCACAGGAAGAGCTCTGCTGTCAAACATGGCAAAAAATACTAATTTGCATAGGTAAGACCTGTTGTCTTTGCCAATGTTTTTTCTGTCTGAAAAGGTGGGGGGGGGGGAAGAGGCTAGAAGCAATGGGGGGGGGGGTAGCCCCAGAGACTCAGAACAGGCTACAACACATATGAGCATGCCCAATAAAAGAAGCCAACTGTTAGACCTGTCATCCTTTTGGTGGTTTTCCCCCAAACGTTTTACCTTCCTCCTCCAATTTTTTACTGATCTCGTTTTCGTTCGCCTTAGCCTTCTGTACACTTTACCACTGCTAACCAGTGTTAAAGTGCATGTGTTCACTTCTTGAAACCATGATAAGATTTCACTAACCCCAAATTACATATTTCATTTACTTGTAAGTCCTTAGTAGGAAGGCACTGCATGTACCCAGGGCCTGTAGAATAAATGCTGCTAGCAGGCCTGCAGCCCTTAGTGTGCCACCCAGTCAAGTAGCCCTTTAAACATGTCTGAGACCTGCAATTGCAGCCTGTGTTTACAGTTTTAAACTGCCATTTCGAACTGGCAAAATAAGCTGTTCACCAGGCTTAAACCTTCCTTTTTAATACAAAGAAGTCACCCAAAGGGTAGGCCCTGGACAGCCCAGTGGGCAGAATGCAGTGTATTTCAAAAGTAGGACATGTCATTTAAAGTTTTACATGTCCTAGTAATTAAAAACTCTTAAACTCATTTTTTACAACGGCAAGGCCTACCTCTTCCTTAGGATAACATTGGAGTTACCTTATTAGATTTAATAAGCTGTAATTGCCAAACCGGAACAGGTAACCAGTTCAAGTTTGGTGCCCCCGGTATTGCAGTGAAAAATCAAATCCTCTGTTATTGAAAAGTTCGATTTTAAATTACATTTTTGAAAAAGCGAATTTTAGAAAGTTGGCATTTTTCTGCCTTAGCCATTTAGTGCCTGTAGCCTGACTGTGGGCCACATGACTGTAATTGACAGTTGGGCTTTGTGTATTCCTCCTAGACAGCCACACACAATAGAGAAATTAGGTGTGCATGGATGGGCCATAACTAGCGGGATTGAGGGGCGGAGTTAGGCATAGCCCTACTAATACTTGGATAGGCCGTGTCCTGCCTCCACACAAAGGGTTGCACACCCTCATAGCTATTCTGGAGTCAGGGCAGGAAAGGCAGGAAGCCTGTGGACCTCAAAGACAAAACCTCTAGAAGCTTCTCCCACTTAAAAAGAAGGTCTGGCTGTAAATATTGGGCCTCGGACACCAACCCTTCAGTACACTTCTAGACCTGTGGATACTCTGCCTGAAAGACTGACTGCTGTGCTGCTGAAAAGACTACCATTCCTCTGGACTGTTGCTCTGAAGGACTGCTGCCCTGATTTCCTGACTTGCTGCCTGCTGCCTTCTTACATGGTTGAGGAGGACTGGACCTGCACCTGTTGAACTCAGGACTCCAGAGTGACACTAAGGGCCAACTTGCTGGCCTCCTGACTAGAGCCTCAGGGACAGTAGGCTCCAACAACCTTGAACCCAGCCCCTGGACTCTGTTCTCTGTGAGTCCTACCCTGCCAAGTGGTGGCTCCCCAGTCGTGGACATTTGGAGGTGGGCCTAAAGGTACTCTGCCAGCCCATATGTGGACCCAGTAGAACTAACACATCACTTCTGCTGCAAGGGTTCTTTTGACGCAAGGAATCCACATTAACCTTGCAGCCCGCATCAGAACCACCACCTGTGCAAAGCTTTCTCGATGCAAGCCTCTGCATCTCAAATCTCATCAACTGCGGTCTTGACGATGACGCAGGTTTATGCATTGCATGCTCACTGCGCCTTGGAACCAGTGCGTCACATTGACTGCGCAACTCATCCTTGATGCTGGACTTCACATTGAAAGCCTTCATTGGGGCAGGACCTTGCATCGCAATTTCACAGCTCCTCAGAATTGACGCACAGGCTCGGCTGAGCGATGCATCCTTGGCACAGGTTTCTCAACTCTCCACAACCAGGGCTTAAGGTAAACTTACCTAACTGGGTCTCTGTAGCCAGCCCGCACTCCATCGTGGTTGGCCTGAACCTGTGACTTTGTCCTAGTCTGGCGTGACCTGCTAGCCACAGTTGGTGCTTTGTGCTTCTTGGCACTATTTTCACAGAAATCTTTCACCCTGCGTGCAAGATCATTTTGTGGTGTGTTCACATTGTGTTACTGTTTGAAGTGTTGTACAAATACTTTACACACTACCTCTAAATGAAGCCTGACTGCTCTCGAGCTATCCAAGGTTTGAGCACAGGTTAATTTAGGGTTTGCTTGTGACTTCACCCTGACAAAGATTGGGGTTAATGCTTGAATAGGGTTTCACCTCCCTCAAACCGTAACCCAATTTTTTTAACACCAACACTAAATCCAAAGACCAGATGCCTACATAATCAGTATATCAAGGGGCACAGAAGTACACTTCAAAATGTAAGCATACCATAACTACTCTTCAAAAAGAAAACATGTTTGCATATTTAAGAATGAAAACACAACACCACAATGAAAAGTGAACTATCACGCAGAGTCAAAATTATAGTCCGGGCCTTTTATGACAGCTGCAGTAACCTAACGATTAACTGTGAAGCTGACACTATAAAAATACCCATACTTATATCAAAGTGAGGACAACAACGATTAACAACATGTACAATATGCCATCAAAAACAGATACGTCAACCCATACGAATACCGAAGACATTAACAAACGCTCAGTACTCGGAACAGCATCATTTCAGTATTTGGTGGGAGAAAGATAAGATATCCTTATAACTTCTGTTTAAACAGTTGGCAGCATAATTAAACCTTTCAGCAAAAACAAATTATATCGTTTTTGAGTATCTGATATACCAGAGTAGAGATCTCCCATTTGTTTGCTCTTTGGCGCTGCAGTAACCAGCAAATAATGCTAAATGAGGCATTCAGTGGTAATACAAAAACAGCAAACAATGCTAAATGAGGTAACTTACCAAGACACACACAACACTTTCAGCTATCGCAAGGTTCCTGCTATTCTCTGCTCATGAAGTAGGCTCCTGCTGCAGCATCCTGAAACTCGTACTTTGGGTGTGTTTGTCACCTTAGCATGATGCACGGTGTACACACCTCTGAGTGTGGACAAGGAAAGAGACTATAGTACTGCTGTGGTGTGGCAGCCTTTTTTGTACTTCCCCTTATAGCACTCTACTGCACAAATGAAGTACTGGAAATCTCTGTTGTAGAATAATACAATCTTTTCTCACTCCATAAACACGATGAAGAAACCACTATAGCAAAAATTATCTCACAGATGTGTGCACTGCACAGTTTAACAAGCAACACTACGGAGGGACAGCAGGAGGAAAGCATGAGGGGTCAGCAAGAAAGTGACAGAGGAGGGTGTGGGAGGGGTCAACAAGAAAGATGAGTGCAGGGGAGACAGGGAGGGATCAGCATGATGACCAAGAGTGGAGGGAGGGCATGAGGGTTCAACAAGAGGATGGTTTGTGGGACAGGCTGGAAGTGGTCAGCAGGACAAAGGAGAGTGGGTGAAGGGAGGGAGGGGTCAACGTGGAAACAGATAGTGAGAGAAATTCAATAGGAGGGCGGAATGGAATGGGCAAAGCAAGGATATAAAGTGGGGGAAATATACTGTAGAGACGTGTACTCTTATAGAGTACTACACTTAAAGCAAAAAAAAAAATAGCATCTCCAAAAGCGGCAGTGAAAAGACACGGCAAGGGAGTGGTACTTGTTCCATACTCCAAGGGAAAGCACAAACACACTTAAGTGAAAATGAAATTTTAAGGCACTGACCAATGACAAGCAAAGAAATGAAAATGACGATGAAGCCAACCAATGGTAAGTAGCAGACGGGCTCTTTTTATTTCTTTTCTATTAACAAAAGATCTTGCAACTTGCTCCACCACCATGCACAGTGTGGTCATCAATAATGTAATTTCAGACGTTGCAGTGATGTTATCAATGATGTTATAGAGCATGTCAAGAGTTATGTAATATGTGAGGTAATTAGCAGTGCATGACGAGGGTGCAAGTTATAGCTACTTTAGGGCACCAGTCACAGTTACTTGAGATAACTATAACTGGTGAATTTCAGTGGATTTTGTGGTAAAACTCTACATTTTCAATGGCATTTCCACCTAACTATAATGTCACTCTAACAATTGTTTTTTCAGGGAATTTCTAGGGGTTTAACACAAAGTAATATTTTATTACTATAAATAAAGCCATCGCCACACAAACAGCCAACCCCACACCAAGCACAGCCTTGGGGCATGGAGTTGGCGGCAGGGCCTGGCCTGTGCTCAGGCTCTATGTCCACCTCCTTGCGAGCAGCCAACCCCAGCCCAGCATGGCCTTCTAGAATGCACAGAGTGAAGTTGGTCTCGCAGGTCATGGCCACACGCAGGCAGACTTACTCTGTCAAAGAGTCCCAACATCAAACTATAAAAAGTGCTTATGGACTTTCTGAAGAGGTGAAAATATCAACATATATAAAACAGATGTATCTGCTTTCTCCATAAATGTCATGAGTATCGCACGATGTCACACTTGGCATGCCACTGCACAGCTACATTCCCCTTGACTCTGGTGGCAGTGGCACTATCAATGGCTTACGACAGTGCTATTAATGACTTATCACATGTGCATTATCGTAATGACCGTCGTGGCAGTGGTAGGCATCACTCACTGCACTACACATTGTCTCCCGCTGAAAGTGTTCCAGAACTAGTCACACATGCTTATTTGTACACAGTTTATTTCACAAACTGTTTGATCACAGCATGTGTACCTCATGATTGAGACATTGGTACACGTTTACATGTGCTGCAATCCTCAGTACTCTAATTGTCCCAAACTCAAATTTGTGCAACCTGACAAACGTGAGTATCATGCTGAACTCTTCATTATCCTAATTGCCCCAACGTGTAAACTGTCAAACATTATGACAAAACACGTGCATGTGTTCTTGCACTTCCACCACGTCTATTTAAAGCCACGCTGTAAGGGATGCCACTGCTTGGCTTCGTTGGACTCCAGCAAGCACTCGTCTGGCTCCTGTTGGCTCCCACAATGGCATCCTCTTGGATCATTCCCATTCCTCTTCAACAACGCGACTCCAGTCTTCTTCTAGTGGTCCTCTCATGCTTTTTCTGCTGCATCGTCTGCATTCCCCGTAAAGCCTGCAATAGAAGCACAAACAAAAGGTGAATCTTGGGCTACAAACACTCCACTAGTGTGGTGCTCTTCGTGCTGAGGCGTATTCATCTCTAAATGGCCACAACAAGGTAAAAAGGCTTTATTTCCATTACGCATGGAATAGAAGCACTGAATTGTGAGTGGTAACCCAGCGCTTGGATTGTTAGATCATTTGGGCACAAAATAGTGAACCTTTGAGACTCGGAGTATATTCATTGTAGGAAAGACGTATTTCCTGGAATAGTTGTGCCTTGCAATCAAGAGAAAATAAGATATTTGCACTCAACAAACATGAGTCAATCCTGCTAGATTTGAGCACTGAGTGGTGTTGCTTTATGTGCATTACATTCCGCGGGTTACAGCAAGACTGTTGTTTATCCTTAAGTATGATCAGATGGAGAAAGCTTACTAGAGAGAACTGTGTATATTTACTGTGCTGGTGTTTTGAGTATGACATAGAAAACTGTAAACATCTATGCCATATTACTGTCATAAGACTATTCTAATCAGAGATTTCCATTACAGGACAAAGCATCATTCCATATAACTGACCCTCCAGACCTCAATATCCTGAGTCAAGACTCCTTATTATCCTGAGCCACAGATCCTGCGTAGAGAATCAGCACCCCTTGAAGCACTAGTGTTTCTCTTCTCTCTTGTCTCTCAACCCCCGTCCCCCTGGGAACTCACGTGGGCGCAGTGTGTCGACTCACTGCTACCGCATTAGGTTCCACAAGGATTTGGGGAATAACGTTGTATCATTGGAACAACCTGGCGTTCAAGTGAGTGGATTGCAGGAAAAAATCAGCAATATTTTAAATCAATATATACATGTGAGTAGAGCACACAATGCAATGTTTAATAACAGTGATTATTATAAAGATGTGTAATAAAATTCCAATAAAAAAGAGAAATCGACATGTCTGTCAGTCATTTGTTTAACATTGTTTTTAGGCTTCCATTTTTGTGGGCAGAAAATGCTAAAGGAAAGACTCAGACATGTTATTTTTTAATTTTCATTTACCATTTTCAGCCCACTAAATGCAATAGTAAGAACAACCACAAGAGGGCCTTGCACTCCAGATTAGGAGCATAGAACTCCTTCTAGGAGTGTTTTTAAAAATATGGTAAGTTCTCTTGGGGACATGGGTTTAATTACCCAGGAGACTATTTATAATGTTGCTAGGTGGCTGCTTCACTTCCTGCAGCCCCTCAAAACATTAAAAAATGTTTGGCGGTGTCCCTGCCTTTTCTAGCAGTAACACAAACATACACATATCGTATATTAAAATGTTCTAGGGTATATAGGACTCTCTTTCCTCCCTGAGCCTATGCAAGTTCTGTGGACCCCACCCCTGGATTGTATTTTGTTTATTAAGGGAAGCATGTGCCCCCTCCCTGAGCCATTATGGGCCCTGGGGACCACATGCCCTGGGGTTGTATTTTATTATTAAGTGGATGGGGGTGTGCAGACTCCCTCCCCAAGCTACTAGGGTCCCTGTGGACCCCATCTCCTGGGGGTATTTTTCTAATTAAGGGTAAGGGCATGTGAAACATTTCTGGCCCCCAAGGGCCCTGGGAACCCCATCCCCCAAGGTTTTTGTTTAATGAAGGGCAGGGGGAACCCACCTAGGGTGCCCACAAAACACTACATTAGGGGTCACAGAGGGAATCCTAGGTACCCGGGGCCTCAGCCAGTTCCCTAACCAGCACCAGACAGGGTGCTAGTGGGAGCCAACACCTTTCTTTTGATCCTGCTGGGGCAAGAGCAGCACTTGGAGAGGGGGCTGTGCTCCCCTTCCCCTTTTTTTACAGATCGGCACTGGGGAATGGGGTCCTTGTAGCCCATTAGTGATTTAGGGATCACATGACCTGGGCCATTCTGGCGTCAAATTACTCAAACTCAAAATGACGGTTGGTGTTTTTTTAAAAAAGTATGTTGTGATCCTGTGGGACCCCCGGGGAGTGTTGTTGGAGTCCTACAAGATTGCAGCTTTACACTTCTTTCTATTTTGGCCCTGGAGAGAGGTAGATTCCTCCTAGACCCTGTCCCTTCAAATACAATTTACCTTGATGAATCGTATATATATATATATATATATATATATATATATGCAAAAAACAATAGAGAACTCTGGGAAGTTCCCAAATTTAGGTGGAGAGCAGCTCTAGTAAAGAGCACCCTGCAACACCAGCGACACTCTAGATTTGCTCACCTCAAATGTCTGCTTATCTAGCAAAGTTTTTAAGCATAGGATCAGCACAGTGCTATCCTCGCCGAGCTAGATAGTGACAAAGGGGGTTATTCTAACTTTTGAGGAGTGTTAATCCGTCCCAAAAGTGACGGTAAAGTGACGGATATACCACCAGCCGTATTACGAGTTCCATAGGATATAATGGACTCGTAATACGGCTGGTGGTAAATCTGTCACTTTTCCGTCACTTTTGGGACGGATTAACACCTCCTCCAAAGTTAGAATAACCCCCAAAGTCTTTTGCCATTTGTACAGCAAAATCTTTAAGCATAGGATTGACCCAGTGTCATCCTCGCCGAGCTGTAAAATGACAAAAGCCATTTACTACTCCAGGCACAGTATTACAGCTTTGGACTGGTCAAATACCATCCAAGCCAACCCGGAATGAGTAAAGCAACCCCTGACACGTGTTTCGCTCTCATTAGAGCTCTTCAGAGGGGTTTAGCTTTGTCCAGACACAAGGGAGCACCCAGTATAAGTCAAAACAAAGCCCTTTCAGGGTTAGAGTGACGCATAAATTAGGCAAAAAACAATAGAGAACTCTGGGAAGTTCCCAAATTTAGGTGGAGTAACTTGTTGTGACAAAACATGTGTTTGCTTGCTTATGCAAAGATGTTCATCCAACTGAGTACAATGGATGTGATTAAGAAACGTTGATCACTCAATGGACCTATGCTGATGCCTTTTAATAAAGGATCATTTTGTAACTGTTTTCAACTGAAAGACTGATTTATATATGGACTTTCTGAGTGTGATGGTGTCTGTTATTAACTTTGTTGAAGTGTTTGTTCTGAACACCAAAATACGCTCTAGGGTAGTGGAGTGTACTCAACCGCATTGCACCTACAGTTTTCTATCTAAAACACTACATTCATACTGTCACCACATTTGGGAAGTGCATTTTACTGGCCACCACTACCCGGCTTGCTTTGTTTGTCTCGGGGAGGTGGTGGTCTATGGTGCGTGGAGGGCGCCCCTAATATTTCTCTGTCATCATCTGAGGAGGTGGCAGTCCCTGTAGCTAATACAAGCCCTAGGAAGGGGGCCCTATGCACCCCCACCTCTTTCAATGCCCCCTGGACCTTGCCCACCTGGGGGCCAAATAAAAAAAAGGGTGGAGACAACCCTTTCCAAAAGAAATAATGTTGGGAAAATCAGCTGATTTTTCAGTAATTATAAAAAAATTTTTTTTTAGCTCTGGCGGGGTCCATAAGGAAGCCTAGATTAAGGCTAGGGGCTCAGGGTGACCCTACCCTGGCCCCTTTTCTTTTTTTTCACTTTTGTCTTGGGACTCGGCTGAAGCCATGTCTCAAGATGGCTGCCAACACTTCCTTGTTGATGTGTTGGCAGATAATCAGGTATCAGCACGGGGACAGTTGCATCCAAGGAGGATCCGCGTCCGTAGATATATATATATATATATATATATATATATTGTTTTACCCTTTGATATCTCTAAAACCACTAAATGGATTTACACCAAATCACAAAAGCATGTTTTCTGGACCAAGAGCTACCTTTCTGCCAAACTTGGTGTATTTTTGACTAGTGATTGTGAGTTTCACAATCCCTATGAGAAAATGAATGGGGAAAATAGGTTTTGGGACCCCCCTTTTTCTTTGCCCCCACTTTATCGATTACTCCAAAACTTTCAAGATAGCAGCTGAACTGACCAAAGTCTAAGTTGTTAAATTTTTGTGAAGATTCGTCAAGCGGCACCAAAGTTATTGGCAAAACAAAAAACACTTTTCCTATGGAGACCAGGCCCTAACTATATATATATACATATATATATATATACACATATATACATACACATATATATGTCTTTTATGGATAGATAGGGGCTACTCCGGAACCCAACAAGAATTAGTGATGGATTAGTATCGGGAAATGTGAGTACAGTTTTAGTATTATTATGAGTTAATTTGAGCTGCGGATATGAGAGTTTGTTAGTTAGACTGACTGGAGTAATGGAGGGGTGGAGGAGGAAAGAATCCAGAAGTGTTAATTGAGAGTATATGGTAATAGGATTTAGGTTTAGGATGAGTAAAGGAGGATGGAGGAGGGAAGAGTCTGTGGAAGGGGTTAGGGAGATCATAGTAGCAGAGTGAGATAAATGAGGGCGAATTTGGTAGAGTTGTTTGGGAGGTCATGGTAGTAAAGTGAGGTTTGGTGAGGTAGATGTGGAAGCGGAAGGAAGAGCTTAGGCAGAGTTATTTGGGAGATGAAAGTAGTAGAATGGATTTGGGATGAGACAGAGTGAGAATGGAGGATAGATTGATAGAGACATGACATATGATGATGGTGATATAAGATGAGAGCAGGGATTCATAGATATCTAGTATAACAACCCACCCAGGAGCCATGCAATGACCCACGAACATGCCAAGCACAGAACAACATACACACATACATATATATATATATATATAGAGAGATATATATATATATATATATACAAACGCACATACATACACACACATATGCACACATATATGTACATACAATACATATTTAGAACCATGGGTAAATATACTTAGTTAAACAGGTTTAAAGAGTGTGAGTGTAGTTTATTGTTATGAAATAGTAGTGATACATATTTTCTAAAGAACTATACATAACTAGAAATATACACATAATCAGAAAACATGTTTATCAACATAGGCATATGCAGTCCATAGTTGTTTGAATATGGTGGTTATGAAGGAAAGAGCCAACTCTTGAGTAGTGTTTTGAAGACAAGAAAGTTATCTGTGGCTCTTATAGTTGGGGGTAATGAATTCCACAGTTTGGCTGCTTGAACAGAGATGGAGGGACCCACCCAAGGGACATTCAGGTAAGTTCAGGTAAGTATAATTTTTTTTTTTTTATATTTTTTTTTTGGCATAGGGGGGCCTGATTTGTGCCCCCCTACATGCCTCAATGCCCAATGACCATGCCCAGGGGACATAAGTCCCCTGGGCATGGCCATTGGGCAAGGGGGCATGACTCCTGTCTTTACTAAGACAGGAGTCATGTAAATGGCGTCTGGGCGTTGTTAAAAATGGCGCAAATCGGGTGGAGGCGATTTTTTGCGTCAACCTGACTTGCACCATTTTTAAGACGCCCTAGCGCCATTTTTCCCAACGCCGGCGCTGCCTGGTGTACGTGTTTTTTTTCCACGCACACCAGGCAGCGCCGGTCTGCTTGCGCCGGCTAACGCCATTCAATAAATACGGCGCCCGCATGGTGCTTCAGAATGGCGTTAGCCGGCGCAAAATTTTTTGACGCTAAACTGCGTTAGCGCAGTTTAGCGTCAAAAAATATAAATACGGGCCTTAGGGGCATATTTATACTCCGTTTGCGCCAAATTAGCGTTGTTTTTTTTGACGCAAATTCGGCGCAAAACTAACGCCATATTTATACTTTGGCGTTAGACGCTTCTAGCGCCAAAGTATGAGGAAAGAGCGTAATTTTTTTGCGTGAACGCCTTCCTTGCGTTAATGAGATGCAAGGTAGGCGTTCCCGTCTAAAAAAATGACTGCGCCGCAAATGCGTCGTATTTATACTCCCGGGCAAAAATGACGCCCGGGAGTGGGCGGGGCAAAAAACCCCGCATTTGCGCCGAATTTTAGCGCCTGGGCCAGGGCAGGCGTTAAGGGACCTGTGGGCTCAAAATGAGCCCACAGCTGCCCTCCCATGCCCCCAGGGACCCCCCCTGCCACCCTTGCCCACCCCAGGAGGACACCCAAGGATGGAGGGACCCACCCCAGGGACATTCAGGTAAGTATAATTTTTTTTTTTTAATATTTTTTTTTGGCATAGGGGGGCCTGATTTGTGCCCCCCTACATGCCTCAATGCCCAATGACCATGCCCAGGGGACATAAGTCCCCTGGGCATGGCCATTGGGCAAGGGGGCATGACTCCTGTCTTTACTAAGACAGGAGTCATGTAAATGGCGTCTGGGCGTCGTTAAAAATGGCGCAAATCGGGGGGAGGCGATTTTTTGCGTCAACCTGACTTGCACCATTTTTAAGACGCCCTAGCGGCATTTTTCCCAACGCCGGCGCTGCCTGGTGTATGTGGTTTTTTTCCACGCACACCAGGCAGCGCCGGTCTGCTTGCGCCGGCTAACGCCATTCAATAAATACGGCGCCCGCATGGTGCTTCAGAATGGCGTTAGCCGGCGCAAATTTTTTCCCACTAAACTGCGTTAGCACAGTTTAGCGTCAAAAAGTATAAATACGGGCCTTAGTTTGAGATGGCTCCAGGTCATCCACTGATCAATGGCACTGAGGCAACTGAAGATTTCTGAGTTTTCAATGTTTTTGGGGCATTCCAATTTAAGTAATATTTGTGTGTCATCTGCATAGTTGTAGCATGTGAGATGAAAATCATTGATCAGTTCTGGTAATGATATCATGTAGATGTTGAAAAGCAAAGGTGAGATGATTGATCCTTGGGGGACCCCTGCTTTTGTTAGGTAGGGTCTGGATGAGAAGGGGGGCGAGTAGATGGTATTAGGGCCCGTATTTATACTTTTTGAAGCTAAACTGCGCTAACGCAGTTTAGCGTCAAAAAGTTTAGCGCCGGCTAACGCCATTCTGGAGCGCCATGCGGGCGCCGTATTTATTGAATGCCGTTCGCCGGCGCTAGCAGACCGGCGCTGCCTGGTGTGCGTGGAAAAAAACCACGTACACCAGGCAGCGCCGGCGTTGGGGAAAATGGCGTTAGGGCGTCTTAAAAATGGTGCAAGTCAGGTTGACGCTAAATAATCGCCTCCACCCGATTTGCGCCATTTTTAACGACGCCCAGACGCCATTTACATGACTCCTGTCTTAGTAAAGACAGGAGTCATGCCCCCTTGCCCAATGGCCATGCCCAGGGGACTTATGTCCCCTGGGCATGGTCATTGGGCATTGAGGCATGTAGGGGGGCACAAATCAGGCCCCCCTATGCCAAAGAAAAATATAAAAAAAATAAAAATTTATACTTACCTGAACTTACCTGAATGTTCCTGGGATGGGTCCCTCCATCCTTGGGTGTCCTCCTGGGGTGGGCAAGGGTGGCAGGGGGGTCCCTGGGGGCATGGGAGGGCACCTCTGGGCTCATTTTGAGCCCACAGGTCCCTTAACGCCTGCCCTGACCCAGGCGTTAAAAAGAGGCGCAAATGCGGGGTTTTTTGCCCCGCCCACTCCCGGGCGTGATTTTTGCCCGGGAGTATAAATACGACGCATTTGCGTCGCAGTCATTTTTTTATCGGGAACGCCTACCTTGCATCTCATTAACGCAAGGAAGGCGTTCACGCAAAAAAATGACGCTCATTCCTCATACTTTGGCGCTAGACGCGTCTAACGCCAAAGTATAAATA
Organism: Pleurodeles waltl; assembly: GCF_031143425.1. NCBI lineage: Eukaryota > Metazoa > Chordata > Amphibia > Caudata > Salamandridae > Pleurodeles > Pleurodeles waltl. The sequence goes on along the minus strand of NC_090448.1, from coordinate 452,904,194 downwards.
TGGCGTTAGTTTTGCGCCGAATTTGCGTCGAAAAAAACGACGCAAATTCGGCGCAAACGGAGTATAAATATGCCCCTAGATCTTTTTTGAAGATTGGAAGTAATCCAGTCGAGAGCAGTCCCTTGTATGCCGGCTTCGTGGAGTCTTTGAATTAGGGTGTCATGGTCAACAGTATCAAAGGCAGCAGAGAGGTCCAAGAGAAGTAGTGCAGAAACTCCATTGCAGTCGACTGTGTTTTTAAGCTCATCCCAGATTGCTATGATTGCCGATTCAGTGCCTCTTCCTGGGTGGAATCCAGTTTGGAAGTCTGAAAGTATAGAATTGCCTTCAATGAATGCTGCTCTTTCTATCAGTTTGCCCAGGAAAGGTCCATTTGTGATTGGCTGTAGTTGTTGGGGTCCTGCGGGTCTAGGTTTGTTTTCTTTAATAACAGTCGTATGTATGCCTTATTCAGGACTACAGGAAAAGTTCCTGTAGTTAAAGAGTTGTTGATGATTCTTCTCACAGGTGTGGCAGCAGAAGTAGATAAAAGAATGTTCTTGAAGATTTGTGGTGGACAAGGGTGAGAAGGGCAACCGGAAGGCCTGCTTGCTTTGACCAAATCTATAAATTCACCTTGGGATATTTGTTGTAAGGACCATAGAGGCTGGATTGGTTTATTCTTAGAGGGTATTTTAGGAAAGGGGTTGGTGCTGATGGTTTTCTTCTGTTTTAAATAGGAGTCCAATGTGTCTGCCTTGGTTGTGTCATGAGTTGCCAGTTTGTTTGTGAAATCTTGAGTAGTGGGATGACTTCCTTCCATGCATGTAGGTTTTTGAAATTAATTGAGAATTTTATAAAAATTCCTTGGTTGTAGATTTAGCATTTTGAATTCTGTCTGAGAAGTACCTATTTTTTTGCTTTTTTGATTCATAATTTGTATATTCTGTTAAATTTGTATAGCTGCAGTTTTGTCTTGAATGTTGTTTGTTTTGAGCCAGGTCCGCTGCATCTTTCTGATTTGTTGCTTTATCTTTTTAAGTTCTGTGTTTTTCCAAGGTGTTGGTTTTCTTTTGTTGTGTTTAGCTTTTCTGAGTGGCATTAGGATATCAAAAGCTTCCTGTACCACTCATAAAGCTTTGGAACAGAATTAATTGTATCTAGATCTGTGTTGGCTATTAGTTGTGTTTAACAGGTGAGTTTGAGTTTATTAGCTTAGCGAGATATTTTGAACTGATTGGTCTTGTATGTTGGGTTTGAACGTGTTCCTCCGGCTCAATGAAGTCAATCGTTGGAGAGTCATTTTACTCTTTTGTTATACATCTGACTTTACAAGTTTTGAACATTCCTCGACTGATAGTGCTCACTGCCCTCTGATTGTACAAATCCTGGCTGCTGTAGCAATATTAACACCATAACCACAAATCTGGAATCTGTGGAAGTTTTAGACTAAAAGCTTTGCCTTTGGATGCAAGAGTCACAGGATCTTTGGCCTGGGTCAGGTGACCGTGAGATGGGAGGTGCTCAAAGTTTGTAATCTGGGAGCAGGGTACAGTACAGAGTAGCGTTTAATTCTGGAGCCACTGGCAAGGACGCTCGATACAGGGCAACCTACTCCAACATAGTGCACAGAGAAAAATGATTAATAGTAAACTAGACACAGATTGCCAAGGTTTGTGAGCCCTGTAATCCCTACAGTAACCTCTTCCTGCTGGTCTCGGTTTAGAGCCTGGCCTCATTTTGGGAAGGCTAAAACTGACCAGGCCTATGTATTGTCATCTTTAGAGCTGAACGTCAATCGGTGAGGTCTTCCGCTGGTCTGGTTTACGGCTCGATGGAAGGCCGGCTAGATATAGAAATCCATAGGAGGTAGATTTTGACTAGATCATTACCAAATACGGCTCGACCTCGACTGTAGGCCAACCATGTACTGAGAAAATGATCCGTACGGTGAATAATGTTAAAGTATGGATTAAACATATCTCGGAGACAAAAGATCTGGAAATTGCAGCACACAATGTGGCCAACCATTCTCACCTAGAAGCCTCAGAGAGGTTTCATGGAACCTGTGGTGAGCAATTTTTAAATTAATTACACAAGACTCCACCTCACCCTGTGGTCCCTCCTCGTGATGGAGGTAGCGTGGGCGGGATGGGTCAGCAGAGAACTGAGGTCTACTTCACAAGTTCTCTTCTAGTGCCCAGGTTTCTGAAGCAAGCAAATGTATCTTCTGAGATCCCTGAGCTTTGAACAAGATTCTAAAGATGGAATTGCTTCATTAAAAAGAGTTCAGGTATGAGAATAGGATAGTCATATACCCCAGTCCGTGGTGACTGAATAATAACTAATTTGTTTTGCATCCGCATTAGGAAAGGAGGCCACATCGTATGCACTGTGCCTCAATGTTGAGCGGGGTCTTCTGGTTAGACCTGCTACTGGGTACATCCCACTCCTCACTCAAGCATCCCTTTCAGAAAATGCGATATAGACCACCCAAGCCATGGCACCACAGCCTTGCAAAGCAATGCCACCCTAGAAGTATACCAGACTCAAACGGCCATCTTTCACAGGGCAACCTGCTAAGAAGTGCAGGTACTCTTTCAACTTGAAGAAGTACAGGTACCGAGTACCTGTGAGTACCTGGTGCTCAGTTAAACCACTGCTCTAATTGATCAAATTTCATAAGCTTGTGGGATTCAGTCCCAGACTGCAAAGCACTATGAAGGCAAATAAATGGCATTAGCGTGCTGTGCAAAACCTGACTTTACATTTATTTACTGAAAAATGCCACCCTGGGAACTTTATGGTTGGCTACCAAGATTATAAAGATACAGATTTCCTTGCAAACAAACGAGTTGATACCCAGTGAGCGCCGGCACAGCATGTGTCCAGTGTATACCCGAGGCTCCTGTCATCAGTGCCTGCTGCGCATGCGTTGTAGTCCCCATGTGCCTTGGCACGGTTCCCACCTTCAGGTTAATGAACTATGACCCCAAGTGAGTCTCTAAATTCACCTGTGGGGACAAGAGACATCCTATTGTGGGCGTCTGGAGAGACCTTTGTTGACACAGTAAGAGCGCTTGACTCCTCAAGGTGCCCATCGGCCACCACCTGAGCATGTGATTACATTACCCAGCGGGGTCCATGCCTGTCTTCGGTAAACCCAGGCCACCCCTTATGTCAATGCAGTGCTTAATTTGTAAATAAAAAACGTGCCGGTTCCCACAGCTCTTTTTTGAAACACGTGGCTGCTGCATTTAAATGTGCGAGCCATCTCGGGCCTCTTTAATCCATTTACAGCCACTCCCTGCCCCTTCAGCTTACTCTTGCAGCTTCCGTTTTCTCCCTTTCTGACATTCTTCATTGTTTTATTCCTCCATATTTCCCATATGTGTCTTTTGCTTGCAGCAAATGCCTGATGTAGAAAACTAAGCGCTGGCCCGCAAAAATAAGTGCTGGTGCCCCGCACCGTAAACCACTGGCTCAAATTAAGCACTGTGTCAATGACTCCAAAGTGCCCGGGTGCATCTCAAGTCCTGATGAACATTTTATTTTAACTTATCATGAACCCCCCCTTTACTCTCTTCAGCCAATCACATGAGAGTCGTATGGGCCCTAGGGGATGAAAGAATGGTTTGCGCTAATCCTATTATTAAATAGTGCAGATGGCTTCCTTACTGTGAGGCCTTCGCCATCACCTCTCCTGTGCACTGGGCTCACCACAGGAAAAGCAGCTTGAAGTCTGGAGAACCCCGACGTGTCCCGACCTGCTACCTACCCACTGTCTGCCCTCCCATACAACCCCCTCACACCCATGACGGGCAGACTCGGGCACCACAAAGCGTCTGGAGGACAAACACCACACTCTCCCATCCCTGCTCCCGGGAGCATCAGACACATACTGAAGAACAGCACCCACCCCATGCAGCTCGGAAGGAAAGTTGAGGTGCTTCTCTTCCAAGGCACCGCCATGAGGAAGAAGCCTCTTACTGTAAGTGTCTGTGAGTGGTACCCAAGGACAGGCGCACACAGTGCACGCCAGACAGCATCCCTTGGGGGCTTCAGCACCAGGCCCCACCTCGTGTCCACCGCAAGGGGGGGGTAACACACATGTGGAATGCTCTGTGGCGGGGCGTATGCCAGCTGTCTACCTGCGAGTCCCGTGCACCGTGCCTGCTTGTCATGAGTGCACAGGTGAGAGCTGTGTACCTTGTGTGTGTGGTTTGCAGTGTGTCTACTGTGAGGGTTGTGTCCGTGCTGAGGTGTGTTTTTGGCAGGAGTGTGTGTGCAATCCCTCCAGTGACTGCCCACTGAGTAAAAGGAGCCCAGGCAAGCTGAAGTGGGGAGCCTGTGTGTGTCTCTTGTCATATTCTACTTTGTAAAACGTATACGGGCATCATAGCTACAGAACCCCAAGCGCTAAACACTTCCGGTTATCAGGGCGAACCAATGACATCTTAAGGAGTTTGGGGTCCCTGGGCCAAAGTATTTTGAGGGCTCCTGTTCGGAACAGCTTGAATTTATGATCCAATTTCAGCTCTTTCATGCCCGGTTTGGACAGGTCGCAGACAGTGCACAGACACACTTCTCCAGATTGTAACTGTGTGCACATCTACTATTCAGGGACATGGGGTGTGTTTTAATATTACACAGCAGCTGCTCACTAATACTACAGCTCACTAATATTACTGCAAATAATCTCTGCAACATCCTCCCATTTCTCATATATGAGGTGCTGTTTTGATCTAAAATAAACTTTTTTATTGATGGTGCATTAAACATAAAAATAACATTTCTCTGCAAAGTGTCTGTAATAGGTTCCCACACATCACCCACATTAAAAATAAATGATAAATACAAATAAATGAGGGGAAAAGTGCATTTAAAACAATCTGTGTAAGAATGATTCAAGGTCATCAGGGCAAGACTCTCTGCAGAACAGAGCTGGCTCAATCAGGACCCCGGATGGACTCCTTTGCGGAGGAACATCTCTGCGTGGTTCTGGCAGCCTCGATTCCTCCTACCATGAGGTAGGCCTTGACTGCTCAGCCAGTGTTACCACTGGAGTGTAGACAGACAGTAGTGTTCTGGGCAGTAGTGGCAACAGACAGCTCTACCCCAGGAACTACCTGTAAGCCTCTATACTCCCCAATGTGCCTCTTGCCCATGGTGCAGACTATGGACCACCCATGATCTAGTACTTCACCCAGGCAGATGTGGCTCTGCCTCATCAGGATGCCACCTCCCCACCCACTTACTCCCCCAGTGACCTCTGTCTAGTCCTCTCAAGTGCAGATGTGCCTGCCTCGCCAAGGTACACGTACCTGTATGCAGTAATCTGATCTCTCCCAGGTATCTCCGCAAAGTTCTCTGGTCTCTCCCATCTACATCCGCAGAGTACCCTTGTCTCTCCCAGCTACCTCCATGCCGGGTCCCTGGTCTCTCCCAGGTACCTCCGCCCGGGTACCCTGGTCTCTCCCAGGTACCTCCGCCCTGGGAACCCTGGTCTCTCCCGTGTACCTCCACCCAGGGAACCCTGGTCTCTCCCAGGTACCTCCAGCCAGGGAACCCTGGTCCCTCCCAGGTACCTCCACCCGGTACTCTGGTCTCTCCCAGGTACCTCCACCCGGGTACTCTGGTCTCTCTCAGGTATCTCCAACCTGGGAACCCTGGATTCTCCCAGGTACCACCACCCTGTACTCTGATCTCTCCTAAGTAACTCTGCCTGGTACCTTGGACTCTCCCAGCTACCTCCACGCCAGTACCATGGTTTCTCCCGGGAACCTCCAGCCACGGAACCCAGGTATCTCTCAGGTACCTCCACCGGGGTACTCTGGTCTCTCCCAGGTACCTCCGCCCAGTACTCTGATCTCTTCTAAGTACCTCTGCCCAGGTACCCTGGTCTCTCCCAGGTACCTCCACCCTGGGAACCGTGGTCTCTCCTGGGTACCTCCGCCAGTTTCTATGAATGTAAATGTAATTAACATTACTCTGTTCCTCATTGGCCCAGAGATAGGCTGTTGCCTTCTAAGCTAGGGGTGTTAACTCTTCCGAGGAAGGATGTGTATTCCAGTTTTGGAGGTGTGATGAATAGCATGATTAGTATTAAACTAGTTTAGGTTCAGGCAGCATAAAATAAATTTTGTTCTGAAGCAAAAATGTGATTTCTACTATGTCACTTGTGGCATCTGTGAAGCGTTACATAGAGCATTGATGTGAGGAAGTGATGCTGACAGGCACCACTGGCTGCTACCACCTGACTCCTGCTCTCCAACATGCATTCCATTGATGTGTGGATAGTCATACTCAATCCACCATCGAAAGACAGGGGCAAGTCCAATTTGGCACTTGAAGGGCTAGGGTAGACAACAGTTTAGAATTATTTGACTTGGATCAAAACTGAGTCTATAGAGATTAATATGCCTGGGTTACATCTCTTAGAGGAGAAAGGACAGCTGCTATGTATGTCTCAGTTGCTTACTACCTGTGCCAATTGCAAGGGGCTTGGTTGCGTTGTAGCTATTCTTTGGATCATACAAGCAGAGTGCATTCTTCAGGTCAGACTGATTAATGCTGTGATGACCTTCTATCAAGATGTTCCCACCTTCAGCTTCTCACCCTATCATAGATGCAGCATAATACGTTTACCGATAGAACCACTGTGAATGTTTGGACATCCGCTAGTACACCGCAACCCATCACAACCCATCCAGTAAGAGCCTCTTAAATTGAGTATGGGTGTCACAGAGAGCAGCTACATGCTGTTATGTGCTGCCATTGTTAGTCTGAGATGCACAGCTTTGCATCATTTAATCATTATCTTTCGTGGTCTTATTCTGAGTTTGCATTCATTCATGCCTCCTTATTATTTCTAGTAACCATTACTTGCACAGTCATGTCTAATTCAGACAGAAGGAAGTTAAATCGTGTGCTTTACATCTGGGAGTGTGAAATTATTCCTTAGGGAGCTGTCATGAACATGATATTAACCTTGAGTGGAAATGGAATGTCTAAATATATACTCTTTGCTGTTTTAACTGAAATCTAGATTTTTGTACTTGTCTTTTAATCATTCTCACAAATTATCTTCAGCAGTAGGAAAATTGTGCCTCATTTACTGCTTTGCTTAAACTTTCTCAGAAATGTAGCACAATTGTAATAATTTGTAAGATAACAAATTTGGATAAGGGCTTTGCTTCTTTAATAGTATGAACAATGAATTTTAAAGGATGTTACTACAGATGGCTATGATTATTTTCCAGTGTATGTTTCTTTTTAAACAGATGACTTTAAAAAAAAGTTTGTTCGAAGAGTTACACACTTCCTGCAGGGTCGCTTGCAGGATGTCCTCAGCATGCTCCATGGAGCAGAAATTTATTTTGATCTATGATGCTTGGCAATCTATCTTTTATTGGCTTTTTCTGTTGCTATCTCAAAGGATTTGGAATAACATTAAAGGAGCAGAAGGACAGAGCATTGTGAGACCGACAGCAACAGGAGGTCTAGCAGAAGTGAAATTCTGAGCGCCTGTGGGACTAGCGACCATAAAGGCATTCTAATTGTATAGGCAAATACGTTTTCTTGCTAAACATAAATATCTTGTTGATGAAAGTAGACAACTTTAAAGAAAACAGAGCAGAAAATCACATTACGGTGTCACTGGAAAGGGATGGAAATTGTGTTTTACAAGCCTGGAGGTGCACGCAACTCCGTACTCCCACCTAAAGCTATCTCCAACAGCACACAAATGCACCAATCCCACGCGGTGGCAGATGGGCTTAACTAATGAAAGCAGCCATTTTAATTAGCCCGTCTGAAGATATTTATTCACATTGGTGGGCTTTCCCAATAAAGTTTCATTGACCAGAATCAGCGGTTCTGGCTTCCAGCAGTTGCCATCTGCTTGGTGATGGAAGCTGGCTAGAGGATCTCTGTTTGTATTTCCCACTTCACTGAGCCGGAAAAAGGTTTAAAGGGTGTATCCGTAGCAGTGGCTCCAAAAATCCCTTCCTCACTGCCTGCAGCAGTTTGAAAGCTGCAGTATCCATGCTTCCAGAGATAGGATTACAAGGGCTTATCCTGCTATCTCTGACAGCAAACAGTTTCAGAGAGAGTCTTTGGAGACTGCACTTATTTTCAAAGACAACTGATTGGTCATATTTAAGAAGTCAGTTTGTCTGCAGGCCTTCTTTCTTTGGCCTAATGCCCGATACCTTTGAGCTGGACGATTTCCAATCGTCCTTTCTTTCCCTAGTGATCACTACAAAGAAGTGCAAGAAAAATCCTAACAGGACTAGTAGTGTGTCAAATACTCTACAGAAAGTAGAACGAGCCCTCTCAAATATCTCAAGATTGGCACAAGCATGGTGCTAGAAACAACTTCTTCGCATTTATGTTATCCTAAAATAGTGCGTTTGAAGAATGGGCAGGTATCAATAATTATCATTGAGAAAAAAAAATATTTACAAACTGGAGTTGCAACTATTCCAGAGTCAACAAGCTTTTTTATTTACTTTGTGCAGTGTGCACTTTCCAAGATGTGCCCCATTCAGAAAATCACTCGTTTATAATGCTATAAAAACTCCAAAGTTACTGCAAAGACATGGCTCTTCTTTGACTGGCTATTTTAAGGGAAAAAACACAGTAGAGGTGTATCTGTAGAAATACTACATCCATTCTTGAAAATTAAGTTTCATCCTCAGCACAGGAACAACAAACAGTGGAATCTAGCTAAAACAAAACTGTCTAACCAAAAGTCTGAAATGCATCTGGGTTCACTTGTGTCAGCTCAGAGAGTCCCTGGCCTGCAGTTCGGGTTGTACCTTTTGGGCTGGGACTAAGACTGATCAGCATATGGGTGATGCCTGTGCCTAATGGCAAGGACAACTTAAAAGTCAATAAAACTGACTGAAGTACTTAGAACAATTGTCATTGCTTTAGATTGAGTCAAACATTTCCTTTCATCAATTTTGTGCGGTATGAGTGAGTCACCCTACGTAGCATGGTTATGTCCAGACATGTGTTCTCAGCTTGCTGTGTCCTTAGAACTCATACTGTACTCCTCTAATTAGTCCAGAGAAGGATGAGACATAATGATTTTGCTTCTGGTGAGAGGCAAGGTAGTGTAGTAGTTTGGGCTCTGGTGCTTCTTTTGGAAGGGTTAGGAGTGATTTTCATATGAATGATTCTTGTACATAATGACAGAGATAACCTAAAAAAGTCAAAACGAATCATCCCAGAACAATAACCGCTGCTACATAACGAGCCAATAATTTTCATCCTTCACTTTTGTTATGTCTAGGTGAGTGCCTTTAAGTGGTATGGGTTTGTAAAGTCATGGGCTTCTAACCTGCTGTGCCACAGAGACTTGTTATTATCATCCCGAATGGAGCCCAACAAGATCACAATGTTTCGTAGGCAGTCTTGCCTTGCAGAGGAGACAGGGCATAGCGTTTCTGACAGGGCTACCCCTTTTCAGGTGCTGACAATTAGCTGAGTATGGTTAGTTTCTGCTTGTAAAGAAACAGACAAGGTTAAGAACAATTAAATAAATTGGGCCAGAGTAATTGTCAGTCGGGTGGATTGAATCAAGTATTTCTACCCATCAATTTTAGCTGTCCAAGTGAGTCATTGTCAGTGGTATAGGCATGCCAAAATGTGGGATCTGGGTTTGCTCTGCTACAATCACTATAAGGCCTCAAGCTGTATCTTACTGAGGAAACCCAAGAAGGCTAAAATGTGCCTGGGGTTGCTTGTGTTTTCAGTTCTGGGGTGGCAGGCTATAGAGTTGTGGGTTAGGGTGTCTCTTTTGGGAGAAGGACAAGACTAATTTTTATGTGATTGGTTCCTATTTGTACTTGCAGACATGGAAAGTCCTTATGAAAATTGGCAGTTGTTGAGAATGATTAAATAATCTCCATTTAACCTTTGCACTGTGTATGCAAGTTGCCCTAAATGGTATGTGTATGTCCAGAACTGGGGGCATATGGCCTTAAGCTGCTTCTCACTGACAAGACACAAAAAATAGACACCAAGGTCTTGATGGACCACTAGGTAAAGTTTCTTGACTCTACTGCTAGTCCTCCTTAAACAGAACTACCATAAACTAGGATCTCATTTGCATTCTCTTTGTGGGTTACTTCCCCTTTCCCTCTTTTCTTTTCTACTAGCTACTCATTGTGGTATTTATGAAAGTAACACTACCTTTAGTGAATATTCCAGAAGTCTTTAATGCATAAAGGGCCTGATTTAGATATTGGTGGATGAGTTACTCTGTCACAACGGTGATAGATATCCCGTCCACCGAAATCTAAATCCCATAGGATAAAATGGAATTTAGATTTCGGGAGATGGGATATCCGTCACTCTTGTGACGGAGTATCTTGTCCTTCAATATCTAAACTGGGGCTTCATATGTCATGCAAGCCATAACTGGCACACCAAATGCAATAAATAATATCTATCTATCTATCTATCTATCTATCTATCTATCTATCTATCTATCTATCTATCTATCTATCTATCTATCTATCTATCTCTGTGTCGGACATCTGTCTATCTATCCTTCTGTCTATTTCAATTTCTATACCAAAGTGAGGAACACTATGAAAGGTTCCCGCTCCCCATATGATGTGCTAGTGGCATTTGCAGTCAAGGAATACTAGGGCAAAAAGAGAAAAAATACTGAGGCCCGAATATATACTCCGTTTGCGCCGAATTAGCGTCGTTTTTTTCGACGCAAATTCGGCGCAAAACTAACGCCATATTTATACTTTGGCGTTAGACGCGTCTAGCGCCAAAGTATGGGCAAATAGCGTCATTTTTTTGCGTGAACGCCTTCCTTGCGTTAATGAGATGCAAGGAAGGCGTTCCCGTCTAAAAAAATGACGGCGACGCAAATGCGTCGTATTTATACTCCCGGGCAAAAATCACGCCCGGGAGTGGTCGGGTCAAAAAACCCCGCATTTGCGCCACTTTTTAACGCCTGGGTCAGGGTAGGCGTTAAGGGGCCTGTGGACTCAAAATGAGCCCACAGGTGCCCTCCCCTGCCCCCAGGGACCCCCCCTGCCACCCTTGCCCACCCCAGGAGGACACCCAAGGATGGAGGGACCCATCCCAGGGACATTCAGGTAAGTTCAGGTAAGTATATTTTTTTTTTTTTTTTTTTTTTTGTGTGGCATAGGGGGGCCTTATTTGTGCCCCCCTACATGCCACTATGCCCAATGACCATGCCCAGGGGACATAAGTCCCCTGGGCATGGCCATTGGGCAAGGGGGCATGACTCCTGTCTTTACTAAGACAGGAGTCATTTAAATGGCGTCTGGGCGTCGAAAAAAATGGCGCAAATCGGGTTGAGGCGATTTTTTTGCCTCAACCTGACTTGCCCCATTTTAAGACGCCCTAACGCCATTTTCCCCCTACGCCGGCGCTGCCTGGTCTACGTGGTTTTTTCCACGCACACCAGGCAGCGCCGGTCTGCTAGCGCCGGCTAACGCCATTCCATAAATACGGCGCCCGCATGGCGCTTCAGAATGGCGTTAGACGGCGCTAAATTTTTTGACGCTAAACTGCGTTAGCGCAGTTTAGCGTCAAAAAGTATAAATATGGGCCTGAGTCTGCTAGGGTGAAAAAGTGGCAGTCATTTTGTATTTGGAAAAAGGACACCAATTTGCTCAACATTCATGATTTTCATGAAAATCACAATGTTGGCATAACAAAAACCTTGGATTGAGAAAAAGACCCTATGTAGGTGCTTCAGGTCTGGCTGAAGGTCAGGCTGTGCATTCAACCCCTGCTGACTACGTCAATGGATATGTGCGGCGGGGGTTGACCAAGGATCGATGCTTAGGCACGTGGCCTAACTGTAGACCATTCCTCATTGACCACATGGAGGACATCAGCCATGCTCAATACCCCACTTTGAAAATGACACAGGAAAAGATGCTATCTGCCAAGAGCAAAACCTGGCGTGCTGCTTTATTGCAAGCTTTGTGTGTGCTGCAAACCATAACTGATGAATTTCAAGTTTTTTTTTGTTTTCAGGTTTGTGCTTGAAAGATAAATATTCTTTTACTGTGTTTTTTAAGTGACTACCACACACAACACACACATCGCCCAACTATTCTTACTTGTGGCACCACTCCCATGATAACATTTTGTGCTTAAAGTAAAAATGCTCCTCCTTTAAACTCCTGCTTCATGTAAGCTATTTGTATATTCCAATTTGCTTAAGCCCACTCTCCATACTTTCCATCCTATTCACATCCCGACGCCTGTCCATCAAATGCCTGAACATTTACAGTCATCTCAGTTTTGTTCCATTATTGTTCTTGTACTAGTTTAAGCGCCTTTCCTCATCTGGTTCAATGATCCGCAACAAGGAGAATTGTCTGGGTAAAGTTCACATTATAAATATAAGAAAATAAAAAAGCATTTATGTTACACGATGAAGAAGGGAACATTTTGAATTGATTAACATATATATAATGCTCCCTTGCTTGGCAGATGGCTTCAAGCCCCAGTCGCTTTAGAATAATTTTGCAAAACATCGTGATTTACAAATGGAGGAGTACATTTAAAGTAATCCTGTGTGCGTGGGTTATATGCTGTGCTTTTACTGTGATTGATGGCGAAGTGCACCAGCAAGTGACTATTACAGCATTATTATATGGGATGTAGTTAAGACTCCCGTACAAAAAGACACTTTACAGTTTGTGTCACTCTAAAGCTTTGTGGCAAAATCGCTTGTGTGATGAGTTTCTTCAGATGGAAAAGAAATGACTTGCATTACCACGTCTGGTGGCAATTGCATAGGTACAAAATAACAAAAAAGAGTGATGACAGTTTTACTATGTGTTGTGCTCAAACTCTTTATTTTGGATGCGGTTCTATATGAGTAAAATAAATATGGTCACATCTCTCAGCTGAGGACAGTCAGGGAGAATGTTCCAATTACTTACCAGTAATCTTCATTGCTCTTAGTCCTGGTTGTCCCTGTTCCATTCATTAGTAATGAGGTGTAATCCACCTCACGAGACAGAAGAAGTAACAGAAAATGCTTGCAATGGTGTTCCTCCCTCCAAGGAAATAGTCTCCCTCCTGGAATGCCAAGCTCTTTATAACAGATATGAAGGTCACAAGATCAGGAGGGAGGGATGTAATGAGTTGGATGAGTACAACCAGGACTATGAGTAATGAAGATTACTGGTAAGTAATTGGAGAGTTACCTCTATGTCCATATTGTCCTCGTCCCCCATTACTAACAAGGAACACCAAAGCAGAGTGACTGACCTTCTTATCCCCAAAGTATCATAAAAGACAGTCCTTATCATATATAAAGATGATGAAAACACAATGTAATTTATTGGCAAAGTGAGTGAAGATTAGGCCAACACCGATTCCAACACCCCACACCTGAAGTTCTTATTATCAACCAAAACATTCTGCAGCCTATAATATTTTAGAAAAGTATTAGGGGCTGCCCATGAAGCTGCTCGACATATCTCAGTTATGGACACCCTTTCAACTCAGCCCATGAAGCTGCAGTTCCTCGGGTGTGATTACCATGAATACCAAGAGGAGGACTATCCGATAAAGAGTAGGCTAAAACAATTGCCTGTTTGATCCATCTGCTATTGGACATCAAAGAGGCCCCGTCCCCTTTATCAGCCAATGCAAAAGTGGCAAAAAGTGACTCTGATGTCTTAAATGATTTAGTTCTCTTCAGGTAAATTTGGAAGGCACTATTGCCATCTAGTAAACTCCATTGAAACTCATTGTGAGAATTCAACATATCTGAAAGAGCTTGAAGAATGTTGTCCTGATGCTTATGAAAAGATGGAGCCACTTTAGGGACAAAAGAGGAATCTAACTTAAGAACCACTCCGTCTTTGCAAAAGAAAAGATAAGGTTCTCTAGCCATAAGTGCTGTAAGTTCCCCAGCCCACCTAGCTGATGTTATGACTATCAAGAATATCACCTTCTAGGTAACAAACTTGATGTCAGCCCGACCAAAAGGCTCAAAAGGGAAAAAAGTGAGGGTCTTCAATACTAAAGGCAAATCCCAAAGAGGAAAAAAAGGCTTCACCACTGGTAGAGAAAAAGAAAAACCCATCAAAAGACAATAGTCTAAATCATCTTTATCCTTTAAATTTCCCCAGCAAGTATGGAAAGTCTTAATCACTACCCACAGAGCACAGAGAGTGGAAATAGCCAACCACTTCTGAAAACCTTCAAATATCCAGGAAGGAACGAGCAATATGCAAACAGTTCTGTTCTGAACACCAGTTTTGGGAATTCCACCAATGTCTTCCATAAGAATTTAAGGTAGAGGGCCTGCAAGAATTCTGGAACAGCCTGAGCTAAATGAGAGGGCAAGCCTTTATTCTACCATCCTCTCCTCTCAACTTCCAGACCAAAAGACAAATGGTCTTAGGGACATCACTATGTTGGAAAACCTCAGGGGAGATGTGTGAACTGGGATCAGTCATTACCTTGCACCACAAGCAAGTGCCTTTAGAATTGGAAACCATGATAGTCTTGGCCAAAAGGGAACAACCACCACCATCATCCTGCCCTCTCCTTGAAGTTGAGTTAGAAGACTGGGAATCGAAGAAATGGGGAGGGAAGCATATAGAAGACAATTTGGCCACTCTATTGTCCAAGCAACCACCCCCCTTTCTGAGGTACCATGGAACAAAACCTTGGAAGCTGAGCATTGACCTGAGAGGCAAACATATACACCTATGGGATATCAAACCTCCTGCAAATGTGTTGAAACATTTTAGCAGACAATGACTTTTCCTGAGAGGATGGAGACATCCAAACTTAGGGAGTCTGCTATCACATTATCTGAACCGCTGATGTGAACCGCTGTCAGGAAAAGTAGATGATCTTGTGCCGACCAAAGCAATGTCACCGCAACCTGACCTAGAGACTACAACCTGATACCCCCCAGATGAGATAGGCACTGACACCATTTTGTCTGACTTGACTGCCAAATGACAGTCCTGAAACATGTCTTGAAAATGCATGACTGCTCCCAGAACAGCAGTCAGCTCTCTCCAGTTCGAAGAACATCTGTTCCCTTGAAGTGACCATCAAGCCAGTATGACATCCGAATCCAATGTTTCCCCATCTGAAAGAGCTCATATCCTTTATCAGTGCTTTCAGAGCAGCTCTAAACTCTTGTTCAATGATTCTGGAAGAAGCCACCATCTTAACTGTTCCCTGATCTCCTGCATCACCGGGACCTTTATCTCAAAATCTGCTGACTTGG
The DNA here is from genome assembly GCF_031143425.1 of Pleurodeles waltl. Taxonomy (NCBI): domain Eukaryota; kingdom Metazoa; phylum Chordata; class Amphibia; order Caudata; family Salamandridae; genus Pleurodeles; species Pleurodeles waltl. The sequence continues at coordinate 452,888,938 of NC_090448.1, read as the reverse complement.
GATCACAGTTAGCATGGCGATGGCGCCACAAAAGTGAAACCTGGCTAAGGGGACTATAAAGACAGCTGCCATCACATGACCCAATAAAGGACTTCAATATCATAACTCTGGCAGTTGGAAGAAAAATCCTGTTTAGGTCCGTCCCGAATCTGGCCCCTGTAAACGCCAAGTCCATTGTTGAAGAAAGATTGAACTTCTCCCAATTAAGAGAAAACCATGTGTCTAGGTGGTCTGTAATACTGTTTCCAAAAACTGGAGCAACTGGTCCTTTGAGGGGGCATGAAGAAGCCAGTCATTTATGTAGGGGTATAGACAGATCCCTTGAAGATGTACAGAGGCTACCAAAGGGACCACCACTTTTGTGATACCCTGGTGTAGGAAAGTGCCCTTTTTGGATGGTCGTCCCCTCAAATTCCGTTTTGCTCTTAATGCTGTTAGTTATGACTCTGAAAGTGCACTGGAGCCTGATAACCAGGCCCCAGTGCTCTCCCTAAACTGGTAGATGTGAATTGGTATCCCAATTAGCAAGGACTTTAACACCCTCAGATGTTCCTAGTATATGGTACCAGTGGTACCCAAGGCATGGATGTTAAAGGGGTCACCAGGGCCCGAAGCACTGGTTAAGCCACCCCACATGAGTCCCAAGTAAACTACAGACAGTAGGCATGCAATTACAGACTGCAGGAGCAACGTAATCTGCTCAAACTCGACTTTGCCCACACCATGTGTGGCAAAGTCAAAGCACTATCTTTAATATGTCAGTCACCCCTAAGGAAGGACTCCTAAGCCTGGAAGGCAGGGTGCATTATATTAAAAGTGTGGACATATCAGTGCAAACTTATATGCCTCTATAGTGGCCTTTTCCGTTAAAGACTCCTATAAGTGTTGGGCTGTTTATAGGATAACATGGGCTGGCACCCCCGAGGTTGCCAGCTTGATTATGGTACCTCTGAAATATATAATTTTTGGTGTCAAACTACGTACCTTTTCACCACTTACATCAATCCCAGGTTGAGGGCAACATGGCATGAACCCCATTGGTGACCTTAGCGGTTGCCCACATGGTTGCCCCAGCTTTCCTGTGCTCTGGCTGGAAACTCACAGCTGCTGTCACCAAGACGGATTCTGTTTCCCTGGGTGGAAGTGTGAACACTCCCATGTGTCAAAACAAAGACCTGGACCAGAAGGATGTCAGACCTCCCTCTTCCCAGGAAGGTTTGTGAAGTGGCCCATCAAGCCAGTGAGCTTCAAATGTATTGTAAGTATTGTATGTATCTATGTATTTATAGAGTGAATATAACCAAAAGGCATCAAAGACCTCAAAAAGGCAAGTCAGCACAAGGGAGAAGCAATGCGAACCTCCCCCATTCACAGAACCACTGCCCGACTTAAGAAGAGAAGTTTTAACCTGCCTGGGAAACATAAAATGTGATTCCACATTCCTGATAGACTCGAAAAGAATATTCCACAACCTTACTGCAGCTACTGAAAAAGCACGTTCCCGCCCTCTGGCTTTATGAAACCTGGGGATGACAACATTTCTTTGTCTCACCGATCTTAATAATCTACTAGGGGTATACCAGTTGAAAATGGTCCCTTAGGTGACAAGCACCCCTCAGGTGGAGAGGCTTGTGCACCAGGCATACAGATTTAAACTTTCTGACTGATAGCCTATGGAGGGACCTCAAACCCTCTCTTACGGAGCAGGATTTCGGAAGACCTAAAATCAGCCGAGCAGCCCAATTTTCAATCACCTGTTGCTTTTTTTTCTTTAGAGAATTTTGATTTCCATTCAGGTAAAGGGTGTTATGGGAGTCAAGGTGAAATTTAATAAGCGCTATGACCACTGCAGCCCTGATCTCCTGATGTAAACAAGGGAGAATTTGTTTTAGGGTCTTGTTAATCCAGAAACAAGTACTCACAGTTCTGTTGACCTGGGTGTCAAAGATTAATGAATCATCAAATACCACCGCCAAGTTTTTAGCTGTTTTAACTGTCACAGGAAGTGGCCCACAAGCTTTAGGCCGCCAACAATTTGACCAAATAGAATTCACCTCTCTAAAGGTCACAATTTCTGTTTTTACCCCTTTCATTTTAACCATTTCTCCTTCATCCATATGCTGACCATGGCCATACAAGATCTAAATTTGTTAGCCACATCATCCAGCTCAACAGAGATGGAAATAATGCTTTGGGTATCGTCCGCGTATGAGGAGACTTGAAAACCAAAGGAGTGAATTAGCTTCACCAAAGGGGCATCATAAGGTTAAGTGGCATGGGGCTAAGCAAGGAACCCCGCAGAACTCCACAGGGGGAGCTGAAAAGACTGAGCCCTGCAATCACCACAGCTGCCCGTTAGAGTTCTGTGAGTCACTAAGGACTGTAACAGTTTTAAGGCAGCATCAACCAGTCCCGTCTGTTGCAGCCTTTGCACAAAAAATATATAGAGATACAGTACCAAAGACTGCAGAGAGGTCGAGCATAACCAGAATAGCCACCCTCCCCCTGATCAACCTGATGGTGGATTTTGTCTGCTGCCATGAGTAGAGGGGATTCTGTTTCTATGATTGCTTCTGATTCGCTTTTGTGAGAGGTCTAGACATTCATGCTCATTAAGAAATGGTGCTAGTTCCTGACTAATGTGTTTTTCCATGATTTTAGCAGGAGCAGGCAGCAAGGAAATTGAGTGTAGATTATTTAGATCCCTTGCATCCCCATTAGGCTTCTTTGTTAGGGTGATCAAAATCGCCTCCTTCCAGTACTGGGGAACGATTCCAAACTCCAGCACCCAGGAATACATTTTCTTCAAAGAATCTCCAATAATGTCGGGGACCAATTGAAGCACCTTAGGAGGGCAAGGATCATCTGGTGATCCTGAAGTGGTTTGCACCAAGAGGGTTTTAATTCTAGATGCAGGAAGAGGAGAAAACATTTCTAAATAGCCATCAGAAGGCAAATTATAAGAGGTCACTTCAGTAGAAGGGGCCAAAAGGCTATCCCCCTGTACTAGAAAGTCAGCGTAGATCTTTATAATCTTCTCTCTTAGGAGTTCAGCCACCCTATTACAAAAATCTTAGGTGTTCTCTAGAGCTTGTTGAATCGGGGGGAGGAAATATTAGTAATCACCTTAAATAATTATTTTGGTGTGCTAATGGCAGCTCTTATTTTCTCTGAAAATACTTGACATCATTAATCACACCTTTATATTCTTTCATTAGCTCCCAGTGCTTAATCTTATCCTCAGGGTACATAGACTCCACCTCCTTTCTTGTCTACAATGTTTCCTTTGGAGGTTGGTCAGGTCTTCCGTAAACCACAGGGCAGAGGTATGCCTCCTGCATCTTTCTTAGGTTTAGCCGGGATGAGCTCATTAATAGCATTCAAGGGTCACTTATTGAAATTCAAAAGGCACATCACCTCTGATATTGTAGCAGGCTTTCCCCTAGTGGGTTCTTGGTAGAAAAGGTGCCCTGACCCACTGGATGTGGTCACCTCAGGGGCAGATTAGCGACTGTGGCTAGTAGCTCATTGGCTACTTACACCCACACCCCTAATTGTAGGAATTGAGAGGCACCCCTGGTACCAGAACCTTAGATCTGCAACAGCTTGGGAGGAAAGGACATAAGAAGACCCACATTGATGACAACTGAAACCTGCATAAATCAAAGGAGTCATACCTTGAACCTGGGGCAACCTTTCTGGGATTGCTCGACTGTGACTCGTTGTAGACCAAAGTGTGATTCCCCTAGAAAGAGGGAACCCTTTGGGAGCCAAAGACAAGACCAGAATCCCTTGGATTAGTGGTACTAGTCTTCTGGACACCACTGGTAAAAAGTAACTACCAGACACGAAGAAGCGCTGGCCATGGGCCCATCCAAGGGATCACCCCAAAAACAGGTGGTCCAATGCATTGTGGGAAGTAGAGTCCAGTTTCCACCAAGTTACAGCCGGCACCAAGCATAGCCAAGGACACCTCTGTACCCAAGCTAGGTGGAGTTGTTCTGCCTGGTTAATCCTGGATCAGGGGCTCCCACAGTCTTAGCCCTTAGTGGTCTTCCCCAAACTTGACCTGCGCAACTAAGTGTTACAAGTACAATTTTTTAGGAACCACAACTTCTGCGTTCAGCACCAAGGACAGCCAAGACACCTCTGCACACAGGCGCCACAAGCCAGGTAAAATTGGTCTGTCGAAGCTTAGTCTTGGGACCAACATCACCCTAACTACAAGTGGGTTCCACTGCACTCACCCCACAAGTGTGTGAGTGCCACTAGTGATTTTCCCCATTGACCACAATGGTAAAAGTTTGACAGCTTGATCTGTACTGATTTAGTTTTTCTCTTGAAATTCCATAACTTTGGTTATACTTATCTGATTTACTTTGTCTTGATGTCATAATTAATAAAAAATCTGCTTTATTTTTATAAATTGGTGTCGGATGTATTTTGAGTTGTGTCAATTACTTATCGTCCAGGTTTTGTACTCTCAAATGCTTAACACATGTTCTTCCAGCAAAGCCTGACTGCTCTTTGCCACGCTACCAGGACTGAACTAAGGTTTTACTATTGTGAATCTAAGGACCATCTTTGGGGTATGGTGAGAGTATTATTTGGTGAAACCTAACCAGCATCACTGCATAAGACTCCATTTCCCTACATCGGGGAGCTGTCCTCAACCCAAACAGAGCCACATTGAACAGGAAATGTTGACTGCTTTCACAAAAACGAAGAATTCTCCAATGAGGGAGGAACATTGCCACATGATAGTAGACATCATGGAGATCTCCACTTGGTCTGGGGAACCTCCACTATTCCTTCCTTGATTAAAAGGGGCTCTGTGCCTTAGCTGATTGACAGCTACTTCTTCTTATTCAAAAACCACTGAGTTGGTCTCAATTCTGAGACATGATGGGAATCCCAAAGCCAAGCCTCCAAGAAGTGTTGAATTCTGCTTCCAACTGAAAAGACCTGACCATTTCTGTCATAGTCAGGAGCGCTTCTTGTCTGGTGGCTTAGGTTTTCTCTTCTTCTCAGGCTTAGAGCAAAACTTTCCTTCCTGCCCTTGCTGGTGCCTGTGGAAAGACTGTTGAAAAATAAACTTCTTGGATTGTGGCATGTAAGAGCTCTGTTTAAATTATGAGGAATACTTCTTTTTTTTTTTTTTTAAACGCTTATGGATTTTGTCCTTCAGTTTGGCTCCAAAACGGTGAGTACCTTCAAATGAAATTCTGCGAGCCGATACTGTCTGATTAGAATCCGTCTTCCAATTCATAAGGATTATATTATGCCTTGTAGCAATAGGGGCACCCACTGATAAGACTCTAGCTCTCACAATATCAAAGGAAATGTCGGAGACATACTCAATTTGCCATCCGTCCCATCCAAAAGAGCAGAATATTCTGTCCTCTCCTCAATAGCCTTGGAAATATGTTTGAAGTCAGAGATCAGGGACTGTGTGACATAAGTCCAATAGATCCGAGCTCTGAGAGCCAGGTAAATCCCTGAATGCACTTTATGCAAAGCAAAATCAATTATTTTGTCAGACTAATTCTTGATCACCATATCCTCATTAAGTAAAGTTCTTCTCACCAGGCTTGTTACAAATGTTTTTTGGGAATATTGTCATAAAGAGACTTCTGCATACCAGTCATAGAGTAGAGTTTAGCCATGAGGGGGCATCATAATTTTATCCGGACCTTTCCACTCCCTTCTTAAAACATCCATAATGAAAGAGTGAATTGGCACATCAATTTTGGAGGTCTTTGTACCGCTCTTCCCCTGCTGCTACTCATCCTGCTGTCACTGTGACACTCGACTCACTGCCCGGACTTGTCCATGATCTCCTGACTTTCTACGATTGCCTTTTGCCTCTGTGCCGTATTTGTTATCTTTACCTTTTGTCTCTTTGCCTTTTCTGTGCCTGTTGCCTCTGTGCCACTCGCTGTGCATTCTAGCTGTGACCCTTTTTGTATTTGTTTTTCCTTATGCTTTGTCTATCCTTGTCTCTGTGCCCTTAGTCCTCTGTGCCTGAATTCTTGCCCATTCGGCCAGCTTCCCCACCATCCCTCCTGCTGTTTTTCCTTACAGCCCTTTGCCACCCCCCTCACCAAACCATCCCCAGGATCTACTTAATGGCGGTCACTGCACGACCCTATTGAGCAGGTCCTTGCACTGCTCTCCCCTTCTGCCACTCGTTCTGTTGTCACTATGATGCTCGACTCAGAGCCTGGACTTGTCAGTGCTCTCCTGACTTTCTTCTGTGCTGTTTGACTCTGTGCCGTATTTGTTATCTTTGCTTTTTGTCTCTGTGCCTTTTGCTTCTGTGCTGCTCTCTGTGCCTTCTAGCTGAGACCAGTTTCATATTTGTTTTTCATTGCCTTTCTCTGTACTTCTTGCCTTTGTGCCCAGATTCTTGCCCGCTGGGCCCTCTACCCTGCCGCCGCCCCACCTGGCGTTTTTCCTTCCTGCCCTTCACCGCTCCCTCCCCCTCGACCCTCCCTCCTTAGGACGTACTTCATGGCAGTCGATGATGCGTGACCATGCTGCTGGTGCTTCGAAGGCATGCCAAAGGCAAGCCCGTCTGCACCTGCCTATGTCTGGACCGCACCCAGCTACAGAATTCTGACTTTCAGACCCGCCACAGGTACCCCCCACACAAAATCAAAAACCTCAAACCAAGACCCAGAACTCTAACTGTTGCATCGCCTCACTACCAATCACCAAGGGCCTCTTCTCATGCCTCAGCCGCTACCTCACCTCTGACATAAGCTCCACCAAAACCCCCATACAACAGAGTCCATGCACACGCCTCAACTCCACTGCATTCTTCTCAACATCCGATCTCTCTGGAAACACACCATTGAAATCTGGAGCACTATCAACACCCTTAGTCCTGATGTAATGTTCATCACAGAAACCTGGCTCACCCCCTCGTCCTCTCCTGAGATTGCCACCCCCACCTGACACAGGATGATCCACTGTGACCGCCCCAACAGACACGGCGGAGGAATAGCGATCATCCACAGAGACCACATCAACTGCACTGCCACAAGCGACGTTACACCGATCATGGAACACCTCAAATTCCAGATCAAGTCAGATGCCAATACCACTTTCAGGGGAACCCACTCATACAGACCCTTATGCCCCCGCACCAACTTCTGCAACCACATCTCCAACTTCATCACTTCCCTGGCAATAGACTCTGACAACTACCTCTTCCTAGGTGACCTCAATTTCCACCTAGAAGACTCAGACGACACCATCTCCACCACATTCATCAAAAACATAAGCATCATCACGCTCTCCGAGCTGGTCATCTCTCCTACTCACAGTGCAGGACACACCCTCGACCCCATCTTCTCTTAGAATGACAGAATAAAGTTCTCCTACACCAATGAAATAACTTGGACAGACCACAACACAATACACTTTACCATCGACCGACTGCCAGACGCCACAACCAGACTCCTCTTTCTCCCCTGTAGCAGCTGGAAACCCGCTGGCCACATTTAGACATCCCCGCTGGGCCGGCAGGCGGAAACAGAGTTTCCGCCTGCCGGCCCAGCAGGGATGTGCGCCATAACATTGCAGCCGGCTCCTAATGGAGACAGCAGCAATGTGGCGGTGCGGTGGGTGCAGCAGCACCCATCGTGCTTTCTACTGTCTGCCAGGCAGAGGGCCTTTGTGCTCTCTGAGGACAGAAACAAAAGCCTGCTCTGGGTGGAGGTGCTTCACACCTCCCCCCTGCAGGAACTGTAACACCTAGCAGTGAGCCTCAAAGGCTCAGGCTTCGTGTTACAATGCCCCAGGGCACTCCAGCTAGTGGAGATGCCCGCCCCATGGACATAGCCCCCACTTTTGGCGGCAAGTCCAGGAGAGATAATGAGAAAAACAAGGAGGAGTCACTGGCCAGTCAGGACAGCCCCTAAGGTGTCCTGAGCTGAGGTGACTCTGACTTTTAGAAATCCTCCATCTTGCAGATGGAGGATTCCCCCAATAGGATTGGGGATTTGCCCCCCTCCCCTCAGGGAGGAGGCACAAAGAGGGTGTAGCCACCCTCAGGGCTAGTAGCCATTGGCTACTAACCCCCCAGACCTAAACACACCCCTAAATTCAGTATTTAGGGGCTCCCCAGAACCTAGGAACTCAGATTCCTGCAACCTAAGAAGAAGAGGACTGCTGAATTGAAAAACCTGCAGAGAAGACGGAGACACCAACTGCTTTGGCCCCAGCTCTACCGGCCTGTCTCCCCACTTCTAAAGACACTGTTCCAGCGACACGTTCCCAGGGTCCAGCAACCTCTGAAGCCTCAGAGGACTACCCTGCATCTAGAAGGACCAAGAACTCCCGAGGACAGCGGCTCTGTTCCACAAAGACTGCAACTTAGCAACAAAGAAGCAACTTTGAAACAACACACGTTTGCCGCCGGAAGCGTGAGACTTTGCACTCTGCACTCGACGCCCCCGGCTCGACTTGTGGAGAACAAACACCACAGGGAGGACTCCCCGGCGACTACGAGACCGTGAATAGCCAGAGTTGACCCCCCTGAGCCCCCACAGCGACGCCTGCAGAGGGAATCCCGAGGCTCCCCCTGTCCACGACTGCCTGCTTCAAAGACCCGACGCCTGGTAAAGACACTGCACCCGCAGCCCCCAGGACCTGAAGGATCCGACCTCCAGTGCAGGAGTGACCCCCAGGTGGCCCTCTCCCTTGCCCAGGTGGTGGCTACCCCAAGGAGCCCCCCCCTTGCCTGCCTGCATCGCTGAAAAGACCCCTTGGTCTCCCATTGATTTCTAATGCGAACCCGACGCTTGTTTGCACACTGCACCCGGCCGCCCCCGTGCCGCTGAGGGTGTACTTTCTGTGCTGACTTGTGTCCCCCCCGGTGCCCTACAAAACCCCCCTGGTCTGCCCTCCAAAGACGCGGGTACTTACCTGCTGGCAGACTGGAACCGGGGAACCCCCTTCTCCATTGAAGCCTATGCGTTTTGGGCACCACTTTGACCTCTGCACCTGACCGGCCCTGAGCTGCTGGTGTGGTAACTTTGGGGTTGCTCTGAACCCCCAACGGCGAGCTACCTTGGACCCAAACTTGAACCCCGTAGGTGGTTTACTTACCTGCAAAAACTAACAAACACTTACCTCCCCCAGGAACAGTTGAAAATTGCAGTGTCTAGTTTTAAAATAGCTATATGTCATTTATGTAAAAACTGTATATGCTATTTTGCTAATTCAAAGTTCCTAAAGTTCCTACATGAAATGCCTTTCATTTGAAGTATTACTTGTAAATCTTGAACCACACTGCCACAAAATAGAGCATTAGAATTATCTCTTTTTGCCACTATCTTACCTCTAAGGGGAACCCTTGGACTCTGTGCATGCTATTTCTTACTTTGAAATAGTACATACAGACCCAACTTCCTACAATATATATATATATATATATATATATATAAATATATATATATATATATATATCACTTTTGTCAATACGTGTGTGGTTTCCCTGGGGGCTGCGATCGGCCCCCAGGAAAACCAGACCCACATATAAAAGTGATATATGTATGTATATATATATATATATATATATATATATATATATATATATATAGATATATATTTGCCACCAGTTGTCTTGCAGTTGCAGCTTGCGTCTTCAAAGCAATGCATATACTTCAACTGACGCTTTTCAACTGTAGCTTTTAGGCAGCAAGAAAAAAGTCAATTAAGTATTGTGATTATGTTTCTGCTACAAAAGGGTCAGACTTGTCTAGTGGCGCAGATTTAGTGCCATAAAGAAGCGCAGAAGGTTTATATGCCTTCTGCAAAGAGCAAATCTGTATTTTATGTAAATAGCTGAGTACATTAGTAAAGTCAGCCATTACCTGCGCTATAATACAAATTAAATGTATGTGCGGGGTGGAGGACGGCTATGGAGAGATGAAGGGCACTTTTGCTGGGTGGTAATGAGGAAATCCGAGGAGGAGGGAGTGGGAGCACCAATAACGATTGTTGGACTGGGCGCAGGAGGTGCTAAAGACTGTGACGAATGGTATGTGACAAGGTGTTTTTTGAGTGTCTTGAAAGAACGTGCTGATTGAGGGAAGAAGCGCAGGTAAGATGGCCTCTACTGTTGCACGTATCTCACACACACCATTGATTTTGTGACTGTCTACGTAGGCTAGTGTTTTAGAGCAACAGTTTAGCCAATAGCAGAGATGGCATCTTGATGGATGACTGCTGCCGTCACTCGGGTTAAAGAGGACATCTCTGACATAGGATCAGAGACTGAGACATCAGATACTGAGACAGCATCTGAGGGATAGGACAATGGCGCAGACTCTGGGAGTGATTTTTCAGTCGGAGGAGTCCCATTCGATAACTCCTCTTCCAGTAAATTATGAGGGAGGTGATGAGGACAGTCCTGCTGTCCCTTCGCAAGCAGTCTGTGCACCGGGGTAATAGTGGGTTAGCCCAACCCAGAGAGCAGGTGAATGCAAGCAGAGAGAGAGAGTGCTCTCTTGGGAGCTTCCCAATTTAGTTCAGCCCCAAATTCCACCGCCCAAATCGTATTGTGGAGACATCAAAATTATCTATCGCAAAACAAACTGGTTTTGCAAGGCAGGCACCTGTGTTTTTGGTCCTGGGTTCGGCGGCCATATAGAGAAACACACTAAACCCAAACATTTCTGGAAACTAGACATTCGGGGGAGTCCACAGAGGTGTGACTTGTGTGGATTCCCCAAAGTTTTCTTACCCAGAATACCCTGCAAAGCTGAAATGTTGAATAAAAACTCTATTTTTCTCGCATTTCTGTCACACAAACTACAGGAATATGCTGGGATCCACAAAATTCTTACCACCCAGTGATTCCTCACCTGTCCTGATTAAAACACTACCCCACTTGAGTGCCTACAGCTAGTGCCTGCGTCAGGAATGGATCACCCCAGGGTCAACAGCTGCCTCATGTAAGGACCAACATTGACTGTTGTGTGATCTATTCCTGTCGTGGGCACCAGGCCTACCCACACAAGTGAGGTACCATTTTTATCGGGAGACTTGGGGGAACGCTGTGTGGAAGGAAATTTGTGGCTCCTCTCAGATTCCAGAACTTTCTGTCACCGAAATGTGAGGAAAATGTGTTTTTTTACCCAAATTTTGAGGTTTGCAAAGGATTCTGGGTAACAGAACCTGGTCAGAGCCCCACAAGTCACCCGATCTTGGATTCCCCTGGGTCTCTAGTTTTTAAAAATGCACAGGTTTGGTAGGTTTCCCTAGGTGCCGGCTGAGCTAGAGGCCAAAATCTACAGGTAGGCACTTTGCAAAAAACACCTCTGTTTTCTGTGAAAAAATGGGATGTGTCCACGTTGTGTTTTGGGCCATTTCCATTCGTGGACGCAAGGCCTACCCACGCAAATGAGGTACCATTTTTATCGGGAGACTTGGGGGAACGCTGGTTGGGAGGAAATTTGTGCCTCCTCTCAGATTCCAGAACTTTCTGTCACCGAAATATGAGGAAAATGTGGTTTTTTAGCCAAATTTTGAGGTTTGCAAAGGATTCTGGGTAACAGAACCTGGTCAGAGCCCCACAAGTCACCCCATCTTGGATTCCCCTAGGTCTCTAGTTTTCAAAAATGTGTGCCGGCTGAGCTAGAGGCCAAAATCTACAGGGAGGCACTCTGCAAAAAACACCTCTGTTTTCTGTAAAAAAATGGGATGTGTCCACGTTGTGTTTTGGGGCATTTCCTGTCGCGGGCGCAAGGCCTACCCACACAAGTGAGGTATCAATTTTATCGGGAGACTTGGGGGAACGCTGGTTGGAAGGAAATTTGTGGCTCCTCCCAGATTCCAGAACTTTCTGTCACCGAAATGTGAGGAAAATGTGTTTTTTTAGCCAAATATTGAGGTTTGCAAATGATTCTGGGTAGCAGAACCTGGTCAGAGCACCACAAGTCACCTCATCTTGGATTCCCCTAGGTGTCTAGTTTTCAAAAATGCCAAGGTTTGCTAGGTTTCCCTAGGTGCCGGCTGAGCTAGAGGCCAAAATCTACAGCGAGGCACTTTGCAAAAAACACGTCAGATTTCAATGTAACAATGTGATGTGTCCATGTTGCGTTTCCTGTCGCGAGCATTAGGCCTACCCACGCAAGTGAGGTACCATTTTTATCAGGAGACTTGGGGGAACACAGAATAGCAAAACAAGTGTTATTGCCCCTTGTCTTTCTCTACATTTTTTCCTTCCAAATGTAAGACAGTGTGTAAAAAAGACATCTATTTGAGAAATGGCCTGTAATTTACATGCTAGTATGGGCACCCCGGAATTCAGAGATGTGCTAATAACCACTGCTTCTCAACACCTTATCTTATGCCCATTTTGGAAATACAAAGGTTTGCTTGATACCTATTTTTCACTCTTTATATTTCAGCAAATGAATTGCTGTATAACCGGTAGAGAATGAAAACCCATTGCAAGGTGCAGCTTATTTATTGGCTCTGGGTACCTAGGGATCTTGATGAACCTACAAGCCCTATATATCCCCGCAACCGGAAGAGTCCAGCACACGTAACTGTATATTGCTTTAAAAAATATGATATCGCAGGAAAAAGTTACAGAGTAAAACGTGGAGAAAAATTGCTGTTTTTTTCAGCTCACTTTCAATATTGTTTTATTTCAGCTGTTATTTTCTGTAGGAAAACCTTGTAGGATCTACACAAATGACCCCTTGCTGAATTCAGAATCTTGTCTACTTTTCAGAAATGTTTATCTTTCTGGGATCCAGAATGGTTTCATACCCATTCCTGTCACTAACTGGAAGGAGGCTGAAAGCACCAAAAATAGTAAAAATGGGGTATGTCCCAGTAAAATGCCAAAATTGTGTTGAAAAATGTATTTTTCTGATTCAAGTCTGCCCATTCCTGAAAGGTGGGAAGATGGTGATTTGAACACCAGAAACCCTTTGTTGATGCCATTTTCAGGGAACAAACCACAAGCCTTTCTCGGCAGCCCTTTTTTCCCATTTAAAAAAAAAAAAAGAAATTTTCACTGTATTTTGGCTAATTTCTTGGTCTCCTCCAGGGGAAACCACAAACTCTGGGTACCATTAGAATCCCTAGGATGCTGGAAAAAAAGGATGCAAATTTGGCATGGATAGCTTATGTGGACAAAAAGTTATGAAGGCCTAAGCGCGAACTACCCCAAAAAGCCAAAAAAAGGGCTCAGCACTGGGGAGGGAAAAGGCCCAGCAGCTAATAGGTTAAGGAGATTAAATTGTCATCACATTTCTTCAAGGCTAGGCTGTCTAAGAAATGTTTAAACCACAAATGGAGTATCGGAGTGTGACAGTACATAGATCATGATGGCCGAGAAGAATATTTTTTTCTTTTAATTTTTTGTTGTTGAATGCATTTATTGCCTTTAACAATTAAATTATTCTTTCCCATCTGCGGGCCCGATTCACAAAGGTAAACTTAGACCAAAAGTCTAAGGGCCTGATTCACAAACGCAAACTTAGACCAAAAGTCTGAGTTTAGCCCTAAAGTCGAACTTTACTCATAGTGAAGTTAAACTTTCGGTCTAAGTTTACACTTTTAGTTTTAAGTTTAGACCAAAAGTCTAAACTTAGACCAAAAGTCTACTTTACTACAAGTAAAGTTAGACTTTTGGTCTACGTTTAGACTGTTGGTCTAAACTTAGATCAAAAGTCAAAACTTTGACTGAAAGTCTGACTTTACTATGAGTGCAGTTAGACTCAAGGTCTAAACTTAGACTTTTGGTCTAAACTTGGATTTTTGGTCTAGGTTTACCTTTGTGAATCAGACACTACGTTTAGACCATAAGTCTAGGTTTAGACCTAAAGTCTAACTTTACTCACAGTAAAGTTAGACTTTTGGTCTAACTTTAGACTTTTGGTCTAGGTTTAGACCACAAGTCTAAACTTAGACCAAGAGTCTAACTTTACTCGTAGTAATGCTAAACTTTTAGTCTCAGTTTAGACTTTCGGTCCCTGGTCCACAGATTAATTTCATGAAGAGTACACATTTACCTCGGTCTCAAGGAGCATCTCAATTCCTTGCATGTATCTCACTCCCCTTAAGGCATCCCGTCTGTAAGAAATGTGGTTGCTGGTTGAGGGGATGAGACCCTTCTCAAGTAGCTACTGCAAGCCTTGTCTGGGTGAAGTCACAAGCAAACCCTACATTCACCTGTGTTTCATCCTCTAGTAGCTATGCATAGAGCAGTCATGCCTAATTTAGATGCAGTGTGTAAAATATTTGTGCAACAGTTCAAACAGTAATACAATTAAAACACTACACAAAAGGATGTCATACTAACTTAGAAAATTAGAGTAGACTTCTAAATACAAAACAGGACAAAAATGAAAAAAATCCAACCAGTAGATTTGGGGATTTTTTTTGGGTGAAAACATTGCCTAAAAACTAAAAGCACCACACACCACTTGCGACTATCTGTTCATGCAAGACCGGGAGAAAGTCACAAGTTCAAACTGACTGTGATCGAGCATGGGTCAGATACAGGGACCAAGTTAGTCCTTCTGAAAAGTTACCTTCTCAGTCCAGCGCAAAGAGTCTTGTTAGTAGTAGAGTGGTCCACGAGGAGCGGGGAAGCATCTTGGACGGTCATTGATATATCACGAGGGTCAGACCTGGCATCGCTGATAGCCATTGCTGTAGGGCGAAGATCCTGTTGTTGCCATGAATTGTCAGGCTGGTGCTTCGCAATGGCATACTCTGCGAGAGGTCAATGCTGTAGGGCAAAAGGTCAGGCTGCCAGAACTTTGCATTGACGGGTTGTGCAAGTGACCAGGTTTAAGTGTTAATGGCCCTGTTCGTGGTCATGAAAAGCCAAAAACTTCGATTCAGTCTCTGGGATGCCACACCAAGGATCCAGGACCTAAGGGGCACCACTTGGGGGCTAGGGGTTTGCTCCAGCTGGATCTGGGTGCTGGTTCAGGTGGTGGGGAACTTGTTATGTCCCTGTGGCTCTGAACAGGAGGCCAGCAGACTAGCCCTTGGAGTCACTCCTAGAGCTTTGGGATCATGTGCAGTTCCAATCCCTCTGACTCAGGCAGAAGGGCAGTTGGGCAGCAATCCAACAGGGCAGCCGTCCAGCAAGGCAATAGTCCAGCAAGGCAGCATACAGCAGAATGATGGTCCTTTCACAAACATAACAGTCCTTCCTCCTGGAAAAGTATCCACAGGTTCAGAAGTGTACTGAAGAGCTGGTGTCTGAGAGCCGATATTTATGCGTAGTTCTTCTTTTAAGTGTGAGAAGATTCTAGAGGTTTTTCTTTGAAGTTTACAGGCTTTCTGCCTTCCCTGACCTAGCATCGAACTAACTACAGGAGATATGCGGCCCTTTGTGTGGAGGAGGGACACAGCCTATTCAAATGTAAGTAGGCCAGCGCCCAGGTCTGCCCATCAGTCTGCCAGTGATGGCCTATCCAAGCACACCTAAGCTCTCTATTGTTTGTGGCTTTCTAGGAAGAATAATCAAAGCCCAATTGTCAGATGCACCCCGTCATGTGACCTAGAGAAAGGCTGCAGGCTCCTAATGGCTTAAGCAGGAAAATGCCAACTTTCTAAAAGAGGCATTTGCAAAATTGTAATTCAAAATCAGACTTTACCACAAGATATGACTTTTCATAACAATTCCGAAGACACCACTGGTTACCTGTTTCCATTTAGAAATTACAGCTTCTTAAATGTAATAAGGTAACCCCGATATCATCCTACAGGAGAGGCAGGCCTTACAGTATTGAAAAACAAATTTAAGAGTTTTTCACTCGCGGAACTGGCAAAACTTAAAAGTACAAGTTCAACTTTTTAAATACACTGCAGCCTGCCCTCTAGGCTGTCAAGGGCCTATCCTAGGAATGACTTATATGTATCAAAAAGGAAGATTAGGCCTAACCAAAGCTTTATTTTGCCAGGTTGAAACAGCAGTTTGCAACGGCCCACACAGGCTTCAGTGGCAGGCCTGAGACATGTTTAAAGGCTACTTAAGTAGATGTCACGATCCATGCAAGTCCAGTAGTAGTATTTAATTTACAGGTCCTGGGTACTCGCAGTACCAACTTTACTAGGGAGTTACAAGTAAACTGAATATGTGAATTGGGGATAAGCCAATGTTACTATCTTTTAAGAAGGAAACACATGCACATTACCACTGGTTAACAGTGGTAACATGTGCTGAGTCCTAACCCCATTGAAAACATAGGTGGTCATTTCAACCTCAGCGGTCTTTTCACAAGACCGTCGAGGGACCGCCGTGCTGAAGACCGCCAGTGCTGGTGGTTTTCCGCTCGGCGAATTATGACTTCTGGCAGCCCTCCGTCCTTTTCCGGACAGAGAGCCGCCAGCAGCCATACTGGCGGTCGGCGGGGAAGTATAGGTTGCTCCACCTCCACCACCCCGTCAACAGAACACTGCCCACTGAATCACGTTACGTGATTCAGCGTCGCGGTGTTCTGTTGATGGGGTGCTGGCGGCGGAGCAGCCCCCATGGATCCCGTCCCCTCCCGGAGGATCAACGGACCTGGTAAGTTGATCGCCCGTTAGGGGAGGGGGGTGAGGGGGTGTTGTGTGCGTGCATGTGGGTGTGCGTGTGAGTATGTAGAGGGGGTGTGTTAGTGAGTGTATGCATGCAGGGGTGTTGTGTGTTTGGAAATGTGTGCGTGTCTGTCTGTATGTATGTCTGTATGGATGTGTGCGTGTATTTCTGAATGTGGGTGTGCGTGTATGACTGTGTGTGTGGCTGTTGCAATGTTTGTTGGTGTGTTTGCGGGTATGTGTGTTGGTGGTGTCTGCGTGCGTGTCAGGTGTGAGTCTGTATAGTGATGTTGGGGTGGGGGTGGGGAGGGGGGTCCTGCCACCTTTGGGGGGTGGCAGGGGGTGGGCGGGTGTCGGGGAAGGACTCTGGGTGGGGTGGAGGGGTGGGGGAGACCCCTATCAGTGCCAGAGAAGAACTTCCCTGGCACTGATAGTGCTTATCGCCATGATACCGCCATGATACCGCTGGCGGTCTTGTGACGGCCACCGGGATGGAGACCCAAGTCTTCAGCCCAGCGGTTGTCTCCACCCTGGTGGTCGGTTTGGAGAAGTGGCGGATGACCATGGCGTTAACCGCCATGGTCATGATTCCATTTTTTTTACCGCCAGACTGTTGGTGGTAAGACCGCCGCTTCTCCGCCAACCGCCAGGGTTGTAATGAGGGCCAAAGTCAGCAAAAATGGAGGAGTGAGGACAAAACATTTGGGGGAATATCACCCTGAGGCTGACAGGTCTAATGTGGTCCCTTAGTCATTACCTGGTAATTCATCTTCGTTATCACTTGTCATTGGTTATTCTCTCTCAGGCCATAGTTGCTTTTGCGGCCTACCACAATCTGTTTCATACTTCCTTGGCCAACCTCCCTAGCCGAGTGACTTAACAAATCTTGAGGGGGCCCCCCTGCAAAATACATGAAGTGCCATTACCCCATGCTCCAGATCCAGCCTGCAGCTCTTAGGCCAGGGGCCAGCTGCCTGTGCACAGAGCAAGAGGGGCTCCTTGGATCTTGCCCCCCTCAGTGCGGGGGCCATTGTTACACCACTGCCACATCCATAAACCACTTTTTCTGCCACCAAGCACCTCTCCATTCATACTTGCATTTCTCTATTCTGGTACCCGTTAGCTAGCCCACTCTTATGGTATGTCCTTTCAAGGCATGTGATTGATTGTATCAGGAGTTCGACATTCAATAGTCTCCAATATCTTACTGGTTCTAATTGGATATTTAAGGTGGACTGTGGGATGCTCCATGTGGAGGATGTTATTAGCAACATGTGGAAAATGTTATTAACAACTGGCAAGGTGGGATATTCAATCCATCTATCACAGGAATAACTATGGTAGGAATTACACCTCCTGTATGATCGTTTACATGGATTGGGATATCCATTAACTCGCTGTAGTTCAGACTTCCGAGGATGATGAATGAATTCGGGGAGTTTAAGAGATGTAAAGTCCTTGCCAGAACATTAAAATCAACAAATATTGCTAAGTTATAGCAGTGTACCCTAAGGACTGTCATTAGATTGGAAAAATTATTGATGAAGGAGGTTCAGAAGACCAAAAGAAGTCATGTTACAACTGAGTGAAAATATAGTAGGGAGGGAATTAAAAATGTGAGATATGCTACAATATGTTCCTGATCACAGAACGACAAATTCAGAGTTCTACAGAACAAGTGACTGGGTGGAAACCCACAATGTAAAGTTGCAATATCCTGCCCCAGAATCCCCAAAGCCACCTGACCTCTCTTGACACATAATCCTGAAGAGAGATATGGCCACCCTGGCAGAATGAGTAAGAAAATGCAGCCTTTGTAAAAGTGCAGCTGCAACCCTCTGCTCCATGTGACACGCCCAGCGGCAACTGCAGTGAAGACAGAAATAGTAAAATAAATGGGGGGGTTGATGAATGGGATATGATGCTTGAAGGTTGATGGGTAACCTGAACAATGTTTTCTTCTCAAATTACAAGAGACCTTGCACCTCAGTTAAGGGTCTACCCCACGATAATCCCCTTACCATCACCTTTCCCTCACTCTCATGAATCACCCTCGATCCCAACCCACAATCCCTTCCTGCATTTATGGAAACATCTAAACCAGCCTGACATTTTGATACTTATCAACTAGCGGTAGGGTGCATTATGTAAAACCTTCTATGCAGACCTCAGAGCAGAGTAGGCTGCCTCCAAAGTATATCTTAATGGTCACATAAGGTATAACTCATTGTTCGCAAAAGCTGATGACAGGCAGGGATCAGGGTGAAGGGCAATTGGCGTTCTGGGAGAAGCTCTCTGTGTCTGGATTAAAGTTTTGATGAAAGCTATAACAATAAACTCTTTAAATTACCATAAATGGGTACTGTTACTTCCTTACGCCAGTTGGTTGAAGTGCAGACACAGACTGCATAGACATTCAATGAGTCACAAACCTAGGTGCTTGCAAGCTTATAATGTCTCTGTAAATAATTTATAAATAAAAGGAGGCGCACAGAAGCTTCCAAAACTTCAAGATACCAAAACGTTAGGGTGCATGGGTGGAAGGGGTGGGGGTAAGTATGGGAAGGATCATAGTGAAAATGACGTGTGGTGGGAGCAGTTGGGGCGTAGGAGGGCTAACGTAGTGGGTGGTAGACCTTAAGCCTAGTCTTAGGGATTCCCCATAGAGCTCTTCCTTCAGTGTGTTGCACTTTCAGAACAAGTCCTTGTGCACATCTTTAGCCACCATGCTCAGGTGGATGTCTTTAATTCCACCCCGCCAAAGCCCACTGCCTCAGTCCAACCAGGATGATTGGAGGCTATTTCTCTGCCATCCTATACCCAATGCACTTCGAAAATCCTCAATTTCCACACTTTCACCACTCTTAAAATCAGTGCTTCAATCTCGCATTTCAGTGATCTGTGGGTCCACATCTTTTCTCCTTCCACATCATTGTCTGTCATCCCGTTTTGTTTTCAAACTCCTTTATCGCAATGGAAACATTTTTGTTGAATGCAATAAAAAAAAAAAAAAATCTTTAAATATAACGGCCTTGGTGTGTAGGTAATACTTACTGACATTTGTAGTATTTCACGTTTACTGGACGGCCAGCAAGAGTTATTAGGATCAACTGAGTTCTTCACCTCTTTCACCTAGAACTCCGGCCAACCTCGGAACAAACTCATTTTTAATAAATGCGTTTTTTGGCATCAAGGCACAAATTTACAGAGGAAAAGAATGAAATGATAAATTTCTTCTTACCTATTTAGGTACGTTCTGAAATGTTCAAGTCCTCAGTTCTTATTTATTTATTTATGCATTTCTTTGTTTATACTTGATGTAGCGCAAATCAGGGCAACAGTGCCAAAAACCACTGGGCAACAGGAAATATGAATGAAAATGTAATACAAAATAGAGAGGTAATAGATGAGTCAGATTTGGCAAGGAAGGCCCATCCATTAATACACAATAGTAGACGTTGGCCCACAACAAATGAATGGTACAGGACATAGGCTGCGGTCTCTGGAAATTGGTGTGAGGTAGTGCCTTCTTAGTTGGAGCAGAATACCGTGGTAGCTAGGATGTGGGCATTGATGAGTCAGGCCAATAATCCATGTAGAAATGACGACCTATTGGAAGCAGATTTAGAGAGGAATGAGCGCGAAAGGAAGAAAGACTGAAAAGGAGAGGGGACGCAAAAATGGGCCTGGGATCTTTTTACTATGTTTTGGGGAAATGATGTGAGGACTTCACTCACAAAGTTTGGAGTGAGAAAATTCCAGATTTTTAGAACATGGCCAAAGAAGAGCTCGGAGACAGAACACTGTCTGTAGAAGGCTGAAATTGCCCGCAAATTACATCCTAGCCGCGGGGGAGTCCATTGTTCCTTTCAGCCCCCTGAAATGGTCAGCTCCTCCTCCAATCTGTAAGGAGATTGCAGGGGAAACGGAAGGTTTCTGTGGACAAGATTGGCAGTTTTTGGAAGGATTTAGCTTTGCAAGGGATCATTGTAATTTGTAATATGAAGAGGACTGAAGTCAGAAAGCCTTGTGCCAGAGATCAGACAGCAGCTGAGTAAAAGTTTATTTGAAGTGGCTATGCAGCTCTTCAAACAGACCAGTGAGTAGAGGGTTACCACAGCACAATCTTTGGATAACCTTTTTTAAAGTTATCTACCAACACAAGGTGTTTGGTATATTTCAACATCAGAAGCTGAAGTCAAGCAATATTTCTTGTAGGTACTCGACATGAAGTGATTCAATGCTAAACAGCACAGCTTGCGAGAGTTTAAAATCTTTTCCTCACCAAACAGTGGACAATAACTGGGAGTTCTTCAAAAGAATCATTCGTTAGTCAGAAAATATAGCAGTAGAATTAATTTTGTTAATTTTTGTCATGTGTTTGTTTGACATCTCAATTTGAGTGGTGCACAAAGAAAACAATTGGGACAAACAGTTGTGGTGGCCTCGTATTTTTGCCAATAGACAATGCAAGGTGTCTGTTGGCAAAAATACCTATTGTGAGCTTACATTTAGCTTAAAGCTCTCTCTTTGCTTGACATTGGTTGGTTTTACTCTCACTCTCATGTGCTTGCTTTTTATTTGATAGCTTGTGTTGGCTTTCCTTCCTATTTTTGAGTTTATCCCTCCCCTAGAGCATGGAATAACATTACTAATGTCCTTCTTCTGCTTGCTTTCCAAGCACTACGTTTTCCTTTTTGGTTAAGTATTCCATGCGAGGGCATGTGTTTTCCAGCTGTCCCCCCTCAAGCACTTCTCTCACCATTTACCTCCATGTTTCTCTCAGTCACCTGTGTACTTGTCTCCCTCGGCCTCTATGTTCAGCTCGCGCTTGTGTACTTCTTCCCTGTGTTGCTTTCTGGCCCGTGTGCTTCTCCCCTGTACGCTCTACATTGCTCTCTCGCTCTCTAACCCAATGCTTCTATCCTCCCACCACCTTCATTTTGATTCCTTATCCTCTGTGTTGCGTCTGCTCACCCCTTTCTCTATGTTGCTGCCACCACCCTTGCCCTTAGTATTGTTCCCCCGCGTCCTCTGTGATGCTTCTACTCATATGTGCCTTTTGTCATACTTCCCCTTCACCCACACCCTCTTTGTTGCTCCTGATGCCTGTGCTTAAGAAAACAATTTTGCTCTACCTATTTAGTTTACTTATCAAGCTCAGTAAATAAAAATGAAAAATCAATTGTGTTGTTTTGTACACACATGCATGGGTGGTGCACACACCTACAAAATGAGCATCCGCTACATCATAGCACCCATTTTTTGGTTTGTTTTCTTTACCTATGCTGCACACCATCTGGGATGTTATACAGCGAGTCTAAAAAACATTGATAAAGCCAGTAGGTCCCAAAAGTAAGACCGATTAGCTTAACCAAGGCTGTTTTAAACAGCCCCAATTAGGAGTTCAATTTGAGTTCCTAAGTTTTGCACAAGTGGTTTCATTCAAGTAGTGCTAGTGGTTATTTCATGGGCAAAACAATCATTTGGGGTAATGATTTCCAAGACCAGTTTACACGTAATTACCCATTAAAACTGGAAAGCGCTGTAACTGTACGAAAATCTACTCCATAATGGGCAAAAATGGTAGTTCATTACCATGACACTCAGACAATGTTGCTATAAAACACATTTTTTTCAGTAACGATGTTAGAAATAAGAAGCTCAGTGCGGTACAAATGGGAAGGGACCAGAAAATTCAACATTTATTTTCAGAGTCTCTATAGTAATATATGAATAAGAAGGATGTTTGTTTGTTCCTGAAGGTGAGTAGGGAAGATGTGAGATGGGTTTCACTTATTATCAGGTTTCAGATGAATACTGGGTTTTAAATATTGTGCTACAAAAGTATCCTAGGCAGATTTCGACAACCAAACATTCCTACGACTCATAGAAGAGCAGGAATGCCTGTTAGGATGGATAAACATTCTCTGTGTGCTAGTTGTCATACTGACATATCAGTCTCTGAGCAAGAAGACCTCCAAGGTAACGAGGAGAGCCAGTAGACCCGAGAAGAGGCGTCGGGTGAAGGAGTGAGGAAAAGGCTACGCAGTGGAAGATGTTCAGGGCATAAACACAAAAGGCAGAAAAGTAGAGAAGGAGCTGGGCAACTATTGGGACAGGAAGCTACAACAGGATTCTTCTTAGAAGCTCCAAAAGAGATGGAGCAGAGGATGGCTCCCTCAGATCAAAAAAGGACTGCAGAGCAGAGTGAATCTTAACCATGAAAATACAAAGATCTGGAAAGAGAGAAGCCTCAAGTACCGGGGATGGGCAGAGTATCATAGAGCAGAAGTTACCAGAAGCTGGGCAGGGGTGATGGAAATCTAGGTAAAGAAGAGCGTTAAGAAGAATATCAGATAACATTAAGACTGGTTATGCACCTTTTGGAAGGAGTCTCAGAAAGGCAAGGGAAAGGGGTTCTGTAGTGCTGGGAGAAAGTCACAAGACAAGTGCGGACATGCGAGGAGAACGCAAATTAGGTGGAAACACGGAGGCGAATACTAAGGCAGGTGGGGCATTAGTTTAAGACACTAGGGCTTCATGCAGGTAAGGAATTGGGGCACTTTGTGCCTGTGGTTTTATCAGGCAAAGGTGAGTAGCAACGAAGCTACCAAAATCATAATGGCTGAAAACGAACTGAGAAGCCCCAAGAGAGAGGTAAAGGAGAGTATAGTATACTACAAGGATAAGGCGAGGACAGCATGCTAGAAGGGATTGCAGGACCAAAATGCAGCATGGTGGGATACAGCAAATAAGAGATTTGGCAGCAGCCTCAGCAAATTCTGAGGTGCTGGACGTCCAGAAAGTGGAAAATGGGGAAACAAGTGCAGGCGGAAGTGGATAGGGACATGCCCAAGTTGGTGTGAACGAGAGACTGATGCATTGCATAGACACAGAATGAACTGCCTCCTGGGTCCTCATTGCGAGCGGCCCACAGTAATCCTCGTTATTTACCAATCATGACTCACTTCACTGAAAAGTTTACTTGAACTATGCTGACCATCAAGGTGCCAGGACACCACCAGACAGGAGACAAAGACATGCAGAAAAGAGGGGAAAAAACAAGATTTCTTCTTCTATGCAACCCGGATCTGTAACACCATTACCGTATCCATCAGCACTACCACAAACAGTGCTCCATTCAGAAAAGAGACACCTTTTTAAAGGACGCCATATCAAAAGGTAGTCCCAATCCACTTCTGGTACCAGAACCTTGCTACCCCTCCAATGACACACTACCTGTGTCTTTGCCTTAAGGTGCACAACAACCGAGTCATCTCTCACTGGTAACTGTCACTGAGATATGTTGCAGAATTATACTTATCAAATCCATTCAAGACGTTCACTCACCCCCCTTTTTCTCAGGGTGCACATTCATGTTTTTAACCCTTTGCAGCACAATTCTGCTTGAACAACTGGAGATTGTTTCATATACTCGAGCAGCATCTCGCTTGAATTTCTACAAGTCTCTTTACCTAACTTTCCCAGAATCGTTACAGGTAGAGGTTTATCCCAAATGCAAGGCTAGGTATAAGCCCTGGCGCATGTGGAAGTGATGCACACTGCACTGTTTGCTTGAACCGTGCTGCATGCGTTTCCAATTTCTACATTAATTACAATGATTTGAGCCCCTGTTCAAGCCTCGGAGTTTATTTGTGTCAATGAGATCCAGACCATCTTCAGAGACCAGCTAAAATTGTCTTTTGGTGGTCCCTAAATATCACATTTAACCACCGAGGCATCAAGCATGCCTTGTGAAGATAATTCCTTACTGGGTGGTGGTTTGTGCTAGAAGCAGGTACGAACATTTCAATTCCTTTTTTAAATATCATTTGAACGCATTCCTATTTTATAAAGTGTGCAGCATTATAGTTGTTTTTTAATTATAAGGCTGCTCCAGCTGTTGTTATTGAGACATGTACCTATATATCTATGGCCCTGATTCCAGGTCATGGAGTTTCCCAAAGCCTGATTCTGAGTCGATAGGTTTTTCCGGGTATGGGAGATTCAGATCCAATTTTTCTAGCCAGTATTTGTGGACAGAAAAATCACATGAGACTTTGGCTGCAGCAAAAGTCAAGCCTCGGTCCACCTTTTTTTCTGAGGTGGGAGGAATGTGTACAAAGTTACCGTCTGCCAGAAATTACTTTCCCCTTTCCGCTCCCACTCCTCCATCGTAACTCTTCCCTCACCTCCTACCCAACCCACATGTCTATGCCTATATTTACTTCCTTTTTCAAATAGGCGGTAAAAGTATATATTAAACCCCATGATGTTCGAAAGTTGAGTCGCCCATGGTAAATCCCTTTCCATGGGGTTTATCTTGTAATTGGATGGTATTAAGGTGGATTTACCAGGCAGTAACAGTAAATTCACATGCAAAGGTACTGATCCCTCAGTGCTGTCCAGCTTGTAATCAGGAGTTGCTGTTGTTACTTCTATTTTGCTTCTTGCGATGTAAGTGGACCGCTTTCAAACTCCAGATATTTAGGGCTGGGGAGCCATGATGTCGGTCATTCCCTAGAGGGCTCCTACATGCTCTCCAACTTATCTGCTGACGTCCTGGTACTGGTGGTGTGATGGGGCCTCCCCTGTGAGTGTGGGGACCAAGCAGAGGATGACAAGGCTGCTGGTGTCTCCGATCTGGCCTCCTGGCCTGCAAAGGCAATAGATGAGACCCAGCTGCTTGCCCGCCCCACAAGGTGAGTGGTGGGCCTGAAAGTGGGCTAAGAGCTTTTAACAGGGTGGGGTTCCCACCCAGGGGCCTGCTGCCATGAACCAGGTGTGGTCCAGGTTGCCCCCCGGGGTTGCTCTGATTCACAAGCCTTTCCCGACAGTCTTCTTTTTTGTTGTTGTAATTGATTATTAATAAAATGCAACAATATACAATTACAATGAACATTTTCCTTTTTTTTACTACATTCAGCATGTAAAAGACATTTGTAGTGTATCAGTGCAGTAAAATGGGAAGGAAGGCAAGAGGGGGAGGCGTAGGGTATGGAGGGAGAGGGTCTGAACACAGAGAGGGATAGGGGTGTAGTTGCCTATACACTCACGTAAAGTAGGGAGACATATGTTAAATAATGTACCACATCTAAAGAACACCGATAATTGGTTCACAGACGACTCCTTTTCCTATAACATTTCAGTGGTTCAGAGGTTCAAAGAACGCCTCCTCTTTTGACAATCCAGTGGTATATTCAACATCTGGTGACTCAGGGGGAATCTAAGCGGATCACTTAACTTGTCTCTTCATTTCCTTTAATCCCCTAAATCCTGGAGGTAAGGGTAGTATTCTGTTGTACGATCGCCCAGCCACAGCTGTAGGGGAGGAAGGGGCAGGTGTACTTATCAGCGGACAGTGAGCCGCGTCTCAGTGTCATCTATTATGCTGCATACATGGAACTCACTGATATTGATGACGCAGAAAAAGAGGGTCCAACATATATTCATACATATTGTGTAATCAAAACGTATAATGTAGTGTGATTTTAGTAAAGAAAATAATGTACGAGGGAAATTGTGCCCTCGGGGTAGTTCGCCATCATTGTAAACGAGCTTTATTAATCATGAAGTATTGAAAATGTAGTAATCTGTCATAATTGCAAATGTATGCCATGATTTCTTGTTTGAAAACTGTTTTGCTTAGCTTAAATTTAGTACAGGCTTTAGCCTAGTTGCCTGGTCTCAAATTCTAACTGCGTGGCTTTTCCTTGAACTAATGAAACATATATTCTTGCTTAAAGTTGTAATTTTCCAGTAGAGCTGACTGATACACTTATCTCCAAGGTTTCGTACTAGGCCGGTTTCATCCCCTTTGATACAAGGTCAGTCTGCAGGTGCGGACAATGAAGGTACAGATAGTAAAATAATTGGCAAACCATGTTTCAACTTGTGGTCCAAGGCTCCAAGGACAGTGTATGCATAAATGAGCGCTAGTAAAAGACAATTTTCATTGGACAATTTGAAGCCAGCCTATGAACCCTCCAATGGAAGACCCTGCAGAATTTGGAATGTTTCTTACTTAAACCCACTGGACAAAGAGAAGTCAGCCATTTTCCTCGATGCCAGTTTGAAGCCAGATGCCAGACTCCATTTTGGACGACACCCTGATGCCCTTTTCTCTATCTGAGAGAAAGAGACTTTAAGAATTCTCACCCTAGAGACTTTAACTTTGATTTGCCCCGTCTTGCCTATGCAGTAACTTTGCCCCATTCTCCTTGCCGCTGCAAGGAAGCTTGCCCTTAACTTTGCCCCTTTGAAACTTGCCCCATGCTGATCAACCGGTACCTGAAGGACGAAGACTTTTCTTGAATGCTGATTGTATTTGGTAAATATGAAAGGATAAATGTATTATGCATTGTGTTTTTCCTTTTAGGTACCAACTGCTATTTTGATAGGGTCCTAGCTAGAAGTTTTCCAAATTTGTGTTGACTAAATTTGTTTTGCATGAAGCCCCACATGCCAATGCTAATTAGAGGTTAGTCGAGGTATTCATTCAATGTACCATGCTAAATTGAAATCTTGTTATGCTGACCAATGTATGAAATTAGTCAAATACAGTTAGTCATATTAGTGATTTGCATTGCCATAACTGAGTGTATCATCATCCAGATTTTGAGTAGATTGCGTTTCTTCCGCCATTATGGACAGCCAGTAATGTTCATATACATATATCATTTGGTTTTGAGACTTATATACATCGTGTTAGCTTTGTTAACATAGGGAAATAAATTCACTAACTTTTAATAAACTGGTGTGGTTATTCATTACTGAAAGGTCATGGTGTGCCGAAATACCAACTGTTATTGATTTCTGATGTGCTATATTGATCTATTGATTACCGATTACAATAGTTATTGATTATTGATCTGAGTGACTCGACTATTTTAGGATGAGGAGAGCCCGACTCGGTTAAAAGATTCACCGACCTCCAACGTGTCCAGGTACAGGTAATTTATAAGGGCTGGACGCGTTATCAGTAGATGGTAGCAGAGATTGATGGTTTAGCCCTTTGGGACCCCATCCGAACAATAGACAGAGTCAAGTTAGAATTTTCTTTGATAAAACAATTTGGAGGGATGATGATGCCCTAAGTCCCCAATGACTCTCCCGGAATCTCGAAGCTTGCGAATGAAGAACATGGAGGTATGAGAATGGTTTCGGCGTTTCTAGTGACGGTATGAGTGAAGTTAGGGTTTTGCGCTTACACAGCTTATTGCCGCAGACTAATTGAGAAGTTTGTGAGGATTTAGGGGGTTAAAAGATATTAGAGGAGTGTTACTCCAAAAGTGTGAGAGTAGGGAAGTCGTCGAACTTCACGTGTGTGTAGCGCTTTGAGCAGAAAAAAAAATTGTCCACGTGGTTGTTGATGTTGAGACGGGCCCTGCGAGGTCAAGAGACTCCGGAGTATGTTGAAAAGTGGATGTGACACTTGTTTGATGTTGTGATCTGGTCAGGTTTAATAGGTTGATCGGGCGTGGTCAACAAGTCGGTATGAATGTTGCAGAGTGAAAGAAAACTTAGACTTTGAAATTTGACTAATTCTAAAGTGCACTAGAATAGTTCATTGATCAGTTGAGAGTAAAGTTTGCGGGTCAAATTTTGCTTGCGAAGGTGGGAAACCGAGAAAGATGGAATAACTGCTGAGGCTAGTGAAAAATCCCTAAGGTTTCTGAAGCGATTGTATTACCTTTCCTGTAGTAAACCGACAGATCTGTTTTATTCTTTTGGTTAAGTGCTCGCATTATATTGCAGAAATTAGTTTATGAGTGAAGCCGAATGAAAAGAGGACAAGCCGCGGGACTTTGTCAGCAGCAGTGTGTGAGTGTGACGTCACTAGGAGCCGCGCTGGGATAGGTCAGTTGTTGAGAAGGGTCGCGCACGGATTGGACGCAGTCCGTGAAGCGCAATTGGAAGGGGAAAGGCAAGCGAAGAGTATTCCGGGAATTAAAGTCACTTATTGATTACATATTTTAGAAAAAAAAAAAGACGGAAAGATGAAATTTTTCAAAGCATTTAAGAGTGCCATGAGGGGAGATGTTTATATTAAAGCAAATGTAGGAGAAGAAACACCGCCTGAGGGTACACCAGCTTACATTGTCATTGAAGAAAAGGGTGTAGCGCCATGTCTATGGTTAAAACAATGGTGCAAATTAACAGAGAAACATGGAAGTGTAGCTTTCCCTATCCACGGGTCGTTTAATCTAAGAGTTTTAGAAAATTTTAGATTTGCGCTATACGACATGAAAGTACCTCCAAGACCAGCACAGTTTGAGGCACTAGCAATTTGGGAGCTAATAGCTAGAAACCAACAACAAAAGAAGTTCGAGACCAGAATAAGAAAAGTAGAAAAGACACTAGCGGACGCTAGATGGGACAGCACACAAAAGGTTTGGAGATCAGACGTATTGCAGGGGATTAAATTGTTTCCAGCGATTACTGATGAAGTGGAGACGGAAGGAAGGAAAGCCACCTATAAGACAAACAGGAGTCAGTCCAGAGAGAAAGAGAACAATAGAAACTCGAAAAGGGGAGACGAGTCAGATGATGAGGAGTTCATTATACAATTGCTGAATGATCGCCCACCACCATACGTGGAAAGCGAAAAAGGCTCAAGCATTAGTACTGCCCCTCCAGAACCAATACAGGGTAATGTAACACCAAATTTGAGAATATCTCAGAGGCCGAGCAGCTCCGACATGCCTTTCTCACCACAAATACCACAGATTCAGAGAATATACCCAGACGTGCCGACATTGAAACCTGCTGATAACTATCAGCCACAGGTTCAAAGGCACTGTTGTGATGAGCATAACATGGGAATGACTTCTGATTCAATGGCGCAAGGAGGACAAAACTATCAGAGACCGACATTGATTCAAGCTGAATCAACACAGTTCTCAATGCCCCAAAAGCAGACACAAGAAGTGCGAGTAATAGAAAGCCAGTTAGGTATGCCAGCAATGATGAACCACAATGTGGGGATTAACATGCCACAGAATTCGGGGAACAGACAGAATCCAGATGCAATATCTCTACCTATCACTGTAGGTCCACCAGTACCACTGTACATACAGGCAAATTCAAGCACAAGCGACCAAGGGTTAATGATACAGAATGGGACAGGGAGAAGATGCATAGAAACCACTCCAGAGACAACTCCGATAGCGGCACTGCCAAATGGATCTGGGTCCTTATTGGAATTTAGTCCAATTCCAATTTGTGCTCTGTCAACCGTGGTAAGGTCACATCCACCACTATTAGTACCGTTAACCTCACAGACTGAAACATTACAGAAACCATCAGTGGCAGTTGATGTAACTGCTACACTGATGGGACTGAACGCGCAACAGTTAACACAATGGTTCAACAGCCTGAACTCCCCACAGAGTGCATCTAGCGGGAAGGGAGAAGAATACCTGAATCAAATAAGGTTGGGTATGGAGGCAGATGAACTGGTAGAGGGAACAATGGGTTTGAACAGATTAGAATCATACACAGAGGAAGAACTAAGATACATGTGCCCTAGGATTACAAGAGAAGTAAGCAGCATACATAAGAAGTTACAAGAAATTGCAGACAGAAACGAGATCGATATAAGTAAGACTAAACACCTGAGCAGAAGTTACAGGTTAGACTTTGAGACAAAAGATTTTGAACACATGAGATCCACAGGAATGAAAACACACCTTAAAGAGATACTTCAGAGTGCACAGGTCTGGAGATGTTTAGACAAGTGGGAAAGCAGGTGGGTTAAGAAAAAGGACAAAAAGAAAGAAAATACTCCAGAGCGGAATGAGAAAAAAACAACAGAATGACGATCTGATAACTATGTTACCAATGAGAGAGACAGCAGGGGGAAAACTTGTACATGTACCATGGCACAGGTGCGATATTCAATCCTTTACGGATGACTTTCCCAAATTGAGAGAGAAGCCGATTGAGTGGTATCAACAAACAGATAGATTTGTGAAACTCGCGAAATGTCTCTGGGAAGACCTGAATACTTTATTTGAAATCGTGGTTCCGGCAGATTTGTGGGAAGATTGTAAAAGGGCTGTAGGCTGGCCAACGAGTGAACCAGAGAGAGATAGGGACACAGGTGCCCCATCACCTACGGTAATGAGTTTGTACCACAAGGTGATCGAGCACTTGAAAACCAAGGTTGCGTTGAAAAATGTGGACTGGCAAAGGATTGACAGGACCGCCCAAGAGGTTAAAGAGTCTATACATGCGTATTATGAGAGGTTGTTGAAAGCGTTTACGAATTATAGTGGCACGGAAACGATTGAGGCAAAGGACATGCTCCATTTTGTGTTCAGGTTTGTGGAAGGGTTGCGACCCGAAATCAGCCAGATGATTAAAACGCATTTGATTTGTTGGCAGTCGAAGTCGATTGATGAAGTGTTGAATTATGCGAAATACTGCAGTGATGAGATTGAGACCAAGCAGAAAAGATTGAAAGAAAAGGTGATGGTGATGCAGCATAGAGCAGCTCAGACAGGTTTGCAAGGTTTACAAGGTTTCCAACAACAGATGCCGCAGCAACAGCAACAGGGAAACGCTATGTTTCAGCCACAGATAAGAGGCAGAGGCCGAGGAGGTTTTGTGAATAATGGTCCTGATTTGAATACCGTTATGATTCCAAATGATATACAGGCAATGAAGAAGGTGATGCCATGTCACACGTGCGGAATTGTCGGGCATTGGAAACGGGAGTGCCCAATGATGGTGCAGGAAGGTGTAGGTCAGCAAAACAATGATGTCAATGCATTCCAGACTATGAGAGGACCGAAACTGAGAGGTCCAAACCCAAATTTCCAAAACAATATGAACCAGCTGCAGGGTTTACAACCCATGCAACCGCAACAGGTGCAAATGCCCCGTGTGCAAATGGCACAATTGCAGCCAATGCAACAGCAGTTTCCTATGGTACCTAATCAGCAAATGCAAATACCCTTAGCACCAATGAATCAGCAGCAAGCAATGCTTCCTCAACAGGTCACGGGTCAGGGAATGAGTCAAAATGACACAGTACACCAATTCCCACTACACAGCGAGAATGGAATAAACAATGTATGGGAGAGTGAAAGTTCAGATGAGGAGGGAAATTGTGTGCTTGCAGCATCCCTGGAAGTTGATCAAAAGGGTCCGTATGTGGAGGGAAGAGTTATGGGTCATCGCGTTTCATTCTTGGTTGACACAGGAGCTACACGATCCACTGTCAGGAGCATTGAAGTACCAAATTTGCCACTTTCAGGGAGAACAGTTCAAGTAGTGGGAGTAGCAAATAGGTACCTGACGAACCCAATCACAGATCCAGTACATGTCAGAATTGGTAACTATCAAGGGACACATAAATTTGTGGTATGTGAGTCAAGCCCGGTATCACTGTTAGGGAGAGACCTATTGTGCAAATTGGGATGTTTAATTATGTGTTCGAACGATGGAATTAGAATGCAGACGAGCAGTGATGGGGAAGAAGAGGACAGTGTAGGAGGGGATGAGATGGAGACTGTCGATGAAGAGTATCCCCTGATTACCCTTTATCCGATGATCACTGAAGCAGATATTCCTGCTGAGTTACAGGAAACAGTCGGAAAAGAAGTGTGGGATATGACAGGAAAAGAGGTGGGATTGGTGAAAGGAGTGGAACCAGTGAAAGTGACTGTAAAACCCAATGTAACCTTTCCCCAGACCCCACAGTACCATATGGCACAAGACACCCTCATGAAAGTCACCCAACTCATTGATGAGTTTGTAAAGCAGGGGGTACTGAAAGAAGTGTTAAGCAGTCCATGTAATTCACCAATTATGGGACTAATAAAACCGAGTGGGAAGGTCCGAATTGTTCAGGATTTGAGGAAAATAAATGACATAATAATAAAATGTTGTCCTGTAGTACCAAATCCAGCTGTGATAATGTTTCAAGTCCCTTGTGATGCTGAGTGGTTCTCAGTCATCGACTTGTCACAAGCATTCTTTTCGGTGCCTCTTCATGAGGACAGCCAATTTCTCTTTTGTTTCAAATTCTTGGACAGAGTTTACAGTTGGTGTCGAATTCCTCAAGGGTTTTCGGAGTCACCGTCAATTTTCAATCAGATTCTAAAGAAAGATTTGGAAGCGTTAGAGTTGCCATTCGAGTCAACCCTAGTACAGTACATTGACGACTTACTGATTGCATCCAAGACAGAAAGTGACTGCACAGGCGACACCATTGCCCTATTGAACCATTTGGGAAGGAATGGACACAAGGTGTCTCCTTCGAAATTACAATTCTGCCAGAAGAAAGTGAAATATTTGGGTCACCAAATAGAGAAAGGGTCACAAAGAATATGAAGGAAAGAATAACGAGTGTACTCCAAATGAGTCCCCCAAAGACGAGGAGGGAGGTGAGGAAGTTTTTGGGAATGATGAGCTACTGTCGCCAATGGATTCCCAACTTCTCAACTCTAGCAAAACCTTTACTGAAACTGACCCAGAAGGATGCATTGGATGAAATTGAGCTGAAAGGAGATGAGATGGATGCTTTTATTGAATTGAAAGAATGCATGTGCAGGGCTCCAGCTTTAGGTATGCCTGACTACACAAAGCCTTTCACATTGTTTTGTCATGAGCGTGATGCATGTTCCTTGTCTGTCTTGACCCAAGCCCATGGAGGCGTAAACAGACCAGTAGCATATTTTTCAGCTACTTTGGATCCGGTCGCAGCAGCACTGCCAGGGTGCTTGCGTGCCGTAGCCGCAGTTGGTATCAGCCTCACTCAGAGTGAAGGAATAGTGATGGGACACCCTTTAACAGTCATGGTCCCTCACTCAGTCGAGATACTTTTGACACGTTCCCGAACACAGCACATGACTTGTGCTAGACTCACAAGGTATGAAACAATAATTCTGGGATCACCTAACGTGCAGCTGAAACGGTGCACTACGTTGAATCCAGCAACCTTGTTTCCCAGTGAAAATGCCGAAATTGAGAACGCCGAAGACATCGAGCACGACTGTCTTCAGGTGACTGAATTTTGCACCAAACCAAGACCTGAAATCAAAGATACCAGATTGGAAGAAAATGATCAAATTATTTTTGTTGATGGTTCATGTTTAAGAGATGCACTGGGTATATTGAAAGCAGGGTACGCTGTATGTACGGTAACAGGTGTTTTGGAAGCATCTTGGCTTCAAGGAGTTTACTCTGCACAGGTAGCAGAATTGGTAGCCCTTACTAGAGCTTGCCAACTCTCTGCATTAATGAAAGTTACCATTTACACTGACAGCCAGTACGGGTTTGGAATAGTGCATGATTTCGGACAATTGTGGTCACAGAGAGGCTTCATGACCTCTTCAGGATCACCAGTGAAAAATGGTGAAAGAATAAGAGAATTGTTACATGCCATCCAACTACCAGGAGAAGTAGCAGTGGTAAAATGCAGTGCACACTCGAAGGGACAAGACTATGGCCCTCATTCTGACCTTGGCGGTCGGCGGAGAGGCGGCGGTCGGACCGCGAACAGACCGGCGGTATTAAAAATGGCATTCTGACCGCGGCGGTCACCGCCGCGACCGACCGCCACTTCCCCACTCCGACAGCCACGGCGCTCATGACCGACGGGCTGGAGTCTGCGCACTCCGGTCCGGCGGTCGACCAAAGACCGCCAACGGTATCATGACCCTGCTTACCGCCGCGGTTTCTGGCATTCGGGAACCGCCATGCGAACCATGGCGGTAGGCACTATCGGGGCCAGGGAATTCCTTCCCTGGCACTGATAGGGGTCTCCCCCACCCCCCACTGCCCCCCCGAGTCCTCCTCCCACACCCTCCACCCCCCTGCCACCCCCCAGAGGTGGTACGAACCCCCTCCCCACCCCCACCCCGACATGCACATACACGCACCCCGACATGCACACACCCCCAACATGCACATATACACACCGCCTACACACACACATAAACGGGGACACATACCCGCACACATACATGCCGACATGCGCACCCGCCGAACTACACACATTGCCCATAGGCACAGCAGCACTCCCCGGCCGCATGCACGCACTCACACACCCCCTCTACACACTCACACGCACACCCCCATGCACGCACACATCACACAACACCACCCCACCCCCTCCCCTCACGGACGATCAACTTACCTTGTGCGTTGGTCCTCCGGGAGGTGACAGGAGCCATGGGGAGGTGACCGCCAACAGAAGACCGCCAACAGAAGACCGCCACACAGAAATGTGGGTCGTAATTCTGTGGGCGGTGTTCTGCTGGCGTGGCGGTGGAGGTTGACCAGTCTCCACTTTCCCGCCGACCGCCAGTGTAGCTGCTGGCGGTTTTCCGGCGGAACTCTCCCAGCGGTCAGAATGCGCACAGCGGCATACCGCCGCGGTCGGCGGTCTTCACCGCGGCGGTAACTCGGCGGTCTTGCGAAAAGACCGCCAAGGTCAGAATGACCCCCTATGTTTCTCTGGGAAATGGATATGCGGATCAAGTCGCAAGGTTTTGCGCATTGAACTGTATATTGCTTAGGGATGAATGGAATTTGATAAGTGAACCAGAACTCGAACCAAGCGAAATCTTTGCTCTAAAGGTGGTAGATACGATGGACGAATTGAAATCCTTACAGAATGATGTCAGTGAGGATGAGAAACTCTCGTGGACCAAATCACAATGTGTAAAGAGACTAGATGAATTATGGGTTTCAAGTGAAGGGAAATTCGTTCTTCCAAACAGCCTTTTGACACAGATAGCCAGATTTTACCATCAACAAGCTCATCTTGGGAGGGATGCCATGATTAGCTTGTTTAAAACTGATTGGTTTAACCCCAAATTCCGTCAAGTTGCTGAAGCAGTTTGTCACCGTTGCATCATTTGCCAACAGATGAACGCAGGGAAGGGAACCATAGTAAATTTGAGCCACATAGGAAGAGCAGGGGGTCCATTCAGCAGGATGCAAATGGACTTCATTGAGATGCCTGTGCATGGAGGCTTGAAGTATGTGTTGGTGGTTGTGTGCATTTTTAGTCACTGGATCGAAGCATACCCTACACGCAGGAATGACAGTCACACAGTTGCAAAACAACTCTTGAGAGAGCTAATACCACGTTTTGGATTCCCGATCTCTTTAGAATCAGATAGGGGAAGTCACTTCAATAACAAAGTAATAAAATTGCTTTGTGCAGCACTGAACATTGAGCAAAAGCTGCATTGTAGCTACCGCCCTAAAGCATCAGGTCTAGTGGAGCAAATGAATGGCACATTAAAATCAAGAATGGCGAAAATATGCGCATCAACAAACTTGAAATGGCCTGACGCATTGCCTTTGGTACTAATGTCAATGAGAAACACCCCTGACAGAAAGACTGGACTGTCCCCACACGAGATTCTCATGGGCAGAGCTATGAGACTTCCAGCAGTTCCTGCAAATGCTCTTTTGAATATTACAGATGATATGGTGTTAGACTACTGCAAAGGTCTAGCTGATGTGGTTCGCTTTTTCTCTCACCAGGTGGAGGCAACCACCTTGCCACCGATCCAAGGTCCAGGACACGCCTTGAAAGCAGGTGACTGGGTCGTGATAAAGAAGCACGTGAGGAAGTCGTGTTTGGAACCCGGTTGGAAAGGACCTTTTCAAGTGATTTTGACAACTACCACCGCTGTGAAGTGTGAGGGAGTTCCCAACTGGATTCACGCCAGTCACACAAAGAGGGTATTGTGTCCCACAGACGAGGAAGATGAAGCGCTGAAGTTACCAGTACCTGATAACAAAGTGCCAAGCGCTGAGACAGAGCGAAAAAGAACTAGAAGCGAACAGACAGAAATAGAGGAGGGAGAAATATTCTCTGAGGACGAAGCAACTGATTCACTTGGGGAAGACCAAGGAGGAGCCTCAGAAAGCGACGAAGCAGCTGAAGGTAACAAAGAGCCTGAAGCAGCTGAAAGTGACAAAGAGCCTGAAGAAAGTAACGGAAGCAAAGGGCTTGAAACAGGTGAAAAAGCAGGAGAGCCTGATCAGAGGAGGGCTTTCCCAGAAGCAGACGATACAGAAAAAGAAAAGGAAAACCTGATTGACTCCCCAGAAGGAGGAGACAAGACAGAACAGAATGAAACTGCTCAAACTCCTTCAGAAGAGATTGCAGGTCCATCAAGTGGACACAGTGCAAAAAGAAGACAAAGCATATCGCCAGTAGAATTAAGAATTAGAGAAACGTTGAACGACAGTGAAGGGCCAAGAGTGAAAGAGAAAAGAAAGGAAGTGTCTGTCGTAGTACCAACACCAAGTGAAGAAAAGGACTTGGCCAAAGAGGAAAGTACCAGTGAGAAAGAATCAAAGAGAGATGCAAAATTGAAAAGAAAAAGGATACCGAGTAGGAGGTATTCCGGTCCGGAGTGGGCATACGTAGCCAATAACGATTGGTCAGACGAATTCGTATCCCTCAGTCTTGAGAACGAAGAGGCAGAACTTCATTTTGGAAATAAAAACTTTATGGACTCTGTCGATTGAAGACATTGATCACCTGATTGACTTTTCAACCGGCTAAGACATTGCTAACTTGATTGACTTTGAAACCGACTTTGAGACAACGCTGCTAACCGATAAGAGACCAAAGCTGCTAAAGAAAACTGTGTGAACATTGAACTCGTTCAGCTTTGTAAATACCTGCAAATACGCTTTGATAAAGTGTCTTCAACTTTCTGATTCTATACAGATCATGACTAGCTTCACTACACAGGGGCGTAAGATGAAGTGTTGTAAATACATGTGTATCGGTCTAATAACCGCATGCGTACTAATCATTGTAGCAATAGTTCTTGGCATGCATGGTAAAAATGAGAGTGAGACGAATGATGCTTCTACTTCTAAACCTATTATTGTTACTGAACTAACAGCTCTGAAGAGACTCGAGAAAGACGAGAGACACTTGCATGATAAGAAGGAACTTTCATCTAACATTTTCTATCGCTTACTGAGTGAGTATGTTGAGACCATGGATGCGAAAGATTGTTATGTGTGTACACAAATACCTACCTCAGTAGTGGAAGGGGTAACGTATCACAGCATGCCTCTTACGTATGGAATTACATGTAGTATAATAGCTACCAGATTTTATGGTCAAACGTACATTCATTATTTTTACACTAATTATGATGTCACTTTTGCATATGTCCCCATAATAGGGCACCTGAGTAAAATAGCTAGAGATTATTATGCCAAATTAATGAGGGAATTCTTCGAACCAATGTCACCTTTTCACACAGCACACGCACATAGAGAGAACCTTACATGCTTGCTTTCACCAGTAGAAATACATTTCTTAGACCGCACTGATGATAGGAGGAAAGAAATGAAGGAGGAATTAGAAAGGGAATTACACAAAAGGACATCTGTAGATAATTATGCTTTTGCCGCAATAAAGACACAAGGAAAAATAGCTTTAGATACATTGCATGTAGGGAAATTTTGTATATATAGAGCTGAATCATATTATGACACAGTTTTTGGGGGAACGAGTGAATGCAAACATACGTATGCATTTAAACCTAAGTGAACGTTCATGCTGAATGGACAAGACCCAGTTATTCCTGGAATATATTATATTTGTGGACTCAACGCCTATTATCACCTTCCTAAAGGATGGTATGGGAGGTGTTTTGGGAATAGTGTTCCCAAAGATTTACCAACTAGACGACTTAAAGAAATTTCCAAGGCTGTCTGAATCACATCATGTTCAGAAAAGAGAGACAGCTTCAGGTGTGGTAGGAGATATATTTGGAGCATTGATTCCTTCAGTGGGAGTCATATTGAATTCAATCAAAATACGAAAGTTGTCTACTATTGTGGATAACATGCTGACTAAGTTCTCAGGAGCTATTATCCTGATGGATGCTGAACTTGCTGCAGAAAGAGCTATGACTCTTCAAAATTGGCTTGCCTTAGACATTCTTTTAGCAAAGGATGGCGGCGTTTGCAAAATGCTTGGTACACGTCACTGTTGTACATATATACCAGACAGCAGTGGAAAAATTAGAACGATGCTTACAAATTTAACTAAAGAAAGTGTAGATTTAAAGGAATTGAAAGAACCAGGAGTTTGGGAGAAAGTTGGAAAAGGATTTGCTTCTGTGGGAAATTGGCTCAGCAACGTTTGGAACGGATTGTTGCTAAAAATAGTGAAGGGAATATTGATAGTATTAATTTGTTTATTAGGCTCTTGGGGAATATGGAAAGGTATCAAAATGTTAAAAGCAAGGAACAAAAGGAAAAGAGAAGAGAAAATAGAGAACAAAATGGTGGAAATATATAGAGAAAAATCAAAAGGGACTAAAAGAAAAAGGGAATTGACTGAAGTGCCAAATTACTATACAGAATTTTAATGGAATAAAATTTGTGGGTAGATTTGATGTGATGACATAATTAGTCATCAGAGGAGGGATT
This sequence comes from Pleurodeles waltl, assembly GCF_031143425.1. Taxonomy (NCBI): domain Eukaryota; kingdom Metazoa; phylum Chordata; class Amphibia; order Caudata; family Salamandridae; genus Pleurodeles; species Pleurodeles waltl. The sequence continues at coordinate 452,849,929 of NC_090448.1, read as the reverse complement.
GATGACGCAGAAAAAGAGGGTCCAACATATATTCATACATATCGTGTAATCAAAACGTATAATGTAGTGTGATTTTAGTAAAGAAAATAATGTACGAGGGAAATTGTGCCCTCGGGGTAGTTCGCCATCATTGTAAACGAGCTTTATTAATCATGAAGTATTGAAAATGTAGTAATCTGTCATAATTGCAAATGTATGCCATGATTTCTTGTTTGAAAACTGTTTTGCTTAGCTTAAATTTAGTACAGGCTTTGGCCTAGTTGCCTGGTCTCAAATTCTAACTGCGTGGCTTTTCCTTGAACTAATGAAACATATATTCTTGCTTGAAGTTGTAATTTTCCAGTAGAGCTGACTGATACACTTATCTCCAAGGTTTCGTACTAGGCCGGTTTCATCCCCTTTGATACAAGGTCAGTCTGCAGGTGCGGACAATGAAGGTACAGATAGTAAAATAATTGGCAAACCATGTTACAACTTGTGTTCCAAGGCTCCAAGGACAGTGTATGCATAAATGAGCGCTAGTAAAAGACAATTTTCATTGGACAATTTGAAGCCAACCTATGAACCCTCCAATGGAAGACCCTGCAGAATTTGGAATGTTTCTTACTTAAACCCACTGGACAAAGAGAAGTCAGCCATTTTCCTCGATGCCAGTTTGAAGCCAGATGCCAGACTCCATTTTGGACGACACCCTGATGCCCTTTTCTCTATCTGAGAGAAAGAGACTTTAAGAATTCTCACCCTAGAGACTTTAACTTTGATTTGCCCCGTCTTGCCTATGCAGTAACTTTGCCCCATTCTCCTTGCCGCTGCAAGGAAGCTTGCCCTTAACTTTGCCCCTTTGAAACTTGCCCCATGCTGATCAACTGGTACCTGAAGGACGAAGACTTTTCTTGAATGCTGATTGTATTTGGTAAATATGAAAGGATAAATGTATTATGCATTGTGTTTTTCCTTTTAAGTACCAACTGCTATTTTGATAGGGTCCTAGCTAGAAGTTTTCCAAATTTGTGTTGACTAAATTCGTTTTGCATGAAGCCCCACATGCCAATGCTAATTAGAGGTTAGTCGAGGTATTCATTCAATGTACCATGCTAAATTGAAATCTTGTTATGCTGACCAATGTATGAAATTAGTCAAATACAGTTAGTCATATTAGTGATTTGCATTGCCATAACTGAGTGTATCATCATCCAGATTTTGCGTAGATTGCGTTTCTTCCGCCGTTATGGACAGCCAGTAATGTTCATATACATATATCATTTGGTTTTGAGACTTATATACATCGTGTTAGCTTTGTTAATATAGGGAAATAAATTCACTAACTTTTAATAAACTGGTGTGGTTACTCATGACTGAAAGGTCATGGTGCGCCGAAATACCAACTGTTATTGATTTCTGATGTGCTATATTGATCTATTGATTGAGTATTGATTACCGATTACAATAGTTATTGATTATTGATCTGAGTGACTTGACTATTTTAGGATGAGGAGAGCCCGACTCGGTTAAAAGATTCACCGACCTCCAACGTGTCCAGGTACAGGTAATTTATAAGGGCTGGACGCGTTATCAATCTTGATGGGGGGTAGCTTCGGGAAGAAACCCTGATGGGGCTGGGGGCGTATTTGGCATATCCCCTGAACAGAGAAGATCTAGAGTGACCAAAGTTCGCACTTATCAGCAGTGGATGTAGTGTCTGAGTGCAGTACACAGTAGGTCCAAGGAACGTCAAGTAGGGTTTGATATAGGGGGGTATACATTTAGGAGGTAGAAAGTAGAAAGATAAGGCAGACTATCGTAGATGTGGTAGAGATAAGTTATAAGGTTCAAGAAGGAAAGGTTGTTAGTCCTAGATATGATGTCATTTAGGTCAAAGAGGAGAGGTCTGGAAGGTAGAAAAAAGCGAGAAATGATGCTTAATTGCTAGGTAGGGATGGGGGGAGTAGGAGGTCAGGAGATCTATGCGAATCAAAACTGAGCTAGGCTGAATTGAGGTTAGATGTGGGGGGTAAAGAGTGGGGAAGGTGAGAAGGGCACCCAGCTCCTTGCTCGGGGTATTGTGTATGGAAACCGGGAGAGGGGGAAAGTGAAGGGATGAGGGTATGCGGGGGAGTTCCGAGTGATTTGTGTTAGTAACAATGAGGGACATATGGGCAAACTGGTAAGCAGGTAGTGAATTCACTATGAGGCATCTGTAAGAAAGGGGGCCCACACTTGCTTAAATAGGGAGGCTTGATCCTGCATGTTATATTTGGGACGTTCAAAGTCTGCAGTCCGAAACATTGCTACCATCCACTTTTCCAGGGTGGGGGGTGTTGAGGATCTCCAGTGTCAGAGCACACATATCTTGGCTGTCTCGGCGTGTGCAGCAGCCGCTACTGCGGCCAGGATAGGTCGGAGCTGTTCCATGTCATGAATAAGGATAAGGGAGGGGGAGAGTGATGTCTGTAATGTCATTGAAGTTGCAAGAATAGTGCCCACTGCATCCCAAAGAGATTGGACCAACGGAAAGTCACAAGGGATACGTCGCAAATCACACCTAGTCTCCAGGCATCTCCAGCACTCCGCATGCCATAGTAGGCCCACGCTCTGTAATTTCGTGTGGGTCCAACACCAATCATGAAGTATTTTAAAAAGGCAGAACTTCTGTCGGACTTCCCTGATGCCTCTATCTAGGGCCATCAGTGTCTCTGTCCAGCTCTCTACTTCAAATTCTGTTTGGAGGCATACTTGCCATTTAAGGTGTTATGTTTCAAGAAGGGGTTGTGAACAGAGGTGTTGTGTGATAACATCGTAGAGGCCCTCCAGCACGCCTTTGAGGTGGCCCTAAGTTTTAAGGTAGGAAACAATAGGAGATATCTGGAGTACCCATGGAGTAGCTCTCATACTACTATGCAGGCAGTGTTTGAGTTGTAGACACCGCCATACCTGATGGGGGGGGAAAGCCATATTCCTCTTGTAGATGCTCAAACGATTTCAGCTCACCATTTTCGATGATTTGGTCCAGTGCTTCAATACCCACTGTACTCCAGTGTGCCCAATATAGGGGCCCCCCTCCAACCGTATACCTTCATTTCCCCAGAGGGGAGCTCGAGAGTGAAAAAGCGGGCTGATGTCTAAGAGGCAATGTGCTCTACGCTAATCTACGTGCATTGTTTTCTACATCAGGTTGATAGGTTGTGTTTTGGAGTGCGGGTGCATGGTACAAGTATTATATAGGCCTCTAAGCCCTCTATGGTGAGAGAGTAGTAGGAGTTCTGTTGTGATCCACTGCCGTGGGTCAGGCGTTCCAGGTAGCATATACGCTAGTTGGGAGAGTTGGAGAGCAAGGGTGTAGTGTTCTATCGATGGTAGGCCCAAGCCTCAGCAGGAGCAGCGTGCCATGAGTTTCATCAAGGATAGAAGGGGGCGAGAAGTTCCTCATACAAAGGCTCTGATCACAGCATCTCTTGGTCTTAAATTTGATAGTGGCACTTGTATAGGAAGCATGCCTAACACATATGTGAAGCGATGAGGTGACCATCCATACTGCCTGTACCCTGTCCCACATTGAGAGCCCCATGTGGGGCCATTTCTCAAAGTCCAGCTTCATGCGTGCAATAAGTGGATCGAGATTATGGGCCACCATGTTCTCCAGTCCTCAGTTGACAAGGATCGCAAGATATTTAAGACAGAGTGACGTCCAACAGAATGGGAATCAGTGTATCGCCGCACTTGTGGTAATGAGGGAGAGGTGTAGTGCTTCACATTTGTCCCAGTTTACTCAGTAACCGGATAGGGCTGCTAAGTCTTCTATAATCTTCATTAATGCTGAGAGAGATCGATCAAGATCTGTCAGGGTTAGTAGAATCATCTGCCTACAGATAAAGTTTAGAGAATCCCCCTCGCATTGGTGTACCTGTAAGGAGCGGAGATTGATGTATAACGGCCGCTAATGGATCAAGGGCCAGTAGGAATAGCAATGGTTAAAGAGGGCATCCCTGCCTAGTCCTCCTGCGAATGGGGAAAGGATCTGAGAGGAACCCCCCGAAGTTAACTCGTACCGAGGGACAATCATACAGTAGGCATACTTTTGCAATGAATTGGTCGCCCAATCCAAATTTTCGAAGGGTCAGAAACAAATATCCCTATTCTATGCAGTCAACCGCTTTTACAGCATCTAAAGATAAGGCTATAGCTTCTTCTGGCATGTTCCTGGCTTCCCACAGGGCATGGGAGAGAGTACTTAGTTGTTTCTAGAGGTGCATCCTGGGACTAATCCTACTTGCGATAATTGCCACAGTGGAGGGGTCTCTCCCGGGCTTAGGTATTATCACGATCGTTGCCTGGTTCGAGACTGAGCCCAATGTCCCTTCCCGGACTGCATCCCGGAAGGCTTTGTACATGGAATCAACCACTTCCTCGCCTGCCCATTTATAAAATTCAGTGGGAAACCCGTCTTCTCCCAGTGATTTATGATAAGGGAGATTAAAGATGGCTTGTGCCATTTCAACCTTACTGATCTCCCCATCCACTAGGGCTTGGCCATCGGCTGAGAGGCGAGGAAATGTGCTTTTTCCAAGAAGGCTTCCACTCTTCCAGAGTATATAAACATTGGTTAAAGTTCACAAACTCATTCACAATGTCCTGCGGCCATGTAAGAATTTTTCCATCGGCAGATGTGATAGCAGGAATGGCCTGAGCCATCTCTCTGTCTAATCTGACCGGCTTTTTTTTCCCCCTGTTCGTAGTGCCTTCCTTGCATACATTGTAGGGCATATTCAGCCTGGGAAGTATAGAACTCATTACACGCTATACAGGCAGTTACGGGCTTGCACAAAGGGCTGTGCTGTGTACAGTTGGGTGAGGTGCACAATACTGTGCTCTAGCTCTACTTAGCTCACTGAGCATTGTTTGTTGGCCTGTGCAGCATCTCCCATCATTTGTCCACACAGGGTCGTCTTTCCTCTGAGAGGAGACCGTGCCTTTATTATCCTGCATATATGTGGAAACGTGTGTCTTTAGTTGTATTTTGCCCTGGGGACTGCAGTATCGATGCACAGCAAAACGCCAGGGTTTTCAGCCCGGAGAGCTAAGTCCTTCATTAACTATCAACAATATCGGAGAGTGATCTGATAAACCGCCCTCCAGTATATGAGAGTCCTGTATCTTGACCACTATGCTGTGTGTCACGAGGAAGTAGTCCAATTAGGACTGGATCCCATGTACTGAACACAAGAATGTGTAGTCCAGATTGGCTAGGTGCATTAGCCTCCAGTGATCCACTAATCCATGATCTGAGGACACGTCTGCGAGAATGGCTCTGTCCTGGTTGTTACATATGTCCATGGGCCCAGTTCTGTCTAGCACTGCGTCTCCGGCCAAGTTCAAGTCACCTCCTTTGATATTACGTGTGGCTCCTATCTACATAAGTAGTCGGTTAATATGAAGAAAGAACAATTTTTTGGGGCCTGTGGGTGCATATATGCAGCCAATGCATATCGAGGAGTCCTCTATTTTCTGCTTTGCAAAGACATATCTCCTCTCTGGGTCTGACCATGTTTTAATTATCATCACAGGGAGTGTCTTACGAATTAGAATCCCCACTCCGCCTTTCCTTAGGATCCTGCTGCCTAGTGGCCCAGGTGTCGTGCAGCAACTAAATATCACCCTTGTGCCACATCCGTTTTTCTGACTGTAGCTAGGATGAAACCTTCTTTCTTTTCACATAGTGGGTTAGACCATTAACATTCCAGGATATAAGCCGGAGCTGTTGGGTACAGGTTTGGTCCCTGCTATTCATAACCACAGCAGATACGAGTGTCACTCTAGGGTGCAAGGGTGATGATTGGGGGTGGGCGGCAGTGGTGAGAGTGATTAGTGTATTGGATTGGTGGGGAGGGGGAAGGGTCTCAGGTGGGTGTGGGATGGGGTTTCGAGGAAGAAAAGGTTCTGACTAAAGTCAGAGCCTAAAGGGCGGTACCGTGCACGAGTCTGGGACAGTATGGGGAGCCAGTTGCCTACTTGATGTGGTTAGTAAGAGGTATGGTGTATTAGGTTAAAGAAGATGAGAGAGATGAGGAAGGAGGAGTATTGATGAGTAAAGAGAAGGAGAAGGAGGGGGATGGGTAGAAAGCCTCTGAGACAATCAGGGAGAGGGAGAGAGGGAAGAAGAGGGGAGGGAATATAAATACCAGGTTGCCTACTTAGGGCAGGAGCAGAGCCCTGGGAATTCGGGTCTGTGGACTGCGGGTCCGAACCTGCGGAGCCATCGCACTCAGAGGAGCCCTGGGCCGAGACGGGCCGCCCACGGAGGGCCTCCCCTGGAGGGCAAATGTAAGCAAGCGTTAAACAGGACCAACCCGAGGAGGGGAGAGGGGGGCAGGGGTGGGGGAAGGGGCAGACCTGCTATCCACCCCAGGGGAAGGAAAGAGGAGGGTCAAAGCACTCATGTCTCCGACTACTGCTACCGGTCCTATTCTATTCTATTCCATTCCATTCTGTTCCATTTGATTCCATAATTGCATAGCTGAGGATGAGTCAATTAACCCATGGCGCCCACTGCTAATATCTGGACGTATACGTTATGGACCTGGGAACTTAGGGAACTGCTATACTTGCCACCCAGACACGTCACCTTCTACCAACACTAAAGTCATGGGGCGAGATAGGCCCACCTCTGCACAAGTGCAAAATAAAATAAGAAAATGTAACTCTCTTCAATCCCAGTTTACTAAATTTGTCAGAGCACCATCCTCGAGTCAACAGTCCATGGAGTAATCAAGAACTGACACAATATTTCAAGAAATTCAAGCATTTGATGCAGCTTTCAAGACAAAGATAGAAGAGGTGGCCTGGATGTCGTCCTGTATGGCAAGATCTGTGTAAAGTAGTAGACTGTGGCGGTCAAAAGACTGCGGCGGTCATTCCAACTTTCCAGCTGGGCCGGCAGGCGACCGCCAACAGGCCGCCCGCCGGCCCAGCGGGAAAGCCCCTGCAACGAGGAAGCCGGCTCGTAATGGAGCCGGCGGAGTTGCAGGGGTGCGACGGGTGCAGTGGCACCCATCGCGATTTTCACTGTCTGCAAAGCAGACAGTGAAAATCTTTGTGGGGCCCTGTTAGGGGGCCCCTGCACTGCCCATGCCAGTGGCATGGGCAGTGCAGGGGCCCCCAGGGGCCCCACAGCACCTGTTTCCACCATCCTGGTTCTGGCGGTGGACACCGCCAGAAACAGGCTGGCGGGAAGGGGGTCGGAATCCCCATGGCGGTGCTGCAAGCAGCGCCGCCATGGCGGATTCCCTGGGCCAGGGGAAAACCGGCGGGAAACCGCTGGTTCCCCTTTTCTGACCGCGGCTTTACCGCCGCGGTCAGAATAGCCCAGGAAGCACCGCCAGCCTGTTGGCGGTGCTTCCGCCGCCCTCCGCCATGGCGGTCATGGACCGCCAGGGTCAGAATGACCCCCTGTGTCTCTTAAACAGAAGGCTACATTGTTGAATTCAAGGATGCAGTTACAGAGCTAAAATTCACTATATCCTGCCTCAAGACATCATCTAGGTGGAGGAATGAGCTGAAGATGCCAAGAACAAGGTGCAAAGGAAAAACTTGAGATTCATTGGTTTCCCAGATGGATTACAAAGACCCTCACTCAAGAGGCTCCTTGAAACCTGGATCTTCACCTGGCTACCACCAGACAAGCTGTCAGCCTGCTTCACCCTCGAAAGGACACGTAAGGTGCTGATGCAGTGACCTCTGCCAGAAGCTTCCTCCTGGAGTCCCATCGCTACAGCCTTTAACTACAAGGATAGGGGTGCAGTCCTCCAAGGTGGAAAAATATAATCACTAAGGGAACATTAAAGTTCAGGAGCAAGAGCCCTCACACATCCGAGAGGATGTCATGCTTCATCATCGGGTAGCCCCTCGTCAGACCGGCGCTGCAATGTCTGACGAGCTCCCCGTAAGGGGGCTCTTTGCCGGAGATCTTTTAGGTAGCAGCCGTGGTAGCGGACACTACAAGACCTGGTGTTGCGGTCAGTGGTCTAACAAGATCCTATGACGCTTCTTCAGGACCAATACATAATAAGACTTCTCCTGTCTATATTACCGAAAGTTTGCAAAAATGTCAAACAAATCATATAGTCACTCACATTGAAGTTCACTAATTGTCAGAAACCTCTAATGGTCGCCCATCCCTTGGTACATGGGGGGCCCCTTGGGAAGTAGCATGCCGAAAGCGGTCACTATTTGTGGATGACGGCAGTCTGCAGGGGAACCTACCCTGACGTGCTCTCCCGAAAAGGAAGGTATTGGTCCTGAAGAAGCGTCATAGGATCTTGTTAGACCACTGTACGCGAAACATGTTGACCATGTCCTAGGAGCCCGACGATAATCTCCTTAAGCTCCAGCACCATGCAGAAAGTGGTTGAGCATTATTCCTCATTTTACACTTTCCTTCTGTTTTTAATCTTGGTCCCGGTCTTACTCCATTGATTAATTAAATTGACTCGCTCCTATTAAGACTGGGAACCAATTTTAGCTTTCACTCTCCTGCCAGGATTAGCACCTGACCGCAACACCAGGTCTTGTAGTGTCCGCTACCACGGCTGCTACCTAAAAGATCTCCAGCAAAGAGCCCCCTTACGGGGAGCCCGTCAGACATTGCAGCGCCGTATCTAGAATTTAATACCTATTCAGACATGCCATGTGCAACATCAGTGAACATGCTACCCTAGAGAATCTCAGATCACTCCCCAACTACAATTAGAATCAAGACCGCTGGAGAGGAGTGACGCCCAATGTGGAGTATCAATGCTTGGTGTCTAGTAGATGTGAAATGCTCTCAGTACATATTGCAAGAAATGAAAACTTGTTTTGAACTCAATGTGGGTTTGTGGAATCCATGGAGATGCTATGGGCCCTGAGAAAAGCCACCATATGCACCAAGTCCAAAGCCTTCTTGAGAAGGAAGGATCAGATGGCAACTCTGGAGGAGACAATTCTCACACTCGAGCTCGCACACCTTGCTAAGAGGAATGAGAGAATGCAATGCCAACTAGCGACAGATAGGGCCTCTAAGGTCTAAGAAGCTGCTCTTCTGGGTGGCAACAAGAGATGATGACTCCAGAGTGATCCCTGAACTAATGGACACAGAGATTTCTTCTGCTTCCGCTTCCTACTCCAGAGATCCATATGTCCAATAGGAGTGGTCTGCTCATGAACACTCTAGATCTCTTAGATGACCTACCGCTGAAGAACTTGGGCATGTTAGACCAACCCATCACACTAGAACAGACTGAGCCGGCTATTTACAGTATGAAACTAGGGTAGACACCAGGCCCAGATGGTTTTACACTTGAATAGTATACTAAATTCAAATTCATCCCCTCCCCTATTTATTACATATGTTTCAGGAGACCTTAGAGAAGGGTTGGTTTCCTCCTGAACTTGATTTGGCCACCATCATCATCTTTTACAAAGTAGGACACACCCTGGATCAATGCCCTTCACATTCCCAAGTGTCCCTCATAAATGCAGAAATTAAAATCTACATCAAGGTCCTGGCCAACAGGCTTCTGCAGCTGATCACTTCTCTTATCCACCCAGACCAGTGCACCTTCAGCCCTCATCGTATCACCCTACACTGCTTCTGCAGGATACTCATCACACTGGCGCAGGGTCATATGCCCAGGGATGCCACTGGCTTCATTCGCATAGACTTTGAAAACACATTTGTCTTCCTTTACTGGTCCTTCTTGTTCAGAATACTCCTTCATATGGGATGTGAAAGTATAATACGCTCACCCCGAGACAGAAGTGAGGGTGAATGGCACCCTCTCACCCTCATGAGAGGGAAAAGGGCTAAACCCCCTTTCACCACTCCTCCTCACACTGACAATAAATCCACTGGCAGCATGTGTGTGATGAAACGCCCAGGTATGGGATTCCGATGGAACTATGACTTGGAGGACCTGATTTCCCGCTATGCTGCTGACATACTCCTTTTATTGTGCCCAACACATGATACAGGCCCACGACTGATGTAAATGTTTAAACTCTAGGGTGAGGCTTCAAGCCTAAATGTCAATTGGTCGACGTAACTGTTGTTCTCACTCACAGGGGACAGAGCGAGGGTTGGCTAGCAATCCTGCCTTCCTGTTTGCAGGCTCATCTTCCAGTATTTGGGAGAGCACATTGCAGTGGAGCCATGGCTTACATGGAGTCTTAATCTTACAGCCTTGCTGGCCCGGACACGAAAGGAGCTAAGTATGTGGTCCAACCTCATCCTCAACATTTTTGGTGGAGGGACTCCCCCAGAATTGTCTTGCAGACCTGATAACCAGGGTGCATTCCTTCTTCTGGGCGAATCAAACTCGATGTATCACATTCCAAAAATGGACCCAATCTAGATATGGATGGGGGAACAGGTATGACCGACCTTCGTCTATACTATTGGGTATCACAGATTCAGGTGTTGAATGACTAGCTGTATGGAGGCCATTCCTTGGTCAGTTGTTTAACCAACCTGACAGCTAATATTTTAAAATGAAATGTGCCTCCAGTTTGTGCATGCTTTATAATGCAAAATGTTTACTAAAATGCTGCAAATGAACACACTTCGAAGTTGCAGTACATTTTACTTGGGAACATCTTGAAAGACTCATGGATGGCTAGAATTCATTTGGTGACATTCCCTGTGATGTTTTTAGGGGTATAAATTAATGCAATTCAGTTCTACTTCCTCTCCGCCCTCTGGCCCACCCCTGCGTTGGATGAAATTATGCCAATGGGAAGCGAGTGTTGACCATATATTCTACAGTATGCATTATAAAAAGAAAGCAGCCAGTTTGTGTGCCTTTCAGCCTCCTATATTTGTGTACAAAATGACATTACTTCAAAAGTCCCACTAAAAGCCGTGGCTGACACTTTAACATTGATACTAAAACTGCTGCTGCTACTGAAGCGCAACTTGTTCAGGTCTGGAACAGATAAACTGCGAGCAGTCAATGAAGCATTCAGAGGTGATAAATCACACTTCTAACTGCAGCCGTGAAATGTGCCCGTTTGCGTTACAGTAAAACAGCACTAAAGGTTGCTTACTGTAGACACATACAATAAAGCGTTATTAAATGGCGATCAGTTTCAATTATGGCTAAACTTGAACATGCGCTAATCCACGGCCTTGTGTGGATTTAACTTTGAATATTCCTACCGCATGTATGGACGTCATTTAGGGGCCGCCAGGGGTCGCAGCTGCGACCTCTGGCTTGAGCCTTGCCACTCCTGGCACTGCCTTTGCGACCTCTGGACTCAGAGGGGGCAAAATCAATGCCAGGAACACAAAGGCAGCTCCACTTAGTTTTTTCCTGTCAATTTTATATTACAATAATAGTGAATAATATTGTATTATTCATTTTTAGTGTAATAAAGAATGAGTTAAAATATGCTGGAATGTGCCCCTCCCTGGCAGCTGAGGTAAGTAAAAAATGATTTTAAATGTATATTGTGTGCGTGCTAGCAGGTGAGAGTGTTTCTAAGTGGGATCGAGTGTGAGTATGTGTAAATGTATGCGTAAGTGTACGCATGCATGTGTGAGTAAAAGTAAAGGTGAAATGGTGTGTGATGTCATCTCCACTACCCCTGGCAGTTTGGTGAATTGACGTTGATGACTGCATGCAATGACCATTTCCAGCTGGGCCTTGAAACAACCTGCTCATCTCCTCCCTATTCAATGGTATCTCGCACCTATTAAAATGACCAAATTTAACACTGCAGCCCCTTTCTCCTAACAATGGAAATGCACTTCCAAACTGTCTCTCTGAATGGCATTTACTGAAAGGAAAAAGTGCAAGTTTATCATACCCATTGCATAAATCTGGCGCGTGCCCGTGCCTTTCTCATATAGCAAATGCTAAGCATCCATGATGTTTTAACCCTAATGTCTCCAGAAGGCCCCAGAATGAGTTTAGGGGGGTGAATTATCTAGTCTTATTTCATGCTCTTTCAGCATGAGTGTATGTCTAGCGGAGATTTCGGCTTGAGTCAGCTATCCAAAGTTGTAGCCTAGTTAATTTCTAAACGGGGGTTGACCATGGTTCAAAGAAAGTGACAGGGGACTTCAGAGCAGATTCAACTACTGCGGCATAGACAGTCAAAACTGAATCGAGAAGAATATAGGAGAGGGACAGAGTGCGAGAGTGAAAGAGTGAAAGTGAAACCGTCACAAGAGTGTTAGGAAACATCAACAGCAGTCGGCAACGTGTACTTCCATCGTGTCAAAGAAAATAGGGTGTCTTGTGGTGTTACATTAAGAACAACTGGAAAGGTCACATTAATTATGAAGGCTTTCAACGCAAAGGTTATTCTGATAAAATGTAGTAAGGAACGTTTTTAAAGAGTAGTTGCTGTGAAGGGGCCTTAATCACCACTTACCTCATCTGGAGATCATCTTAAGTGAAATTATAATACTGTCGTAATGGGGTGGGACAGGGGAACATACACTCCAGTTCAGGACACCAGCCCACCCCAGCAAGCATTGTCATTAACTGTTTAGATGCATCATTCTTAGCTATGGCAGAATTTGTGAACTTTCCATTGCTGGATAAAGATGGTCGGAGGGCATGCAGTCAACATGGAGAACTTAATTATTTCAATGTCTGCATCGGTTAACTCCTTGTCAATTTGTAGTGACCTAAAGACGGAGGCCCAGATTTTCTAAGAGTTAGCACAGGCTGCAGTGTGATTCTTAGTGGCGTTTCATGACACACATAGGTGTAAAAAGGAGCTACTTGAATAAAACATATTTTTCTAAGAAAGGTGATGTAGCGTTGCTTCAAAAATATTTTGAGCTGTGCAACACAAACTTCTTTGATCTTTAATACAACTGAGAATAACATGGAAGTAAAACTTGGAATAACCCTCAAATTCCATGCAAAATCACATCAAAGAAATTTGCATGACCTGTCTTTGTGTGAAATCTTGATCGCAAATGAAAACCGGTGCAAACAATGGGTGAGCCAAAAAAAGGATCATGTGATATTTCCATGTGTGACATGGAATTTACATGAAATTACACATTCTATACAGATCACCCTTGGCCGGTTGTCGTTGCATAGAATATTGTACTGGAGGATGCATCTTGAGTTTAGATCTGGTGACTTGCAGCAATGCAACAATTGGCATTGCACCAAAACAATTTTTTGGCGTGAGTGCAAATTATGACTTTATCTCCGTGCAGCTCTTTGTTAATATGCATGGGCATGTTTTTATACTATCTGCACAATGCAGCATTGCAGATGTTCATGAATGTCTGCATGACGATTAGTAAGTAGATCTGGGTACCACTGTTCCACAGAACCTGCAGATAACTTTGCCTCTGGGTGTCAATTGGAGAGGCTATACCAGGTTCAAGTCACTGCTGGAGTTATCAAAACTCTATCCTGCCTCACAGATCTTAACATGCACAGTGGTTTCACTTGTGATTACTAAGCTAGTGGTTAGTTGAGTGGTTTTCAAGTCAGGGAACATAAACAGTCATTGTGACCTATTGCTGTTGTCCCATCGACATTCATCGTGCCATGAGAATTTACACGGTTGCATATATTCATAATAGGATGGGAGATGATGACACTTGGCTGAAGGTGAACCTTATTCTGCCATTGTGTTGTCAATCACGGTATTATGTATGAGTGCCTGCAATACCTATATAAACCCCCTTCTCTCATTTCCTTTTTACAGTTGAGTCATGAGGACCCTAGCCATTGGTAATAACCAAATGATGTAGCTGTTCCTTTGTAATACAGTATAGCAGGAAACTAGGGTTTCTCTCACTAGTCTGTGCCATTCCATTTATTTTAAATTTGCCTTTTTTTAAACCAATCCTAGCATTCTTTTGCAACACATTACTAACTGTTGTTTGGGGTGCTTAATGTCCTACAACAAATTCCACTTTTATTCTTCATGCTTGCAACTATAACATCTTTTTCATATGAAAGTCATCAAAGATTTAAGAGCATCTTGAAAGGGTAATGGTGTGACCATGTGTTATAAGAAATAAAATTCCCCATGCCCTGCGTTAAAAGAATGTTGTAAATATGAAATGACTACTTAGCCATTTTTTTTTAAAATGGGAGATTTAGGTATACTCTATTTTAGGTATCATAGTGTATATGTTTTATATTGACTGTACTGTATTCTTATGTTTTTTTGAGGGGGTGGTCCCCAAAGTAAAAATAAATGAAGTGAACTAATATTGTAAGTCACATCACTGTTCCATAACCTCAAAAAGGAAAAAAAGGAACTTGGCCTTCAGCCTTACTCCTTTATATGATCACAAAACTCCTTTGGGACTTTAATCATCTGTGTAAACTATGGCAAGGGGTAGTTTAACTCATATATTATTACTGTCACCCTGATCTTTATTACAGATGAATTACCCTCGACAGGAGCAAAAAAGAAGGATAATGCCCAAATAGCAATTCAAGGTGTCTTTTTGTGCAGACCTAGCCAATCTCCCGCTGCAGGCTTATCTACTATCGAAACTTGTGATACTGCATTTCCCAGCACAGGATTAAACAGACACTTAGGCCCATATTTATACTTTTTTAGCGCCGCACTTGCGTCATTTTGACGCAAAAGCGGCGCAAACTTGCAAAATACAATGGTATTTTGCAAGTTTGCACCGTTTTTGCGTCAAAAAGGGGCGCAAATGCCACGCTAAAAAAGTATAAATATGGGCCTTAGGAAACTGAGAAGAAAATAACTAAGTTCAGTCACTTTCACTGGAACGGAGACTGGCACTACGGCTTCAGCACTTCTCTTACAGCAGTCCCAGATAGGTGGTCTCATCTGGTGTCCCTGACCCATGTGATAAAGATTCCGTTTTTTGTCTTGATCCACAGAAATCTTATATAGGATGTGACTAAGTAGAGCTCTGGGGCATGAGTAGATTAGAGCAAACAAATAATCATGTCTAACTGCAATTTAGGGGTCAGTCTCTGGACGCAGAGCACAACACATCACGCAAAAACATAGCTTTGGCTAACAAAACAAAGCCTTTGACAACCCTAAATATGGTGTTTATCAAAACTCATTCAGATGATGACTACACTGGATAAAAAGCCCTCACACCTCATTCATTTATCTCATTGCCCAAACATGACACTGAATGAATGGTGAAAAGTAAAGTGACAATAAGTATTAAACTGAAACAATCATGCAGGAACAAAATACCCAAAATGTGGTTGTCATTTGAAAATATAAAAGAAAACACTCAAACATGCGAAATGCAAGGCCTTTATTCAACACAAGAAAAAATGAAAAACATCGAAAGAAACTGATTTAAAAAAAAAAAAAAAAAAACTCGAAGTGAAACAACAAGAAAAAGGGACCACAAAATAAATACTTGTGAGATCACAGTGATGCATGGGACTGCACACCTATGAACCATCACACCTGCAAAGTCAGACGAAGTCCAAACAATTGCCATCCCAGGCCCCAAACAAATCAGAGACGAAGCTGCACACCCTGGACTATTGTGAAAATGACTCTATGGCAGAATAACTGACATGAATCTCTACCTTGCATTCACATTCATGTAAAATATGTGACATGGAGAGCCAAACACAACTGGAGAATCATACACTGGTCATCATTAAGCTTGGTTAAGTGGCTCGGTACACCAATGAATCCATTGCAAGGATCTGTGTCTGACTACATGGTCACAGATTCAAAATTCAATGAGCCCACTTAGCCTTTCGTCCTTTTTAAGTCAATAAAATGAACACTATTGTACTGGATAATGCAAACATCTGTTATTCAGTGAAAAGATAGTCTTCTGGGTGAATGTGTGCTTCACAGATAAAGGTTATTTTATTGTGCTCAGAACTTACTACTCACAGCAAAATCCCACATCACACCCAAGAAATAAACATTGCAATCTGTGTTGCCGGAGACTAAGCTGCACTGTACCTTTGGTAGCTTCATAAACACTGTTACTCCGAAAAAGAAAGATCTATCAACCACCTGTGACGGGGGACATTAGCTGTTAAGGGGATCAGTGAGTCAGACTAAGGCATGCGATTGTTTAACTGAAGGCAGGTTGTAGTTGGACCTTCTGAAGAATCCTGGCTTTTGCCTCCGCTTGTACATCCCCACCCACAATCTCTCACGGGAACTAGGAACTCTATCGGCATGCCAATATATCCATTCACACACACTGAAAGCAGTATAGGAACCAAAGGGTACCAGAGGCTAGTACAGTATCACATGACTGCACAGCTACCAGGGAAAGCTGCCTTAGGAGACCCTGGCAAAGAGAAGTAGGAAACAATAGCTCCTGACTACATCGCCAGGAAGTTTCAGCCAAGCAGCTCTTCTGGGGGACCCGGAGGAGGATTGAGGAGATGAATGGACTGATCTGCATGCATTTGCGTTGTAGCTATCCCTGTCCAGGGCGCACCATTGCCACCCCCTGACCATTTTCATCCTACTACCATTGCACTTTAACTCCATGCTCCTTATGAATATCATGATTGTATATGGCTTACAATGGGAGTCTTAACCATGATTAACCAAATGAGTTTCTGGTTATGCGCTGCAGGGATGTCACAACAGAGATTAACCAAAATGGTTAATCGTTGTTGTGATGTCACCAGCAGGAAATGCTCACTTCCACTTTGTTTTGGGGCCACCTCTGACTCTCAGGAAACCCAAGCATGTCTAGAAGATTGCAGTTGGAAGTTTCACCAACCTTCTCTTGCCTCTCCAGGGTCTCTACAGACCTGAGGGAAAAACAAGAACGAAGTCAACACTGTTCCTACATTCTGTTCTGTCAGAGCATGTCTGCAGACTCCCCAGATGAGGAGAAATGGAGCTACACTGACAAGAGTCTCTCAGAGAACTGCAGTTAGTCTAATGTTCACTCTCTACAGACAATTTAATAGTGGAGACTGGAACTTTGAGCTGGGAGTGTTTAGAGGATAGGGAGGTGGCTGGCAGGAGACCAGATATTTTGCTGGCAACTTTTCTTGAGGGGGATTGGATTGATGTATGCAGAGGTTGGTTTGGGTGGATGACAGAAGGCCAAGTATTTTTCTGTTAATGCAAGAGTGGGTGGGGGAGAATTGCACGGAAAGTTGTGGGGGTGAGTGTAGAGATGTACCTTGTTGTTCATGGCTCATCTAAAACTCATCTGCTGCTGCACATACGTTGAAAACAGGAGCAGATCATTTTCAGGGATTGTCAAACCCAATATAAATTTGCTGATAGGTTAACTGTGAATAACGGAACTGTTGCTCTCATTAGGGTTCTAAGTGAATTCGTGGACCAATCAAGCTTCACTCTTGTCTATTTGATGTCACTCAGAACAAACCTGTTATTCATCTATAGTTCTACATTTTCACCTGCTCAACACACTATAGTCTGGAGCTGCACATCGAACACCATGTATGTCATGTTCTGAAAGCCCCCTGTGGCTTGTACCTCTGGCTGATGTGCCTCTTTATGGGTTACTGAGAGTCGTGCAGCCTCTAATGCTGCATTCTCCTGTCAAATGACAAGCATTTACTGACATTATCTGTGTATAACTGGACTCACCATCCAAACTATTTTTAGCATCATAGTGGACCTATGCACATGGCATCCCTTTCCCTCTCATCAGAAGTGCTTCTAATAAGAGAAATGCGCCGCTAGTTGCCTTTACTAAATCATTGCAGATGACTACTGACATCACTGACTTCTGTGTTTTGGAGTGCAATAGAGTGAGATGTATTGTGAGATGCATGGTGCCTGGGGCATTGCTCACAGGTTCTCTGTCACAACTAACATGTGAGAGATGAGGAATTTCTGTAGACCTGCCTGAGTCCTCCCACCAACAAGGGTTCTTTATCCAATAGATAGGACTTGCAAGGGCTTAACCCTACATAAAAATCCAAAACATATATTTCCTATAATATTATAGATGTGACATTATTATTTAATTGTGATAGGAAATAACATTACGACTGTACTGTAATCGAGTTGTGACATCACAATGAAGGCTGCAGATTGCCAGAAACTAGTACACAGTGTGAAAAGCAAACTCCTGCACAGAACACCAGTTGCCACTTAAAATATTAAAATCGTGATTAGCTTATCACATTCTTTGCCTCTGAACTTTCTTTCTCTGACATTTCGCCTTGTGGAGAAACGTATTATTGTATGTGTTTTTTGCTGCACAGCTAGTTTCAAACAGCATAGGATAGCAGAAATACATCTGCACGTCGCTACACATTTGGAAAAAGAAAGAAGCTGTATATATGGTGTATGTTCAACTGTTAAAGGTTTGCATGTAAGAAGATTTGGGGAGTTTAAGTTGTCAGTACACCCCCACATTTGGGCCCATATGAAGCAGAAAATGACAGAGCACGACGCTGCGCCAAAATTGGCAGTGCCACGCTCTGTCATTTTCACAATGCAGGGATGCGCTGTATTTAATTGAATATGGTTCCCCCTTTTATTGTCCCCTGTGCCGGTGATAAATTTGCAGCCAAGCGCCAATTCAGCCACCCTTGCGTCATGGTGCAAAAATGGCTGCTTTCAGGGGAAGATTGTTTTTGTGCAGGAAGGGACACCTTCCTACACAAAAACAATCTTAAATGGCGATTTGCTCTTTTTATGTGTGCTGCAGATAGAAAGAGCAAAAAACAAGAAGAAATAAAAATATTTCTCCTTGGTGCGCCATGCTAACGCTACCCCCTGGGGTGGCGCTAGATTTTGGCAGTGCCTCAGGTTTACGAAAACGTGTAAATCTGGGGTAGCGTCAAAATGCAATGGGTGTTGCTGTGGCACGCCCACAGCAACACCCATTGCACACCTCTTCCACGCAAAGTGCTGCGTGTGAAGGGGCCGTATTTAAAAGGTGGCGTTAAGCCACAAAAAGTGGCTTAATGCCACCTTGTCAATACTGTGCAGGGCTTAGCGCCACTGGAGCATCAAGAAAAGTGACGCTCCGGTGGCTCTAGGGGGTCTTATATATTCCCCTTAGTCTACAAATTTGCAACCAGAAGACGTAAAGTGAAGTGAAATAAACAAGAGGGTATTTAGACGTGTCTTAACTGGAAATCTTCAGAGTTGTGGCAGAAATTTCATGTCTACTATCGATGGAATCTGCACCAGTATTTTGCACTGTCAGAATTACCACCATACTATCTATCCGTATGGCTGATGTAATTTCAACGCCAGGGAATCCACCAACAGTTAGCTTCAACCACAAATGAAACATTTCACAGCAATTACCTGCTTCTAATTCACACCACAAATGTTAAGTGGTAGGATGATGGGTCTGCCATGCATTACAACGGACAAGGCCTTGAACCTTATTTAAAATGTAATGTGCCACAGAGTGTGTTTAAAATCCCATATTTAGTTCATGAAATATGTGTAACTAAAGGATCATTTACACCACATTCAGTGGTCCACGGAGCCTGCTGGGTGGTATACGCCCTGCCTCCCATACCCTGTGGAAGACAGCCCACCCTATCTGTAATAAACTGCCCCTCTGAAGGTCCATCTTTGACGAAAGTGCTCCTGCAGACAAGTAAAAAACACTTTAATCAGAAAGAGTACCTGGCAGAACAATCTGACATGGTGGTCTGCTTGGTGTTCTTCTTTTTTTCCGAAACAATCCCCAAAGAAGAGTTTGTTTACACCAAATCATGAAACAACGGCCTTGATAAAAAGGGAGTTTTTTTCCAGTTTTTGTACCCTTTATATTGAGGGCCTTTAATGATTTTTCATGTTGGATTCGCATTGGCCCACATGGCAGTCCCGAGAGGCTGACAAATCTGCATCTAAAATACCACCTTAATTTTTGCGCCGCATTTGCGGTGCGTTTTGACGCAA
The DNA here is from genome assembly GCF_031143425.1 of Pleurodeles waltl. Classification (NCBI taxonomy): domain Eukaryota; kingdom Metazoa; phylum Chordata; class Amphibia; order Caudata; family Salamandridae; genus Pleurodeles; species Pleurodeles waltl. The sequence goes on along the minus strand of NC_090448.1, from coordinate 452,830,072 downwards.
AATCGGCGCAAACTTTCAAAATACAATTGGCCCGTATTTATACTTTTTTTGCGCCGCATTTGCGTAGTTTTTTGACGCAAAAACGGCGCAAACTTGCAAAATGCCATCGTATTTTGTAGGTAACGCCGTTTTGCGCCAAAAAGCGGTGCAAATGCGGCGCTAAAAAAAGTATAAATACGGGCCAATTGTGTTTTGAAAGTTTGCACCGATTTTGCGTCAAAAAATGCCGCAAATGCGGCGCTGAAAAAGTATAAATATCGGCCTAAATATGGCAAACCTATTAAAGTACTAATGCCCATATTTATACTTTTTTAGCGCCGCATGTGCGCTGCTTTTTGACGCAAAAACGGTGCAAACTTACAAAATACAATTGTTTTTTGCAAGTTTGCGCCGCTTTTGCGTCAAAACATGAGGTAAATGCGGCGCAAAAAAAGTATAAATATGGGCCTAAGGCCCAAATTTATACTTTTTTTGCCCCGTATTTGCACCATTTTTTGATGCAAAAGTGGCGCAAACTTAAAAAATACAATTGTATTTTGTAAATTTGCGCCGTTTACAAAATACAATTGTACTTTGTAAATTTGCACCGATTTTGCGCAAATGCGCCGCTAAAAAAGTATAAATATGGGCCTAACAGTGATGGCCCTCTAGCAGACGTGCCACCGACAGGGCTTGTGAAGTTGCTTCTTTTACTTCTGCTTGTCATTGTGATACATGTATTTCCTCTTTGTGGTTATGTCCCCTCATTTCACACCATCCATCCTCACCCACTTGCCAAAGAAGCCCGCCATTGCCTCCACTGATTGCACCACACTGTCCTGTGGGTGTGGGTGTGAAGCATGAAGTGGAGTTAAGAGATACTGGGACCCAAATTTGGGAGGAAATTGTAGAAGTGCAAAGACGAGGTGCATGAAGGGACTCTGTGACATGGCACATGTGAGGAACGTGCTATGATAGTGCATCATATAGAATACATTATTTCAAATTCATTCTGAACTTTGAGACCATGTAAATCCATTTGTCACTTGAGGTTGGGGATGGGAAGGGTTCAAATCGATTCGGAAAGAATCTACGTTGAGAACATACATTTTAAGGGAGTTATTCTCCTTTAAGTGACCAATCATTGTTCGACTGTATTTCCTAAAATGGTTCGGCTGTGGCTGTGAAGAGTTGTACAGTGAAAGACACGCAGTTTGCACATCTCCAAGCATACATTATCCTCTTTCAGCGTTAAATGTGTTCTTTTGCCTTGCGAGATGTGTGCTTATTGTTTTGTTCTTTGCAAAGATAGTTCAGCGAATACATTATTTGACAGCTTAGTATGCAGCATGATATCTTTCCTTTTAGGAGATGAAAAGACCTTTATCTAATGCTTTCAGCAGATTGTCTGTCAGATGTCCACCAGCTCAAAGTCAGCATTTCGCTTCTAGAAAAATAGTTTCGAATTTGATGAAGGGGGGGTTTTAAACAAGTTTTTAGATTTGCTTTCCCGAAGTGATTGAAGTGGAAATGGAAATGTCTGCAATATTCACTTGAATGATGAAATTCGAGGGCTAATCGTTCACTGACACTTTCTCAAAACCAACGTTTGATGGAAATTATTTCACCATTCAAGTGCCCCTTCCATCTCCCCCACTTTGTCACATCAGTCTGAGCGCCAAATGTATGTTTCATTGGAATAAAGCTGAATTAACCCTTTAATAAGCAATATTTTGGTTCTGGGTTGGGCTGGTTAACTGGAGACGATTTTCCAGCAAGTTTAAAGTTACTTAAATAATGAATGAAAAAAATGTATACCATTTTTAAAAAAATCAGAAAGACTAAATGCCTATATTCTGCTATTTAATAATAGCAGAGGACAGTTTCTACCACTGGCTGGTGTACCTTTGAGAGTACTGCAGTTAAATTAAGGAGACGCTTAAAAGATGGAAAGGCCTGTGCTTCCACTTAAAATGAAGGTGTCCCATTTCAACGTACTATTAATAAATTGAGTGGTGGCTCATTTATAATGTATGCTATTGGTTGCCGTACAGTGGCGTAGCATAAATTGTTGGGGATCCACTTTCAGAATATGGCGAGGGGCCCCTGAGAACCCATACCTACACGGAATACATAGGCCTTGGTTTAAAAAGGCTGGGACCCGCGCTGGGTCTCTGTGCCTGTACCAGGGTTCACTTTGTCATCACACTACTGTAGAAACACTGATAGCACTGCCTTCATATATGCTTCTTCAAAAATCTCCATGTAAACAAAGTATACATTTCTTGAGTTGCCTTCATAGGTAGATGAAGAGAGGGGTAGGAGACTGGTCCGTAGCAGAAGATCTGCATGTACTCAAAAGTTGAAGAGGACCTGGACATCTGAAGGGGTTGGTGCAAACACAAGAGGCCTCCTTAGAGGTCTGATCTTGGGGATGGACCATACTGGGAGGTGACTGAAGCATTGTATTGTGGGTACCTGTGCACCAATTTGATGTGGAATAAATTGTTTTAAACGAACATTTATTCTCATTGCACTGTTCACTATTGTGGAAATGCTTTGAGCCACAAAACCGCATAATTGTGATATATTGGTCTTTTGTTTTTGAAAGTAATAAAAATTGTTTTAAAAAGCATAGCTTTCACCCTTGGCTTTTTCAAGGGCCTACGAGTGCAAAAGAAATAGAGTAAATAAAATGGTTAATACTTTTCTTTAATCTTGAGCACTCATGTCTTCTTTAAACATCTGCACGCAGCACCTGCAGAGAATAATATGTTGTTTCATTGTTCACCTGAGTGCTTCACGCAGTGCAACACTGCAAACTGTGAAATGATAGCTATCTAGTTTCCAAATACACTAGAAACTCTGCCAATACTGTCATAACGAAAAATCAAGAAAGACACCACAGTCTCCTCCAAAGTGGTCTGGTCCACCAAGATCAGCGCTAAATTTCAGAAAGTCCTTCAATTAAAACAAATGATGTGAAATTGCTAAATGAGAAGTCCAAACAAAATGTTCAAGTAAAGTTATTGACATAATTAATGTGTAGAACGTATATTCAAATGGCAATTTACGTTTCTCTTCCCAAGCTGGACATGTCTGGCTTGGGAGTACAAGTTCCTGGCCGTTGTGGCATTCATCTGGGGCATCCCTTGTGAAGGACATCAGATTCTCGTGCACAGACCAGAGCACATGGGTCCAAGTCTTGGTTCTTCATGAGGAAGAAGAGATACGTTTCAGATCACTATTCAGAGTTTACCCTCTAAGATCTGTCCTTCAGTCTATCCTCAAAGTTATTTGAGAGTGGAGAATGGAATGACAGGCGCTTCAGCAGCAAATCATTCCCAACATTTCATAATCACAGCTTCATCGATTTCAATACCCACGATCCAAGTCCCCTGCTGGACTTGTTTACCAGCAAGGATCACTTCTAAATATGTATTGCGTCTGACTCAGGATATATTTGTAAATGGGGGAGTCCACAATCTCCATACCTTGAAGGTATAAAACTTCAGTTCATGGGATAACCTCCACCTAATAGACTCTATGAAGCATTGCCTAGTGTGATCTTATCCTATGCACGGTGTGACTTTACTTGCACAGAGGTATAATTTCAGGGGTCCTGTAAGGGGCATCACACAACTAAAATACCTCCATTTTCCATATAACAAATGGCATCACTTCAACTTTCAACCAAAAGCATCACAAGATTTGATGTCATAAAGTGTACATTACATCCTACATTAGGCATTAGAACATTGAAATATCATTCAGATCTTGCAAATAATAACCGAGACAGCCACCCAGCAAGTACAACCTTCAAACTCTAAAAAGTATTTGATTTACAGGTGATCAATCTCCAAAAATCACCAGGGCTCCAGAACAGTCCACAGACAGAAGGCCGAAAATGCAGGCCTATATTTACTATCCATCAAGCAACATAGCACTGCATGAAAAATTGCAGCCCTGCATTGCACGAAGGGCAGAAAATAGCTCTGCAGTAGGCTTAGTAACCTGGACACCACCTAGCACACATTTCTAGCTGTAGACAACATTACAGGGAAAGACATGTAAGGGTTGTGCTTTAGGGTAAACACACATATCTCACATGTAGGTACATCAGGTGGTATACTAACTGACCCCTTACTTGCATCTGGTTTCACATGATGCTAGTATATGGCTCAAAGCTAGATTACACTAATTGAGAAGATCTGGCTATGTGTCAAACCATATGTTTGTTAAGCAGGCCTGCCCCAAACACACCCCTTTGCATATATTAATAGTTGGAAGTCACAAAGTAGCTTGGGCACAGCTTGTAAAAATGAGTCCGTGGCATCAGCTGTCCCACCTGGTGATGCTTTGCACCTCACTAGCAAGCACAAATCATTAGGAAATCAGGGTCATAATGCTAATAATGGCTCTTTCTCCTGTTTTCTATAATTCGACGAAATAAAGCTTTTTGTATAAGTCTCTGCACTAGTAAATTAACAGGGTAGACCAGATCGTGGACGTAAAATGAAGTGAAAAAAGACTCGACCACAAATAGTGGGGACTGACGTGTGGAAACGGATGTAGTGCCCACGTTGCATGTGCAATGATCTCTTCTTATTAATTACCATGGATAATTACCCCTATGTAAGTGCCAGGGCTAAAAACGGAGCCAGCTACACCAATGCGCAGCAAACGCATGTCTTAAAAATGATTTAAATTGGGGTTTTGCCCATGTCAACAACACCCCAAGGGTCTAAATACCCTCTCTTTTTTAAATGCCTCTAGTAGCTCTTCGCCTTCAGTCTTGCAGGTTGGTTAGTTGTGCTTCTCTGTAATCCCAGATTACCTGTTGGATAAATTCTTTTATAGAGTGATCTTCTGGTCTGTATCATGATGGGCTTCGCTGTGCATAAACCCAATTCATATTACTCGATATTTCTCTGGGCTACCAATATAATCTGATTTTACGCACAGTCATGGTGGAAAATGTGAAAAAATGTTGCTCTTGTTTTCGGTGTATAATCGTACATAGCACTGACGATATATAACATGTTATTAAACCTTGCACATTTAATCAATAGTAACCTTTCGGTTGTAACAGACAAGGGAAGGAAAGGCTCCCTATTGCAGCCATCATACATCCAGCTGGCAACTGGTTTTACACTCAAATGAACATTTTACATTATTATGAAGCACTTGGCTCCCAATTAAGGTGATTTGTTAACTACTTTATTTGTGTGACAAATGAGAAAATTTAGGTACTGCACTGGTAATGTCATTTTCATGCCTATTAAGCTGAAACATTAAAAGAAGCCAAAGCAGATTCTGTTCGTTTATTAGAAAACGGAGGGTAACTAAAACTGAAGTTAAATCTATAGCAGCCTGTGCTGTGACATGCTGGATAGTCAGTACTGAAGTGTATTTAAGAGGTAGTACCTTTTGTTATAAAAAGTGTATCCTATGGACTGTGCCTTTAAGTTGGCATGAACTGGTGTTCCGAAAGGTGGCTCATCTGTCCACTCACTACAATGTATTGTCAGAAATTACACCCAGTGCTGCCTTTTCTGCCATCAAGTGCATGCTGGCAGGAGACGTACAATACCTACGCAATGCAAAATGATGGGGCCACCTGCAGAACGTGAAATTGGGCCCTCAGCCTCCCAAATGTGACAGATATTCCTCAGTCTTGGCTGAATGGGGCCCCTGAAGGGCTATTGGGGTCCTTGAAGGGATGGGGGGCCCCTTGCAATGCAGGGGCTTCAGTGGACTGCATTCCACCCCTGCAGCTGCTTAGTGTTATCACTATATTCCAAAATCCCCAGTGAAGTACAAAGTTAGCAGATCTAGCACACTGCTCTGCTCATTTCCACGTAGGAGAGGCACTGAATCGGTTTGTAAATCAGGAATAGTATACAAAAAATATCCAGCTGGGAACAGTAAAATATAAAAACTGAAGATTGTACACGGTCATATGTGATATTACACCACTCCTAGATATTTTGATTGTATGGCGTTCTTAAAAGAAATTACAGGGTTTAGAAAATCCCTTTTTTGCTGACTAGTTCTGCTGGTTTTTGAACTTTGTACACTGGGGCACTGCTGTCCAGTCCACAGTGTATGTGCTCTGGCTCATAAAACACGATCAAATTACTAATTCCCAGTTGACATTTTTGACTTTCCAGTAAGGCCAGAGGCCATAGTATATGTTGTAGGAAATACACCAATGGCATTGAGGTTAAATGTCACATGTGGACTGCAGGATATATTGTGCTAGCCAATAGGAGGAAAAAGAAAGCATATCTTCAGGACTACATATGTAGCCTGACAACTGCAGCATTTGAGCATGTAGGTTGACTTGTCATTTTTTACTGGAATGAACACTACTTTTAAATATAAAGTAAGTCACCCCTAAACTGACCTTATAGTCCATAAAGGATAGTGCCTAGTATTTAAAAAAGTGGACATGTAAGGATTGCATGTTCCTACAGTGACTAAGCCCAAAAAACAATTTTCACTGTATAGGGTGGTAGGTGTTCCTATGAAAAATAAACTAAAGTACAAATAAAAAGACTATTTTGGTAACTTTGGTTTGGGGTAATCTACAGAATCAGTTCAACCACTTTTTAAAATAGTTCAATTTGACAGTAGATTTGGAATTTTTCAAAATTAGCTATTGGGTCCCAAACTGGTAATTTCGCTAACCAGGACAATTGAAAAACATTATTTAAGGGAAAAAAGAAGATGCTTTGTGTAAGTAGTGCATTGCTTGCATAATGACATTACCAAAACATGGTTCACAGGGAAATCCAACTCTGGGTTCATATACTTCATAAACCTAAAATGAGTGGGCATTGGGTTGAAGAGAGAGGCATTGCATAGCCAAAATAGTGAGAAAATAGTGTATATGTGATGGAGTAGAAAAGCTATCATCATAATTCATTAACATATTGCATCTTAAATGACTGATAATATTCCAATACCTTCCACATCAAAATTCCAATGAGAAATCCATCATTGTTCTTATTGCAATAGGCATTATCTCAATCAATGAAATTTTTATTATTTGCTACTACAATGTCATTTCATTGGTTAGGAATGATATATGGTTACACATTGCATGACTTCCACATGCAATCAAAATACCTTCTATATGATTTCCTGTAAATCAGAAATCATTCATTGGTGGCTCTGCGACTAGTTATCCTGCTTTTGAAGTTATCACTGGTGTAGAAACTCAACAAACTGTTGTATTTAGGATCTTAAGCAAAGTTTTGCTACTTTAGAGTTAATGTTGCATATCTGTGTGCTGAAGGACTCAATAGAAACATATTGATTCTCGTATCCTACTGCAGAATTTTAGAAACACTGAAGCAGAAATCACTTTTTGTAAACGTTTGTAATTTAGACAAATAGCTTTCAATTGCTCAGTACCATCACAATTACATTGATTTTTGTTTTATTTAGTACTCCTGATAACCAAAAGAGAAATGTCTACATTTTTTTAAATAAACTAGGAAGAAGGTTATTTTTCCATAGGTTGCAGTATGAATCTGTTTGAGAGCAAACAATTAGCGCCAAATGAACCTCAACAAATATCTGTGAGTCCCAGTAGAACTCATGGGTAAGCACGCATATTGGCCCTAAACTATGAGTCAATTTACAATCCACAGTTACTAACTTAAACTGCCTACAGAAACCAACTTGATGCTAATGCAAGTTGTTGGTTAAGCGACATATGAGCTCCTTGAGATAATTCCTATCTAAAAGTAACCAGATAGGGGTATCCATCAATAATTCAATTATAAATGCCTGCTATCCTGATTTAGGCAAAATCTAAACTTGCAGTTAAGATTTCATCATTCTGATGCAGCCAAGGTTGCCAGTCTAATACAAGCACACCACAAGAAGTATCCAAATTAGTTAGAGACAGCATATGGTAATCCCAGTGTCTCTGGGCTTTGGAATCACATCATTATATTCAAGGCCAACTTCACCAGAAAGAATCACCTCTTCTTGTGACAGAACCTTATCAAAGACAGCATACCATCAATAGGCCTTGGTTATTTGTGACTGTTTATTGAAATAAGTAAAATGTGCACGAGGAAATATAACAATATTGGACAGTGGGGGGAGAAGGAAATCTGAGGCAATTGCTCAAGAGCATCAAAAAGCATCACATATATAGAATAAATATATAGGGTGCGGGAAAACAGTAAGTGGAGAGATGGGAAGAGGGTACAATACTAGAGGAGGAAGTTTGTGTGCTCCATTGTAAAAGGAAATGCTCTGTATCAAAGCAAGGAAGAGGTCAATAGAGGAAGAAAGCAAACTGGTAATCACTTTATGTTTTTCAGAAGTCATCCATCAAAAGTGGTGCCCTCAGTAACAATTTTTAAGGTACTGATAAGATGTGTAAGGATAAAGGAGATGAAATAGTAGAAGAAACCACACCCACCGTACATAAGCCTCACAAAGCAGGCACACATTAGAAAATATGGGATGGTAAATTTGTTGAGATTTTAAAGCCAATGCAGAAAGTAAATCAAATGCAAGCAGTGATTAAAATAAGAATAACTGGAGTTGTCAAAATGTCTGAGGGAACAAGCCAAAGTTGAGAACTGGATATGGGCACACTAAATTTAAGCTAGTGTATATTATGAAAAGTTGTTGGACATGATCAGGAAGTGTAAAGCAGGTTTCAGTGAGATTGCATGACTAAAGTATAATGAGAAGTAGGGGCTCATTTAAAAGCTAGCGAGTGGTGTACTAAATTTCCAGGTTGGCCAAGTACTTTGTCTCCAAAACTCCAACCTCTGGTATGGTGGAAGCACTTTTGGTACAACTGAATGAAGAGTGGGCCACTATGCTGATGCAAGCCGTTCCATGTTATTTTTATTTTTCAACAACAAAGTGGATGTTTGCTGCTGAGAGAGAAAAATCAATGTTTATATTGTGCATTGAGTTTTGGATGGAAGATAATGTTAAAGTTACAAAGCTAGACGATGGGCAGACAATCTGAATTTGATGACAGTGCAGTTAGGGATGGTGGAAATTGCTCACATGAAAGAGCAACTCAAAGCAAGAATGTCAGAGACATTTACAAATAGAAAATGTGGTGATATTTTGTTAAGGGCAGTGCCTAGAAGGCCTGGGTTGGGAGGGAAGTGGTCAGTTGAGAAATGATATATCTTGGCCAAATAAATTAAATACATTTCTAAATGGGCATCTTGATCACCTACTCAAGTGGGGATCATGCAGCTTTTCTGGTGAAGAGATGTGACAGCCAGTGGACATAGCCAAAAGCAACATCAAGTCAACCTTATATTGTTTTCCCTGACCTCCTAGATGACATTTATTTACTAGAATTACACGTTGTGAAAAGGGCTTGTGTGGCCAAAGGTATGCCCATCAATTAATTTATCGCATGTTCAGTGTTTAAGACATTCAGAAAATTTGAAGGTTGAGTGTTTCTAATCTACAGTAATTGATCCAAAAATAGTACAACATCTTTTTTAAGAGCAAAGTTTGGGAGAGGGATAAATGATTGGCGTTGACTGACTTCTAGGACACAACCAATATGAATGACATTATTGTAAATCAAGTTAGAATCAATGACAATGGATTATATACTGTCTAATGAAAAAAGGCCAGGTTGTGGATATTGGCATCCTATGTGACAAAGATGAAGAAATGCAAACCGAAAACAAACAGGACATTCAAAACCCACCACGAACAAGAGTGCAATAGTAGATCAAATAGGGCTTGGCAATGCGGTAAGAGATTCTGTGAGACCAGAAAGGAATTCAGATGTAACCGTGTGGTAATATTGCACAATTGAAATTGTTAGTGATGTTGAAAAGAATGCTATAACTGCAGAGCTAGTAAATTTAGAGCCGAATATTCTGCCAATATATTACAGCATAACTAATGCATTCTATCATTCACAGTCACAAGCTTTTGTAAGTTAGCACCAGAGATGTGCATCACATTTGTTAGGGATAGTACTAGAGATAACGGCTCTCAACAGATGTTAGCACTATTAGCATAAATAATAGATAATCATGGAGAGATTTCTTACAAGTGGGGAACAATGCAGGACTGGGAAGATGACAAAGTTAGAGATAGGAGAGATGAGGTGGTAACATTCTTGGTGTATTATTGAGAGAAAGCAAGCTCTCAAGTGAACCCTAGACACTTAAATAGGTGTAGTGGCATGGCACCACTGGTGTTAAATTCAGAATTAGAGGTGATCAATGTTGGTAATGCCTGCATTTGAAACATAGAATCCCTGAATTTCTAGAATGGTGCATGGCCCAAACGAGTGTTTACTCCTATTCTTAGCTCTCTCACAAGATATATGAGATAAATATCACCATGATTCTAATAGAGACTGACTAGCTCATAGAAATCCATTGCCCCTGAGGAAATGGCTAATACATTGAGCTATGCAGCCAAAGAAACCCAGGAAACCTTAGACCCCTGTCCAACCACTATATCTGATGTCTATAGTGTTGTAGCTGGGTCCATTGGTTGCATTGTGAGACTGTTTATTACAAGGAAGGGGTAGGGTTATGAGTTTTTGGAGTTCAGGGAAGGAAGGTATGATTTTCGATCTGGTGAGATTAGAAAGTGGCGAAGAGAGAATCATGGGATTGTTGAGGCTAGACTCTAGTGTGACTAGTCTGTGTTTTTTATGTGGTTACTATGGATAAGATTTATAGCTTTAAGGGCTCAAGGGGTGGATATCCACATCCATCTGAATATGTTTGTGTCATGTGTGTCACTGTTCACTCTTAGAACATTATGGGGCATATTTACAAGTGGCTTGCGCCACTTGTGCATTACTTTTTTTATGCTTCAGTGGTGCAGGCTGCAGGTCCACATCTACAAGGCCACTCAAAGCCACTTTGCGTGGCTTTAAATGGCCTTTAGATATGGCGTAAGACAATGCAGCACAAGTTGCTGCTTTGTCTTACTCTGCGTCAAAGACACATTCCATGGGTGTTGTGGTGGCTTTCCCCACGCAACACCCATGGATTTTTACGTATTCCCAGATTTACAAGGATTTGTAAACTTGGGAATGTGTCAAAAGCCTACGCCTCCCAGAGGAGGATTAACAAGGAGAAATAAATTTAGGTTTTTTTCTTGTTTTTCCCTCTAAGGCGGTCATTCTGACCCTGGCGGTCTTTGACCGCCAGGGCGGAGGACCGCGGGAGCACCGCCGACAGGCCGGCGGTGCTCCAATGGGGATTCCGACCGCGGCGGTAAAGCCGCGGTCGGACCGGCACCACTGGCGGGCTCCCGCCAGTGTACCGCCGCCCCATTGAATCCTCCACGGTGGCACAGCTTGCTGCACCGCCGCGGGGATTCCGACCCCCCCTACCGCCATCCAGATCCCGGCGGTCCGACAGCCGGGATCCGGATGGCGGTAGGGGGGGTCGCGGGGCCCCTGGGGGCCCCTGCAGTGCCCATGCCACTGGCATGGGCATTGCAGGGGCCCCCGTAAGAGGGCCCCTACATGTATTTCACTGTCTGCTGCGCAGACAGTGAAATACGCGACGGGTGCAACTGCACCCGTCGCACAGCTTCCACTCCGCCGGCTCGATTCCGAGCCGGCTTCATCGTGGAAGCCTCTTTCCCGCTGGGCTGGCGGGCGGTCTGAAGGCGACCGCCCGCCAGCCCAGCGGGAAAGTCAGAATTACCGCCGCGGTCTTTCGACCGCGGAACGGTAATCTGACGGCGGGACTTTGGCGGGCGGCCTCCGCCGCCCGCCAAGGTCAGAATGAGGGCCTAAGTGTCTTATTGGTATGGTACATTTCTGTCCTTTTCTTTTGATGCAGGGCAGCACAGCAAGAAGCCTTGCGATGCTGCCCTGTGCCACAGATGTGTAAAAATGCCATTGCATGTTTAATTAAATCAGAGGGACTGAGTCAGTCATGCTGTGTCAGTATGCACAATCTCTTTATCTATTGACCAGTGGAGTTTTTGGATGCCCCCACCTGTGTTGCACGCCCATGGAGCAACAACAGCCCTAGCTTGACTGAATAACTGCCCAGGTGCTTCTGCAGTGATATATTTAATTCTGCTGCTTATTTGTACATTTAGTGGAGTTGGCCAATTATAAGGAAATTAAAGAAAAAAGGATGATTGCCCTTGTTACCGTTCAAGAAGCTGCATTCAGGCAGCAATGCATGATTGCAATATTCAAACGGTTCTTTATTTCATGCCATTCATTTTGCCTTAATTTTATTTATAACTCTTGGCACCCAAGAATGCTATATCACCCAATTCCCATTTGCACCACTGTCTTGCTGCTTGAAAAAGTGATGACTGCATTCTAGCACTATCCCTGTCCTTGCTCTGTGTGTGTTGCCTACTTTGACACAGCATGCGTTGTGCCTCTTTAAATTATTACACCATCCTGTGGACAGTAACCCCTCGTCATGACCGCAAATCCTGGTTTCTCTGTGCTACTGCCAGTTAAATTATGTTCTATTCACATTCAAGGAGAAATTTAGAATCTCCCTTATTAATTATCTTATATTGTGCCTGCACCTTGGTGATGTAACAAATATAGGGCCTGATTCTAACTTTGGAGGACGGTGTTAAACCGTCCCAAAAGTGGCGGATATACCACCTACCGTATTACGAGTCCATTATATCCTATGGAACTCGTAATACGGTAGGTGGTATATCCGCCACTTTTGGGACGGTTTAACACCGTCCTCCAAAGTTAGAATCAGGCCCATAGATTGCTGCAGCATTTTCCTATTCAGGATTATGCTTTAAACAATGTCAACAATTCTTTTCACCCATCATAAGGGTGTGAAGAAATAAGGCATCACAATTTCACAACAAGTGAAATCAATTCAACATAACAGTGTAACCCAATTGACCACACAAGGAAACTTCCAGTCTAGAATAATGTTAAGGGATTTAATTAAAAGCTCAGACTTAAACTCATGTAGACAATTCTCAAAACAAAGTTATACAGATACAGGATCACCATTGGTTCACCAGGGCAATGAAAAAGATTCTAACGAACTAACATCTGAAGAATTAAGCTGCCACAGAAGCAATGCAAAACATCAGCAGAATAATCTGATGTACAGAAAACAAGCACAGTTCAGTTCTTTTAAGCATTAAGGCAATTCAAAAGTTAGCTAAGCTTAGCTAGCTAGAGTGAAGGAAATCCCTACAAACGAGGAGGCCAAAAGTAAAAAAGAAGTTAACATGTGCTAGGTTGAACCCTTGGCGAAAAGGTAAAAAGAAAAACTTTGAAATTAATTTGGAAAAATGACATCCGGGGCAAAAGGTGACTAGCCAAAGTTTGCAAAAAGTAAGTAAAAGGGGAAAGTGTCACCATGCCATAAGCTCAGTCAAGAGCCCCCAAAACCTTTAGTAACCTGATCCCTCCATCTCACTGTAACCAACCCTTCAGGGACAGATGCTGTATCTTCAAGGGGGCCTGGATCTTTGTGGGTGTGGCTAGCATGCACCCAGTAAGAAAGAACGCAAACTTCACAGCTCTGGTGGTCACAAGCACGACCTGGTGTGCCTCCATCCAACATGGATCTAAGCAGGACTTCCTCACGTGTTTCTTAACCATGACCCAGTCACCTGGATACAGGTCACGGCAGAGCTCCTGCTGCAGCTGAGCTGTAGCTTCTCCAATCTGATGGGACACAGAACAAACCATGTCAGTTAGTTCTTTGCCATAATCCAGTACCAATTCATCTGTGGTGTCTACAAGTGCATTTGCAGGTACAGCTGGCAGTCTCATGGTGCACCCCATGATAATCTCATGTGGGGACAGGCCAGTTTTTCTGTTTGAAATACTGTGCAGACTCATCAAAACAAGAGGCAATCATTCAGGCCATTTCAGAGAGGTGGAGGCACACATTGTTGCCTATTTGGGCTTCAAAGTTCTGTTAACTTTCTCCACCAATCCAGAGGCATCAGGCCTGTAACTACAATGTAGTCTTTGCTCAACTTATAATGCTGCACATAATAATTTCAGGACATCACTGTTGAAGTGTATCCCTCAGTCTGACTCTAGAGAAGTTGGGAAGCTGAACATTGGAATTAACTCCCTAAGTAATAGCATTGCTACTGTAAGGCTTTCATTTCCCCTGGTTGGGTAAGCCTCAAACAGACAAAAGAAAATGCACACAACAACCAAGATGTATCTCAGCCCATTTCACATGGGAAGCTCAATAAAATCGAGCTGCATCCTGTTGGAAGGTTCACCTGATCTACCTGTATGACTCAGTGTGACTGCTGCACGGTCACCTACATTCATCTGCTGATATGTGACACATCTGTGACACAAAACCTCCACCATTAATCTGAATCTGGGTTTGTACCAAGTCTGTCTGAATGTTCTAATCATGGCATCACGGCTAATATGTAATGGGCCATGATAATGCCTAGCCATGGGTGGTAACAAACTATTAGGCATCACAACTCTTCCATTGCTTGAAACCCAAATATCATTCTCATCTCTCTTGACACAACCTGCTCTAACCTAACCTTGCTGTTCTTCCTCTGATGCTTGTACCCTCTTAACTTCCTCACAAGTATCTGTAGAAGTTAACAGAAGCTTGTGAGTTGTCTCATCATTTGAGTAATTTGAGTATTCTCCATGCAGTACAATTTAGGGTACAGTATCTTGCGAGCCCATTGGTGCAGTTGTTGCGGAGAGTTACATAATCAGTGGCTTTGCATTGTGCATAACACTTTACAACCACAACTTGGGCAGGAAACTGTAATACATTCAACAGGTTAAAAGCTTTTTGCAGTTTTGAATTGGTGAACCAGAAGAGGCAGGAAAGCTTCTCTGTGGCCACAACTGTATAAAATTTAGCCCCAAACCAAATCCATACTGACTATCAGTGAAAATAGTCACCTTCAGCTGTTAAGAAACAAAGCATGCTCTAGTAAGAGCAACTCATTCAGCTACTTGGGCAGAAAAAACTCCTTGAAGCCAAGGTGCTTTAATAGCACCTGAGACCGGGGCAAACTGCATAATCAGCTCTCAGGGTACCCATTATTGAATCTTAAACAGGAGTCATAAACAAACATGACATAATCATTTTCAGTTGGGGGAATGTCTTGAATGTCACGTCTTGGCTTGGCGCATAGTTCAGTAAGGTTGAGACGGACATGCTCAATTTCGATCATTACAGTCATCATTGACATCTTTTCATTCACAGGTATCAGCATCAAAGTAGCAGGATTCAAAGGGCTGCACCATCTGAGACTAAAGTTCTAGGCGGAGAGTATGACCTGCTCATAATGGGTCAAATGTGCATTCGTGAGATGCTGGGTTTTGGTACAGGTTAACAAAACTTCCACAGAGTGGAACTCAAAAACATTCAAATGATGACCCATACATTGCTTTCACATTGTTCAATGCTGACACAGAGTGTTGCAACAGCTTTAAGACTACCAAGTAAATTTGAAACCACAGGATCAAGAGTAGCAGGAAAATATGCCACAGGTCTGTTTGCACTTCCATGCATTTGAGTCAAAACTGAGAGACAGTATCCATCCCTCTCATAGCAGTACACAGTATAACACTTTTGTAATCAGGCATTCCCACAAAAGGGGCACAGCAGAGATTTTCTCTCAGCTCTGTGAAGACACATTTGCAGTCATCATCAAATGATACCGGATCAGACACATCTATGTGTGTCAGCCTCTGTAAAAGCTTGGCCAATAAGGGAAAAGTTTGGAAGACACTGGCAACAGTAGCCAACCATTACCAAAATTGCTGAGTTTTGCATTTGGGGGCTCTGACTCTCTGCATTTGAACCTGAATATTGCTTTGCACCATGACAACCTGATTACTTACACCATTAAGGGGACACTCCCTCCTCCAATGAACCAAGCAAGGGTGGCTCCTCCATAAGGGCACAGGAGCGTCACCCCCCAGCCTGCAGCAGAAGCTGCAAACCTTTCAGAATGAAAGGATAATAAACTATGTATATTATCCTTTTGTTCTGAAAGGGACGGGACCACAGGGGTGACGTGCACTGAGGGGGAGTTCTCAGCATGCCCTCTCAGAGCGCATGTGTGTTTGGCCGGCCGCCTTGGGCCAGCCAAACACACATGCACAGTAGGCTGTCTCCAGCCCAGCAACACAGAGCCTGCACAGGCTCCCAGCCAATCCTGATACTGCTTTGGACAGCGTCGGAACTGGCACGGGCAGGCAGGGAGACGGTGCCCGCAGCGACTCTGGAAAGGAGTGCGGTGCAGGGAGGCAGATCAGGTAAGTTTAAAAAAAAAATAATAATTAATGTGCCCCCTGCTCCCCTCCTCCTCCTGTCCCCCCTTCCTCTCCCCGTCGTGCCGCACCCGCCCCACCCATTTTAAGCATTGCGAGTCATGACTGGAACCAACTGCCCACAACCATGACACAGATTGGTTCTTTTCAAGGCCTGGACATCAACAATCCACTCTGAGATACAGGATCACCACATCCTCTATCTTGCAGCTGGAAATTATTAACTCCTTTGTGTTGCACTCTTTGCATATCACCAGTGTCCCCTGCAAACTGCTGAATCTGACTAGCTTTCTGTGTAGATTTCAATTCCATCACAGTTACATTATCCTTCAACTTTTTCTGCTTCAGTTCCAATTCATCACTGCAGGATCTAGTCAATCAGTTTGTTCTGCCATCATATCTAATGCTGCTGAATTAGTTTGCCTATCTGGCTTTAATCCCTGCACAAATCTGAACACAAAATAACGCATATCTTTCGCTTCTATGACTTCAATAAAACGTTCCTATACTTTTCCATTACCTCTTCTTATGGCACATTTGTCACTGGATCTCTTGGGGGCTCACTGTCAGACCAATCGACAGCAAAATTACACTGAGCCCATAAATTACTTGGAACTACAATGCCAATGTTTTCAAATCTTCCCACAATAATTTTGAAAGTTTCACAGATCTTTCTGTCTGCTTATACCATTCCATAGGTTTCTCTCTCAATTCTGGGTTATCATTGGTGAAAGACAGACTATCACTCTAACTTCAAGGTACATGAACATACCCTCCACCAGGAATTTCTTTCATGGAAAGTATCTTCACATTTACCTTACTTTGACTTGCTCCTGCTGGAGGCAAATATGCTCTTGTTTTCTTCTGATCTCTTTTTTTGCCCATCTTTGCCCATGTTCCTTCCCACTTTTCTAAAGCTCCTCATTTCTGAATGTATGTAATCCATTCTCTAATCAGCAGTCTTATTCCAGGAAGTCTCATGTTTAATATATCCTTTCCAGTAAATTCTCTTCAAGGGTTTTGATTTCCCCAAATCAACATCATATCTCTGGGCTAACTTAGCTATTCTGCCATAAGCTTGACCTGCATGTTTTGTAATGTCTTTGCACACAAATCACAATTCATCTTCTTTGTAAATCTCTAAATTATCAGCTGTTTCATGTTGGTAAAGTGGTGGAAAATTATTTCTTTCACACTCCCTTGTGTTTTTATCCTCAATGCCTAATAACAAATATTGTTTTTAATCTCCTTTTCTCCTGCTCTTCCCTGATTGTAGGTTTAAATGTATCCCTACTTTAATAATCACAGCACACACTTCAATTCAAGATCTCAAGCAAAGAGCCCCCTTGTGGGCCCCGTCAGACATTGCAGTGCCAGTCTGACAAGGAGCTAGCGCTATGATGTAGCATGACATCTATTGGATGTGTGAGGGCTCTTGCTTCTAATTTTAGAAGTGTCTCTAGGACCCGTTCTCTTATCTTTTTCCTTTTTGTTTGGAACACTGTACTCTATTGATTTACTTAACATTTAGGGAGGCTGTACACTGGACCTTGTTAATCTCCCTGTCCCTCTCAAATTTGATAAATCTCTAAATTAATAGGGTCTATATTTCACAGTATCATCTATTTAAATTCTAATTTTAACCTAGATATATCCAAAGTTCTCTCTCTCTCTTGGGTGTTGTGTTCTGTTCTTGCACTGCAACTCGTTCCTCCTGTTGCACCTTCAGGACTCAAATTATTCAGCCACTAATTTAATTGCTGAGCAGTAAAGCCTTGCTAATTTATTGAATTATTTTAACACTTCTGCTCTCGAGTGACCAGCAACTGATTGATTTGGGATACTTGCAATGGGTATGTCTTCTGGAGTAAAAAGAGGCAACCTTCTATTTAAGGTACTTCATTAATATTTGGTGTCTGCTCTGATCTGGGTACAAAATAAGGTGAGGATCTCTGAGGAAACCTCACATCAGGGATAAATGCTGTCTGATGTGTTATTGAAGTCAGATCTGAAATCTATGTAGGAGTCAATGGTCTTGGAATATAATTTATTCTGTCCCTCTCTGAGTCGCTCAGGTTTACAAATCCCTGTGCACTGTTTGATGCAACTGGGATATTCAAGACATTCTGAACATTCAGGACATTAAACGTGTGGATGATTCCCAGTGTTACCTGGAGCATACAAAAGGAAAACTGGACCTATTGTCACTGAAACTGTCAAAGCATCTGGTTTCACGTAATTGATTGGATTCTGTGGAATTGCCATTCCTACATTCTGTCCCACCAAAGTGACATTTAGAGTTTGTCCTGTTTGATTTGGGGCAAAATTCCGTACAGGCTGATTTGGACTGACATTTTGCACAGACTGACTCATGTTAAAACTCTTAGCTGAATGATTAGAGGTAAAACCCTGAACTGGTTGATTTACATTAGAAGTCTGTTCTACTAAACACACATTTGAAACTGGCTTTGCCTGATTTGGTGTCTGCTCAACTCGTGGAGAAGGCACAGCAAAAGACACAATTCCCAGTATCTCAATTGTTGTTATTATCTGCTCAGAATTAAATGGAGGCAGACGATTTAACAATACCTGGTTTATAAATCCATCATCTGAATCACTCTCATAAGTTTCAGTCTTTTTCTTTTCAGTGTTTGTTGACTGTTCTGTGCTGTCAGTCTTTTTCCTAGTTTTTGGTCTGGTGCTTACTCCTTCTTCACTAGAAATAGCTGGATACAGCCTAGCTCCTTCAATGATATCTGCTCGCCAATCTTTTGGTTGATTATCACATCTTGCCTCTGCAACTGTTCTTTTTGCTTTCTTCATTCTACTATTGTATTTATCTCACTGTTTCTGATGAGCTATGTGTTCCGAAGTATTAATTGCTTCAAATTGTGTGGGTCTTAGAGGCAGTTTCATTTGATAAAGTACTCACCTCAGGTTTTCAATAATTCTTAAATTAAATGTGCCATAGCAAGGAAATGCTAATGCGACTTCTTTCTCAGTAACCTTATGTCATTGTTCAGGCCACAAGCATGCATGAAGACCTTTCTCGGAAAACACATAACGACTTGGAGTACCTTTGGGTGGGGCCTCTATTCCCTCTATAACCAGAATAAATACATCTTTAATGCACTCTGTGATGCTTAAAAGAACTTCATTTTCAATCAAATTCAGTAATACACAATACACTTTGGCCCTCATTACGAGCCTGGCGGTCTGTGACCGCCAGGCCCGCGGTTGGCGGGAGCACCGCCGACAGCCTGGCGGTGCCCCTTAGGGCATTCTGACCGCGGCGCTTTGGCCGCGGTCAGTGCAGGAAAACCGGCGGTCTCCCGCCGGTTTTCCGCTGCCCGTCAGAATCCTCCAAGGCGGCGCAGCATGCTGCGCCGCCTTGGGGATTCTGACACCCCCTACCGCCATCCTGTTCCTGGCGGTTCGCCCGCCAGGAACAGGATGGCGGTAGGGGGTGTCGCGGGGCCCCTGGGGGCCCCTGCAGTGCCCATGCCAATGGCATGGGCACTGCAGGGGCCCCCGTAAGAGGGCCCCGCTTGTATTTCACTGTCTGCATAGCAGACAGTGAAATACGCGACGGGTGCAGTAGCACCCGTCGCACCTTCCCTCTCCGCCGGCTCGATTCCGAGCCGGCGTCCTCGTGGGAAGGTTGTTTCCCGCTGGGCTGGCGGGCGGCCTTAAGGCGGCCGCCCGCCTGCCCAGCGGGAAACTCAGAATGCCGGCCGCGGTCTTCAGACCGCGGTGCGGTATTCCAGCGGCGCAACTTTGGCGGGCGGCCTCCGCCGCCCGTCAAAGTTGTAATGAGGGCCTTTATGTTTGAAATCAGGAATTAACTCTGTTCCCATAATTCTCTTCTTGATGTTTTCAACCAATAGCAGAATGACACTGTGCACCAATACCGGCATTGGCTGCACACCAACCGACCTAAACCAGCATGGCACACAATTACATCAATCTCACTCCTTGCAGCAACTCACCAGCTTTGCAGTTGTCTCTCACACAATCGCTTTCACACAAACCTAATGCAAAATAGTGCGAGCCAAGAAGCAACAATCCGTAGGGAAATCACATTTTTCAAAGTGGTACAGAGCTATACTTTTTGTCTGTGCTTTGACAATTACACAACAAATGAGACTCGACCAGCACATCTCATTCCAGTTGATACGGATCCTCCATGTGCACTCAGAATTCACTTAACACCAACCAACCCACTTTTACTCAAGGTAAACGATTAGCATCATTGATGACGTCTCACGACAAGCACCTTACTGCAGACAATAAATTAGCAAAGTGTATTCTACCATTGTGTGTTATCCCAGGATCTTAGGCAACGGTGAATCCGTTCAACAGCAACAACCACTGATTTTTAGCAACAAGTGCCACAACCACACAAATGCAAAAACTCTGCAAAACACTTCACAAAATCACACTTCACCACAACCTCAGGACAAATCAATGGAAGCGTACACCCTATTAATACTCACACATCCACTCAGCAGAGGATCAAGACAATAACTTCATCATTCTTCGTAACTAACCATGGGACAGAAACGTATAGGGTGGGTAATTCACATGACAAACATTTTAGGGACCTCTAACACTATACCTCACTATGACTCCCTCCCCGCCCCCCATGGGAGGATCCATACCCCTGCTACCAGATTTGTTGAAGCATTTTCCTATGGATTACACTTTACATTAGGTCAATAAATCTTTTCACCCAGCATAAGGGTGTGGGGACATAAGGCATCAAAATTTCACAACAAGTCAATTAATTTCAGCATAACAGTGTAACCCAATTGGCCTCTCAAGAAAAACTCTAGTCTAGAATAAGGTTAAGGAGATGTTTTATTTACAAGCTTGGACTTAAAGTCATGTAGACATTTCTCAAAGCAAAGTTATAAAGATACAGACAGAATCACCATTGGTTGACCAAGGCAATGTAAAAGATTCAAACAAACTAACATCAATGCGATGTAAAAGATTCAAACAAACTAACATCAAAAGATATAAGCATTTGATAAAAGCAATGCAATACATTAGAGGAATAATCTGATGTACAGAAAACAAGCACTATTCAGTTATTTTAAGCATTAAGGCAATTCAAAAGTCATCTAAGCTTAGCTAGCTCTGGTGAAGGAAATTCCTACAGATTAGCAAGCCAAAAGTTAACATGTGCTGGGGTGAACACGTAGGCAAAAGATAAAAAGGATAAATACAAAATGAATTTGGAATAATGACATCTGGGGCAAAAGGTGACTAACCAAAGTTGGCAAAAACTAAGTAAAAAGGGAAAAAAAAATTAAGTCTTAGAAATTATTGATATAAAGGGATAAGGCTAGAGAGGACAATACCTCTAAGAGTCCAAGGGGGATGTATGATTGAACAATGCATGCGTTTATCACGTATCCCTTTACAACGCATGAATTTAAAACGGAATTTGTTGTAAAAGCATGTTTGGTAAAGGAACATGCGTGGGAAATTCATCCCTGCACCCTACACCTGACACCTGACACCCTGCCTCTTCCACCCCTGCGCTGAGCTCTAACCCCTCTGCCCTACCATGCCCTGTCCTAAATCTTACCCCACCCTGTCCTGAAAACTACCCGACCTGCCACCCCACCCTAAACCCTAAAACATAATCTGCCCTGTCCTAGAAACTACCCCAACACCCGCTTCCACCCTAAACTCTAAAAGCTACCCTGCCCTGTCTTAAAACTTACCCAGCCCTGTGCTTTAAACTACCCTGACCCCCCGCCCTAAACCGTAAAACCTACCACACCCTGTCCTAAAAACTACCCCAATGCTGCCCTAAAAGCTACCCTGCCCTGTCATAAAAACTACCTGACTCCCCCACCCCACCCCACCCTAAACCCTACCCTGTCCTAAAGCCTATCCTGCCCTGTCCTAAAAACTACCCCGATCCCATGCCCTAAACCCTAAAGCCTACCCTGCCCTGTCCTAAAACCTACCCTGTCAGAAAATTACCCCACCCTGTCCTAAAAGCCACACTGACCCTCCTCCTTAACCCTAAAAGCTACCCCACCCTGTCCTAAAACCTACCCAGCCCTCTCCTAAAATCTACCACGATCCCTGCCCTAAACCCTAAAGCCTACCCTGCCCTAAAACTACCCATCTCCCACCCTGAACCCTAAAAGCTACCCTGTCCTAAAACCTACCCCGCCCTGTCCTAAAAACGACCCCACCCCTACCCTAAACCTACCCTGTCCTCAAAAAAACTACC
Organism: Pleurodeles waltl; assembly: GCF_031143425.1. NCBI lineage: Eukaryota > Metazoa > Chordata > Amphibia > Caudata > Salamandridae > Pleurodeles > Pleurodeles waltl. The sequence goes on along the minus strand of NC_090448.1, from coordinate 452,807,558 downwards.
CCACCTCCCACCCTCAACCCTAAAAGCTACCCTGCCCTGTCCGAAAATCTACCCTGCCCTAAAAACTATCCCAATCCCCAACTTCAACCCTAAAACTTACCCTGTCCTAAAAACTAGCCCACCCTGTCCCAAAAACGACCCTGAACCCCTGTCCCCACCCTTAACCCTAAAACCTACCCCGCCCTCTCTTCAAAACTAACCAGACCCTCTACCTTCACCCAAAACCCTAAAATCTACCCTGCCCTGTCGTAAAAACTACCCCTACCTTAACCCTACCACCCTGTCCTAAAACCTACACCGCCCTGTCCTAAAATCTACCCCACCCCAGCTCTAAGCCCTATAACCTACCCTGCTCTAAAACTACTCCTCCCCCACCCTAAAACCTAAAAGCCATCCTGCTTTGTCCTACCCTGTCCTAAAAACTATCCAACCTTCCGCCCCTACCCTAAACACTAAAACTTACTCTGTCCTAAAAACTACCCCAACCCCACCCCAAACCTGGCCCCACTTACCTTGCTCTACTCTGGTCGCTACTCCTTCCTGTTCCGCCCAGACTGCTCTCGCTGTCGTTACCACACATATGCGTGGTAAAGGCATGCATAGTAAACACATATGCGTGGTAATGGCAGTATGGTCAATACATAGCGTTGCATTGACCGCGTTGCTAGTGATGTTTTCCGTCCAAGGGGTTTTGCATGTTTCAATAGATTTAAAATTAAATAACTCTATTAATTCTTTGTATTCAATTTGGTGCAGAACCACAATCTTCAACTTTTGTATGTTATGTTTTTAAATATTTATTTCTTGAAAATTATTATCGTTTTAGTGCACACTATTAATTAACATAATAAAGAATAACATGGAAATGAACTAATTGGTTACACATGAAGTTTAAAGGCTATATTACAGCACTTTTGTCTGGTAACCTACAGTGAGTGCATTCTAATATGGCTTTTAGTGCACCACTTTACAACACCTCTAATAATACTTCAATTAACAAGAAGCATAGATTGTCACATATAGATGACCAATGGGAGGTCAGGGATGTCAATAACATTTCTACTACAGCAAGACTTCATGCACAGAGCTGGTTATACAGATGCTGGAATTTGTAAATGTCATTGGCACAACACTTGTCATGACGTCAGACTACAAACCAAAATCACCCTGATAAAGCTGTCCAGACAAGCCCCATAATCAGGAGGCATCCCCTAGAATGGAGTAATGGGGGCTGACTTGTTTTGCCGCTGTCCACCCTGCTCTGAAAGCAGTGCTGTAACCCAAGATTACCTGGGACAAATCCAGAGTGTAGGAACACCCAGTCCAGCCCTGCTTTGCCATTGTAGTTCACAAATACAGTATATAGGTGGCTCACATCTCGGGCCCCTCAATTAATGATATAAATTGGGGTTTATACGCCTTGCATTCCATAGAAACCCTTTTTGGTAAGTCACTCTTTTACAGGCGTTTGGTAACGTGTGGTCTAAGCTTCTGTTTTGAAACATTACTTAGCAAATGCAATAGTGGGCTTTTGGCCAGAATGACAGCTTGTGCCACTGTTCTCAAGAAGCTCCTTGAGCCCAAAGTGTGGAAGGTTGTGTTTAGCTTCTTTAAACCCCTTGGGGTGAGGGCATTTTAACCTACTCTATCCAGGACTGCTTCTGATGACTACACCTGTATTAGGATCACCTCAAAGCTAACACTCACCAGTTAATCCTACTGCATGTACCCTTCATCAACCATTGTCTGTCTTTAGGGAACAGTGTAACCTAGAGTGAAGTGGAGGTGGAAGGTGACTTTGTTGGTGTTCCCTTATGTCAGTGGACAGTGTATTGTCACCACTGGGCTTTCAATTCTGGACATCCAAGGATGTTGAAGTCTTAAGGTACTGCATCTAACACACCTGAAAACAGCAACTATAAAATGAAAGCCAAGGTCTGGAGGCTTGGTGTCATGGCAACATGAAATCATCTGGTCGGTCAAGCATTTGCTCATTTTAAAGATCAAAAGATATCTGTTCTGTAGTTGTTGCTACTGTTTTCTGGTGACTTTTTTCAGTGATGGCCAGGGCTGGGGATATTATGCAGTCCTGGCTGGAGACTAATGGGACAGAATTTATGCCTGACAATGATATTATTACCCCCCAGTTGTATCATGCCTCTCAGTGATCACTATGTGAAAGGAGCAATGTGGGGGGTTGAAAATGGCACAGGCCGAAGAGTGGGGTGTGGGTAGAATTTTCTTTAAGTCCCCTGTTGTCTTCAAGGAGCACATCTACACTACTGCACTGCTGACTGTCAATTACCTATATTGTGTACTGATTGCCTATGTTGCACTGTATGTTTGATGGTACTCTTGCACTGTTTAAGTAATCTAGTATTAACAACTGGACCTTTCTTACGCTTGCATACACCACAGTAGATCTGTGTTATTTCCATTAGCTAACGGTTGAAATCATACAGCAATTGTATTCAGACAATGGTTTGCCTTCATTTCGTTGTTTTTTTCAAACAAATAATGCATTTCATGAGCACTTTGGAGTAAAAGTCACATCTGTTAATACTCTTAAATGATATATTTCTAGATCACTTTCAATTTTCAAAAGATCTGCAGATTTGGATTACAAGATTAAATGATTATCAAACTCCTTAAACGGATTGAAATAATCCTTTAATCCTTTAAATACTCCTGGATATTTTCAGACGGTGGAGCGACACATGCGTATCCCTGCACCATGCAATTATTGCTGCTTCAGCTGCCTCTTAAGCACAGCACTGTCCATCATTTTATATTATCGACATTTCAATGTGTAATATTTCTTTAGAGGGAATATAAACCCAGCGGATGTTCTTTTACATGTATACTGTTTCCTGATAATTATAACATAAAATTAGAAAACTTTTGACTCGTGGAGAACTTCAGATACTATAACACCGGTCCGTCCAATAGCGAATCGGACCTGAAGTTCATTTTGAATTACACATATAACAGAGCTTCAAATCTAGATATGGGACATTCGGAAAGAATAATACAAAATATTCCTAATAAGAGGTTTATATTTTACAAATATTTGAAAATGTTAGCAAATCCCTCCATACAGAAGGGGGCCTTTTTGTTTGCTCTGAAGTCCCTCACCTTTTAATTATATCTTTTTAGTTTGATGTCGTTTTTAATGTAAATTTCATGTTTTAGTAAGCAATTAGGCTTCTCTGACAAAAATGCATTAAAGTTGTTCTCATTAGCCGACTTGCTTTGCAGCCAAATATTATTTCATGAGTCAACTCTAGGTTAAGTGAAGGGCTGCCAGTGTCCACCCTTGCTAACAGTCAAGTATTAGCCCTCCTGGTATTTCTCCCTACAGCTCCTAGCAAGGTGAATGGGACAGAGATTTTGACGGTGGGGATCACGTTATCCTAAATCCGAGGTTATTACAATGCCAAATAGGCAGTGCTTTATTTGTAAAAATAAATAAAAAGTGGCAGAACCCTCGCCAAGATGCCACCACAGCTCGCACCACATATTGTCACTGTTGCAGATGGCAGTACCTACACAACCATCCCACTGCTACAATTGTGGCCCCCAAAGCTATTAACATGCCTTGGGGATGTAGGCATTAGTTATTAACAATGTAAATTGAATTGGTAAACAACTTTTGTTCTGCTCATCTTTAATTTACAAGAAACAGTGCCACCATGGGGTATCTGTCAAGCTCCAGTGTTGGCAATTAAGTGCCGCTGCCGAGCACCGGAAACCACCAGCTCAAATTAAGCACTGCAAATAAGTGCCCAACCGCATGAACTGTTGGGACACTGAGCATGTGCATGGATGTGCCACTTTGCTCATTCCATTTGGCATCTTCTGTGTTCTGGGGATCTATTCTGCTGAGCGACTAATAAATTCTGCAAGAATAACATTGGGGAGCTACCACTGGTACTAAGGGAGCTATATAATTGAGCAACTTTTCCGTGCCACCCACTAAAGCCCTAATTGACAAACATTTTGTGCAGGATTTGCATGAAAAAAGTGACACAAACCTGCACATTTGTTTTTATGTACTTTCTAGCACAAAACATGTTTTGCGCTGCAAAGTTGCCCGAAAGTAAAGTGTTACATTGCAGTAAGGGGGAGTTCCATGGATGGCACATGAGCATCTCCATGCAGCCACCTATGAGTTTTGATGCAAAACCTTATCTACTAACAATAGTGGACAGGGTTTTGCACCAAAAAAATTAAACCACTTGAAAGTAGGCATTACAAAGTAAAAATGTTTTTATTTCTCTTAACATTTCCCACTTTGCATATGTGCTGCACTGTAGAGCACACATACAAAGTAGGACAAGTTTTAGAATTTGTCTAGGCATAGTACGTTGTGCTGGAAAGGAGCCTGTCTAGTACAAAAGCTATGCCAGACTCATGCAGACAGCTTTACACTATGGTCCAAAGGTGTGTGTAGTAGTTAGCAGCCTAATTGTGCGTTACCGCTAGAGAGAGAGACCAGAATAGTGCCATATATTTGTAGATATGTTGCTTGCTGCTCTCCGTCTCACACAACACAACCCAGCAACTTTAGGTGCTGCACTGCAATGTGCGAAAGTTTTGATAATCTGGGCTTCGGTATCTTAACATGTGAAAGGAGGAATATGGGGGTTCGAAAGGACACAGGCTGAAGACTGGGGTGTGAGTAGAATTTACTTTAAATCCCCTGTTGTCTTCAAGGAGCACACCTAGGACTCTCCAGCCTCCTGATCCATCACTGGTAAAATACTAATTTATTTTCTCCACCTTGGCATTTTGAAGGATGAAACTCTGCTTAGGGACTGCAGTGATCTCACTCTCTACGTCTTTTGAGCAGATTCTAGACTGAGTTAATGTTTTTTCACGTTCAGTCTATTTGCAGTCCTTGACAAATAGAAGTTTGTACTTCACCTCTTAGGGCCAGAAGGTTCTTGGTTAATAAATAATCCTATCGTTTTGGCTGTACATTTAGAAGGTTAAAAATATGATTTGCTTCTCCTGATCAGATGAGGGTCCAATTGATTGCCTCCTGACCAGATGAGGAAGAGGGGCAACCAAGAGTTGAACATGTTAATGCCAATTCGGGCCCACTACCTGGATATAGATCTTCTTAAACCCTTACTATTCATTTAGTGTATGGATTTACAGTTTTCGATGTTGCAGATGTGGTCCAAGGACATTACAGTACCTTACAAGAGAATGAACATTAGTGTGCATTAAACAATAAAACAATAGAACAATAGAAACTGTAAGCAATAGAAAAATGCTGCCATGAAGAAGAAATAGAGATTGGGCGATGAGGTTTACAGCAGTCATAAACCAGAGGAGGGCTTGAGATCCATTTTGAATGTCACAAGAAATGGAGTAATGCGAGGCACTGGATGTGAAGAGTTCCAGGTCCTTGTATCACTGATGGAGAATCTCCATTCTTGCTTGACAATTGGAGACTCAAATAGGAGGGATACTGCAGTTCTCAACCCCTAGAAGCCACCACAGATTATCAGTTTTTCTTAGCTAGGTATGCAGGAGTAGGGTGTGTAGGGCTTTTGATTGATGCAGGCTGTCTTAACTTGTGTTCTTGCTTCAGGTAAGAGCCACTGATGAAAAAGAAGGACATGAGGGATGTGGTTGAATTTCATATACAGAAACAAAGTGGACAGCAGAGTGAAACACTGCTCTTTCGGGAGGTTGAAAAAAAGGACAGTTAAGATGGCCCAATCTGGAGAGAACTAGTACTTGTACTACAGAATTTAAGTTGTGATAAAGGATGAACTGCCTGATGCTCCAAAATAGTCTGAGTTGGTAGCATGCATTCCCAGCCATGAGAGAGAGTTGAATCTGTAAATTAAGCCATTTCTCTTAGGATAAATTCCAGTGATTTGGAATTGTTCACAATAGACAGTTTGCAATCCAGATGAGAACAATAGTCAGATGGACAGACTGGATTTGTTCAGTGATAGAAACAGGAATTCTGTTTTGATTGGGTTAGTTTTAAAAGGTAGTTAGACATCCACATTTGAATTTTGACTATTTGTTGGATAGCAGGTGGTAAATTAATCTTAAAACAGAGCTGAGATTCCTCCAAATATGGGCAATATACTATACCAGACATCATAAATATTTTGTCAAGTGGCTCCTGAACCATATGGAAGTTAAAGAGAGTAGGAGACAGAATAGTGCTCTGTGGAACCACTTATGGAAGGTTAACTCTACTAAACAGGGAGCAGTTGGGGAAAAAGGGCGTTTCTTAGTTTTGAAGAGTTCCCTCAATGGCATTTTTCCTTTCAGGAAGTAAATCAGCAAAATATTGTTGACTTATCAAATGGCATCAAAAGTAGTAGAAAAACAAGAAGGCAGGAGATATCTGAGTCAAGGAATCAGAGTGGGTCATCAACCACCTGTAAGTTGGCATCTATTTGCAGCCTTGCATTGTGGCTAATGACATTTTGAACAGTTAAACCTGACATCCTTGGTGTGGTCGTCACCCAAAGATTTTGCTTTCAGTCATCTTGCTTTTCTGAATTAATTTTTGTTGTCAGTAGGATTTTACCACTGATAATCAGTGCTAAAGTGTATGTCCTTTCTCTTTCAAACATGGTAAAATTGGACTACACTAAATAGGCATTTGGCACACTGATTTAACTTGTACGTCTCTTGAAAAGGTTACTACCTGTACCCAGGGCCTGTAAGTGAAATGCTGCAAGTGGGCCTGCTCCAATCCTTGTGCCTTCCACTAAAGTAGACCTTTCATACAGGCCTACCACTGCAGTCTGTAATGCAGTTGTAAACTGCCATTTCGAGCTTGCAAAATAAAACTTTTGCCAGGCTTAAACCTTCCTTTTTAATACATATAGGTCACCACTAAGGTAAGCCCAAAAAGCTCATAGGCCATAGTATATTGTACATAACAAGCACTGGCAAAGCCAATAAGTCTCGCCTATACAAGATCTATTGGTTTTGGCAATGTGTTTTGACATGTTGTACACCAGTATGGCTGCTGTCCAGCATGGTAAATGTTAGTGACTTGGAGTGTTGGAGTGGAGTAGGGGAGTAAAGTGCTATAGAGTGGATTTGTTGGAGTTTTGTGGGGTTGAGTAGGGGGAGTAGAGTGTTGTAGAATTGAGTAGAGGGGAGTAGAATTCAGTGGTTCAGGGCCAGAGAGTGTTGTGAAGTGGGGTGGGGTGGAATAGACTGGAGTGGGTTGAAGTAGAGTGAGGTAGTGGGGTGGACTGAATTGGAGTGGAGTGGGGTGTATTGGATTGGGGTAGACTGGGGTGGATTGAGTGGAGTGGGGTGGATTTTTGTGGGTGGATAGGATTGTAGTGGGGTGGGTGGAATGTGGTGGATTGGATTGGGGTAGATTCAAGTGAGGTGGATTAGACTGGATTGGGTTGGGTGGTTTGCACTGGAGTGATAGGGCTGGGGTGGGGTGGATTGGATTGGAGTGAGGTGAATTGGGTTGGAGTGGGATGGATTAGATTTGATTGAACTGGAGTGGGGTGGACTGGATTCACTGAACAAGAGTGGGGTGGATTGAATTGGAATGGGAAGAATTGAACTGGAGTGGAATGGATCAGAATGGAGTGGGATGGATTGGATGTGAGTGGGGTGGATTGGCTTTGCTTGGTGGATTGAATTGGAGTGTGGTGGATTGAATTGGAGTAGAGTGGATTGGATTGGATTGGTATGGATTAGGGTGGGCTGGATGGATTGAACTGGGGTGGGATGGGTTGGATTCACTGAAATGGAGTGGGGTGGATTGAACTGAAGTGAAGTGGATTGGAGTGGGATGGATTGGATTGAAGTGGTGTGGAATGGATTGGATTGGCATGGGAAGGATTGAATTTGAGTGGGGTGGATTGGTTTGGAGTGGGGTAGATTGGATTGGATTGCAGGGGATTGGATTGGATTGGATTGAAGTACGGTGAGCTGGATGGATTGAATTGGAGTGGGGTGTACTGGATTGGGATAGAGTGGGGTGGATTGGAGTAGAGTGTGGTAGAATGGAGTGAGTGGGGTGGATTAGAGTGGGGTGGAGTGGGTTGGGGTGAATTGGAGTGGGGTGGATTGACATGGGGTGCGGTTGATTGGATTGGGGATGTGGTGGGATTCAGTGGGATAGATTGCATTGAAGTGGGGTGGGTGGGGTGAAGTAAATTGGATTAGAGTGGATTGGATTGGGTCAGATTTGAGTGGGTGGATTGGAGTGGGGTAGACTGAACTGTGATGGGTAGGGTGGATCTGATTGGGGTGGGGTGGATGTAGTGGGGTGGATTGGTTTGGGTGGATTGGATTAGTGTGAGTGGATTGGATTGGGTGGATTGGATTGAAGAGGATGGGAGGGGTGTAGACTGAGTAGATTGTATTGGAGTGCGGTGGACTAACTGCATTGGGATGCAGTGGATTGTATTGGGACACAATGGGGTGGATTGAAGTAGAATGAGGAGGATTGTAGTGGGGTGGAGTGGATTGGAATTGGTTGGGGTCGGGTATATTGGAGGAGGGTGGGGGATTTGATTGGGTAGTGTGAGTGAATTGCATCAGAGTGGAGTGAACTGCAGAGGGATGGACTGGAGAGGGGTGGATGAGATTGGAGTGGATAGGATTGGGATGGATCGGATTGGGTTGGGCTAGATTGAGTGTTATGGATTGACTTGGAGTGGATTGGGTAGGGTGGATTGGGGTGGGGTGGGGTGGGGTGATTTGGAGTGGGGTGAATATGAGTGGAGTTGCTGGATTGGAGTGGATTGGGGTGGATAGGAGTGGTGTGGATTGGGCTGGATTGGATTGGAATGGAGTGGGTTGGATTGGATTGGGGTGGATTGGATTTGTGTGGGATGATTTGGTGTGTGTAATGGATTGGAGTTGGGTGGATTGTGGTGGATTGGAGTGGGATGAATTGGAATGGAGTGGAAAGGATTGGATTAGAGTAGTGCGAATTGGAGTGGGACAGATTGTTTTGGATTGGAGTGAGCTGTTTGGATTAGGAATGGGGCAGGGTGGAGAGAGGCAGGTTGGAGTGGGGCAGATTGCTTTGGATTGAAGTGGGGCCGATTGGATTGGGGAAGATTGAAATGGATTGGAGTGGGGTAGATTGAAGCAGGGAGGTTTGCAGTGAGAGATTGTTTTGGAATGGAGTTGGGTGGACTAAGGTGGGGCAGATTGCTTTAGATTAGAGTGGGGCAGATTGGCGTTAGACATATTGGTGTGGGTAAAATTATATTAAGGTAGATTGTAGTGGGTTGGTGTGGGGTGGATTGGATGGGGCGGGTGGATTGCAGTGGGTTGAATTGAGATGGAGTGGGGTGGATTGGATTTAAGTGAAGTGGATTGGATTGAACTTGGTGTATTGTTTTGGACTGCAGTGGGGCAGATTGGAGTGCAGTGGATTTGAGTGGGACAGATTGTTTTGGATTTGAGTGAGGTACTGGAGTAGGGGCGAATTGGAGTTGGACAGATTGTTTTGGATTGGAGTGGGGCAGATTTGAGTGGGACCGAGTGTTTTGGATTGGAGAGGGGCAGATTGGAATGGGGTGGATTGGAGTGGGGCAGACTGTTGTAGATCAAAGTTGGGCAAATTGGAGTGAGGCACATTGGTGTGTGGCAGACTCTTTTAAATTGGAGCGGGTCGATTGTTTTGTATAGCAGTGGGGCGAATTGGAGAAGGGGGATTGTTTTAGGTTAGAGTGCAGCAGATTGTTGTTGGGCAGATTGGAGTGGGACACATTGTTTTGGATTGAGTGGGGCAGATTATTTTGAATTGGAGTGGCGCAGATTGGAGTGGGGTGGGTAGGATTGGGGCACATTGTTTTGGATTGGAGTGGAGCATATTATTTTGGAATGGAGTGAGGCAGATTGTTTTGGAGTGCTGTAGATTATTTTGGATTGGAGTAGGGTGAACTGCAGTGGGGCAGATTAGATTTGGGTGGGTTGGGCAGATTGGAGTGGGGTGGGTTGGAGTGGATTGGATTGGGGTGGGATGGATTGGGGTGGGGTGATGTGGATGGATTGGAGTGGGGTGGATTAAGGTAGAATGCAGGATTATGGCCCTCATTCTGACTCTGGCGGTTTCAAACCGCCAGGGCAGAGGGCAGAGGAAGCACCGCCAACAGGCTGGCGGTGCTTCCGGGGCAATTCTGACCGCGGCGGTAAAGCCGCGGTCAGAAAAGGGGAACCAGCGGTTTCCCGCCGGTTTTCCCCTGCCCCAGGGAATCTGCAGCGCCGCCATGGGGATTCCGACCCCCTTCCCGCCAGCCTGTTCCTGGCGGTGTCTGGCGGGAACGGGTGTCGTGGGGCCCCCTAACAGGGCCCCATTAAGATTTTCAGTGTCTGCTTGGCAGACACTGAAAATCGCGTCGGGTGCAACTGCACCCGTCGCACCCCAGCAAATCCGCCGGCTCCATTCGGAGCCGGCTTCGTCTTTGCTGGGGCTTTCCCGCTGGGCCAGCGGGCGATCTTTTGAAGATCGCCCGCCGGCCCAGCGGGAAAGTTGGAATGCTCCCCGCGGTCATTTGACCGCGGGGCGGTGTTTGGGCGGAGCCCGCCGCCCGCCGGGGTCGGAATGACCCCCTATGTCTTTTACACATCATTTCAGAAATTACACATAATAAAGAAACAATTACGCTTTGCAATATTTAGAACAAGACAATCGTCATCGCAATGGTCTGAGCTGCAGACTTCGGTGCCAAATTAAACAACATATCAGTGGGAGAGCTCCATTTCAATCCGAATTGACACAACACATGCAGAGACTGTATGAACCTACCTGCCAAAACTCCCTAACCCTTTCACCAAGTTACAACAATCGGGTAAATGACATCACAGTGGCCAAAACAGTTCTTGAAACAGAAATAGGGGGAATAATGGCTAATACATGTGTCGGGGAATGCAATAGCTTTGGTTTCAATAGGCCCTGTCGATTTTCTTTCATGTTAGGCTGGGAACACCGCATACATGACAAGAGAGGGTAGAGAGTGGGGACAGAGAACAATGTTTTAACATGAGCACATGTGTGGGGACAGATGGAGCTGAGAATGACAACATGGATCTTGTAGTACACACTTTAATGACCCTCTGGATATTTTTCAAGATTGCCGAATTAAATTGGATGCAGCCCCGGGGGTACAGAACTTTGATGAATGAGCATCTCTCTCAAAACCTGTCAGCATTTGGGCCATCATTTGTCTAAGGGTTTTAATATTATGGCACGTAAAAATGCAAAAAATACTCACTAGACTGTAAGGAAGATAGTTAACGCTTTTCACTATGGGCAGCGCATTTTTCTTTTTTCTCGATTCTCGTGTCATACCTTATGATGGATCCGACCGAACATGGATAAAGTTTTCATTAATATATTAAATTTCAAGTGGCGACTGCTGCCAACACAAAGAAAGGTCTAAAATGTTATTTTTGCCTTAGTCTATACTTGTACTCTATACAGGAGGAGAAGAATACACGTTATCTTCATTTTATAGAAAAACTGCTAGTCACAATTGGGGTAACTGACAAATGTTGCTGTGATAAGTGTGACACCGGAATTCAGGGGAAGTTTTTTGGACGAATTAAGTATACCAGAAAAAACTGCCTACAAATCCAAATCTTTAATTATTTGATGTTTTGTTCTAATTGCCTTTGTGTATTTGTGCAACAGCATTTACTCTCAGTGCTGTCAGAATGCTGGACTAGTTGGCATGCCAACCATACCAGAAGTATAAATTCTGTCTTAAAACAAATCAGGGATGAAAATTCATGAAACTAGAACATAAATGTTTGGCAATAACTATACATAAAATGAAAGAAAAACAGGAATGAGTGCAAACTTTCAAGTCAAAGAATTAAAGAAATGTGGCAAGTCACTTGATACTCAAAGGGTCAGATTTCCAAGAAAGTGGCGCATCGGTCCCGATGCACCACTTTTCTTGTGCCGTCTCTGCCCCACTTAACGCCACAATGGTTGCTCTGAATTACCAATATGGTGCACCATGATGCTCATTTCCATAATAGCGTCATAATTTATTTTGCTATTGTAGCTTTTTGCTGAATTAGCACCATACATTATCGTACTAGTGCAGCAAAGCACTAGGGAGACCTATAGGTTACTATGGGCACGTCACTTTAATGCCTGCTATAAGCAGGCATTAAAAATGACGGAAAAAATGTTGCAGTGAAATCTTGTAGATTTCACTGCAACATTGTTTGCGGCCTCCCTGCATGGGAACAACCCCCTTGCATACATTGAACCTGGAGCAAGTATATTGTGTCACAATGGGCTAAGAAGTGGTGCAATGCTAGCATTTTGCCACTTTGTAAATATGGTGCAGGGAAATGGTCTCCTTAACCCCTCGGGTGCCTAGGACGAGCTGGGCTCACCCTCGGCCACGGTTTTCGTGTGCCGAGGACGAGCCCAGCTTGTCCTACACCTGGCCCTTGGGGGGCTCCCACCCACACCCCCGTCACGGTTGGAAGGGGAATCGCTTCCCCTTCCACCCCTGATTCCCCCCCCAGTGACGTCTGATGACGTCAGCCAGCATGCGATCGTTAAGCATTTCTCTTCCGCTTGGGAGGAGGGGACAGGCAGAGACATCAAAAGAAAGGAAAGGCTTTTACTAGGCCTATCTGCCCCCAAGTGGGGCAAAACCACTAGAGACCAGGGATTTTTTTTTTAGGTCAGTTTCATGCAAGGGGAGTGACCCCTTAGGCAAGGCTCGCTCCCCTGTGTGGGCAAATTTATTTTAGATATTTATTAGGGCGATCTGCCCCCAAGGGCGGAAGAAACGAGTAGGAACCAGGGATTTTCTTTTTTTTTTTAAGGATGGGGAGCGACCCTTTAGGCAAGGGTCGTTCACCTAGGGGGGCAAATTTATTTTAGGCCATTTCTGCCCACCTTGGGTCAGATTGGCCTATTTTTCTTAGGCCAAACCACGAGACACCAGGGATTTATTTTTGCGCAAATTTCGCACAAGGGGAGATGCCCCTTAGTCAAGGGTCGCTCCCCTGGGGGGCAAATTTATTTTAGGCATTTGTACCACCTTTGGGGGCAGATCAGCCTATTTTTGTAAGCCTCATCTGCTCCCCAGGCGGCCAGAAACCCCACCAGACACCAGGGAAGATTTTTTTTCAAAAAAAGAGGGTGGGGGTATGGCCATACCCCCACCCCATATAAATGGGGACAAAGTTGTTCTGCCCACCAGTGGGCAGGTGGGGCAATTACTCCCGATCCACTCCCCTGGGGGGGCAGGAAACCTACTAGATGCCAGGGGATTAAAAAACAAATAATGGGGTGGTGGCTACCAACCAGTATGGTCCTGGTTATGCCCCCACCCCAAATGAAGGGGGTGCCAGTCTTTCAAATCTCAAAATCGTCCCACTTGGAATGGTGAGGGCTGCACTTTTTGGAATTTGGGATGCTGCCATGTAGAAAAATCCACAAGACCTAGACACATCTTGATACTAAACATCTGGGTGATTCTGGGGTGGTGTGCTTCACATGCACCCCACACCATTTTCTTTTCCACAATGCCCTGCAAACCTCCATCTTTGCTGGAAATCACACATTTTTCCCACATTTTTGTGATGGAACTTTCCGGAATCTGCAGGAATCCACAAGATTACTACCACCCAGTATTGTCTCATGTATACCGATAAAAACTCTGGCCCACTTCTCAGCCTAAAAATGTTTTTTTTCAAACTGCCCTTTTGGACCCGCTTTGGTTCCCCCTCAATTTTGACATGTTTTTGGCTCTTCCCTGTCACAGGCACTTGGCCCACCTACACAAGAGAGGTATCATTTTTACTGGGAGACTGAGAGGAACTTTGGGTGGTAGGAAATGTGTCCCGGTGCAGTCATCCCACACAGACATGTGGGAGAAAAAGTGATTTTTAAACTAAATTTGAGGTTTGATGAGGATTCGGGGTAAGAAACCTTTGGGGGATCCACACAAGTCTCACCTCCCTGGATTCCCTCGGGTGTCTAGTTTTCAGAAATGTTTGGGTTTGGTAGGTTTCCCCATATGGCTGCTGAGCCAGGACCAAAAACGCAGGTCCCCCCCCTGCAAAAACAGGGTGTTTATTATTTGATAATTTTGATGTGTCCACATAGAATTTGGGGGCATTTCCTTTCCTGGGTACTAGGCCTACCCACACAAGTGAGGTACCATTTTTATTGGGAGACTTAGGTGAACGCTGGGTGGAAGGAAATGTGTGGCTCTTCTCAGATTCTAGAACTTTCTGTCACCGAAATGTGAGGAAAAAGTGTTTTTTTTGCCAAATTTTGAGGTTTGCAAAGGATTCTGGCTAACAGAACCTGGTGAGAGCCCCACAAGTCACCCCATCTTGGATTCCCCTAGGTGTCTATTTTTCAAAAATGCGCAGGTTTGGTAGGTTTCCCTAGATGCCGGCTGAGCTAGAGGCCAAAGTCCACAGGTAGGCACTTTACAAAAAACAGGTCTGTTTTCTTTGGGAAAATGTGATGTGTCCACGTTGTGTTTTGGGGCATTTCCTGTCACGGGCGCTAGGCCTACCCACACAAGTGAGGTACCATTTTTATCAGGAGACTTGGGGGAATGTTGGGTGGAAGGAAATGTGTGGCTCCTCTCAGATTTAGGAACTTTCTGTCCAAAATGTGAGGAAAAGTGTTTTTAGCCACATTTTGAGGTTTGCAAAGGATTCTGGGTAACAGAACCTGGTGAGAGCCCCACAAGTCACCCCATCCTGGATTCTCCTAGGTGTCTAGTTTTAAAAAATACACAGGTTTGGTAGGTTTCCCTAGGTGCCAGCTGAGCTAGAGGCCATAATCTACAGCCAGGCACTTTTAAAAAAACATATCAGATTTCTATGTGAAAATGTGATGTGTCCATGTTCCGTTTCCTGTCGCGAGCATTAGACCTACTCACGCAAGTGAGGTACCATTTTTATCGGGAGACTTAGGGGAAAACAGAATAGCAAAACAAGTGTTATTGCCCCTTATCTTTCTCTACATTTTTTCCTTCTAAATGTAAGACGGTGTGTAAAAAAGACATCTATTTGAGAAACGCCCTGTAATTCACATGCTAGTATGGGCAACCGGGAATTCAGAGATGTGAAAATACCCACTGCTTTGCAGCACCTTATCTTGTGCCCATTTTTGAAATACAAAGGTTTTCTTGATACCTATTTTTCAGCCTTTATATTTCACCAAATGAATTGCTGTATACCCAGTATACAATGAAAACCCATTGCAAGGTGCAGCTCATTTATTGGCTCTGGGTACCTAGGGCTCTTGATGAACCTACAAGCCCTATATATCCCTGCAACCAGAAGAGTCCAGCAGATGTAACGGTATATAGCTTTCAAACATCTGACATCGCAGGAAAAAGTTACAGAGCAAAACATTGAGAAAAATTGCTGTTTTTTTCACCTCCATATCAAAATCTTTTTATTTCAGCTGTTATTTTCTGTAGGAAAACCTTGGAGGATCTACACAAATGACCCCTTGCTGAATTCAGAATGTTGTCCAGTTTTCAGAAATGGTTAGCTGTCTGGGATTCGGCATTGGTTTCATACCCATTTCTGTCACTAACTGGAAGGAGGCTGAAACAACAAAAAATAGTAAAAATGGAGTATGTCCCAGTAAAATGCTGAAATTGTGTTGCAAAATGTGGTTTTCTGATTCACGTCTGCCTGTTCCTAAAAGCTGGGAAGATGGTGATTTTAGCACCGGAAACCCTTTTTTGATGTCATTTTCAGGGAAAAAAACACAAGCCTTCTTCTACAGCCCTTTTTTCTCATTTAAAAAAAAAGGAAATTTTCAGTGTATTTTGGCTAATTTCTTGGTCTCCTTCAGGGGAACCCATGAACTCTGGGTACCTCTAGAATCCCTAGGGTGTTGGAAAAAAAGGACGCAAATTTGGCATGGGTATCTTATGTGTACAAAAAGTTATGAGAGCCTAAGCGCGAACTGACCCAAATAGCCAAAAAAAGGCCTGGCACCTGAGGGGGAAAAGGCCTTGCAGCGAAGGGGTTATCACCAAATTAGCGTAAACAAAAATTATGCTAGTGTGGCGCACAGAGGTACAAGGGCCTTGTAAGTCTGGCCCAAAGAATAGTAAGTTCAGAAAACCACTACTGGATATGAAAAGAGCACAAGAATCCATTCTTTTTATTGCCTTGTTTGAGTAAATATTTTTTTATTCAGTCTTTGGTTTGTCTACATGGTCCTCTCAGGCTCTTAATTCCTGCCAGGGATGCTACTCAAAGATATGTGACTTGGTGCCATCTGCATATTGGTGGGCTGTGATATCCACCTCGCTGACGGGTGCTCCCTGACGACCCACATAAACGTCAAGTAGTGTTGAAAATTGAACTGTGCAAAGAGGGAGTTCACAGGTTGAAAATATGTTTCAATGTGTTTTTTTTTTTTAAATGTTGGTGCTGTTTGCTCTTGGGACCACTGGTTGCTGCTTTGGATTTTTCTCAATGGGTATAGTTTGATTGTCAATTGCATGTCTGATATTCCATCCTGACCACTGACCAGGCACCATCTTTGTGAGTGGAAGAATGCATTTTCACAACACCATACCTACTGAGCAAAATGCATAGTAAAATGCCAGCTACTGCATACATCTTTTTTCTATGATGAAGAGCTGAGAAAGAAATGAGAGACCGTATATTGGTCTGTGAATATTAATATCCTATTCATTATCTGAAGTACCAACAAATATATGGTGGAATAAGTACATTAAGGTTTTAAAGAGAGAAATTATTATTCACCATTATTAATCAGTGGAAATGCTCTAGGCAGGCAATTTGTAATTATTATGGGGGTGATTCTAAGTCTGGCGGGCGGCGGAGGCCGCTCGCCAGACTTCCCCCTCCAAAATACCGCTCCGCGGTCGGAAGACCGCTGAGGGTATTCTGGGTTTTGCACTGGGCTGGCGGGCGACCGCCAAAAGGCCGCCCGCCAGCCCAGTGCAAAACTACCTTCCCACGAGGACGCCGGCTCCGAATGGAGCCGGCGGAGTGGGAAGGTGCGACGGGTGCAGTGGCACCCGTCGCGAATTTCACTGTCTGCAATGCAGACAGTGAAATTCTTTGTGGGGCCCTCTTACGGGGGCCCCTGCAGTGCCCATGCCATTGGCATGGGCACAGCAGGGGCCCCTAGGGGCCCCACGACAACCCATACCGCCATCCTGTTCCTGGCGGGCGAACCGCCAGGAACAGGATGGCGGTATGGGCTGTCAGAATCCCCATGGCGGCGCAGCGAGCTGCGCCGCCATGGAGGATTCAAATGGGCAGCGGAAAACCGGCGGGAGACCGCCGGTTTTCCACTTCTGACCGCGGTCAAACCGCTGCGGTCAGAATGCCCAGCAGGGCACTGCCAGCCTGTTGGCGGTGCCCCCGTCATTTTAACCCTGGTGGTCTTGGACCACCAGGGTTAGAATGACCCCCTATATGTGTTACAGTTTGTACCAGAAACATTGCAGTTACGTTTTTTTAATGTTCTCATGGTCTAAAGTGCTTGCTTTTTATGTAATCGTGTTATTAAGGTATTTAATAAGTATGTGAACAGTTTAATTGATTTGTTTGCAGTTAGGGATTCCAAGGACAGTGTTAAACATCAATCCCAAGTCAAGAGATGCTGCACTATTACCCTGCATTGCAGATAAAAGGACATCTGCTCCTCCAAAGCTTCTTTCACTCAATGTTCTTTTTCAATCGTTGTGGCTTTTGTAACTTTTGACTTTTTATATGGCTTTTGTTGTGGGGATGTAAACATAAAGGATAATGACGATTTTTCTGTGTCAACGTTTTGTGTGCTATGCTAATTATTGTCCTTGAATATTTTATAAATTAAAAAAGACCTCAAAAAGCAAATAATGTAGAATGGGGTTATTTTTTATGAAGTAAAATTCGAAATTCTTTCAAAAATACCCTGAATTTCCGAGGCAGTTAATGCACTGGTAATTGAAGGTTTGGTCACATGGCGAAAGTCTATTGTGATCAGTATCATTATCTCTGTCAGATGAGTGTTAAGATGCCATCTTTCATATTGTGTATTTTAAATGTTATATGAGCAAAGCTTCCATAGGTATCACTTTGCGCTAAGAAAGAAACCTGCCTCCGACTTTAATTCTGAGAGAATCTGTAAATTCCAATACCAGTTCTAAATTGTGCGGTGTACACTGCATCCCCTACAATTTTCCCCTGGGGAACTTAGGTTCTGAAATGGGATACATTCTGATACATGTGGAATTTGTTGTGGAAAGCAAATTATTCTGCAGGAAATTCAGGACAAAATTTAAGATTTGAAGATGGTCAAGGCACTCAGTTAATGCCACCTCTCATGAGGTTGGTAATTACAAGGTGGGGTAAAAACCTGGTCCACTTCCAGTCTTTTCTGAAGCCGAGCGTTAGTTTAAAAGTTGAATATTAAAGCAACAGCTGAATGTAGTTCTGCGTTGAGGATTAGCTATTCCAGTTCAACTGTAAGTGGCGTGTAACATTTACCTGAACCAGGTGGCAGTTTTTGTCTCCCCACCATGGAACCTCCACGAAGACTAGCTCGCTGTTCAACCCACAGGAATGCCAAGGGTGCATTCTCCAACCGACCGCAATAGTTAAAGTTTCTTTTTGACATGAGGCTTGAGTGATACTTTCCTGGATGTCGTAAAAGGTTTTATGATACCCTAAACCACATCTTCCCTAGAGACACTTAAAAGAGTGTGCCCTGTGTATCAGGCGACCTTGACTCATTTTTAGTCGATGTCAAAGAATTGCTAGCGGGGGGAACTCATTGGAATTTCATCATGAGTTTAAGAACAACAAATGTCTTCACTGAGTGAGTGTGTCCAAATAAGGAAGAGTTCTCCCAGGCATGCCGAGAATCACAACCTATAAATGCAAAATAAAAAGGGGCGGACACTGGCTGGCTCTACTGCACTGCATTCCAAATGAACAATGGGCAAACCAAGTGAGATGACTTGCAGAGGGGAAGTGACGACCACAAATAGGCTGGTGGGATTTACTGACCCCTGAGAGAACGGCAATGGAATGGCGATAAAAAATATGAAAAAACTGCATGTGGTGTGATAAGTGAGTAAAAAGAAGCTGAGGTACCTTTGAGACCCTTTAACAAGGACAGGCGTAAGTCTGATTTACGCTTGGGAAAAGGGGAAAGCTACACATGTACCATTTATATTTGATTCTTAAAAGCACAGGTTTGTGGTAGATGTATGTTTGATATATCCAATCACATGACAATTAGGCGTCCATTGGTTCGGATCATAACCTGGCTAGACTTTGCAGCAGCAAATGTGCCTCCAATAATTTGTGATGGTGGTGGTGGTCAAATTTGTCCGTGTGCAATGTTTGCCCCGACACGAGTGCGACACTCAGGAATGAGATATACTGGACTATTTTCACTTGCTGTTAAACTGGAAAGTGAAGATTCGCAAATTCAAAAAGAAAGTGCAGCTTTTGCCCAGAACAGGAATACCGTCACAATTGTTACTGGTGCTATAGCGTTTGCACTATTTGACACTCATAGTCATTAGCAGGAATGTGTCAGAAAAGTGGTCTGGAAAGTCTAGTTAAAATGTGATGAAAACTCACTCAATCTGATCTATAAAATTAACTCACAATTGATATTTTTCTTCTGACAGTGAATATTTTGTTATGTCGTGTTCACATTGAAAACTTGCATCACTAATCAATGAACATGTGAATCAAGCAGGCCCTTTTATGCAGCATCATTTCATAGCTAAGAGAGAATATTGCTATTCCAGTTTTGCTGCATAATAGCTTAGTAAAGTTTGTTGAGTTTTGGTAACTTGTTTCCAGCATTTCTCCCTAAATTGTTAATACACATGCCACTAACCATGATAACGGTCTCTTTGGCAGTTTCGTTGTCTACTGCTAGCTCTGTTAGGTCTGTGGCTTACTTATGAAAACGCTGACTGGGGGTGGCTTATATGTAACAGGAGGCGTGGCCTATATAGCTAAGGCCAGAGCATAGAACATCTCAAATAAAATCCTGTTCTTGTCAAAATCACAAATAAGGTCTTCCGGGAGAGTGAACAATGAAAATCAGCATGCAACAAAAGACCTGCATTATTCTTGGGCCAAAAACAATAGAACACCTGATATTGTAAATTAAAACAAAGTAGCGCCTTGACTGCTACTAAGGGGGAATCTT
Organism: Pleurodeles waltl; assembly: GCF_031143425.1. Taxonomy (NCBI): domain Eukaryota; kingdom Metazoa; phylum Chordata; class Amphibia; order Caudata; family Salamandridae; genus Pleurodeles; species Pleurodeles waltl. Next base: position 452,787,373 of record NC_090448.1, on the reverse strand, counting down.
TGCTATTGACCTTAATGAAATAGAATCTTAAGACCTGAGTCATCAGTGGTAAAAAAAAAAAAATGTATTCACCATGTTGCTTCATTCCCATGTCACAAACGAGATTCCAGCGATGCTATGTTGCAGCTCTGATATGTTTTAGGCAGGGGGTAAGGAGCCAAGAACTGAACTCGACGAGCCGAGCCAGAACGAGCCAAGGTTCTGGCTTGGCTCTTAGAGCGAGTGCACAAGCAGAGTCTTGAAAATGTCTGCTATGCCAGTCATGCAACAAACATTACATAAAATATGATGAAGTCAAATCACAATTCAAACAAGTGTATTTGACGTGTGGAACCCTTTGACATTAATACGTCCATTATAGTAGTGCACTGAAAAGTACTTATTAAAGGTGAATTTTTTTAGAAAATGTAAACTTAGAACCATTCTGCCCCCACCCTAGCAAGAGTGAAATTAGTGAACTACCAGACATGCCATTTGTCACGTGAACCTTGTATGTTCCCTAGATTCTTGTAGATAGTGCAACATTACATTGTATTAAATCAAACACAATCTGTTTTTGTACATCTGATATTCTGAACTTTAATATTTGAAGGTGTTTTCATTTGTGATAATTGAAAATAAGGAAGCTCAGTAAAATGAACTATTTGCCTAAAATCACACAATTTCATTAAGCGACTAAGCCACTATCAATTCGGGTTTTCTGGTTTCACTTTGTCCAAATCAGCCACCAAATGAAGACCCAGAAGAACACACAGCATGGAGCGGTGAGTAGGCCCACTTCAACCAGTGGCACTTTCAAAAGGAGCACGTCCACGTAATTCCGTTCAGAGTCAGTGACAACAATGGCAATGTGTGCTTTTTGAAACAAAAGATATGTTTGTTTTTAGCCAATGTATTTTTAAAGGTTAATGATTGTCCAGCACGTTCCTCATCTGTAAACCTTTGCAAAAACCATGACAAAGCTAAGCAAACATTGACAAAACCAAAAGGATGGAAGCTAATGCTAAACCTACGGTCTTTGCCAATGCATTTTGGCTTTGCCACTACTTAGCCCTGGAAAGCCCTAGCCTAACTACAGCACTGTTCATTGACTTGCCGAGATCAGAGGCCATGCTGGTGTGTATGTGTTGAGCTAGTCAGATTAGAGGATGAACTAATTGCATTCCTCCTATAAGAAAGAATGATAGTTTCATAGTTTAAGGCAGTACCAGATTACATCTCTCTAACCAGCCTTTAATTAGTCTACTGACATTTATAGTGAAGTTCGTAGGCACTTCTGTAACATTGAATTTAGAATCCGTAGTTCCTTAATAGATAACTAGTCATTTGCATGGTAGTTAGCTCCATGAAAAAAACGCCATCTTCAAGTTCTTACATGAGCTCTGATTTTAGAATGACGCACAACTAAAAGCACGAACGACCACTACTTTAAAAAAAAAACTTAGGGCCACATTTACAAGAAACTGACACATCGGCATCAATGAGTCAGAATTCTTGTGCCTGCTGCAAATCTCCGATCAAAGCCATGGATGCACTGTATTTACAATACAGAGCTCAATGGCACACTTTTTCATGGATAAATCAGAAATTCAGACAAATCTTTTGCCACTAAAGTGACCATTGCTGGAGTTGTATCATAAAACTGATGCAACTCCAGCAAAGCGTCAGAGCACAGAAGAGAGTCCCATTGTTAAAAGCCCAGTGTCAATTTTATGCCTGGTCTTAGAAGACATTAAAGTCCTGGCGCAGTGAAGTCATAGTGACTCAGTGAAAAGTTATAAATTTCACTGCGTCAGTTCTACGTGGCTTTTTACGTGGAAATGCCTTCCCTTCGTTTATTATATGCGGAACATATATAATGTAACGCAAGGCTTTACAAACTGACGGATTGGGCCCAATGCATCAGTTTGTAAATATGGAGCAGTGTAGAGCACTGATTTCACCGCAACTGCATAAAAAAAGAATGACGCAGCAGATGTGCAAAGGGCTTATAAATGAGGTCCTTACTACTTCCCCTTTCAATTCCATTCCTATCATTCTAACTCTTCTCCAAACTCTCTTTTTCAAATACTTCCTATCATTCTATCTCTACTCCAGACTCTATTAAACAGACATCAAATCAAGATCATAGACCTAACAAAACTAATGCATAAGAAAAAGAAAAGAAAATTGTAGTAACCCACAAATCTTTGGTTCCAGAGTACTGTGTTACCTACGGAAAAAGAACTACAATGCCTTGCCAGGGGTCACAAGCATTATATAAATATATTTACAATTTACATATGACACATGAATTGTATAAAATGGCAGACCCTTGAGGGGTCCCCAGGAAGGAGGCCCCACCAAAATCCAAATTGTGCTCAGGTGTACCCATAAACAAACCTCTGTGAAAATGACTAGTCGAAAGGGATTCATTCATTTGCACCTACTTGTCAGCCTTTGGGCTGGGCACTGACTCTGATGTGAGCGTAGATAATGTAGTATTACAGAGTAGCGTGTCATTTAAAACTATCTACGGCCCTGGTCAATATTACCACATGTGCTTTAAATAAACCTTGGTTTTACAATGCACCTGTTGTGAAGTGTGCACATCTCCAATGCTGTATGATAAGCAAAATGGTTACCGTGCTGACTTTTCAAAGTTGGTTCTGGTGAATGTTTTGGTGAATCATCAGAGAGACTACGTTAATATCATACATATGGGCCTACCCACAAATACTGAAACAGCTTCAACGTCACTGCAACTGAAAAAAAACACTACTTCTGTGCCTAAATCAAACAGACACACAATACATGACTGGAGATCCATGGCTCCAAATGTAATGCAAGGTGTCTGTAAAGGTGCTGGTGCTTATTCATCAGGAATACTGTTACAGCATGTGTGTATGACTTCCCAGGAAATTACTGAAACAGATTTACCTAACATAATGCTAAACATCAAGTCTTCTCAAAGGCCTCCATTAATGCAGCACAAAATACACAGTCAGAAATCTGCAAAGCCTAACAGTCAAGATTGTTTCAACATGCTGTTATTGACCCGCAAGGCCTTCTAGTCATAAAGTAAGCTAATGAACACAGCTTCATTTAGAATATGGAAAATATGTGTAGGGAAATGCAAGGTAGGGGGTTGTACAGTTCTAGTGATGAAATGGGCTCAAGTGATCAGGGTATAGTGAACATTGAAGGGAAGAAGGAACATTTGATGGATTTATACCCAATTCCGAGACCCAGTTTGAGAAACTGGTTCCAGTTATAGAGCCTTAGGCTGTTACCCTAATATGCTGACTTTGAGTCTCTATAAACAGTTGGTAGTGATTCTAGAGTACAGTGTAAGAGAGCTCATCAAACTGTTTTTGAATAAAAGGGCTTTTATCAAAAATGGAAGAAGGCTTCTGTAATTCCACCATTAAAGAAACCTCTGGTGCTGTCATTAGAGCTCTCTAATGTCCACCTAGTTCCGAAGCTGTCTTAACTAGATACACTTGCAGAGCTTTGGCTTTGTCCCAGTTGAGCTCATTTTTGGATGAGCATTGCTTTCTCAACTGGAAAGGTTCAGATCTGGCCATTGTGTAATCAATTATCACCATAATCATGGATGAACTCAAATTGAAACTCTATGATGGTGATGTTGTGGCCCCTACCCTGCTAGATATCGCAACATTCTTGAACACTGAAGACCATAGCTTATTGATGGCAAAATTCTCTCACTGTGGTATCAGCTGAGTAGTTCTTAAGTGTTCAGATGCTCCTTGAAGGATACTGTTCAGACAGTGATAATGCCATAATTGCACTTCTCTATGATGAGACTAAAATGCAGACTGCCACAGAGATCAGTGCCTTTTAAAGTTTTATTTAATATAAAATTTCAACACTAAATTTCCTGATTAAATCTCCAGGACCTAATTTCAGAACTGTGCAAAACTTTAACTCTTGCTTAAAAGCAGCAGAAAGAGAAATCTATGCCAACCAAATGAAGCCTAATTCAAACAAGCGTAGACTAAGATGTTTGGAAACTTGGGTGATGATTTTTCGAAAGATGTCTGGCCAGCAGTCCTGGGGTAATTCTCAGAACTTGTATCCTTGGTAACAACTAAATCTTGGGTTCTGGACGAATAAGTGCATATTGTTAAATACACAGGTTCCTAAAGTAGTTCAAGCAGGGTTCTAACAGCGTTTAATGATTACTTGGATTTTACTGTTCTTCATTTTCAATATAAGGTGGAATGCCATGGCAGTGACAAAGTCTAGAGAGTATTATGCCAGAAATTCATACCTTGGCATGGCTGACTGCTGAGAAGATGTCAAAGATTCGAGCATGCAGATGCCTGAATACTCATTTGCCCAAAGAAATAAGAATGTGTATCTCCTGCACTAGCCATCCTTCTTTTGTTCCTTACTAAGATATATATTGTTCTTAAATCATTGATCATGGTCCACTCGGACCTATATATAAGTGTTCATGACTTTATCATTGACAAGTATAGATGCAACTGATCAAAGACACCCCTACAAAAACCCTTTTTTTTAAAGCAAAGCAAGGAGGCTGAGCCATAAACCCCAGCTTTCACCACAAGGGGCAAAATGATACCTGTAATATTCAATAATAAATGCTTATGGGGATAATCTTGGGACCTTAAATTCAAGAAGGAATACATAATTTGGACCCTGCATGGCACCCACAATGTCATCACCTATGAGGTACCTAAAGTATATAGAAGAGTCTGGATACCCTGATAATTCCCTTTTCAAAGTTCTTGCTGGCTAATGGATTCTGGTATGAGTGCTGGTGTTCCCAACAAGATTTCATTGGCCATTAGACCAGCAGAGATTCGAAAAGCTATTTAAAACCATGCCTGAGCGAAATTTGAATTACACTAATGTGTTTCTAGACTGTGAAAAGGCGTTCAATTCTTTGGAGCAGAACTTTGTGTAAACAGTACTTAGAACACCTGCCCTTGGTGATCCATTTATTATATGGATATTTCTTTTATGTACAGATCCCAGGGCTGTAATGAGAATAGATGGCAATCTTCCAGACCCAACTGTAATATCTAGAAACACCAGGCAGGGCTATCCACCTTTCCAGTTACTACATTCCATAGTGTTAGAACATTTGGTGTGTGCTTTGAGGAGAATTAGTCTAGAAGCTAGCTACTTGGGAGTCACAGTCTAGTTCTGCCTTTATATGCTTATGACTGCCTCATTAATATTCAGGTCTTGAACTTGAACTCAGTTGTCCAAGTAATTAGCAAGTGTGTAGGGCAGGATGGCCTACAAGATAATTGAACCTTCTGTACGTCCTTGATTAAACTTGTTTGGGTGATCAGGCATCCCAGGTAGAGCTGGGATATACTGGCACTCAAATCACCCCAAAATGAAACTATTTCTACACTTGCCATACATCCTCCACAAAAAACCTATATAAAGCAATTGGTATGGCAGGGGCATTTGCTCTGTTCTTTTTTAGTGCAGAGGTAAATCAGTAAGCCACTAGATAGTGGCCATAACAAAGCATAATGATATTGGTCGTAAAGGCCTCACCCACTCTTTTGTGGCATGCTTCATCAGTTCGATGAGTTTATGTCTCAAGCATCACCTCAGAATGAAATTGCAAAAATGTTTCAGCCTCAAATTGAATCCCTCATGGGAGGGTCTAGGGCCTCTGTCAGGGCAGTCCTGGTACCCCTACAGTCAGTCACTGATGCACCTTTCAGGTGCCTGCTGGTAAGAAAAAGTCTTACTTGTCAGTCTGCCATCTTCATCTAGGGACAGAAACTGTTACACCTGGTATCCTTGGTATGGTTTCCTGTCTTGTTGCCTCTGTCACCTGTATTTTTGAATATATGTTGGATTTTGTTTTTGCTGGTTTTGGTACTCTGGGCACTTTAACACTGCTGATCAGTACTAAAGTGCATGTGCTCCCCATGTAAATTATGATTATGATTGGTTGTCCATGATTGGCCTATTTGATTTACAAGTAGGTCCCTGGTATAATGCACCATGCGTGCAAGGGCACCCACTTGCCAGGCCCAAACCTTCCCTTTTAGTCAATCAAATATCAATCAATCAAATAATTTCTTAAGCACACTACTCACTCGGTAGGGTCTCAAGGCGTTGGGAGGGGGGGGAGGTGGTTACTGCTCGAAAAGCCATGTTTTTAGGTGCTTTCTGAAAAAGTACATAGTAAACAGTACATGTAAGGCACACCTAAGGGAGGCCCAATGTAGGCCCATGGGCAGGATGTAGTATATTTAAAAGGTAGGACATTTACTGGTGTGTTTTACATGTCCTGATAGTGAAACACTGCCAAATTTGGTTTTCACTATTGCAAGACCTACCTCTCCCATAGCTTAACATGGGGATTGCCTTAAAATATCTCTCAAGTGTAATTTCCCATTGGAAGTAGATAGAGATATGGAGTTTGTGATCTCTAAACTCACAATTTAAAAATACCTCTTTTGGTGAAGGTGGTTTTTAAAATGTGTATTTGAAAATGCTACTTTTAGAAAGTGGGCATTTTCCTGCTCAACCATTCTGTGCCTCTGCCTGGCTGTGGAATACGTGTCTGGGTCAGGATGACAGTTGGACTGGTTATGAATTCACTCTAGTCAGTCACACAAAGGAAGCTGAGGTGTGCCCTGCATATCCTGATGGGTCTTATTGGGCTAGAGTGCTAGGAGGAGCTGACACTTGCACTTGAAAAGGGCTGTGCCTGTCCTTACACAATGCAGGCTCCAACCCCTTAGAGGGCCTTGTGCACTACAAAGATTTCCTTTGAACCTTTGAAGTTTGCCTGCTTCAAAGGCAGGAATATAAGTATTGGACCTAAAACCCCAGACTTTCAGAATACTGCTGGATCAAGAGTATATTCTGCCAAGTAGAAGAGCTGTAGAGCTGTGAGGAGGAGTACTGCCCCTTTGCTGTGTGTGCTTTGCTGGGTTGGCCTGCAGTTGCTGCTTTTGCTTTGGAGAGGACAAAGACTGGACTTTGCTGTTTATCCTGCTTGTGAAGTTTCTCCAAGTGCTTGTACTGAACTTGCCTCGTGTTAAGAAGTCTCAGGGACATCAAAGGTTTCACCTGCCAGCTCCTGGTTTCTCTTGCTGAGGACCCTGACTTACCAAGAGGTGCCCACTCCAGTTCCTGGGGACTTGGAAGTGAAATCTGGCATAAAAGAAGAAGAGACAGGCACATCGACTCCAGACTACTCCATAACTGGCACCGCTGCCCGACTCTGTGCTGATGCCTACACCCAAACCCGTGGTCCCCACTGAAGTGTGACAACCGTGACTGACACTGTAGTCCCAATGCCGCTGCAGTGCCTCTGAAGTCCTGCCACATCTTGAGTCCTGAGTGCCATGTCGCTGACGTCTGTGACACCCAACTCTACTGTGGTGCCTGTGGCCCCCTGATGTTACTTCAACCCCATGAAGTTGCCCCATTGCATCTTGACCAGCTGGACTCATCAACCCTGCTGGATCATAAGGAACCGATGCCTCGCCACCAATGCTTCACCTCCCGTGCATAGCACTAAGAAACCAATGCCTCATTTCCTGCATAGCAGTACGGAACCAATGCCACGCCAGCTCCAGTGATGCATCACCTCCCGACTCTGTGCCACATCTTTGACTCTTCCTTCTTTCCTAAGGTACTGTACCTGGGGTTCGTGCGACTCCGTGACCTTCGCTGCCTCCTGGCGAGTGGTGTCAGACTGTTGGGAACAACTCCATTACAATGCCGTGATAGCACCAGTTGGAGCTATTGTGTTTCTAAGCGTTTTATTGGGATTTAGTCTTTAACCCCTTCACTGCCAGGCCTTTTTTCCCCTGCTATGCCAAACCTTTTTTGGGCTGTTTGGGGTAGTTCATGCTTGGGCCAACATAATTTTTTGTCCACATAATCAATCCAAGCCAAATTTGCGTCCTTTTTTTCCAACATCCTGGGGATTCTAAAGGTACCCAGACTTTGTGGGTTTCCGTGGAGGAAACCAAGAAATTAGCCAAAATACAACAAAAAATTGGTTTTCTTAGGAAAAGTAGGAAAAAAGTTCTGCAGAAGAAAACATCTGATTATTTTTCCCTGCAAATGGCAGCAACAAAGGGTTTGCAGTGCTAAAATCATCATCTTCCGAGCTTCAGGACAGGCAGACTTGAATCAGAAAACCAAATTTTTCAACAGAGTTTTGACATTTTACTGGGACATAGCCCATTTTTACTATTTTTATGCTTTCAGCCTCCTTCCAGTTGGAGACAGAAATGGGTGCAAAACCAATGGTGGATACCAGACAGCTAAACATTTCTGAAAAGTAGAAAAACTTCTGAATTCAGTAAGGGGTTATTTGTGTAGATTTTTCAAGGTTTTCCTATCGAAAGTAACAGTTGAAGTAAAACAATATTGAGATTGAGATGAAAGAACAGCCATATCTGTCTATCTTTTTTTCTGTAACATTTTCTAGCTATGGCAGATTATTAAAAGCAATAAACCATTATGTCTGCTGGACCCTTGTGGTTGCAGTGATATAGGGCTTGTAGATTCATCAAGAACCCACAGAACCCAGAGCCAATAAATGATCTGCACCTTGCAATGTGTTTTTATTGTCTACCGGGTATACAGCAATGAAAAATAGGTATTAAGAAAACCTATGTAATTCCGAAATGGGCACAAGATATGGAGTTTGGAACCAGTGGTTATTTGCACATCTCTGAATTTGGGGGAACACAAACTAGCATGTGAATTGCAGGGCATTTCTCAAAATGACTTCTTTCCTACACACTGTCTTACATTTGGAACATACAAATGTAGGGAAAGACAATTAGCAATAACACTTGTTCTTCTATTCCCTCCAAGTCTCCCTTTTAAAATGGTACCTCACTTGTGTGGGTAGGCCAGGTGCCCGCAACAGGAATCGCCACAAAACGCAATGTGAACACAGCACATTTTCACACTGAAAACAGATGTGTTTTTTCAAAGTTCCTAGCTGTGGATTTTGGGCTCTAGTTCAGCTGGCACGTGAGGAAACCTAGCAAAATTGTACATTTTTGAAAACTACACAACTAGGGGAATCAAGGATGATGTGACTTGTGGAGCTCTCACCAGGTTCTGTCACCCAGAATCCTTTACAAACCTCAGAATTTGGCCACAAAAACATATTTCGCTCAGATTTCGCTGATGGAAACTTCTGGAAGTTGAAGGGAGCCACAAACATCCTTCCACCCAGCATTACCCCCCAAAGTCTCCAGATTAAAATGGTACCCCACTTTTGTGGGGAGGCCTAATGCCCGTGACAGGAAATGCCTCAAAACACAATGTGTACACATCACATTTTTACACTGAAAATGGATGCTTTTTTTGCAAATTGCCTAGCTGTGGATTTTGGGCTCTAGCTCAGCCAGCACTTAGGGAAACCTAGCAAATCTGTACATTTTCTAAAAGTAGACATCTAGGGGAATCCAGGATAGGGTGACTTGTGGGGCTCTTCTCAGGTTATGTCACCCAGAATCCTTTGCAAACCTCAAAACGAAATCTGGCTCAAAACACATTTTCCTCACATTTCACATTTTGGAATATGTATCCACCAGAGATACCTAGTGTGTCAGGGGTATGCTTAAACACCTGATTACAGCAGAGCAGGTTTTTTTCAGGAAAACAGACATACTGGTTGAGTTTGGCATGGCATGAGGGTGAGTGATGGTTCAAGCCACAACAAGGCACCAACCGCTTTACAGGCCATTCACACTCCTTTCATACGTGACACACACAACATAATTCATACCAGTATTCGGGGGCCCAGCACATTACAACAGTCACAACAAGAAACAATGTACACCCTAGCAGAGAAAGACAGAAAAGACAATTATTACTGCACAACCACATATTCATTGAGTATACACATATACTGATTGGATTTGGCACGAAGGTGAGTGATGGTTGAAAAGATAAAATTTTATTAACAAGAGATTGCACAAAAATGAAATGCACTGTTAATAACTGAAAGGTAAAAAAACTGAACCAATGACTCACATCTCGTGAGGCACTAACCGCTTTATAGTCCATACACTCACCTTTCATACGTGACACACACATTTAAGCTGCCAGCTGTGGGCCCAGCACATTACAACACTCCCATCAACAGACAGCATCATTCAAGGGCCCATCACTTTCATACATTCAAATGCCTGACACAGCAATCACACCATTTGATAGAGTGTATGGACTGCTGTTTGACTAGCAGTGTGTTGTAGTGGGCCGCAGCAAGTCACTACTTACACCTCCAGCCAATTGCCAACTCACACATACCACCAGCCAAGCACCAATCCACACACACCTCCAGACACACACCAGTCCTCACACACTGCCAGCCAAGCAGCAGCTCACTCACACTGCCATCCAAACGCTAGTTCACTCACACCCCTAGCCACCACCAAACCACACACACCACCAGCCCAGCACACTCCACGTACACTGCCAGCCAAGCATCACTACACGCACACCTCCAGCCAAGCAGCAGTCCACACACACCTCCATCCATTTTTACTACAAAAAAGAAAACAAAAACCAATTGGAAGTAGATGCAATACTATAACTACAAACACAACAGCTCTAACTAAATTCATCACACTAATGTCAACCAGGAACTCTGAACAAAAAATATAAAATGATACAAACCAGTCAATCTACTTTTTCACTCACAGTTGCAACCAAAAACTCTGTTGCATGTGGTACAACTTAAAACACGTGGGCACACACAGCCCGGGCTTAGAAGGACAACCGGGGCAGTACATATGACTTCCAGATACCTCTTCAGGCACAGACTCTACATTTCTTAGTGGGAAAGTCTTTTTTGGGCATGGGAGGAATATGATCAGGAAATTGGTGATCTTTCAATCTAGCCACCTCCTCCATCACTGCTTCTCTAGGGACCTTTGCCTCTACAACAAGGCTGTCTATCACAGACTCCTGAAACTTAACAAATGTCATCTTTGACTCTGGAGAGCAATCCTTGAATATTACAAAAGCATTGAAGGTTGCTTATTGGAACAGATTGATAGCCAACTTCTTATACCAAACATATGCCTTACGAACAGTAGTGTAAGGTTCCAACCTCTGATCTACTCTATCTACACCATCCATGTGCTTATTGTAGTCTAAAATGCACACCGGTTTGCACACTTCATCAACCTGACCCCAAACAGTTACAGGTGAAATACTTTCATCATAGATGGTAGTCAGCATGTAAGAATCTCTTCTGTCTGCATATTTCACAGCTAGGAGCTCATCACTGCACAAGGCACCGCACTGTCCCCCTGTGGCGGCCGGCAGCTTTGGGAGGGGGGCGGGTGGGAAGCACACACACACACACTCATTCTTTAACACACAGACACGCACGCACGCACATCCATTAACAACACTCACCATATTCAAACATGCACGCACGCATGCACCAAACATTCATTTTAAAAGTTCACACACACACTCATTCTTTCACACACACACGCACGCACACACATCCATTAACACTCACAACATTCAAACATGCAAGCACGCACCAAACATTCATTTTAAAAGATCACACACACTCATTCTTTCACACACACACACGCAGGCACATCCATTAACAACCCTCATAACATTCAAACATGCACACACACACCAAACATTCATTTTAAAACATCACACACACACTTACCTTCAACCTTGAGGTCCCAGGAGGGTTGGGACTGCTGCCTTCCCTCATTGGCTGACCTTAGGTTAGCCAATGAGGGAAGGCAGCAGTCCCAGTTTTGTCACAGAGTGGGATGGGGTCAGTGAGACTGCTGACCCCACCCCACTCTGTGACGAAGTGTGACTGATTGACACTCACCCTGGGCGCTTCAGGGCTTAAACCTGAAGCGCCCAGGTCAAAGTCAATGGGTGAAGCTTTCCTCGTCACCCAGGGGAGGGCCTCAAGGCACCTTTGCTGAGCTGAGGAGGTCACACCCATAGGAACTGTGACCTCCTCAGCCCAGCAAAGTTCAGCCCAGGCAGCCAGGAGTCTGCGCAAATCATGCATGTCTCACTCCTGGCTGTATGAGCTGAAAATGAAGAGTGTCTTTCAGGCTGACCTTTGTTCAGCCTGACATACACTCTTCATGGAGGGGCAAAAGGTGAGGGGGTGTGGCCCCTCTGCCCTAAAGGATGGGCCGCGACTGCTGTCCCCTCTCAAGTGTTTTACACACAAGCTCCCTTGGATAACCTCTATGGTTAGAGTGGACTGTACCAGAAGCAACAGTGTCCACTTTGAACAATTCCCTGAACAACTGCACACCAGTGTAGAAGTTATCAAGGTATAAATGGTGACCTTTGTTGAATAATCATCTATCAAATCCCCAACCAATTTTCCCACTAACTCCAAAAGTGGAAGGACAACAAGGGGGCAATAGTGAAATCCCTGCCAGTGTAGACCCAGAAATTATAGGCATATCCTGTACGTCTCTCAGACAGCATATACATCTTAGTTCCATAACTTACCCTCTTGCTAGGAATGTACTGCCTAAAAAGCAAACAGCCCTTGAACAGGACCAAAGACTCATCCACAGCTATTTCTTTCCCTGGAACATAGATCTCTAAAAACCGATCTGCAAAGTGATCTAGGACAGGCCGACCCTTAAAAAGACAGCCACAATCAGAGTGATCTCATGGCAATGCTAAAACTTTACCAACAAAATGCAGCATTTGAAGAAGAAGCAAATAATGATTACAACTCATGGTTGCAGTAAATATACCTGTTGCCATCAAGGGACGAGTAGACCAATATGAATACAGATATGGCTTTCTTATCGGGCCATCAAAAAAAGTAAAATCCCAAAACTTCTTCAACTCTTCCAGATTTGTGGTAGTCCACTGGGTAGCTCTAGAATGAGGCCGATGTCTGGCACTGTTATCCCTCAAATACTGTTGAGCATACAAATTAGTCTGTTCAACAATCTCACGCAAAAATATATGCTCTATAAACAGTTCAAAGAAATGTATAGGCAAAGAATTATCAGTATTCGCTCTACACCGTGGGAGAGCAGTAAAGACTCTGGGGCAACCCATAGTTCAGGTCTTCCAATGGGAAACCTTTCAGCCCATCAGTATCCTCCTCTAAAACATGCACTTCATCCGCCCTGACAGTGGCTTCATCATAAGATGATTTCTCTTGGACAGAAGAGTCACTGCCTGAGTCTTGCACTTGCTCCTCTGCCTCAGATGCAGAGTCAGTCTCAAAATCATGGTCAGAAGAAGACTCAAAAAGCATACCAACAACCTGCTGAGCGGTCATCCTTTGGCTAGCCATGATCCTTCCTAATAAAAGTAACTTATCAAATACGTCAAACTAAGTAATAAACAAAGTGTGGCTCTGTCACAAAGACCTATATACTCAGAAACAATACCACCCACTTGCCTGAGACAGCTAGACTCACCAGCACCTACTCTGCACAGACACAGCAAGCACCAATGATATCCAATTAAAAAGGAAAAACAAAATAAAATTACACATAAGACAGCAGAATTCTCATCATGCGCAAATCTAAAGAGAATTTCACATGCAATAAAACATGAGCTAAATATGCTGCTATTGTTACACCATTTACAAAAGAGTCATTCTTGCATGGCAACTATATAATTTGGAGTAAATAATACATAAAAATATTTTCTTACCAAACACATGCAACTATGCAAACTTTGGGTCTACCACTGCCAAAATCCCAAGCAGGAGTCACAGCAAAGGAATCAAAAGCTATGAACTAGAGCAAAAGGGAGAAATAAAACATTATGATCACAAATGCAAATACTGCGCCAGGCAACAAAAAACACACCACCAAACATTTAGAATTTTTTCCTGCTTTCTAGTGGTTTTTTGCGGACCTTGGGCCAAAAGTAATGCCCTCCCGAAGGGGAGTTATCCTTGCACTAAGGACCACTTCCCAACATTGCCAACAGAAAGATCCTTTTGTGGCCTAGTGGTTTCTGACCCTTTTGGGGGCAGATGGGCCTAGAAAAGGCCGATCTGCCACAAGGGGGCAGAATTGGTCAAAATAATTGCCCGCTGAAGGGGAGCGACCTGTGCCCAAGGGGTCGCTCCCAACCCGCCAAAAAATCATCCCTGGAGGCCTAGCGGTTTCAGCACCCCTTGGGGGCAGATGGGAATAAAAAAAAGGCCAATCTGCCGCCAAGGGTTAGAAACATCCAAAATACTACAACCCCAAAGGGGAGCGACCCTTGCCCAAGAGGCCACTCCCCAAACAGATGAAATATGCTCAATTATTTATTTCCTGGTGTCTAGTGAATTCTGCCTCCCTTGAAAGCAGATTTAAATAAAAAGTGTGGCCAATCTGCCCCCATGAGGGACAGAAACTGCCAACATATATGCTCCCCAAAGGGGGTAGCTCCCCAAACAATGCATAAAATAAAAAGTTTAAAAATCCCTGGTGCCTACTGGGCATACCTGGTGCACAATCGCTGTGCAATCGTGGAGCAGGAATGCTCAAGAGGACATCGGAAGAAAGAAAAACCTCTTTTCTTTCATCCGATGCCTCTTTGTCTAAAGCCTCGCCGCACCTGTGAGAGAAACCTACCTTCTTTTCTGTCACTGCGCTGGAAGCAAATGCTTGGCGATGGGGATGACCTCTAATGATGTCAGCACACTGTGCGCGCTGATGTCATTAGATGCAGCAGGGAGAGGTTGGGGGTGACAGCGGAAGCGCTGCCACTGCCATCCCTGCTGCGGAGTGCTATCGCTTCCCCTGTGGATCAGTCCCAGGATGTAATGGTTACATCATCGGCACAGCAGTGCTGTAGCCGAGGATGTAACCATTACATCCAGGGCATAGAAGGTGTTCAAATTTCACATCCTTGCTTGTGTATGTTGGATGTTTGTCATTTTGGTCTTGTTTTACTTGTCTAGTTTTCTATACTGGTGTGGTACCCATTCGTAGTGTTTTCACTGTGTTACTCTCTGTGGGTACAAATACTTAACACATTGCCTCTAAGATAAGCCTGACTGCTCATGCCAAGCTGCCAAGGGGCGGGCAGATGTTATCTTATGAGTGTGACGCCCTTACACTGACTAGAGTGAGGGTCCCTACTTTGACAGGGTGTAAACTGACGGCCAACTAGAGACCCAATTCCTAACAGAAACATTGTGAAAAAATGTGGTATGCAGCCAGTACAAGGTATCCATAGTTGTTGTAAGTTATTTATGAACACCATACACTACATTGCTATGCTTTATTGTGCAAACCTGTCTGGTCTTATGTCCTGTATCGCACATGCATGCACCCATCATGATACACACATGAACTCACACCACACGTAAACGTATGTGTTAAAGTAAACTTGTGAATCATGGACTGTTTGTGACATCACTTACCCTATATTAGTTGGGTGTTGTACCATTCAGACACATCAGGGAGGAACCTCTCCTGTAGTCACACAGCTGTGGGAGAGAAGAGGTATAGGTCACAGCCCATGACAATCAAATTACAAAGCACAAATTGGGACAGAATGGAATTGTTGTATGTCATGTCTTATACAACCACATCAACCAAGTAAAAGAGCGCCTCTGCTGTAGTTGATTTATATGATGGAGAAATGTCTCCTTCAGTTGTCTTTTCGATTGGCCATATCCTGATTATCTGATGCCATCTTATAAGTTGTTGCCTTACATGTTGCAACGTAATGATAGGTGTTAGATACATGGGATCGAATTTGAGATTGAAACATGTTGGTGATTACATTCTGATGTGATACTTCAAACATAAACTCCTAGGAGCATCGATATGTTCAATCCAAACATGTTTTAATCCAACCTACCACCACTGAAATTGACTGTGGGCTGCAAGCAACAGCCCCAGTTTACTCATGGACCTCCTGGACCCCAGTCAACACTCAGACCATAACCAACATCATGGCCTCAACCCACTCAGGGGCACTAACCGACCCTTGCCCCCACCGCCTCTTCAACACCGGTGGAAGCACTATCAGCACAATTTGAACCAACATCATTAAGGCCTCCACTTCCTCTGCCTTCTTCGCTGACAGCTGGAAACATGCAGAGATCACCCCACTGCTCAAGAAGCCCTTGGCAGACCCCAAAGGTCTACAAAACTACAGACCCATCTACCTACTACCATACCGCGCCAAGGTAATCAAAAAAAGTCATCAACCAGTAGCTCACTGAATACCTAGAACAAAACCAAATACTGGACCACTCACAATCCGTTTTTTGAGCCAACCACAGTACGGTAACCGCTTTAGTTGCAGCTGTGGATGACATCAGAACCCTCCTTGACCAGGGAGAAACAGCATCACTAATCCTATTAGACCTCTCCCAGGCTTTTGACATGGTCTCACACCACACTCTCCTCCAGAGACTTCAAAACATCAGCATCCGACACAAACCCTCAAATGGAAAACCTCCTTTCTCCCAGGCCGCACACAAAGCATCTGCTTCCCGCCTTTAAGTACTGCTCCTAAAACCATCACCTGCAATGTACCCTAAGGATCAGCCCCACCCTCTTTAACCTCTACACGACTCCCCATTGCCAACATCATCAGATCCCACGGCATCACCATACTCTCCTACGCAGATGATACCCAACTGATCTTCTCCCTCACCAAGGACCCCCATAATACCAAAACCAACTTCCACAACACCATGAAGGACATGGCCACGTGAAAGAAGGATAGCTGCCTCAAACTCAACACCGACAAGACAGAAGTCCTGATCTTCAGAAAAAAATCCAGCATATGGGACCACAGCTGGTGGCCAGCTCAACTCTGACCTCCACCACCCCTTCAGCCCACACTCACAATCTCTGCATCACCATCGACAGCCAACTCTCAATGAAATGCCAAATCAGCTAAGTGGCCTCCTCCTGCTTCCACGTACTCTGGATGCTCTGCAGGACCTTCAAGTGGATGCCCCCCAGCGAAGAAAGACAGTCATGCACGCCCTGATCACCAGCCATCTAGACTACGACAATATCCTCGATACCGGTCTTCCTGCCCAGCCTCTTAAGAATCAACAGCCCAAACAGATCACAGTGGCCAGACTCATCCTGGACCTCCCCAGAAGCACCAGTGCCACCCCCCACCTCAGAGACCTTCATTGCCTTCCAGTCCAGAAGAGGTGCCAGTTCAAGATCCTCACGCTGGGTTTCAAGGCACTACATAATCAAGGACCAACATACATCAATCACTGATTGAAAATTCACACTCCCGCAAGACACCTTCGCTCTTCTGCCTTCAACCTTTCACACGTGCCCCACACTCACCACTTGCACAGCTGAAACTAAAGCATGGAACAGCTTTCCCATGCATCTCAGGACAGCATCCTCTCTAGCAGAGTTCAGGAAACAGCTAAAGACATGGCTTTTCAATAGAGACATGGATCCCCAGTGCCCAGAGACCCGCAAGGATGACAGTACTGCGCTTCATAAAAACCCTGTTTGATTGCCTGATTGATTGAACCAAGAACAGCTGCCAATAAAGGAAATCCTTGGGTTTACACTTAGGATATTTTATGATTGGCTGGACCAATGTCTTTATGATTAGTTATGGCCACCATCCTGTAGTGTAGTGTTTTCCCTTTGCCCTGAAAAAGGAATGGGGCAACGCCCTGTTATACCAGTTGTGTGATATAGGACATATTCACACGTCCCTATGATTGTGGCAGGTTGGCCGTTGCAAACATGGGGCTAATCTATTTTGTTGCCCTGGCACACCTTGCCTATTATTAGTGCCAGCTGGAACAGCTCACCTCAAGTAGTAAATTAGAGGGACATGTTGTTTCTGGGCCCATCAAATTCAGATCTGGCAATCTCCATACCTTGACTAACCACGTGTATTAACACTGTTGCCTATATCATCAGGGCATGGCACACCAAAGCATAATACAAGGAATTCACTCCCCTGTAGTCCTTAGCTCTGACACTAACAAATGATCCATGCATACCATTATCTATGGAGCCCGGAGCATGAGTCCAATTCGAATGCCTGAGAATGAGTCAGATGGATATATACCCAGATGATGGTTTCTTAACCATGTCTCAATTCAAGGAGAAGTAGGAGCACCGGAAATGTTTCTAAATTTTTGACTAAATCTCACTATTGGAGTATTTAACACATTGCACCTTGTGGAACCCCACACCTGGAACCTCTCACCTACATGATCACAACTACTTCTAATTGAGAGATTGTTTCTCACTTATATGACATATTCTTGACTTGTAGGACCCAAAGTGCAGCTGCAGCTAGGTGGGAGAGTGACTTATGTACTCAGTTAACAGACAAATAGTGCAATTCACAAAGCAAAGGTGTTCCTTGAATAGTCAACATTGCCTATTTCACTCTAAATTATTTGACAAGATGTATTACACCCCAGCAGGATTACTGTCCTTGGGATAGATTCGGACCCTAGGACCTGCTGCCTTTTATTTTATAAGATCTTTTAACACAACGGCACTTCTACTGTCCAAATGAATTGTAGCAATGTGGTGGGGCAGACCCACCCAAAGCCCACGACAAAGAGATGACTATCAAAGTAGGGGGCTTATTTACAAGGATCCTGCGCCACCGGTGGGTCACTTTTTGAGACACACCAGCTGTGCATTCTGCAGGCCCATATCTAGAGGGCCATGCAAAGCCACTTTGCATGGCTTTTCATGGCCTTGTAGATATGGTGTAAGGCAATGCAGTGCAAGTTGCTGAGTTGTCTTACACTGCATCATAGAGGCATTCCATAGGCATTGTGGTAGGTTTTCCCACACAACACTCAATGATTTTGATGCATTCCCTGATTTACAAGGCATTGTAATAAGGAGAAATATATTTATTTCTCCTAGTTTTTTCCTCTTTCTATGTGTGCTGCATTTTGAAGCACATATAGGAAGAAGAAAAAGCCTCGATGAGTTATTTTTGTGCATGAAGGCCCTTCCTACACAGGAACAATCCTGTCTTGATGCAAGGTAACTGCATTGGCGCTTGGCAGCCCATTGTACGTCAGTGCAGGGGTAGAGGATAGAAATGTGCCATATCTTAAAGATACGTCACATTTCTTTCCTTTCCCTGTGGTGCAGGGCAGCACAGCAAGGTCACTTGCTGCGCTGCCCTGAGTCACCGGGCTTATACATAAGCCCCCTAGTTTATTGCAATGACGCCTGAGATACATATGTTTTACTACTTTCACAGATTTCCCGCCCTAAAGATATCTGGGACCGTTCTCAAAGATTATTTATCTACAAAATGATACACAAATGGCTCATCACGCACAAGGTGCGGAATACAGAAAAATCGGATGAGACAGGGCTTGATGACAAGTCATGAAGGTTGTGTTCCAGTGACGGTGCTAAAGATGGGGAGCGATGGTCATGAAGGCAATGGTTGGATGATATAGGGGGTTATTCCAACTTTGGAGGAAGTGGTAATCCGTCCCAAAAGTGACGGTAAAGTGACGGATATATCACCAGCCGTATTACGAGTCCATTATATCCTATGGAACTCGTAATACGGCTGGTGGTAAATCCGTCACATTTGGGACGGATTACCACCTCCTCCAAAGTTGGAATAACCCCCATAATGTGCTCTGATGTAGGACTGCAGGTTTGGACTTGAGGTGACTGATATGGATGTCATTCCTGCTTCGTCCAACATTTTAGTCCCTCAACAACAACTAAGCTGTTTATTTGCGGCTTTTCAAATCACACACTTTCCAACCATAGTCAAATAAGGGCTAGATGAGATCTAATGTATAGAGCTACTGAGTTCAAAACTGGGAACGGAGGTTCTAGGTTTAGCGACGTATCAACATCGTTTGATTCTTTCTGGGCAGTGCCCAATTTAACCATACTTAAAAAATGAAGCTGGCCCTGTGTATTGTAACCTGGCGCTCGTGTAAAACGCTCTAATGCCCTTGGAGCAATTCACGCTCTATAAAACTACAGCAATAGATAGATAGATAGATAGATAGATAGATAGATAGATAGATAGATAGATAGATAGATAGATAGATAGATAGATAGATAGATAGATAAGTGTTCTGCTATTGGAAATCGTGAAAGCTGTCTCAGATATCATCGGACAAAAATACCAATAATTCAATTTCGTGAGCTGTTGCTGTTTGATGAAGTGTGAATGGACAGGAGCTTTTGAGCATGTGGAGAAAAATATTTTTCTTTTAGGGAACTTTTGGAGCTCTGAAATAGAACTCTCACCGCCGCTGTCGTATTGCTCTCGTGTCATTACAAATTCTGAGTGTTCTTTTTGAGAAATTAGCACTGTGATCTTGGAGAAAATTGGATGACCATCCATATTGTAGTGACGTACTGCCATTAAAGGGGCACTGGAGCACTTAGTAGTCAATGGCGGCGCATCTGTCAAACTCAGCCTAGTTAAACGCCGAATTAGTACCACATTTGTATAATCATCACAGCGTTCTAAGCGGTGTGCACTATTTGTCACACAATGCTCAGTCTTCCTAGGCAATGGCATGACACAGGATTAATCTTCAAGTGCATTAAAAAACACTTTAGGAAAAAAAATACCACGCAATAATCAGATTATGGCACACTCTGCGTGGCACCTGTGGATAGAGGGAGGGATTGAGTCTCTACCGCTGTCATGGTGCCACTTTCATAAATAACACAAATCAATTATGACAGCAGACACTGTACAAATTAGAAAAAAATAATAAATAAATGCTGGCCACCTCTACCAGAAACCAATGGTTTGGTACCTTAAAAACAGTCTATTATGGATTAAACATCTCCTGTGCCCGTGTCATTTTTTCCTATTGGGGTTTAATGATTTAAAGCAGTGCTAAACGCTTTGCTTTATGTCATAGAAACCATTTTTTCTGAGAAAAAAACTGCTTTTAGAGGAACGATTTCTACTACAAATTTTGCTAAAAGACTTATGATATTATTTTTAACCTTCTGCTGGCTGGTGGTTAAATCACAAAGCATGCAGTCCAGGCTGCCTTCACATAACACATCAGAGATTCCTCTGGCAGACAGCTACAGACAGCGAGGGAATTGTAATCTTTTCAGAAACAACACTCCTTCTAGGATGGGGAGTGAGAGAGAAAGCTATGAAGAAGCGATTTCCTGTAATTGTGTTGTGTCAAGGCCATTTACAGTCTGAAGGTGACACGTTTGCGGGCCATCGATGCATTTTATGGTTCAGAAATGGCCTAGTTTTCCTTAAAACCAGAGGAAACAGTGAACCTTTAATGCATTTATTTTGCCTCATCTTTGTTGCGGCTTATGCTGGTCCAAAATTCACTTTGAAGTTTACTGTTAGTAGATCAATGAACAAGGTATTTTCTTTTTCCTTTGTTCTAGTTTAATTGTTTTTTTAATTATTGCCGTGTCTTCTCACACTGTAAATTCCACCAGTATGCATATTTATTAGCACCCTATAGTGTAGTATAGTGTTTTATCATAAAAGGAGACATTGTTATTATAGGAGGTTTCTGCATTCCGTTAGGGGCACATACGTGTGTATGTACTTTGTGTGGTTTACCTTCCAGATTTCATTCTCTATGTATGTTTTGCTCTAGGTCTGTCTGTAAAGCAGTCTTATAGTTAATGTTGGTATTAGTATTTGTATAACATAGTTATGCAACTTGTATGACTTAGTAGTGTTTTCGACAGTCTGGAATGTGCCCTTCTGAACACTACTTGCATATTCAGAACCAGAGATGCAGTAGCCAGGCTTCATTACTTCCGGTCTGTTTGAGCATGCAAATGCCTTAAGTAGTGTTTAGTGGCATTCTGTCTAGTTAGATAGCCACTATGCAGCTCTATCATGGAAACCGCTGGATGTGTTTTTTTTTACCCTTCACCATATTGCCATTTAGAGACATATCATGTAGTTGCTTGTCTCATTCCTCTAGAGCAGAAGTCTTCAAACTGGGGGGTAGGGCCCCCTGGGGGGGCCTCAAGTGATCCAGGGGGACCCCAGACACTGGCCAAAAGAAGCATTATACAGACAACAGGCCTTTGTTTAAGGAGAAGCATGTTATTGCATTTTTAAAAGGGCAATAGTAATTAACTGTAATGTTTAAATAGGTATAGACATATGTAAACATTGTCATCTTTATAAAATAATTGTGAAAAATTCTGAGGGGGGGCAATGATTTTTATTTTCAACTGGGGGGGGGGTGCAGCATTTAAAAGTTTGGGGACCACTGCTCTAGAGTGAATTGTTGCCTACTGCTTGGCTGTGTATGTTGGGTAGTGTTGGCAAGCAGCATCACATAGACAACAATATACAGACTTGTGGTGTTTTTGTGTTGAAGGTTCTAGATGCACCTAGCAGACTTATGAATCCAGTTGCCTCTGTGATGGATGGTAGAGTTAGGATCGTGTTGGACTGTTGGAGGGTATTATTTGGGCATCGATTTGACATGTTGCAGTGACAGTATCAGAGGATGCAATTAGACTGTCTGTTGTATTCTAGGGGAATTATGGGCTTGTTTGCACTCTGACAAATCGAACAAAATATTGAAATACAAACAAATAAAATGCTCATTTATAATATTTTGATGATCCCAGAGCACCAGACATGTTAATGACCCTATCTGCTATATTCCCAAATACCACGAAATTACCCAAGGCCTACTCAGCCACCTCATATTGTAACAGACCTCAGTGCATAATGTATCATATGTATATATTTATGTATCTAACATGTCTAACATCGTTGTCTCTACATTTGATTATCAATAAATGTTGCCTCTCGACTCTCTTCCTCAAATCGTTGCTATGTACCTATTATTCGTGATAGAGAATATTCAACTAGACAAATACATAGAACAGGAAATGACCTAAAAGATCACACTGTCAGAATGCCAAAACAACAAATTAAAAGAGCCATATTCAGTTAGAAATATTGTTGGCCTTTCAGAAATATGATAGACTGTTCCGAGACAGATCCCCCACTGCCCCTTCGAGCATTGGCCAACCTTTGCCCTTGAAGTCAGCTGAATTTGCTGAATTATTCATCAGCTGCAACTTTACAGCAGTAATTGTTATTTCTGCTAATCAGCATCTCTGTGGACCTGCAACATGGGCTGATTTAGCAATTTTCTTGAGGGAGCCAAGACGGGAATGCAGGGCATGGGATGATCGGCCTTGGAGAATCTGAAGAATTAAATTTCGATCTATTAAGAAGTAATGAAGGTTTGAAGCAGAAAGTCGAACTGGAATTGTCTGATAGTATCATACTGTGCCGTCGCATAGTTTTATGTTCTTCCTTCGAGAGCACATTGGAGAAATTAAAATGCCGCTGTAGGCATATATCTTATCATGCTCAATTTGTTAATAGCCTTCCTCTAAGAATAAAATCAACAAAAATTATGGCCCTCGACAGGCGTATAAAAAGCGCCATGGTGGGCTCGCACGCGCCTGTAGTTGTGAATCAATACTCTCACGCGCTGTTTAGCAATGGAGCCTGCATCTGTCCATTTCCAAGCACTTTAAATTTAGGGCCCTCCCTCTCCTTTTTAAGCCTGTTTTAAGCCCTTGTTTCATTTGGCTGTGTTCTGACTATCCAGACCAGTGGGCACAAATGATGTGTAAGTGTGTGCAGAAAAAGCTGCCAGCTGGAGCGTGGCTAGGCCTGCAGCAGCTGCCAATCTCCTGGCTGTGACAATGACTAATTCCAGATTAATTGTAGCGCCGATTTGTCATGTTTGCTTTCAAAGGCTCTACCTCTCAGCGCTCGTGATGTCTACTCGCGTCCGGGACCCGCGCCCTTTGTGATAAACTGGGTTCTATTTTTCTTTTTACCAATTGTGCCGGAAAAGCAGCGTTCAGGGTCATTCTTTGGCACACAATGGTAACTGCGCAACTTTCAGGGATGGCGGGCGTCTGCCACCCTGCAGCCGACGAGGCCTCTTGTTTGGCCTCGTGTTTTGTCTATTGTTATGAAGATGACTCTCTGCGGAAAATTATTTACTACATAAACTGCTATGTTAATGCACCTCTTCTGGACGGTTCCTAGCCCAAGCCCCTTTGGCTATCTGTTACGTTGATTAATTGAATCTTGATAAACGATGGGCTCATCTGCGCAGCATACCGATATTGAACGTAAGAGAGACAGGGCATGTGTAATGGCGCACTAACAATAATCTGACCTTTTCAGTGCGCCCTAAACGGAAACACGGATCTCTACGTGCCCTTCAATCGGAATAATGCGGTCGCCATCACTGTGGTGTGTATGTGGCAGCAGGGAGTGCCATTTGCCACGTTTCGGAAGAAAATACGTGACTGTGGTATTAGCTCCTTTCACATGGATAAACAGACGCACAGGGAGGTTAAATGACTTTCTCTGGGCCTCAATTAGTGACAGGCAGAATCAGCTGACAGACGCCACTAGAGTTTGCGCTCTTTTGAAGCAGCCTCTCGAGGCAAGCCAACCAATAGTCCAACAGGCGCAGCGGCACCGGACCCCAGGGGCGCTCTCTGGACCCCAATTATGCCTGTCTTTTTTCACCAGGAAATTGAGTGTGGTAGGAGGGCAACTTTCCGTGCCTGGTTGAGGGCTCACGGCAACCTCGCTATGCCACTGAGAGTCTCGCCATGCCGGCACATTTTAAACAAGACCTACGCGTGTTTATAGGGACCACGCGCTCCTAAAATTCAGTACACACTTTTGCTTCTTTCATTTTGAAGACTGCGTATAAAAAATGATATCGCCATGCAGATTATCTAAGCATCAGCCAATGAAAGCCGTTAGAGTGCAGAAAAGTATTCACTGTAACACCCCTTCCACTTTTGGCTGTGTATATGGTTTAGTAAGAAGGTCTGGTAAGAAGCCACAGCTGGTTGTATCAACGAAGGAATGCGTTTTTTTTTTTTTTTTTTTTTTACAGTTCCACAAAAAAATCACAATTTTAGTCGAACTGACCGACCGTTATAATCACAGAGTAGCCTGAGCAAAGAATCTTTCAGGTGTGCGTTGTCTAATGGAGCATTTCTCAGCCATGCGATTGCAAGTGCATTATAAAATGGTGCGATCGGCTCCTACTGCGGTGTAGGCCATCTGCAGAAGAAATACTGTTAGGGAAGCTGACATTGAACTCAACATTTGCCCTTGACCTAGACATAAAATTGATCGAATGATAATGTTGACTGAAGCCAATTGTTGGATCTAAGCAGATGGTTAGTAGCTGAACTATGAATCTTGTCTGTCTACATTGAGACCAGCCCAGTGCTGCACAGTTTGTTGACCAGGTTCTCACCTCCAACCTAGGCCTGTCGGTAGTTGACAAACAGTTGAAAGTTCTAAGGGCTGGGGACAAATTGCGAGACCCCATAAAATCAATAAGCACTTCTCCAATGCGTTTTACGCAGATTAAGGCTCATACTAGCACATGGAAGCATGCTCATGTACCTCCACTTTGACAATTACAAAAAAAGAGATCTTTTCTGTGGTTAGTTTAGTCAGTCCCATACTATAATATTCAGAGCTGAAATATTTACCTTCACTTCCATCGACTATCAGGATATCAACTTCATGTTCAGGAAAATTTGGTTTCACTGTTTTTAACTCCACCTATTCTTACCTTAGGAAGTACGTATTTTTTAACTAAACTGAAAATTTATTGGTAGGTTGAAATCTTTGTAGTTGATAATATTATTACAGGTCAATATCCTGATCTTTATATTATGGTTTTAGTATTGATTATTTTTCTGGATCATATTGGGCCTTATTGCATTAAATTTACCACATGATGATTGAAGTGGCACATTTTCTCCCTCGGTTTCTGTGCAGAGAGGAATTATATACTGAAACCTCTCTCCACCTGCATGAGTGGTAAAAAGTGCAAGGCAGGCCACTTGGCCACGTGATCAGCCAGCTACCTTGCTCAGAATATTATCAGAAAAAAAATATCACCATCCTCAGAGTGGTACTATATCTCTCTCACCGGCGGTAGTGCAATACAAAAAGTTATCACAGTTTCAGTGGTGAAAGATGGTGGACACTATTGTGTAGGGAGGTGGGTGTCAAACTCTCTGGATGAAAAAGGAAGCTGGCTGCTACGTCATTGGAAGCAACCCTACCTTACTGCCACCTTTAATATCTCCCATGCATGCAACCAGGGCAACTCACTTCCTCCACTGCAGGAGGCTTCGATGTATGCATAGTGAATGGAGTCATGTTAATGGAAGCAGAGAGGAACTGTTGGGGTATGCCTTTTCCCGGGGAGCCTGATCCAAGGCATACAGATTTAGGCAAGGTGTTTCTACTTGGCTTAGGGTGCTGCTTTTCGCTCAGTGCAACATTGTTACACATTTGTTGTGTATGGCTTCCACAGGAATCCTCTATTATATACTCCAGATTCTAATAAGTAATTCACTGCTGTGACATAGCAATAATTGAGAACAAAACTCATTACCCACAGTTGCTACATCATAAAAGTCTTCCAGGTCAGGCTGACAGGACTCTTTGAGTGGCTGCCGCATAGCATGGCTTGTAAACTTCAAATTAATTTATAAAGCACTACTGCAGGATGGGGAAGGAAGGCAGGGAAGGTGGAAGGCATTGGTCAAGGATGGCAGGTGAGGTATTTTTGCACATTTGGGACAGGAAAGAGAAGTCATAGTATGTATGGTTCCCCTATTCCTCCTTTGCCTGAGCCTTGCAGTTATACGCCGGTGCAGCAGTGGTGCTGTAACAATCTTCAGACTGAGAGTGCGGCCATCAATGTTACATGACTGAAGACATTGAGATTATGAAAAATTCAAGCATTTCACAAACAAGAATAGGAAATCAGACAAGCCCATTTAGCAGCAGAGTGGTGGTAAAGGTATTATGTCACCAGTGGTGTATTTTGAAGTGCACTGTCGCAAATATTTTACACAAGCATGACACAGAAGCACACTGTCTTTTACAGACAGCACATTTGCCATTGAAAAGGTCGCAAAATTTGCACCATTATGTAGTTACTGATAAAACTGCATACTTCACAAACAATAATGCATTGAAATCGAATTTCTGCAAATATTTATTATGTGCACATTACCAAGTAAATTGTCTTGATTTGTTTTGATCCAATTAAAATCTTTGTTGCTATCACATGTTAGAAATACAAAAATGATCTTCATGTGCTTCCTTAACTGCTAGTGTTTTTTGAAATACAAGTACATTTCATTTACAGGTATTTCAATTTTGTTGTGCGTTAGAAAAAAACTGACATCTTACAGCCTTTCATTTCAGTGCCTCAAAAAGATTGTCAGATAGTTCACTTTATAAAATCCGCTAACCTTTTAGTCAGAGAAAGAGAAGTAAATACCATTCTCGAGTTTAAGAGAATAAGAAGCAATTTGTCAAAAGACATAGCCTGACATTTGATCTCTTTCTTTGAATGCGCAGAAAATGTGACAATATGAAAACAAAACTTAAAGGCACTTTATTGCTCCTTCACCTATCAAACTCCAGTATAGTTATTTTGGGGTGCTGTGGCACCACACCCCAACAATCCTTGCTTTAGTGCCTATCAGGGGTAGATGATTTTGGTAACCATATATAGCATAACATTATAGATGGGGAAGCACAAAAATCCAAATGGGTTGCCAGGACCCTTCCCTGGGGAAACAGGTCCAAAATTAATAACCAGTTATCTTACCTCTGTGACGGATGTAATTGAAACAGAGATAGGGAGGGTAGAAGCCAGTCTGGGCCCAATTTCAAGGAAGCCTGGTCTGTGAGATAAAGTAGAAGTAAAACTCCCTGTGAAGCCCCTTTGGCCACAATTAGGAACCCATGTGTTGTCTTAGAGCAGGAGTATCCAATCAAGTCGATTGTTTCAGTAATCACTGATAGCCCTCCTCTAAAAAAGAAAACAACAAGGCCCTCAAAACATTGAAAATCCCTCCACAGGTTCAGTATTATCACACCCCAAGATATCAGCTTCCCCTGGGAAGGATATAGTAGTCCCAAAGAGGAGAAAAGGCAGGCCTCAGACAAAAATGACGAAGAGGGCTGTGAGTGAATGCGCTGTGAATGAGACGTCATCCATCATTCCCTGTGACCAATTTAACCAGATTGATTTAAAAAAAAAAGATATTAGGCAGTTGTGCTCACTAGTCCTACAAAAAGTGGAACTTTTGGAAGGTAAAGTAAACAATATCATAGCTACTGGGAAACTTTCAGCTCCTTTATCCTCAATGGGAGATAACAATCTGCCTGAAACTCGTAAATCCACATGTCCCCCTCTTCCGACTATTTCTATATGCTATAAAGGAGGCTCTAATAAAGGGCATCAACAATCCGCTAGAGTTTCAAGACCCATAATTAAAGGACATAAAATAAAATCACCTTGTCAACAAAGGGCTAACAACTTCACGGCCCGTAAGGACCCTGAACAGGCTTTGCAGTTGACAGTTCCTAATACTCAGCCCCCCACCCATGGATTCACCCACCATGTGCACCTTATATTCTGATCCTGTAAAATGTACCCAGAATAGGTGCTTTCCACCCATAATCCGACCTTTCTTTATGTATTGGGTTAGGAAACATTCGGGTTGGAGTTCAGATCTCATTGGAGAAATTTTAACTGTAAGAGGGGTCCCCTGGATAGGCCCCTCTAGCAAAGTTTCTTCAGGGGATTGTATTCTTATTAATTTTAGGAACCTGCAGTTAGTTGCCACTTTGCATCACTGCCTCTCTACATCAATATTAGATCTTGGAACTATCAGGGTAAGATGGCTGGCATATTTTATTTCTTATATGGCACAGCAGCCTAGCTTTAGCAAATCTGTCATACAGAAACCCTGCCCCTCCTTTCAGCATAGACCCTCTGATTGTCTAATTCTCCCAGTCAACAGCTCCGAGTCTATGCACTCTCTGGAGAAATTGGATTGACCATCAACTGTTGGGAACATATCTGAGGGAGGTCAGGAGGTAGATACATTCATTGCCACAAACTCTAACCTTTCTAGCTCCATTAGCATTCCCTCTGTCACGGTTTCTGAGATTAACTCATGGAATGTGGCAGGTTTGAGGAACAAGCTGGATAATCCAGATTGGCTAACGTTTGTGGGCCAACATTCAGTTATTTGCTGTCAGGAAACCTGGCTCTTAGACTCACCTTATATTAATGGCTTTACTACCTACTTTGTTCCGCCATTAAATCAAGTTCGGGAAGGGCTATGGGAGGCTTGGTCACATTCATATCTGTATCTTTAAAAGAAGTAGCCACAAGTGTCATTGACATAACTCCATATTAACTGGTATTCCTCCTTACATTGCCTCACCCACAAGATGATTTTGCTGATTAATTACTATAATGACATCTTTGACCAGTCAGACACCAGTGTGATCGATTGTTTTGAAGTTAAGGTTCATAGTACCCTGAACAGAAGCAAGAAGGTCACAATGATCATTTGGGTCGGTGATTTTAATGCTCACTTATGTGATCCGGAATTATTAGATTGTTATGGTATCACTGATGAATATGACTGCCCAATGCAGCACTTTAAACATTCCTTTTATGGGAACCCATTAAACCGATTGATGGCCACTAATTTGTTGATATTTCCAATTCCGGAAGTCAAGGGGATTCTCAAGTTTATAAGGGGCAGTGCTCAATCGACTGTTGACTTTATAGTTTATTCTAAAGATCTTACCCCTTTTGTAGGAATGTTCAGGGTGATTCCAAACTGTATGAGCGATCATAATCCTTTAGTTTTAGAATTTAGTCTAGGTGGGGACAAGGGCCTTGATGGCGAGATACAGCAGCCAGTGTTGAGTTTAAACAGGCACACAGGTATGATAACCAAATGGGGCAAGATAGATAAACACAACTTTTATACAGATTTGATGAAGAATAAGAAAGAGGAGATCATAACTGCCTTAGGTGACCACGCTCCTGCACACATTTTGGAGGCCTACTCTGCTTTAACAAGTTATATGGCTGACAAATTACAGCAGTCAAGCACCAACAGGAATAGAAACCCTCGTTGGTTTAATCATGCGTGTACATCTGCCCTTAAAGATCTAAAGAAGTTTATTAACTCTGTCCCACGCAACTAATCTGATATTAACCTTTTCAATGCGGGCGTCGGCCGCTGGCCGACGCCCGCACTACCTCCCTGGTGCGGGTCACGACCAGTGGCCGACACCAGGGAGGGGGTTACGCACCCGAGGATTTATTTATTTATTCAATTTTTTAGTCCCAGGGAGACACGAAAGCTTTTGAGAAGTTGAGAACAGTTGAAAAGGCCTTGTAAGAAAGGGGAGAGGCTCCCCTTTCTTACGAGGCCTTCCTGAAACTGTTTCCTGGCCCCCGATCGCAGCTATGATCGGGGGCCAGGAAACAGTTTCAGGAAGGCCTCGTAAGAAAGGGGAGACTCTCCCCTTTCTTACGAGGCTTTCTGAAAGTGTTGCGATCGGGGGCCATGAAACACCACAAGACGCCAGGGATTTCACTTGGGGGGGTCGGCCCCTTCAGAAAACGGGCCACCCCCCCCCCCGGGGCATATTTTTTTTTAAAAAAAGGTAGGTGCCCCCTGGGCTGGGGGGCGCGATCGCGCTCCCCCCAGGGGCAAAATTTATTAAAAAAAATAATAATAAATAAATGGACAGGGGGTTGCCCGTGGGCAGGGCGACCCCCTGTGGGGGGAATTTTTTGTTGTTGTTGTAGGGTTTCCCCGGGGGCCATTTTGGCCCCCAAGGAAACCATACAACAAAAAAAAAATAGATCTATATATATATATATATATATATATATATATATATATATATATACATATATATATATATATATATAGATCTATATATGTAGATATATCTATGTACATGGATATATCTATAGATAGATCTATAGATATATGTTGGACCTGGCTTTTTGACGGGGACATCCCCAAACTTTTTGCCTCCTTCCTCCTATTTTTTTCTGACCTGTTGTTGTTGGCTTTTGACCTCTGGGCACTTTACCACTGCTAACCAGTGCTAAAGTGCATATGCTCTCTGTGTAAATTGTACTACTGATTGGTTGATCCATGATTGACTATTTAATTTACTTGTAAGTCCCTGGTAGAGTGCACTACATGTGCCTAGGGCAGGTAGATTAAATGCTACTAGTGGGCCTGCAGCACTGGTTGTGCCACCCACCTCAGTAGCCCCTTAACCTTGTCTCAGGCCTGCCATTGCCAGGCCTGTGTGTGGAGTTTCACTGCCACTTCGACTTGGCATTTAAAGGTACTTGCCAAGCCTAGAACTCCCCTTTTTCTATACATAAGTCACCCCTAATGTGTGCCCTAGGTAACCCCTAGAGCAGGGTGCTGTGTGGGTAAAAGGCAGGACATGTACTTGTGTGGTTATATGTCCTGGTAGTGTAAAACTCCTAAATTCGTTTTTACACTACTGTGAGGCCTGCTCCCTTTATAGGCTAACATTGGGGCTGCTCTCATACATTGTTGAAGTGGCAGCTGCTGATCTGAAAGGAGCAGGAAGGTCATATTTAGTATGGCCAGAATGGTAATATAAAATCCTGCTGACTGGTGAAGTCGGATTTAATATTACTAATCTAGAAATGCCACTTTTAGAAAGTGAGCATTTCTTTGCACTAAAACCTTGTTGTGCCCTTCAATCCACGTCTGGCTAGGTTTAGTTGACAGCTCCTTGTGCCTTCACTCAGACACACCCCAAACACAGGGTACTCAGCCTCACTTGCATACATCTGCATTTTGAATGGGTCTTCCTGGGCTGGGAGGGTGGAGGGCCTGCCCTCACACAAATGGACTGCCACACCCCCTACTGGGACTCTGGCAGACAGGATTGAACTGAAAGGGGGCTTGGTGCATTTCTTAGACACTCTTTGAAGTCACCCCCACTTCAAAGGCACAACTTAGTATAAAACAGGGCCTCTGCCCTACCTCATCAGACACTTGCTGGAGAAGAAACCTGAACCAGAAACTACATCCTGCCAAGAAGAACTGCCTGGCTGCTCAAATGACTCACCTGTCTGCTTTTCTACAAAGGACTGCTGCCTTGCTGTTGGCCTGCTGCCTTGCTGAACTGCCTGGCTGCTCAAAGGACTCACCTGTCTGCTTTTCTACAAAGGACTGCTGCCTTGCTGTTGGCCTGCTGCCTTGCTGAACTCTTGTCTGGCTGTAAAAGTGCTCTCCAAGGGCTTGGATAGAGCTTGCCTCCTGTTCCCTGAAGTCTTAGGACCAAAAAGACTTCTCTCTTCCTCTTGGACGCTCCGTGCGCCGAACTTTTCGACGCACAGCTTGTTCCGCGGCAAGAAACACGCCGCACACCGACGCTGATCAATGCGACGCCTTCGGGACGACCGAAACTTTGACGCACGGCCTCGCAAGGACAACTCCGCCCGACTTCCCGGGAGAAATCGACGCGACGCCTGCTGTGAGATCGAAACTTTGACGCACGGCCTCGCAAGGACAACGCCGCCCGACTTCCCAGGAGAAATCGACGCGACGCCTGCCGTGAAATCAAAACTTTGACGCACGGCCTCGCAAGGACAACGCCGCCCGACTCCGCCGGAGAAATCGACGCGACGCCTGCCGTGAGATCAAAACTTTGACGCACGACCTCGCAAGGACAACGCCACCCGACTCCGCAGGAGAAATCAACGCGACGCCTGCCGTGAGATCGAAACTTCGACGCACAGCCCCGCAGAAAGACGCGCAGCCGGAAAACAAGCAGGAAAATCCACGCACAGACCCGGGACATCTGGTACTCCCCGCAAACCACAGTGAGAGACTGTCCGTGCGCCGGAAAACGACGCACGACTCCCCGCGTGGAAAATAACGACGCAAGTCCGTGTGTGCTGAGGAGAAATCGACGCACACACCAGTTTTCCATGTACCTCTTCTCCTGTGGCCCTCTGAGGAGATTTTTCACCAGAAACCAGGTACCTTGTGTTTGAAAGAGACTTTGTTTACTTTCTAAAGACTTAAGACACGTTATATCACTCTTCAGTGATATCTTTACAAATTCGTATTGCAACTTTGATCGTTTTGACCTGAAGATACCCAGATAAATATTATATATTTTTCTAAACACTGTGTGGTGTATTTTTGTGGTGTTATGCTATGGTGTTGTATGATTTATTGCACAAATGCTTTACACATTGCCTTCTAAGTTAAGCCTGACTGCTCGTGCCAAGCTACCGGAGGGTGAGCACAGGCTGATTTTGGATTGTGTGTGACTTACCCTGACTAGAGTGAGGGTTCTTGCTTGGACAGAGGGCAACCTGACTGCCAACCAAAAATCCCATTTCCAACATTGGTGATCAGCGGTGAGGATTGGACTTGTGTTTGTGCAGTGACATACAGTAGCTAAGTATTTCACTACCTACCCACAGTTGAAGGTCAACTTGATTTTTCATCTTTTTTGGCTTTTGATTCTCTGATGTCCTCCTGGATATACTATTGATATTTTGGACTTTGGATTTTGGTTTTTGCTGGTAAGATCTTATCAGAATGGAATTGTGAACCTACTCATTCTTTGTTCGTACTGACCACCTCACTAAGGCTGACCTAAGGAAGCTTTGCAGAAAATGGGGCCTTCCTGTAGCAAGGAGATTACTAAGGCGGAGATGCTACATAACTACATAGTCTGGGGGGAGGAAAGATGGGCAGAGAGAGAGGCAGCAAGAAACCAAATGACTAAGTACCCCTCAGATGAGGAGGAGGACTACGCACATGAGGAGGAAGACTGCTCACATGAGGAGGAAGACTACTCAGATGAGGAAAGAGACCCAGAGATAGATGAATGGCTCCGAAGTCAAAGGCGACAGGAGCAACAATTAGAGGAGTATGTTGCAGAGGTTGAGGCAAAAAGACTCTTAGCCCTGGAAGAAGAAAATATTGCAGCTCAAGAGCTGAGCTGTAAAGAGCTGAAACTGGAGGCCGGAAGGGCTGAGTCCAGTTCAGATGGTGGCAGCAAAAATCTTGCATCTAGTACTGCTGAAGAAGGGCACAAGCCCAAAGAGGTGGTGCCCAACTTGAAGAAGGGAGTTGACACACCCCAGGCGGTTCAAAGGTATGAGGTAGTTCCCGTTATGCACAGGGTCCCTGAGAAGGAATGGGGAACTGGCACAGGGAGTCATATTCCTACTGGGGGGAGGGACACTTTACTGACTCTAGCAGAGAGTGACAGAGAAAAGGGTTCCCCCCTGGTGGACGTCCTGGATATAGAGTGTAGAGACATCCCAGAAGAGTATGGGTTGAGTGTCAGGGACAGACAGATACTGTCTCACCAGTCTCAGGAGGGTGAGGTAGAGTGCTTTTCCAAGGTTGAGTTACTGGGTTGTTGGGTGAAGGGTACTGTTGTTAATACATGTGAAGGGCAGAATGATGTAATTGCTGGAGAGCATATGTCTGGTCCTTATTTTCCAGAGCTACGCCAACACCAGGTGGAGTGTGAGTTCTCTGACCCCAGGGAACTTACAATGGAGGCAGACTTCTGGGTGAGTACCAGAGAGTCTGAAGAGGCATTTGGGGGTGCTCCTGAAGGGAGTGGTCTAGGTGGTTCCCAACCGAGTGAGGTGGGAAAGGATTGTAGTGTCCCAGGTTGGTCCCAGGTCCTAGAGGGTTCCATGAGGGAACACCAGGAGGGAAGCCTAGCCTGTACCGTAGGGCCACCTTTTGAGGGAAGCCCGCAGTGTCAGAAGAACTTGGGGGGGGGTGACTGTAGCCAGCATCCCAACAGTTCTGGTGTCTGGCAGTACCCCTCCTAGTGAGGGGGTGCAGAAGTCCAGACATAGGGTTGAGAGGGGGTTGCAGACCCCAGTGGAGGACCTTGAGAGTCAGGGGACAGCTCTGAGAGCAGAGCCCCCCAGGAATGACCCAGGTGGAACCGTTTCTGGTTTGGGGGAAACCCAGACTCTGCCGGATGGGCAGAGGTCGGGAGACCTGCGCCAACCAGACTCTTGTGTGGCCCTTGGGGACGGTGTGTCCCTTGTGGGGGGTGAGAGTACCCCCCAGGAAGTCCTGGCATGCCAGGAAAAGATTCAACCTCAGGGTGGTGACTCTGGGTTGGATACCCAGGTTCAGAGGTTAAACTCTGACCTGGTGGGAGGTAGATGTGCCTCCCAAGAAGTCCTGCTGTGCCAGGCAATTGTCCAACCTCAGGGTGTTGACTCTGGGTTGGATGACCAGGTTCAGAGGTTAAACTCTGACCTGGTGGAGGGTAGGTGTGCCCCCCAGAAAGTCCTGGCGTGCCAGGCAATTGCCCGACCTCAGGGTGGTGACCCTGGGTTGGGGAACCAGGCTCAGAGGTTAAACTCTGACCTGGTGGGAGGTAGGTGTGCCTCCCTGGAAGTCCTGGCCTGCCAGGCAATGGTTCAACCTCAGGGTGGTGACTCTGGGTTGGCTAACCAGGTTCAGGGGATAAACTCTGACCTGTTGGGGGGTAGGTGTGCCCCCCAGAAAGTCCTGGTGTACCAGGCAGTTGTCCAACCTCAGAGTGCTGACTCTGGGTTGGATAACCGGGTTCAGAGGTTAAACTCTGACCTGGTGGGGGGTAGGTGTGCCCCCCAGAAAGTCCTGGCGTGCCATGCAATTGTTCAACCTCAGGGTGGTGACCCTGGGTTGGAGAACCAGGTTCAGAGGTTAACCTCTGACCTGGTGGGAGGTAGGTGTGCCTCCCAGAAAGTCCTGGTGTGCCAGGCAGTTGCCCAACCTCAGGGTGGTGACTCTGGGTTGGATACCCAGGTTCAGAGGTTAAACTCTGACCTGGTGGGAGGTAGGTGTGCCTCCCAAGAAGTCCTGCTGTGCCAGGCAATTGTCCAACCTCAGGGTGTTGACTCTGGGTTGGATGACCAGGTTCAGAGGTTAAACTCTGACCTGGTGGGGGGTAGGTGTGCCCCACAGAAAGTCCTGGCGTGCCAGGCAATTGAACAACCTCAGGGTGGTGACCCTGGGTTGGGGAACCAGGCTCAGAGGTTAAACTCTGACCTGGTGGGGGGTAGGTGTGCCCCCCAGAAAGTCCTGGCGTGCCAGGCAATTGTTCAACCGCAGGTGGTGACTCTGAGTTGAATGGCCAAGTTCAGAGGTTAAACCCTGACCTGGTGGAGGGTCAGTGTGCCCTCCAGGAAGTCCTGGCATGCCAGGCAATTGTTCAACTTCAGGGTGGTGACTCTGGGTTGGATACCCAGGTTCAGAGGTTAAACTCTGACCTGGTGGGAGGTAGATGTGCCTCCCAAGAAGTCCTGCTGTGCCAGGCAATTGTCCAACCTCAGGGTGTTGACTCTGGGTTGGATGACCAGGTTCAGAGGTTAAACTCTGACCTGGTGGAGGGTAGGTGTGCCCCCCAGAAAGTCCTGGCGTGCCAGGCAATTGCCCGACCTCAGGGTGGTGACCCTGGGTTGGGGAACCAGGCTCAGAGGTTAAACTCTGACCTGGTGGGAGGTAGGTGTGCCTCCCTGGAAGTCCTGGCCTGCCAGGCAATGGTTCAACCTCAGGGTGGTGACTCTGGGTTGGCTAACCAGGTTCAGGGGATAAACTCTGACCTGTTGGGGGGTAGGTGTGCCCCCCAGAAAGTCCTGGTGTACCAGGCAGTTGTCCAACCTCAGAGTGCTGACTCTGGGTTGGATAACCGGGTTCAGAGGTTAAACTCTGACCTGGTGGGGGGTAGGTGTGCCCCCCAGAAAGTCCTGGCGTGCCATGCAATTGTTCAACCTCAGGGTGGTGACCCTGGGTTGGAGAACCAGGTTCAGAGGTTAACCTCTGACCTGGTGGGAGGTAGGTGTGCCTCCCAGAAAGTCCTGGTGTGCCAGGCAGTTGCCCAACCTCAGGGTGGTGACTCTGGGTTGGATACCCAGGTTCAGAGGTTAAACTCTGACCTGGTGGGAGGTAGGTGTGCCTCCCAAGAAGTCCTGCTGTGCCAGGCAATTGTCCAACCTCAGGGTGTTGACTCTGGGTTGGATGACCAGGTTCAGAGGTTAAACTCTGACCTGGTGGGGGGTAGGTGTGCCCCACAGAAAGTCCTGGCGTGCCAGGCAATTGAACAACCTCAGGGTGGTGACCCTGGGTTGGGGAACCAGGCTCAGAGGTTAAACTCTGACCTGGTGGGGGGTAGGTGTGCCCCCCAGAAAGTCCTGGCGTGCCAGGCAATTGTTCAACCGCAGGTGGTGACTCTGAGTTGAATGGCCAAGTTCAGAGGTTAAACCCTGACCTGGTGGAGGGTCAGTGTGCCCTCCAGGAAGTCCTGGCATGCCAGGCAATTGTTCAACTTCAGGGTGGTGACTCTGAGTTGAATGGTCAGGTGCAGAGGTTAAACTCTGACCTGGTGGGGGGTAGGTGTGCCTCCCAGAAAGTCCTGGTTTGCCAGGCAGTGATCCAGTCTGAGGGTACAGACCCTGGGCTGGAAGACCAGGTTCAGGGTGTCCCCCCGGACCTGGAGGGAGGGGCTACTGATAACAGTGCCCCTACCATGTTGTCTTCTGAGGAGGCCACTCCTAGTTGGAGGGTGCTGGACCCCAGAAGGGAGGGCAGGGGGAGGGAAGCTTCACCCCGGGCCCTAGTCCAACCTGAAGGTACAGACCCCAGGTTGGAGGGCCAGTTGCCGGTTAACAGCCCTGCACTGGTGGAGGAATGGTACAGGGCGACTTCTGTAAGCACCCTGACCATGTTGGACTCTGGGGGTACCGATCCAGGAGGGAGGGTACAGAGCCCCAGAGGGGAGGACCAGGTTCAGGCTGTCATCCCTGACCTGGTGGAAGGGAGAGTGGTTAAAGGGTGCCCAGCACCTGGGGCTACCGCCCCCCACTCTCCACAGCCACAGTGGTTAGAGAGCTTTGAGAGGCCTGGGGCCTGGCTCTCATCCCTGGCAGCTGTCAGTAATCACTGTGGCTTGCTGCCCGGGTGGACAGAGTTATCCCTGGGGAGGGGACAAGTGTCACACCCTGGGGGTAGAGTGGGCAACACCACTGTGTTGGTCATGGTGGTACTATCCTGCTCCTGGGATACATCTGTGAGCAAATTAAGGTTAGGTGCTGCACAGATGGGATCCGCAGGTAAGGAGAAAGGTTCCCCATGGGTTGGCTTAGTGGGCCCTGAGAGTATGGACAGAGGGATCCAATTGGAGTCAGGAAGGCGAAGAACTGGAGCATGCCCCTGCTGTTGTGGGCCTGGGTCCTTGTTCTGTCGCCTAAAACAGGGAAGTACATCAGGATAGTGACTGTTCTCCCCTGGCTTTAGGCTGGTAGGGGGTCATGTTGGACCTGGCTTTTTGACGGGGACATCCCCAAACGTTTTGCCTCCTTCCTCCTATTTTTTTCTGACCTGTTGTTGTTGGCTTTTGACCTCTGGGCACTTTACCACTGCTAACCAGTGCTAAAGTGCATATGCTCTCTGTGTAAATTGTACTACTGATTGGTTTATCCATGATTGACTATTTAATTTACTTGTAAGTCCCTGGTAGAGTGCACTACATGTGCCTAGGGCAGGTAGATTAAATGCTACTAGTGGGCCTGCAGCACTGGTTGTGCCACCCACCTCAGTTGCCCCTTAACCTTGTCTCAGGCCAGCCATTGCAAGGCCTGTGTGTGCAGTTTCACTGCCACTTCGACTTGGCATTTAAAGGTACTTGCCAAGCCTAGAACTCCCCTTTTTCTATACATAAGTCACCCCTAATGTGTGCCCTAGGTAACCCCTAGAGCAGGGTGCTGTGTGGGTAAAAGGCAGGACATGTACTTGTGTGGTTATATGTCCTGGTAGTGTAAAACTCCTAAATTCGTTTTTACACTACTGTGAGGCCTGCTCCCTTCATAGGCTAACATTGGGGCTGCTCTCATACATTGTTGAAGTGGCAGCTGCTGATCTGAAAGGAGCAGGAAGGTCATATTTAGTATGGCCAGAATGGTAATATAAAATCCTGCTGACTGGTGAAGTCGGATTTAATATTACTAATCTAGAAATGCCACTTTTAGAAAGTGAGCATTTCTTTGCACTAAAACCTTGTTGTGCCCTTCAATCCACGTCTGGCTAGGTTTAGTTGACAGCTCCTTGTGCATTCACTCAGACACACCCCAAACACAGGGTACTCAGCCTCACTTGCATACATCTGCATTTTGAAGGGGTCTTCCTGGGCTGGGAGGGTGGAGGGCCTGCCCTCACACAAATGGACTGCCACACCCCCTACTGGGACTCTGGCAGACAGGATTGAACTGAAAGGGGGCTTGGTGCATTTCTTAGACACTCTTTGAAGTCACCCCCACTTCAAAGGCACAACTTAGTATAAAACAGGGCCTCGGCCCTACCTCATCAGACACTTGCTGGAGAAGAAACCTGAACCAGAAACTACATCCTGCCAAGAAGAACTGCCTGGCTGCTCAAAGGACTCACCTGTCTGCTTTTCTACAAAGGACTGCTGCCTTGCTGTTGGCCTGCTGCCTTGCTGAACTGCCTGGCTGCTCAAAGGACTCACCTGTCTGCTTTTCTACAAAGGACTGCTGCCTTGCTGTTGGCCTGCTGCCTTGCTGAACTCTTGTCTGGCTGTAAAAGTGCTCTCCAAGGGCTTGGATAGAGCTTGCCTCCTGTTCCCTGAAGTCTCAGGACCAAAAAGACTTCTCTCTTCCTCTTGGACGCTCCGTGCGCCAAACTTTTCGACGCACAGCTTGTTCCGCGGCAAGAAAAACGCCGCACACCGACGCTGATCAACGCGACGCCTTCGGGATGACCGAAACTTTGACGCACGGCCTCGCAAGGACAACGCCGCCCGACTTCCCGGGAGAAACCAATGCAACGCCTGCCGTGAGATCGAAACTTTGACGCACGGCCTCGCAAGGACAACGCCGCCCGACTTCCCAGGAGAAAACGTCGCGACGCCTGCCGTGAGATCAAAACTTTGACGCACGGCCTCGCAAGGACAACGCCGCCCGACTCCGCCAGAGAAATCGACGCGACGCCTGCCGTGAGATCAAAACTTTGACGCACGGCCTCGCAAGGACAACACCGCCCGACTCCGCAGGAGAAATCGACGCGACGCCTGCCGTGAGATCGAAACTTCGACGCGCAGCCCCGCAGCACGACGCGCAGCCGGAAAACAAGCAGGAAAATCCACGCACAGACCCGG
Source organism: Pleurodeles waltl (assembly GCF_031143425.1). Lineage (NCBI taxonomy): Eukaryota > Metazoa > Chordata > Amphibia > Caudata > Salamandridae > Pleurodeles > Pleurodeles waltl. The sequence continues at coordinate 452,747,299 of NC_090448.1, read as the reverse complement.
GCCATCTGGTACTCCCCGCAAACCACAGTAAGAGACTGTCCGCGCGCCGTAAAACGACGCATGACTTCCCGCGTGGAAAATAACGACGCAAGTCCGTGTGTGCTGAGGAGAAATCGACGCACACACCAGTTTTCCACGTACCTCTTCTCCTGTGGCCCTCTGAGGAGATTTTTCACCAGAAACCAGGTACCTTGTGTTTGAAAGAGACTTTGTTTACTTTCTAAAGACTTAAGACACTTTATATCACTCTTCAGTGATATCTTTACAAATTCGTATTGCAACTTTGATCGTTTTGACCTGAAGATACCCAGATAAATATTATATATTTTTCTAAACACTGTGTGGTGTATTTTTGTGGTGTTATGCTATGGTGTTGTATGATTTATTGCACAAATGCTTTACACATTGCCTTCTAAGTTAAGCCTGACTGCTCGTGCCAAGCTACCGGAGGGTGAGCACAGGCTGATTTTGGATTGTGTGTGACTTACCCTGACTAGAGCGAGGGTTCTTGCTTGGACAGAGGGCAACCTGACTGCCAACCAAAAACCCCATTTCTAACAATATATATATAGATCTATCTATAGATAGATCTATTTAGATATATATATATCAATTTGTGTGTGGTGTCCCTGGGGGCTGCGATCGGCCCCCAGGAAAACCAGACCCACATATAAAAGTGATATATATATATATATATTTATTTATTTATATATATATATATATATATATATATATATATATATATATATTTATAAATAGATTTGCCACCAGTTGTCTTGCAGATGCAGCTTGCGTCTTCAAAGCAATGCACATACTTCAACTGACGCATTTCACCTGTAGCTTTTAGGCAGCAATAAAAAAGTCAAGTAAGTATTGTGAATATGTTTCTGCTATGAAAGGATCAGACTTTTGTCTAGTGGCAGTTTTAGTGCCATAAAGAAGGGCAGAAGTTTTATATGCCTACTGCAAAGAGCAAATCTGTATTTTATGTCAATAGCTGAGTACATTAGTAAAGTCAGCGATTACCTGCGCTATAATACAAATGAAATGTATGTGCGGGGCGGCTATGGAGAGATGAAGGGCACTTTTGCTGGGTGGTAATGAGGGAATCCGAGAAGGAGGGAGTGGGAGCACCAATAATGATTGTTGGACTGGGCCCAGGAGGTGCTAAAGACTGTGACGAATGGTATGTGACAAGGTGTTTTTTGAGTGTCTTGAAAGAACGTGCTGATTGAGGGAAGAAGCGCAGGTAAGGTGGCCTCTACTGTTGCACGTATCTCACACACACCATCGATTTTGTGACTGTCTACGTAGGCTAGTGTTTTAGAGCAACAGTTTAGCCAATAGCAGAGATGGCATCTTGATGGATGACTGCTGCCGGCACTCGGGTTATAGAGGACATCTCTGACATAGGATCAGAGACTGAGACATCAGATACTGAGACAGCATCTGAGGGATAGGACAATGGCTCAGACTCTGGGAGTGATTTTTCAGTCAGAGGAGTCCCATTCGATAACTCCTCTTCCAGTACATTATGAGGGAGGTGATGAGGACAGTCCTGCTGTCCCTTCGCAAGCAGTCTGTGCAACTGGGTAATAGTGGGTTAGCCCAACCCAGAGAGCAGGTGAATGCGGTGGCAAGCAGAGAGAGAGAGAGAGTGCTCTCTTGGGAGCTCCCCAATTTAGTTCAGCCCCAAATTCCACCGCCCAAATCGTATTGTGGAGTCTTCAAAATTATCTTTCGCAAAACAAACTGGTTTTGTAAGGCAGGCACCTGTGTTTTTGGTCCTGGGTTCGGCGGCCATATAGAGAAACACACTAAACCCAAACATTTCTGGAAACTAGACATTCGGGGGAGTCCACAGAGGTGTGACTTTTGTGTATTCCCCAAAGTTTTCTTACCCGGAATACCCTGCAAAGCTGAAATGTTGAATAAAAACTCTATTTTTCTCGCATTTCTGTCACACAAACTACAGGAATATGCTGGGATCCACAAAATTCCTACCACCCAGTGATTCCTCACCTGTCCTCATAAAAACACTACCCCACTTGAGTGCCTACACCTAGTGCCTGCGTCAGGAATGGATCACCCCAGGGTCAACAGCTGCCTCATGTAAGGACCAACATTGACCATTGTGTGATCTATTCCTGTCGCGGGCACCAGGCCTACCCAGACAAGTGAGGTACCATTTTTATCGGGAGACTTGGGGGAATGCTGGGTGGATAGAAATTTGTGGTTCCTCTCAGATTCCAGAACTTTCTGTCACCGAAATGAAAGGAATAAGTGTTTTTTTGCCAAATTTTGATGTTTGCAAAGGATTCTGGGTAACAGAACCTGGTCAGAGCCCCACAAGTCACCTCATCTTGGATTCCCCTGGGTTTCTAGTTTTCAAAAATGCACTGGTTTGCTAGGTTTCCCCAGGTGTCGGCTGAGCTAGAGGCCAAAATCCACAGGTAGGCACTGTTTTCTATGAAAAAATGTGATGTGTCCACGCTGTGTTTTGGGGCATTTCCTGTCATGGGCGCTAGGCCTACCCACACAAGTGAGGTATCATTTTTATTGGGAGACTTGGGGGAACGCTGGGTGGAAGGAAATTTGTGGCTCCTCTCAGATTCCACAACTTTCTGTCAGTGAAATGTGAGGAAAACGTGTTTTTTTAGCCACGTTTTGAGATTTGCAAAGGATTCTGGGTAACAGAACCTGGTCAGAGCCCCACAAGTCACCCCATCTTGGATTCCCCTAGGTCTCTAGTTTTAAAAAATGCACAGGTTTGGTATGTTTCCCTATGTGCCAGCTGAGCTAGAGGCCAAAATCTACAGGTAGGTCCAGTGCAAAAAACATCTCTGTTTTCTGTCAAAAAATGGGATGTGTCCACGTTGTGTTTTGGGGCATTTCCTGTCGCGGGCGCTAGGCCTACCCACACAAGTGAGGTATCATTTTTATCGGGAGACTTGGGGGAACGCTGAGTGGAAGGAAATTTGTGGCTCCTCTCAGATTCCAGAACTTTCTGTCACTGAAATTTGAGGAAAACGTGTTTTTTTAGCCACGTTTTGAGGTTTGCAAAGGATTCTGGGTAACAGAACCTGGTCAGAGCCCCACAAGTCACCCCATCTTGGACTCCCCTAGGTCTCTAGTTTTCAAAAATGCACAGGTTTGGTAGGTTTCCCTATGTGCCGGCTGAGCTAGAGGCCAAAATCTACAGGTAGGCACTTTGCAAACAACAGCTCTGTTTTCTGTCAAAAAATGGGATGTATCCATGTTGTGTTTTGGGGCATTTCCTGTCACGGGCGCTAGGCCTACCCACACAAGTGAGGTATCATTGTTATCGGGAGACTTGGCGGAACGCTGGATGGAAGGAAATTTGTGGCTCCTCTCAGATTCCAGAACTTTCTGTCACCGAAATGAGAGGAAAATGTGTTTTTTTAGCCACATTTTGAGGTTTGCAAAGGATTCTGGGTAACAGAACCTGGTCAGAGCCGCACAAGTCACCCCATCCTGGATTCCCCTAGGTCTCTAGTTTTTAAAAATGCACAGGGTTGGTAGGTTTCCCTAGGTGCCGGCTAAGCTAGAGGCCAAAATCCACAGCTAGGCACTTTGTAAAAAACAGCTCTGTTTTCTGTCCAAAAAATGGGATGTGTCCACGTTGTGTTTTGGGGCATATCCTGTCGCGGGCGCTAGGCCTACCCACACAAGTGAGGTATCATTTTTATCGGGAGACTTGGGGGAACATAGAATAGCAAAACAAGTGTTATTGCCCCTTATCTTTCTCTACATTTTTTCCTTCCAAATATAAGAGGGTGTGTAAAAAAGACGTCAATTTGAGAAATGCCCTGCAATTCACATGCTAGTATGGGCACCCCGGAATTCAGAGATGTGCAAATAACCACTGCTCCTCAAAACCTTATCTTGAGCCCATTTTGGAAATGCAAAGGTTTTCTTGATACCTATTTTTCACTCTTCATATTTCAGCAGTATAGAATGAAAACCAACTGCAGGGTGCAGCTCTTTTATTGGCTCTGGGTACCTAGGGTTCTTGATGAACCTACAAGCCCTTTATATCCCCGCAGCCAGAAGAGTCCAGCAGACATAACGGTATATTGCTTTAAAAAATCTGACATCGCAGGAAAAAGTTACAGAGTAACACATAAAGAAAAATGGCTGTTGTTTTCAGCTCAATTTCAATATTTTGTTTATTTCAGCTGTTATTTTCTGTAGGAAAACCTTGTAGGATCTACACAAATGACCCCGTGCTGAATTCAGAATTTTGTTTAGTTTTGAGAAATGTTTAGCTGTCCGGGATCCAACATTGGTTTCACACCCATTCCTGTCACTAACTGGAAGGAGGCTGAAAGCACCAAAAATAGTAAAAATGGGGTATGTCCCAGTAAAATGCCAAATTTGTGTTGAAAAATGTGGTTTTATGATTCAAGTCTGCACGTTCCTGAAAGGTGGGAAGATGGTGATTTCAGCACCAGAAACCCTTTGTTGATGGCATTTTCAGGGAAAAAAACCCCAAGCCTTCTTCGGCAGCCCTTTTTTCCCATTTTTTTGGAAAAAACAAAATTGTCACAGTATTTTGGCTAATTTCTTGGTCTCCTCCAGGGGAACCCCAAACTCTGGGTACCATTAGAATCCCTAGGATGTTGGAAAAAAAGGACACAAATTTGGCGTGGATAGCTATTGTGGACAAAAAGTTATGAATGCCTAAGCGCAAACTACCCCAAATAGCCAAAAAAGGGCTCAGCATTGGGGGGGGGGGGAAACGGCCCAGCAGCTAAGGGGTTAAAGAGGCAAGAAGGATTTATAAGGCCTCCCTCGCTGCCAGGAAGAAATAAATTAGGGAACCTGCCTGGGATGAGTTAATTGAGGCAAGCAGTAGTAAGGATACAAAGGCATTTTGGAAGGTGGTTAATTCTACCCCACTTGTGGAGAAAGACAACACAGTAATAGACACTGCTGTCCCCCTTCAGGTCTGGTTGGACCATTTTTCAATTTTTTTTAAAACAGAACCCAACACCTCCCAGATGGATCTGATAGGGTCTGTTGCTGGGGGGAACGCATCCACATCAGCACCACATCACTCACCTGAGGTATCTGAGGTATTTCGGGCTATTTAAAACTGCCCCTCTGACAAAGCCCCTGGCCCTGACAGAATTCAAGCTTATACATATAAAGCTTTGCCCAAATTTTGGACCCCACTTCTCACTAATGTCCTCAGGGCCACCATGACGGGCCCCTTGGTAGACACCTGGAGTGAGGTGATAATGATGCCTATCTTTAAGAAGGGGGATAGAGTGGATCCACAGTGATATCACCCGATCTCCCTTTAAGATAGTTCTGTTAAGATCTTAGGGCGAGTATTATTAAGCAGGTTTGGAACACTGGGCTAGGGAGATCAATAGTCTATCGGCGGTCCAGTTCGGGTTTCGACTGGGGCTGGGTACAATTGAACAGACCCTCAACTTAACTCTGATAGTCCAGAAATATACCAAGGCAAAAAAAGGCTGTCTCCACCTTGCCTTTATGGACTTATCCTGTGCTTTTGACACAGTTGACAGACATAAATTGTGGTCTGTCATGTCAGATATGGGAGTTGATAGGGATCTGATCTCTTTACTCAGCAGACTTCATACTTGTACCACTGCCCGGGTTAGTTTTAGCCAGGAGGGTGACCTCACTGAAGAATTCCCCTCCCACAAGGGGGTTAGACAGGGGTGCATGCTAGCCCCTTTTCTTTTTGCTCTATATCAATGGCCTAGCAGATTTTTTGTGTAAGATGGGGAAGGACCAGCCTATTATTAATTCTCACCCATTACCAGTATTACTTTATGCAGACAATGCTGTCCTTATTTCAAGGACAGCAAATGGCCTGCAATCCATATTAGATGCTTTTAATATTTTAATGGGAAATCTTGGCCCTAAAATCAATAGAACAAAATCATTCATGAAGAAGTGTGGTCCAAAGTCATCAAAAGCAAAAAAAATGTCCTGGAGGGTGTAGAAATAATTGAGGTCCCCAATTTAACCTATTTGGGGGTCCCAACTGATGTTGATTTTAATTGGAAATGTTAAATAAATGTTCACATCTTGCAGTTCCAAAGAGCCATTGACGCAGTTTTTCGGTTTTCAAAGAAATTGGCACATATACCAGTTAAGGAAATGATGACTATTTTTAAAGTTAATGTCTCTCAATCGCCTTATATGGAGCTGGGTTGTGGGCCTACATGGACTGTTCTAGTTTACAGGTAGTGGGAAACAAATTTCTGAGAAGATTGTTAGCAGTCCCCCACCTCGGCTGCTTTTTGCCATGATGAAGTGGGATTGAGAGGTATAGCCGATCATAGAAGACTGCAACCCTTGCTGCTCTGGTTAAGAGTATGGTTAAATCCTGAAGCTCAGTTGTGTAGATTTGTGATCATGGACTGTTTGTCATTGACACACTCTATGGATATTCGTTGGATTAGATATATAAAATCCATGTTTTCACATCTTGAGTTAGAGGAATATTTTCAGGACCCTAACTCCTTACCGGGACAGGTTCTACAGCGAACCAAGAACTTGCACTGGCATTTTAACTATAACCTGGATTCAACTGGCAATATGCCTGGGGCTCTGCTGGGTTTGTCTCCAGTGCTAATACTGCCCAAGTTATATCTTAGGCCCTCATTATGAACAAGGCGGTCCAAACCGTGCCGGCGGCGGTAAAAACTGGCAACAGAGGAGCGCTCCAGACCACCAAATAATGAACCAACTGAAACACAGGCATCCTGAAAACCACCCACCGCCAGTAAAGGAGTGCCGATGACGACGGCAGAGTCCACCCACAGGCCAACGGAAAGGCCCAACCCGCCCATCAAATAATGAACCACTAGTCCACCGTCAGTTCCGGGCGGGAACCACCGCCACGCAAAGCTAGGTGGAAATGAACCGAATATAAGGAAAAACTCACTGGAGGGCCACACAACGTGCCAATGCAGACATGGATAGAGAGCTGCAGATCATGCCAGCCGTGCTCCTTGCCATGTACCTCCACGACCGAGACTGCCGACGAAGATGATGACAGTAAGTACCGCAACCTACGAAACAAGGGAAGAAAGGGCACAGTTACATAACCATCCACTTCACCCACCCTGCAATGCACCCACAACCCTTCACAGCAGCACAAGTCATACACCCCACAGCAAGAGGTACTTACCCGACACAAGGCAAATACAACCTGACCATAGTACATACAAATGCCCCACACCCACAAACAATGAAATGAAAGACCAGGGTTCAAGAGTGTGTTACCAAAACACAGGCCACACATAAATATTTATTTGAGCTCACAGAGCTAACTATTCACAACAAGGCCAATGGCCAGTCCATAGTACCAGACATGTGTGGGCTACAACGGGCCCAACCTGACTCCCAAAAGTGCATAGTACTCCACCGAATGGGGCAACAAAGGGATCCAGGCACCTCAGGGAACAGGGACAGGGAGTAGTGGGGGTGGGAATTTGCGATGGGGGTGGGGCTTGGACTTGCGCTCGGAAGGTGGAGGGGGTTTAGGTTTGGCTTTGGAAGGTGAGGGTGTGTGCTTTGAGCGGGTGGAGCCAGATGGAATTGTCTCTGCACGGGGCTTCTTCCTCTCTGGGGAAGGGGCACAGGAATGTGAAGGGCGGACAGGGGCGGGCTGTAAAGTGGAAGGAGTGGAAAGGGCAAGGAGGTGTGCATGCTTAGGGACAAGACGGGGTGGGCCAGTGGGGTGGAAGATGTCAGCACAGGAGAGGAAAAGCTTTTTGGGTTGGGCCTGGAGGAGGCATGGGAGTGGAGGCAGAGGGTGTGGACGTGAGGGGTGTAGGGGTGCGTGTTGTGAGTGCAGGTGACTGAACAGTATGCTGAGATGTGGTGGATGTGTGATGGGTGGGTGTCTTGGTGCGTTTGTGTGTTTTTGGAGGAGGGGGGTGGACACAGTGGGAGAAGACTGGCTGCCAGTGTGGATGTATGTTGTGTGGGTGTCTGCAAGTCTGGCGAGTGTGCTGCATGTGTCAACTACAGTAGTTGTGGTGAGTGCAGGTGTGGTGTCTGGGGTGCATGTCTGGATGTCTGATATTGTGGTGAGTGTAGGAAGAGGCTCAGCAACAGTGACTGAAGGTGTAATGCTTGGGGGGGTGCATGTAGAGGGGACAGACAGGGAGGTAGAAGAGGTGGGCACACTAGGGGAAGTGGATGTTGCTGTGTGTGCATGTGTATGTTGGCTGTGTGAATGCTTGTGGTGGGAGGTGTGGTGCTTGTGTTTAGAAGTATGCTTTTTGTGTGTTGAGGTGCTTGACTGCGTGTCAGATTGTGTGCTTTGGACGGGTGAAGGGAGTGGGGTGCTGGAAGGGGTAGAGGAGGTTGGAGGGGGGATGGAATGACCAGGTAAACTGGCTGCCGTCCAAGAAGAGGCCAGAGCCTGAAAAGATCTCTGTAGGCCAGACACGCCACCGTGAATGCCATCCAGATAGGCACTGGTCTGCTGCATCTCTGATGCTAGCCCCAGGATGGCATTGACGATGGTTGTCTGCCCTACAGAGATGTTTCTCAGGAAGTCAATAGCCTTCTCTGTGAGGGCAGCAGGGCTAACTGGGGCAGGGAAGGAGGTGCCTGGGGCAAAGGAGACGCCCACCCTTCTGGGTGAGCGGGAACGGGCAACTCGGTGGGAGCAAAAGGGAGGGCGGTGATGGCATGGGGGGTGGCGGAAGATGATACTGTAGGGGTGTGCCCACTAGGGTCCGCCACCACCAGGGAGCCCCCATTGGAGGAGGTATCAGAGTTACTACCTCCTGTGGTAGTTGCCTCCCCCGTGGTACTCCCCTCACCCTGCAACCCACTGGTCCCCTTCACGTCGGATGTTTCTGCCTGTGAGGATCCGTGGGCCGCTGCATCCCCACTTGCCGGTGCCTCAGCTCCCTTGCCAGATGATGATGATGTACACAGAATACACAAGAGAACAGGGATGGGGAGACAAAACAGGAGAGACACTTGTAAATAGCTGAAAGGAATTAACATAGTGGCCAGACATACACCCACCCAGAAGACCCCCACCCAACAGGCAGCCCCTTCCACTATGCCCATGGCCATGCCCCTGACTAGTGACCAGAACCATGCTTTACACCCATCCCCTGAACTACCTAAAGACCCAACGTGTAGGAGACCTGACCAAAACACTCCTACACCCTACGGGGGCCATCATGTAGATGGACTTCAGTGAAAGTCCCTGCAACTAAGCAGCATAAACCCTAATGCACACACAGACATCCATCAAGGGTTAAGATTGTGACATGAGTACTCACCCCTTGTGACTGTTGCGCAGCCTTTAAGCGCCCATCCAGGTCTGGGTACGCCACCGCCAGGATGAGTAGCATGAGGGTGTCAGTGCCTGACGGGCATCCCTTTATGTTGGGAGCACTTCCCCAGCTGGGCCTCACAGATTTTTTTGCGCCCAGCGCCACAGGTCCTCCCACCTCTTCCTGCAGTGGGTTCTCTGCCAGTTTGTAGACCCCCAGGGTCTGCACCTCCTTGGCAATGGAATGCCAAAGTGCCCTCTTCTGATGGGCGCTGACCTAAAAGGGAGACACAGAAATGTAACACAGAGGTCAGGCACTTGGAAATTATGTACAGCTGGTTATACGTCCACTATGAGACGGACAGTACTGACAAACTTACTGGACATACGCACACAGCATGGTATGAACCATGGCCCATGCAGGCTCAGAGGTGCACACATATGTACTTACAACACCATCCATTACACCCAAACAGTGCTCACCAACCTCTGACTCACCTGTACCTCTGGCCGTCCGTAGAGCTTGCCATACAGGGGCAGGACCCCATCCACTAGCCTCTCCAATTCCTCCTGGGAGAAGCCCGGGCCCTTTCCCCTGCAACACGAGCCACTTCCATGACCAGAGGCAGGAGACAGCAGTACACTCAGTGGAGTACCTGCTCGCACGAAATCAGAGAGTCAAGTGAAGTTGGGGTGACGAATTCGCGTACGTACCGCGGCGGTGTGCACCGTCACCACCGGCGGCGATCATGATATGCCAGGATTCCCCATTGGCATCCATGTTAACCAATGACAGTGAGAACGGCAGCAAACACCGCCTTACGCTATTACGGCAACCGCTAGCGGTATAAGGTCACTTCCACAACAAAAGTTCTGGATTACAGGGGGCAGACATTTTTAGCCTTAACTACGCATTAATAAAAATTAAAAGTGCACTGTGTAGGCCCTATTGTTCACCTTAAACACCTATGCATGTGCCCATTAACAATACCACACATAACAAACAGTGTTCACTCATTAAGGTCTAGATGAAATTCTGTCAAGAACATGTTTCTTTTGAGTCCCTACAATCAAGTAAGCAGTGCACAATGAATAACAATGTGTGCCAATGTATGTGTGTTCCTCACACGTGTTTCAAATCCCTCCTAGGTACCGACCCTTGTGGCGAGGAAGGGGCCCATTGGTGTATAGACCACTTGTTGATTTGCAGACCATGGTGGAGCGTCACATCACAATGAATTACAGACTCACACGTGCAACTATTCTCAAACTTTGTGCATTACTGGATCCTGCACTAACTCCGGCAAATCGTAATCAGCATGCCATCCCTACTGAAGTGCAGGTGCTCTCTGCACTCCATTTCCTGGCCACTGGGACATTTCAATTTACAGTGGGCATGGGTGCTGGATTTTCACAGCCAATGTTCAGCATGGTACTGACAAGATTTCTAAATGCATTTGTACGACACCTGCAGTCCTATGTCCCTGCCATCAAATCTGACTTCCATGCATTTGCAAACATACCCCATGTGATCTGTGCCATCAATGGCACCCACATACCTATCATACCCCCAAGAGTCAGTGAACAGGTGTACAGAAACAGAAAGAACTTTCACTCCAGGAACATCCAATTGGTATGTACTGCAGACCAGTACATCTCACATGTGAATGCCATGTTCCCCGGTTCAGTCCATGATTCCTTTGTGCTGAGGAACAGTAGTGTGCCACAAAAGATGGAACAACTACAAGAGGACAGAGGGTGGATAATAGGTAGGTGTTTCTGTCACTAACTGCCACCTAGCAGACAGCCAGGCTGTCTGACTCAGAGGCTTCACAATGACTACTCTGTTTTGCATCTTTTTCTAGGTGATTATGGCTATCCCAACTTGCGTTGGCTCCTTACACCAGTGAGGAATCCTGGGACAGATGCAGAGAGAAATTTCAATGAGGCCCATGGACATACTAGGAGGGTGACAGAGCCCACAATAGGTCTCCTGAAGGCTAGATTTCGTTGTCTACATATCTCTGGGGGTTCCCTGGCCTATGGGTTTGAAAAGGTGTGTAGAATAGTGGTGGCCTGCGGCATGCTGCGCAACGTGGCAGTGAGAAATTCTATCCCCCTCTTGGAGGTGGATGGTGCTGTATATCCTGACCAGATTCCTCAGAGAGGGGAGGAGAGTGATGGTGATGATGAGTTAGGGAACAATGTCAATTCCAGGACCCAACTGAGACAACTCTACTTCCAGTAACTATGTGGGACTAAGGGCTGACATTGGTGCTTGTGACACATACTGTCAGTGTGCTTTGTCATCTAGGGGGTTTGATTCTACTATTTGCAACTGGGTCCTGGTCTGCATGGTCCCAAATACAATTGAGTGCATTTTTTTGGGGACAACATTTAGGCACACAGGTGTACTTTCATGCAACGCATTACAAATAAAGTAGTTATCGGCCAGTTGCATCCATACTTCACTTTGTTCACACATTATGACAGGGGACAGTGTTACAGGTGTGATATGTGTTTTATTGGTGGTAGGGATTGAATAGTGCAATTCCCAGTGATGGCAGTTGTTAATGGGTGGTTGTCTTCAATGCCAACATGGTGGCAGCCTTGTTGGTAGTATTGATGGGTCCATCAATGCTTACATGAGTTCTTATTGATTGTTAGCACTGTTTGGTGGTTGATTGTGTGGGATGGTTGGTGTGCAGATTTGTTGCAGAGTTACCTCTTGAAGGGGCCTTGTTTTTGGCAGGGGTTCCAGTCTTATATCTTGGCCTGAGGGTCCGTTTGTGTGCCTGCTGTTGACCTAGAGGGGATAACATGGTTGACCCTTCTGTTTCCTCTGAGGGTAGTTCCTGGGATGTTGCTGCTGATGGTGTCATTGTCTGGTCTGTCTCATGTGCTGTAGTGGGGGCCTCCTGTCCTGTGTGGGTCTCAGACTGGGTTTGTACCATCTGCAGCAGTGCTCCTGCTATGCTGGACATTGTGGCGTTGTGCTGTTTGCACTGCTCCATGGCCTCTTGGTGGTGTTCCTGCTGCATCCTCTGACTGTGCTCCAGGGTGGATACTATCTGTGCCAACCTGTCATGTGTATGCTGGTAGGCCCCCAGGACCTCAGAGATCACGTACTGGGCTGCAGCATCTATCCTGTGGCCTCCCCCCTGGGCCACTGAGGCCCTCCCACTGGGCCTAGCCCCCTGTGCCTGTGTCCCCTACACAGGTCTGTCAGTGCCACTTGTGCTCGGGCCATCGTCTTCCTGCCTGTTGGTAGGGGGTGACTGTGGCCTCTGTACCTGTGTTCCACCAGTCTGTGGCCTGGATACACTGGTGTGGGGACGCTTGCCCTGGGCTGATGTTCTTGCTTGGGTGGTAGGGGTGTCAGTGGTATCCTTGGAGGGGCTGCTGCATGATCACAGTCCAGGACTGTGTGAGGGGCCAACCTGCTCATCAGTGTCCAGGGATCCTTCATTGTGTCCTGTGATGTGCCTCTGTCTCCCTGTGGGGCACTGGCACTCCTTGTCCTGTCCGTCAGGGTGGCATGGGTGGTGGTGCCTGTTGGAGAAATGGACAGTTCTGTTATAAATGCATGATCAGATGGGGTACACAGGGCTGGGCTGTTTTGTGCAGGTGTAACTTTTTGGGGCCATGCAGGGTGCCTTTGTGAGGTTTGCACTGCATTTTGCTTAGGATGTGGAGTTGCATTGTGAGTGGTGTAGTGCCATTGTGAATTCTTGCAGGGGTAGGTGGCTGTGCACAAGGGCAGGGATGTGGGCCTGTTAGTGGGTTTGTGATCATGCGGGGGTGAATTCAGTGGCTGTGGGCTGGGTGGGGTAGTGGTCCTGGTGGGTGTTGGTGGGGTGGGGTGGTGCATGCATTCCAGGTGTGATGTATATGGGGTAAATGTAGACGACTTACACAAGTCCATTCCTCCAGTGAGTCCCTCAGGGTGTAGGATGGCCAGTACCTTTTCCTCCCAGTCTGTGTAGTCGGGTGGTGTTGGTGGAGTTCCTTCCCCAGTCTTCTGGACTGCAATGTGGTGCCTGGATGCCATGGCCCTGACCTTCCGCCGTAGGTTGTTCCATCTCTTGCGGATGTCGTCCCTGGTGCGTGGATGGTGTCCCACTGCATTGACCCTGTTGACAATGGTCTGCCATAGCTCCCTCTTCCTGGCGGTGGGTGTGTGCTGCACCTGAGCCCCGAATAGTTGTGGCTCTGCCTTCAGGATCTCGTCCACCATGGTCCTTAGCTCCCTTTCTGTGAAGCGTGGATGTTTGGGGATGACATAGTGGGTGTGGTGAATGGTGTCTGGGCTGGAATCGCAGTGAGGGTGCTCTTCTGTGGGTCAGTGTGAGTCACGTATATAGTGGCGTTCGGTGTCTGCTTCTGGTGCTCTCGGTCTTCGTTGGCCTAGTTTCGTTGCCAAGGATTGTGGGGTGTGTCTGTGAGTGTTTTATGGTGTTGTGGATGTGTGTCAGGTGTGTGGGTTTCTAGATTATCCAATGTGTGCATTTCTTGCTGTTGGGTCCACTTGCCGCCCGTGGCGGTCGCCACCGCCAATGGTTGTTCGACTTCCACTGACCACCAAGGTGATTTGTGCATCATTATTTGGAGAGTGGGATGTTGGTGTGCTCAGCGGTGGCGGGGTGGAAGGTTCAGCATTTCTGCCGACAGGGTCCAGGTGGACTGGTGATTTTTGTCGGGGTCGGGATTTTGGTTCATTATATGGCGGGTTTCTATTCTCCGCCAATGGCGGTCTTCTGTTCACTGCCGCCACAGCGGTCGGCGGTGTTTACCGCCGTGTTCATAATGACCGCCTTAGTGTGATCATTTCTGAGCGGCATAGGTTTTTAAGTACTAGATTCTGTTTGAAATCTATACATTATTTATTGGCATTCCCTACTCAAGGCACTTGGTTCAAGAAACGACCCCCATGTGGCTATGATGGTAGAACGTGACAAAGCACCTTTCACTTTATTCTTTTCTGCAATTTATACTGAGTCCCTAGAAGAAGGTTTTTACACCCGGTCCTTCTCCATACTGGCATTAGGCGTAGTCATCTTGACTTTTCTTATTTACAGGACCTAGGTAGGCAGGGGATAATTGTGGTGGTGCTACATTTCATAAAAGCTTCTATCCGAATTCGTAATTGCTGCTGACTGTTTTAAAATGTATTTATATTTGATGTTGTCATTTTTATTATTTATTAATGATGATTTTGAGCCTGATGTTTGTAAATCACTGTGGCCATCATTACAACCCTGGCGGTCGGTGATAAAGTGGCAGTAATACCGCCAACAGGCTGGCGGTAATTACCGCCAAATTATGACCACGGCTGAAACAACTCAGACAGACAGCCTCTTTAACACACTGACAGCCAGGGCTGAATCAACAGGCACCACGGCGGTAACCGCCTACAGCCAGGTGAAAGACAATCTTCCGCCCACTGTATTATGACACACCAATCCTCCACCTTTTCCGCGGCGGTAACAATGACATCAAAGTCATGGCGGAGACACTGCACAGATTGGAAAGGACTCACCTGTGGAGTCTCAGGGAACAACCACGACCCCATGGAGCCCGAATTGCATGTGTTCCCAATGCGCTTCTAGGTGCTGCTCCACTACGAACATCAACGACGGCAAAGACGCCCACAGTGAGTACAGCCGCCTAGCACTGAGGAGAGGGGGAGGAAAAGAGAGTGATACACACACGCAACACGCAACACCCCCACCCCCACCCCCACCCCCAACACCATACACACAACCAGATGCAGTAACATAACATATTGACCCTGTACCTCTCAGGAATAATGCAAGGACAACTACAATAATGTAAAAAGAGTGTACTAAGATAAATATAGTAGTAATACGTGCATCCAAATAAAAAATTATATGCATATTTACAATTCAAAGGACACTGCCCAGTCCTCAATGTTTGTGGACCACAGGGCCACATCACAAAGTCCAAGGCCCCACCTCACTCCTGCAACAACACAGAGAGAGCTCTGCAGGGGCATCAGGTCGAAAATAGCCAGGCACCTCAGGGAGACAGGGAACAGGGGCACCTCAGCCGAAAGATGGTACAACACCACTGGTTCTGGAGGGGGCAACATACCCTGTGTGCTGTCCTGGGGCGTGCAAGGCCACAGTCTCTCAAGTGGGTGGCTTGCCCACATGCTCTGGAGGGGGCAACATGCCCTGTGCGCTGTCCTGGGGAGTGATAGGCCACAGTCTCTCAAGTGAATGACATCTCCACTGGTTCTGGAGGGGGCATCGTGCCCAGTGATCTTCATCCTGGGGAGGATGGGGTGAGTGGATGGCTTCTCCACTGGTTCTGGAGGGGGCATCGTACCCTGTGAGCTTCAACCTGGGGAAGATGGGGTAAGTGGATGGCTTCTCCATTGGTTCTGGAAGGGGCTCTGTGCCCAGTGATGTAGATCTTGGGGAGTGCAAGGTCACAGTCTCTCAGCTGTGTGTCTGACCCACAGGATTTGCAGGGGCCAGGCTGCACAACAGCCCATGGACCCAAGACTACACACTGTCTGCCGGCAGTGACGGCTGCTCAGTGGTGGCAGTGGAGGTACTGCAGGTGGAGCTGGTAGTGGTGGGGGGAAGCTCCTGCCCATCCCCTGCAGCCTCAGAAGGCTGCCCACTGGGGCTGATGGCGGTGCTGGTGGAGGTGCTGCAGGTGGAGCTGGTAGTGTGGGGGGAGGCTCCTGTCCATCCCCTGCAGCCTCAGATGGCTGCCCACAGGTGCTGGTGGTGGTGCTGCAGGTGGAGCTGGTAGTGGTGGGGGGAGGCTCCTGTCCATCCCCTGCAGCCTTGGAAGGCTGCACAACCATGGTTGGTGGTGGTGGCTCCGACTGGGTCCTAGCACCAGGCACCTAGGGATGTCTCATTGCCCCTTTTGGCAGCAACTAGGGACGTCTCCTTTCCCCTTTTGGCAGCAGCTGAGTCTGGCTCCTTTCCCTTTCTTCCTGCAGCTGGGGCTGGCTCCTTGCCTTTCGTTGAAGCACTTGAGGCAGGCACCCTTTCCTTCTGGCTGGCTGGTGGCCGGGACCCTTTTCCACCTGCAGTTGCTGGGGACACTACTGTGCCCGTGGACTGGGTGGCTTAGGTGCTTGTCTGGGTTTTGACCACCCTGGCCTGACGTGAGGGACGTTAGGGGTAGGGGCAGGGAAGAGGTCAATGGTGGTTAGGAAAAGCTTCTTATGGACATTGGGTCAGGAAGAGGGTGATGGTTTGGGGTGGAGGAAGAGGCAGAGGTTGTAGGAGGTGTCAGTCTGCTGTGTTTGGGTGCAGGTGCATGGGCTGGATGCTGTTGTGAGGTGAATGGCTGTTGGTTGTTAGAGTGCTTGCATTGGTGTACTTTGGGAGGAGGGGGCACAGACACAGTGGGAGACGACACAGGGGATGTGTGCATGGATGTGGGGGTCGTGACTGCCAGTAAGGGGTGTGTACTGATAGGTGTGCAGGTGATGGTAGTAGTGGATGAGGATGTAGTGCATGCAGGTGTGAGTGGAGATGCTACTGGGAGGGACGTGGACGACGAGGAGGAGGGGGCCACAATGGAGGTAGTGGATGTTGGTATGTCTGCTTCTGGATGGTGTTTGTGTGAGTGCCTGTGGGATGAAGTGTGGTGCTTGTGTTTGCCATGTCCACTCTTGTGTGTTGTCCTGGGTGCCTGCTCGTCTGCCTGTGTGCTTGGGATAGATTGGGGTTGAGGTGAATGAGATTGGGAGGAGGAAGTTGGAGGGGGAGTGCGGAAACAGGGACAATGGCTGCCATCAGAGAGGAGGCCAGAGCCTGGATTGATCTCTGTTTGGCCGCCAAACCAGTGTGAATGCCCTCCAGAAATGCATTGGTCTGTTGCATTTGGGCTGCCAGCCCCTGGATGGCATTCATAATGGTTGACTTCCCAACAGTGATGGTTCGCAGGCGGTCAATAACCTCCTCTCTCAGGGCAGCAGGGCTAACTGGGGTGGGGTCTGAGGTGCCTGTGGCGAAGGAGAAGCCCACCCTCCTGTTTGAGCGGGCATGAGAAACTCACAGAGGGGCTGCTGGGAGGGCAGTGCTGGTACGGAGGTGGCAGCTGTAACTGTAGCTGGGGTGTGGGGTGGGCACAGAGGTGTCCGCCACCACCAGGGAGCTCCCATCGGAGGAGGTATCCGTGTCTGAACTGTCCCCTCCAGTCTCTGCCGTGGTGCTCCCCTCGCCCTCCATCCCACTGGTGCCCTCCACATCAGTGGATTCGGCCTCCTGGGTCCTGTGGGATGCAGCTCCCCCCGTCGCCAATGCCTCTGCTCCTCCGCCAGATGATGCTAATGCACATAAGGACAGGATGACAAAACAAAAAGGGGGGGAGAGACAAAGGATACAGTTGGTCAATGGCGGCACCAACACCACCGTTGGTGTACACAACACTCTCACACACAGGTAACAGCCCTACGCACTAGGCAATGCACAACCAGTCACAATGCTAGTCACCAGCCCATGGATAGGGACACCTAACACCAATGCAGCATACCTGAGACACACAGACCCCTGCCCTGTAGTGGATGCCTACTAGCTTGGTTGGAGGACTTTCACATCAGAACCCTGACCAACATGGGACCTACTCTGCAATGTCAGGCCTGGCCTAGAGGCATCCACAATGCCCCTATCCTCCACCCGGATACCACCCCACCTGGCATAAGTTGCAATGAAGTGCACTGTACTCACCCCCTTGTTGCTGCTGTGATACCCCCAAGCACCCATCTAGCACCGGATAGGCGACCTCCAGTATACGGGCCATCAGGGGGGTCAGGGTTCGACGGGCACCCCTTCCTCGTTGGGAGGCCAGGCCCAGCTGGGCTTCCGCCGTCTTCCGTGCCTAGCGTCTCAGGTCCTCCCATCGTTTGCGACAGTGGGTGCTCCGCCTGTCGTAGACCCTCAGGGTCCGTACGTCCTTGGCGATGGCACGCCATATACCCTTCTTTTGATGGGCGCTGACCTGCAGGGAAATACACACAGGCAAAGGTATTAGTCCGACCATCCTATCTGTTACACTTATGGCCCACCATGCCCATTCCCATCCCCATTATCACAGACATGGTCCAGCATACGTGCTGCACGCTGCTCAGGGCCCATCCACCAAACCCCCCCTACATGAGGCCTTCACACACAGCACTCCATGTATTCATGTCCCATGCATCGTACTCACGGTGTACTCACCGGTTGGTCAGGAGGCCCATACAGCAGTCGGTACTGGGGTAGGACCTCATCCACCAGTCTCTCCAACTCTGCCGAGGTGAAGGCAGGGGCCCTTTCCCCAGTAACATGAGCCATGGTTGGTTCGAGACACAGGTCACATCAGCACATGCACTGTAGGTCCTCTCCTGTTGAAGGTCAGGTAGTAAGCGAGTGAACAGATAGAAAATGGAGGTCATGTCCGTGGCGGTGTGTACCATCACCGCTGGCGTACATCACCATTGGCCACTGTACCCAAGGGCCCAATGATAACCAATGAGGAGTTGCACAGTGGTTCCTGACCGCCTCCGGCAACGGCGCACAACGTCAGCGGAATGACCTCATTTCCACCTGTCCCTCCATACAGGACAGTCGGATACCATTTCGGAGGGGGGGGGGACAGTCCATGGATCCTAACTGCATCACAGTACACAAATTCACAATTTGGACATATTCCACCAAAATAATGTTACAATCACAATATGCATTGAACTGTAGTGGTTACAATGTAGATATAATGACCAGCTGCTCACTCTTTTGCCCCATAGATTGCAACCGCTGCAGATGAATAGGAGATGGAGGCATACACCTGTGTACAGACCCCTGGTGGACTTGGCAACAATGGAGGACAGGCAAGTTATCCTCACCTATACACTGGACAGGGCCACAATCACGGAGCTGTGTGCCCAATTGGAGCCTGACCTAATATCTGCTATTCGTCACCCCACCGGGATCCCCCTCTTGTGCAAGTCCTATCAGTGCTCCATTTCCTGGCTACTGGTTCTTTCCACGTGACAGCGGGCTTGGCACCAGGAATGTCACAGCCAATGACCTCAAAAGTGCTGACCAGAGTGTTGTCTGCCCTGATTAAACACATGTGCAGTTACATTGTTTTCCCCCAGGTGAAGGATTTGGCCACAGTGAAAGCTGACTTCTATTCTATGGGACATATCCCCAACATCATTGGGGCAATTGATGGAACACATTTTGCATTTGTCCCCCCTGGCGAAATGAACAGGTGTTCAGAAATCGAAAGAGTTTTCACGCCATGAATGTCCAGATGGTGTGTCTGGTGGACCAGTACATCTCTCATGTTAATGCAATGTATCCTGGGTCTGTGCATGATGCCTTTATCCTGAGAAATAGCAGCATCCCAAATGTGATGGCTCAACTCCAGAGGCACAGGGTGTGGCTAATAGGTGAGCCCTGGTTCCCACTCAGTGGATGTTAAGATATGGGTATGGTGCAGGCCCTAAGGGTGAGTGTGTGGCTAACAGTTGTCCCTCGATATTTGCAGGTGAATCTGGTTACCCCAACCTCTCATGGCTTCTGACCCCTGTGAGGAATCCCAGGACAAGGGCAGAGGAACGTTACAATGAGGCACATGGGCGAACAAGAAGGATAATAGAAAGGCCAGGTTTTGGTACCTCAATCTAACAGGTGTATCCCTGTGCTGCTCACCCAAGAAGGTCTGCCAGATCATTGTGGCATGCTGTATGTTGCACAACCTTGTCTTGCGCCGCCATGTGCCTTTTCTGCAGGAGGAGGAGGCTGGAGATGGCCGTGTGGCAGCAGTGGACCCTGTGGACAGTGAAGATGAGGAGCCAGAGGATGAGGATGAGGATAATAGAAGTGCCGTAATTCGTCAATACTTCCAATGAGACACAGGTAAGACAGTGTTATTTCACATTTCATTGACAGTTTGATGTGTGACATTGTCACTGGCAGGCTGTGAATTCCATACTTCTATGGCCACTCACTGTACCCTTTGTCATCTCTTTTTGCAGATGTTGGTGCCCCACTATTGCTCCTGGTGTGTTCAGTGCAGCCAACTACAGGTCTTTCCTCTGTAAACATTACTGTACAGTTGAATTGGAAAGTTTGTACCTTGTTAAACGAATACATTTTGAAATCTTATGACAGACACCATGCTTGTATTTTATCAAAGTGTGCTTATTGCAGTGCTCTGAAGAAGATGGGGTAGTGCAATGGGCTGCGGTGATGATGGAGGAAAGTTCAGAGTAGAGTCCAGTCTATTTGTAGTACAAGTGCATTGTCCAAGGGGGTATAGGAATGGCAGTTCAAGGTGGACAGGGTGACAAAGTGGGACACAGGGGTGACAATCAGGAGAGTCTTATTTCCTGGCGGGGTCTTGGCAATAGTCTCGAGCCTCTGCCTGGATCGCAGGGAACATTTGTGGGGGTGGTTCTCCTTCTGCAGGGGGAGGGGTGCTGGTGGCCTGTTGGTCCTGTGGCGGGGCCTCCTGTCCACTAGCGGCAGTGGAGGTGGAGGGCTGTTCAGTAGTGTACCTAGCGTTAGGGGCCCGCTGGTGTGCCACTGCCTCTCTCATACTGTTGGTCATGTCTGCCAGCACCCCTGCAATGGAGACCAGGGTGGTGTTAATGGCCTTCAAGTCCTCCCTGATCCCCAGGTACTGTCCCTCCTGCATCTTGTCCAGGATCTGGCCCAGCGTATCCTGGGAATTTGGTATGCTCCCAGGATCACGGTGAGTGCCTCCTGGAGGGTCGGTTCCCTGGGCCTGTCCTCCCCCTGTCACACAGCAGTCCTCCCAGCTTCCCTGTTGTCCTGTGCCTCTGTCCCCTGAACCGTGTGCCCACTGTCACTGACCCCAGGTCCCTGATTGTCCTGGGTTTGTGGTGTGCCCTGGGTTCCCTGTAGTGGTGGACACACTGCTGATTGACGTGTCCTGGGGATAGAGGTATGGGCCTGCTGGGTAACCGACTTACCAGAGGTCCCTGATGAGCCAGGTTGGTCAGCCAGATCCAGGCGACCAGATCTGCTGTCATCACTGTGGGCCTCTTCTGTGGATAGTGCTGGCACCTCTTCGGTGGTGACATTGGCTGGGTTACCTGTGGGGATGTGAATGCAGTGTTATTGTTTCTGTGTGTGACATATTGTGCATGGGTGTGTTGCCCTCTGTGGTTGGTATTGGCCTGGCAGCTTTGCCTTGTGTGAGTTGTTATTTGGTGGGGTAGGTGATTCTCTCTAGTGTGCATGCTGTGGTGATAGGTGTCCATGCAGGTCTGTGAGTGGTGTCCATGCATTGGTGGTGCATGCAGGGCTTGGCATTGGGATGAGTGGGTTGTGAAGTTGGGGTGGGTGGGAGGTGGTGGAGTGATGGGAGTGAGGGTGGGCTGAGGGTATGTGATGGCATGCAGGTCGGGGTGATAGTAATAGAGTTGACTTACTAGAGTCCAGTCCTCCTGCTATTAAGGAATAAAGGGCAAATCCATTTTTCGTCTATCCTTGTTATTTCTGTGGAAGGCATCAATCTGTCATCATGCACACACCATTTACCCAAAGAAATGATCATGATCAGCATAGGCCTGGGCAAAATTTAAATTACGTAGTGTAACTGTTGAAATGTAAAATATTTCGCACTATGCTTCTTATGAGAAATTTCTGAGCCACTACTCCACTTTACATAATTACATGTCATTCACTGTAAAAATTTACCATGAATGTGCCATTATGGTTAAAATTTACTGCAAATGCACAGGAACAACAGAACTCGAGTGGCTGTTGTTTTCAATGCTTTTGTTTGTTTTCTGTTTTTTGAACCATGAAATGTATCCCTGAAGTAAAAACTGACACATGGATGCATTGCGAGCTAAAACATGGCACTAAATGAAAGATTTTCATTCCAGCAATTACGCATGATTAGGCATAATTTTGCCAACATTTCACATAATTATGCAAAAGCAAATTACACAAATTTCACATACACCTAGTTAGACACAGGTAATCCTAACAAAAGGTCTACTGGTGATGATAGCATTCACCTCTCTACTTGGAAATTTTCCAGTGTAAGCAGTCATCAGTGAGATCAAACTAGCTTAATGTTCGTGAACATTCCAATTCACTAAAATGTGAAATAAAGGGTTCCCTCGTCCCAGAGGTTGTTGTATTTAGTTTAACTGGGGAAAACAGGAGTAAATTAATGTATAGTTTGCAGGTTACATCAGTGTTGACTGAAGGTTACAAGCAGGGACTCACCTAATAGGAAGATGGAGCTATTGTGGAGAATCGTGGACAGGGTCAACGCCGTGGGACAGCACCCCAGAACAAGGGACGACATCAAGAAGAGGTGGAAAGACCTATGGGGAAAGGTGCGTTCCATTGCAGCAAGACACCAGCTCGCAGCACAGAGGACTGGTGGTGGACCCCCACCTCCTCCCCCACCACTAACAACATGGGAGGAGCAAGTCTTGACAATCATGCATCCTGAGGGCCTCGCAGGAGAAGCAGGAGGACTGGACTCTGGTAAGTCAAATATTTACTACTGGATCCCCCCCACCCTACCTGCATGCCATCGCTAACTCCTACCCCTACCCTCACCCCCATCACTCCAACACCTCACATATACCCCACTATCACCACCACCCATCCCAATACCAAGCCCTGGGTGCAACACCACTGCATAGATCCCCATCACAGACCTGCATGGACACCCATCATCACAGCCTTCCCAGTAGAGAGACTCACCCAGCCCAAACAATCAGCAATCACACAAGTCCAAGGCGACAGGGAAAGCACAATTCTATAAGGGAAACACACCCATTGTACAAGATGGCACAAACAGATACAATAACAATGCATTTGCATCCCAACAGGACCCCTACCCAACGTCACTGGACAGGAGGTGCCAGCTACATCCAGTCCTCCCACAGAAGAGGCTCACAGTGATGACAGCAGCTCTGCACGCCTGGATCAGGATGACCAACCTGGCCCATCTGGGACCTCTCGGCAGTCGGTTCCCCTGCCACAGTCCCAACCCACCACAGAGCCTCCCCCTTCAGGAAACATCAGCACAGCACCCACCCAGCGGGCCCATGCCACTGTCCCCAGGACACGTCAATAAGCAGTGTGTCCACCACTACAGGGACCCCAGGCAACCCCACAAACACAGGATGATCAGGGATCTGGGGTCAGTGGCAGTGGGCACACGGTTCAGGGGACAGAGGCACAGGACAACAGGGACATTGGGAGGAGTGCTGTGTGCCAGGGGGAGGACATGCCCAGGGAACCGACCCTCCACGAGGCACTCTCCAACATCATGGGAGCATACCACCATTCCCTAGAGACCATGGGCACAGTACTGGCCAAGTTTCAGGAGACCCAGCGGCTGCAGGAGGGATAGTACATGGGGATCAGGGATGACCTCAGCAAAATCTACACCATCCTGCTCACCGTAGCAGGGGTGATGGCTGATTTGGGCAAGACCATGAGGGAGGCAGTGGCTCAACAAAAGGCCCCTGACACTAGCCAAACCCAGGAACAGTCTTCCACCTCCGCAGGCGCTAGTGGACAGGAGGCCCCGCCACACAAACATCAGACCACCAGCATCCCACCCCCTGCAGAAGAAGAACCACCCCGCAAACGGTCCTTGCGATCCAGACGGAAGAAAGAGACCATTGCCAAGACCCCACCAGGAAATAGGACCCTCTTGATTGTCACCCTACTGTCCCACTCTGTTACCCTGTCCCCTTGAACTGTTATTGCCCCACTTCCTATGCCCCCTTGGACAATGCACCTGTGATGCCATGAGACTGGACTCTACCATGGACCTTCCTCCACCATCACATCAGCCCCTTTCACATACCCCTATACTTATTAGCACCTAAATAAACACTCTTGAAACAAATACCAATCTGGAGTCAGTCTGAAGATTCACAAATGTAATACTACAACATTAGCAAGGCATTGCAACGTACATGTTCATTTATTCATACCAATGTATGACAGTTGTTGGGCAGCAGTACACATAGCATAAGCCAGAATGGGGTACACAGATCCGAAAAAAGGAAATCCAAAGGGAACAGTCAGTGGCCACAAACAGAGGTTAAGAGGCTGCCATGTACAATGTCCTAAAGTAAACTGAAATGTCAAGAGGAATTAGAGTGTCTTACCTGTGTGTCACTGGAAGTACTGCAGGGTTAATGTTTGTTCTGTTGTCAACATCTTCTTCCTCTGCCTCCTCTTCCTCACTGTCCACAGGCTCCACCGCTGCCACAAGACCATCACCAGGCTCATCCTCCAGCAGAAAAGGCACCTGGCGTCTCAATGCCAGGTTGTGCAACATACAGCATGCCACGATGATCTGGTACACCTTCTTGGGTGAGTAGTACAGGGAGCCACCTGTCAGATGGAGGCACCAGAATCTGGCTTTCAGGAGGCCAAATGTCCTCTCAATTATCTGCCTAGTTCGCCCATGTGCCTCATTGTAATGTTCCTCTGACCTTGTCCTGGGATTCCTCACTGGGGTGAGAGGTTGGGTAACCAGAGTCACCTGCAAATATCGAGGGACAAGACTGAGACACACACTAACCCTTAGGGACAACCCCATACCCAGACACCTACTCATACTGTGTGGGAACCTTGGGCTCACCTATTAGCCACACCCAGTGCCTCTGGAGTTGGCCCATCACATAAGGGATACTGCTATTGCACAAGATATAGGCATCATGCACAGAGCCAGGATACTTGGCATTCACATGGGAGATGTACTGATCCGCCAAACACACCATTTGCACATTCATCAAATAGTAGCTTTTCCTATTTCTGTGCACCTGTCCATTTCTGCGAGGGGGGGCAAATGCCACATGTGTCCCATCAATGGAACCAATGATGTTGAGGATATGTCCCAAGGCATGGAAATCAGCTTTCACTGTGGCCAAATCCTCCACCTGGGGGAACACGATGTACCTGCGCATATGTTTCAGCAGGGCAGACAACACCCTGCTCAACACGTTTGAGAACATTGTCTGAGACATCCCTGATGCCATGGCCACTGTAGTTTGGAAGGAGCCACTTGCCAGGAAATGGAGCCCTGACAGGACCTGCACTAGAGGGGGTATTCTTGTGGGCTGGCGGATAGCTGACATCAGATCTGGCTTCAATTGGGCACATAGTTCTTGGATTGTGGCACAATCGAGTCTGTATGTGATTATAATGTGTCGGTCCTCCATTGTTGACAGGTCCACCAGGGTTCTGTACACCGGAAGATGCCGCCATCTCATCATCTTCCTCAGCGGTTGTAGCCTATGGAGAACGGTGAGCAGAAGGTCATATACCACATAGAGAGCACAACTGTGTCCGAATTCATGTTCCAGAAGCCGTGTGTTAAATCGTGAGTCAGTATAAGTGCCAATATGCGCTGTGACACTGTTCGGTGCCATGCCATGTGTCCCCCTGAAATGGCGTCTGCCTGACCTATGTGGAGGGACAAGGGGAAATTAGGTAACTGCACTGCCGTTGTGCAGCGTCGCGGTAGGCGGTCAAAGGCATTGGTTATCATTGGGCCCTATAGGTCCTAGGAGCCAATGGCGATGTATGCCAGCGGCGACAGTATGCACCGCCAGGGACGTAACTGCCATTTTCTACCCATTCACTCACTTGATACCTGACCATCAACAGGAGAGGACCTACACTGCAAGTGCTGCTGTGACCTGAGTCTGGAAGCGACAATGGTCGAGTGTTTGTGGAAAGGGCCCCTGCCTTCACTGCGGAGGAGTTGGAGAAACTGGTGGATAGGGTCCTCCCCCAGTACAGGCTACTCTACGTTCCTCCAGACAAAAAGGTGAGTGCACTGTGACCATGATGCATGGGCAATGCCTGTTTGGAGTGGTGTGTATGTAAGCCACATGTTGTGGGGTGGCCTGAGTGCTGCATGTGAGGTGGTCAGTGTATGTGCATCAGGGCATGGCTTGGAACTGGTGGGCAATGGGTGTGATTGTCCGGACGGGTGAGTAATTCAATTTTTCCACTCTCTTTACCCTCTAGGTCAGCGCCCACCAGAAAAAGGGTATTTGCGTGCCATCACCAAGGAGGTGCAGACCCTGGGGGTCTATCACAGATGGAGCACCCACTGCCGCAAGAGATGGTAGGACCTGTGCCGCTGGTCCAAGAAGACGGCGGAGGCCCAGCTGGGGCTGGCCTCCCAACGTGGAAGGGGTGCCCGTCGCACCATGACCCCCCTGATGTTCCGCATCCTGGCGGTGGCCTATCCGGATTTGGATGGTCACTTGAGGACATCACAGCAGCCACAAGGGGGTGAGTACAGTTTCATAAAGCTGACTTTGCGCGCTTTAGGAACTATCTGGGTGCGGGATGTGGGCTGTGGGTGCCCGTAGGCCAGGACGATCATGCCAGGGTAGGTCCCTTGTTTGCAGGCTCTGAAGCACCCCTACCCCAATGGTACAAGTGGGCCACTACTAGTGTGCAGGGTCCTGTGGGTGTCAGGTGTGCAGATGCTGGTGGTAGGCATTGTACCCCATAGCCTGGTGACTACCTTAGTGAGTGTTTGGGAAAGGCCTAGTGCATAGGGCAGCTCAGTGTGTGTTGTGTCTGCCAGCGGTAGTGGTGTTGCTGACATTGACCATGTGTGTCCTCTGTCTTTCCCACCCTTTTTGTTTTGTCACCCTGTCCTTGTGTTCATTAGCATCATCTGGGGGAGGAGCAGAGGCACCAGCGACAGAGGGAGCTGCATCCAACATGGCCCATGAGGGTGAATCCACAGAGGGTGAAGGCACCAGTGGGACGGAGGGCGAGGGGAGCTCCACAACGGGGACAGGAGGAGATACCAGTGAAAGCGACTCCCCCGCTGATGGAAGCTCCCTGGTGGTGGCGGACACGTCTGTGCCCACCCCAACAACAGGTACAGCCGCCACCCCCCCTACCAGCACCGCCCTCCCATCAGCCCCTCAGCGTGTTTCCCGTGCCCGCTCACCCAGGAGGGTGGGAATCTCCTTTGCCCCAGGAACCTCAGGCCCTGCCCCAGTCAGCCCTGCTGGCCTCAGTGAAGAGGCTATTGACCTCCTGAGATCCCTCACTGTTGGGCAGTCAACCATTCTGAATGCCATCCAGGGTGTCGAGAGACATTTGCAACAAAGAAATGCATACCTGAAGTGCATTCATTCTGGCATGGCGGCCCAACAGAGAGCATTTCAGGCTCTGGCCTCAGGACTGATGGCAGCCGTTGTCCCTGTGTCCATCCTCCTCCCTCCAACTTCCACTACCCAGACCCAATCCCCTCTACCTCAGCCTATCCCAAGCACACCTTCAGACCAGCATGCACACACATCAACACACAAAAGTGGCTCTGGAAAACATAAGCACCACACATCATCACACAGGCACTCACACAAGCATCATATCCATGCACACATACCAACATCCACTGCCTCCACTGTGTCCCCCTTCTCCTCGTCCTCCACCTCCCTCCCAGTATTGTCTCCATTCACACCTGCATGCACTACATCATCAGCCACTGCCTCCGTCAACAGCACGCCCACCACAACACACCACTCACAATCAATCACCACCCCCACAACTATTCACACGTCCCATGTGGCCTCTCCCAGTGTGTCTGTGAGCCCTCCTCCCAAAGTACACAAATGGAGGCACACACCCATTCAACAGCCATCCACCTCACAACAGCCTCCAGCCCATGCACCTTCACCCAAACTCATCAGACATACACCTCCTACAACTACTACCTCTTCCTCCACTCCCACCCCCTCCATCTTCCCATCACAGTGTGTCAAAAAGCTTTTCCTAGCTAACATCAACCTCTTTCCTACACCTCCCCCATTCCTTCCCCTACGGCCAGGATGTCTAGATCCCAGCCCAGCACCTCAGCCACCAAATCTGCATCCACTGTGGTCCCTGCAAGTCCGGGAGGGTCGAAGGGGGCACCCATCAGAGATGTCAGTGTGCCACCTACAGATGGGAAGGACCACCCGATTCCGCCACCTACCAAGATCAAGAAGGGGCCGGCATGCAGCAGGGGAAAGTCGCAACACCCACCCAGCAAGGCCTCATCCAAACACAAAGAGGACAGTGCCAAGGTCCCAGCTGCGACTACCAAGGTGGGGAAGGGACACAAAAGCAAGGCCAAGTCACCTCAGGGAACTAAGCCTCCTGGTGAGGGGCTGGTGACCACCATTTCCCCAGACATGCCAGCGACCTGTACCACGGTCACCACCGCCGCAATGACCGTTACATGCACCGCCACCTGCACTGCCCCTGCCACAACGTCAGTCAGCAGCATCCTCCCCAGTGATCAGCCGTCCAAGGCTGCCGGAGATGGTCTGGTGTCTACCTTCACCACTACAGACACCTGCACCACAGCCAGCACCAGCAACATCTCCGCCGCAGCAACCGCCACCTGCACCGCTATCTGCACCGCCATGTGCCCAGCCGGTGCCACTACATCGGACGGCAGCAGCATCCCCAGTGGGCAGCCACCCGAGGTTGCAGGTGATGTCCTGGACCCTGGACACACCACATGCGGCACCAGCACTGGCACTACCAGCAGTTTGCAGCCTAAGTCGCCGCAGGATGGAGTGTGGCTTTGCCTCCATGGATTATCATGCTACCTGTTCCCTGAAAATCTCGGTCCACAGACACCTAGGTGAAAGAATGTGAACTGCCACACCACAGGTGCAGCATCACTGGGCACAATGCCCCCTCCAGAACCAGTGGAGAGATGCATCCACTCCCCCAATCCTTGGCAGGATGAAGCGAACTGGGCACAATACCCCCTCCAGAACCAGTGGAGAAGCCACCCACTTGAGAGACTGTGGCCTTGCACTCCCCAGGACAAAGCAGTGGGCAAAGCCCCCACTTGAGAGACTGTGGCCTTGCACTCCCCAGGACCAAGCAGTGGGCAAAGCACCCACTTGAAAGACTGTGGCCTTGCACTCCCCAAGACCAAGCAGTGGGCAAAGCACCCACTTGAGAGACTGTGGCCTTGCACTCCCAGGACCAAGCAGTGGGCAAAGCACCCATTTGAGAGACTGTGGCTTTGCATTCACCAGGACCAAGCAGTGGGCAAAGCACACACTTGAGAGACTGTGGCCTTGCTCTCCCAGGACCAAGCAGTGGGCAAAGCACCCACTTGAGAGACTGTGGCCTTGCACTCCCAGGACCAAGCAGTGGGCAAAGCACCCACTTGAGAGACTGTGGCTTTCCACTCCCCAGGACCAATCAGTGGGCATGGAGCCCCCTCAACGAGCAGTGGCAGAGTACCATCTTTCGGCTGAGGTGCCCCCCTCCCCATCCCCCTGAGGTGCCTGTGTTTTTTCGACCTGATGCCCCTGCAGTATTCTCTCCGTCTTGAGGCAGGTGTCATGTTTGGGCTTCGCCTCTTAATTTTTGGGACCACTGGTCCACGGACATTTACAAGGGACAGTGTACGGCAACCTGTACATTATGTAAATATTTGTATATACTGATTATGTTAAATTCTATTGCTATATCTGAATGTTCCAATATGTCACTGGTTAAACTCATTTCCTTTTGTCCTTGCGTTCTTCCAGGGGGTGACAGGGTGTGTCTGTAATGTTGATGGATGTGTTAGTATGTTTGGTGTTGTGGGTGAGGGTGTGGGGTGGGGGTCTTGTGTGTTGCGTGTGTGTGTCACTCTCTTTTTCCTCCCCCCCTCCTTTGTGTGCTAGGTGCAGTACTCACCATCGTCGTCGCCGCCGCCTTCTTTCAAATTCCTGGTGTATTAGTAGATACACCAACATGGGGAGGACCTGCAGTTCAGGCTCCATGGCGTTCTGGTTGTTTGTTGAGTGTCGAAAGGTAAGTGGTTCCCCTTCGGTGTACTGTTTCCGCCGTGCTTTTGATGACGTGGGTACCGCCCCGGAAAAGCTGGCTGATGGGCCTGTCATAATACAGTGGGCAGTACATTGTCTTCCGCCTGTCTGTTGGCAGTGACCGCCACAGTGTTTGTTGCTAACGCCCTGGCGGTCGGAGTGTTAAAGTGGCTGTCTATGTTGGCAGTTTCCGCTATGGTCATGATCCCAACCGCCGGCCTGTTGGCTGTATTACCGCCGCTTTAACACCGACCGACAGGGTTGTAATGAGGGTCTTAATGTTTTATTGATGGATGAGTAAGTCAAATGATGGATGTATGGGTAGATGGATTTATTGATTGATACATGCATAGATGATGGATGTGTGAACAGATGGATGGAATGGTGAAAGTTTGAATGATAGATGAGAGAATTAAAGGATGACAGAATGTAACGGTTGTAGGAAGCTGACCTTGTGTGTGTGGTGAAAACCTATGGTGTTATCATCTTATACCAGGTCCAGGGATCCCCTATTAGGGAAGTGTAGGCAGTGTCTAGGAAACAAGGGGTCTCTAGAGATAGCTGTGGAAGACCAGCCAAGGCTTATCTAAGAGACAAGCAAATCTTACAATATCACTCTGGCCACAAAGCACTATCACGCATGAAAGAACCACACAGTGTTACAAAAAAAAAGGTACTTTATTATGGTAACACAAATATTAGAATATTAATAGGCATTCCTCCCACTTGGAGGTAACTAACCGCAATAATTATATACACAATAACATTCAGTGAGAAGCATAAAACAACAAGCATTGGCAAAAATATTAGAAAACAGTGTAGGCCCAAGGGGAGAGCCAAACCATACACTAAATAAGTGAAATGCGAGATACAGTCCCCCATCCAAGGATGTGGAATTGTTAGAAGGGAGCTGGAGGAACTAGGATCCCCAGGAGGTGAGTACCAGTGTGACCGCTAGCGACCAGGAGAGCAGAGGTAAGTACCTGGGTTTCCCCAAATCCAACAGGAGGAGTTTGGAAAAGGATTGTGTAAAACCCCAACCAGACTAGATGAGCCCAAAGGTGGATTCTGGCGGAAGAGGACATGCGAAGGAAGGGGACCAAGTCCAGTTTGTGATGGAGTGTCTGGTTGTGGCAGGAGCCACTACCCACGTTTCTGTGGATGCAGGACAGGTCGACAGAGGACGAAGAAGGCCAGCTGTGCAGCACAGGAGCTGAAGAGGAGTCCATGAAGTGATGCAGATGGTGTGCCACATGGGCTGTCGGGTTGTAGTGGGTCAGTGGTGCAGGAAGACCACCAACAAGCCTTGGCAAATGTAAAAGAAGAAACAAATGATTTGCAAGGCTGAAGAGGACCATCAAGTTCTAGGGGACATGACTCAAGGAGGGTAGTCCAGAGTGACCTTCAGCAGTTGGGACAGTCACCAGAAGAGGATACAGCCCCCACAGGCAGACACTGGCAGCAGGCACAGCAAGTCACAGTGAGGCCCACTCAGCACACCTGAAGAGGAGTCCCAGGTCACTGGGGCAGCAGAAAGGAGACTGTGCTTGGCAGAAAGAAGTTCTGGGGGCTGGGGCTACAAGAAATCTGAAGAGCCCTTGGAGCAGGATCAAACAAGCCTTAGTAGCTGCAAGAGTTGCAGTGCACAGGGGTACTGTTCTGTAAGGAGAGGCATGGGGCTTACCATCTCCCAAGTTGGACAGCTGCCAGAGGGGACCAAGGGCACTGCCCCAGACCATAACATGTGATACAGAATCCATGCAGTTCCAGAGGAAAGCAGATTCACGCAGCTGATTGTTGTTGCAGTTGGTGCCTGCAGATGCAGGGGAGTGACTCTTTTCCTCCAAGGGAGATTCCTTCTTACTTCATGGTGAGGCCAGAGTCTTGTTGACCTCAGAGGATGCACAGCTAGGGTACTTTTGCAGTTTCTGGAAGGAGCCGGAGAAACAATGTTGCAAAGTGGAGTCATTGCTGAAGTTGCAGAGTTTTGGTTCCTGAAGAGTCCAGTTGCAGTTCCAGTGGCCAGAAGAAGAAGTAAACAATGCAGGGGAATCCTGGTGGAATCTTACATGTCGAATCTGAGGACTTACCCAAGAGGGAGACCCTAAATAGCCCAGGAAGGGAGCTTGGTCACCTGCAAGGTGACCACCTCTCAGGAGGGGGGCTGACCTGGCCCCTCAGACACTCCCAGAGGCCTCTGCCCATCTTGGATTCAAGATGGCAGAACAAGTGGCCACCTAGAGGAGCTCTGGGCACCACCCCTGGGGTGGCGTTAGACAGGGGAGAGGTCACTCCATTTCCTTTGTCCAGGTTTGCACTAGAGCAGGGACCAGGGGTCCCTGGGCTGGTGAAAACCAGTTGATGCAAGGAGGGCACCAAATGTGCCCTTCAAAGCAAACCTGTGGCTTGGGGAGGACTACCCCTCCCAAGCCTTGTAACACATATTTCCAAGGGAGAGGCTGATACCTCTCTCTCCCACAGGAAATCCTTTTTTTCTGCCTTTCTATGCCTGAGCTGGTCAACCAGCAGCGCGGGCTGCCCTGAAAACCCCAGAAGACTGATATGAGCAATGCTGGGCGTCCTCCAAGGAGCCCCCAGAATGCATGGAATCTTACAACCAATACTGGCAACAGTATTAGGGTATGATTCCAATATCTTTGATACCAAACATGCCCAAGTTCAGGTTACGATTAAGTAGCTGGACACAGGTAGTGAGTGACCTGTGTCCCGTACACAGGTAAAGATGGCTTCCCTGCACTTATGGAGTCCAATGTAATGGAGCTGGAGTTCCTAGAAGTACCTCTGCTCATGCAGGGGTGCCTTCACACACAGGAACATGCACTTTGCCCTCTGGTGCTAGGTGGGCTTACCATAGGGGTGACTTTCAGTGACCTGGTGCAGTGACCTGTGGTGAATGGGTACATGCACCTTTTCAGGCAGGCTACAATTGCATGGGCTTCCATGGGTGGCATAATACATGCTGCAGACCATAGAGAACTCCGGGTTCCCCAATGCCCTGGATACCTCAGTACCATATACTAGGGACGTATATGGAGACACCAGTATGCCAATTGTGGGGTGTGCAAAGTCCTAAGCAACAACATTTAGAGGGAGAGAGCACGATCACTGAGGTCCTAGTTAGTAGGATCCCAGTAAAAACAGTTCAATCATACTGACAGCAGGCAGAAAGTGGGGTAACCATGCCAAAAGAGGGTACTTTCCTACAACAGTGCAATAGCAAATATCAGCATGTGGATGGAAAGATGAGAGGATGAATGGAGAGGTGCTTGGATGGAAGAGACAAGGGAGCTCTTCTAGAGAGGTTTGGGCTCACTTGCTTTGCTTGCTTGGTGCTATCAGTGCTTTAGTTTAAAGTGTGGGATATTTCACCAGCAATTTACACTATGAAATAACAACAGTGTGATAGCAATATCTGAAAAAGGTTACTATGAGTACTACATATAGGGGGTCATTCCAAGTCTGGCGGGCGGCGGTAGCCGTCCGCCAGGCAGGAACCGGCATTTGCCCGCCACGCGGCCAAAATACCGCTGCCCCCATTCCAACATTCCTACTGGGCCGATGGGCGCTAACCATGTTAGCGCCCGCCGGCCCAGCGGGAATGAGGCCTGCAACACAGGAGCCGGCTCCGAATGGAGCCGGCGGTGTTGTGGCCGTGCGACGGATGCAGTTGCACCCGTCGCGCTTTGCTGGCCGGGGCCCTGTTAGGGGACCCCTGCACTGCCCATGCCACAGGGGCCCCCAGGGGCCCCAGGACACCCCTTACCGCCAGCCTCTTCCTAGCGGTGAAAACCACCAGAAACAGGCTGACGGTACGGGGGTCAGAATCCCCAGGGCAGCGCTGCTTGCAGCGCTGCTCTGGCGGATTCACCCAGCCGGGGCAAAAACGGAGGTAAACCGCCGGCCCCGGTGGGGCGACCGCTGCTTTACCGCCGCGGTCGGAATGGCATGGGAAGCACCGCCAGCCTGTTGGCGGTGCTTCTGTCATTCGCGACACCGCCAGGGTCAGAATGACCCCCCTAGTCTCTATACAAAGAGGAGATGGATTTTTCCGAAATAGGTAATCCAGAACATTCTTAAATTAATCGCTGATGTAAAGAATGCTTCTGCTGAGGTGGCCAGGCACTTACCGCCCACGAGCAAGGAAGAAATAACAGCTGCACGAGGTCGCACCACAGGAGTATTTCAGTGTTGACGCCTGGCCAGGATCAGATGGGATTATTTGAACTCAAGTAGAAAACAGAGTGTCGGGATTTCCAAAACAAAATCTCAATTTGCAGCTACAGCGTTCTTTAAAAAAGCTTGTGTTTAAATAGAACAAAAAGTAGTACAGAGTTATTTACATTCTTGTGGAGTACTGATTTACGATTTCCACTGGGCGTGCAAAATGCATGTGGCGAGATGCTTGAAAGATCAGAGGCTACCAGTATGCTGGGAAAAGCAGGTCCCTTACGACTGCCTGTTCAATAATTGACGTGAAACCAAAAATAAGGGGTGGGAGGAAAAACAAAACAATCATTATATCAAAAGGGTACTTGGTGGGATGAAACTATATGGAGAAGGAGAATGCACAAACTGGGCTTTCACAATCATTGTTTTCTTTTACCTTCATGCTTTATCAAAAGAATGTGCATTAGAAAATGTAAGTATGCATTTCCCACAGACTTCTAAAATACACACTCAATATGCAAGCCTAAATCTAGGTCTTGCATTCCAGAATTAAGGTACAAATCAAGCATCTGGGTATGTAGATCCACTTTTTAGGATCAAATCATTTTAATCAGGGACTCTAATTCCGGATGACTCCAAAGTACTATTTGCTGGCACTTGGTGGTATGGTTGTGCAGAGATCTGCACAATTAGATGGATGTGAAAGAATGTTGATTGATGTGTTAGACGAGGGTACTGTGTCGTCTTCTTGATTTCTGGGCTCCTGTTTATGACTCAGTTAAAGTGCAGTTATGGTTACAAAATAAAACTAAAATCTTCCTGAAACTGTCCTGGCAAAACATGACTTGCACCCTTCTATGAAAACTACAACTTACTTACCAAATGCACTGTTCCCGACCTCACACATGATGTGCATCACTGGTGACATATCATCTAAGCATTCACATTATGAATGATATTACTATGGCAGTAATAAATACACACAATCAAAGCATTTAAACACATTATAGACATAAAGGTTCAGATCTCTCAAGATTTGACACAACTTTCTGCGCTGTGCTGCATCAAATAGAGATACAGTAAAGTGTACTAAAAAGCGATGGCTGGAATGTTTGAATACATTGCAGCCTCTGGTGTAGGAATATGGCTCTGCATATACTATATCAAAATGAGATATAGAGTGCATAGAGTCCAGGGGTTCCCCAGAGGCTTAATAGAGGCTAAAGTAGATAATACTACTGCTCTCTTTTGTGCTAGTGTGGTGTAGCAGTTATGCTTATCAGAGGGTAGTGCAAAGCATTTGCTGTACACACACAGCCAAAAAAGGAAGCACACACTCAATGACTAATTCCAGGCCAATGGCTTTTATTTAGCAAAGTGTATTTTGTTATTTTGTTTTTAGAACCACAAGATTCAAATTACAGATGTTTGCAAGTAAGTATCCAATATATGTGTCAATACCACTTTGTTTCAAATGGGCAAGTTAAAATACATAGCAATATTCTGATTTAAAAGTTGACACTGCAATTTCCAGAAACATTTCTGGGGGGGAGAAAAGTTCGAGCAGTTTTGAGGTAAGTATAAGACTTACAGTTCCATTCTCTGGGGTTTAGGATGTCCACAGGTTGCGGTTGAAGTTAACCCCAAACACCCACAACCAGCAACATGTGGCTGGCAGGCTGCAAAGGTCAAAGTTGAAGTTGATTTAACTTGGACTCCTATGGAGACTGAGGGCACTCAGAACCAGGCCTGCTTGCAGGTAAGTACCTGCGTCTACGGAGGGCAGACTTGGGGGGTTTAGAGGAGTGCCAGGGGGGCCACAGGTCAGCGTCGTCGTGTTGGGCAGGAGGGGTCAACCCAGGGTGGACACAGGATCAGGGTCAGAATCGCCTGGGGATTAGCTCTAGCTGGTTGGGCCACCTGGACATGGGCTGTGGGCGTCTGGTGCAGAGTGGGCAGGACTTGCAGATCGGGGGTAGTTCTGGAGTCCTTTGCTGGTGTTTTTTTCTAGACAGGGCTGCTGTCCACAGGAGATCTTGGTCCTCTGTGATGCAGGATATCCTCTTGAGGCTTTTAAGAGGTTGCTGGTCCTGCAGGATGCATAGTCTTTTGGTTGCAGGGCTCAGGTCTGCAGAGCTGGGGCCAAGTCAGTTGGCGTCTTCAGGCTTCTCTACTGGGGGTCAGCTTAGCAGTCCTTCTTCTTCTTGGGGTTGCCAGGAATCTGATGAGCTATGTTCAGGGGAGTCCTTAAATCCTGGGTTAGGGGCATTACGGTGGTCAGAGGGCAGTAGACAATGGCTACTGTCCCTAAGGGTAACTTCGCCCTTCTGGTGTCCACTCCCTTTGGGGAGGAGGACACAGACCTAACCCTATTGGTCCCTGTCCTCCAAACCAAGATGGAGGATTTTTTAAGGAGGTGGTCACTTCAGCTCTGGACACCTTAGGGTGGTGCCAGCTGAAGTAGTCACTCCTCCTTGATTTCCTTGATTTTCCCGCTGGACTTGCTGCCAAAAGCAGGGCTTTGTCCAGGGGACGGGCATCTCCACTAGCTGAAGTGCCCTGGGGCACTGTAACAGAAGACTTGAGCCTTTGAGGCTCACTGCCAGGTGTTACGGTTCCTGCAGGGGGGAGGTGTGAAGCACCCTCACCCAGTGCAGGCTTTGTTTCTGGCTGCAGAGAACACAAAGCCTGTCACCCCAAGTGGTCAGAAACTCATCTGGAAGTGGCAGGCTGGCACAGACAGATTAGTTCAATGGTAGAAGTTTGGCTAAAATACAGGGGCATCTCTAAAATGCCCTCTGGGTGCATTTCTCAATAAATCCAACACTGGCACTGGTGTGGGTTTATTGTGCTGAGAAGTTTGATACCAAACTTCCCAGACTTCAGTGAAGCCATTATGGAGCTGTGGAGTTCATAATGACAAACCCCCAGCCTATATACTCATTATGGACACACTACCCTTACAATGACAATGTCTAAGAATGGACTTAGACACTGTAGGGACATATTGCTGATTAAGCTATGCCCTCACCTGTGGTATAGTGCACCCTGCCTTAGAGCTGTAAGGCCTGCTACAGGGGTGACTTACCTCTGCCACAGGCAGTGGTTTGTGGGCATGGCACCCTGAGCGGGGTGCCATGTCGACTTTGTCTTTTTCTCCCCCCTAGCACACACAAGCTGCAAAGGCAGTGTGCACATGCTTGGTGAGGGGTCCTCCAGGGTGGCATAATACATGCTGCAGCCCTTGGGAACTTTAGTATTACAGAAGGAGCCGCAGACGCCTTCCGTAATACTGATAGTGCTGACGCAACAGCGCTATCATCAGAGGGCATCCCTCATTTGCATGGGGGCATTGCCCAGGCAAACATAGGAATCACTTTGCCTCTGCACTCACGCCATATTAACAACGTGGGCGCAGAGGCAAACATGCCTTTATAAGTCACACTGAAAGTGCATCACAAAAAGGTGGCACACTTACAGTTCAACTTCTAAAGCCAGTCCTTTCGGGGGGAGAAAAGGGGCCCATGGACCCCCCAGATATCCCCTTGCAGACAGGTACAGTCACTCACTGCACCTGCCTGCAAGGGGATCTCTAATCCCCCTTAAAGTGCAGATGGAGTGTCGCCTGCACAGCGAAATACTGAGCAGCTTTTGAACAGCTGCTCTGTATTTCTCTTAAATGCGCTGCCCTGAGGGCAGCAACATTTCTGGCTGCCCTGAGGGCAGCGCATTCAGTCTCAGCCTGCACACTCACCTTGTTTTCACTAGGTGCAACTTTTGAAATTTGATCCCCCCGTAAACAAGTAAAGTGCACCGTAATACAGCCCTAGGTCACCTCAGTTTAGACCCAGCTATATGTAAACCAGCCTTGACACTGCTCCATTCACAACAGTCTAGCCCGAACTGCCAATCTAGGTCCTCCCTGGATTGAAACACAAACAACCCAGGACCGGATTCACCCTAGATATGGGCTCATCAGCCTGGTACAGCTTGGTTCCATTGATACAGTGTGCACAGAACCCACGTCTGAACATTCCCATCCTACTTAGAGCAACACACTAAAGTGTACAAAAAAGTATTGGATGGAATGCTTGAATTAACCTCAGCCACTGGTACTTACTCTAGGCCACATCCCAATCAATGTTATATTGCACACCATGTCACCTCATTTTGATCCCAGCTATATGCAAACCAGTTATGACCCAGCTTTATTTGGAACAGTCCATCCCGAACGGCCAAGCTATGTCCTCCCTGAACTGGAACACAAGCAACCCAGGACCAGTTTTGCCTTAGTTATAGACTCATCAGCTGAGAACTTCCACTCTCAGTATACTTTTACAGTTAGAACCATATATTTTGTTTTAGATGAGTTAAGTTCCATTCCTCCTTCATTACAGAAGATCATGAAAAAATCCAGTAGCCACTGTAACCTTAATAGAGTTTTAGAGGTTAAGAGTGTTGTCAGCAAATAAGAGGAATATCACCATTTGCCCATCTATTTTTAGGGAATCACCTAGATTAATATCATGGTTGTTCACATCATCATTTATATCAGGGGAGAAGAAAGTGAGGGACAGGACACACCCCTGCCGCAACCCATTCCCAATTGCCCCCCCCCCTATTGCCCCATCTCATCTGCGCATAATATGTACTGTGCAATCTGATTAATATTCAGAGAATACTATCTAATATGGCCATTTTGTCAACAGTAGCAACAGGCTGTTGTGTGGAATCAGCTCAAATGCCGAATGGAGGTCAACAAAGACCACATACAAGTGGGTTTTGTTCATTATAGGGTTTCAGCAGACCACTCAGAATCGAAAAACTTGATCAACTGTGCTGATCTTTGATCAGAAGCCTGAATTGCAATCCATCAGAATACAATTTCGTTCCATCTACTCATGAAGTTTGTATATTGGTCAGCAAAAGACCTTCTGCAAGCTATTATACTAATTGGTCTATATTTACATGGATTGTCATGTAGGCCTTTTTTGTGTATGGAAATGATCTCTACCCCATTCCATGGTTTTAGTAATCCTACTCCCACTACAATGGAATTAGTGTGATTGTTTATATAGGGTGCCTACATTTGAGGTTGTGAAACATATAATCCACCTGGAATTTCATCAAGCCCTGGTGCCTTACCAGAGGATATCCCATATATTATGTTATAGGTTTCTGGTAGAGTTCTGAACATAGGTGAGTTGGGACTTAATCCCAACTTGCTTTCTCCTTTTCCTTTCTCTAAAGAATAAAGACTCTTAAAATAATCGAATACTATGGACAAAGTATAATTTATATCTTTGAATAAATGTTGTTATTTAATGATGTTAGATTACACATTTCTGCTACCTATTGATATACATATTGTAAAGTAATAAGCAGTGGATTTGGTGGGCAGGTTATGGTTTTATGTTTGTGACATTAGTTATGGTTTGTGTAACTAAACATTACACAACCTGCCACGGTGACCATCTGCCCAGTGATTAACAGTAATTGAGAGGCAAATTTGCCCATCAAGTTCAATGAGTTTGTGAACCGGAGGTCCACCAAGCCTAGATGTAGACTTGCTGAATGAAATTTCATTTTTGTTGGGGATAGGGGTGATGTGCTTACATTTCTGTTGGTACTACAGTGTGCAGGATGCCATTCAGATCAGTCCACGTGTAGTTTGGGAGCCATGGAGCAGTTTGTTTACACCTTCCAGATTTTAGAGTACAAGGGCTTGAAGAGCACTTCTGAATTTCCTTACTGGGAGGAATAGTTTCACGGATTTCTATTGCACAAACATAGTCAAAAGTCAGCAGAACATTGTACATGGTCAAAGGAAAGGATACAGTCAAGGAGTGATTGAGAGTAAGCTGGGTTCCTGGTAGCATAAGGGTACTCTTATTGCATCTGTGATGTGATGTTCTTTAAAGTGGTGCACCTTCAACTCTTTCCTAAATTGGAACAGGATTCTTTGCTATATGTTTCTTCATGGCTAATTTGCTGTCCAGGGACGAATCCAAGTGACTTGGCATTGGGTGAAAGTTGAGGTTTAAAGCCACCACTGGTTATTTAGATGAGCCACATTTGCATTTTCTTGCATGTTATCCTTGGCATATAACAGGAAGCTTGTCTGTCTTAGTGAGGTTGAGCGTCAAGTAAATACTGGGTGTACTGGTGTGGTTGAGGCGTAGAAAGTGTTTAAGGCATTGGATGTTGGGAGCAGAAGAGACCTTCAGCTAGAGTTGTGTATCATCAGCATATTGGAGAATTCTTGATGCTGCGACTGGTAACCTTGGTACTCAGGGGCACCAGGTAGAGGCTGAAGATGACAGAAAATAGGATGGCACTCTGAGGGACTCTACAGGTGACAGGGATCTTATTGGACCTAGATGTGCCAGGTAAATGCACTAGTGTCAGTTGGAAAGACAGGAGGAGAACTACCAAAGGAATTTGCCAGTCAGTCCTATTTGATTCTTTATGATGTGAATGAGGGTGGCATGGTTGATGGTGTTGAAGGCAGTGGAAAAGTTCAGCATTATCAGGAGGCAGGGCTCTTCTTCATCTGTGGCCAGGAGGGGTTATTTGATGTGAAAGGTATCTGTCTCTGTTCTGTGGCATGATCTGAAGCCAGACTGAAAGCCAAGCAACATTATCTTTGAAGCACCTTCATCACACTGTGACTAAAAGTGCAACTTCTGTACCCTCTGCTTAGATGGTATGCTGATGGTTGTATGCCATCAAAGACACTATTTTCTATTCTTGTGTTTCCTTCTACAAACTATTGTAACATATGGCTTTAATCCAAATGGTTCAAGTGAGATGAACTAGGAACTGACTATATGAATATACTCGGTTTGAAGGCCCCTTGATTAAAAATGGTACACTTGATGACATGGAGTCATTTGTCAAGCTTAAGTATGGTACAACAGGGAGGAAGATGATGATCCAGTGCTGTTTAAGCTCAGTCTTTGATGTTTTTTAACATCATTTCTATGACATTATGGCAATGAGTCATGGGATGTTGATTGCAGTTAGCTTGGCATGTGGTGGTGAGTAGCCAGTTTTGGTAGGAGGGAAGCATGGCAGACAGGTACCACATTGGAACTTCACACTTTTAGGATCAACACTACTTGGC
The DNA here is from genome assembly GCF_031143425.1 of Pleurodeles waltl. Lineage (NCBI taxonomy): Eukaryota > Metazoa > Chordata > Amphibia > Caudata > Salamandridae > Pleurodeles > Pleurodeles waltl. The sequence continues at coordinate 452,705,824 of NC_090448.1, read as the reverse complement.
TGGAAGAGACAAAGCTGTGACTGTGAATTAACAATTAACATTACATTGTTTAATTAGTACTGATATTGTTTTGGCCGGCATATCAAGCTGTGCTGAAAGCTGGGGAATCTCTTGGTAAAAGAAAAGAGGAAGTGCAGCCCCACAGACCTAGATGTACTGACAGAATTGCCATATGATTGGTCTCAACAACCTAATAAATAATATGGTAAGTAAATGATGCACATGAAAAACTCACAGGGAAGGGGTCCCTGAAACCAGTGCTCTATACAACTGGTGCTGCTCCTCAGTGAAGATATGAGTCTCCAGTGTGGCAGGCAGTCAAAGGACAAGCAGCAATCCTTGCAAGCATGAAGTGGAGGTCCATCTGTGATCACCAAATCTAGACTACAGCACAAAAATGTTGCACTTGTACACATTCACTATTACTCATTCATTTACACTCATTCACAATCAGCCCACTTCATCCTCTGGCTATCTTCCTTGCATATGGCAATATTTTGTTCTTGTACATGTGCAAATCCACCAAGAAGTTAGTCCACGTCAGTGCCAGGACTGGTAAACCAATCTCTGTTTTCAAATTTGCATTAATTTCATTATTTATGTTCGTGAGGGGTCATCTTACTTCTTTTGCAAACATATGCATGGCACATTTAGACAGTGACCTTTTTACTATTTTTTTACTTTTACACTTACTTTAATATCTGTTGCATACGTCTTCAAAAAGTTTAAAAAAACAATGGAGGAGTGCCAAGGTCAGACCTATTGGCTTTTCCAATGCTCATTATATTTTTGAGGATGGCCACCAAATAACAGGCCAGTCTCAAAGGTGTTTAACAATAGTTTGGGGCTCAAAGTTATGGGGTGATTAAGGTGTACCTGACAAAACTGTTTTATTAAAATGTACAGAGAATATCATCTCGCTCCAGTGGAATTCTTTCAAATATGACATGGATCTTGGCAGCTGGCATAGGAACTTGAAATATTTCACATTCCGAATTATATTACAGCTTCTATATATCCTGGTTCACTTTGATGTGTTTCAGTGCTGGATATCTAAACATTCAGTGACACCACATCTTTTTATACACCCTGATCATTCTCCAGTCCAGATGTCCTACTCCCAAGGTGGCAGTGGTGCTGTACATTCAAAAAGAAGGGGATTCCCAAGTTAAGCCAATCCAGCCTTATGCTATCAATGTATCCTAAGTATAAAATAAGAAACATTTACTTCAATAGAGTACAAAGTAAGCCAGTGTACAACGGATATTATATATGCGCTAGACACAGACAGTCATACATCAGCTACATCTATGTCATCTGGAGGTGGTGCTTATTCTTAGCTTCAGACTGTCTTCTATCACCATTACATTTCGAGTCATATCCTATTTACACAGTCAGCTTCACAAATGACAATGTTGTTGAGGCCCAAAGACCAAAGGGAAAGTAACTCCAGGCGGTATCCAGACAGAGCACATAACATAGATTGTTTTCTGTGCAGTCTGGAACTACTCTTCGCCCCAGTAGCTAAACGACACCAATTGCCTGCTGTGGTAAATATAACACCTGAGTAGCATAAAGGGTGCTGACCTCTGAAAACTGCAGCAGCCTGTAAGTTGAGCAGGAGGGTTGTCGAATGGGCTATACATACTCACACATCTACATGCACACTCACTAACTCCCATACATGGTTCATGGAGTGGTGGGACTGGGTCCTGCTTTTATTGGCTGAGTATTAGGGGATACAGCAGTCCCTTACTCGTCACAGAGTGGGATGGTGTCAGGAAGAGTTTCTGACTCTACCCCACTCTATGATAAAGGTCACTGATTGACACTCAGCCCTGGGTACTTCAGGGCTTAACACTAACGTTCCATGGTCCGAGTCTATCAGTGACACACCCCCTCATCATGAGGGGGAGAACCTCCAAGCTCTTTGCCAGGCTGAGGAGATCACACCCACAGCAAAGTTCAGCTTAGGCACCTAAGCATCTGCACATTTAGTGCATGTACAAAGCCTGGCTGCCTGGCCTGAACATGAAGAATGCCTGTTCGACAGTTCTTTGCTCAGCCTGACAGACACTCTTCACGTTTGCAAAAAGGTGAGGGAGAGAGTTGGGCCCATCCACCCTTATGGACATGCCACGGTTGTCAGAAAGGTAAAACCTGAAATCATAATTTTTCCAAGAGCATGATCTGTAGCAAAGACCCCTTGTAATCCACCAACTCCATGGATGTGTCAAGTGGATGTGTCAAGTGTTTCTGCTATTTCTATTCGTAATATGTTAAATCCAATACCACAAACGTATAAGGGAAATAAATATAAAATAAATACAAATAAATACAAATTATTACCATTATTATAAGAAGTGGTATTCTTGTTGCTATTATTATTAACTATTAATAATTATTACTTATAATAATACATATTATTATTATTATTAACTATTTATGATCACCAATACTACTACTATCACTGCAACTACGAGGACTCCCACTATGAAGGATTATTATTATTATTATTGTTATTATTATTATTATCATTATTATTGTTGCTGCTTTAACAAGTATGGCGTGAGGTTGTATGACTGGATAGCAGTGCCATTCAAAACTGATAAGTTAACCATAGACTGAGCAGAGCAAGAAGGTCTTAGTAACCAAAGCAGGAAACAGGAAACAGTGATGCTTGTTCTGAAGCTTACCTGTCAGCGGGCAATACAATTTCAGTATGTGTTTCCTAGATGTTGTCATCATTGAGTTTCGAACGCATCCTAACCTTTTCTGGTACACTTTACATAGGGCACAGTACTGGGTGCAGATTAAGTGCTTTCTTCAGCGTTGCACTTCGCCATGTTGGTTTACCCAGCTGCCGTGATTGGGAGTGCGGCATGTTGCACTGCTAACTTTTGTGTGAGTGTGGAGAGCTGTGTGTTATCCTTGTGGGGACATTTGTGTTGCTGGTGGAAAATAGATACAATGTGTGAGGTTGTAGTTTACCAAATGTGTGATGGATTTCTGGGGACATTGGGTATGAGTGTAGATGTAGTGGCGGGTATTGTGTTGAACTCTGGTCAAGTGAGTTTTGAGTTAAGGTGAGGTATGTTTAAACGTTTAAATTTTGTTTTATTAGTCCCTTTAATGTATAGACTTCGGGATAACATTGAAACCCTTTTTCAAGAAAGTCAGTGGATTCCGTGCCCTGGCTGTTGTATGACTGAGAGTCTGTGATTATATGTCCTGGGTGAATACATTTTGCATTATATCAATATCATTCTGGATATGCAGACGTGGTTGCAGGGCCTCATATCCGAGGTGGTCACCAGACATGCACATTTTGGACCGTTGTACAAAGGCAGTCACAACCTAGTTGTTGTCTTGTTTCTTTGCTTGACATGAGATGTGGGGAGCCTCATGTCTTCACCTGTCACAGAGTTTATGCAACCTCTATTTCTTGTCTTTGTTTGCCTGTGTGGGTATTGGAGAATTTCACAGGTTGTGTTTGGGTGAATGTGTAAGGTTGAAATTCTGGAGACAGAGTGATTGTGAAAGATAATCCCTGTAGTTTATATGCATGCAAAAGGCTCGTCTTTGTTTTGTGGTTTGTCAGAAAGAGAGGCATGCAGTATCAAATGAGTGTACATGCCCTGTATATTTGAGATGGTGTCTTATCGAATTATGAATTTATCATTTTGGTGTGTGGTCTGGAGTAGAAACTGGGAGATATTGATAGTTGCAGAGAGGATGAAGCCCTGACAAGACCTCCCGACTGTTGCTGTAACCTACTTACCTCCTCCACGAGTTTCTCCAGACTTTTGTAAGAAGACTGTGCCCTCTAACTACAACTCTCAGAAAAATGAAATGCTTCCTTAGATAATTGAAAATGGCTCAAAAAAGCTATATATCCTCAGAGTGCAGCAAAGATTGCATTTTGTGACAGAGAAATTGTAATGTATCTACCTATGATGAATGCTTGTCTGGCCTGATACAAATTACTTCCCATGAACGTATTATTTATGGGGTCAACTACCAATTGACAACTTTTTAACTAATAGGGGAACCTCTACAGAACGTTTCTGGTATATGTAGGAGATAAGGATCACTACTGAGGTTCTATGCTCTTCCCTTGCTCTCCACCTTCACCCCATTGCGTTCACTTAATTATCTCCATCTGCTGGAAATATTACTGCTGGACTCGTGACAGGATGTTGAGTCAGAGTACTGGAATCACTAATAGTAACTCCTGCAGATGCGTTTGATCTTCTAGCCAGAGATGAAGTGCCACAGCATGGGAAGGATAGGAAAGTTGATTCCTCTCCCCTGCCTCTATTGACTGTCTCTGTCTCATAGTTGTGTAATTCCATGAACCTGGTGGATTCTCCAAATGAGGGATCCCTAATGGGATAGGACTTTTTTTGACCACCGTCTCCAGTAAAGTTACAGAGCCTGATTCATGAAGGGACGGTAACTCACACTTTTGAGTAAGTTTACTACTTTTTTGGTATTCACAAACTGCACTTTATAGTAACTTACACTTCTGTGGAAAGTCCAGCACAACACATGTCCAATTACTGGTAGTGCAAAACCCTCCCCTACAAAGTAATGGAGGTAGGTACTTAGTACAAAAGTGCAGTTTATACATACTGAAAATAGTAAACTTACTTAAAGGTGTTTTTTACTAGAAAAGTGCAGTTTGTGAGCAGCACTTTGCAGTAAGTTTTGTAGTACTACAAAACGCATTACATAGTGCAGTTTTTGAACTAGGCCCCATGTTTGGAGACAATCCTATTAGTTGTATAGCTTCTGCTCTCGATCTTCCACTCAACACATATTAGATGGTGTCATGAGGTGCCTTCCTGTGTAGGTCCTTGTCTTATAATGTTGGCATTTGTTCTTAAATGTGGTAACTCTCACACTGATACTATATTCTGGGCATATTTACAAGAAAGTCGTGCATCGGTCCTAATGCATCACTTTTTGCCATCCCTGTCCCACCTAACGACACCATGGTGCGCCGTATTTACAATACGACACACCATGGTGGTCGTTAGGACAATAGCGTCAACATTTTTGACGCTTTTGTGATGCTTTGCTGCACTAATGTCAAAAATTTTGACGTTAGTGCAGCAAAGCACAGGGAGGCCTTTTGATTAATATGGGTGTGTCATTTTAACGCCTGTTTTGAGCAGGCATTAAAAATGACCGAGAAAAAGATGCAGTGAGATGTTGTAAATTTCACTGCACCATTTTTTGGCCTCCCTGTGTCAGAACTCCCACCTTGCTTGCATTATGCCTGGCACAGGCATAATGTGGAGCAAGGTTTTACAAATTGGCGCAATGCAGGCATTGCTTTACTTTGTAAATAGGGTGTGGGAGAAAAGCCTCCTTAACGCCACCTTAGCGTTAAAAAAAATGATGCTAGGGTGGTGCAAAGTGGCGTTAGGGGCTTGTAAATATTCCCCTCTTTGTTGTATCTCCATAAAACCCGATTAAGGAAATGCTATAAAAAATAAAGGGCTATATTATTTGTAGTGAGTAGTCTATTTGAACAAGTTATATCACACAGGATAAAACAATATACATTCATACTCTATTATTAGAAACATTCATTAAAATACATCAGAATATTTGAAAAGATAGAGAAAATCAGAATTTATCTTCATCTTTGTTTTAAAGCAAAACAGAATCAGATAGCCTCTTTGCTCCAAAGTACACACTTCATACTCCAAATATTCATTATAGAGTAAAGTAACCAACTCGCTGTACCATTCATTAATACAGTCCTAAAATACATTAGAAGGAGGTTTAGTTTGATTTTGGAATTAAATATAGGTCGATATTTCTGTACAGATGTATTTATGGACGGCTGCCATTTTAGCAACTCACGTTTTTTCAATCTATTTTTTCGCAAAATATGTTTATGTTCTCCATATTTTAGCATGGAACATTGCAGACCTGCCAACTTTGCCAAAAACCTCACAGTGCGGGGAGGCCTTGGAAGGGGTGGAGCCTCGTACTGAGAAGCACCTAAAAGGAACTTTTGCCCCCACTCCGGCCCCAACACCCTCCACACAAAAAAAAAAGAATGCTTGCTGAGGCTGCTGCTGATGGACACTGACAGTTAGAAGCAGTGGTGGCCCGTCCTTTAGGGCGGAGGGGCCACGCCCCCCCCACCCCATGAAGAGTGTCTGTCAGGCTGAACAAAGGTCAGCCTGACAAACACTCTTCATGTTCAGGTCAGGCAGCCAGGAGTGAGCCATGCGTGATTTGCGTAGACTCCTGGCTGCCTGAGCTGAACTTTGCTGGGCTGAGGAGATCACAGCTCCTATGGGCGTGACCTCCTCGGCCAAGCAAAGGTGCCTCGAGGCCCTACCCTGGGTGACTAGGAAAGCGTCACCCATTGACACTCTCCCTGGGCGCTTCAGGTTTAAGCCCTGAAGTGCCCAGGGCGAGTGTCAATCAGTGACACTTCGTCACAAAATGGGGTAGGGTCAGCAGTCTCACTGACCCCATCCCACTCTTTGACGAGGCTGGGACTGCTGCCTTCCCTCATTGGCTGAGCTAAGGTCAGCCAATGAGGGAAGGCAGCAGTCCCAACCCTCCTCTGACATGGAGGCTAAAGGTAAGTGTGTGTGTGTATGTATGTGTGTTATGTTTTACATTGAATGTTTGGTGCGCGCGTGCATGTTTGAGTGTTATGAGTGTTGTTAATGGATGTGAGTGCGTGCGTGTGTGTGTGAAAGAATGAATGTGTGTGATCTTGTAAAATGAATGTTTGGTGCGTGTGTGCATGTTTGAATGGAATGAGTGTTGTTAATGGATGAGCGTGCGTGCGTGTCTGTGTATGAAAGAATGAGTCTGTGTGTGTGTTTGTGTGTGTGTGTGTGTGCTCCGCCCTCCCCCTCCCAAAGCTGCCGGCCGCCACTGGTTAGAAGCCTCCAAAAAAGAGCTAAAAACCACCATCTACACTGTCTGATAATGGCTCCTCACTGGGAGACCATGTGAGTGGAGCCAACGTTGTGTGTCACATAATGGCACTGTGTGAGTTCGGACGTGCTGTGTTTCGAAAACTAGAACTTTTTCCCACAGACATTACAAAATAATACAGTGGGAGAACTATGCCCTACAAGGTTTTATCAGGGAAGACTGTACTGCTTTCCCATTGGGCATTTCCCCAGGGGGCTGAAACCACTGGAAGCTGTGTTTTGAAAGTCCAGTGTTGCTGCTGGTGTGTCGGTCTCCTTCTCCAGCTCCCTGAGGTTCATTACATGAGGCACAGTGGAGGTTTCAAGAGAGAGCAAGATAGAGAGAAAGGGAAAGAGAGAGGGAGAGAGAAATGAGAGGGGGAGGAAAGGAGTGAAAGAATGGATGGGTGAAAAAGGAGGTAGACGGGGGAGGAATGGATCTGCACTGGTCTGAATATTTTTGCTAGGGATGCTTTTGATTCCCTGTCCGGTCATGGGTTTTACTAACTTTCGCTCTTGAATGGCATGAGGTAAGTTACCTTTCTTTTCAGGCTCATGCAACAATAATGTGGATGGCAGGAGGTAATAAGCACTGTGTCCTTCACCTGCTAGAGTGTTTGGCATCATCTGCATGCAATGGCTCGGATTGGTAGGTTGTGCAACGGAACAATAGTTAGAACTGTACAAACAATACATAAGCAAGGGATTCTTTATTGGCATATGTAAAACGAAAGAATAGTAAACCAAATTGTAAGCTACCTTTCCTAGTCTCAACACAAAATAATATTGTGATCGGCAGGTAGTTGAGGAACTTTGTCTGAAATGACATAAGTTCAGTCAATCATGCCAGACTCAGTATCAACACAGAGTTGTGATTTGATCAAATGATAGTACACAAGTCAGTTGTACCTATTGAAAGTCACGATCCCCACCATCTTAGTTTTAATCTGGATAACGATGTCAGCTGATAGAGTAATAGTCTTCTACATATCGAAGACCACACTGCACTATCCTTACCGGACAACAATATCTTACTAATTCTGTGCAATATTTTGTTTGGTTTTTCGAAAGCTGAGTATCTGAAATTGACAGTCCGTGCTTCACCAGGTGCTCCTCATTTCTTTACAGTGCGAGCATCTGCTGTTTGGTTTTGTCTCACCAGCTGAATTTCAATATGTATTGTGTCGAAACATGGTCCCTTCGCTTTTTTATTTATCCATTACTTTTTTATGATCTTCTCTTTGCAGCATTGACAATCAGGAAATGTATTCCCAAGGTGAAGTCTTGTTTTCTCGCATCTGCACCTCTGCCATCTGCGCGGAGCCGCGCCCCCCCATGTAAGGGCATGAAATGGTTAGCGACACCTGTCTGCTCCAGGGAAGAGCTTGAAGCACATAAGCTTGGGGACAAAGGATCTGGTTTTATGGAGGTACCCCTCCAGACACACGCACTAAAACCAAGGTAGTAAATCCTCTGGCACAACCTTCCCGCCTCCTAGGTTCTGTGCCTACATTGACTATGACTATGGGCGCCAAAGCAAACTATCATTCTTTCGGGCCATCTAATTTGTTGAGCACACATCGCCCTCCCTACGGCATTCAAGCTGCCTTGTCAGGCAGAAAGGGGAAACATTTGGTTTCTTTTAGCCTCTTTGCTTTGGTGACCTCGCCCAGATTGGGTACTGCTTTGTCTCCTCTGTGATTTATCAATGCGTGGCGGGAGGTTAGAAAGGACAGATTTATGATGCGCTCAAGCTACCACAAAGCAGTCCCTAAAGCTGTCATATCTTCAGTCTCCCACTCAACAAATGGGAACATGCAACAGAATGATAAAGCCAGGCCTGACCTTTCTCTACCAAGTTCTGTTTGTTAGTACCATATGGAAGTTATAGACATTTAACTGCGACATTGTTATTAATGGTTAAGCACTCTAGGGCAAGTGTGTGTTTTGGTGACATCAGAGACACGTGGTGGCAAGTGACATGTGGCCAAGCAATGAGCAGAGAATCCATTGTGCTCACCATATGTTGAAATGCCTCTGTAAATGATACATTTTATTTAATTTCGAGCTACTATATTTGCACCATATTCACTGTCTGCCAAATAATTTTACAAACATTTATATTGCTGTGATTAGCAAAATAGGAGCACTGATTGCAGTCAGGCAAGGTGTCCTCACACTCTCTCTCTCCCCACACATACACATATACATATTTATCTGCTTTCACAGTTAGTCCTAGAAACTCATGATGCTATCCATTTAAAAGAGTCTTGTAATGTGTTTTGTGTCTAACGCACTTGCTTCATAACGGGTTGTGTAATCACTGATGTTTGCAGTTGCACATCTCTGTGCTTGGGTGTATTTTTTCATGCGTGTGTATTTAGTTATTGTAATTTATCACCCACCAAATGGAAAACAAACACTTTAGTAGTACTTCTTTTGCCCATCCTTACTGGCATGTTCTCTTCGGAGATGCTTGGTAAGGCAAGCTCATGGGGTACATTCTGCCGATTGGTTTCATTCGAGAGATATGTGTTGGGTATTGATTCCAGCTCAAAGGTTATGTTTTGGTGAGTGATCACAGTTCAAGAAGTATGTTCTGCTGATTGGTTCTATGTGAATGGCATTCGCTGGTGAATGATGTCAGTTTAAGGGATATATTTTGGTGAGTGATATCACTTCGAGAGGTATGTGCTGGGTTGTGATAACTGTTGAAGGAATGTGTTCTCATGTTGAATGTTAGTTCATACATGTATGCTGGTGATGTGCAACAATAGGATTTAAAATTGATGGCCACCTGTGATGTCCTGATGGCTAGTGGCTGAGGTTTCGATCCATTCTAATAATCAAGTCTGTTCTGATAGTAAGAGTTGGAGCCTCTGTGTTATATGCATTTACATAGCTAGCATGCTTAGGTTTCAGCAAGCAGAATTTTACACTCTCCAGCTGCATTTTCAAGTTGTCAATATTTTGGTTTGCACTCTAATTTAATGGGTTGCAAATAGGATTATGCATAGAGTACACACAGAATTTACGCGAATGAGATTGCTCTGCCAGGAAATTTTGATGTCTCCCAGCAACGTGATAGCTTACCAAACTAGATCCCGCTAACCTCACGATATTGTCAGCCAATGAAAAACCCATATGTTCTTTATAACTCCTGTTTGTAATTAGTAACAAACATATGGTTTTCTATCTCCTGTTTTCATGGCTGTTGGATGTGGTTATGACTACATTTCTGTGGACTGGATTCTAGAATCACTCTTGACAGCACAGTCTCATACCTTGATTAAAAGTCACCATTAACTAAATATGGAACTGATTATGTCTACTCCAGAGGCTTGTACTAGCATATTGATTTTTGAAACGAGAAGGAAATCATTGCAAAGTAGCAGTGTGTATGATGTACTCATATAGGAATTCAGTATATTTCATTACTTGTTTTGGTCTACCTCATTTTTAAAAATTAAATTCTTATGTTTAGAAAAAGTGCATTTGACAAGGAAATGTACTTAATTAACATATTTGTAGGACAAAACCTGGCACGCAAATGCAAAACAGGAAAAGAATACCCCTGACAGTGCAAGCTTCCAAACTCTATCCTGACAATTGTCCCTACCTCAGGTTGGAGAAGATTATACAGAAAGTGCTTCTTTGGACTCTTTGGGGCATATTTTTCGGGATTTGGTGCAGGACACTGCAGCAAGTCACCTTCCTGCGCTGCCGTGTGTCAAAGTAAAAGGGAGGAACATGCTGTATCAACTGTATACATAGCATCTATAGCATACTGCACATTCCTGTTCTTTTCCCCTGTGCTTGCACACAATGGGCTGTGCAGCACCAATGCAGACACCCTTACACCATGGTGCAAGGGTGCCTGCATCGCATGCAGGAAATCTTTTTATGCAAGAAGTGGCATCTTCCTGCACAAAACGATCCTGGGAGGCGTTTTCCTCCTTCTATGTGTGCTTCAGAATGCACACACATAGAAAGAGGAGAAAATTAGTAATAAAGATATTTCGCCTCGTTGCACCTCCACTGGGAATGAGTAAGATTATGGCGCATCCCTAGGTTTGCAAGGTCTTGTAAATTTGGGGATGCACCAAAATCCATTGGTGTTGTGTGAGAACACCCACTGCAACGCCTCCATTGCACAGAGTAAGGCAAAGCAGTGATTTGCACTGTCTTGCCTTACTCCATGTCTTTGAGGCCATTCAAAGCCATGCAAAGTGGCTTTGGGTGTCCTTATAGACATGAGTTCAGGGTTTGCGCTGCCATTGCATCACAGAAAGTGACACAACGGCAGTGCAAAGGGCTAAAAAATTTGCCCCTTTGCATAGATTGAGAGCAATTGTCTCAACACACATTCACAGTGATACTGCTTTCTCAGACATTTGCCTGCTTAGGCCTAAGTAAGTGTGCATTTATGTGATATTTCTACAATGCAAACCTAGCCAAAAGATAATGAAGCACTGTACAGGGTCAAAAAGTAGCACAACATCTACATTCCATCTGTGAACACAGTGTTAGTTTCTAAAGGCCAATTTTCAGCAATCCTGTAATGCCAGAGACACTCCTTGTTCCACATGTTACACACACGGGAAAACTAGAGTAACACTTGACAGGAACCACAAATCAGGTAATTGTTGTTTTGTACTATTGGCAGACCATTGCTGTCTGATGTAAGTTTTAGTACCCACATATCATTGTCAGAATTTCACCTGACATAAAAATTGTGTCCTAAATATCACCTAATAATGCACTGTGTGATTCAATATTAAAATTCTATATCTAGTGGGATGACACTTTTGTTGATAATGTTTAAGATGTGACATTTATGCCAGACTATATTCCTCTATATCATATCTAACATACGACCATGAGTAATAATGTTTTTGCCTACTATCTTTTTATTTTTATATTTATATTTACACACCTATTTTTAATCACAATTTTTTATTTTTTATTTTTATTTACATTGTGTTAGACTAACTTGGCCTCTTACGTCCGGATTTTCACTAAAGTGTTGAAATAGTGATTGGCACTGGTTTGGGCTAAGTTTAGGAATTAAAGCAATGGGCTGATTGAACTTTCTTTTGTTCTCTGACCATGTACAAGATAATGAAGCTTGGTTGAACTAATTCTCTTTGACTTGTTCTACACTGCTCACATTTTTCACAATTGTTGCAATGCACCTTCAGCAGTTATTTAATTATTCACATTTGTAAAGGGTAAAGTGTATCCTTTTAATATGTTTGTGAAAATATACTAAAACAGCTTTCCTTTTAAAAAAAAAAACCCTTATGTAATGAGATATTACGCATTAGCGACACTTTGGGAACAGATTTACCAAGACTTGTTTATGCCTTCTGACCACATGTGTTGAGCGAACCAACACATATAAATCTCCCTTCACAATGGCTAAATTCTAATTTTGTATAAAACTGTGCGAAGCTGTTGATGTGCCTCATCATTGAAGGAAGTACTTCTTGTAGCACACCACCGAAAATTGTTTGTGACATTCTACCATATATTGCAAAAATGTATTGCAATGATCCTGTGGCCACAAAACGGAGTAATGCCATTATTTGTGCTATTTGTGTTATAGATGTGGGATTCCTATTGGGAGGCAGAAGATACGGCTTCAGCTGATGACATAAATTAATAATAGTTTGCCTATTTAATCTGTATTTTTAATTATATTCCATTGTTCCATGGTGGCAAGGTCTGGGAATGGTTTCATGACTTAAAGCCGTTGTCTTCTCACTCTCATTAGATTTATATGTCTGCAGTTGAAAGGGTAAAATTGTTTTACTTTTTGTAAATAAATTAGTTTCATATATCCAACATTAATTCATGTTTCAAATATGTTTTTTCAGCATATTTTTATACTATATTTGTGATTATATTTTTTTACATTCAGTTTTTGACATGTCCAATAACTTTGTCAACAAATGTGTAAATTAGACATCTTCAATTAATCAATTACAAATTCAATACTTTTTAAAATTTAATTTACAATTCTCTCAATGGAAGTATAAAGAAAACCGAATAAATATCACAATTTACCACAGAGATGCACAACATAATCCATTTTTCAAAAAACAAGGAAATACCTTGAACATTATGTATATTTATGAAAACCAGGCACCATTGTGAGTGGTGGTGAGACACTTAACATTGAGAAATATACTGTTTGACTATCTAAAATGGCGGACACCTAACCTCATTGTCAGGACATTTGCAAGTAGACAGAAGTCAGCGGAAATTGATAGGGTAGTGGATGTGCAACTCTACTATGGACAGAGCGATAGGCTAACATGTGTGAAAGCTATGTACGAAAGCCAAATGGAATTGTCCATTTCCGTTGATGGTCTTGCACGTCGTGCACATGTAGGTGGCATCCAAAAAAAGCTCACTTGCATCCTAACAGTGCCACCACTTCCTCAACTTTTGCTTCTGTTTACTGACTCTGGGAGCATGAATGCCTGGTGAATCAGGAGACAGGGTCCCAAAGTTCTTGCAAGAGGAGCTGGCTGTTGAGGTTCAGTCTCTGTACAGCGATCTATATGGTTCAGCGGAAGAAAAGGTACATGTTTAAAATGACAATTTAATATTAGTAACTTTCATTTTATTTAAAAACACAGGCTAGAATGTCTTGTTTAGTTCCTGAATTAAGTTAACTGATTGAAAGGACATTTCTGTTTATTTTATTTTTAATTAGATAATAAATTATGGTGTGCATTTTTAAATACATTTTAAATTTACAACACCACAACATTAGAATGTCTTGTGTGTTTGATGGACATGTTTGGTGTGCATTTCGACAGAAATGTATTTTGAAATATTCAAAAAAAATAAATAAATTGAAAAATGTTCATTCAAACCTGAACATATGTTTATTATCTGAATGAACATATAGATTTTTACAAATCAGAAAAATGAAAATTGTAATTTTAAAGATTTTGACAAATGACTCAGCCTAGATGATGTCAATGGCCTGAATTGTAAGATACGGACATCACAAGGGACAAGGTTGCTCAACAGTTTACTACAAAAATGTGTTGTTTATTTCGTAAAATGAATTAAAACACAAATCAAAATGATTACAAAAAAAGCTAGCTTAATGTATAAGAATGTTTGTGACAGATGTCTCAAATTTGTGTCACCTAAAAACATAAATAAATATAGTCACTAACATTTTTTGCTCTAAAATTTTTTGCATCCATGCATGTCAACTTCCATCAGAAAAAGAACACCTAGAAGGCCATCGCAAAGAAGGTAAGCATTCACAGCACGAAACGCTGAAAGGGACCTGTGACGCTGGACCAAAAAGTCAGCTGAAGTCCAATTTGGCCAGTCCTCCCAACATGGGAAGCATGTTTGCCACACCTACCTTGATGGGGAGTTGAAGGTCAGACAGCATCATGAAGGGGGTAAGTTAACTTTTCAATTTTCTTTTCAAATAACTAATTTTTGTTACAGAAGCAAAATTTGGTTTCAACATTAAAGGTAACAAATGACCAATGCACAAGAGGTATTCTTGAACATGTACGTTTTGCAGAGGGTGTATCGTGATGTGTTTTGTAGAAATTAAAGGATACCATTATATTTTTTTGTCACTTACAAAGGACTGCTTTGAGCAGACACCTGCCTGCTTAAAACAAATGTAACATTCTTTTGTGACATTTTATAAGGTAAATGTGAGAAATAGGGCTGTTGGTTGACTGGGGTGTGAGCCCTGGTAAAGCAACAACATAAATCCCCTGTAGGTTGCACCACAAAAAGCCAATAAGTTAACCTGTGATTAACTTTGGATAGCCTGGCACAAAAAGCAGTCAGGCTAAACTTAGAGACAATGTGTGAAGTCTTTATGCAGCACACAACCTCTAATAAAGTGAAAATACAAAACAAGAAAAATCCCAAAGCAGTTCAGCAAAATAGAGAAAATGATAATACATTATTTTACACCAAGAACATCAAAATCCAATTAGTAGAATAGGAGTTATGATTTTGTAAAGTTTAGGGTTCAAAATAGCAAACACTTATGCCCGTATTTATACTTTTTTAGCGCCACATTAGCGTCGTTTTTTGACGCAAAATCAGCGCAAACTTACAAAATACCATTGTATTTTGTAAGTTTGCGCCGATTTTGCGTCAAAAAACGACACAAGTGCGGCGCTAAAAAAGTATAAATATGGGCCTTAGTTTTGGAAAATCTCCACTTGAGCACCTTTATCACCACAACCAAGGGCCCAAGAGTGGATGAAGACTTCTTGGTGGTTCAAGACTCACGCTGAACCAGGTGTGGGTTCAAGATTGTGGGAGCCTTTAAATTCCCTATGTCTCTGAACAAGAGGCCAGCAAAACTATCCCTTGGGGTCACTTTTGGAAGTCCTGGGTGTAGGTGAAGGTGCAGGACTCCACAGGAGGGCTGGCCTCTGAAGGTTCAAGGTAGGCTCCAGGCAGCAAAGCAGTCCTTCCAGCAGTCTGGAAGAGTTAACACCAGGTCACAGCAGCAGGCAGTCTTCAGAGAGTCCTTCTGCAGGTCCAGCAGTGATCTGAGGAGTGGGTCTGAGAGCCCTATATTTATACCTGGATGCCCTGCTCCGAGAAGCTGGGAGAAGGTTCCAGAAGGGTTCTTTGAAGTTCTAGGAGTTTTCTGCCTGCCCTGCATTGGCTAATAGCTGGCTGCAATGATAGTACAGGGCTGTAAAGCCTATTGAGGGGTGGCAGACCCCAGCCTATTGAGGTGCAAGTGGGGCAGTGCTTAGCTTCACCCCCATCAAGTCAGTTAATGGCCCATTCAGGCTCTGCTTATCCCACTATCGTGTACCTGTCTTGGGTGAAGTTACTAAGTCTCAACGGCCACTTATACCCAGTTAGGTAACCTAAGGCAGGCTTCAGACACAGAGCACTAAGGGCAGGAAAAGGCTACATTTCTAAAAGTGGCATTTTCAAACTTGTTATGATAAATCCAACTTTATCATTGAAGAGGGTTGATAATTACAGGTTTATAGATTTCAAGCAGGACACATTTACCACCCTGGTTTAGAAGTTACAGCTTATTAAATATAATAAGGAATCCCCAATGTAATCCTACTGGAGGGGTTAATCCTCACAGTAGTGAAAAACGAAATTGGGAGATTTTCACTACCAAGACATGTAAAACTTAAAAGTACATGTCTTACCTTTTAATTACACAGAACCCTGTCCTATGAGTTAAGCAAGGCCTAATTTAAGCTTGACTTATATTTAATAAAAAGAAAAGTTTAAGGTTTAGCAAGGGGTTTTAGATGCCAAGTCAACATGGCAGTGGGACACTGCCTTCAGGCTGCAATTGCAGGCCAGGGATATGTTTTAAGTTTTACTTTGATGGGTGGCACAATACGTGCTGCAGGCCTATTGGTAACATTTAGTTTACAGGTCTGAGGTACATGGTATACCAGTGTACAAGAGACTTACATGTAAAATTAAATATGCTAATCATGTATATGCTAATCAAACTATGTTGAAGGGAGTGAGCACAAGCACTTTAGCAGTGGTTAGCAGTGCTAAAGTGGACAGAGTCCTAAGGCCAAATCCATCAAAAAAGTGGGAGGAGTATGACAAAGCGTTTGGGAGTGACCCTGTATAGGGGGCCCTTTCCAACAGGAAAATTGTGTCAAACAGGGCAAAACAAAATGGTGTAAGGTGTGATACTCCTTCCGAATTGTGAAGGTTTTTACATTCCCCCTACTACAAGTGACATACAATCAAATACACTTATGATACAGGGGCTGTTTCAAAATTCACAATTGTGAGTATTTTGAACAATCAGTATTACACATGTGAGCCAAAATGATCAAAAACATCAGAATACATGGTTTACATTTGAATGTTAACTTATTAAAAATATGTTTTAATGATGAAAATATGTCAATTTGTATAAGACAATTTTCGATGATGTCTTACCCATTCACCAACGGGCATGTAGGCTAGTCTGTTTTTAGAAATAAATATTTTATAGGCATATTGTTTTCTAAATAACTGACAGGAATGTGAACACACTTGTGGCAGGGTAACACATAGCAGAAACACATTAAATTAATGTCCTTTGTTATATCCAGTAGAAATATCATTACATTAATGATGAAAAATAGATTCCTTAGAGAGACCTTTGCTGATAGAATGTTCTGTTACATAGAAAACTGAAAGGTTGTCCCAGCATTTTCAAAGTCAATATTTTACAGTGCACTTGGACTTTGAGGAAGGGAAATTCTATCATGTATATGTTGAAGTATCCCACCAGCAAAAATCCAAATCAGGTACAAAAAATGATTTATTGTGAAATTTAGGAAATGCATCAAAGTAAACATTTTAGATGTGGTAAAATTAATTTGAATGCCCTTTTATTTTCATATGAATCAATGTGTATTAAATTTTACTGTCATGTTGTACCAATATATTTTAAATTATTAAATTAAAAAATATATATATATAATCAAATGAAGATAGTTCAGCACACATCTTTCAAATATTTCTATCAGTGCTAAAGTGGATTGAAAATGTAGCAAGCCCTGTGCTTTTACCTATGCTGTGAAAGTAATTTGAAAATGCCAACAAAATTATTTTTGCATTTCTTCAACAGCATAAGAAAATATATAGGGCGTGATACATTATTACACAACTTAAGTACTGAGTCCATAAAATTAATGTTAACATTTTTTAAAAAACTTACGTTGCTTAAAGTAAGCATTACAATTGTGAAATGCCTACAGAAAATAGACAGGCTTTCAGTTTATACAAATATTGGTGCAACATTGCAGTAAATATTAACACACATTGATTCCTTTTTATTTAAAAAAAAAAAAAAAAAAAAAAAAGCTTTTTTGCCTTGTACACACAATGTACATAAGGGTTTCTGATTGATATTAATTTTTGTGACATAGGTTCACTATTCAAAACAAAAAAAATCAGAACCACTTAAAGGTGTTAAACTGTTCCTGGAAATAATTGAAAATGGTTAAGAGAAATTGCAAAATAATTATATAGGAGCAATAATGGGATATTACAAAACAGTGTTCCCTACATGCATTTGATAATGATACAAAATCACACACTTTAGAAGCCTAGAAGCAGGTGAAATATGATAATTTGGAAAATGTTTTGAGAAAAAAGTTAATGATGAGCTATATTTACACAGATACAAAAAACTGTTGCATATGTCTTTACAGCACCTTCAAGAGCAGGCAAAGGGGTTATTGGCCAAGAAGGCGGGGAAGCTGGCCACTGTATTTCGGGTAGTGAAACATTTGACACCGTTGGACACAGTGGCATGGAGGGTAAGGGGACTGGAAGGGAGGCCACCAGCTCATCATCTTCTTCGGAGCCAGTCCCAAGTGGTGGTGGATGGAGGAGACTGGCCTGGCATATAGTGGGTACCTGATGGTACTTACACTTTGTGCCAGGTCCAGATATCCCTTATTAGTAGATTAGTAGTGTTCTAGCAGCTTAGGCTGATAGAAGTAGCTATAGCAGAGCAGCTAAGGCTGAACTAGGAGACATGCAAAGCTCCTACTATACCACTTATATCATATAGGTACTATATCATAAGAAACACAATACTCGGAGTTACAAAAAATAAAGGTACTTTATTTTAGTGACAATGTGCCAAAAATATCTCAGAGGATATACTCCCTTAGGAAGTAAGTAGAATACACAAAATGTACACACAAACCAAAATCAGGTAAGTAAAACAGTCAGAAAGTAGTGCATACACTGTAGAATACGATAGGATGCAATAGGCCTAAGGGCAACACAAACCATATACTAAGAAAGTAGAATGCGAACCACGAAAGGAACCCTAGTCTAGTGTAGTGTGTAGAGAGTCGCTGAGAGTGTGAGAAAACACTAAGGGTGTCCAAGATACCCCACCCCAAGACCCTGAAAAGTAGGAGTAAAGTGCTACTACTTCCCCAGAAACACACTAAACTCGTAATAGAGGATTCTACAAAGATCACAACAGACTGCAAAGCACTGAAGACGGATTCCTAGACCTGAGGACCTGCAAAGGAAGGGGACCAAGTCCAAGAGTCATGAAAGTGTCCAGGGGGGGCAGGAGCCAACTAAACCCCGGATGAAGATGCAAAATGGCTGCCTCTGGATGGAAGAAGCTGAAGATTCTGCAACAAAGAAAGATGCTAGGAACTTCTCCTTTGTGTAGAAGATGTCCCACAGAGAGCTGGAGGATGCAGAGTTGTTTCCTTGGAGAAAGACTGCAAACAAGCCTTGCTAGCTGCAAAGGTCACCGTTAAGGAAAAAGGGTGCTGCCCGGTCCTAGGAAGGACCAGGATGTCGCCACTTGGGAGAGGATATGAGGGGGACCTCAACAACACAGAGGGCCCACACACAAGAAGGAAGCACCCGCAGAAGTCCTTAAGCACTGGTTCAAGAAGACTGAGCATGGCAGTCATCTCAACACTACAAAAGAGGGTCTCACGAAGCCAGAGGTCAACTCAGCGAGTTGAGCAATGCAGGACGGAGTACTGGGGACCTGGTCTAGGCTGTGCATGAAGGATTCCTTGCAGAAGTGCACAGAAGCCCTAGCAGCTGCAGTTAATGTGGTGCACAGGATTACTGTCTGGAGAGGGGAGGCAAGGACTTACCTCCTCCAAATTTGGACAGTTGGACCACTGGACAGTCTGGGTCACTTGGGTCTACCACCTGTGTTCCAGGGGCCACACTCGTCAGGGTGAGAAGGGCCCCGAGTACCGGTGATGCTGATGTTTGGTGCCTGTTGGAGCAGGGGGAAGATTCCGTCAACCCAAGGGAGATTTTCTTGTGGCTTCTAGTGCAGGGTGAAGGCAGGCAGCCCCCAAAGCATGCACCACCAGAAGACAGTCGAGAAAGCCGGCAGGACTAGGCGCTACAATGTCGCTGGTAGTCTTCTTGCTACTTTGTTGCAGTTTTGAAGGTGTCCTGTTATAGTCAGTGGTCGATCCTTGGCAGAAGTCAAAGAGAGAGGTGCATAGAAACTCTGGTGAATTCTTGCACGTCGTTCTCTGAGGAAAATTCCGCAGGAGAGACCCTAAATAGCCCTCAGAGGAGGATTGGCCACCTAGTGAGGTAACCACCTATCAGGAAGGGTCTCTGAAGTCATCTGCTGGCACTGACCACTCAGAGGCCTCCATTGTGTCCTCACACCTCTGGATTCAAGATGGCAGAGGTCTGGGACACACTGGAGGAGCTCTGGGCACCACCCCTGGGGTGGTGATGGACAGAGAAGTGGCCACTCCCCTTTCCTTTGTTCAGTTTCGCACCAAAGCAGGGGCTTCCCTAAACCGGTGTAGACTGGCTTATGCAAGAAGGGCACCATCTGTGCCCTTCAAAGCATTTCCAGAGGCTGGGAGAGGCTACTCCTCCCCAGCCCTTAACACCTATTTCCAAAGGGAGAGGGTGTAACAACCTCTCTCAGAGGAAATCCTTTGTTCTGCCTTCCTGGGACTGGGCTGCCCAGACCCCAGGAGGGCAGAACCCTGACTGTGGGGTGGCAGCATCTGTAGCTGCAGAGAAAACCCCAGAGAGCTGGTTTGGCAGTACCCAGGGTCCATAGTGGAGCCCCAGGGATGCATGGGATTGGCTCCCAATACCATATTTGGCATGGGGGGACAATTCCATGATCTTAGACATGTTACATGACCATATTCAGAGTTACCATTCTGAAGCTACATATAGGTATTGGCCTATATGTAGTATACACATGTAATGGTGTCTCCACACTCACAATGTCAAGGGAAATTGCCCTGAACTATGTGGGGACACCTTTGCTAGTGCAAGGGTGCCCTCACACTTAGTAACTTTGCACCTAGCCTTCACTAAATGAAGGTTAGACATATAGGTGACTTATAAGTTACTTAAGTGCAGTGTAAAATGGCTGTGAAATAACATGTGCGTTATTTCACTCAGGCTGCAGTGGCAGTCCTGTGTAAGATTTGTCTGAGCTCGCTATGGGTGGCACAAGAAAAGCTGCAGCCCATAGGGATCTCCTGGAACCCCAATACCCTGGGTACCTAGGTACCATATACTAGGGAATTAGAAGGGTGTTCCAGTGTGCCAATTCGAATTGGTGAAAATGGTCACTAGCCTATAGTGACAATTTTAAAGGCAGAGAGAGCATAAGCACTGAGGTTCTGATTAGCAGAGCCTCAGTGGCACAGTTAGTCACTACACAGGTACACACATTCAGGCCACAAACTATGAGCACTGGGGTCCTGGCTAGCAGGATCCCGGTGAGACAGGCAAAAACAAACTTACATACATGTAAAAATGGGGGTAGCATGCCAGGCAAGATGGTACTTTCCTACAGTGGATCATCCAGGAATGATACTAACCTCATCCTTGCCTACCACCCAGAGACACATCTACACCCTTCCTCTTGCTCTCCCACCCCCAATTGGCTGATCCCAGCCCCCTAAAAGGGCTGGGGTCTCCTTCACCACAGACGCCTAACACCCTTCCCCTGTCACCCTTGCTGCACTGAGTGAGGAGGCTCTTGACCTTTTACGCCTCATCTCTGTATTCCAGACCACAACAGAGAATGCCACCTAGGGCCTTAGCTGCCAAATGGAACAAATTGTTGCATTTCTGGATGCCACTTACAGTTTATTTTTCTGTCATGTAGAGATCACTTGCAAAAATAGCCTCTTTACTGACCGCAGCCTCCCAACAAGCCCAAACTTCTGCCCCAACTGAGGTCCCTTCCTCAACCCAAATCCCAACTTCAACTCCCCACCCCAATCCCAAGGCCCAAGCACACTCACTTTGCTGCAGGCACTCATTCCAACAGAAACACATAACTACAAACACACAAAGACATACACAAACAGCATACATATACTATAGATACTACACCCACAGGCACCACCACCACACGCACACCAACACAACCACCACCACACCCACAACCACCACCACACTCATAAGCACCACAAACACCAGCACACCCACAACCACCATCCCACCCACAAGTACCACAACCACCAACTCACCCACAACCACCCCCACACGCACAGCCACTACATTCACACCAACCACCTCAACAACACATTCATCCAAACCAGCACGCTCACACAAAAGCACACCTACACTCAAAACAACATCAACCAAGACCAAATGCACACACTCACCTGAATACCAAAAACCTGGCAAAAACACATATCCAAACATACACAACATACAACAGACCCACATGCAACTGCCAAACATATAGAAAAACACACATTTCCCCTCTAGCTCCCTCTACCTCCAAAACCCAATCTTCTTCCACCCCTCCTACCCATACTCCTCCTCCAGAATTCACATCTTACCTGTACTTAACCCCTGTCAAACATAAAACCGCCCTCCCAAGAAAGATCCTTGAGATGCCTGCTCTGTGCCCAATAGATGCCCCTTCCTGAGGACGTTACCCTTTTGCAGCATGTATAGGAGGCAACACAACCACAGCCTGTTGTAATGGGAAAGCCTTTTATTTTCCTTTTATGGTTTGAAATGAATAAAATATTTATGAGAGAAGTATCTCATTCATTAATAAAATAAGATTTTAATTTGACAAGTATTTTCGAACATTGTTTTTCATTTCCATTTCTTTGATTCATAAATATGTTAATGATGATACCATTGCCAGTAGCCAGCAGCCCCCTCATGTGACATCCTGCTTGGTTGGGACTACGTCCCAAAGGATTCCTGACCCTCAGGTGGAGTGCAAGAAGGAAGGGCCAGGACCTTGCTAGATGCATTACAAACCACAACAGACAGCCCGCAACTCAGAACGCGGGCAGGACGTGCCTTAGATGCATGCCCGGGCCAAGACCGGTCCCGTCTTTGCCCATCATTGCCCATAGGAGGCCAGGCTGGGCAACTCCCCTTTAGTCCATATCTGCTGGTTCGCTTTGTTATATAAGTCTACTAACATTTTGTGTCTGGGACACAGAGCGGGACCATGGACAAATGGAAGATGGTTGCAGACAAAGACTCTTCTGCCAGCTCTTCATATCAAGGTACTCCTCTGGATTCTTTTCTAGTACGGGCCATTAGTGTTGTATCAAAAGAAATTGAATTGGCAAAAGACACCTCTCGCTCGAGACTGAGGAAAATATCAGCTAAGTTAACCCATGTTTAACTTCCCCAGTAACTTATCCTATAACTAATCCAGTGGCGGATAATATAAACTTGCATGGGTTGAGTGGATGCGGATGTAGAGAGACGCTAGTAGTCTCATATTTGGAAGGTTATAGTCCCCTTGTGTGTTGCTACGCAGTCTATTTTTGCAACTTGTTGTATTATTTTTAACGCTGAGTCCTGATGATGGTATGAAAGAACTCTGACTTTCAACACAGACCAAAACATCAACATTACCTTCTCATTTGACATGCTGAATTGACAAGTTGCTTGAACTTGAACTAAAAACCAGTCAATTATGCAGGACTGTGTCAAGAGGAGGGTTGTAACCTATTCCTGGATCTTCTGTTGGGATACAATTGCATGATTTACAGGAGTTATATACAGTGTTGTTTTCTATGGGATGGACATTCGTTGTATTTGTTTTACATTTTTTGAACTTCCTGAATCCTATTGATTAATATATTGAATTTGAACAGTACCGAGAGGTCTCATTCATTAATTGAAGGCTGGATCTTAGGTACACAAATTATATCTAAGCAATTTCTCTATGAGCATTCTTATTTTTAAGTGAGACAATATATCTATGCTGAGTCCCTAGTCTCCCATCCTGACATCAGCAGGCCTAGCAGAACACGTGCTAGCTATTGTCTCTCCATGTATCACATCTGACCCTGGTTTAAAAAGTAGCATGGGTGAACATTTACCGAAAAGGTAAAGGTGGCAGAGAACCAGCAAAGCTTCTAATGAGAATAATAAGCCAGATGCTAGACTGACTAGACAGAACATGAACATGCAGGCGCAGCAGCCCCCCACTGCATTGGAACCTAATGGTGGGCACAATCCATCATGGGACGTTTTGATGTAAATTTTGAAGGATATCATTGCTGTAACAACTGCACCAGTCCTGGAAAGAATGAGTGTAGGGAGGCCATTAGGGATTTAATTTTTCCAGCGTACAAACACATCAACGACTTCAGCCTTGATGCCTCCCACAGTACCAGTCCATGTACTTCCCAGTGCTTCTACAGGAGATCCTTTGGGTAACACTAATACCACAGTAATTAAAGGGGATCCAAAAAGGTCAAAACGTAGTATCATTAACCCTTGTGGTGTTAAAATGGCATCAATGATTAAATATAATCCAGTCACGATCACAAGGAACCTGCGACTAGAAAAAGCGCCATGTCTGGAGCTGGGTCAGAAACCAGTCAGTTCTCCTAACTGTTTAAGTACCAATGAAAATGTCTCTGCATATTATTCTGGCCACAATCAAGACCTCTTACATTTACCTTCCGAATGTTCACCCTATGTAGTGGTATTAGCAGAAGTTCCACCCCTGCAGGTAACTGCTGAAGAATCTTAGACTGCTCTTAAAAATAAACTTTGCCACTGGCTCTCCAGAAATACAGATTTTGCCATCTCTGAGTGCAATGATATTCTTATGGTGACAAGTGTCAACTGGATAAGACCCTCTGCTAAATTGCCCCAGGGTGATTGCATTGTTATCAATAGTAGGTATGGTAAACCCAACCCACTGGGGCCGGTAGAAGAGAGTTGGTGATGGGGTAACGATTGTCTCATTAGATTACTTTTGTGGTTCATATGATCATAGTAGGAAAAATACAAGTGCGAGCTCTCGTACATTTCACAATCCACCCATAGAAGGCGCTCATGGAATTCTGACCCAAAACAGATTTCAGGTATCAGATTTGGATAGTAAGAATTGACTGTTCAAGGATGAAGATGAGCTACAAAAAGAGGATTAGTTGGTCTCATCTCAAAATGCCCAGCCCAAATTCAATGGATTGATAAGGATTTAGATAAACTAGGTTCTGTGGTTCTGTCTAGGGTGGGTAGGGGGATAGAGGGACTTGTAATTTTTGTCTCTACAGCATTAGGGAACCTTAAAATCAAAAAAGTATTTTTTAATTCACACTATCAACTCTTGAAGTTATCCTATCCCCTGTTGTTTAACACCCTTCTTATTAATTTCTACTATAATTTTTTGGTTATCAGCTAGTAGGCAGTGTTGAAGAGCTAGAAACTCTGCTTAGTGAAATTATGGAAAAATACCCCAATGCTTCTCTAATATAGGCATTGTAAATAGGCAGGGAGACTAGGTAAGTCATTTTCAGCATACAGCCTATGGGGAAGTATTAACTAGGATACAGCTGGTCAATAAATGTCTTTTGCATCAGAGCAAAGAAAGGGCAACTCTCCATCTAACCTGTCTTTTGTAGGGAGAGGTAAGGTTAGTACCATTGAGCATATCCTTATGTCGGAAGATCTGTTTCAACTGATGGGAAGGTATGAGGTATGTCATTCCCCATAGCGTGATCATTATCATATCCTGATTTAGTTAACCAGTGCTCTTAGGGCCCCCCCAACCCAAGAGAAAAACCCACTACTAATTTTTACTACAATCAAAGGGTTCGGTAGGAAATGGCAATACACTGATGCCAATAAAATGTTGGTGGACATGGTTGGGATTTACCTCAGAGAGGTGAATTATTGCCTAATGGATGCCTCAAAACCAAACATTGTCTGTTCTAAATGTACTCAGACTCAGACTCTCTGTTGATTGAGAACCCATTGAGGAAGAGATCTTCCCATGCTTCGTTTGATCTTGAATATACAAATACCTTAAAGGTTTTAAAACCCGCCACAAAAGTCTTGCCATGAGATGTAGTCACAGCGAGGGTGGCCGGAAGAAATTACAAAGCAGCCATTATGAATAGGAAGAGAGAGATTAGAGAAAACACATGGGAAGAATTGGAACGATCCGCTGTTTTAAAAGACAGAAGATTATTCTTGGAAGTTGCAAATAAACCTTTCTTCACAGAAAAGAACACCTCACTGACTGTCATTTAATAGAACAGAAATGGGTTGCCCATTTTTTCAAAATATTTAGTGCTTTATGAATTGATTATGCGCTGCCCTGCATAGAACGTGCTGTGTTGGTGGAACTTAAAAGATTTAGCAACTCAATTTTGGAGGGGGAAGTATGAGCCTCAATTCTACACTCAGCGCAGTGACAGGAAAAGCATCAGGACCAGATGAGGTACCATGTGAATTCTTTAAATGCAACCTTGATTTATGGGCCCTTTTGCTTACTAATGTATTCAGGTCCTTAATAAAATCAGTGAGGGGGGGGGGATCTGGCGTTGTGGAAGCAGTCAGTTGTTGTCACAATTTACAAAAAAGGGGATAAAAGTGTACCTTCAATTACCATCTGGTTTCCTCGTTAGATTCTTCCTGAAGAGTTATTTTAGGGTAATTAGAAAGCTGGGCATACAGATGTACAATATGGGCTCTGCCCAGGTAGGGGCACAACAGAACGGACCCAAATTCTTTCCCTGATCTTATGCAAATACCAGGGGAGGTGCCATTCATATAGCCTTCATGGATCTCTCCTCTGCCTTCGATTTAGTGGACAGGGAAAACTTTGGGATATCATAACTTCAGCAGGAATCCATCCTCCGCTCTTGGCTGTTTTGAAAAATCTGCATTGAGATAATTACATGAGAGTGCAGTATTCCCAGGGGGTTGACCTGAGTGTCCCTATTTCAGTGACAGTGATTTTGGCCCTGTTTCTATTCTCGTTTTATATTAATGCAATGGACTAATTTTTAAGTACATGTACACTGGATGTGCCTAAAATTGGCTTGTGGTTAATTCCTGTTCTGCTCTACGCAGATGAAGTGGTCCTTTTAGCCCATGCAGCTAATGGTCTGCAGGCACCCCCCGATGGGTTTCCCAGTTCCATGCAGGGACTGAATCTTAAGGTGAATAATGATAAATCTTACATCATAACCTGTGGCCCAAAAAATACTTGCTAAAAAAAGTTGCATTTGGGCAGTATACCAATTAGAAAAACAAAACACTTTAGTTTTCTCACAATTTTATTTGATATAAACTTATCTTGGGAATGTTTGCTTTCTCCAAGATCACAAACAATGGAGGTGGGGAGTGAGATGTTGTTCAGGTTTGCTAAAAAGCTAGGTCACAAACCTCTAAAAGAACTGATTCAGCTTTAAAAGAGTAATTGTTTTCCTGCAGGTACATATGCTGCAGGAGTATGGGCATATAAGTTACCTAAACCACTCCAGGCAATAGAAAACAGATTTCTGAGTGGACTTTTGGGGCTCCCCAGATCAACCTCAAGCTTCATCCTCCATTGTGAAATGAGATTGGGTTTTTTGGAAGAGTGGGTGGGACTTGCACCCCTTATGTTATGGATTAAGGTTTGGTCCTCCAAAGAGTCAGTTTTCTTCACTGAGGATTTTGGAAGTCTGCCTTAAACAAAGCAAACATTTAGCCATCCTATGGATTTCTTATGTGAAGAGCACATTGCGGGATATAAGCCTGAGTCTCTTTTTTGAAACACCTGAGAACGTTAGTCCAAATGCTAAGGTACAGGTTAAGGAATCATATCTGGCTCATGTGGATAAATCAAGAATGGGAAAGGCGGATGAAATGCTGTTAGTACAACTGTATATACCAATATCGACATCTAATGGGAAGGAGAGGTATTTGATATGGATAAGGGGCTCAGAACATAGGTTTGACTTAATGCAGAAGAGCCATTACGATCCATTTCCTGGACGCTTTTCCAGTCGTGGGGTCATGGTTTACGTTGTTTCCTTGTTGTCCATGTGACGAAGTCTCTAAGCTGTCCAATATGCACTTTATGCTGTTTTGTACATCGTATTCCGCTTTAAGAAGAAAAAAAAAATATGTCCCATTTTTAAAGAAACACGTCCTATAACACATCATGAGTGTTTTATGATTATTTAATGGTTAGAGTCTCTGAGAATAAGCTTTGAAGCTGTGAATATCATTAATCAGGCCTTGAAACTAAGGAGGTATGCATCATTATGTATAATGGTTAGTTGGTGAATTCATCGCTGTATTGAATTTTATAATGTTTGATGTGTTTCTTTCAATATTGTTTTATTTGTTTGTAACCTTTGTACTTTTATGGTCATGTATGTGGCAAATAAAGTTTAAAGAATTAATAAATTAATGAATGAATGTTAATGACGAAAATGTAATTTACATACATTTACTTACAATTATGACAGGAAACCCAACAGTTTTTTAAATGTCTTATCTGTAAAGTCCATACAGTAGTAAAAAAGGAATGTGATGGACATAACATTTTTGATGCAAGCATTCATCAAGATAATGGACACTTACACCAAAAAACAATTGAAATTTTTGTTTTTAACTTTTAAAACGGGCATGTTTATTCAATTTAAATGTAATACGTGATTAAATGGATACATGCATTACACCTTAACAAAAATAAGATAATTTAAATTTAATAAAATACAGAAAATGCACTAGACAAGGAGACATGTTACATAAATAAATATATAAATGATTTCAGTTTATGACTAGCACTGATTTTATGATATTTTTAAACAAAATGTTTTACCGTGCCTAGTGCAATTACAAAATTATATTTAATTTAAATTATTCAAAAAATGTGTAGTGCATAATTTGATAGTTTACAAGGAATGAGAAAACACACGTGTATAAAAACATTATGAATTTTGTTTAATGTAATCTTTTGTATGTGTCCATTATCATGAAGGAAGCTTGCACCAAATTTGACAATAATTAACTTAATTTAATACACATATGTCTCTTTAAATTTCTTAAACAACAACCTTGCAAACATATTCATTACACATTTGTCATAAATCATTTGTAAGTGAAATTTAAAAATGCACAAGTCCAGAGCTAATGTAAACAGACAATTCAAAAGGAAACAAGTTAAAAAGATGCTTACATTTGACTCCAGTGATGAAGGGGTTCATTTGTTTTGTAGTGAAGTAGCAGCAGCAAAGGAATGACTTGGGTGATTGGGTTTATGACCCAAAGGGAAGTTGGAAAAAAAAAAGGTAAGTTTCTCCTTATATCCTTCAGGAACTGCCAACTTAGGTGTGGAGGTTTACCTGCCACAGTTATGACGATGGGAAGGCACATGGTGATTGGGCCGATGGGAACGTTGACTGAACTCCCTCTGACAGTTACATTTGCCTATGGTGCCGTTGATGCGGGTGGAAAATTCTGGCGGAGACGGCAACACTCAGGCAGACTATCATCCATAGACCTGCCAGCATCAATGTTGAGCTGGTGGACCACTCACTAGACAGATGGGCTAACCAACAGAAAAGTGACAGCGGGACCTGATCCTTCAAGATCTAAATCAGGCCCTGTGTTTTTATTTCACTTAGTTTCAATTGTTCACTTTAAAAAAAAAATTCCATGTTGACTGAGGAAGTGTGTAGGATTTATGAGCAGAATTTGAAGTTGGCTATTATCTGCGGAGAGAGTATGCCATATTCCTAATTTGATAAGAAATGATCCAAGGGATTCACCATAAAAGTTGAAAAATAAGGGTGCCAAGGTTGATCCCTATGGCACACCATGGTTAAGTGTCAAGGTAGTATTTAAACCA
This sequence comes from Pleurodeles waltl, assembly GCF_031143425.1. Lineage (NCBI taxonomy): Eukaryota > Metazoa > Chordata > Amphibia > Caudata > Salamandridae > Pleurodeles > Pleurodeles waltl. The sequence goes on along the minus strand of NC_090448.1, from coordinate 452,676,238 downwards.
TTATAATTCAGTAGCTTTTATCCCAAGACTTTATTTGGATATGTATGAGGATATTTATAGTCCACGGTATCAAAGGCAGAGGATAGGTCTAAAAGAATTAGCCTACAAGCAACATTTTCATCAAAAAGATTTGTGGTATCATTAACCAAATTGACCATCAAAGTTTTGGTTCGTTGTCAGTGTGTAAACCTGATTGAAAGTTGTCAATAAGGTTGTTTTTTTCAGAAAGTTCAAGTGGCAAAGTAAATAGTTTTCCATTATTTTCATTAGAAATAGATGTCCTGTGATGGGAGAAAGATGTTCGAGACAGTTTTGATCAGCTTTTGTTTTTTTATCTGTAGGTAGCATGTCCAATTTCCGGTTAGTCGGGAACAATGGAATACTTTGGGGATAAATTGACAATTTCAACCCAGCTTGTTGCTAGAGTTTGACCATTTTTATTTTTGGTCAGAATTGGCAGAATAGGGTTGGCCTAATAACAGGTTTTTTTCAATCTACAATGTCCTATTAGTGATAGTTATGTCAATGGTAAATAATGTGAAAGAGGAGTATGATATGGTTGATTTTACTGTGGAAAAACTCCAAAAACATCACATATTTCCACTCTAATTTTGATAGGGTAATTAAGTTTTGCTCTGCAACATTCTTTGTTGTCAGTGCTCTTTCACTCATCCAACTTGCTTGTCATAATAATTGTCCTTATCCTTTACCCATTCAGCTCCCCATAACAGAGACATGCTTGTTTCCCAACCTTTCTAAGCAGTGCCACACCCCACTTCATGGTGTTCCATCCTTGCCAAACTCTTTCCCATTTCTTCCCTGCCTGTCTTGAAAATCACCTTCATGTTGGATAATCTTGTCTCCTCACTTTGGTCCCTGTCATATACTCTTCATGTCCTGGCTCACCCTATGCCATCAAGTGGGTTAGTCATCCCACAGATAGCACCAGGGCTCACAGACAAAAAGGCATTTTAATAATGGTTGGCATGTGTTTTGTGTGTGGTTTTGTGTGTGTGTGAAGCTTGAAACAATACAGTCAGTTGGTACTTGTGCTCTGTGTGTGAAGAAAGTTTGCACTCCTGAACCTTGACTGACTGTTGATAGTACAGTCTCTGTGCTATGTGCTTATCAGACGATTATACTGCTACTGCCACATCTATAGCTAAGCTGTGTGTTTGTTAGGGAAGCTTTTGGTGCTGCTGTATGTAATGTACCTAATCTGAAGGGAAACGTTCATAGCTTCAGTTAGTGCTGTTTTTGTGATATCTATATGTACTATCCATCTCCATCACTGTGCTTGTTCATCCCACCCCCTTTGTCTTTTTACCATCCTGCCCCTCTTTCTGTGCATACCTCATATCTCTACTTACACATAGGGTCTGATTACGAGTCTGGCAGGCCCAGGACCGCCATGTTGTCGGTTGTACCGCCAACAGGCTGATGGAGAAGACCGCCAAATTATGACCATGGCAGTATTCCCAGCAGAATACAGCCGAAGCACTGCCAGCACTGCCACTGTGGTCAGACCACAACAGACGACAGAAGTCTCCTGCAGGCCGGCAGATACCCTGTTACCGCCAGACAGATTATGAGGCAGCACACCACAAGTGTTTCTGCCACGTTTGCACAACCACGGAAACCCAGGCGGAAACGAACTGCATAAAAGGAGACACTCACCTTCAGGAAGCCATACACATCTGGAGCTGTCATGAAACCAGAACTACACGTCATCCCGTTGCTCCTGCTCGCACAAAGACAACAGAATCTTCAACGATGAGGATGACAGAAACCGGGAAGGAGGTGCAAGTGAGACAACCACACACTACTACACACTGACATGCACACCCACATAAAGCCACACACACACACACGCACATACACAGTACACACACAAAGGCAAACACACACATGTTAAAAACACAAACTTAAGCATGGAAACATAGCACAGGCCCAATCACACTCAATAACACACACCACCACAACATGTCACAACAACAACACTACCATATCATCATCAATATGTTGGCAAACACTCACTATAGACAATATCCAGGGACACATCACATATACAACACAACCTACAACTGACAGGCAACAAACACACACAACCACACAACCATACAACTGACCAATCGACAAACACATCACACACAGCACATCATCACTATCATACTATACACTAAACACATACACGCACACTGTCAAAACACACCAAACCCCACAACACAGCAACAAACACATGTAACCACAAACACCACCCAATAACATGACAACAAAATGTGTTGAACAGACATTCCCATCACACAACACACACACTATCACTGTGGGACCAAAGTACAGCACACAACCTCACATCCTGCCCAAACAATACAGGTAACACAAGCACCACACACACACAAATACTGACACACAATCAATGTCAGCCAGGAACAACTCCATACTAGGAAAAGAAAAGCATGACAAAGATGTAACCACTCCACCAACAACAAGTTGGCTGGTAAATATATTTTAAATTAAAATTTTGGAAAATCAAAGGCCATAGGTCAGTCCTGTATCAACAGTTTTAAAAGCACACAGTGGACATATGTGTGCCCCGAATTTGACTTCTGACTGCCATGTAACCTGCCAGGTAGGGGCATCAAGAGGGCAGGCAGGCACCTCAGGTATTATCAAAGGGGGTAGCAGGGGGTTGGGCTTAGGTTTGGGAGGGGGCTTTCAGATGTGGCTTGCGAAGGGGGGTTTAGGTTTAGATTTAAGGGAGGGTTGGCATTTTTTGGGAGGGGTAGACTTCTTTGCTGGGGGAGGGGCATGGGTACTTGCAGGGGAGGCCTCGGAGGTGGAAGGGACAGACTTAGGGAGGGAAGCAAAACCTTTAAGGGTCTCATGGTGGGAGAGGAGTAGGGAAAATGGAAAACGCATGGGGTGGTCATTTCAAAAGGGTTTGGATGTTTGAGGGAGAGGGAGTAGTTGTAAGAGGTGTTGATGTGGATGTCCTGGGTGCATGTTTATGGGAGGTATGCTTGTGTGTGCTGGGTGTCTGTTGAGTGGGTGAGTGAGGACACATATGTGTCTTTGGATGAGGGGGGTGGAGGTTCTGGGGGATGCTGTGGTGGGTGGGTGACTGTTGGGGTGGTGACTGCATGTATGGTGGATGTGCTGCATGTAGGAGTGTCAGTGGTAGTGGTTTCTGCAGGTGTGGTGACTGGGGTGAATGTCTGAGGGTCTGCTGCGGTGCTGTCTGTGGGTAGGATTTGTATAGTGGCTGGATCTGTGAATGTTGGTGTGGTGTCTGCAGGTGTGTCAGGTTTGCTGTCTGTGATGCTGGGGATGGTGGGGGTGTCAGGGCAGGTTATGACTGTTGCTATGTGTACATCTGAATGTTGCTTGTGTGCCTGCTGGTGGTGTGTCCTGTGGTGCTTGTGTCTGTCTGAGCTTCTCTTGGATGTTGAGGTGGATGCATGCCCTGTTTGATTGTGTGCTTTGGCTGGGTCTGAGGAGAGGTGTAGGATTGGGAAGAGGAAGGTGGAGGGGGGATGGGAGACAAAGGGTGCTGCTGTCATTGTGGAGGCCAGAGCCTGAAAGGATCTCTGTAGACCAGCTCAGAAATGCATTACTCTGTTGGATTTGAGTTGCCAGTTCCTGGATGGCATTCACAATGGTCAACTGACCCACAGAGATGGACCTCAGGAGGTCAATAGCCTCTTCCCTGAGGGCAGCAGGGCTAACAGGGGCTGGGGCAGAGGCGTCTGTGCCAAACGAGACGCTCACCCTCTCGGGTGAGCGGGCACGGCCAACTGGGTGGCGAACTACAGGGTGGGCAGTGGTAGAAAGGGGAGACGGTGCTGGAGTGGTCCCAGATGGGTCCTTGACTGCCAGGAAGTGTCCACTGAGGAGGATTCTGAACATGAAGAACTGGATCCTATCTCCCCCGTGGCACTCCCTTTGCCCTCCAGGCCACTGGGTCCCTCCGAGTCGGTGGTATCATGACCTCCCCACTCGGCTGTGCCCCATCTCCTTCACCTGCTGATGCTGGAAAACGGAAAACAGAAAGAGAGGTAGGGTCATCATTTCTTTTGATACACTAACATCACAGTGTACACATCAATTACATTACAACCACTTATACTACACCCCCAGGTTGAAACAGGTTAGTGCCAACATCATGTCACAACTAGATGCCATCTACACCCCTACATTACTACAATGTCACACACCAGATTAGCCTCCTATCGCGCACCTACAATACCATCATGTCAGTAGAGATATCACAATAAACATTTCATGACAAGCTTGCCAACGTGAATCTGAGTCCCTATCCACAACAACATAGTCAACCAACAACCAAGCAATTGGGAATAGTGGTAACACTCCTTTCAAGATATTACATTACCAAAATCCATACACACCTACATTTGTAGCTGATGTCATGTAGCAGGAAAGGACCACATCATGTGCCAAACACAAGACAGCATGTTGCATAGAAGCCAAAACCATTTCATGTCACATGGTCCACAACCTTCACAATTGACAATTGTAATGTGCAACAACTATACCTGCCTTTTCAATGATTGGAGTATCATAGAGTCTAAATACATGTCAGCAACGCATGTCCAAATATCCATGTAGGAAAGGATGGTACCTACTTTGTGGAGCTACTTATCTAAGTCATTCTCCACCTGTAAACAAAGTCATGTACACTTATAGGGGCAGACTTTGCACACTGGATTTACCCACAGACATGCAGAGGTACCATGCCAGCACCTGAAATGCAATGGATACCTGTGACGTGCATGAATGCCACATACAGTACAACTAATCATGATGAGTGGCAACATTAATCACCCATTATCCAAGTGGCAATACCACTACCCACACTTCAGACATGAGCAATCTTACATCTGTACATTAACACTACAATGTCACAACACATTTATGAGCATAAAATGATAGACACATACACCTTGGGGCAAGCCAAATGGTTGACTGCACATACCATTACAACAACATTTGACGGTGAAATACAACACCTGCAACACAATTCAGTCAGTATAAACTATGGGATTCCATTCCAAGAACATATAATATATAACCACAATAGCAAAAGCAAGTATTTTGAACTTGCATCACAATGTTGATATATGTCTGAAACTAACACTGTACATGTGATGTTGGTAAAAACCTGTTTAGAGTGTATCAATTAACAAGATGTTGTGACCTATTTAGAATACCCACAACACATTGAAATAGGAAATTGCTGTGTAGCCACTTACCATCCAAAGAACATGCACATGGTGCTAATATTCTGGGCTCCCATATCAATGATATGGGTTGCACTAGGAGTCTAGTTATACCTCCATGGCTTAGTACATGCAGGATGTCCATTCTGAGAAAACATCACATGTGTCAATGTTTAGTCCACACTTACCAATGGGGACACCGCCTAAAAGACCTGAGTAAGTGCAGCAAGTGTGACATATGAAATCTCAGATTGAGATCACAGGCTCACAATAAGCTGACACTCATTGGAAACCTTAGAAATGTTAGGCATGCTCTCAGCTTGTCAGACTCAATGTTGCACATAGAGATGGAGCAAAAGGCATTTGAATGTACAGAGGACAAAGAGCAGGACAGCTTACCATCAGAATATTAGAAGTATGGATCTGTAGGTGGCAAAGAACAACCAGCAGAGTACTAAGAGCAGTATAGTGGTACACATACGACAGTCATCTGCGCATCATCATATGCTACTGTACAGAAGGGATGACATAGGTTAGTATTATGTCCCTATACAACGCAATGTGCACACCTATGTACCAATGTTGAGGACTCTACATCTAGGTTTACCTAGGGGATATTTTGCCATTTGCACTTACTACATTGTCATAGCTTAGCGTCCTTCATATCATACACTAACCTTGCTGAGGAATGTAAATGAGTTTAGTCATAACTCACCCCCTTGTGGATGCTGTGCTGCCCTCAACCTCCCATCCAAATCCGGGTACGCCACCGCCAATATGTGGGCTATTAGGGGGGTCAAGGTCTAACAGGCACCCCTTCATCCCTGGGAGGACATCCCCAGCAGGGCCTCAGCAGTATTAGCGGCACAGCGTCTCAGGTCCTCCCACTGCTTTCGACAGTGGGTGCTCTGTTGGCTGTGGACCCCCAGGGTCTGCACTTTCCTGGCGATGGCATGCCAGTTCCTCTTTTTCTTATGGGCACTGACCTGCATGGATGACACAGAAAGGAGGAGAAAGTCATGTACACATGCTCCATGCCAAAGCAAGTATGCTGAACAATCATATTAGTGCACGTAGCCAAACATACCATTCCTCACGCCTCAAACTCTTTTGTAAGTCATCCTCTGCTGTCAGGCCATGTGTGACGTGGGGTCAGGCATACAACATGCATATCCAGTACCAGGTTTTGTCAAGAAACATGAGACCAGACCACAAGTATGTCCTTAAAATGGTACATCTCTACAACTATTTGTCGCACCAAGATTAATGTAAATGGTGAAATGTACATATGTGGATCAGGGGACATACATCACACACTAAATACTATGTATCAGGGGTTACAATCTTTCTATGCAAATGTGCACATAACCATCCACCCAAACACGATAGCTCAGTCCTTCATTCATGCACATTTCATGTATCTCATCATACACTCTACCTTTCACCCATTGGTATCATATTGAACTCATCTGCTCCTCTGGTGCACCAAATAGCTGTTAATATAGTGGTAGGACCTCCTCCATTAGCTTGGCCAGCTCTTCCGGAGAGAAATCAGGGGTCCTATCACCTGCGGGATGTGGCTTGACTGCTCCAAGAGACACTAAAGCGCAGCAGCTCAGGTCATGGACGTCTTGCTGGCAGCAGTTTCAGGAGTCAAGTGAGGGATTGTGCAGAAGATGGTGGACACATCCGCTTCCTACAGGACCACCACCACCAGTGGACATCACCAGTGGCCCAAGTCTGCCAAAGGCAACAATGTGTTTCAATAGCAATGTCCATCGCAGTTATAACCGCCTACCGAAATGACGACATCCTCCAGCAGAGTCAGGTCACTTCCTGATGTCCAGTACAGTAGGTCAGACAGCTGCCATTTTAGGGCTCAAATATATATGACGTAGTAATGAAAGTTGAGCCATTTACTGAAACCTCATATTCATGACAATGTGTGAAGTGCAGGCTTTTGTTTACAAATAATAATGTGCATCTAATTAGTAGAGGAAGTGAAATAAGGTATTTTGTGTATGTATATGAAACAGTGTTGGCTCCATACAAATGAAAATCTGAAGATGGCATTGGTGTAAAAAACATGTGTTCCATGGCTACAGGGTTGATGTAACTTTCACTGTCAGTAACAAAAGAAACAACCCACCTCTAAAAATGGGTCCATAAAACGAAGTCCCTCAAAATTATGTATAAAGAAAGGTCAAGTATAAAACATATAAGCAACAATACTATAATCAAAAATTATTACTTAATTTACTTATATTCTTAAATATACCTATTACCATCATACACAATAATTTTATTCAACTGTAGGGCCTCACTATCACACTCCCTAGTGGATACAGCCATCACACATACCCTTCAAACCACTCTCACACCAAACCCACTGAATAAGAACTCTAGTTTAATGCCAATCGAACAGTTCAACTCTGAATGACCTCACCAAAACAAACTAACATATTGCATAATATTGATAACAAAATTAAACAGTTTTTGTTTTATCCAAATCACAATATTATTCAACTTCAAACAATGGGTTGCAGTTTACTTAGTGTATCCTTATATTATCCATCCTCAAAGTCCATCAGTCTTAGAATAAAGCATCTCAGTTCATAATATCTGTGGTCCATAGAGAGATGAAAGAATTAAGGGGGTGATTCTGATTCTGGCGGGCGGCGGAGGCCGTCCGCCAGAATTCCGCCCCCATTATACCGCTCCGCGGTCAGAAGACCGCGGAGGGTATTATGAGTTTTTCCCTGGGCTGGCGGGTGGTCTCCAAAAGACCGCCCGCCAGCCCAGGGAAAAACTCCCTTCCCACGAGGATGCCGGCTCGTAATCGAGCCGGCGGAGTGGGAAGGTGCGACGGGTGCAGTGGCACCCGTCGCGTATTTCAGTGTCTGCAAGGCAGACACTGAAATACTTTGCGGGGCCCTCTTACGGGGGCCCCTACCGTGCCCATGCCATTGGCATGGGCACGGCAGGGGCCCCCAGGGGCCCCGCGACCCCCCCTACCGCCATCCTGTTCATGGCGGCTTTCCCGCCATGAACAGGATGGCGGTAGGGGGGGTCAGAATCCTCATGGCGGCGGAGCGCGCTCCGCCGCCATGAAGGATTCCCCCGAGCAGCGGTAAGTCGGCGGGAGCCCGCCGACTTGCCGCTTCTGACCGCGGCTGAACCGCCGCGGTCAGAATGCTCGTGGGAGCACCGCCAGCCTGTTGGCGGTGCTCCCGTGGTCGGTGGCCCTGGCGGCCACCGGCCGCCAGGGTCAGAATGACCCCCTAAGTATCATATCTAGCCAAAGAGTTGTGCTGATGCGCGTTTCGGTGCTACGTGACCAACTGGTCACCTACCTTTTTCAGGGCAAGTGACCAATACACAGTGCTTTGTTCAAACAAGCTAAAAGGGAGACTATGGTCGTCCTATCTTCTGCAATCTATAAATTAAAATATTGAATATAACTTGTAACTTGACCTAAAAGAATCTACACTTGGTAGTTACACCTCCAATAATACAAACTAAATAAAATAAACCACTGCATTCTCAAGATACATGCCACCAGTATCCACATGCACTAAGTCATACGGGGTTTAACTAAAAGAGTGACTAACACATCCCTACATGTCACAAAGCGATGAACACAACACACCTCAGTTGTGTCTTGCCCTTATATCATGCTAAATCTACCTCAATTTATAGGCCCAAGTGCATTCACCAGACACATAGTGACATGGAACAAAAACTATAAAAAAATAAAAAAATAAAAATAACCCAATGGTGGACTCCAGAAAAAAATAGACATGGAGGCTGCAACTCAGAGGAAAGGCGAGGGAGGGAAAAATCTATGCTCCCTAATCTTCTCTCCCAAGCAACATAAATTAAAGTATCACATATATAATTGATGTTACCCCCAGTGGTTGGTCTGGAACTCTAATTATACCAAGTTGTCAATCAAGAAAATTGTGAGCCAGTCTCACTACATCATTCTAAACTACTAAAGAATGTGATTTTCAAGTGGAAACAAAGCGCTTCTCCTCCATATAGTTCTGGCAAGCAAAATACAATAATATCCAAGTGCCTAATTACCATACATGTTAGAAACACAATGATGGCAACAATAGCCCTAGAATGGCCGCACCTTCCTGTACTTTTTAATGAGTATAGTCAAGGTGCTCGTACACAGCTAAACATATCTGTTACCAAACACGTATACTGGGATAGTAATAGACCTACACCAGTTAATATAACCACAAAAAAAAAAAACTTGTGGAGCACACAGATATGCAAGTTCTTAGCTGTCTTTTGTGACAGATTCAAGGATCTCCAATCGATAACAAAAACTACAATAAAGTAATCTAATTTAAAATTAAGACAAAACAATATGATAAACAGATAATGCAACTAGTATGTGGCAAGTACAAATAAAACTTATTTAATTGACATAATTATTTACATTTCAAAATATATCCCATCTTGACCCTATTTCAACAATATTGAAATATGTTGGTATAAAAGCCAACCAGTTTGAACAAATGAGTCAACAATGGGTCCATTTAAGCGCTAATACACTTATATTTACAAAGTTCACCCAAAGAAAACCATCAAAAAATGAGTCCATCCAAGAACAATCTTGCTTGTATTTGTAGGATTCAGCCGACACGTGTTTCGCTTGATTGACGCTGAATATGCATGTGGTCTGCTTTTCGTGATATTCTGCAGGTTACTAAGCTGTGCCATGTATGAGATGTTTGAGGATTGTTGGGACATGTGAGTTCTTTTTCATAATTGTGAATATTGGCGTATAATGAAGAACATTAACAACAAACAAAATTTGACATACACAGTGACTTCTTGAAACACTATGGATCAAAATATTTATAAGGAGCCTTGATAAAGTCCGCAATAGGATGAAACACGTGTCGGCTGAATCCTTGAATCCGTCACAATAGACAGCTAAGGACTTGCATATCTGTGTGCTCCACAAGTTTTTTTCTTTTTGCTACCATGCATGTTACCCATGACTTAATATGCTAATGTTTATACCATCTCTTATACACAACATGATCCCATAATGGATGTTCCAGTAATGTAGAGCGGTTTGAATGGTCTGTATGATGGCTGTATCCACTAGGGAGTGTGATAGTGAGGTCCTACAGTTTAATGAAATTATTCTGGATGATGGTAATAAGTATATTTAAGAGTATAAGTAAATAAAATAATAAGTTTCTATTATAGTATTGTTGATGATATTTTTTATACCTGACCTTTCAATATGGATAATTTTGAAGGATTCTATTTTATGGAACCATTTCTGGAGGTGGGTTGTTTCTTTTGTTACTGACTTTGAAAGTTACATCAACCCTGTACCCATGTATCACATATGTTTTGCACCAATGCCATCTTCAGATTGTCATATGTATGGAGACAACACTGTTTCATAGACATAACACAAAATACCTCATTTGACTTCCTCACTAATTAGATGCACATTAATACTTGAGGGTTGTTTCTTTCGTTTCAGATATAGGGCCAGATGTAGGAAGGCATTAGCGCCTCGCAAACAGCGAAAAACGCAGTTTGCGAGGTGCTAATGCCCTCCCGCGATGCTGAAACACATATTGCGAGTCGGTACCGACTCGCAAAATGTGTTTCAGACTCGCAAATAGGAAGGGGCGTTCCCTACCTATTTGCGAGTCGCACCGTGATGTAGGGTTGATTTGTGACCGCGAAAGCGGTCGCAAATCAACCCGCAGTTACCATCCACTTGAAGTGGTGGTAATTCATTCGCAAACGGGAAGGGGTCCCCATGGGACCCCTTCCCCTTTGTGAATGCTCACAATAATGTTTTTTCAGAGCAGGCAGTGGTCCTATGGACCACTGCCTACTCTGAAAAAAACCGAAACAAAAAGGTTTCGATATTGTTTTCTATTTGCAGCTTGTTTTCCTTTAAGGAAAATGGGGTGCAAAGAGAAAGAAAAACTGCTTTATTTAAAAGCAGTCACGGACATGGTGGTCTGCTGTCTCCAGTAGGCCACCATCCCCGTGAGTGCCTAGACTCGCTATGGGGTCGCAAACTGCGACCCACCTCATAAATATTTATGAGGTGTATCTTTGCGACCCCATAGCGAGTCGCAGAAGGTGTCTGAGACACCTTTCTGCATACCAATTTGCGAGTTGCAAATTGCGAGTCGGAAAGGACTCGCAATTTGCAACTCGCAAATTGGTTTCTACCTACATCTGGCCCATAGTCCCTGTCCCGCTCCTTTATCATTTTTCTCAGGGACCCCTTTAGATATTGATGACTTTCACTGTCAATGAACTCCATGTAGAGTACACGAGAAGGTTTAGGGAATTTGAATCTGGTACACTTTTATATTTTGCCTCGCTATGTGCTAAATACCACATAATCATTGTTTAAGGTGACATGATTGAGACATATGTGTGACTTTGTTGTGATCACATGTATTATGTATGGATTGAGTCATTCACATACATTTTAGTGCTGTCCCACATAGTTACCCTGGCCTGAGAAGAGCAAGGCAATCTCCAGTGTACCATCCACTAGCGGACCTGCAGACCATGGAGGCGCAATATGTAATTCAAATAGATAGCCTGGATAAGCAATGCAGTTCTGAATCTCTGACGTCAGTTGGAGCCAGATCTGATGCCTGCCATTCGCAATCTCAATAGCATACCTCCTATCATTCAAGTAATGTCAGAACTGCACTTCCTGGCCCCTGGGTCCTTTCAGAATACAGTGGCCCTAACTGCATGGATGTCTCAGCCCATGTTCAGTCTGGTTTTAAAGTCTGTACTGTATGCATTGTTAAAACACCTGGAGAGCTACATCAGATTTCCCCAGTGTGAGGATTTGTCCATTGTGAAGGCAGATTTCTATGCTTTGGGGCACATTCCACTTGTGGTTGGAGCCATAGAGAGCACCAATGTAGCCTTGGTTCCGCCAAGTGCAAATGAGCAGGTATATAGGAACAGGAAAAACTTTCACTGCATAAACATACAAATGGTCTGTTTGGCTGACCTCTACATTTCACAAGTTTGTGCAAGGTGTCCTGAATCAGTCCATGATTCCTTCATTATGTGAAACAGCAATATCTCACTGCTGATGACACGACTATACACAGAGAGGGTCTGGCTGGTTGATAAGTCATGTATGTCATGTGTGTCTGGATGTTTTTTCCTGCTTCCATTTATGTGGATGTCCAAGATTAAAGTTTGGATTAGTGTAACTATACCTTACAGGGGACTCTGGCTACCCAAACCATCCTCTTATAGACAGTAGTGAGGTACACAACCACGGCAGGGGAAGTTCACTTCAGGGAGGCTCACAGTAGGACAAGGTGGGTCGTGGAACAGACTTTTGGGCTCCTAAAGGCAAGATTTTGCTACATAGACAACTCTGGAGGAGCCCTTCTCTACTCACCCTACAAGGTGTGTCAAATAATTGTACCCTGCTGGATGCTCCACATGCTTTTCCTGAGACGTCAGAACCATTCATACCAGATGAGGGGGAGTCAGCAGATCCTGTGGGTGGAAATGCAGAGATGCCAAGTGAGGATGAGCATAATGAGGATGAAGCTGGAGACATCAAGGCAGATGCCATCAATCAGTACTTCAACTCACTCAAGGTATGTGATGTGATGACTAATGAGAATCCATGGGGTATTGTTGAGGTAGTCATGCCATATAATTTTCTTTTTACCACCATCAGTGTGGTCCTAAGTGGCTCCAAAGCGCATGAGACAGATGTTCATGCTGAATGTTCCTTGGAGTTGTGTACCGAACTGTTATGTAAATAGTCTATTGTTCAGAAAATGCACACTTTAAGTCACTTATGTAGTTATGAATAGACAATGTGATGGTTGTGTTCCGTCCTGGCTTATACCTTATCTTTGTCAATCACAGATTTGCAGATTGTCTGTTTGGCTCATCCTCATTTGATATTGTCAGACACTGTCACAGGCAGATGTGATTTGCAGACTGACATGAGCAGTGGACATGAATTAGAGCAGGTATCAATTTGCATCAGATTTGTGGTGTGTGAATTGTATGCCCAAACTGTCAGGACAGTGGTTTGGAAGTGTCCTTTTCTACACAATGCACCAGTTTGGTATTGGAGGTGGCATGTGTGTGCCAATTTGTGTCTAATACATGTCTTGATGTAGTACTCAGACACTTTACCATCTTTTTGGTTTGTGTTGTATGTGACCTGAAAGAACAATGGATTCAACCCAGATCTGTGACTGGGGGTGAGTGTTTGCATTGTTCAGCACTCTGTCCATCATACTTTTGTGTTGCTAAAGTTGCCCTAAGTGGGAAGGGTATGCCCAGATGTGGGTCCCTTGCTCACTGTGCCACTGGATTCAAGCTAGCCTGGCTGATGAAGGCTGATACCCTGAAACCAGTCCAGGGATGCTTGCTTCTGGTCCAAGGAGGACCTAGCTTGGTAGTTCGAGCGGAACTGTTCCCATGAGGAACAGGGTCAAGACTGATATGCATATGGCTGGGTCCAAACCTGGGTGACATGGTGAGCAAAAGAACAATGGAATAAACCCAGATCTGTGACTGGGGGTGAGTGTTTGCATTGTTCAGCACTCGGTCCATCATCCTTTTGTGTTGCTAAACTTGCCCTAAGTGTGAAGGGTATGCCCAAATGTGGGTCCCTTGCTCACAGTGCCACTGGATTCAAGCTAGCCTGGCTGATGAAGGGTGATACCCTGAAACCATTCCCAGGATGCTTGTTTCTGTTCCAGGGAGGACCTGGCCTGGTAGTTTGGGCTGGACTGTTCCCATGAAGAACAGGGTCAAGACTGATTTGCATAAGGCTGGGTCCAAACTGGGGTGGCATGGTGAGCAAAAGAATGATGAATTAAACCCAGATCTGTGACTGGGGGTGAGTGTTTGCACCTGTGCACATAACCATCCACCCAAACACGATAGCTCAGTCCTTCATTCATGCACATTTCATGTATCTCATCATACACTCTACCTTTCACCCATTGGTATCATATTGAACTCATCTGCTCCTCTGGTGCACCAAATAGCTGTTAATATAGTGGTAGGACCTCCTCCATTAGCTTGGCCAGCTCTTCCGGAGAGAAATCAGGGGTCCTATCACCTGCGGGATGTGGCTTGACTGCTCCAAGAGACACTAAAGCGCAGCAGCTCAGGTCATGGACGTCTTGCTGGCAGCAGTTTCAGGAGTCAAGTGAGGGATTGTGCAGAAGATGGTGGACACATCCGCTTCCTACAGGACCACCACCACCAGTGGACATCACCAGTGGCCCAAGTCTGCCAAAGGCAACAATGTGTTTCAATAGCAATGTCCATCGCAGTTGTAACCGCCTACCGACATGACGACATCCTCCAGCAGAGTCAGGTCACTTCCTGATGTCCAGTACAGTAGGTCAGACAGCTGCCATTTTAGGGCTCAAATATATATGATGTAGTAATGAAAGTTGAGTCATTTACTGAAACCTCATATTCATGACAATGTGTGAAGTGCAGGCTTATGTTTACAAATAATAATGTGCATCTAATTAGTAGAGGAAGTGAAATAAGGTATTTTGTGTATGTATATGAAACAGTGTTGTCTCCATACAAATGAAAATCTGAAGATGGCATTGGTGTAAAAAACATGTGTTCCATGGCTACAGGGTTGATGTAACTTTCACTGTCAGTAACAAAAGAAACAACCCACCTCTAAAAATGGGTCCATAAAACGAAGTCCCTCAAAATTATGTATAAAGAAAGGTCAAGTATAAAACATATAAGCAACAATACTATAATAAAAAATTATTACTTAATTTACTTATATTCTTAAATATACCTATTACCATCATACACAATAATTTTATTCAACTGTAGGGCCTCACTATCACACTCCCTAGTGGATACAGCCATCACACATACCCTTCAAACCACTCTCACACCAAACCCACTGAATAAGAACTCTAGTTTAATGCCAATCGAACAGTTCAACTCTGAATGACCCCACCAAAACAAACTAACATATTGCATAATATTGATAACAAAATTAAACTGTTTTTGTTTTATCCAAATCACAATATTATTCAACTTCAAACAATGGGTTGCAGTTTACTTAGTGTATCCTTATATTATCCATCCTCAAAGTCCATCAGTCTTAGAATAAAGCATCTCAGTTCATAATATCTGTGGTCCATAGAGAGATGATTGAATTAAGTATCATATCTAGCCAAAGAGTTGTGCTGATGCGCGTTTCGGTGCTACGTGACCAACTGGTCACCTACCTTTTTCAGGGCAGGTGACCAATACACAGTGCTTTGTTCAAACAAGCTAAAAGGGAGACTATGGTCGTCCTATCTTCTGCAATCTATAAATTAAAATATTAAATACAACTTGTAACTTGACCTAAAAGAATCTACACTTGGTAGTTACACCTCCAATAATAAAAACTAAATAAAATAAACCACTGCATTCTCAAGATACATGCCACCAGTATCCACATGCACTAAGTCATACGGGGTTTAACTAAAAGAGTGACTAACACATCCCTACATGTCACATAGCGATGAACACAACACACCTCAGTTGTGTCTTGCCCTTATATCATGCTAAATCTACCTCAATTTATAGGCCCAAGTGCACTCACCAGACACATAGTGACATGGAACAAAAACTATAAAAAATAAAAAATAAAAAAATAAACCAATGGTGGACTCCAGAAAAAAATAGACATGGAGGCTGCAACTCTGAGGAAAGGCGAGGGAGGGAAAAATCGATGCTCCCTAATCTTCTCTCCCAAGCAACATAAATTAAAGTATCACATATATAATTGATGTTACCCCCAGTGGTTGGTCTGGAACTCTAATTATACCAAGTTGTCAATCAAGAAAATTGTGAGCCAGTCTCACTACATCATTCTAAACTACTAAAGAATGTGATTTTCAAGTGGAAACAAAGCGCTTCTCCTCCATATAGTTCTGGCAAGCAAAATACAATAATATCCAAGTGCCTAATTACCATACATGTTAGAAACACAATGATGGCAACAATAGCCCTAGAATGGCCGCACCTTCCTGTACTTTTTAATGAGTATAGTCAAGGTGCTCGTACACAGCTAAACATATCTGTTACCAAACACGTATACTGGGATAGTAATAGACCTACACCAGTTAATATGACCAACAAAAAACAAAAACTTGTGGAGCACACAGATATGCAAGTTCTTAGCTGTCTATTGTGACAGATTCAAGGATCTCCAATCAATAACAAAAACTACAATAAAGTAATCTAATATAAAATTAAGACAAAACAATATGATAAACAGATAATGCAACTAGTATGTGGCAAGTACAAATAAAACTTATTTAATTGACATAATTATTTACATTTGAAAATATATCCCATCTTGACCCTATTTCAACAGTATTGAAATATGTTGGTATAAAAGCCAACCAGTTTGAACAAATGAGTCAACAATGGGTCCATTTAAACGCTAATACACTTATATTTACAAAGTTCAGCCAAGGAAAACCATAAAAAAATGAGTCCATCCAAGAACAATCTTGCTTGTATTTGTAGGATTCAGCCGACACGTGTTTCGCTTGATTGACGCTGAATATGCATGTGGTCTGCTTTTCGTGATATTCTGCAGGTTACTAAGCTGTGCCATGTATGAGATGTTTGAGGATAGTTGGGACGTGAGTTCTTTTTCATAATTGTGAATATTGGCGTATAATGAAGAACATTAACAACAAACAAAATTTGACATACACAGTGACTTCTTGAAACACTATGGATCAAAATATTTATAAGGAGCCTTGATAAAGTCCGCAATAGGATGAAACACGTGTCGGCTGAATCCTTGAATCCGTCACAATAGACAGCTAAGGACTTGCATATCTGTGTGCTCCACAAGTTTTTTTTTTTTGCTACCATGCATGTTACCCATGACTTAATATGCTAATGTTAATACCATCTCTTATACACAACATGATCCCATATTGGATGTTCCAGTAATGTAGAGCGGTTTGAATGGTCTCTATGATGGCTGTATCCACTAGGGAGTGTGATAGTGAGGTCCTACAGTTTAATGAAATTATTCTGGATGATGGTAATAAGTATATTAAGAGTATAAGTAAATAAAATAATAAGTTTCTATTATAGTATTGTTGATGATATTTTTTATACCTGACCTTTCATTATGGATAATTTTGAAGGATTCTATTTTATGGAACCATTTCTGGAGGTGGGTTGTTTCTTTTGTTACTGACTTTGAAAGTTACATCAACCCTGTACCCATGTATCACATATTTTTTGCACCAATGCCATCTTCAGATTGTCATATGTATGGAGACAACACTGTTTCATAGACATAACACAAAATACCTAATTTGACTTCCTCACTAATTAGATGCGCATTAATACTTGAGAGTTGTTTCTTTCGTTTCAGATATAGGGCCAGATGTAGGAAGGCATTAGCGCCTCGCAAACAGCGAAAAACGCAGTTTGCGAGGTGCTAATGCCCTCACGCGATGCTGAAACACATATTGCGAGTCGGTACCGACTCGCAAAATGTGTTTCAGACTCGCAAATAGGAAGGGGCATTCCCTACCTATTTGCGAGTCGCACCGTGATGTAGGGTTGATTTGTGACCGCGAAAGCGGTCGCAAATCAACCCGCAGTTACCATCCACTTGAAGTGGTGGTAACTCATTCGCAAACGGGAAGGGGTCCCCATGGGACCCCTTCCCCTTTGTGAATGCTCACAATAATGTTTTTTCAGAGCAGGCATTGGTCCTATGGACCACTGCCTACTCTGAAAAAAACCGAAACAAAAAGGTTTCGGTATTTTTTTCTATTTGCAGCTCGTTTTCCTTTAAGGAAAACGGGGTGCAAAGAGAAAAAAAAAACTGCTTTATTTAAAAGCAGTCACGGACATGGTGGTCTGCTGTCTCCAGTAGGCCACCATCCCCGTGAGTGCCTATACTCGCTATGGGGTCGCAAACTGCGACCCACCTCATAAATATTTATGAGGTGGGTCTTTGCGACCCCATAGCGAGTCGCAGAAGGTGTCTGAGACACCTTTCTGCATACCATTTTGCGAGTTGCAAATTGCGAGTCGGAAAGGACTCGCAATTTGCAACTCGCAAATTGGTTTCTACCTACATCTGGCCCATAGTCCCTGTCCCGCTCCTTTATCATTTTTCTCAGGGACCCCTTTAGATATTGATGACTTTCACTGTCAATGAACTCCATGTAGAGTACATGAGAAGGTTTAGGGAATTTGAATCTGGTACACTTTTATATTTTGCCTCGCTACGTGCTAAATACCACATAATCATTGTTTAAGGTGACATGATTGAGACATATGTGTGACTTTGTTGTGATCACATGTATTATGTATGGATTGAGTCATTCACATACATTTTAGTGCTGTCCCACATAGTTACCCTGGCCTGAGAAGAGCAAGGCAATCTCCAGTGTACCATCCACTAGCGGACCTGCAGACCATGGAGGCGCAATATGTAATTCAAATAGATAGCCTGGATAAGCAATGCAGTTCTGAATCTCTGACGTCAGTTGGTGCCAGATCTGATGCCTGCCATTCGCAATCTCAATAGCATACCTCCTATCATTCAAGTGATGTCAGAACTGCACTTCCTGGCCCCTGGGTTCTTTCAGAATACAGTGGCCCTAACTGCATGGATGTCTCAGCCCATGTTCAGTCTGGTTTTAAAGTCTGTACTGTCTGCATTGTTAAAACACCTGGACAGCTACATCAGATTTCCCCAGTGTGAGGATTTGCCCATTGTGAAGGCAGATTTCTATGCTTTGTGGCACATTCCACTTGTGTTTCTAGCCATAGAGAGCACCAATGTAGCCTTGGTTCCGCCAAGTGCAAATGAGCAGGTATATAGGACCAGGAAAAACTTTCACTGCATAAACATACAAATGGTCTGTTTGGCTGACCTCTACATTTCACAAGTTTGTGCAAGGTGTCCTGAATCAGTCCATGATTCCTTCATCATGTGAAACAGCAATATCTCACTGCTGATGACTCGACTATACACAGAGAGGGTCTGGCTGGTTGATAAGTCATGTATGTCATGTGTGTCTGGATGTTTTTTCCTGCTTCCATTTATGTGGATGTCCAAGATTAAAGTTTGGATTAGTGTAACTATACCTTACAGGGGACTCTGGCTACCCAAACCATCCTCTTATAGACAGCAGTGAGGTACACAACCACGGCAGGGGAAGTTCACTTCAGGGAGGCTCACAGTAGGACAAGGTGGGTCGTGGAACAGACTTTTGGGCTCCTAAAGGCAAGATTTTGCTACATAGACAAATCTGGAGGAGCCCTTCTCTACTCACCCTACAAGGTGTGTCAAATAATTGTACCCTGCTGCATGCTCCACATGCTTTTCCTGAGACGTCAGAACCATTCATACCAGATGAGGGGGAGTCAGCAGATCCTGTGGGTGGAAATGCAGAGATGCCAAGTGAGGATGAGCATAATGAGGATGAAGCTGGAGACATCAAGGCAGATGCCATCAATCAGTACTTCAACTCACTCAAGGTATGTGATGTGATGACTAATGAGAATCCATGGGGTATTGTTGAGGTAGTCATGCCATATAATGTTCTTTTTACCACCATCAGTGTGGTCCTAAGTGGCTCCAAAGCGCATGAGACAGATGTTCATGCTGAATGTTCCTTGGAGTTGTGTACCGAACTGTTATGTAAATAGTCTATTGTTCAGAAAATGCACACTTTAAGTCACTTATGTAGTTATGAATAGACTATGTGATGGTTGTGTTCCATCCTGGCTTATACCTTATCTTTGTCAATCACAGATTTGCAGATTGTCTGTTTGGCTCATCCTCATTTGATATTGTCAGACATTGTCACAGGCAGATGTGATTTGCAGACTGACATGAGCAGTGGACATGAATTAGAGCAGGTATCGATTTGCATCAGATTTGTGGTGTGTGAATTGTATGCCCAAACTGTCAGGACAGTGGTTTGGAAGTGTCCTTTTCTACACAATGCACCAGTTTGGTATTGGAGGTGGCATGTGTGTGCCAATTTGTGTCTAATACATGTCTTGATGTAGTACTCAGACACTTTACCATATTTTTGGTTTGTGTTGTATGTGACCTGAAAGAACAATGGATTCAACCCAGATCTGTGACTGGGGGTGAGTGATTGCATTGTTCAGCACTCTGTCCATCATCCTTTTGTGTTGCTAAAGTTGCCCTAAGTGGGAAGGGTATGCCCAGATGTGGGTCCCTTGCTCACTGTGCCACTGGATTCAAGCTAGCCTGGCTGATGAAGGCTGATACCCTGAAACCAGTCCAGGGATGCTTGCTTCTGGTCCAAGGAGGACCTAGCTTGGTAGTTCGAGCGGAACTGTTCCCATGATGAACAGGGTCAAGACTGATATGCATATGGCTGGGTCCAAACCTGGGTGACATGGTGAGCAAAAGAACAATGGAATAAACCCAGATCTGTGACTGGGGGTGAGTGTTTGCATTGTTCAATACTCAGTCCATCATCCTTTTGTGTTGCTAAACTTGCCCTAAGTGTGAAGGGTATGCCCAAATGTGGGTCCCTTGCTCACAGTGCCACTGGATTCAAGCTAGCCTGGCTGATGAAGGGTGATACCCTGAAACCAGTCCCAGGATGCTTGTTTCTGTTCCAGGGAGGACCTGGCCTGGTAGTTTGGGCTGGACTGTTCCCATGAAGAACAGGGTCAAGACTGATTTGCATAAGGCTGGGTCCAAACTGGGGTGGCATGGTGAGCAAAAGAATGATGAATTAAACCCAGATCTGTGACTGGGGGTGAGTGTTTGCATTGTTCAGCACTCCGTCCATCATCCTTTTGTGTTGCTAAACTTGCCCTAAGTGGGAAGGGTATGCCCAGACGTGGGTTCCTTGTTCAATGTGCCACTGGATTCAAGCTAGCATGGCTGATGGAGGGTGATACCCTGAAACCGGTCCCAGGATGCTTGTTTCCAGTTCCGGGAGGACCTGGTCTGGTAGTTTGGGCTGGACTGTTCCCATGAGGAACAGGGTCAAGACTGATTTGCACGTGGCTGGGTCCAAACTGGGGTGGCATGGTGAGCAAAAGAACGATGGATTAAACCCTGATCTGTGACTGGGGGTGAGTGTTTGAGTTGTTCAGCGCTCCGTCCATCATCCTTTTATGTTGCTAAAGCTGCCCTAAGTGGGAAGGGTATGCCCAGACGTGGGTCCCTTGCTCACTGAGCCACTGGATTCAAGCTAGCCTGGCTGATGAAGGGTGATTCCCTGAAACTGGTCCCAGCATGCTTGTTTCCGGTCCAGGGAGGGGTTCTGGCTTGGCAGTTCGGGCTGGACTGTTCCCATGAGGAACAGGTTCAAGACTGATTTTCATATGGCAGGGTCCAAATTGGGGTGGAATGGTGAGCAAAAGAACGATGGATTAAACCCAGATTTGTGACTGGGGGTGAGTGTTTGCATTGTTCAGCACTCCGTCCATCATCCTTTTATGGTACTGCTTTGCATCAGATTTGTGGTGTGTGAATTGTATGCCCAGACTGTCAGCACCGTGGTTTGGAAGTGTCCTTTTCTACAAAATGCGCCTGTTTTGTATTGGAGGTGGCTTGAATGGTGGCATGTGTGTGTGCCCATTTGTGTCTAATATGTGTCATGATGTAGTACTCAGACACTCTACCATCTTTTTGGTTTGTGTTGTATGTGACCTAACTTGTGCATAGCTGTCAGTGTGTTTCCTCATTGCAGATACGTGTCCATGTGTCTGAAAAGTGACATAGGTGAGTGGCAAGCCTACAGATACCTGACCGTGGTAAGTGGAAGGTTCCAGGACTGGGGAGATTAGCACTGACCTCTGTCTGTTTAATGGGGTATGGTAATTTGAGAGGTTGAGGTATGGGTATGTGATAAGGCTTTAGCTGATGAAACATTGTAATGATCTTTCTGCCTCATGGGATGTGATAGACTGATATGTTTCTAACTTCTGTATTCTGTGGGTTGGTAGTGAACGACACCTAAGCTGAAACACTGAAGTCCACAGCTGGACTTCACAATGTGCTGATTGCCATGCTCCAAGTAAATATGTGGAGATGTACAATACAGGTGACTTGTGTCATGTGTATGTTAAAATCCCAATGCAATATGTATCCTGGTTGTCCAGTACATGTGTGATGAACATAACAGAGGTATGACATTGGAGGGGAACATTTTGATACAATAGTTGTCATACAAGACAGTTGTATATGGTAGATACCTCACACTTACACATGATCTGTGAGTAAGTGGTATTTATTGGGGAGTGAACAACAAAATGAGTGAAATGTAACAGGAATGAAATAATGTTAACAGTGAAGGGTTCAGTCATGGTGGATGCAATCCTCAGATCCTCAGGGTAGCAGCTACCACATTTGGAAACACAAGTCCAGTGTGCTTGTATCAAATGAAAATGGAGTTGGGTATCATAACAGTCAACAGGGTTTATCAGTCACACACAAGGGGAAACAATCAGAAGAGGTTAACTTCCTGGCAGTGAGTTTAGTCTTGTCATCTGTTTCTCCTAGATGTCTGCTGGACATCCATCTTTGCGGGGGTGGTTCTCCTACTACAGAGGGTGGGGTGTCTGAGGCACTCCTTTCCTCTCTCAGGACCTCAATTCCACTAGCAGCCACAGATGTTGAGGGGCCTGATGTCTCATGACTAGTGGAAGAGGCTTGATGTTGGCTGCCAAAGCTACTCAGGGTAATGTTAATGTCCCTGAGCACCCCAGCAATGGAAGCCAGGATGGCATTTTGGGCCTGCCACTGCTGCATGACTTCCTGGTGGTTGTCCCTTTGCAGCTGTCTGATCTCCCCTATCATGGTTAGTACCTGACCCATCATGCCTTGGGAATTTTGGTGGGCTCCCAAAACTTGGGGGATGGTTTCCTGGTCAGTATTGTCCCTTAGAGCCCCCATCCTGTGGCCCACACCATCCCTCCCACGTACCCTACCCCCACGCACCTGTGTCCCTGGCACAGTGTTTTCACTCCCACTGATGGCAGGACCATCATTGTCATGGTGACATTAGGAGACTCAGGTACCTGTAGTGGGGGGCAAATGATTGAAGAGACTGTCCTTGGGATACAGGTTTGGGGGTGAATGGTTACTTGAGATGTAGTTGCAACAGGGCTGGGAGGAGTCGCTGTGGGCCGGGTGAGGCTGACAGTTGTTGACTGACCAGGTGTCCCTGATGAACCAGCTTTGTTGTTAGGCCCATATTTATACTTTTTTAGCGCCGCATTTGCACTGCTTTTTGATGCAAAAGCAAGGCAAACTTACAAAATACAATTGTATTTTGTAAGGGTGCGCCACTTTTGCATCAAAAAATGATGCATATGCGGCGCTAAGAAAGTATAAATATGGGCCTTAGTGTCCAGACATCCAGGGCTGTTTTCCTCACTGGGGCCTTCACCCAGAGAGGTAGTGTCTGTCTTTGGTGTCCTCTCCATGTTGGGGATGACAAGGTTACCTGTAGCAGAAGTGGAACACACAGTTGGTGTATGTGATGCAACTAGTGATGTATAAATTAGAAAACTAAACATGGTATGTGAGATGCACACACTGCCTTTACATAATCCCGACATGACAATGACAGCTGCTACTTAATCTGGGTTAGTGCAATGTGGGACACATAGATTTGCAATTGCATACAGCATGCTCCATGCTCTTGGAGTATGCTGTTTACATGGCTGCAAATACCCTCATATCTTGTCTGAGTGAAGACATGATAATGTACAATTCTCTCTAAGTAGGGTGTATGGCATAATTGAGCCAACTAGAAGCTGAACAATGCACAATGTTGCCAGAGCTGGCACACAAAAATGGTGTTACAGTTTGCCCTGACCCTCTGTCTGGATGTACTGCAAGCACGTCTAGTTTGCCATTTAGGTGTCCCCCCAGGTGAGTACATTACATTATTAGAGATGTTTTCACTGAGTCCAGTTTGGTATGGGACACATCTGTAGCTGTGATTTGCTTGTAATGGTACCAGTAGTCAGCCATTGCATAGCTGTCATTGCCATGGACTGTTACATAGTGGACTGTTCAATTTTGTTAACTTTCATTGTTTCACATGCAACACATTTCAAATTTAGTGCACAGTTCTGGTTTTGTTAATGTTGAAACAGTGCCTTCTGGGAGTTTTAGTGCTGTCAGTTCCCAGGACTTCACGTGCCCTTTGCAAATACTGTGGCCCAATATATGTTTACCTGACATTTGGCATGGCAGTGAGGGGTATTTAGAGATTTGGACAGGGGGTGGTGGGTGTTTGGTCATTGGGGTGGGGAAAGGTGATGAGTGAGCATGCAAAACATGACTGTTTGGTGATATGAATGTTGTTCTGATTTACCAGACTCCACTCTGCCAGGTATTCCTGTTAGGCCCTCAGGATGCAGGATGTCCAAGACCTTCTCCCCCTATGATGTAAACTGTGGGGAAGGAGGTGGGGGCCCTCAGCCAGCCTTGAGCTTCCCCAGCTTGTGCCTGGATGCCATGGAAAGTGCCTTTCTCCTGAGGTCATTCCACCTCTTCCTGATGCCCTCCCTTGTGCGTGGGTATCTGCCTACTGCATTTACCCTGTCAACTATCCTTTGCCACAACTCCATTTTCCTGGCTATTGATGTTTGCTGGACCTGTGCTCTGAATAGATATGGCTCTACCCTGACAATTTTGTCCACCATGACCCTCACCTCATCATTAGTGAAGCGTGGGTGTTTTTGTGGGGACATGGTAGTGGTGGTAAAGACGGTGAGGTATTGATTAAAAGGATGACAATGTTTTGTAATGAGGTGTGGGTGCTGTGATGTGAGTGGGTGACGGTTGTTGTGTATTGTGTGGTTTTGTAAATTGTGTGTTGTGTATGTTGTGCAAATGTGGGATATGTGCTGAGTGTAATGTGTAGGAGCGCCTATTGTTTGTTTTGCTAGTTCTTTAATTTTTGGCTAGTGTCTGGCTGTCAGTGGCATTCTGGTTGCAAATGATTGTGGGTTGTATACGGGTGTGTATTTTAGGGCAGTGTATAGGTGTTTTAAGAATGTGAATGTGTGACAGGTGTGGGGTTTTCGAGCTATCCAATGTGGTATAGTTTCTGACTGATGTGAATTCAGACTGCCGCATTTGCACCAACAATGTTATTCGACCATGGATGAACTGCTGTTGTGATTTGTGAATCGTAATCAGATCCGTTGATTTTTGTCAGGCTTGAGGTGCTGGGAGTTGGACTGCCTTTTTTCCATTGTCCAGTGTCCTGGTGGTTTTGGGATTTTGGCTGTTTTTTGGCGGGCTGAGGTTTGTAACTCTTAATACGGTGGTTAGATGACCGCCAACATGGCGGTCTCTTGGCAGCCGCAACCGCAGCTGTCTTACCGTCAGACCGCCAAAGTCATAATGAGGCCCATAGTGTTTGAGCTCATCCTCACTCCATCTCTGTGACGCCATGGTATTTACCATGTGCCATAATCCTTGTGAGCCCTACTCCTCACCTGCTCCATTACAAGGACCAGCTAAAGACACAAGAGGTACCAATAACATGTGAGGAAGACACATAAATGAGTGAGATCCTATATGTATATGTATGTAGGAATGTGCAACACAGAGAGTAAAAGAGCGAGAGAGGGATGTAAACCTTTTCATCATGTGATGTGTGTGAGAGAAACTTGAAATGCCACAGACCATTCTGTATCTGTGTAATGTTCTTGATGGAAGCTTTCCATGCTATTGTCCGTCCTGTACCTGCATTATGTACCTTAGGGATGACAGCCCTCCTGCAATCAGTGCAGTGCAATTAAGCATGGAACACCAGGGACATTGTCAGAGGAGACCAGTGATGATGCCACGGCACCCAGGATTGTACAAATAAAGAGATCTGTTCCTGCTCAGATACATGTACCCCTATCCTGTGTAAAAAGATTCTGCTTCTCCACATGAAGCATCCCATAATAAATACTTCAGAGGGCTCTAGATTTAAGTAAGTTGGATAAGAACCAGTTCATTTCCTTACTTAAGGTTTTATGGCCCTCATCTTGACACAGTGTACGCAGAACAATCTCTGAAGAGGAGAATATGCAAACTTTGAAATCTCTTACCCACCTAACCAAGCTTACTGATCAACTTAATGTCATTCCCTCCCAAATGGGGAATAAAACAATCCTGCTCTGCAGAAACACTCAATAACAAGACATTGTCAACATTTTTGTCTAAGTGGTACAACTTCATGTCTCTAACTCCCACAAAGTGCAATAAAAGTCTGGGTTAGACCATCATCTCTCCCACCACAGAACCATGTACTGCCCACCCCACGCAGCTGACCAATTAATGTATTGAACCGAACACCCGAAAATGTCAATCAAAAGTCAGAAAATAAATAATGGCCAAAAATAAGGATCTTGACTCACTCAAAGAAAGTGTGGCTGCAAATATCTCTAAAAATAATTTGACTTCCAATGCCACACTTGCTTCACCCACTAGAATTGAATAACCAAATTGACAGCCCATCTTACTGCTTCTATAGAGAATGAAATGAGTAAAAGCACTAGCATTAATGCCTAATTCATGCAAAAACGTCTTCCAAACTCTCCGAAACTGGAATCTCATATGTGCCACCCATCAGATGAACCCATTACACTTACCCTCTTTGATCCATTTATGACTTACAAATCTTCTAAGGAAATGCGCCAGGATTAAACGGGATATCTAACCATTTTATCCTTCGAACTGACCCGCCTGATGGAGCAGCTACCAAATCGGATTTCCTAAGTGCACCAAAAATGCCAAGTATGTTAGCTAGAACAATAGCACCTCAAATTGGAAAGAATATATTCAAGTCAACACCTCATTAATTAGCAAAATCTTACTGATATCAAGGGGATGCCTAACCTCAGGTGTTAAAGGGCATAAACGCTTCCAGTCATTCATGGTTTTTGTCACCAGGAAGCACTTACATGAACGCAGACCCTGAAAAGGTTGACATAAATTGCTCTTTCTGATAACTGATCCTTTACATATTCTGAGGGTTTACCCAATGCCCTTTACTTAGAAATATACTATAAGACATTGCCACTAGCGAATGACACCTGAATAGCTGGTATTATAAGGCCACTCGGAAAATGCTCAGTTGCTGTCTCATATGACTTCTTGGTCCTGGTGAGCAATAGATGAGGTGATTAACTCGGGGAAAATGAGGCACTGAGACTACAGAGCTTCTCGAGGAATGAGGTCAGCACTGGTTCTTCTTGTGGGCAGAGGTACTGACTCCTCCATCTTTGAATGAGATAAGGCAATAGCTATATTATTCGTAACTCCTGGTACATGACTCACTGTGAAAAGGTGGGTGAACCAGCCCATTTTGGTCACTGATATGCTACTTATGCCTCGAGCCTGGTAATACTAAATAACATTTGGAACTACCTTCAAAACGACCAGAGTGGGCAATCCCTCCCAAAACTAAACGTGCTTAGTTGCTTTCGGGAAATGTGTGGAAATCCCGAGAAAATGTGGGCCGGAAAAGGCAGGAAGAGCAAATGCCTTCCAGAGCCTTCCCCAGAAACCCCAAATATTGGAGCATGTCGGTGCCCCAATTTGACTAATCCTCAGTTCCTCACAGCCTCCAGGTCGGGTTTGAGACCACTAAACTGCAAACCTTAGCCGAATTATAAATACTTGGAAAGGGAACCGAAGTGAAAAGATGAGGGTGGTTAGCCAATGAAGCAAGTAATTTTATTTCCAGACGTTCAACTTCAAGAGAACATATATCTTGATTTTGTACAATAAAAGAAGTACCTTTCGAATTACACATTTTTCTAAAATAAAATGACACCTAAACTCTCAGGTGTGCACTTTAAGAGAATTACACAATTTACTGTATATTTTTCAAGAGAAGTCAGATGCTGTCCTGCGAGCTGTTTCGCAAGTGTCCCATGATTTTTGGAACCGGAGTAAACAGTACTTGATTTCTGACGCCCCAGCACTTACTTTTAGAAACCAGGACTTACTGTTCATCAGATTTTTACCCAGGACAAGAGAGAGAAAGGCAGGAATTGGAGGTACGAGAAGGAGAACCGTGGCAAAGGAGCAAAAAGATATGAAAAATAACAAGACCAGTCAGCTTTGGCATTCTGCAAACTCAGCATTCAGGCCCTGCACTTATGTTTTTTTTCAAACTGAGCCCTGGGTGTAGATTACTGATTGATAGTTTTACCTAGACCTTAAAATATGGAGGTGCAGTGAAACCAGAGATCCTACAGAAATAGACATTTGGTTGTAGTGAAAGCATTCTACACGCCCATGTCATTTTCTGCTAATCTCTCAGCTGCTGCATTATCGTAATCAGCTTAACTAAATTTGTTTTGCTCGTTTGCTTGTAACAAGTGGCTGGGTGTCATTCTTTGGAGGTTTTAATCCGGTTTCTGCGTGTTTCAATTTATGTGCTTTACCCAACTGTGGAGAAAGAAATTAGAAATAGGTACAGATCTGCAGTACAATACATACAAGAAGTTGCCCGAGGAATTTTAGATAAGCGTCAAACTCTGAATATGCATTTGAAGCAGCATGCTTTATATTTTAGTAATGAAAAATACATGTTACCTATAATACAACTCAGGTATTGTTATGCTGTACCCCGTTCCGCTTGAATTGTCAGGAAAGATTTATTTTAATATTGCAAAAAGACTATTCCTCCAGAAAGTTTGTAATTTAAAAAAGCACAGGTTTATATCATTGGTTGTAATTTCTAGATATTCCATTTATCGCATTGTAAACATTTTCAAACATTTTGAAAGTGAGAATCAGCGACAATTCCTTAAAACCGAGTCTTATCATTTCATATCGACATTATTTTGTGGGGAGGAAGTACATTTGTGACTAATGTGGAAATGTGCAATTAAATAATGCACTGTTACAAACGTGGAAAACTCATATGTGCGAGACAGAAATGGGCAATTTACAAGTATCCATGTAGATACGTATGGCGGCATGAATTTGACTGCTGTTAAAAAAATTGTGAACCTCTGGATTTGTATGCACCAATTTATGACCTGTGCATGTCCATATTGGACTCACCATGTGAAAAGTTCAAAGTGGCACATGCAATTTTTTGTGTACAGATTTACCAAACCAGGCTCGTTAAACAACCACATTACCACGAACAATGGTCAGTGCCATGGATTTCTCTTCATATAATTGCACTTTTTGTAAAGTGTGGTTTTATATGGGAGTGATTTAAATTGTTTTTTAAAATGTGCGACTGTGAAGGTTTTTATATTGTACTATCATAATTTAGGGTTTTAAATTGGAGTGTTTTTTTACGTATTTCGTGATGAATTGTGTTTAAGTGGCTGCTAGCATTTCTCTTTTTTCTTGTGTGAAAGGCAATTTTGTTTTAAAGCCGAACGCATTTTACAATAAATCTCCATATAATGAGAAGAAAGGAAAATATATTTCCACTACGACAAAGAGGACTTGTTTGTGAAAATGACATAAGCCCTTTTGAAGCACCTGGAGGTAAGGAATCTGTGTGCAACTATGACAGTGGGCAATGTCCTAGAACAGTGCACAGTGGAAGGCAGGGAGGGGCACCAATGACTAACAGAATATTCGACTTGAATGTATCAAAACCGATCACAAATCGCCACAACTTAATAAGGGCCTCATTGCCGTCAGTGGTAGTTGTGTCATTTACAGTAGTGAAATCTGCAGAGGCAATCAGAAATGATTTCATGACCAATGTAACCAAGTAGATGCATTTATGAGGTCAGAATGCAGACATTAGAATTTCATCAGTATCCAGGGTATTTGAAAAATGTATCCTCACATTTGCATTATCATGGAAAGTTTGAGGGAGTAGCAGAAGATCTGCGAAATCATTGTGGTGTGTTCCTTTCTCAATGGAATCCCTGCAGCAGTAATATTTATAATCGTACAATCTGTGATATATTGTAATTAAACTGCATATTTCCTATATAATTTGAATGCCTGTGAAAACCCCTTTCACAGGCCCATGGGGCAAGCAGGCATTATTAGGCCCAACAATGGGGGCTGAGACCTCTCACTCCTGACGTCCCTGCACCTGGCCTAGTGTGACCTCTGAGCAACTGAGCAAAGTACCCTTTCAGTACTTGACTCTCAGTGGTAATGCTGGTTGAGCAGTCCAAGGCTTTCTCGAGGAGGAGATAGTTGTAGGGTGAACACAGGCTCACAAATCAAAACACTCCCACCAATACCAATAAATAATTGTCCAGTCAAATAGTTGGTTTTATCTATGAGATAGTATTTATATATGAACACAAGGTGTAATATGGCACATGGTAAATAATATTCACAGTCTTCATAAGGCAGGCATGCTAGCATTACCCGGTCAGCTCTCAAGTCACACTTCTCATTCTGAGGACTTGCGTTATGGCCCAATCAGGTGGGCTATTCAATGTGACTGAACAATGCACTCCTTGTGTTGCCAAAATGCTGCCCTCTTTTTAAATTAATTGTGTGCAGGAGGGTATCGCCTGATCATAGGTGTAGAAACAAGTAACTGGATGCACTACTACTTCCACTGAGAAATGTCCCCTCTGTGCACTACAGGGGGTCTTGAACAGAGTCTAATAAACACGTTTCTTCCAACTTTTCCTAAGTGGTATTCAGAGTAACATTCAAATTTCAATAAACATCCTTCACCAGTTGTCCTGAATTAATAACGTTTAATTCTCATCTTGGATATGTATCTTCATATGCGGAATGATATAATTATTTTTTAAATATTCATCCAATACATATATGAATGCTCAAGAATCCCAATACATTTTGGGCCGGAGCCCTTCTTCAGGGGAAAATTGTCCTGAAAATAATGCGAATGATAAACCAATTGAAAATTGAGTCGCTTGGGCAAAGAGTGACATGAAGTGAGAGAAATTAAAAAAATATGAATAATTAAAGGTCCCCTTGTTAATTGTGAGAAAAACAGTGAAAAACTATGTAAAAGACCAATGGTCCCACGTATTCCAAAAGTACTTTTGTCATGAAGTGCCTCTTACTTCAGGTGCACGATCAGTTTCCTGTGTTATGGCACTGACAAATTGTTGCACTGTCAAGATGTATTATGTACAAAAACTTGAATATTATTATGTTTTGGGTGGCATCTCTGTGATACAACATATGCATGCATGTTAGTAAAGTGCCTTATTCGACCTACTAGCCTACTTCATGGATTTTCCCCATCTGGAATCTTGAAGCAAGTGCATTAGCCTCATAAATACATTTTGTTGTTAATATGCATTGTGTCCAATTAGGCTTTTCAAGTGCATCATAAAAGTTAATATCTTGGTAAACTTACTACAGTGGTCAAACGCATTGCTACATCATATCCCCGTTGGCATCTCAAACAGTCACCATGATGATGCTACCTAAAATATGATAGTTGTTAGAAATAGGGTCTCCGATTGGCAGTCAGTTTACACTCTGTCCAAGCAGGACCCCCACTCTTGTCAGGGTAAGGGAGATGCACAGCTCAGATAACCCCCGCTCACCCCGTTTGTAGCTTAGCACAAGCAGTCAGGCTTATCTCAGAGGCAATGTGTAAAGTATTAGTACCAACACACACAGTAACACAGTGAAAACATCACAAAAGGACTCCAGACCAGTTTAGGAAAATAGCCAATATTTATCGAAATCAAACAAAGACCAAAACGGCAAATATCCAACATACACAAGCAAATATATGAATTTTTAAAGGAAAATTAGTCTCACTCCATGAAAATCAATGATATGCGTCAAAAAGAATACCGCACTGGCTAGTGTGTGTCAGAAACACAAGCAATGCATTAATTCCTTACTCGCAAGTGAGGCTGTGCGTAGATTATTTCTCCGCTGGGCACGCGATGCGTCAGTTTCCGTACCATCAGCCTTGGGTCCGTGGGGTGATTTTGAAGATTTTTACACCCAGGGATGATGCGTGGCAAATCCGGACACACAACAGCGATGGATCTGTGCTGAGCTGGCGATGTGTCAGTTTTACCGGCAATGCATCGATTTTTCAGCTGCGGTGAAGGCACTGCATTGATTTTTCTGCCACTCAGCTCCAGTGCTTGGATTTTCGTCTTGGGTTCACCAGCTTCTCCTTTCAAGGGTAAAGGGACTGGACAGCCTTTTCAGGTTTGTCAGCTCCTCCCTCCCCACTGTAGTCCAGGAGGCTCATCAGGATATGCAGGACACTCATCAGCTCCCTTTGTGTCATTGTCTAGAGGGAATTCACAAAGAGCCCAACTGTCAGTCTGACCCAAACGTGGATTCCACAGGCTGGCATAGGCACAGAATGGTTAAGCAAGAAAATGCCCACTTTCTAAAAGTGCCATTTTCAAACAGACAATCTAAAAAATGAATGCCACCAAAAGATGTATTTTTAAATTGTGAATTCAGAGACCCCCATACTCATTATCGCTCTCAGTTCCCCATGGACAACTGCACTAAAAAGATATTTAAAGGCAGTCCACATGTTAATCTATGGGAGAGATCGGCTTTGCAACAGTGAAAACAGAATGTGGAAATATTTCACTATCATGACATGTAAAACACAACAGTACATGTCCTGGCTTTTAAATACACTGCACCCTGCCCATGGGGCTACCTAGGGCCTACCTAAGGGGTAACGTAAATGTAGTAAAAGGAAA
Organism: Pleurodeles waltl; assembly: GCF_031143425.1. Classification (NCBI taxonomy): domain Eukaryota; kingdom Metazoa; phylum Chordata; class Amphibia; order Caudata; family Salamandridae; genus Pleurodeles; species Pleurodeles waltl. Next base: position 452,643,275 of record NC_090448.1, on the reverse strand, counting down.
GTTTTGGGCCTGACAAGTGGATACACTTGCAGTTCGAATTGGCAGTGCAAGAATGGACACACAGACACTGTAGTGGCAGGTCTAAGGCATGTTTATATGGCTACTTGTGTGGGTGGCAGAATCAGTGTTGCAGGCCCACTAAAAGCATTTGATTTACAGGCCTTGGGATCCACTAGGACAGTTTACTAGGGACTTACTAGTAAATCAAATATGCCAATCATGGATAAACCAATCACTAATACAATTTAGATAGAGAACCTATGTCCTTTAGCACTGGTTAGCAGGGTAAAGTGCCCAGAGTCCTAAAGCCAACAAAAACTGTTCAGAAAAATAGGAGGAAGGTGGCAAAACATTTGGGGATGGCCCTGCAAAAAGGGCCAGGTCCAACAATGGTCATCAAAACAGATAATGAGCAATTTATACTGCAATCCAGTGAGGCTAAATTTGCACCATGTTGAAGTGGAAAATGTTATGTGTTTCTGCACAGAGTCCTACTCAGCAGATAAAATAACCATAAAAAGTGTATTAAGGAAAAATTCCATTAGGAAATTCAATATGTTTGAATGGTAGTTACTAGCAGTGTTGATGACATCTGTTCTTTTGATCCATATAACTAAACCTGCACCTTCAATGACGTATTCAATCAAATATCCAGACGATGTGGCAAAGTTCAAACAGGGATAATGTATTGCCAGCAATGTTTAAAACCCCTGTTTCTTTTATCTGTCGATGTAAGTAGACATTCAATACACATTCAAATGCAGGCCACTGCCATGATGTGTATTAAACTGGCCGAAGCTTCGACAATGTTCTGGATGTGGGTTACCAGACATAAGCGTGGCTCCCCAATATAAGTGCATAGTGTTGTGAAAGGTCATTAAAGGCACTTCACATCATGTTCAATCAACATGGGTATATTACATATGTACCTGAGGAACGGATGTCTAAAATGTGGAAATTGATTCCCTTTGTGAAGCTCAAAAGAATAAACAATAATCAAAAATATGTCATAAACACAATGGCACATTGAAATAATGATGGTGATGAAACATTGGTAGATATCACAGTTGCAGAAGATCATTCTTTCCAAATAAATCCCTCACAGCGTGCTGCATGTGTTTCTGACAAATGAAAGTCTGAATAAAAAATACATAATATTCAATTCCCTTCATGTAACCAAATTGACTAATCAAAAATAGGTCACTGGAAGCAATAAAACACGAATAGTAACGAATCAGTAGACATGAAAGTAGTCATGCTTTACAAAAAGCAACTGAATTCCAATTGGTCATTCAGTCCTCTTGGAGCCAGAGTATCACGTTTTTTAATTCCATATATTTCTCTCTGTAGTAACAGGTTGTTGTCGACCCCTTCTGTTGAATGAACTGCCTCCAATATCATAAACCTCAATTGACAAACATTATGACCAAGGGTGTCAAAATGCACTGCCACTGCAGACTTTTCATTCTTGGTGCGCATATTGCCTTTATGTTCAGCTATTCTTGTCTTAAATCTTACCTTCAGTTTTCCCCACATATACTAAACCACACGGAGATTTTAAAAAAAATACATATTTAGAATTTCATGTGCCTCTGGTTCGTAATTTTATTTGTGTTCGCTTTTGCAGGTGGATGATGATAACTCCTAGTGTCATCATCGTGGGTGTTAATAGGATGCTCAGAAGCTCTTTTAAGTTTTTGGACCTTTCATAGGCAAAAATAGGAGGTTATTTAAAGATACCACGGAAGTCTTCTTCCATATGGACCATAAACCAGTATTTTAATATAATCTTCTTGAGTTTCATGCTTCTGGTGGAATATTTCAAAATATACACTTGTTTTTTAGTTGTCAACAATTGAGCTCTATCTATGGTGTTAACGTGTATCATCGCATCATGCCAAAAGTACTTGTTTTTCTCAATGGAAACCCGGATCCATTGTTCTTTTATGTAGACGTTCTCAATTTTTTCACACTAAACAAGGGCACCTTAATGTTTAATTATTCTTATTTTTAAAATTTCTCCCACTTCATGTCACACTTCTGCCCAAGGGCCTCCATTTTCATTTAGTTTATCATTTGCATTCATTTCTGAACAATTTATCCCTCGAAGAAGGGCTCTGGCCAGAAATGCATCAGGATTCTTGAGCATTTACATATTTATTGGATGAATATTAAAAAAATAATGATGTAATTATGTATATGAAGATACATATCCATGATGAGAGTTAAACATCATTAATTCAGGACAACTGGTGAAGATTGTTTATTGAAGGTTGAATACTAGTCTGAATAACACTTTGGAATAGTTGGAGGAAACATGGCCATAAGTCTCAGCTCAAGACCCATTGTAATGCACAGAGGGGACATTGTTCCATCCAATTATGCGAAGCAACATACATGCTAGGCTCTGCTAGTGAGTTCTTGTCTTGAAGTTCCACAATGGCTTTGCAGAAGCCAAAGTGTCCCTGTGCTGTAATGTATCAGTCAAGCTACCCCAGAGGCCCGATGGCCCAGGAATCAGTCTTACTTGCTCTGGCTGGAGTGGTGGTTTGACATTCCCAAGTGCGAGTCTGCAACCCAGCAGTGACCAACAGGCTAGATGGTGCAGTCACAGCACTTCTCTGGTCAAGTGGCAAGTCTTTCTTTGAGTCTGGCACCAGGTGTTGGGTTCTCCCGGGTTCAGATAGTAAAATCAGTCCTCTTTCTTCGCAGGTCACAGCCCGCTCCTTTTTCATGGCTGCATGCTGCTTCAGGGCGATGGCCTTTTCACTTCACCACTGCCCCCTTTGTGCACGTAGCTACTGCTGTGAGTGTCTCTGATTCTCCTTGGTAATGTCCCCTCACCCAGCATGGGAGACAGGCAGACCTTTAGTTCCCAGTCCTGGTCTCAACAGGCAGAACTCATGCTGGGCTTCTCCACGCTTTTAAAAGCTTGATTCCTCAGGGCGTGCGTGCTGATAGAATGTTCCTCCTCCAGGCACCACTGAGTCGACCTATCGTTTTGATACAGAGTATTGGTGTGGCCAGGCGAGGGAAAGGGTGTTGGAGAAGGAACTGCAGGGCAGGAGAAGTGTAAAGGGAAAAATAATAGTTGTAACTGGTGCCTCTTATTTTTCCATACTCTAAAGGCTTATATACATAAGTCCTACCCAGAACACCTAATTTTACACTCCCTTGAAGTGTGAGGTTACCCTGGAGGAGTTTACCCCTAAGGAACAACAAATAGCATTAAATCAAAGCGTAATCTACACCTACCCGGTACTGATCTTTTGTAGCCTTGAGCAGCCCTTACAAGATACTCTGTACAACAGGAATCAGCTCTGATTAGGCTGATATTGTTAGTCAAAGTGTGAAGTTTTTGTTTTTTCCCCAAGTTGTCAAAAACTAAAGCGGGTGCAGACTTGCAACATATTTACAGTTTTAGTTTGAAAAGTTCCAAAACCTGTGCTTTCAAACCATCAAGTTTTTCACCTAACCTGGTGCGCTCTTACACCTCGAGATTGGGTCAATCTTGTTTACTGCAATGTCTTTAAATGTGTTCTCTGCAAGTTCTCAAGGCCCTCACTGTGCAAGTTTCAGAAATCCACCTCAACAAGAAGACTGAGGACCTCTGATATCTGAAAGCCTTCCGGAATGCACCAATGTACAAAACGGGAGCTGTAGAGAAGAGCTACTGAAGTACACTCAGAGCCAGACAGGAGAATAGTGAGCACACAATCATGGGTGGGGCTTGTTTTACCCATGGCGCACCACCCAATATGGCCGCACCCATCTTACCATTGGGATTTGTAGTTTACGATCGGCTTCTCAACACGTGTGCCTTCAGAATGCGTGTGTGTCAAAACTTGCTAATCCCATTTCCGCGTATGCACGCTCAATTCTACCAGTAAAAAGACAAGGCAATAAACATAAACACATTTCCATTATCAAGATGTCACTATTCCAAGGTTTTTCCAAGTTTCATCATGTGGGAATAATAAAGGCAGGAGTGGCATGATTATATATTGTACCAAGGTTGGGCAGGACAGTGCAACCAGTGTTTGGCCACCGCAAGTCCTCCATGAATCTTGGCACATAATCTACGAGAGCACCGTATCACTCCTAAAGTTGCCATTAGAGTCACCATTTGAGGTCATGACAACGCTGATGTACAGTTTCAGTTTGGCAATTTAGGAGTCAGAAGATCCCTTTACATAATCCTTTTCCAGACACAAATGTGAGTTAGTGTCTTTGGGCCTCATTACAAGTCTGGTGCTCAAAGGAAAGGCTGGTGGAAACACAGTGCTGGCAGCCGCAGGGGGACACCTGCACTGCCCATGCATATGGCATGCATATGGCCTGGACAGTGCAAGGGCCCCCCTGCCTGGCACCCTCAGAATGTGCAATGTCTGCTTTGCAAACAGTGAGAATTCTGAGGGTGTGGTAGTGCTACGGTATTGACCTCAACACCCTTAAGGGAGCCAAGTCCAATCCATAGCACTGTTCTCACCAGGCTGACTGGCTGTTACGTTGTAATACAATGTTCTAACCGGTCAGCCTTGTGGGAGCATCGTAATACAACCTGTGAAGAGGCAGCCGGTATGACATCTGCCATCCCTGGTAGTTTGGCGATCTGAGTTTTCTGCCCACCAAACTCATAATGAAGCCCTTGGTCTTTGAAGTGCATGTTCTAAAGGTTACACACTTTGAAGTACCCACTCCTCTGTTGTGCTCCTCCTCCAGATTGGCATCTATCACAGTAGTAGTGTCCTTAAACACAGGCCATGGGAGTGACTAGAAGATCACATCTGGTTGTCAGCCTCAGTGATATATGTATTAAAAGGTTACAAAGGACCCCAGCCTTATCCTTCTTCCTGAGATGTGCCCAGGCCACTTTCACTAAAGACCTCTTTCAGAATCCAAAAGCCCTGCTGAAGTCTACTAAAGAGCCTGTCTTTTTCTTTCTCCATTGTGTGTGTGTCCAAATCTGAGTGTCTCACTGAGCTCTCAGGAATTCACAAACCTGTCTGCGAGCTCTTCTACCTCCACATGTTCCTCCAGCAGGACCTTGGATTCCCAATTGGGAAAATCCTTCATCACCTCTAAATTTTATCCTCCCCGAACCCTAAAAAAAAAACCTCAAGACCCCTAAACAAGACCCATCATTGAACCGTAAAAACCCTCATCACCCCTAATCTCCATCCATCTCTGTATCCTAAAAAACCCTTGGATCATCTGATCTGCACCCCTGTGCTGAAGTCTTAAAACCCTTCACCACCTTGAATACCACCAGTTCCTGAACCCTAAAACTTTTCCTACCCATAAACTCCATCCATACCAGTACCCTTAAATCCCTCACATCCAAAGCCTCACCCATTTCGTAATCCAAAATTACCTTCACCACTCCTAAACTTTGCCTTTCACTGGGCCTTAAAACCCCTCACCAGCCCTAAAGTCCACTCATCTGTGAATCCTAAAAATCCCTCACCACCTCTAAACTCCATCCATTCCTGATTGCAAAAAAAAATCCTCACCACAAATAAACTCCATTCGCACATGAACCATAAAAACTAGGCCTGAGGGAATTTCAATTATGTTGGAGTAATTGGAGTAATGTTGGTAATTCTGCAATACACTTTGATAAAGAATTACTGATAATAATGTGATTACACCTGCTTGTGTAATCAAGAGTAATTTGTAGGAGGAAAACCTACCACAAGAGAACATTTAGCGCGTGTGAGAGGCTGCTCCTGCTTCTGTTTATGTTCTGTTGTATTTAGAGTTATTTCTTAATGCAAAATGCATTCTTGCATCCTTTTTGGATGGCTTGTGATGACAACGTTTATGTAACTTCTGACTAATCTTGCCTAAATTCAAATTGTAGGGGAGGCCACCCTAGACATTGAGGGTCACCGAAGAGCAGGGAGGAGGGTGCTGTGTCGGATACAATATTTCAGAATAAGCCCAGGGATACGATTGTTTAACCTTAATTTTATACATATCTAACTGCGCACTATTTTATACTGCTGTTTCATTAAAGGTGCCTTCTTTCCTAAAAAGACAAGTACTGGGCTGGGCAGTTATTTAATAGGGGGTGTTGGTTGATTGTTGAGTTCTGAATCTTTGTCCCTGATACTCCCTCACTGAGACACTTTTGACTGCTCCCCCTCACTACCTCAAGCTATAGGTAATGTTCTTGGTTTTGTAGAACCATATTAGGGAAGACCCCAGCACACAAGAGGCGAAAAAAAAACAAAATCACAATTGTGGCTCAGTAGCTCCTGTCTGCCCTCTGACCCCATGATCACAGTCTGAAAGACCTGCAAGGCACAGATTTGTTCTTAAATTACATTAATAATGCGTATTTGACCTAAAAATATCCACGTGAGTCTCTGATATTTGCATGCTCAAGATTATGCATAGAAAAAAAAACAAAAAAAAATTAGCCACCCCAGTCCCAGTCACCTGCATATGCTAATCATTTGTATGCCGGATAGATTTAAGATGCCAATTTTTAACCACTAAACTAGGATGTTATCCTGTTTTTACATTACCTTCAAATCTTTATAAATTATGCATGACATTAGCCCTGAGTGCTAATGTTTCTCTCACCCTTGCTATTAGAATGTTAACACTGAAATAGCTGGGCTCATATTAGCGTTTCTAGTAATATTTTATAACTTTGATTGCGATGCATGTCTTATTTATTATACATGTATTTATACATGTATGAATACATTTGATATGCATGCATGTATGTTGTACTTGTGTAGCACAAAAATAGCCAAAAAGCAGTGAAGTGTTGTACAACTTCAAAGGCAACAGTACAGTCAACAAAGTGGTGACTGGGAACTGGGAGCAGAAATGTATTTTTGCTGCACTGTCTTGCACGTGGTGATCTTTAAATCAATGACTCTTCAGCTCTTTTCTAAACTAGAGCATGGCTGCGGTGTTCCTCAAGGATATGGAATGTTGTTCCAGATCCTGCAAGCACAGATGAAGAAGTTATGTTGACTGGTTTCTTAATTTTCTCAGTTTTTTGCCTCCAGTCTGATAGCGATTTATTAAGGGGAGAGTATGTAAAATAGGTCTCCTGTTTATGTCTTTCTGTATTCATAAATGCTTTGTGAATAAGCTCCGGGGATGCATGTACGAATATGTAAAAGAGTACTCCTGTAGTACTACGTGACATACTCATGAATGCTTGTGTGAATCAGCCTCCAAATCTTTTTTGAACTTCTATCTGCCCTGGATAATATTGATTATGTTAGATTGTGTGCTGTCCTTAACACAGTTCTTAGGCAAGTAAGCTTCCCTAATGCCATCAGAAGATCTGATGTTAAAAGGAAAGATCAAGTTAGGTTTTGTTTACAAGAAAAAAACACATCATAAAACATTTTTGGTGCTATTGTATGTCTAGGTGTAAGTTAAGGCAGTGCTTATTTCAAAACACCTTTTACCTCCATATCACGAAAACAGGATTCTGGTGGTGGTGATAACACGTCCCAGCTTTGATAATTTTCTTATAAGGGGACTCGTTTTAGGCCAATGAACCTTTTGACCCTGATTGGAGACTCCTCAGGACGAGATATTTATTTAACATTCCAGCTGGTAGATCAATAATCAAATCAATATCCACAATAATTAATCAATGACACTAATCATTAACATTTAATAAGAATGGAACACACCATGACCTTTCGGCCATTGAATAACCACACAAATCTAGTAAGATTTTGGATATTTATTCCCTATTAGTTACAACCTACTAGCATATTCATCAGTCTCACCACCAATAAGCACATCAACAAAACTACAATATGGCAACTGGAATAAGATATTATCAAGCAAAGATTATGAACATTAGAACAAAGCACAAAGTCAACATGAATAAAACTTTAGCGAAGTATTATTAGTACATAATTCAACAAAGCAAAGATTCAGTCATTTGTCTATTTGCAGCCGATTTGGTGAACTCCTTAACTAACCTCTAATTAGCATCAGCATCAGCATATTGGGCTTCATGCAAAACAATTTAGTAACATGAATTTAGAAAACATCTAACTATGGCCTCTGTCAAAAGAGCAGTTGGTACCTAGAAAGAAAAGGCAAACAGACAATTACAATTTATCATCAAATAGTTACCCATCCAAATGGGGCGGCATACAGTGACAGTCTTCGTCCTCAGGACAGCAGTCGATTCTCCATCAGCCAGGATAAGCAGGTAATGCTCAGCAAGGTATAGCAAAGGGCTCTTCCCTCATAAGGAGGAGAAGTGCATCTCAGGAAAAGAGCAAGGCGAGGATGGTTAAGAGTAAAAGACAAAGGGGGTCATTACAACCCTTGCGGTCGGTGTTAAAGCAGTGGTAAAACCACCAACAGGCCGGCGGTAAAAAAAATGGAATTACGACCGTGGCGGAAACCGCCAACATAGACAGCCACTTTAACACTCCGATCGCCACGGCGGTAGAAACAAACACCACGGCGGTAACCGCCAACAGACAGGCGGAGGACAATGTACTGTCCACACTATTACAACCCACCAATCCGCCACCTTTTCCGGGGCGGATTCACCGCGAACAAAAACACGGTGGGAACAGGAATTGGAAGGGAAAACGCTCACCTCTACACACCCCACGAGGAATCCGGACGCCATGGAGCCCGAGCTCCAGATTCTGCCAGCCTTTATCTTCCTGCTCCTCTACCAGGAGCACGAACGCCGGTGGCGGAGACAACGGTGAGTACTGCACCTACGACAAAGGGGAGGGGGGAGGGAAAAAACAGTGGCACACACACGTAACACGCAACAGCCCCACCCTCACTCACTACAACATATCATGATACATTACAGTTACACCCTCAACCCCCTTGAAGAATGCAAGGACAAAAGGAAATGAGTGGAATAATTGTGATATATGCAATTACATACATCAAAAATATTTACAAATATATACATTTATACTATATACAATTATATACACCAAGAACACAAGTCCAAGGGATTCCACCATCATAGTCCGTGGATCACTGGGCCCAAAAGGCATGGGCGAGACCCACATAAGATCTCCGAACAAGACGGAGAGAACACTGCAGGGGCATCAGTTAGAAATACAACATGCACCTCAGGGGGAAGGTAAGCGCGTGGCACCTCAGCCGGTTGATTGCACAACGCCAGATCCACGAGGGGGCTCCATGCCCACTGTTCATCCTGGAGAGTGCCAAGCCACAGTCTCTCAAGTCTCTACAGTGGGTGGGTTGCCCACAGTTCAGTCCTGGGGAGTGCAAAGCCACAGTCTCTCAAGTCTCTACAGTGGGTGGGTTGCCCACTGTTCAATCCTGGTGAGTGCAAAGCCACAGTCTCTCAAGTCTCTACAGGGGGTGGGTTGCCCACTGTTCAATCCTGGGGAGTGCCAAGCCACAGCCTCTCAAGTGGATAACATTCTCAACTGGTTTCTGGAGGGGGCCTTGTGCCCAGAGTGCTCCGTCATGCCAAGGACTGAGGTAGTGGATGTATCTCTCCACTGGTTCTGGAGGGGGCATGGTGCCCAGAGTGCTTCATCCTGCCAAGGACTGAGGTAGTGGATGTATCTCTCCACTGGTTCTGGAGGGGGCCTTGTGCCCAGAGTGCTTCATCCTGCCAAGGACTGAGGTAGTGGATGTAACTCTCCACTGGTTCTGGAGGGGGCCTTGTGCCCAGAGTGCTTCATCCTGCCCGTGGCGGACTCAGTAGCGTTGGAATCATCGGCGCTCACTGGCCTGCGTGCTCCTTGCGGCGGTTTCCTGGGCAGTGGTTCAGCTGGTGGCGGTCTTGTCCTAGCCTGCTGTGCTGCTTGCGGCGGTGTCCTGGGCAGCGGTTCAGCTGGTGGTGGTCTTGTCCTGGGCAGCGGTTCAGCTGCTGGCAGTCCTGTCTTTGGCAGCGGGGCTGCTGGTGGTCACCTCCTGGGCAGCGGTTCAGCTGCTGGCGGTCCTGTCTTTGGCAGCGGGGCTGCTGGTGGTCGCCTCCTGGGCAGCGGGGCTGCTGCTGGCGGTCTTCCCCTGGGCAGTGGGGCTGCTGGCGGTCGTCTCCTGGGCAGCAGGGCTGCTGGCGGTCGCCTCCTGGGCAGTGGGGCTGCAGCTGGCGGTCCTGTCTTTGGCAGCGGGGCTGCTGGCGGTCGCCTCCTGGGCAGCAGGGCTGCTGCTGGTGGTCTTCCCCTGGGCAGTGGGCTGCTGCTGGCGGTCCTGTCTTTGGCAGCGGGGCTGCTGTTGGCGGTCTTCCCCTGGGCAGTGGGGCTTCTGGCGGTCATCTCCTGGGCAGCGGGGCTGCTGCTGGCGGTCGTCTCCTGGGCAGTGGGGCTGCTGCTGGCGGTCCTGTCTTTGGCAGCGGGGCTGCTGCTGGCGGTCTTCCCCTGGGCAGTGGGGCTTCTGGCGGTCGTCTCCTGGGCAGCGGGGCTGCTGCTGGCGGTCTTCCCCTGGGCAGTGGGGCTGCTGACGGTCTTGTCCGTAGTGCTGATCTTCCCAGACTTGCCGTTTTTACTGTGCCCCTTCCACACCTTGGATGGTGTCGCAGCTGTCTCCACACTCCCAACTGGACCCCTGGGAGCGGCTTTGGTGGCTGATTTCTTTGGTGGGGGACTGTCCGTGCTGTGTCTCCTTGCCACACTGCCTGCCCTGCTGCCTGGTGCACTCCATAATCCGGTGACTACTGGCACCACTGGTCCGGCCGATGTTGTGGCTGAGGTGCTAGGTTGGGACCTGGAGATTCGGGCCCTAGGAGACTGGAGGGGTGGGGGAGGTGAGGGAAAAAGGTCAAGGTTGGACAGGAAAAGTTTCTAAGGAACACTGGGACGGGTAGCTGGAGGGGGTTTGGGAGTGGAGGAAGAGGTTGTGGTTGTAGGACGTGTACGTTTTCTGACTTTGGGTGAAGGTGCATGGGCTGGAGGCTGTTGTGAGGTGGATGGCTGTTGGGTGGGTGTGTGGCTGCGTTTGTGTACCTTGGGAGGTGGCCTCACAGACACACTGGGAGAGGACACAGGGGATGTGTGAATGGTAGTGGGGGTGGTGACTGCACGTGAGCGGGGTGTGGTGGTGTGTGTGCTGGTGATGGACGTAGTGGCTGAGGATGTAGTGCACGCAGGTGTGAGTTGAGACGAGACAGGGAGGGAGGAGGGAGACAAGGAGGAGGGGGACACAGTGGAGGCAGTGGATGTTGGTGTGTCTGCATGTGTGTGATGCTTGCGTGAGTGCCTGTGGGATGTGTGGTGCTTATGTTTGCCAGAGCTTCCCTTGTGTGTTGAGGTGTGTGCATGCTGGTCTGATGGTGTGCTTGGGATAGGCTGAGGTACAGGGGTGTGGGTCTGGGTGGAGGAAGTTGGAGGGGGGAGGCTAGAGACAGGGGTAATGGCTGCCATCAATGCTGAGGCCAGAGTCTGAAAAGCTCGCTGAAGGGCTGCCTGACCAGAGTGAATGCCCTCCAAGTATGCTTTGGTTTGTTGCAGCTGCCTTTCCACACCCTGGATGGCATTCCAAATGGTAGACTGCCCAACAGTGAGGGACCTGAGGAGGTCAATGGCCTCATCACTGAGGGCAGCAGGGGTTACTGGGGCAGAGCCTGAGGTGCCTGGGGCGAAGGTGATGCCCAGCCTCCTGGGTGAGCGGGCACGGGGCAAAAGCTGAGGGGCTGCTGGGAGGGCGGTGCTGGTAGGGGGGGTGACGGCTGTACCTGTAGATGCGAGGGGCACAGATGGGGCCGCCACCGCAATGGAGCTCCCATCAGAGGAGGAGTCCGTGTCACTGGTCTCAGCTCCTGTCCCCACCGTGGAGCTCCCCTCACCCTCCGTCCCACTGGTGAATTCGGAGTCCGTAGTCTCGCCCTCCAGGGCCATGTGGGATGCAGCTCCCTCCTGCTCCGGTGCCACTGATCCTCCGCCTGATGATGCTAATGCACACAAGAACAGGGAGACCACAAAAAGGGGGGGGGAGACAGAAGAAAGACATGTTCAGTGCATGCAATACCGCTACCGTTGGCGGACACGACAGACACAGAAGCCCCCTGCACTACGCTGTGCACTTGGGGTCCACTATTCAATCCCTGGGACATGGCTTGCAAGGCTATGACCGATTTCTGCACACATGGATGTCACAGGAGCCTGACTAGGTGTAGTTGGCACTGTACACAGGTGGGATGGGGTGCCACAGGGCCTGCCTGAAGAAGGGAACTTAACTACCAAACTCGCCCTGGCCTAAGGGAACCCACAGCCCACCTCCCCCACCCAGACACCTACAATGCACGCTGAATCAGCAGAATGAGAGTGTACTCACCCCCTTGTGGCTGCTGTGATGCCCTCAAGCGCCCATCCAACTCCGGATACGCCACCGCCAAGATCCTGAACATCAGGGGGGTCATGGTGCAACGGGCACCCCTCCCACGTTGGGAGGCCATCCCCAGCTGGGCCTCCGCCATCTTCTTGCTCCAATGGCGAATGTCCTCCCATCTTTTCCAGCGGTGGGTGCTCCGTCTGTGGTAGACCCCCAGGGCACGGACTTCCTTGGCGATGGCACGCCAGATGTCCTTCTTCTGGTGGGCGCTGACCTACAGGAATTGTACAGGGGAAAAAGAGTGGTAATTACCAACTGCAGCATCACAGACATTGGCCCGCATCCCTACCCTTGCCATGACGCACATGCACTCACCGTTGTTTCATGCACGCCTCATTCTCACCCCCACTATCTTTCATCCACCCCGCTCCACACAGGCATTGCCCATACAGCATGCTCACAGTGTACTTACCTGTTTGTCTGGAGGACCGTAGAGTAGCGTGTACTGGGGAAGGACCCCATCCACGAGTTTCTCCAACTCCTCCGTGCTGAAGGCAGGGGCCCTTTCCCCAGATACACGAGCCATTGTCTCTTCCAGACTGAGGTCACAGCAGCTCTTGCAGTGTAGGTCCACTCCTGTCGAAGATCAGGTATCGACTGATTGAACAGAGAGAAAATGGCGGTCACGTCCGTGGCGGTGCATACTGTCACCGCCGGCGTACATCATCATTGGCTCCTGGGAACCAAAGGGTCCAATGTTAACCAATGCAGAATTGTGCCGCGACGGTGTACAACGCCAGGGCAGTTACCTCATATTACCTTGTCCCACCTTACAGGTCAGGCAGCCGCCGTTTCAGGGGCCCACATGGCTTTTTTTTTTACTGTGTCACACATACCTAGGCCTTGCCTAAACACTATTACAGGCAAAATTCGATTTATGAATGTTTTCAGAGTAAGCTGTGTTTACGTACCTCAGAGTTGGTTGACTCTCTGCTCGCTGTTCTCCTCCATAGGCACCGTCCGCTGGGGCACGTGAGGAGATGGCAGCATCCTCCGGTGTACAGACCGTTGGTGGACCTGTCGACAATGGAGGAAAGATATGTGATCATCACCTACAGGCTTGATCGTGCCACAATCCAGGAACTGTGTGCCCACTTGGAGCCAGACCTGATGTTAGCTATCCGCCATCCCACAGGAATCCCCCCTCAAGTGCAGGTGCTGTCAGTACTCCATTTCCTAGCAAGTGGGTATTTCAAACAACAGTGGCCATAGCATCAGGGATGTCCCAGCCTATGTTTTCCAACGTGTTGCCCAGAGTGTTGTCTTCCCTGCTGAAACACATGCGGGACTACATCGTTTTCCCTCAGGTGGAGGATTTGCCTACAGTGAAAGGTGCTTTCTATGCCCTGGGACATATCCCCAACATCATAGCTGTCATTGATGGGACACATGTGGCCTTGGTTCCGCCCCCGCAGGAGAGAACAGGTGTACAAAAACCGGAAGAGTTACCATTCCATGAATGTGCAGATGGTGTGTTTGGCAGACCAGTACATCTCCCATGTTAATGCAAAATTCCCTGGCTCAGTGCATGACGCTTACATCCTGCGGAATAGCAGCATCCCTTATGTGATGGGGCAACTCCAGAGGCACCGGGTGTAGCTATTAGGTAAGCACATGGATCCAAATCAGTGGGAATAGTTGTCTGGGTCTGTGGATGTCCCTACGAGTTAGTGTGTGTCTAACAGTTGTCCTTCACCATTTGCAAGTGACTCTGGCTCCCCCAACCTATCATGGCTACTGACCCCAGTAAGGAATCCCAGGACAAGGGCAGAGGAACGCTACAATGAGGCCCTTGGGCAAACTAGGAGGATTATAGAGCGGACCTTCGGCCTCCTGAAGGCCAGGTTCCGGTGCCTGCATATGACAGGTGGTTCCCTATTCTACTCACCAAAGAAGGTATGCCAGATCATCGTGGCCTGCTGTATGCTTCCCAACTTGGCTTTGCGATGACAGATGCCTTTTCTGCAGGTGGATGGTCCAGATGGAGGTGTTGTGGCAGCTGTGGAGCCTGTGGACAGTTAAGACGAGGAAGCAGAAGAAGAGGACATCGACAACAGGAACACGATGATCCTGCAATACTTCCAGTGAGACACCGGTAAGAAGTCAAACCTGCCTGCTACATCTAATTTAAATCTAATACCTCTCTACTGTCTGTCATTTTCACCCAGTGTATGGTCACTGAGTTGTCACTTTCCCTTACGATTTCACAGATGTGGACCCCACTGTGTGACATCTGCTTTGTTTCCTCATGGACCAGAGCTGTGTGATATAGGTATGTTGACATTACATTTGAAAGAGCATTTTGGCACTGTAATTGCTAATACACTATTTTGAAATCACAGACAAACTCCAGATTGTTTTGTGCTGTAAGGGTGTTTATTTAAGTGCTCAATATTGGAGGGGGTTGTAAAATGGTGAGGGGGGATGGTGGAGGAATGTCCATGGCAGAGTCCAGTTTATTAGTCTCACAGGTGCATTGTCCAAAGGGGCATAGGAAGTGGTGCTGGGGCAGTTTAAGGACGGACAGAGTAACAAGGTGGGACAAAAGGATGACAATCATGGTGGTCTCATTTCTTGGCGGGGGTCTTGGCATCATTCTCTGTCTTTGTCCTGGATCTCAGGGACCATTTGCGGGGTGGTTCTCCCTCTGCAGGGGGTGGGGTGCTGGTGTGGTGGTCCTGTGGCGGTGCCTCCTGTCCACTAGCGCCGGCGGAGGTGGTGCGCAGTTCATCGTCCAGGCTAGTGTCAGGGGCCCCTTGTTGTGCCACAGTGTCCCTCCTGGTGTTGAAGAGTTCCTTCAGCACCCCTACAATGGTGCCCAGGATGAAATTGATGGATTTCAATTCCTCACTGAAGCCCAAATACTGTTCCTCCTGCAGCCGCTGGGTCTCCTAAAACTTGGCTAGTACCGTTGCCATCGTCTCCTGGGAATGGTGGTAGGCTCCCATGATGTCCTCCCCCTGTCGCACAGCAGCCCTCCCAGTTCACCTGTGTTCCTGGGCCTCTGTCTCCTTAACCGTGTGCCCACTGCCCCCAGGTCCCTGTTGTTGTTGGGGTGGTGGGTTAGCCTGGGTTCCCTGTAGTGGTGGACACACTGCTGATTGACGTGTCCTGGGGACAGAGTTATGGGCCCGCTGGGTGGGTGCTGTGCTGGTGTTTCCAGAGGGGGGAAGCCCTGTTGTGGCTTGTGCCAGTGTGAGGGGAACCGACTGTCCAGAGGTCCCAGATGGGCCAGGCTGGTCGTCTAGATCCAGTTGGACAGAGCTGCTGTCATCACTGTGGGCCTCTTCTGTGGGTGGAGTGGACATGTCTGGACCCTCCTGTCCGGTGACGTTGGGTAGGGGTCCTGCAGGGGGGTAAAAGCATGATTATTGCATCTTTGTGTGCCATGGTGTGCAATGGGTGGGTGACCGTGTACCCCAGTGCTTGCATTCCTGTGTGGGACCTTGTTTGATGATGGTTTAGGGGGGTGTATGGGTATGTGCAGTGGCCATGCTTTGGTGATGGGTGTTCATACTTTGTTGTTGCATGCATGGCTTGGTGTTGGGATGGGTGGTTTGTAATATTGGGACATGTGTGAGGAGTAGGAGTGATGGGGGTGAGGGCGAGGGTAGGGGTATGTGATGGCATGCAGGTAGGGTGGGGGATATAGTAGTAAAGATTTGACTTACCAGAGTCCATTCCTCCAGCTACTCCTGCGAGGCCCTCAGGATGCAGAATCACCAAGACCTGCTCCTCCCATGTTGTTAGTTGTGAGGGAGGAGGTGGGGGTCCGCCGCCAGTCCTCTGTACCACGATGTGGTGTGTTGAGACCACGGAACGCACCTTCTCCCGTAGGTCGTTCCACCTCTTCCTGATGTCATCCCTGTTTCTTGGGTGCTGTCCCACTGCTTTGACCCTGTCCACGATTCTTGGCCATAGCTCCATCTTCCTAGCTATGGAAGTGTGCTGCACCTGTGATCCGAATAGCTGTGGCTGTACCCGGATGATTTCCTCCACCATGACCCTGAGCTCCTCCTCAGAGAACCTGGGGTGTCTTTGCCGTGCCATGGGGTGGTGTGGGTGATGTGTAAGGTGGTGTGTGTTGTGATGGGTGGGGTGATATTTAGTGGTGTGTTGTGTGAGGTGCGTGGATGTTCTGTGGGTGATGGTGTTGAGTACCTGTGGATGCTCGTTTGTAGATGGTGGTGTCTCTCTCTGGCCTTCAGTCGCAATTGTTGTCGTAGGGGTTTGTGGGTGATGTGGGTGTGTGTTTTATATTGTATTGGGTGTGAGGGAGTGGTGTGTGTATGTGTATCAGGTGTGTGCATTTCGAATTGTCCAATGTGGATGTGTTTTGTAGGAGTGTGTGTATTTTGAGCGCAGCAGTGTGTACCGCCAATGGAATACCGCGGTTGAAAGACCGCCGCGTGGGTTTGTGGGTCGTGATAGTGTGGGCGTATTCCTGTTGGCGTGACGGTGGAGGATTTCTTATCGCCAGTTTATCACTGACCTTTGGTGTGGCGGACTTGTGGGTGTGTCTAGATTTTGGCAGATTACGGCCTTTGGGTCATAATGGCCGTGGCGGAATTCCGCGGCCGCGGCGGTGTGTTAGCGGTCTTCTGCACGGTGGTAAGCACCTTTTACCGCCAATGTTGTTATGACCACCAAAGTCTTTTCAGAAGGGCAAAAGATGGCAAGGTAACGGGTCGATGGAATGTCCAGTAATGGCTCAATTCTCCTTGTGTCACGATGTTATAATAAAATTGTTGAACAAGTCTCTAATTTCCCATTGGGCAATACTTGGTGCATCGTTATCTTTGTCCAATAATCCGTCACTCACCTTACTAGAATTTTCACCTAAGACAGTTCTCATGCAGTTTATTGGCTCCTGTGATTGACGTCTTCAATGGGTAGAATGTCAGGTAGGAAAAGTTACACTAGTCACTCCAGTCAGTAGTTCCATTGTCTTCCCTTGGTTTAGGCGACCTTGTACCTGTTGCGAATTACACTGTTGCATTCAGCAAGAATGTCTCCTTGAGCAAGTCGGGTCCCATGAGAAAGAATTTACTACGGCTACACACACATCTCTCTAGCTTCTGGAAAAGTACAGCGTCGTGTCCTTCAGGAAAGCAGCACACTGCACGTTAGAAAACACGGTTAATATGAGAACAAGCAGCTAGGCCCAAACCCTTGCTAACTAAGGCCTAGTGAGTAATTTAGCAAAACCTTAATACATAACTCTTAATGCTAATACAAAGTCATACATGAATACATTATTAATTCATTATCAGTCAGTTTCATTAGTCATCGTATACATTGGTGGCCACTCCCCGTGGGCACATTTGAAACGCGTGCATTAATATTATTCTAACACATTTTCTATGCAGATTCATTATACATTATTTTGCAAGCTTTTCATGTTAATATTGATTTTAAAGGTCACACTCCAACAATTCCTCCTCTGATGACCCTTGTCATCACACAAATCCCTTTCCTTCACAATGTATTCATCTTCTAAGTTCTTTCATCTCAATTTCTTCCCCGCCTTTGCCTTTCCATATTTTGCTCTGAACGTTTCTCCCTTTTCTTTTCTTCCCTCCTCGTATTATGTTTTGCCAATTGTGCTCTAATTCTTTTACTAATTTTGCATGATAACCATAATCCAAATAAACAAGCCAAAACAATTAATATTCCCTGTATTCTTTTTGCCAATATCCCATGCCAAATGTTACTAAACCAGCTTCCCACTTTAGCAAATCCCTTTCCAACCTTTTTCCAGATACCAGGCTCCTTCAATTCCTTGAAATCTGTACTATCTCTTGTTAGGTTAGTAAGCATACTTTTAATTTCATTACTATTTCATTACTATTTTCAGGTATGTAGGCACAGCAGTGACGCTCATTAAGCATCTTACAGACTTTTCTCTAAAAGAATGTCGAAAGCAAGACTGTTTTGAAGAGTCATAACCCTCTCCGCAGCAAGTTCAGTATCCATCAGGAGTATAGCTCCTGTAAAATTTGTCAGCATGTTATCCACAATAGTAGACAATTTTTGAATCTATATTGAATTCAAGATAACTCCCACTGAAGGAACTATTGCTCCAAATATGTCTCCTACTACACCAGCAGCAGTCTCTCTCCTTTGTCTAGTACGGTGTAATTCAGACAATTTTGGAAACTTCTTCAAATCCTCTAACTGATATATCTTTGGGAAAACTATCCCCAAATAACATGTCCCATACCATCCCTTTGGAAAACGGTAATAAGCAGGCTCTGAGATCTGTCCGTCATCCCCTGAATCGTCACTGTTTGTCTGCACCTCAATCCCTTCATTGGAACAGGTGATAGAACACCTTGTCTTGCACAGTAAGGGCCAGATGTAGCAAAGACTTTGCGACTCGCAAACGGCAAAAATCGCCATTTGCGAGTCGCAAATGCGTCTTTGCTATGTAGAAATGCATTTTGCGAGTCGGCACCGACTCGCAAAATGCATTTCCGAGTCGCAAATAGGAAGGG
The DNA here is from genome assembly GCF_031143425.1 of Pleurodeles waltl. Lineage (NCBI taxonomy): Eukaryota > Metazoa > Chordata > Amphibia > Caudata > Salamandridae > Pleurodeles > Pleurodeles waltl. Next base: position 452,624,445 of record NC_090448.1, on the reverse strand, counting down.
GTGTTCCCTTCCTATTTGCGAGTCGCAATGGTATGCAATTCGGTCGCAAATGGACTCGCTGTTACCATCCACTTGAAGTGGATGGTAACCCAGTCGCAAACGGGAAGGGGTCCCCATGGGACCCCTTCCCCTTTGTGACTGGACCAAAAAATAATTTTTCAGAGCAGGCAGTGGTCCAATGGACCACTACATGCCCTGGAAAATACCGAAACAAAAGGTTTTGGTTTATTTTTCAAAGTGCAGCTCGTTTTCCTTTAAGGAAAACGGGTTGCACTTTGAAAAAAAAAACTGCTTTATTTAAAAGCAGTCACAGACATGGAGGTCTGCTGTTCCCAGCAGGCCTCCATCCCCGTGAGTGCCCTGAGTCGCTATGGGGTCGCAAATTGCGACCCACCTCATTATTATTAATGAGGTGGGTCTTTGCGACCCCATAGCGACTCGCAGAAGGTGTCTGAGACACCTTTCTGCATCCCAAAATGCAGCTAGCAATTTGCGAGTCGCAGGGACTCGCACATTGCACGTCGCAATTTGGGACTTTCCTACATCTGGCCCTAAGTCTCTTCCCAGTAGAAATACGGGACTTGAGTCACAAACCACACTTGAGTCACAAACCACAAACCTGTGCAATCCCTGAAAGGTACCAATCTCAACCTGAACTGGATCAGTAATAGGGTTAGTCAGGAGCTGATTTGACACTCCTACTACCTTTATTGTGCGTCTCGAAAGGGGCAGTTTCGGAACCTCTGCACTTCTGACTGTAGAGCGCGTAGCTCCTGTATCTCCTCCTGGTTATAGAATCGGGTTAGTAACAGACTACAACTAATCCCATAGGTTAAAGGTAAACTAGGAATTTGTGTACACACATAACAATTTTTCCCATCCCTAGTGTCAACATGCTCACTCAGCAAGCGATAGAAAACATTAGTAGATAGTTCCCCTTTCATGTTAGTTCCCTCATGCAAATATCTTATGTCCTGCTCGAACCTCTCCCAAGCTGTTAGTGAAGCAGTGGTCTCAGGAATTGTAGCATTGTTAGTTTCGTCCTTATCTATCAAAGGCTTACTCACAATCAGAACTATAATGAATATCACACGCACAATACCCAGAACAACACCCAAACATTTACAATGCCTACTTCCCCTATCATCATCTCTAGTGTTAGCCATGATCTGTAAAGAATAAGAAAGTAAAGTGCTATAGATGCAAACAACAACCAACTGAGGATGGTTGAACGTTTTTTTTTCTTTTCTCTCTTTTTTTTCTTCTTTTTAGCAAGTTAAATCAAACGAAAGTCTTTCTGCAGCATTTATTTACAGCTTCCACATTCACTCCCAGAATCATTGTCAATTCCAATTAGCAGCTTCTCAAAATCAGTTCTCAAACGTCAATTCAGGTTAACAGTGTCACATCCAGTAACTTATCAGTCTCTTTTCTCAGCCTTCTTTTAGCTAAATTTTCACTTTAAAACAGTCTCTTTTCTTTCTGACCAAACTCAGATACCATAGTACTGAACTGGAACTTCTCGGTCAAAGCAGAACACCAAGAATTATTGTTGCCACTCAGCTGATGTTGCATATGCCCATTCAGGACCTGCGTATCTTCGGTTTGCTACTCTCTTTCTTTTCAATTTATGCTTGCACTGTAATTCTCCTTCACTCAGATCTTCTTTCCTTGTAGTATCAACTTCTTCCTCTATCGTTTCTTCAACAACCACCTTTCCTTTTTTCACTTGCGATTCTGGCCACTTATCTCCTTTCAGTGTCTCCTTGGTCTTTGATCTTTCTTTTGGCGGCTCGTGGCCCTCCTCTGACTCTATGGTGCTTTCTCTTGATGGACCTGCAATTTTCTCAGGAGGAGTCTGAACACTCTGACTATCTCCTGTCTCAACTCCTTCGCCTTCTGGGTCTGTCAGGGGCTCTACTTCAAACCCATATCCGTCTGCTTCTAGGAGAACCTCTCTTTGGATCGGTCCTCCTGGCGCCTCAGTTGAGATAGGCTCACTGTCACCCCTCTGGGCCTCGTCTCTTACTGAAGTGACCAAGCCGTCCTCCACGGGCCCTCCTTCTGTCTCAGTTCCCCTTTGATTACTCTCCGGCCCTGAGACTTCCTTTTCTGGAGCTGTTATTTTCGACAATTCAATTTCCTCAGCAGTTTGACACGTCACCTTTTTCGTGTGACTGGCATGAATCCGGTTTGGAATTCCTGCACACTTCACAGCAGTAGTAGTTGTCAGTATTACTTGATATGGCCCCTTCCAACGTGGCTCCAAACACAACTTCCTCACCTATTTCTTTATGACAACCCAATCACTAGCTTTCAGATTGTGACCTGGATCATTTATCGGTGGCAATGTGGTGGCTTCCACCTGGTGAGAGAAAGAGCGGACCACGTCAGCCAGACCCTTGCAATAGTCCAACACCATATCATCCGTGATATTCACAAGAGCATTTGCAGGCACTATGGGCAGAACTTCATGAGGAGACAGTCCTGTTTTCTTGTTGGGCGTATTTCTCATTGACATTAGCACTAAGGGCAACGCATCAGGCCACTTCAAATTTGTAGCTGCATACATTTTTGCCATTCTCAACTTCAAGGTACCATTCATCTGCTCCGCTAATCCTGATGCTTCAGGGCGGTAACTACAATGCAACTTCTGCTCAATGTTTAATGCTGCACACAAGAGCTGAACCACCTCGTTGTTGAAGTGACTTCCTCCATCTGATTCTAAAGAGATCGGAAACCCGAAACGTGGAATCAACTCCCTAAGTAGCAGCTTTGCTACCATAAGGCTGCCATTTCTGCGTGTAGGGTAAGCTTCAATCCACTGACTAAAGATACACACAATTACCAACACTTATCTCCAACCTCCACACACAGGCATTTCAATAAAATCCAATTGATTCTGCTAAATCCCGATGTGGGTCAAATTCACCACTGTCCCATTCCCCGCATTCATCTGCTGACAGATGACACACCTGTGACAAATCACTTCTGTGGCTTGTCTGAACTTAGGGTTAAACGAATCAATTTTTAACAACCTGATCATGGCATCTCTCCCAATATGTGCTTGTCCATGGTAAAACCTTGCAAACTGTGACAGAAGACTGTTCGACAGAACCATTTTCCCCTCATCTGAAACCCACAAATCATCTGGTCTTTGTACACATTGCATCTTAACCCAAGTGCGTTTCTCATCTCTGCTGGCACATCCCTGCAACAATTTCAATTCCTCCAACGTATCAACCACCCTTAATGCATAACCTGTGCATGTCTCATTCTCTGTTTCAGTTAACAATTCCCATTGATCCTTGAATGATATACATTCTATGCGCAACATTTTGCGACTTAATCTGCATATCCATTTCCTATTTAAACAAAGTCTTGTGATTTCACATGAGCGCTGCATGTTACCACGGCAATTTCCTGAGGTAACTGAATCACGTGCAACAACTCCTTAATTCTTTCATCATTTTTCACTGGAGAACCAGAAGAGGTCAGGAAACCCCTCTGTGACCATAGCTGGCAAAAATCATGAACAATTCCAAATCCGTATCTGCTATCAGTATAGATAGTCACTTTTAATTTGGCGGCCGCATAGCATGCTCTAGTAAGAACAACCAACTCAGCCACTTGAGCAGAATACACTCTTTCAAGCCAGGAAGCTTCCAGGATACCAGTGATTGTACACACAGCGTATACCGCTGTCAGCACTCCTACTGAGTCTCTCAAACATGAGCCATCGACATTCTCTTCTAATTGGGTATCTTTAATATCAGTTATCAGTTTTGTGCACAGTTCTGTTACCCCAAGACAATCATGTTCTACATCATCAGCATCCTCAACTTCGGTATTTTCATTGGGAAGCAAAGTTGCTGGGTTCAGCACTGTACATCTTTTTAAAGTTACATTTGGTGACCCCAATATGATTGTTTCATATTTCAGCAGTCTTGCATTTGTCATGGGCTGCGTTTTGGTACGGGTTAACAAAATCTTGACTGAGTGTGGGACCATAAATGTTAAAGGATGTCCCATCACTATGCCTTCACACTGTGTGAGGCTTTGACCAACGGCTGCTACTGCATGCAGACAACGTGCAAGGCTTATGCAACTGGGTCCAAAGTAGCTGAAAAATATGCTACTGGTTGATTTGCACCTCCATGGACCTGTGTCAGGACAGACAAAGAACATGCATAACGTTCATGACAAAACAGGACAAAAGGCTTTGTGTAATGAGGCATACCGAAAGCTGGAGCCTTGCACATACACTCCATTAGCTCAATGAACGCCCTCATCTATTTCTCTGTCATCATTATGATATCTGGGCCGTCCTAAACCTCCTTAACCGTCAGTCTTACCAATGGCTTGGAGATAATTGAGAAATTCGGGATCCACTGACAACAGTAGCCCACCATTCCCAGAAACATCCTAAAGTCTCTCTGTGTTGTTGGAGGACTCATCTGAAATATTGCGGTCACTCTCTCCTTGGATATTTTCCTCGACCTCTTCTCAATCAGATGAACTAGGTATTTCACCTCCTTCAGACAATATTGCAGCTTCTTTGGGGGCACCTTGTGCCCATTCTTTACCAAGTGGTTCAGCAAGGCAATGGTATTGTACTTGTAATCGTCTCTCGTTTTGGATGCAATCAACAAATCATCAATGTACTGCACTAGAGTCGATTGAAAAGGCAATTCCAATTACTCCAGATCTTTCTTCAATATCTGATTAAAGATGGAAGGTGATTCCAAAAACCCTTGGGGGATTCGACACCAACTGTAGACCTTGTTCAAGAATTTGAAACTGAAAAGAAATTGACTGTCCTCATGAAGAGGCACAGAAAAGAATGCTTGGAACAAATCAACAACTGAGAACCATTCTGCATTGCATGGAACCTGGAACATGATCACAGCTGGATTTGGCACCACTGGGCAACATTTCACCACTTTGTCATTCATTTTTCTCAAATCTTGTACGATTCGAACTTTCCCACAAGGTTTTCTCTGTCCCATTATAGGTGAATTACATGGACTGCTCATCACTTCTTTCAAGACCCCTTGTTTCACGAAGTCTGCAATGATCTGCATTACCTGTATGAGGACATCTTGCGTCATATAGTACTGCGGTACTTGGGGGAACACGGCATTTGGCTTCACACTGACCTTAACTGATTCCACTCCTTTTATCAGTCCCACTACCTTTCCTGTCAAATCCCACACCTTCACCTTTACTGTCCCCTGCAAATCCTCTGGCAGATCAGTCACTGTGAACATTGGGAAGAAGCTTATCAGGGGGTATTCCTCATCTGTGGTCTCAGTCTCAGGCTCTGAGATCTGTCTGTCATCCCCTGAATCGTCACTGTTTGTCTGCACCTCAATCCCTTCATTGGAACAGGTGATAGAACACCTTGTCTTGCACAGTAAGGGCCAGATGTAGCAAAGACTTTGCGACTCGCAAACGTCAAAAATCGCCATTTGTGAGTCGCAAATGCGTCTTTGCTATGTAGAAATGCATTTTGCGGGTCGGCACCGACTCGCAAAATGCATTTCCGAGTCGCAAATAGGAAGGGGTGTTCCCTTCCTATTTGCGAGTCGCAATGGTATGCAATTCGGTCGCAAATGGACTCGCTGTTACCATCCACTTGAAGTGGATGGTAACCCAGTCGCAAACGGGAAGGGGTCCCCATGGGACCCCTTCCCCCTTTGTGACTGGACCAAAAAATAATCTTTCAGAGCAGGCAGTGGTCCAATGGACCACTACCTGCCCTGGAAAATACCGAAACAAAAGGTTTCGGTTTATTTTTCAAAGTGCAGCTCGTTTTCCTTTAAGGAAAACGGGTTGCACTTTGAAAAAAAAAACTGCTTTATTTAAAAGCAGTCACAGACATGGAGGTCTGCTGTTCCCAGCAGGCCTCCATCCCCGTGAGTGCCCTGAGTCACTATGGGGTCGCAAATTGCGACCCACCTCATTATTATTAATGAGGTGGGTCTTTGCGACCCCATAGCGACTCGCAGAAGGTGTCTGAGACACCTTTCTGCATCCCAAAATGCAACTTGCAATTTGCGAGTCGCAGGGACTCGCACATTGCACGTCGCAATTTGGGACTTTCCTACATCTGGCCCTAAGTCTCTTCCCAGTAGAAATACGGGACTTGAGTCACAAACCACACTTGAGTCACAAACCACAAACCTGTGCAATCCCTGAAAGGTACCAATCTCAACCTGAACTGGATCAGTAATAGGGTTAGTCAGGAGCTGATTTGACACTCCTACTACCTTTATTGTGCATCTCGAAAGGGGCAGTTTCGGAACCTCTGCACTTCTGACTGTAGAGCGCGTAGCTCCTGTGTCAACCAAGAATGAAACCTTGTGACCAATCACCTTCCCTTGCACATAGGGCCCTCTCTGATCTACTTCTAGGGACGCTGCAAGTCTACACTCCTCACTGTCTGAACACTCATCCGACCATTCATTGTTTATTCCATTCTCACCACGCAATGGGAACTGTTGTACTGCATTGTTTTGACTCATTCCTTGACCTGTGACCTGTTGAGGAAGCATCACCTGTTGCTGTCCCATTAGTGCTAAGGGCAACTGCATTTGCTGTCTAGGTACCACGGGAATCTGCTGTTGCATTTGCTGCATTTGCACTGGTTGTACACATGGCATCTGCACTTGTTGCATGGGCTGAAGACCTTGCATCTGAACCATGTTATTCTGGAAGTTCGGGTTTGGACCCCTCATTCTTGGTCCTATAACATTTTGGAATGCATTGACATCATTGCTTTGTTGAACAACACCCTCCTGCACCATCATAGGGCTCTCCCACTTCCAGTGTCCGATGCCCCCGCAAGCATGACACGGTAGCACCTTCTTCATCCCCTGTACATCATTTTGAGCTACTACAGTATTCATATCTGGACCACGGTTCACAAAACGTCCTCAACCTCTGCCTCTCACTTGCGACTGAAACATGCCGTTTCCTTGTGGCTGCTGCACCTTCTGCTGTAAACCATTTCCCTGCATCCCTGCTTGCGCTGCCTTAAATTGCATCACCATCACTTTCTCCTTCAACTTTCTCTGCTTCAGCTCAATTTCGTCACTACAGTATTTCGCATACTGCAACACCTCATCAATCGGCTTCGCTTGCCAACAGATCAAAGGATTCTTAATTATCTGGCTAATCTCTGGTCTTAACCCCTCAACAAACCTAAACACAAGGTTATTCATGTCCTTTGCTTCTATGAGTTCAGTACCACTGTAATGCTTGAACGCTTTCAACAACCTCTTGTAGTAGGCATGTATCGACTCTTTGGCTTCCTGCGCCGTTCGATCAATCTTCAGCCAATCAATATTTTGCGGCGACACCTTCTGCTTCAAAAACTCAATCACCTAATAGTAGTACCTCATTACATCAGTAGATGGTGCTCCGGTAGCTCTGTGCCTTGCCGGTTCCGCTGTTGGCCAATCAACACTTCTCTTGCATTCAATCCACAAATCAGCCAGTATGATAATCTCAAACAGGGTATTCAAGTCTTCCCAAAGACACTTTGCAAGCTTCACAAATCTATCAGTCTGCTGATACCACTCTATTGACTTCTCCCTCAACCTGGGGAAGTAATTTGTGAATGACAGATTGTCACCTCTAGAGCATGGTATGTGTACAAGAACCCCTCCAGCTGTCTCTCTCATAGGTAACATTTTTATGGTACCGGTATCAGGCACTGATTTCGCCTGCTGCTGCTCCGAGCAGTCACCTTTCCTTTTATCTCTTTTCTTTGCCCATCTTTCTCCCACTTCCTTAAGGCTCCCCAAACCTGTGCACTCTCCAGTATTTCTTTAAGGTGTGCCTTCATTCCAGTAGACCTCATGTGATCAAAATCTTTAGGCTCGAAGTCTAACCTTTAACCCCTCTTCAAATGTTTAGTATTATTTAGCTCTATATCATATTTATCTGCTAGGTTCGCCAATCTCTGGTGCACCTTGCTCACTTCTTTAGTTATCTTTGGGCACAGATACCTCAACTCTTCTTCCGTGTATGACTCTAGTCTGTTCACTCCCATGCTTCCTTCAACTAGCTACTTCCATGCACAACGTCACAAAATTCAGGTACTCTTCTCTTTCCGATTGCTCTGCTGTTGCAGGAGTAGTCTGTGGTGAGTTTAACTTGTCTAACCATTCATTCAGTTGTAGCGCAGTTAATCCCTGCAAGGAGATGTTACCAGCCTGCATCATCGGTGTCTGTGGTACATTTGCACTTGAGATCTGCACAGTCAGCAGTCCCAAACCTGATTGTCTCATGGTATCTGGAGGAACCCCTATCAGACTGAGGTCTAACAGTGATCTAGATCTGTCTATTGTCTTTTCCGCTGGAGTTATTCCTTGAGGGCTCCCTATGAACCTTCCTCTTGTCCCCTTTTGGGTCATGACTCCCTGATCGCATATGCTAGACTTCGCCTGTGCATACAATGGTACTGGTGGACCAACTGTAATCGGTAAGGATATGGCAGCTGCCGACTGCCTGCTTCCCAAACCCTGTGGATCACTAGCCCCCATGTTCTGATTCATCATCGGTGCTGTAGGTAACTGCGGTCCCATGCCTGAGGCATAATTCAGAACCATTTGTTGCTGCGCCTGAGGCAGTAAAATTGGAGTTGGCTCAATCTGCACTAATTTTGGTCTTGTATATGCCGGATCTGATGGCACCATCAAACTTGTAGTTGTCTCTAAAATTGGAATGTCAGGATAGAGCCTCTGAACGGGTGGTCGCTGCAACTGTTTCTGCATCTATGGAGAAGTAGACACATTGACACTATTCTGTACCGGAGCTGGTGTTGCGACTGTATTAACCTGTGCCGTGTTTGTTGTTCCCTGGTTCTCTGTCGAATTTACAGGACCTGCGCTTGTACTTGGTCTATTATCATCCATGGCATATGGTGGTGGTCGATCATGCAGCAACTGATTAAGAAACTCATCATCATCTAAGTCGCCTGCCTCTGCCAAGGACTTTTTTGTCTCTTCATCTTTGCTAGACTCTTTATCCGTCTTACAAGTGTCTTCCCTTCCTTGCGTGCCAACCTTTAGGCCAATGAACCTTTTGACCCTGAGACTCCTCAGATATCTATTTAACATTCCAACTGATAGATCAATAATCAAATCAATATCCACAATAATTAATCAATGACACTAATCATTAACATTTAATAAGAATGGAACACACCATGACCTTTCGGCCATTGAATAACCACACAAATTTAGTAAGATTTTGGATATTTATTCCCTATTAGTTACAACCTACTAGCATATTCATCAGTCTGACTACCAATAAGCACATCAACAAAACTACAATATGGCAACTAGAATAAGATTTTATCAATGCAAAGATCATTAACATTAGAACAAAGCACGAAGTCAACATGAATCAAACTTTAGCGAAGTATTATTTAGTACATTATTCAACAAAGCAAAGATTCAGTCATTCGTCTATTTGCACCCGATTTGGTGAACTCCTTAACTAACCTCTAATTAGCATCAGCATGTTGGGCTTCATGCAAAACAATTTTGTAACACGAATTTAGAAAACATCTAACTATGTCCTCTGTCAAAAGAGCAGTTGGTACCTAGAAAGAAAAGGCAAACAGACAATTCCAATTTGTGATCAGATAGTTACCCATCCAAATGGGGCGACATACAATGACAGTCTTCGTCCTCAGGACAGCAGTCGATTCGCCATCAGCCCGGATAAGCAGGTAAGGCTCAGCGGGTAGAGCAAAGGGCTCTTCCCTCATAAGGAGGAGAAGTGCATCTCAGGAAAAGAGCAAGGCGAGATGGTTAAGAGTAAAAGACAAAGGCCCTCATTTCAACCTTGGCGGGCGGCGGTCCGCTGGGCGGCCGCCAATGCGGCTGCACTCCCGCGGGGCCTATTTGGAGATCACCACTGGGCCGGCGGGGATCTCGGCCGCAACATGGGAGCCGGCTCCAAATGGAGCCGGCGGTGTTGCGGCTGTGCGACAGGTGCAGTTACACCTGTTGCGCTTTTCACTGTCTGCTATGCAAAGGCTGGCGGGAGGGGGACTCGTAATCCCCTGGGCAGGACTGCAAGCAGCGCTGCCCTGGGGATTTAAACCGCCGGGACAAAAGTGGCAGTTGTAATTCCCAAGGAAGCACCGCCAGCCTGTTGGCGGTGCTTCTGACAAAACAGCCCTGGCGGTCAAAGACCGCCTGGGTTATAATGATCCCCAAAGTCTTTTCAGAAGGGCAAAAGATGAAAAGTAACGGGTTGGTGGAATGTCCAGGAATGGCTCAATTCTCCTTGTGTCACGCTGTTATATTAAAATTGTTGAACAAGTCTCTAATTTCCCATTGGGCAATATTTGGTGCATCGTTATCTTTGTCCAGTAATCCGTCGCTCACCTTACTAGAATTTTCAACTAAGACAGTTCTCATGCAGTTTATTGGCTCCTGAGATTTACATTTTTAATGGGTAGAATGTCAGGTAGGAAAAGTTACACTAGTCACTCCAGTCAGTAGTTCCATTGTCTTCCCTTGGTTTAGGCGACCATGTACCTGTTGCGAATTACACTGTTGCATTTGGCAAGAATGTCTCCTTGAGCAAGTCGGGTCCCATGAGAAAGAATTTACTACGGCTACACCAACATCTCTCTAGCTTCTGGAAAAGTACAGCGTTGTGTCCTTCAGGAAAGCAGCACATTGCACATTAGAAAACACTGTTAATATGAGAACAGGCAGCTAGGACCAAACCCTTGCTAACTAAGGCCTAGTGAGTAATTTAGCAAAAACCTTAATACATAACTCTTAATGCTAATACAAAGTCATACATGAATACATTATTAATTCATTATTAGTCAGTTTCATTAGTCATTGTATACATTGATGGCCACTCCCCGTGGGCACATTTCAAACGCGTGCATTAATATTATTCTAACACCTTTTCTATGCAGCTTCATTATACATTATTTTGCAAGCTTTTCATGTTAATATTGATTTTAAAGGTCACACTCCAACAGTGGTAATGTGTGATAAGAACACGTAGCATTTGTTCGTTCTAGGATTCGTTGTGGTGATTTTTTCTGTTATTTTTTGTGCAGCTGTTTTGTGCTCTATTAGTTCAATGTGATTTTGTTGTGTTGTACTACTGTTGCTGTGTTGTATTCTGTTTTGAAAGGTTTGTTGCGATGCGCCCTGTTAATTTTTAATCATGTTGTTTTTACATTCAGTTGTTTTCTTTAGGTACGTCAATAAATGCTGCAGTATTTTCAGTGAAAAGCAGCACGTGCATTTAAAGTCTCTTTCACATGTAACTATTTGCCACTTTTTGGGTAGCAAAATAATGCTACTCTGGCTCTTCAACTACTTAAAGCACAATTCAGCTCAAAATGTAAAAATCACTTTAAGTGGGCACATGGGTTCCTGCTAGTATAATTCTAAAGCAAATAGACTTACGTAACTTATGGAGGGACCCAGACTCTGTCACTTGTTTGTTTCATCAGAAGTGCCCGTAAGAAATTATAAAATAAAAATCCACCCATTATCTGTTCATGCTTGTGGTGTATGATGTCTTTACTACATTAATGTATTGTTATTTTTATCTCATCTTACCGATATATGCAATATGTTGTGGTAAGGGTTCTACAGACTAGTTGCTATAGACTATAGATTCAACTTTAAATACATAAAACTTTCATTCATACAACTACCTTATTAACATGTCAAAATATTTAAAAATTTGAATAGGTATAAGTCTCTGAATTCTCTGATGTCACTTTCACCTAATCAATTAATTTGGATAATTAAAAAATGTGTGTGATAGTGTGAGTAAGTCAGGTAATAAAGAAACGCTAATAGCTTAGTTTTTTCAGACTCTTAATTATGCCCTGGTTTTATGAATGGCTTCCAACATGCATAAGTTATGACTCCTGGTTTAAGCAAATTTACAGTTGCTGATATTCAAATGTTTTCGTTTTTCATGAAAATTACATGAATGCATTTCAATTTCTTATATTGTTTATATATGCTGCCTGATAGCTTTTTGTAAATATTTGTATGTGAATGATTTAACAAATGTGCAGTTGAGCCATCAACTCAGTTAATAACTTGGAAGAATAAAACATAATTAATTTATATCATCAAAAATAGAATGTTAGCTCTCCTCACAAACTGAAAAGTAAGATATCAAAGGTTAACCAAAAACACATCAGGAGTCTATGTATTACAGATTTCAATTTTACATTTACGAATCTACAAGTTATTGGAAGATCATTGGATATATGTAGATGAATGTATTGTATTGTGAATTTGGTAATTACTTTAGAATGCCTCTGCTCGACAGCCCCTGAAACCAATTACAAAGAGATTAAGATGTAAAACAATAAACATAGGTGACTCAACCTAACAACTGTCTTTAACTGTTGAAAACTGAGTGATTGTGGACCTGATAGAAACATTTCTGACATATTAATATTATTTTGATTGATACAATATTTCCCATAACAACATAAGTTAAGAACTGGTGCAACCACCTGTTAAAGAAATTCGACAAATTGTAAATGATATGGAGCTTGAAAAGCAAAAGAAATATGACTTTTGATGTCTCCAAATAATGCAAACCTAAAAGTAAGGAGGTGGGGAAATGTTAACAGTAGCTAGAACATAAAAAGTGATTTCTTTTTGTAACCTCCCCATCGCTGATCTTATAATGGGACATTATAAGGTCAGAGATAGGTTAATTGTATGGTAAAGGAAAGAGACAGTGTAATTAATCTTAGTGCATGATGAAAAACAATGTAATTAATTTTTCTGTAGGATGATAAACATAGGAGAGGGTAATTGAGGGGGTGATCCAGAGGTGTGGGAGGGCAAAGGGGAGTTGCTCAACTATAGCATTAAAATGGCAGGACAGGAGCCATCATGAATATAGTATTTTGCTGAAGGCATTTTCATGTAATAAATAGATGTTCTCTTTTGCAAGATGTTTTTTACATTACAGAAGACGTGACAGACAATATAAAGGACATCACAGAGAGGGATGATGGAAGGAAAAATTGGGTGACGTATTCTCTTGGTGTACTTGGGAGGTTAGTGGTTATTGAGTGGTACGATAAAAGGGTATTGCTATTTACCACTGTGTACCCCTGGGCCACCAATAACATTGAACTCCAACAGCATGCAAGCTTAGCCCCATTAGATACTTGGCTTTGCAGAGAAAGAGAAGTTGAGCAGTAAGGTTTACTCTATATAGTGATGATGGTAGAGAAGCTAATACAGTAAATAAAACACCAGAAACTGAATATTACGCCAGTGTCATCAGAATATGTTTAGAAATAAATATTGTGTCCTAAATATTGTTTTAAAAAATATAATCTCTTTGGTGTAAGCAAGAGAAAATATGAATCCAGTAGGACAGTATTTTTGTAAAGACATTTAGGGCACAATACTTCTGTTCACAGTATTCTGACACACAACTGATCCTTGCAATAGTGTCTATCTGGCTTTGGGTGAAAAGGTGAATAACCACTTAGGTATGAGGCCCTGCAACTACTTTTTCAGCAAATGTATCCTAACAATCTACTAATCCCAAACAACAACCCCCAAAGTAGGAACAGGATTTCTACCCAAGCTGAAACAAAGCAGTTTAGGTCCTAAGGCAACTGTTTAACATTTCTTTGTACAATTCATAGGATTAATGAAGGTACAATAGTCACCGTCCAGCATTTCGAGGTGAAATTAGTCAATTGCTCCACTTATCTTACTGACTAGTAAATCTTTTTTAGTTGGAAGACACATAGGACCTCATTCCGAGTTTGGCGGTCCACGGACTGCCAAACTCAAGGGGGAGGTTGGACTGCCACACTCCTGGTAGTCCGGCCACCAGATTATGATCCTAGTGGTTGGACTCCCAGGAGACCATTGCCACTGCCGGGATAATGGATCCCGACTGGTTGGCAGTGGTCGCAGTCATGGTCAGCCACGGTGGTGCCCATGGCAGAACCACCATCCTGATCACGACTTCACTTTCTGCCAGAATTTCCATGGTGGTTGCAACGTCATGGAAAGGCTGGTGGAAAGCCAGTGATGGGAGCCAAAGGGGGCCCCTGCCAGCACCCTTGGAATGTGCACAATCTGCTTTGCAGACAGTGCGCATTCCAAGGGTGCTGGTATGCAATGGCATTGGTCTCGGCTCCCTTACCACACTGTTTCCACCGGGCTGACCGGCAGAAACGTCAAAGTACGATGTTTCCACTGGTCAGCCTATTGTAATTTGATGGGGAAAGAGGCCTCATCCCCACTGTTTTGGTGGTCAGATGGTCAGACCATCAAAACCGTAATCAGGCCCATAGTGTCATGGACTTGTGCACACAAAGCCTGTTCTAATAGTAACGCTTGTTCTACCAACCCATATCTAAAAAATGACCAGTTGCAGTCAAGATATATAATTGATGAGGGCAATGAACCAGGGGCCATTTTTCTGTGGTGAATGATCCAGATAACAACGAAATGGAAAATTAACTTCAGCCATCCTTTTTCCACTGTTCACCTCCTCATTCTTGGTGTTTGGACAGAATATCAAATATATATTGGAATGCAGAAATACCAGAACAAATATTATGATATAGAATTATAATGATACAGAAATGTAGTTATAAAGAATATTGTTATTTTTTAAGGTAAGTATTATTGTGAATAAGAATGCCACTGTTGTTAATATCGTTTTCAATAATATAGGGCCAGATGTAGCAAAGATTTTTACCCATTCTTTGTCTATGGAAAAAAGTGTTTGTACATATGGCCCATAGTTGTGTTTTCATTCCTATATTCATTTTATGTGTTTTTATTGTATGTATAATTGTTACCATTTTGTTATTATAGTTTGTAATTTTAAGTGGTTTACAATTTTTAATGTAATTGTTACTAGTAATTTGTAGTCTACTAGCAGGTTGTTGGGTTTGTAGGGGATAGGGTGGGACATTAGTTAAGTAATAATTAATTATTTTTAATTAACATTTTAAGTAAGTATGTAGTTACGTATTTTATGTGATATTTAATTAATCATATTTTATTTGTGGGATGCTACGTTTGCAGGAGAATAAGGTGGATGTTAATTAGGTAATAATGAATAATTAATTTTTAATTGGTGTTGTAACTGATTATTAATTATGTAAATTATTTGAATACTTTATTTTAGTTAGATTTTAGGTGTGGGTTGCTGGGTTTGTAGGGGTACAGTTTAGAAAGTTAATTTGGTAATAATTAATTATTCATAACTAATTTTGAATTTATTATCAATTATTGAGTGATTAATAATTATGTATGTTACGTAATTCTGAATTATTTTAGATCTCTTTTAGTTGGGGGCTGCTCGGTTAATGGGGTATAGGGTGGGAAGTTAATAAAGTCATCTTTATCAAATAATTGTTATTGTATGATTACATATTTAATTGATTAATAATGATAGCAATTTTGTAAAATTATATACATTTGTTATATTGTAAGTATGGGCTGCTGGGTTTAGAGGGAAGTTAAGTAAGTAAGTTAATAATTCTTAATTATCTATTTAATTGATTATCAATCATGTAAATTGTAAATTGTGTTATGCTTATTTATTTTAGTTATGGGTTGCCCAACTTATATGGGTCTATAATTATTTTTTACATTGTTTATTTATTTTGTAAATTGGTTAATTGTATACATATATCTATATTTATTGCTTAACATAATCTACATATATACATACGTACATATATATATATAAAAATATATATATGTACGTATGTATATATGTAGATTATGTATTGGTTAATTGTATACATATATCTATATTTATTGCCTAACATAATCTACATACGTACATATATATATACAAAATATATATATGTACGTATGTATATATGTAGATTATGTTAAGCAATAATTATAGATATATGTATACAATTAACCAATTTACAAAATAAATAAACAATGTAAAAAATAATTATAGACCCATATAAGTTGGGCAACCCATATAAAAATATATATATGTACGTATGTATATATGTAGATTATGTTAAGCAATAATGTTTATATTAAGAGATTTATATTTTTAAAAAATTAATACAGTTGTGGAAATATATAATGTATTATAAGTATAGGAAAACTAAATTTTTGTTATCAATAATTTTGACACAATATTTTTGTTGCACAATATATGTTGGTTCTGATAACATGCCACTGAGTCAGTGATACCTCGTTCTTAGCTGAAGAGTTAAGTAAACCATTTCTGTCCTCAGTGTACCTTAACCTGTCATGAGAAAACAAGAAAGAACTTGTATTATAAGATAGATTCAGTCATTGGAGAGATAAAATGAGTATCCAATGTAAAAACGTGATTTACACCCACCAGGCCATGGAAAATCTAACTGCATTTTAGGGCAAGCCTTGAATGGCAATATCAGGCATGTTAAAAAATTTGCTGTATCATTTTACACTATTTCATACAGATCAAGGGGCACCCATTATTGCAAGGATTAGACATGTAAAAAAACAATGTTCCCCTAGGAATCATTTGAACATGCTTTGACACATAGACAAGGAACTTCGTGAATAACAGCTTTGCCCAAACACACAACAATGTGACAGCACAGTGCAAATGATCAATAGTGAGCCAAAAATTAAAGGCATGGTGCACAGACAATATTTACTTTAGTAGCTAACCACTGCAGCATACTAATAGAATCTCCATCCTACCAAACAAGTGAACACAATCTAAGTTCCCTCATGAACTACTTGGACACAGTTGGGTTGGCTGACTGCTCTGCTCTAGGCACAGATGCCAATCAACGTTTCAAATTCCATGGTGCAACACATACGATGTCGATGTCGCCCTGGCTAAAAAAATTAAAAACCAGCAATACAGTGAAAGGTTGGCACTAAAACTTTCAGGACAGATTAGGCTGGAGTCACCCTACCCTACATGAATTCATAGAAATGTTCCAAAAAGACTAAAGCTACCAACAACCAAGAATAAAACAATCAGTAAGTCATATCAAGTCAAGAAATGTCATAACAGATCCAACAGATAAATGGAATATTACAATTCAAAGTACAACACTTTTTAAGTTAGAACAGGCTACACTACCTCGAAAAGACAGATACAACAATACACTAACCAACCAATAAATGTCACTAACAAAAAAATCCAATACAAACCAACAACAACAAATATATGCCACAAACACTCCAAATAAGTACCAAATATCTTAAAACTTTATAAAACACTAACACATATTTACATCACAAAATATAAACATTAAAACAATACATAAAAACTTTCGATTTTCAATTAAATTAATATACATAACCTATATAAAAAATATTGTCATAATATATATAAATAGAAATCAACCTTAATTTCCAATTTTAAGTAGTAATATAACAAAATGTCAATATAACATTAAGAATTTATAAACCTACATTTTAATTGATGAAATAGAACTATTAATGTTCTATTTTTTAAAATATATTTTTAACAAATATTGTTCATTTATAATTGCTTAGCAATTATAACATAACATTTAGAAACTAATTTATGTAAAAATCAAATTTGTAATTACAAAATACATGTATCAAATCAAAATGAGAAAATAAATATGCCAAAATGTGAAATTAAAAATAAAATATTAACACATATTAAAAAACTATACATGTACAAATTTAAATATATTTATTTTAAAATGCCAATCAAAATAAAAAATGCATTTAAAAAAATCTCCTCACCCTTTTCCCCTATAAAACTGACATTCCACTACTAAATAAAAATACAGGTAAACATGTTTTCAAATATTAGGGTTGCACTGTATTTACACAAATATGGTGCACCCCGTCTTTCCCTAGCGCTGTCGCTAAATTTAGCTGTCAGTGCCAACGCAGGCATCCTTGCACCATAGTGCAAGGGTGTCTGTGTTGAAAGATTGTTTATGTGCAAGAAAGTGTCCCTTCCTACACATAAACAATCTACAATGGTGATTTGGCACTTCTATGTGTGCGTCAGAATGCAGCACATATAGAAGTAGCAAATCATCACTACTGAATTATTGTTTATGTGCAGGAAGGAACACCGCCCTGCACATAAACAATCATTCATGGAGTTTTGCTCTTTCTATGTGTGCTGCAGAAAGCAAAAACGAGGAGAAATACAAATATTTCTCCACGTTGCCCATTGCTAACCCCACCCCTGGGGTGGCATTAGTTTTTGGTGATGCCACATATTTACAAATTCTTTTAAATCTGGGGCAGAGTCAAAAGCAATGGGTGTTGCGGTGGAAACTACTTAAAGCCACCTTGTAAATATGGCGCAGTGCACAGCGCCACCAGAGCATCACACAAGGTGACGCTCCAGTGGCGGTAGGGCCATGTTAATATGCCCCAATACTTTTTTAAGATTCCAACATAAAAACATATAAAAAACACACTTAGTAAATAACAAACATATTGATAAAAACTAACAAAAATAATATCTTTTAAAGTGATATGTTTAACAAAAAGAACAAAAATATGCCTAAAAACGATATTCTTACCTGCTATAGTCCTCACAAGATATTTCTTAAGTCACCCTGGGCCACATGTATCAAAGGGGTTTACCCATTCGGTGTCTATGGGAAAATATGTTCGTACATATGGCCCCATATTCCTACAACTATAATTTGGTTTTACAATATTACAAACTCAATATTTTGCCCAATCTATGCACTCTTCTACCATCTCTCACCAAAGGTCAATGCTAAATTTCAGTATATGTAATTCCTCATGCAAACAACTGTAAAATATGCAAATATCATCCACGAAGCAACTGATGAATAAGAGTGTCTTCTGACAGGATATTCTATCTTCCCAGGTCCAAAATGTGGCTTTGCACCTGTCCAAATGGTCTCCGCATCCACAGGTATTCTGCACAAGTATGCTGACTCACTGGGAACCAAACACTCTTACCCTCAATAATGCCGACCCATACTCAGATTCCTCTCCATAGGGCCCCTCATAATCATGTGAAAGTGTGTTGTCTCTGCTCCCCGCAAACAACAGAGAGCTTGCTCGCTGGCTTCAGACATGTACTGGAAACATTCACCTACACACTTTAAAAACCAACAATAAAAGGAGGTTACCAGGTGCTACCCATATAAACGTAGGTCAAACAAAACCCCTATTGGGCTTGGACCCTAAGTGTAGACACACTGAAATATGCCCAAAGTTATTTTAAAGAAGTATGTTTCATTCTAATCTTCCCAGTATTAAAAATACATACAAAATATATCTGACACCTTAAGAAACCGGACTTCCACTGATCCAACCACCATCATACCCTGATCTAAAGTAATCCAGCGCTTTAAACACCCTGTACAAATGAACTACACTGTACCGGTGCCAAGAAGCATTGCAGTTGTCTGTGCATGGGCAGCAAAAACAAAAGGGAGATTTCTGCTCATTGCAGGGTTATAGGCATGTTCTAGAACATCAAAGCAATTTGCACATGAATGTTCTGACTTTGTTTACGCAGTGTGTGGGAGCAATAAAGGAGGTTTGTATAATATTGAACTCTGAGCCTTTCCATACAATTCAACATCATAGCTGCAGTGTTTTTCCCAGAGTCCAGGGCGTGTTCCTAGTCCTCAAGGAGGTCTGCCACCATAGAAAGTAGTTTTTAGTAGTGAGTGCCCCATTAGATTGCGATGGGTGAGATGCAATGATTAGAAGGCTTAGCAAATCATTACTTTGACGTGTGCAGCACATGTGGCTGGTTGGTGGCTGCACTATACCTCTCCTTCCAAATACAGTGTGTGTGTACAGAAAGCATGTAGCCTTACCTACACAAATGCAAATGTTCATATAATTTCTTGCACAGACAGAGATATCCTCAATTTCATTTCTTCCTTTCTTTATTGTCAGAAGGCTGAGTTGGATAAGTGAATCTTGTCAATCATGGCAATTTCTGTTTGGTTCAGCTCCTGACAAAGGACTGTTGCTTTGTGCCTTGGCTCAGAAATTGCAAAAACAAGGCCTTTGGAATGTATCTAAAATACTTTACAGATCACAAATGACTTTACGAATAGAAATTGCAGCCTGTTACAAATAATTAAGAATAAGGGGCATGAAATGGGTGTCCCTGATTCCAAGATATTCACAATTGAGAGTATTAATGGTTTGTGATGGCAACTGAGGTCACAAATAGATGATTAGACACTGGCACCAGAAAAGGGATTGATATCAACTTACAAAGTGGAAGCCGTCCATGTGAGATGGCTTCCACTTTGTGAATATGGGGTTTAGGCATTGTGAAAACCAGATATGTAAGTTCACCCTAATTTCCTTTTCATAATTGTTTTCTTGTATTACAGCCAATGATCTTCTAGGACATAGGGTCTATATTAAAAAATGTAATTGTCCAGTTTTTGAAATGCAGAAATGGAGCCTGCTGTCCCTGCCTCCATACCGGCATGCCCTGACCTTTCACGAGGTTTTCAACAAAAAGTCCAGTTTTATTAACATTAATGGTATAGGATTCAGTGAATCACACCAAATTGCGATGTTTGCAGTATGTTGAATTTATGCATATGTCACAGATCATAAGGGTTCTTAGTTTGCACAATATGTGCTGTTTTTACAGCAACAGCTTTACAGTTTGAAAATAATGAATTAATCAGGCCCCAAATATATTATTTATATAAAAAAACTTGGTAATTTACAGCAAACCTATAGCCTTCTTAGAAAAGTACAAGCTGCTGTTAAGAAGATACAGCATTGGCTTACTTGCCAAATATTTACGCTGATAAAAGGGGACAAAAGAAAGTGACTTTTCAAAAAAATGCAAGTTGATGCTTGGGGAAAAATATATTTGTCAGAATTTAAAACGAGCTTTTGAGGCAATAGTAATGTATTTTCACAAAATGGGAAGATGATGTTTGGTGATTGGGACATAGGGGTAATTTATTAACTAAGATGTCAAACGTGTTACATAATGACAGAGTTTGTATAGTGCCTCTGTTCAACACTAATGTAGTGTCCCTCTTTAAAAAATATCTCCCAGCATTTGTAGTAATGTGACCCTAGAACACATATGAAACACATTTGTATTTTTTATTTTTTTACTTGTTAATGCTTTTTGGGGAGTGGAATCTCCACAGAGTAATTGGGAGTTTAAATTTTTTATCTTTTGTTTTATTTTTTTAAAGTTCTAAAGTTATACGGGCAATGGAAGTTCCCAAGAGTAATGGGTCGTTTTCATATTCCTTTGTCTAAGTCTACGGACCCCACCATGCATCCTTAGGCTAAATTTCATGTATGCTTACAGCTTTGCAGAGGGGCGGCCAGAGTGGCGGATTGCGAATGGCAGAGAGGATCGTCTATTAAATTGAGACCCTTTGGTACAAATGGTATGACATTTTAACCTGCTCTCACAGCCATGCCCAGGATAGGATTGTGAAGTCCCATTAATTTTTGATCTATCTCACATTTCCATGACAGGTGAGTGAGAGGTCATATATAAGTGGGTGGCATAAAGGCTCATCACTCTATGCATAATGTGCCATCATCTATCAGCCTGTGGTACTTTATGTTTTTTTAATTCCTTCCAAAAGGAGTATTTTTGTTTAAAACAAAGAACTTGTTACACTATGTGCATTATTCATTTGTAACAGGTGCAGAACGTGTGTGACAATTAAACAGTCAGTTTCTGTTGTCATCAATTAACTGACCTGTAAACATCTTGATGTTCATTATCAATCTGTAAAAAAATCTGAGAATTTGCAACAAAGCATATATAGTTCTGCTCAAGAACATTTGGAAAATGCAGACAATCAGAAGGGTTGTTGTCCTTTTTTGAAAATTACTGATGTTCTTAAGCAGTGTAAAATATATAACTACATACAGGGTCAATGAGAATCTGCATTGTTAACATAATTATAGATTTACTAAATTACCAATTTACCATGTAAACCATCAATTGCTACATAAGTTACAGACTTCAACAAAAAATATTTGAGGGCATATTTACAAGAAACTGGTGCATCAGTGCTGATGCACCAGTTTACTTGCGTCGCCCCTTCCCCATCTAACAACACCATGGGTGCCCCATATTTACAATACAGCGCACAATGGCGCATGTTAAGTCAATAGCGTCACAATTTTGGTACTTAGCTGCACTCGTGTCAAAACTTTTGACGCCAGTGCAGCAAATTGCAAGGAGGCACATTGATTGAAATGGGTGCGTCTCTTTAACGCCTGCTTTGAGCAGGCTTTGAAAATGACGCCAAAAATGGTGCAGTGAAATCTTGTAGCTTTCGCTGTGCCATTTGTGTGGGCCTCCTAATGCTGGAACACCCTCCTTGCATACATTATTCCTGACACAGGCATAATGTGGCGCAAGGGGTCACAAAGTGGCGCAATGCATGCAATGCGCCACTTTGTAAATATGGCGTGGAGAAAATTTCCTCCTTGAGCCACATTAGCGTAAAAAAAGAACTGCGCTAGTGTGGTGCAAAGAGACACTAGGGCCATGCAAATCTGGTCCCCTGGTTTCTAGCAATGTGTCCTAAAATGACAAGCAGAATAATGCTGCCACAGAATATGCTGCATTATGCCACATGATTTGCCTTTTTATGCCACAAAATGAGTATTTGTTTTTGTAAGGTTTACTTCTGATTCAAGGTTGGAGGCAAGTTTATTAGTAATGAGTGCGTCTCTTTCTGTGATATGTAGGATCAATCCTAACTGACAGAAGGACAAGTGTGAGCATAACACAAACCCTAAACAGAGAAAAGATTCATCAGTTAAGGGAGGCAGGCAGCAACACTGATGCATTACTGTAAATGGGGATCATGATTACAGTCACTTTAAATCACTCACAGGTAGTAGACTGTATACCATATGTTGACTAGTGACGGCTCCTCCGCTATGGCGGAGGAGCGTTGCCTCCCCACCAACAGCAAGCGCTGCAAATCCTTTAACAATGAAAGGATAATAAACTACCTTTATTATCCTTTCATTGTTAAAGGGGCGGGGCATTGGGGATGACGAGCACTGAGGGGAGTACACTATGCACTCTCCTCAAAGCGCATATGTGCTCTATTCGCCCGGTACTGTGTTGCCAGACTGGATAGAACAGGATCAGGCTCCCAGTCTGCCTGGGAGCGCCCAGCCAGGGTGTTCCCAGCCAATCCTGATTCTACTCTGAACAGCATCAGAATTGGCCGAAGGGCAGGCTAGGAGCCTGTGACTGCAGCCTGAGGAGACGGAGGAGCAGCGGCAAATTTTCTTTTAATTTGTTTATTTTATCTCCCCCCATGCGCCGCCCTGCCCCCTGTAGCCCCCGCAAGCCACAACTGATGTTGACACAGCCAGTGCTTGTATCTCTGGACAAATTCATTTGTTTTTTCCTATTGTTTGCAGATAGCAGGAAGTCGGTTCGGGTGTGCTTGAAATGCTCCTTATTGTTTCTCACTCCAGAGCACTCCGCGTTCTACATGAGTGCCAAGTAGTACCAAAAATATGTCTAAGAATAATTAGCACTTGTAGTGCCAACACTGGGCACTAAATACATGATCATTTGTGAGAGTGAACATCACTGAAGACTGCAGCTATCATAATTTATTAGGAGGACTGGTGCAAGCAGGCAGACCATGTGCCCCCCCTCACTGCTTAAATTTCTTGAAGGTTGTAACATTACCTTAACTTTCAAACACTATTCACTATTTATAAGGCCACACATTTCCACACATATAGTACCACATTACATAATCTGTGATACTACTACTAATATTACAGATGTTGAAATATGAATGAAATTAAACTGTAAAAAGGAGGGAAAAGAAGCAAAACACCACCACAGGTCACCAAAACTAAAACCATACAACATGTACTTTTTTGCTGTTGGATAACACATGGTCATCGTACGAAAAAACCTATGGACCATATCCTTAAAGTCACACACTTTCAGTAAACATCATCAGATAGATGTCACATCACCTCTCCTAAGCACCTAAGTATGGCTTCTGACACCAGGGAATGAGAATTTGAGCCTCACGGTCATTCCTATGGTGAAATTGGCAAGGCAGGGGTTACATTCCTTGAAATGCTTAGGCCCCAAACTATGGAGCGCACTACCTTTTAGGGGTAAGCACTGCTACTTTCTTAGAGCTCTTTCAAAATAAGGTGAAGACCTATTTTTTTTTTAACTCTGTCGGTGCCTTCTCTCATCTGCCTGCATTCACGCTGGAAACACCTGCTTGGGCAGCCATGCGCTTTATAAATGCTATTCAATGGGATGCAAGCGCCAGGTGAACTGGTGGCTATTGTGTTTATCCACTGCCACTCAGGGGTGTCAGCCCTGGGTGACACCTGAGTGAAAACAATTGCCTGCACACACATGTCCATAGAACAAAGAGAAGAAATGAACAAAGAGGAAAAGTAAGTGTAAAGGAAAACAGACTAAAGATGCCTTTATTAATTGGATTCGTGGAGAAGGCAAAGGTGAAGTTCATCAAAACAAACGTGCACCAGGTCATTGGTGCCAAAAGGTCTAGGCTGCCAACAAGACCATGCTGCATCACGAACATTCTCCACCATTACATGATAAACTGTCAAAACGTAAACATGGATTGCCATTCAAGGCTGTCTTTGATATGAGAGCTGTACATTTATGTTTACAGTACTATATTTTTGTAACCAGGAGTCCACTGTGTTTGCCATTCGTAAACTTCAATAGTCAATTATTTAGCAGCTAAATATTGTTATGGCGTATTTTGGGTACTGCATGAACTACTAAACAGCAAGCAAAATGTTGCTTGGACCAGGACTGCAAAAATTATGCACGAGAATGTGTTCCAGGATATCACATGTTCAAGAAATGTGTCCTAAATTCATTATATTATTTAAATGTAATATATTCCAGGTTCAGCTTCTGTGGCTCGTATCTTCTGAAGCACAGGTGGGGATTAAACCCTGCACTAAAAGCGACATAGTACAACAGATGTGTAATTGAAAAGTAAAGAACATGTCGCATTCCAAGCACAACAGCATATGTGCAAGGCTGCCAGGTACCAAAGAGGCGGTCGCGTCCATTAACTCTACTTTGCCATAAAGTAAGATATGAATGATTGCATCTCAGCATTTGATGCTTCACGCTCTGAGAAGGTTTTTCAATCTCTGTCAGAAACCTGAAGAGCTTTAAGCCTTTGGCGGGAAGCTACAGTGGTCCTGGACTCAGTCAACCTCTAATAATAGCAGATATCTGCCAATAACCAGTAATTGCCTCATGAGTCTTGCCTTGCAGCTTAACTCGCAAGAACCCCATTACAGAATAACAGTTTTTTCGCAAACGGAATACAGAGTACAGAGCTTTCAACAATACTAAATTCCGAATTACACTCTCAACCCGTAAATATGGAATTATGGATACATATTTGCGTACCGCCCCTTCATGAGTCAGTGAAATAAGTAGAACAATTTAAGAAACATTTTAACTGCAATGAATTTTTTTTTTTACTTTTTGTAACCCCCTGAACCAAATTGGCGCTGAAATACTGATCCCTATTTTTTCTTTCGCTCATTTTCTGGAGGACTTCCAGATGGGAATGTGATCGCAAATGCCTTCCAAATCCCAGCCCAAATCCCCTTAATCCGAGAGCCAACAGAACAGTATCTCTCCAGGACTGAGTGGTCTCAGGAGATAGGGCAACTTTGAATCGCTCCTCGCGCAGCTCTCATGAGCTGCGCACTCAAAACGGCGAGAAATCCAGCAGCATCTGACCGTACACCGCCAGCAGAATAAAGCCTTGCTAATGCTAAACATATAGACGATAATGCATAGGCTGTGAATCTATAGCGGCACATATTTCATTTGAGGGATTCTGGGGCAGAAACTGCGAGGCTCAAACGGTGAAGAATCCCTGGTGGAATTTAGTCTGACAATGCATTTACTAGGACATAAAATGTAGATTTTTTTCAAAGAAGTACAATTTTGCGCTCTTTTTGTAAATTCGTGGTCAAGCAGCTCTCTGCCTTCCTCCTTTGACAATTACTGAAACTATAGGTTCCTTAAAACGTAAGCTTCCAAATGGGCTATAGGATGTATAAAGGGATTCATAAAATGAGGCAAAACAGTTATTCCTATCGGCTTAATAACTTCCGCCTGTCACCCTGATCACTGATACACAAGTCTGCTCTTCCCTTTGTGTCAGATGGGCTGCCATTAGTCATCCACCTTTCTGGCCCTCTCATAGAGTCTCAGCTTTAATTTGATGAGAGTACGTCCTGCTGTTTGAGTGTACAGTGCATTAAGAGATGTCTTTGCTACAATAAGGTACTACATTGCAACCAGGGGTGGCTCCTTCACAATGCAAAGGAGCGTGACCCTCCTAGCTAAGCCAGGAGCTGATAAATAAAACGATATATCATTATCATTTTATTGTTCAATTGCTGGCTCAACCAGCAGGATGTGCAGGGTGGTGTTGGTCTGGACCATATGAGGGGGGAATGGGAGTCGAGTCTGTGCACTTCTAAGTGCGCATGTGTGTTTGGCTGGCCAAACACACATACACACTTAGGTTTCTCTAACCTGGCTGAGAAACTTCACAGACTCCCATGCAGTGTTTGAGTGGCAGAACAAGCCGCTAAGACCAATCCTGGTGCTGCTCTCATGCTATGTTTAGCATGAGAGCAGAACCAGGATTACTGGGGAGCCTGTGCTGGTGTCCCAGGGGCTACGGGGACACCAGAAGAAGACCAGAGAAGCAAGGATGAAGAGGTACTTTTTAAAAATTATTTTTTATTCCCCCACCGTCCCTGTCCACCCCACCGCCCACCCTGAAAGGTAGTGTTCACACAAGCCTACAATATCAAGCTGTGCTTGAAGGGTTGGTGCGAGACGCCCTGTATCAGGAACCAAGGGTCATCATTTAAATCTCTTTCT
This sequence comes from Pleurodeles waltl, assembly GCF_031143425.1. Lineage (NCBI taxonomy): Eukaryota > Metazoa > Chordata > Amphibia > Caudata > Salamandridae > Pleurodeles > Pleurodeles waltl. Next base: position 452,597,496 of record NC_090448.1, on the reverse strand, counting down.
TCCTTCACATCTCTCGTGCTCACGCTCCAGTATATTAGATCTGCTTTGTAAATGAACTTAAGGGACAATTTAGGTTTCTGTGAGCGGAAACCATTGAAAACATATATCAACTCCACAGCTACATACAGAGAGGCAGATTTAAAAAAGTGGCGCATCGGTCCCAATGCGCCACTTTTCTTTCATCCCCCTACTACCACCTAACGGCACCATGGTTGCGTTGTATTTATAATACAGCACACCATGGCGGTCTTCAGCACAATAGCGTCCACATTTTTTATGCTATTGTGTTGCTTTGCTGCGCTCGCATCAAAAATTTTAACGCTAGTGCAGCCAAGCCCAGGGAGGCCGATAGGTTAATATGGGTGCTTTGTTTTTAATGCCTGCTCTGAACAGACATTAAAAATGACGGAAAAGATGGCGCAGTGAAATATTCTGCGGGGAACACCCCCTTATGCATGCATTGTGCCACTTTGTAAATATGGCATGGAAAAATTGGCTCCTTAACGCCACATTAGCGTAAAAAAATACGGCATGCGTGTGGCACAAGGGCTTTGTAAATATGCCCCAAAGTTCAGAGTGATCCCTGGCCACGAAAGCTCCAAAATGCATCGCTTGGATTATTATTCTGTATAATAACTATTTCATAATAACTCTCAGCCTGCCCTGCAGCCCAGCCTAATGCTGCTTTAATGCTGCTGGTAGCCTGAAAGCAAAAAATACAAATGATGGACGGTGCATGAACCAATCAAACATTCACCCCCAGTCACATATCTGTGTTTAGTCAATCAATTCTTTTGCTGACCATGCCACCCCAGTTTGGAGCTCGCCATATGCAAATCAGTCATGACCCTGTTCCCTATGGGAACAGTCCAACCCAAACTGCCAGGCCAGGTCCTCCCTGGACCGGAAACAAGCATCCTGAGACTGGTTTTGGGGTATCACCCTTCATCAGCCAGGCTAGCTTGAATCCAGTGGCATAGTGAGCCCGGGATCCACGTCTGGGCATACCCAGCGCACTTAAGGCGACAAAAGCAAACAAAAACACATTGTATTATAACTGTTTTATAATTAAAAATAATACTGATGTATATCCATCTTTAGGTTAAACAATTAGAAGATAATAGCTTTCTATTGTGGTTTAAGCCTTTTGTAAAGTGAAACAGACATAGCTGTGGCAGTTCAGGGAAGAAATAAAAACATCAAGTTCTTCCTGTTAGTGTCAGATAATGCTCCAGGTGTGTTTTCACAGTCTCCGAACAACAAATAATTGAGTAATCCTTTCCAACCTAAAAATGAAGTTACATATGTGTGCTTGTTTGGATTTCTTTTTATGTTAAATTTAAATATATTATGTGATTTCCTTAATTTACAGCGCTGTACATAGAGTTTAGAAACTTTTAGATGTATTATTATATAAATGGCATGTAAAGTGTATTATACGTTTTAGATGAAAGTGTGCGTTTTCGTGTTTTTCTTTTTAGAGCTATTCTAATCTTCATTACAATTAAGACCCAGTATTTAAAATAGCCACTTTTAAAGATCTACAATTCTTTTTATTTTCCTTGAACCAGAGGTCTTCGTAAAGGCAAAGATTGAGGGAACAGAGCAGGTCAATTGTGGAGACAGGTCTGTGAAATTAGTTGCTCTTCATATCATATTGACGTACCAGGTGAACAGGAAGAAGTGCGAGAAAAGGAAAGGAAATATGAAGTTGACCACGGCCCTTTAGCTTTGGGTAGAGCTACAGAACTTGCAGCACCTAGCTTTGTTGGAACACGTCATGTGATTCTAAAGTGTGACTATTTTTGCACCATGCAAAGTGTAGTCTAGGGGCAGGCAAAATCAGTAATCTGTTATGAATGTGTTCATGTATGGAAGCATCAGAAAGTGCCTACATTTTTCCAGTTGAGGACATTTACAATGCCCAGGTATAATCAATCACATAACTCAGATTGTATTTCACCCAATGGGCGTCTACATTTGCACAATCAGGGGAGAAATATCCATCTTGACAGAACTGGTCAGTGAACCACCAATATATGCAGAAAGAAGATGGTGTTAAACCTTCCTCTTCTGTTGCAACATCTCATGAGTGCGTCAGTTACGAAAACCATAGCTCACACACTAAATGCAGTCAGCGGGGGCTCACGAGAGGGAAAAGGGGTGGGACGGCACAGCACTTGGGGGGGGACAAAAAATATATAACAATTAATAAAAATAACTTACCTTACGTGCCGCGCCATTGATCTGCTCCTCTCTGCTCCTCTCCTCTACTGCAGGCACAGGCTCCGAGCCTGCTCTGCAGCCAATCCTAATGCTGCTTTCATGCTGCTAGAAGGCTAAAAGCTGCATTAGTATTGGACGGAGCACCCAGCCAGGGTGCTCCGAGGCAGATTGAATGTATCTGCCTGCTGTCTCCAACCCAGCAATACAGTGCCTGTGTTGCTGGGTTGGAGAGAGCCCAGTGCTCATGTGTGTTTGAGCGGTCTGAGCCAGCGAATCATAAATGCACACTGCACTCCCCCTTCATACTAGTCAGAACCCCATGTCCCGCCCCTTTCACTATAAATGATAATAAACATAGTTTATTATCTTTATAGTAAAAGTTTTGCAGCTGCAGGCAGGAGGGCGGGTGATGCTCCTATGTCATAGCAGAGAGGCTGCCTCTGAATGCAGTGCTCATGTGCTCGCCCTTAATGCGATCAGTGCAATTACAAACGTTATAAAAAATCTTTCACATGAAAACCAGTTTGGAAGAGTTGACTTTGAATGTGATATTAAAAAATGGTTTGAGTATGTGCAGGTATTTAATTCCATTTTGCTTTCAGATGTCATTTATTGGTATGAATATTGTGAGGTATTATTAAGAATTGCATTTGGTGTGCATATTATGGTTTGATTGGCTGTTATGTGAGCTATGGTTCTAACAATAACTTGTGAATTTCAGTGTTTTTTTGTTTTTAGATCCATAACCATAACTCCACTTTAGCTGTTCCTGAGAATATTTTAACCATACACTGAGGTGTTTTAACCAAACACTTTTGTCATGTAACCTTTTTCTCAGTGATTCCTTTGTCATACACCACTTACACATCCACCAGTTCTCTGTTGGATGTGGTATATGGTACATGTGACTTTTCAGTATTTAAGAATGCTGCATGGATCTGTGAATCTCGAGACCCCTGGAAGGTCCAAGGCCTAGGGAGGGTCTAGGATTCATGTGTCCAGCACAGGATTCACAAATCTTATGATAACAAATATTTATTAAATTCATTTTAATTATAGAGGCTCCCTCCGGCTCCCTCCGGCTCCCACTCTTATGCCTTTGTTATTTTTATTTTTTTAAACACGGTGCTCACTGCCCAATGATTGGTAAATGCAGCCACAAAATACATTTTGTGTTAGCCAGTGATTCATGGTATGACAGATTCACAAATCCACAGCCGGCTTCACAGATGCCCACCTTTGTGAATCTGCAAAGGACCTCAGGAGAAAAAACTCCTTAGTCAAAAGATGTTTTTTTTTTTTTTTAACTGAATGTGTGACCCTTTGTCACCGTAACACTTGTTAAATCCTAATTTCCCAAAAATTACAAAACAGGTTCAATCAATCAATCAGTCAATCAGAGTTTATATAGCGCAGCTACTCACCCTTTAGGGTCTCAAGGTGCTGGGCGGGGGGTGTACCGTGTACCGGAGGTGGATTAAAAAAGCCATGTCTTCAGTTTCTTCGTGAAGCTGAGGAGGGAGGTGGTCTGTCTGATGTGGATGGGTAGGGCGTTCCAGGTGGTGACGGCGAGGTTGGAGAAGGAGCGTCCTCTTGTTCTGGTTTTCCTGATGTGGGGTACTTTTGCGAGAGGTCTGGGCTGAGCGTAGGGTCCTGTGGGGTACGTGAAAGTTGAGTCGCTAGTTAAGGTAGGCAGGTCTGGTGTTGGGGAGGGCTTTGTGTGGAGGTTTATACCTAATCAAGCAAAGGCACTTCCTTGTGGTAAGATTTCCCTTCATGCTAAGTTTGGTGCAATACTTTTCTATGGGAGTTCAAATAGAATGTCACTTTTGAGACCCCACTTGTTTTGGCCCCCGCTTGAGAGATCTGCACAAAACGTCCCATCAATAACACAAAGTAGATGAGTTTTGAAAGATTTTATGCAGGGCCAAGTTATTAGCAAAAAAATGCCTTTTCATTGCAAAGTTTGACCTAATCATAATTACAAAATTGCTATTTCTGTATGATCATTACACAGGTCCTTGCAAAGGAAGACCGTCCACATAGGGCGTTGGTCATCCATGGCAAAGAAGTGGCATAGCTTATTTCCAATTTCTGATGCACAAGGTCGAAGTGATGTTATACATAGGGGGTCATTCTGACCTTGGCGGTCCATGACCGCCATGGCGGAGTGCGGCGGAAGCACCGCCAACAGGCTGGCGGTGCTTCCTGGGTGATTCTGACCGCGGCGGTAAGGCCACATTCGGAAAAGGGGAGCCGGCGGTTTCCCGCCGGTTTCCCGCTGGCCCAGGGAACCCGCCATGGTGGCGCTGCTTGCAGCACCGCCATGGGGATTCCGACCCCCTTCCCGCCAGCCTGTTTCTGGCGGTGTCCACCGCCAGAACCAGGATGGCGGGAACGGGTGCCGTGGGGCCCCTGGGGGCCCCTGCACTGCCCATGCCACTGGCATGGGCAGTGCAGGGGCCCCCTAACAGGGCCCCACAAAGATTTTCACTGTCTGCTGTGCAGACAGTGAAAATCGCGACGGGTGCCACTGCACCCGTCGCACCCCTTCAGCTCCGCCGGCTCCATTCCGAGCCGGCTTCATTGTTGAAGGGGCTGTCCCGCTGGGCCGGCCGGCGGTCTTCTGGCGGTCGCCGGCCGGCCCAGCGGGAAAGCCGGAATGGCCGCCGCGGTCTTTCGGCGGGAACCGCTTGGCGGGCGGTGACCGCTGACCGCCGCGGTCAGAATGACCGCCATAATGTCAACGGTAAGGTGACTTATACTGTCACCATTAATATCATCCCTCACTTCAAATGTGAGGTCATGAGGTGTGCTTTTGGTGGCTGGGTTATGATTTACTTTGTGGGAGCACAAGTTAATGGTTGTGTAGTTAGCCATAACTGGACTATTTTAGAGGAGGGATCAGTTTTTTTCCATGACTGGTTACTCACTGCAGAAATAGAGAGTTATCATGAACCTTCCACAAGCAAAAAAAGGGAGAAGATCCCCAGGATTTTCCTAGTGATAGGAATTTCCACTTTATACTGTTGTCTAATGCAGGTCAAACTGAGTTAATTAATCATGTTTTTACAACAGGCTGAACTCATTGTTTCATGGAGCCATTTAAATTAGTGCCATTTAAATTAGTGCCTTTTACATGTAAGTAATAATTAGACAGTAGAAACCAAAAGGCAGTGCTGAACTGGAGCAAGGGCTTAAGACACAGTCAATGTATATTGGAGGAGTATCTTTTTTCTAAGAGTTTAGTGAACTATGACTGAATCATGTTGTAATGTTCTTTAAAAAGGTGTGGCAGTCCCAAGGTGATGTTGTTCCAGATCCTGGAGGAATAGATAAAGAAAGTCTGTTGCATTGTTTTGTGTACCTCTACATCTCCAGCACGATGTCTACTGGCTGTAAGTATGCCAAGAGACATTTGAAATGGTGAGCTAGTCAGCCAGATGGAATATGTGCTGGTCATGATGGCTTTGTAGATGATGCACCTGGTTTTGAAGATGATGCAGGCCTGTAAGGGGAGACAGTATATTTGCTTCAGGAAGGAGGTGACATGATCATAGTTCTACAGGCTCTTGAGGCATTTTGAGGTATGTAGGATGCTTTTAAGTGGGAGCCAGTATGCACTCTGGGGGGCCACGCAGCAGAGCATTAACACCATCATGTGTAAAGATATGAGCACTTGAATGGCAGTTCATAAGTAGCTCTCAGGGGGAAATTGTTTTACTTTCTTTAGAGACCACTGGCTCCATGGTGATGTGTTCTTTGAGGGTGAGATGAGTGTCCAGGATCAATCCAAGTGACTTAGGACTGGGTGAAAATTGTGGTTTGAATGTGTCCAGCTTTGTGTCCATGTGTTATTTTGGTCATTAGTTCCCTGCTGTTCTTGGGTAGCTCTTGTTTGGTAGGATTAAGCTTGAGATAGATGCTAGACATCCCCAGGTCTAGATGAGGGGAAAGAGTAATTGAGTTGTTGGATGCCTGTAACTGAGGAGTCTTTTAAATCTAGTTGTGTGTCATCTGTGTATAGCTGAATTTTGATGCTGTTGTCCCAGAGAGTGGAGTCTCAAAGGGTACCATGTAGAGGTTGAAGATGATGGGTACAATGTGGGAACCTGGGAAGCCCTGTAGATGATCTGGGAGTTCAAGACCATGAGATGCCCATCTGAACAAACCCGAAAAGTTGTTGGTTGGATAGGTAGAAAGAGAATCACTGAACAATATTTATAGTGATCAATGGTGTTGAAACCACCTCGAAGGTCCAGCAATAGCACGAGGCAAGGATCATCTTTATCTGTGGTCAGGAGAGCATTTTCTATGATTTGTAAAGTTAATTTCTCCATGTTGCAGCATGATATGAAGACATATAAGTAATGGGGCGGGAGATGGCTGGTGTTGATGTGATCATCAGAACTAAAGTATTTCTGGCCCATCTCACTGCTACCCTAGCCCACCAAAGTACTAGAATAAGCAATCAATGCACAACTACGGAATTTCATTGAGGCCAACAACCCCTTGGACAGCTCCCAGTCTGGCTTCCGCAGCAATCCCAGCATGGAGACAGCACTCCTGGCAGCCACCAATGACATCTGATTACTCCTAGACTGTGGCCACACCGCAGCACTCATATTCCTCGACCTCTCTGCATATTTCGACACGGTCTCCCACAGCACTCCACGAGATAGGAATCTGCGGAAGAGTCCGGGAAAGGATTCACACCTTCCTCTCCAGGAAGACGCAGAGAGTTAGACTTCTGCCCTACATTTCCAGACCCACAGGAGTCAACTGTGGAGTCCCCCAAGGATCCTCACTGAGTCCCACACTGTTCAATGTATACATGGCTCCTCTTGCTGCCATCGTCAGAACATGGTATGAACATCGTGTCATGTGCCGATGACACACAACTCATCATTTCCCTAGCTGAAGACCTGGATATGGGCAAAAGGAACTTTCACTCAGAAATGGAAGCTGTTGCCACCTGGATGAGAGAAAGCTGCCTCAAGCTTAACTCCGACAAGATGGAGCTCATCATCTTCAGAAAACGCCATCTTAGCTGGGGACGACCCCTAGTGGCCCACATCCCTCAGCACCCCCCTGGCACCGATCGAGCACGCCCACAACTTAGGAATCATCCCCGACTCCTCCCTATCCATGACCCACCAGGTAAATTCTGTCGCCCCCTCCTGCTGGCACACACTCTGCAAACTTCGGAAGATCTTCAGATAGATCCCAGCAGACTGTCGGAGGACAGTCACCCACACCTTAGTCACTAGCAAGCTCGACTACGGCAACGCCCTCTATGCTGGCACCTCAACTAGGAACATCAAAAAACTTCAACTCATCCAGAACGCCGCCGCCAGACTCATTCTGGACCTCCCTCACAGAGAACACATCTCCCAACACCTGTGGACCCTCCACTGGATACTGGTCCAGAAGCAAATCACTTTCAAGGTTCTCACCCACACATACAAGGCCAAACACAATGCAGGACGAACCTACCTGAACCACTGCGTCTCCTTGCACACCCCCGCCAGATCCCTCCGTTCTGCCCAGTTGGCCCTGGCCGTCATCCCTCACATCAGCAAAACCACAGCCGGAGGCCGATCTTTCTCTTACACTGCAGAAAAGAACTGGAACATCTTCCCCCTGCACCTCAGACAAAGCACATCGCTCACCATCTTCAGGAAGAATCTCAAGATGTAGCTCTTCAGATGAGGCTCCACCCCCTCCCCTTGCAGCACCTTGAGACCCTCACGGGTGAGTAGCCGCGCTTTACAAATATTGATTTTTTGATTGATTGATCCTGTGAGAATGTGAATTTTCCAATATGTTTATTAATTATTTTTTCATACCAAGATGTGTAATGAATTAACATGTAAACGAATAACTTTTGAAAATGATTGTTAATGTTCGTTTTCTGTTCCTAACTGAGCAAAACTCTAACTAAATGTTGTGGTTATTTTCTATGACTCAAAGCTTACATAAAAGTGTTTTCGAAGTTTGAGTATATGTGTCCACAGCAACCCCTAATGGGTTGCTGCATTATGTCTTACGAGGTCATGTTTCAACCGAGCATTACATAAGTTGAATGTCTTATTGTTTGAGAATGTTACTAATACTTGACCTTTCCTCAAGGATGGAAGTAAAGAGAAACTGTAAAAGTTTCTTCCTGAGACGAGGCATTTGAGAGGCAATGAAACAATGGAGCTACAGAGGAGACGGAAGAGGAAATGCTACTTTTGAAGAAAATGTTCTAGTTAGTGTAGAGTTGTTTTATTTTAGGTTATCAATTTAGTTGTTGATTGGCTGAAGCGTAACCACCCCATAGATTGACCAATCATAAACTTATTAGGATTTGGTATAACAACTGATGGTGGGCAGAAGAAGGAGAGAGATTCCAAGTTAGAGAGGAGAGAGATTCCATGTTAGAGAGGAGCAGAGATTACATGCTAGAGACTCTGATGGTTCGAGTCTTATTGGCTGAAGGGGTTGAGCTGTCATTAGGCCCAAATCTTCTGATGACATAACTGATGCTGTCCCCTGGCTGAAGCAAGCTTTTTGCTGTTTATTGTTGGTAAAGTATGTCATTGTTTGTGTAACATGTCTCTTTTGCTTTTCAGGTACCAGCTGCAATTAATGATTAAATCGCTGCACATTAATACTATTTACATTAATTGAGTTAAAGAGTTTTTCTAAATTTGTGTTACTAAATTCTTTTCACATGAAGCCAAACATGTTGATGCTAATTTGTGGTTAGTGAGGGAACTCATTTGAAATGCTCATGACATATCTTGAGATCATTTGAATGCTGAACTAATGTATACTTTGCCATTATTACAGTTTTTTTTATTATTGATAAGTGTGATTCTTTTGGAGATAATTTGTTTGGTTGTCTTAATCAAATTTAGATATATAAGACTTACTAATCAACCGCTATTTATCCGATATGCTTATCATTTATGTTTGAGAGTTATTTTCGTGACAATAGCATTGTTAATCTAGGGAAATAAATGTTACAATTCTTCTGAATAAACTAGTGTGGTTATTGAGTGCGGTGGATTGTTTTGATTTTTGTTGATACTCACATTGCTCATTGATGACATCCCCTCAAACCTATGTCACATTGATCCATGGTCCTCTAGTGCAGAATCCACTATTCAGTGGAAATAAAAGCCAATGAGGGGTAAATAAACAAAGGGGTGGTAGTTGAGGGGTTGTCAGTACCTAGTGTGAGTTTGAGGAGTGGGAGGATCTGGTCTGTGGAATATGCCTTAAGTGAGAGAGGAATTGATGATAGTGAGTAGAGGTGACAGAGCTTCTCCACAGGGCATTAATGAAAGATGAGGGTGATACATCGTCTTCACAAGTGGTGGTTTTGAAGGAGTTAAAGATGTCTTTCAGGGCTTTGAGAGATAGGCATTTGAAGAATTGTCATTGTAGGATGCAGCATGTAACAGTAGGTGTCACAGGAGAAGCAGGTTTGGTTAGTGTGCTTTTGGACTTTCTGTATTTTTTCATTTTAGAAGCATTTGAGGGTATTGTACTTTTCCATGACCATGACATGTGGGGCAATAAGGTCAGGCAAAGGGGCTGGTGCAGTGTTTAATTGTTTTCAGAAGTATCCTTCTGGTGGCAGCGCCATTGATGGTGTTGGTGTGGACATGGCTAAATGTATGTGTTGTCTGTGTGCTAGGTAGAAGGACTTAATGAGTGTGAGGTCATTACGGGTAATGCTTTCCTTCTGTTTTACATGAATTCTCTTGTTTGCTACTTGTCCCCTCCCCATATCCACTTCCCATTGCTTACATAATCTATCTATATGTCTGTCTATTTGTCTTTCGGAACAGACAGCAAATTACTGCTGTCCCTTCCACCAAATAAAGCTCTTTTCTGCTACTTCTTCCATTTTTACATTTACCTATCCATGTGGGTTCTGCAAATGAAAAAAAAACAGTGCCTGTGATAACGAGTCAGAACCTTGATAAGTAAACTTACAAGGAGACACGTCCAGGTCAATTAACCTTTTGCTCACGTTTGGAGACTTCCCAGAATGAGGTTTCCTTTTAGCATCGCAATCAATATGTCAATAGCTCCTTCAATATTCACAATAACTAATCATTAAGTTAATCAATAACATTCAAAATAGATCAACACAGCGAACGCACCATGACCTTTCAGCCATGAATAACCACACAAACCTAGTTATGAGTTAGGATATTTATTCCCTATTAGTTACAATCTAATATCATATTTATTAGTTCCCACATCAACAAGCACGTCAAAACCACTATAACCTGGCAATCAGAACGAAACCTTATCAAAGCATAGATCATGAACATTTAGAATGAAGCACGGTGTTAATATGAATCAACTTCAGCAGAGTAACATTAGTACATAATTCAACAAAGCAAGGATTCAGTCATTTGTCTATTTGCATCCGATATTAGTGAATTCCTTAACTAACTTCGAATTAGCATCAGCATGTTGGGCTTCATGCAAAACAATTTGGCAAGCACAAATTTGGAAAACATCTAACTATGGCCTCTATCAAAAGAGCAGTTGGTACCTAGAAAGAAAAGGCAAACAGACAATTACAATTATTATCAGATAGTTACCCCTCCAACGTATCAGCAATCAGCGTCAGTCTTCATCCTCAGGACATCAGTTGATTCGCCATCAGCAAAGATAGGACGGGACAAGTCTCAGTATGGCATAGTTAAGAATAGGCTCTTCCCTCATAAGGAGGAGAAGTCAGTATCAGGTAAGGATTCAATAGAGGATGGTTAAGATTCAGAACAGCAAAGTCTCAAAGAATAATGGCAAAATATGGCTTAAGGCAGGATGTCAGAATAACGGCAAAAGTGTCCCAATAATGCACGATTTCTCCTCAGGTCACGTTGTTATATCAAAACGGTCGAACTAGCCCTTAATTTCTCATTGGATCAGTTTTGGTGCATCATTATCTCTGTCCAATAATTCTCCATACACCTTACTAGAATTTTCCAAAAAACACAGTTCTCATGCAATTGATTGGCTCTTGTGATTGATGTCTTCATCGGGTGGAATGTCAGGTAAGAAAAGTTACACTTTACGCTCCAGTCAGTAGTTCCATTGTCTTCTCCTAGTCCAGGTGGCCTTGCACCTGTTGCGAATTACACTGTTGCATTTGGCAAGAATGTCTCCTTGAGCAAGTCGGGTCCCATGAGAAAGAATTTACTACGGTTACACACACATATCTCTAGCTTCTGGAAAAGCACAGCATCGTGCCCTTCAGGAAAGCAGCACATTGCAAGTTAGAAAAACACAGTTAATATGAGACCAGGCAACTAGGCTCAGACCCTCACTGATTAAGGCCTAGTGATTAAATTAGCAAAACCCCTAATACATAACTCTTAATGCTAATACAAATTCATACATTAATACATTATTAAGTCATCATTAATCAGTTTCATTAATCATCGTATACATTGGTGGCCACTCCCCGTGGGCACATTTCAAACGCGTACATTATTTTCTATGTTAACATATTTTCTATGCAGCTTCATTACACATTATATTGCAAGCTTTTCATGTTAATATTAATTTTAAAGGTCACACTCCAACACCTTTCCCATTTTGTAGGTGCCCATGTGCGATGACACATGCACGAGCACAAGTTCTCATCTGCATCATCACTGATTTTCTTTTGCAGCAGTACTTTTACTATTGCCAGAGGGCACGGGCAAAGGAAGGTCCTATTGGCTCTGTCAATGTGTGTTTTATTTTTGAGTTTGCAACCTTTTACATAGTTCAAGAAAAGGTTAAAAATGAAAATCTCATATTTTTTGAGTTTCCTAAAAGTTCCCTTTCCTATTATTTGTTCTTATCGGAAGTTTTCTTGTCTTCATTTTGAAAAGTTCTTAAACTGTTCAGGGAGAAAATACTCCGAACAGTAGAATTCCTATTCTTTATGTTTGAAGTTGAGCGTCAGTCTGAAAATTAGTGGCATATGACTAACCAGTGACATTCAGAGAGAGATTGTCTCAGTAGAAATTAAACTTGATTGAATTCATATTTTACAGATTGGTACTTCAGTCCGTTGTTATCTGGCATGCCTCAAAAAACCCTCACAGTAAAATATCAAAATGCAAATGGCAGTCCTCCACCCAGATCGTGCACTCTGGAAATGTTTCCAACTGGCTGTAAACATTTTCCTATGTTTTTTCAATTAGTCTCAAAGGACGAAAGGCTGAAGTTCCAGGGGACCCCTCCCTGTATAGCGTTTGAGCATTAGTGAAACAGGTTCTTCAAAGACTTTCTTCTGATTTTAAAGGCAGATTTTGTCATGATCTAAAAGTCTTGTGTTGCTTTGTAGACGCTTGGCTTTTGATTTTACCTCTTTGATTTCGTAATTTGGAAGGTCTCAAACATTTTCATAAATTTACAACGTCGTTCTTGAGGGAGTAGACGGAAGGCGTCCCTCTCTTAATTTAGCAAAACGTTTTATTCTGTTTACTAATCCGTTGTTTTACTTTGTTTGTCTGACAATCCTTTCAGTTCTCTACTGTGGCATTCAGTAATGTTCTGCTGTGGCCATGTTTTCTAAATCTAGAAGAGATCTCTATGCATTCTTCTCCAAATATTTGTGTTGCTGCAATTGTGTTCCTCTCTAAGATGTTTGCAACTGGCTTTTGGTATCTAACCCGCTGGATGGAGGAACTTTGCACATACCACTTTGTGAAATATAGGGGCAGATTTATGAAAAGTGGTGTTGCACTGCACAATTTGCTAGCAGCCCTTAGAGCCCCCTAACGCCACCATGTGTGTGCCATATGTAAAATATGACACATCATGGCGGTAGTTAGGGAACTAGCATCATAATTTTTTATACTAGTTTTGCGCTTTGCAGGATTAGCGTAAAAAATGTTGACGCTAAGGGCTGAATTTAAGAAAAGTGGCGCTGCATCCAATGTAGTGCCACTTTTCTTGCGCCCCGTGCACCTTCCTAACAACACCATGTGTGCACTGTATTAATGATACAGCACACCATGGGGATATTAGGAACAATAACATCAATATTTTTTAAGCTAATGTGGCGCTTTGCTCCACTAGCGTTAAAAATTTTGACGCTAGTGGAGCAAAGTGTAAGGAGGCCCATTGATAACAATGGGTGCATCCTTTTAACACCTGCTTTCAGCAGGTATTAAAAATAATGCCAAAAATTGTGCAATTATATCTTGTAGATTTCATTGTGCCATTTTTGTGGGCCTCTGTGCGCCGGAACGCCCCCTTTGCATACATTATGCATGGCGCATGCACAGCAAATCTGCAGTTAATGGGATTTGGTAAAGCGTTCACACGCTGCATATCTATCCTATATTCAGACCCCATAGCAAGAGTTAAAACGGGCACCATCACTTCGGAAAAATTCAAGATCGGTAGAGTCACATGCCAGGGATGCCCCACTTTTGTTCGCACTAGCCATAGAACCCCTCGCGGCTAAATTGCGTAATGAAGCCACAAGATGGGGCATACCGGATGGCATGGAACACCGCATAGTCTCCTTATACGCAGACGATGCATTAATATACTTAAGCAACCACTCCGAATCCCTACCAAACCTGCTACAATTATTGAATTATTTTGGAGACATATCCGGCCTACGCGTCAATTGGGCTAAATCATGTCTATTCCCCATGCGCCGACTACCCGACACGCAGACCCACATACTCACCGAGCATAACTTACAATGGACTTATAGCACTTTTAAATATCTAGGGGTGCACATATATCATGACGAATCTGACCTTAAGGAGGGCAACTTAGACCGGACGATTAGATCAATAAAAGGACTGTTGCCCTTCTGGTGTGCACTACCACTATCACCTATGGGTAGAGTGGCATTAATCAAAATGATTATACTCCCTCGACTACTATAATTTTTCACTGCCCTACCAGTATGGCTCCCTAGCACTTTTTTCGCACAGCAGAACAAGCTGTTGATAGATTTGATATGGAGCACCGGACGTAGACGTGTGTCCTTGGCTAAGATCTGTCTACCACTGGACAAAGGCGGGATGAGAGTACCACAATTTGAACTTTACTACGCAGCTGCTCAGCTGCACTGGATCCTAATTTGGCTACAAGACCCTACTCATTCTGAAAGCCACACTGTGAGCACACAACTGGGTGGCTTAAACACACTGGAATGGCTCATAGGGCATGTGGCCCTCCCGCGGCACAGTAATATCCTGTTAAAAGTGGCTGAAAGGGTGTGGCGGCGCTACGTGAATAGGGGCCCTGGAAAACCACCATACTCGCCCAAGACCCCATTACTCGCCATCCCAGGTATGCATAAACTACATGGCTGTGTGTGTCTCACCGACTGGGCCACCAAAGGCCTCCGGTTAGTAGGAGAATTATTCGCAGAGGGCCAATTTATCCCCTATGAGGTACTCGCGACGACGTATACCCTGGGACAGGGCGGTTTTATTATGTACGGCGCATTACAATCTTTAATACGTAACGCATGGGGACACGGTAGCAGGGAACCACAATCATCACCTATTCTGCACGAATTGCTCTTAGGCACCGGCACACCAACACGAATCTCATGGACCACAACACGCTGCGAGCCAACCCAGAAGAAGTACAATCACAAGCCAAGAACAAATGGGAAAAAGCACTACACACACAACTCACAGCACCAGCATGGTCCATGGCCCTCACATCCATGTGCGAGGTATCGCGCAACGCACGTTTCAGATATACCCAGCTCAACTACCTACACCAGACATACCTGACTCCACACCGAATCCACCGTATGTACCCCCAAGCTAGTCCTGATTGTTCAAGATGTGGTAATACGGAAGCTGATTTCTTACACATGACCTGGAACTGCCCACCACTACTCCGCGTATGGCAAGACATCACACAACAAACCGCGACATGGCTGGGAATACCCCTAGCACCTACCCCTGAGTCCTGCCTATTGGGTATCCGACACAGACGTAGCAAAGATAAACAAAAACACAGATGCGCAAATCTAGCATTTGTTATCCTCAAACGACTCATCGCCACGCAGTGGAAGTCACCTAGCACCTCAGACTCCCACCACTGGATAACTGACGTACAGCGTTGGGTCAATGCAGAAATACAGATATTGCATACACTACGCGACATAGGAGTGGTAATCAAGGGTGGCGATATATTGGACTCCTTCGCGGACCAACTACAGGAAAAAGATGATACACGACCTCCCTAGCCTACTGGAATAATAATTACCCGAGACATCCCAACCGACATATTTTTCACGTGCAACTACTCAGTTCTGAACCTTAATTTGAACACAGTTGATAAGTATATAAACACATACCCTAGATATACCGCTGCGAAGCTATATCCACAGAGGTACATTCCTCCTATGACAAACATACCCTGCTCAAAATTAATACCTTGCACCCTGTTCGCCTCCTATGCGTACCCCCCCCATGGTAGCCTTACCCCCTACATCGGATCACCAAACATCAGACCCGCGGCCATTTATCAAGCAAACTATAATCTTCATACCCTCTACTATCTATTCTCTTTTCCCACTCTGCTCCTATCTCTTATAAGTATCTCAGTTGTATGCGTTTTTGTTTATGTCATAAATGCAATAAACAGATAAAAAAAAAAAGAAAATGCATGGCGCATGCATAATGTGGTGCAAAGGGTTACAAAGTGGTGCAAAGCATGCATTGCACCACTTTGTAAATATGGCGTGGGGAAATGGCTACCTTAGTGCTGCATTAACGTCAAAAAAATAACACTAAGGTGGCCCTAAAGTGGGACAAAGGGCTCTTAAATCTGCCCCTAAATCTGCAAAGTCCAGTGAGGCCCATTGTAAGCAATGGTGTGCCTCCTTTTAACACCTGCTTTGAGCAGGTGTTAAAAGTGTGGACAAAAATAATGCAAAGAAATCTTTCAGATTTCTTTGCACCCTTTTTTTGGTCCCCCTAATGGGGAAACGCCCCCTTTGCATACATTATGCTTGGCATACGCTGGCGGAGGGTGTGGAAGCAGAGTGAAGTGACTGCATTGACCTGGCCTTTCATGGAAAGTTCGCTGGCCAGAATGATGCTGAGGTTGAGGGCATGGTCTTTGGGAGTGGGGGTGAGTCTGAGTTCTGATAGCCACCAGGAGTCGCTCCAGATGGAGGTGTGTCTTCCGGAGATCAGTACTTTGTTTTTTTCTATGTTGAGTTTCAAGGAGTGGTTCTTCATCCAGGCTGAGACACTCTTCATGCAGTTGTTGAAGTTGGTATTCGTCATGGTGGGGTCCGCTGAGATCAAGAGGACTAGCTGAGTGTCATTGACATTAGAGGCTATGTTGATGTTGTGGGTTCTGATGATGTCCAGAAGTGGAGTCATGTAGATATTGAAGAGAGTGGGACTGTGGAAGGAGCCTTGAGGGACGCTGCAGATGGTGTGCTTGGGTTGCGAAGTGAAAGGGGGAGTCGGATTCTCTGGGTGCTCCCCAAGAGAAAGGATGCCATTTATTTGAGCACTTCGCCTGCAATTCTGATCTGTCTCAGACGGTGGATGAGTGTGCGGTGGAAAACGGTGTTGAAAGCTGCAGAGAGGTTGAGCAGGATCAGGGTGGGTGATTCTCCTCTGTCAAGCAGGGTGCGAATGTCAACAGTTGAGGAGATAAGGGCTGTCTCGGTGCTGTGGTTGATTCTGAATCCTGATTGTGAGGGGTCCAGTAGGTTGTTTCTTTCCAAGCGTTTGGTGAGTTGGAGGTTGATGTCTTCTACAAGGCTTTGGTGAGGAACAGGAGCAGAGTGATAGGATGGTAGTTCTGGAGTTTGCTGGGGTCAGACAATGGTTTCTGTAGGAGGGGTCTTACCTTTGCATGTTTCCAGGCATCAGGAAAGGTGTCTGTGGCGATGGAGGTTTTGAGGATGGTGGTCAGCTGTTGGTTGATCTGATCTCTTGCTAGATTGAAGAGTCTGTGGGGACATGGGTCAGTGAGTGCTCCAGAGTGGATGGAGTTCATGTGAGTGCCTGTGTTCGATGTGATGAACTGTTCCCATGTGGTGAGAGGGTGGTCGGTGGCCATGGTGGGTGGGTTGTAGGGGCAGTCTGTTGGTTGGGTGTCGAGATTTCTGTAGATGATTTCTATCTTCTTGTGGAAGTGGTCGGTGAGGGAGTCGCAGAGTTCCTGTGGCGGGGGTTGGGTTTTCTATGTCTCACAAGCAGGTAAACTCTTTGACCATGGTAAAGAGTTCCATGGTTTGGTTGGCGCTGGTCTCGATCCAGCATGTCAGGGCCTCCTTATTCGTGGCTTTGAGATGGTGTTGGTAGTTGTTGAGGACCTTTTTGGAGGTGGTCTGGTTAGTGTAGTTTCTGCTGGTCCGCCACTTTCTTTCAAGTTGTTTGCATTTGCGTTTTCCCTCACTAAGTTCCCGGGGTGTACCAGCTGGAATGTCTGTTGGATCTATGTGGTCTGGCCGGTTTGGCTGATGTCAAATTTGTTTCGAGTTTTCACCAGCAAGTATTCTCCTTTCAAGGTAACACAAATGGTGTTTATGAATGGCAGCCACTGCAGGACATGTTCTATGTATCCTTTAATTCCCATTGCTTGTGCTGTCCTCAACCCAAATTGAGATGTACTAGTGCTAGTCTGCTATGATACCACAAAATGTAGCCAGTAGGAAAAAAGAGTTATTGTGTAGTTTTCATGATGCATTCTTAAAAAGTGCTTGCTTGCCTCCCTCTATTGGTACAAATAAACATGGTCTACTATACCTATGATCAAGGACACGAGAGACACGTCTGTTCGTTTTCTGGTGGACAACTCAAAATAAAAACACTCTGACTTTGTAGCAGAGATTCCAGTACTGAATGATAAATATTTACTTTCACGTAGGTGTTATTTTTTCGTATAAGGATCAGGAATACATTAGATTTCTGCAGATACGCTAAAGACCTCGTTTTTTCCAACCTACGGACCAGTCATAACATGCCACTACCTTTGTGAACGACACTGTAAGCAGTAACCATGTTAGGCTTCTCTGTGCCATTTTTAGTTTGATTCACTTTTTAGAAATTCCTGATTGTTGTGGGAGACTGATCCTGCAATACACCAATCAAATAGCAATTATAGGAAGAATTACTTACTACATTTACCAGCCGAGAGATTGTAAACTAACCTTTCGCAGGTTTAAAAGAGTGCACTTGAAAGTATTAGATAAATCGACCTGAGTGAGTAGAAAAAAACATATATACAAACCAAATTAAATTCTCAACAACTGTGCTAAAACATATTCAATTATTTCCTATACATTTAACCTTCTTACAATTCTCCAAGATTTGCATTCACCATAGCTACAAAAATGTTAATCTGACAGCACTTAAACATTGCCCAATCTAACAAAACTAATAATAAAAAATGACTCTCTGCCTCCTTCATTCCAGTCTGTATAGAATTATGGGAATGGCTTCCCAAATTTTACCTACCTCAACTTGGAGAATCATGATGGATCTACTACACTTCACAACAATTGTCTCATGCAAAAAGTATTAAGTAAACACATATTTTATAGTATGAAGTTTTTACTTCCTTAATTGTTTTACTTACTGATGAAGATAATCAACAAATAACTAGTGTAGCAGATCTTCCTTTTACAGAATGCTGACCCCAGATTTCTCACTATTTTTTGGACCCTGGGTTTGCTGAATTTAGGGCTCTGTGCTCTTTACCCCTGCTAAACTGGAGTACAGTATCTGTGCTGTGCTCCCTTTTAAAAACACAGTAAATTGGCTTACCCCTGATTAACTTACTTAACCTGCATACAAGTCTCTAATATATGGTATAGCAAATGAACCCAGAGCCTGGCAGTTAAATGCCACCTCTGGTTGCAGTACCTACTGTACCAACCACGTAGTCAGATTTGGGAACATGGGTACATGCCTACCTGTGTAGCTTGACTGCAGCAACCTAAAACCTGCGGTACAAACCTGTTAAAATAACCCTTTTTGATAGATGGAAAACCCAGTTTTTAAATAATGAGAAGTCACCACTAAGTACACCTTGTTGCCCTCAAGATAAGGTGCCTAATATTCAAAAGTGGAATATATCTGAAATTAAAATTGGCATATTGTTCCAGTGAATAAGGGCCAGAAGTACAAAGGTTTGGCTTTGTGATTTCCTAATTGCAAATCTTTTCAATTCACAATTAGGAAATTGCAAACACCCATGTGTCTTTGACAGACTGTGTGGGTTTCAGAGGGTCACAAATAGACCTATCTCATTAATATTCGTGAGGTAGGTCTCACTTTTCAGCCCATTGTGAATCGCAAGAATAACAGAGATAGTGGCCTGCTGGGGTCAGCAGACCACCATGCCTGTGATTACTTTGCCAAAAAGCATTTTTATTTGAAATGCAGCCTGTTTTCCTGAACAGTAGGGAGTGGTCATTGGGACCACTGCCTGCTCCTAAAAATGTTTTCACCTCTTGCAAGGAGTCCATAAAATGTGGATGTTTTGCAACCGTATTTTGGTTGCAAAACATTCACACATACCAGTGCATATTGGTATTAGGAAGGGACACCGTAAACGTGCCCCTTTCTTATACTGAATCGCAAAAGCAAAATGCAATTTGGTATCAAGTTAACGAGTCATGTTTTACCTTTTGTACATTGAAAAAATAATTTTTTAAGCCACAAACGGCCCGATGTGATCAGAAAAATGCTTTGCACCTCTTGCCCTAGTATCCAAAAGCTATTGGTAGGGCTGTTGCTTAATCTTACAAAATGTCAAAGTACAGATTAAAATCTTCAATCTATAACTTCTGACAGGAAACAGCTCTAAAGGTCATTCAAAGACTACATTTTATATTCGATGAAACTCCAATTTATTGTTAAAATTAGATTTTTAATAAATAGTTAGGAAAAGTACCTTTTAGAAACTCACCTTTTACATGCTTAAATCTTCAGTGGGCTAATTAGCATTAGCCTAGTGACAGCTAGTTTGCCTGTGCTTGGCCTTAATGAGATGTGAAATCTTCTCCCATAGAAAAGACAATAGCCTGAGTGTGTGCAGGTGTTTTTCCTCTCATTGCAAGAAGACTAGTCAGGGTGGACACAGGAGCTTTTGAACTTGTAAAAGGCCAGCCCTTTCACAAGTATCTGTAATATGAGACCTTGGGAAGGCAAACCTTTGTTCCCCAGATAGTCTGGCTCCACAGTCAGTGGGAGAGAAGCTACCCCCAGAACAAGTTCTGAATAACCACATAAGGAGGGGCTACTCATTTTCCTGGGCACGTCTCTGGCCAGGCACACAGGATATGAGAATGGATTACACCTTCTAGGATTTATCGAGTAAGGTGCACTGTGGAATTATTTGTAGTAGAGCAAACAGGAACTGATGAAACAGTTGGTAGAGGTACCCCTGGAAACATTTGCCCCATTTGACAGGAACCAGGACTTACCCCACCAACTAGCTAGTGCCATCCATAAGTGTGGCACGCCAAGGAACCATCCTCAGAACACATTCCAAACCTGCAAAATATAAGAAGGGCACTGAACAGACCTGGGCCAAAATTAAACGATGGCAGCATAATTCACGTAATTTCTGTAATTTCATGCTAAACTTGTTATGCAAAATTCCTGAAATTACACCATTACGCTACTTTGCGTAATCACAGCCATTCAAGGTAAAAATGTACAGAGAACACACAGGAAGAACAGAGCAAGAACATCTGTTGTTAATTGAGCTATTTTTTAAATAGTTCTCATGCCAAAAATGTATCCAAAGATGCATGCAACAGTAAAGTGTATTGCAAAATGATGGATTTGCATTTTGCAGAATTACACACAGTTTTTCTCAATTTTGCTGTAATTTCTCGTAATAATGTAAAAGCAAATTACGCAAATTTTGCACACCTCTAGTACTCAACCCTGCTAGCTGTCACCTGAGAGGATCTTTGAAGGACTGGACTTGATCTGTCTTGTAATCAGGGAAAAGATGTGGACTCCAAGAGCCAGTGAGTTGATCTGTGTGGCTGCAGGGACAAAACAAGAGGAAAAAACACTATTTCCTGGATGACCAGTTGCAAGTCACAATTATACATACACTGGACACTGCATAAGCGTTTGCTGAACTTACACTTTTAATAATTATTAATACATAGCAAAGAATATAATTTAATTAAATATATTTTCATGAATTAAAGATTTATTTCGAAAGTTAATAGTGCTGTAGCATTTTTTGTGTTTTGTTCTTCAGTCAAAATAAATAAAAAAAATGAAATTACGTTAATATAAAATATACAATATTTATAATATTTATTTAAAAATATAGGTTTGAGTGAAACATACTTTTCAATTTTCCCTATACTTTAGCATAGGTAGACACCACAGTCTTGGAGATCAGCTTTAAAGGGTAGTCTCGGACTAGCATAACTTTAGAGAATCCTTGGTGCTTAGCATTGTTTAGTTTGCTGTTATGAGTTTAAATTTTAAAACTCATCTCTGGTTCCGCGTACTGGGTTTTTGTAGTTTTGGTGTGTTTCTGCTTTCTAAAATGTATTTTATTTTACTAATTCAGTTCGATATTTTTATTATTTGGTGTTCTCACTGTACTACTTTTTTGGTACTTTATAAAAACTTTACACATTGCCCTAAGTTAGCATGTCTGCTCTGTGCCTTAGCTGCTAGGGGGTTGAATTCTAGTCAATATAGTGCCTTTTGAGGTTCACCCTAATGTGATAGTATTCGTATTCATTGAAGTGGGCAATCACCAATCCCAAAATAATAATCCATTTCATACAAATAAATACACACATAAATTCAAATGCCAGCTGCCTCAGCAAGGACCACATTCATTCTCATCATCATAGTACCAAATACATCCAAAATCCAGAATTCTCCAAGCTTGAGATTGCTGGGTTTCATCATAGATGGTGATCTGTCCCTTATAGCATTTATGTTAAATTCCTTGCTATCAGCTTGATACAAGCTAACTTGCACAAAATAAAACAATGTCTTTCCAAATATGGCTTTAGCACTATAGTCCAACCCTACTCATTTTGCATTTAGATGATGGCAATGCTCTGCACAGAAATGTCAATGAATTTTTAATGGCTTTATTGAAGTTCATCCTACAGAACTGTGATCAACTAATCAAAGGACTCAAGAAGAAACGTCACACCAATCCCAGATTAACAGATCAATAGTGTTTTGACTCTGAATGTCTACATCATTTTTAAGACATTCTGCATTTGGCAGGAACACATGACAAATCAACACAGGTGCAGAAAAAGAATCCACCCCAGTAAACCAAAACAACATACAAAACTAAACAATCAAACTTGCACCCAGGAAATTGAGAAAGGGAAAAATAGATAACAAACTGCTTGTATGTGAAAATATAGAATACAGAAATATTTTGCTACAAGGATATCATAGCACAATTATTAGCAACCAAACTATAGTAAGTGTAAGTATATATTGGTACATATAGATTTACTATTTTTCATTGTATATCTACATACCTTAAGAAATATTTTGTCAAGGTACACATATCACCTACTTTGTTGATATTATGGTTAACAGTATTTTTACTACTATATTTTTGTAGCACAACATTCAAAGCTCTGGTAACATACCAACAAACCATACTTTTTTTGCACCACATTTGTGTCAAACTTACAAATACAATTATATTGTGTAAGTTTGCACTACTCTTGCATCAAAAAAGGATGCAAATGCTGGGCAAATAAAGTATAAATATGGGCCCAAGTATCTAGAGGGAATGCTTACCAGAGATCCGATTTCCCCTTCAATGTTCAACCCTATTTTTAAATTATTTTTCTTTCCAAATTTAGAGAGGCACAGAAGAAACAGAAAGAGTACAGTATTAATCACAACGAACCATGGCACCACTAGCACAGGTATTGCAAGACTCCAGAAGATGCCACTGAATGGATGGTTAGCAGTCCAGAAAGAGGGCTTGTGGGAGAGTGAGGAGCACCTGAAAAATCAAAATCTGCCCGAACATTAGGGCAGGCAATATCTTAGGAACTATTGAAGCCCATAGTAGGAACACTTTGGCCATCTTCAGGGACATTACCTGGGTGCCGGATGTTGGGGGCAGATTAGGGGCAACACATTTGAGAAAGGTGGGGATGGAAGAATTGGGGTTCCAAAGGAGACAGTTCATGAGGTCAGTGAGTATCAGCATTAACCCATCTTGGAGGGGGATCATGCAAGCCTAGGAGAGGTACTGCTACCACATCACATTCAGTGGTGCTTACCAGTGATCTTCGATCGGGGATTAGGGTGGATATGTTTAAATGGTGTTTGGTGACCCGATAGAGGTAGAGGGGTAAAGAATATATCACCATGCCATGGGGATTGATAATTCTCAGAGTTATGGTGTTCTAATTTATCTCACTGCATGTAACGCAAGTAGAGAGTCATAGGGGCATATTTCTACTCTGTTTGCGGCGATTGTGCGTCGAACATTTTGACGCACATTCAGCGCAAACCTTGCCCCATATTTAAACTTTGACGCCCGAGCCCGCGGACATCAAAATTCCTCTGGGGGCATCATTTTTTGGATGCGGGAAACTGCCTTGTGTTAATGACATGCACGGTAGGCGTTCCCGCCCAAAAAATGACTTTAAGGCCTGTGCGCCTTATTTATATTCCCGCTTCATTTTGACGCACAGGAGAGAGCGGGCCTTAAAAAATGGCGCACAGCCTTCTGTGCACCGTTTTTCAATGCCTGGATCAGGGCAGGCATTAAGGGATCTGTGGGCTCACTTCCATGGTCTCTGGCCATGGAAGGAGTCCAGAGGTGCCCTTCCCTGCCCCCAGGGACACCCCCTGCCACCCTCACCCACCCCTGGAGGACACCCATGGATGGGGGGACCCATTCCGGGTAAGTACAGGTAAGTTGAGGTAAGTATTTTTATTTTATTTTTTTAAAGTGGCATGGGGGGCCTAATTTGGGCCCCCATACATGCCACTATGCCCAATGGCCATGCCCAGGGGACAGAAGTCCCCTGGGCATGGCCATTGCGCAAGGGGGCATGACTCCTGTCTTTGCTAAGACAGGAGTCATTTCAATAGGGGTTGTGCGTCAAAATATGGCCCAAGTCCAGTTTGAGGCATGATTTTTGCCTCAAACCTGACTTGCACCATTTTTTGACACACAATCCCCATTTTCCCCTACGCCGGCGCTGCCTGGTTTGAGTCATGTTTTTTTTACTCTGACCAGTCCGCAGCGCCAGCTAACGTCATTCCTTAAATAAGGTGCCCGCATGGCACGTAGGAATGGCGTTAGCCGGCGGTAACATTTTCGACGCTGGTTTGCGTCAAAAAGTATAAATATGGGCCATAGTATGTAAAATATAAGTCTGCCTCGACTTGATGTTATGGGAAGTTATTTCACTGTTTTTGTGTAAATACTTAATTCAGAAAAACAATTGCCTACGACAAAAACTCCAACAAAAACATTTGGAAACAGCATAAAATGATTTCTTTTATTCGTGATTATTTACTAAATATATTATAAAAAGCATCAATTTTAAGACTCTAATTGCATTTTTCGGAAAGCCCAATATTTTCACATTTGTGGTGGGTTAATCCTGAAGATACCAGCAGAAAGAAAGAAAAAAATGACTTGAGCTTAAACGCTCTGACTTGCAACCTACTCCTTACAGTTATATTTCAAATCTGGAGTATAATATAGGTCTACCATAATTAGCGACCTATTATAGCATATGTGTTAATGTTTCTGGACTTCATCTCATGGAAATTCTTCTTCATCATCTACTCTTTTCATCGCCATCCTGAATGTAGTGCATGTGCATTACTGATGCTCTTCAGATAATAGAGGTAGATTTATAATTCTTTCAAGCCACCCTGCTGTGTTGCATTGGGTGAAAAGGAAAGGGCAGGAATGCACAGTATTTACCATTATATGGCACATTCCTGTCCTTTTCTAGCGTCGGTGCACTTTGGCTGCCTAACTCCAATGCAGGCAACCTTGCGTTATGGTGCAAAGGTGCCTGCATTCTAGGCAGGATTATTTTTGTGTGGGAAGATACACCGTCCTGCAGAAAAACAATTTTGAGAGGCATTTCTAAAACTTAATTTAGAGATTGACTGCTTTTGTCAATTCACTTACATGTTATTTTATTCTGCAAGTTATGCGTCACCAATCATCTCCTTCTTGGTAAATGACTCCCATGAACAACATTCATGAACCAGAGGCTACTGATTGCGACCTCCAGTTGCCAGCATTCCGAGTTTGGCTGCAGCCAGGGATATCGCACTCCACCTCCGTCTAGGATTTCTCATGCCAACAAAGTAATTTGTATCATGAAGAAGGGCCAGGTGCGGCAACAGGGAAACCAATGGCAGTCGATACCACAAGTAGCCAGCCAGTGTAGGGAACTGCCACAGAATACAGTGTAGATGGCAGTCAGACAGCTGCCGCACCATGTCTATTTTGCAGGGGCTTTAAATATTTCAAAATGCAAGAGTTTTCGTTGGGTTTCTCTAATGTGCTTGTCATGGATAGCCAGCAGTGATGACCAGTCTTACTGTAGTCTCTTTTCAACGTTGTCTGGCAAAACATTCTAATGCTAGACAGCACTTGTTTGAGAAATGGTGGTCGATGAGTACTCTGTACAAGCCTGATATCACTCCTGGGGACCAACTCCAAGTGCTAACATAACCCAAGATGGGTGATTTAGCCATTTTCATGACTAAACCTCAAAATATGCCAAGTAGGCAGTGAGTCAGTTGACAATATTGGCAGTGGCATGCATCACGCCGAGCAATATCGGCACAAAAAGAGGTTACGGGGTTTCAGTGTGTGGCATGCGATGAGCTGAGTTAGACGAGTGATCCATTTAATTTCTCAGAGAATTCAGTGTACCTCTATGCCTCCACAGAAGATGGCTGTAATGCTCTAGAAGGGCACCAGAGCATGTAATTGAGGTCCACCCCTAGTCTCTTATATGATTTTTTTTCAGATAGGGTGGCAGGCATTATATGATTGTAAAGCATTAGTGCAGCAGGGCCATTTATGGGTGTTGGGCACTCAATGAGTGCTGTTCTGGACAGCACATTTCAGCATCGTTATAGGGAACGTGTAACAGCACAAGTCAGGTAATATAGCAGCTGCAAAAGTACATGTGTCAAATAGTAAGTGTGCACATGTGACATCCACCTACCTCTACTCAGGTAGTGTGTGCGTGCAGTTTGTGCAATTTCAATGTAAGAAGTGATGAAGCAGAAAAAGAAAGACTAACAAATATTCATATATCATGTAACAAAATTGCATAAGGCAGTGTGGTTTTAGCAAAGAAAAATAATGTATGTGGGAAAATGTGCCAACGAGGTAGTTCGCCATTATTATAAACAAGCTTAATTAATCATGAAGAATCGACAATGTAGTAATCCGTCATAATTGCAAATGTATTTTATGATTTTCTTGTTGAAACTGTTTTATGCTTAGCTTAAATTTAGCAGAGGCTTTGGCCTAGTTACCTGGTCTCAAATTTTAACTGCGTGGTTTTCACTTGTATTAACAAAAACGTATTTTAACTTTAAGGTTGTATTTTTCCAGTAGAAATGACTAATACACTTATCTCAAGGTTTCGTGCTAGGCTAGTTTCATCCCCTTTGAAGCAAGGTCAGTTTCTGCAGGTGCAGACAATAAAGACACTGATATAGAAATAATTGGCAAACTTTGTTGCAACTTGGGTTCCAAGGCTCCAAGGACACCTTATGCATAAATGAGTACTAAGAGAAAGACACTATTCATTGGTCAAAAGGAAGCCACCCTATGAACCCTCTAATGGAAGACCCTGAAGAATTTGGAACGCTTCTTACTTAAACCCACCGGGCAAAGAAAAGTCAGCCATTTTCTTGATGCCATTTTAAAGCCAGATTCAAGACGCCATTTTAAATGACACTTTGATGCCCTTTCTCTGTCGCAGAGAAAGAGACTTAAGAAATTCTCACCCTAGAGACTTTAACTTTAATTTTGCCCCGTCTTGTCCATGCAGAAAATTAGCCCCATTCTCCTTGCTGCCGCAAGGAAATTCGCTTTAACTTTGCCCCTTTGAAATCTGCCTCATGCTGATCGAACCGGTACCTGAAGGACGAAGACTTATCTTGAATGCTGATTGTATTTGGCAATTATGAAAGGATAATTGTATTATGCATTGTGTTTTCCTTCTTAGGTTCCAACTGCTTATTTTAACAGAGCCCAAGCTAGAAGTTTTCTAAATTTGTGTTGACTAAATTCGTTTCGCATGGAGCCCCACATGCCAATGCTAATTAGAGGTTAGTTGAGGTATTCATTTGATGTACCATGCTAAATTGAAATCTTGTTATGCTGACCGATGTATGCAATTAGTCAAATTCAGTTACTTATATTAGTGATTTGCATTGCTATAACCGAGTGCATTATAATCCAAATATTGCGTAGATTGCGTTTCTTCCGTCGCTATGGACAGCTAGTAATGTTCGTATACATATATCATTTGATTTTGAGACTTACATATATTGTGTTAGCTTTGTTAATATAGGGAAATAAACTCATTAACTTTAATAAACTGGTGTGCCTAATGTGTTGTTTGATCTATTAATTGAGTATTGGGTATTGATTATAATGGTTATTGATTATTGATTCAAGTGATCCGACTATTCTTCGGTGAGGAGAACCCAACTCGATTAAAAGGTTCACGACCTCCGGCGTGTCCAAGTATAAGTAATTTAGAAAGACTGGACGCGCTATCAGAAGTACAAGTTTCCGTACAAATGATTTTATGCTGCCATTAATCATCTTCAAGACCAAGGGTCTTATCGGTAAAGGAGGCATTCCAAAGATGTAGTCATACCGGAAAATAACCATCATTTTCATTACCTGAATCCTGCCCCACATAAATAGGTTGAGGTGGAGCTAGTGTGACGTATTGTTATGAGTCCAAGAGATAGGGGATCAAGGTTGTCTTTAATTAACTTAACAGGACTCTGTTAAGTCTGGTTCCCAGGCATCTAACTCCCTTAAGTGCTCAGACCCTGACACGTTGGCCTAGGTTAGCTCTAGTTGTAACCCATAACATTGGGAAAAAAACCACCCACGTTCCCCAGTTTATTTTACAGCCAGACAAATTGAATACCATGATCCAGTCCCCTCCTACTACGACCCTTATGGAACTAAGCTCTGTAATGATTCTAGATAGTCTCTGCAGCTCATTTAATTTATCTAGCCCCCTGTCACGGACGGAAACCCTCTTGCAGCCCCTCCGGAGATGCATGGGGGCTGTCTAAACTTGTTGGAAAGACCTGGCTGCTTTTCATCCTTGATGTCCAATATTGAATGCCTGCTCTATCGATTACCTAGCCCTCCCCAGAGCATAATGCCTCAACCAGCATCCTATCTGCACATTGTCACTTAATATCCCGCAATGATCTCTATTGACCCGCTGAACTACTTGACATTTACCTCCCATCTAGCTTTGGGTCAATATTAGCAGGAGCAAAAAACGCCGCTCATTGAATATGGGAGGATAGAGCACCCCCTGGTCATCACAGTGACCGACATGGAACTGCAGAAAAGGCAAATGCAACAATATCTAGTCCATCTTGACTCACTTCCTTCTATGTAGTTAGGTCTGTCAGTGACGTAATCCTTCACCGCAGCCCTATTATCCTTGCTTTTCCAACATGGTGAAGGTCAAAGTCCAAAAAGAGGGGTTGTCACAGATATGTGGAATCGAACAGGCATGTAAGTAAGATTGTCTTCCAACACTGAGTAAGGAGCCCATAGCTACCCCTGTCACACATGCGTAAGTGGAGCAATTACTGCTTGCAAGAAATTCACAAACAAGTCAGCGACCTAGGACATAGGGTAGGCAACCTTCAATGCAACATGGATTCATGAATGAAAGACCAAGAAAGGCTAAGGCAAAGGGTGCAATCCCTGAAAGGGCAAAAGGCTGACTTGCAACTAAAGCAGGAAGACCTGGAAAATGGCAGCAGGCGTAATGAAACATACACATCTGGAGTGTACCCCGGGGAGAAGAGGGAGCTGATGTTATGATTTTTACCAAAGACCTCCACCACATGATTAGGAGAAAGCTGGAACCTCCCGCACGCCAACTTGACTGGGCCCAGAGAGTGCTTACCAGTTTCAGTAGATCAGACATGGCCCCAGACATGCTCACTCTTGAACATTATTTTGAGGAAAAGAAAAATATACATAGCGAGGGAAAAAGCAGATCATATCTTCAGAGGAGACAACCTGCCTTTTTCAGGGCTAATCTGAATCCACGCTCAGGCTATCTCTGACTTTCTTAATGAACACAACATTAAGAACCAATGGGGTCAACTCTTTAATATTAGGTTTCAGTGGTTCAGAAAACATTATTTATGCTCACTCACATAGGCAAAATCCCTGCTGGGCTTACTTCAAGACATGGAGACCAAGAATGCTGTTCACAACTAGCCTCAGGCATGCCTTGGACTCTGTCCAGACTGGCAGACAGCACTAGAACACACCTGGTCGAAGACAAGAATGTAGCTGATTGCAAGGCCAATATTAAATCCCATCTCCTAAGAATAAAACATGAATCTTCACCTTGAGATCCCTCACCACAAAATGAAGGACTTCTTATGAATGACTAAGAACCCTTTCATTTGTACTCCTCTAAGTAGGGCCTTTTGACTGGCCAAGACTGGAGAGTGGAGCAGAAACACTGTTTTCAGTTCTTTCTCCACCTTCCTCTCTCCTAACTCTCACACTGACCTCTACTACTTCATTGTCTTTCTTTTAAAACCACAACACCCTTCCTTTCCACATTAGTGATGGCCGCACCTCTAGTTTGGACTGCTGATAATACTTAGACTTTTGATAGCTAAGCAATTTTGATTTGGCCATGTTAGACTTTTGAGCCTTTTGCGTTTTGTATTTTTGTTAATAATTCTTTCACCTTTCCCGTCTCTTCTGAAGGTACTTTGCTAGCCGCTATACAAGAAATCCAAGGATCCCGGAACCAACTACCCGAGTCACCCCCACTGTCACTAGCTATTATACTTTCACACTGTAACTCTCCATAACAACAATGGCTTCACACATATTCAAACTCTTCTCACTAAACATAAGGGCCTTAAACTCATCTAATAATCAACTCCTGATGTGGCAATATCTCCTTCAACAGGACATTGATATATTTACACAAGAAATGCATCTCCATAAAAAAGACCATCAATGCATGTGCCACCCAAAATACCCTCACCAAAACTGGGCCTCTCCCTCTAATACAATAACTTATTTTGCCATCCTGGGCAAACCTCACATTGGGCAAAAACTCACCTCCATTGTAAGAGACCCAGATGGTCCTTCCAAAGGGGAAGACATACCTCACTCTGTTCAATGTATAGGCCCTGAAAACCACACAAGACATATACACTTGCACTCTCCTGAAACTCTAACTTCAGAACGTGTGTGTAACATTATAGTGGGGGGTGACCTTCATTTAGAATGGGACCCAGAATGGTATAAGAACATAAATATATACCAAGGCACCAGGTGATGTCTGTGCTCCTAAATAATGAGATTACTGAGATAGGTTTGCTTGATGCCTGGAGCCATCTGCACCATAAGGATTACTCCTTTGTCTCCCATGTTCATTCACCTAGTCACTCATAGACTATTTCTTTATCACACATTCACTACTCCCTGCATTATACTTTGTGACAATGACAGACATATCAATATATGTGCGTGCATATCTAGAACATACCTGTAGAGATGGCCTTTCTCCCTGAAAAGGTCAAATTTGCTGGTGCCTGAATCCTCAAGTCTTTAGAGACTCTGTAAATAGGTCCACCATACTCAACATAATTACCACTTTTTTATAAACTGAAAGCCAGCTATAAAGTTTCCCACACATGCTTTTGGATGTCATTACAGCTATCATTGGAAGCATCTTAATCTCCATTGAGGCAGGGGATTAAAATTGCCAGGGCCATTTTCCTTTGCGGTGGAAATACTAGACATGAAAATCAGGCATATAAAAACAATTGTGGGCATTCCATTTGTGGGATGTGAGCATGAGGTCAATCTATTTGCGGGTGAAATTGTTTTCATGTTAACCACCCCCTCAATTTCCTTACTATCACTAGTAGCTATACTTGATTAATTTGAACCAATACCAGGTTTCAAAATTCTTCAAATCCTATGTCATTAACCTTACAGTGTCCTCGATCCACTGTCCTTCTCTATAAACATATTCACATTTTTAATGGGCTGCCTACTGAACCTGATATCTGGGTTTCTGTCACCACCTGGCTTGAAGTTTGGTTGTGGGCAAACTGGATTGAATACCCTAAAGCTGTTGTGGAGGATGTCAGGAGATGGCACCCACTATACGGATTATGGGTGGGATGCATGAATGTCAATAACATGAACATTCTCCTCAGGCTTCTTTATCTCTTCAAGTCCCTCCAAAAACCCATATCTACATCAAATATTTATTTCCCAATTTCAATTTCAAATACGCTGATTCATATGGAATGGTAAAAAGCCCTGTGTTTCCAAGCTTCTTATGCTCCCTAGAGATAAAGGTGGATTTGCTTGTTCAAACCTTTTCTATTCCTACTGAGCAGCACACCTGTGTTACATTTCTTAATAGGTGCTGAGAGGGGGTGAGAAAAATGGGTTCACATGAATCGAGCAGTAGCCTGACTGTTGCTTTGGGATTTAGTGTGGCTCCCTCTGCCTGTTCGGCCGAAGAAGGCATACATTGTCACACTAGCAGTTCTTGAAATATGGGATCATATTGCCAATAGCCAGAAACATTGACTTTACCCCAGCTTTAGATCATAAGACCTTCCCAGACTGGACCATTGGCAAAGTGCAAATACATGACTCTAAAAGATCTCTTCTGGGGGGAATCAATTAAATCATTTGATCAATGTAAACAAGAGAAATCTTAACTTTAATACTGCCAGTTCAGACACTGAGCACTGCACCCACCCAATTCATCCGCCTTTGCAAGGCCAATCACCCCCTTTGAGAACCTGGTTTCCACATATATGTGCACAAAACGTTTAATCTCTAGAATTTATTGCATACTTCAAGACACCAAAACCATCCCCTCCCATACATGCCAATCCGATGGATTAAAGATTTGGGTAGGGAACTTTCATTCAAGGATTGGGAATAACTGTGGCAGAACATACCTAAAACCTTACGCAGTATCACTCAGAGAGAATCAGACTATAACGTTATGTAACAATGTTACTTCACCCCAATTAGGTTTTGCAAAATGCTCCCCATGACATCCACTTTGTGCTGGCATTGTGAAGTAGAAGAGGGCACATATTTGCATATATGTGGTCTTGTGCGCTAATGTAGACATTTTGGAAGAAGACTGTGGACCATTTTTGGTGAATTCTAAAATACCCTCTTGACACAGCTATGGTAATGTTAGGTTTACCACCTTCAAATATGCGAAGCGTAATGGGCTAGACTAGATACTTAGCCATCATATGTCAGATGCATCTTAACAACTTGGAGCTCTCTTCTGGAGGAAAACAGATAACCCTCACACTGTACTCTGGTTCATAGATTATGGCAGGTACTTGTGATGGAACAAATCACATGTTAGCTAGAACACACTGAAACTAAATTCTTCTTCACGTGTCCCCTCTGGAATATCAGTGTTTTACACCCCAGACACTCTGGGATAATGTATTGCCTTGTGGCTCCTATTTTGGTAATAAGACTGTGTATCAGTGTGGGAGACTGAGTCAACCCCACACCGTCTGGAAGCTGTTGGCCTACCTTCTGGCTAGCCTGCAGTACCTCACCCATCCCAATTAGGGTTGTAATGATTTGTTGCAACCTAAACCTGACACTCTGACTCCTCAAGGAAGGTATGGTGAACAGATCACATCTCTTTCGCTTGACTACTCAAAGACTTACTTATGCCAAGGCAAGACGAAGAATGCAAGCTGTTTTTCAATATATTTATTAAAGCAATTGCATTCTAGAATAAAAACAATGAGCTGTGATAATAAGGCAGACAAATCATAATACGGTGGTTATCATTACAATAAGCGTGAAAAAGATAAAGATCCCCACCATTTTTTGGTTCTAAAAAGTCTAGCGATTCCTGCCTAACCTCTATGTATGGAAGCATAGTGGTAGTAACCCATCTGCTGGTCCCGATCTAAGGGAGTAAGCTCGAAAACATACCTGAAGTGGGTAGCAGGAGTCTGCCTTTTGTCTGTATGGCAATCATCTCGGGAGCTGAAGGGCCAGCATCAGGATCAGCAAAGCTAGCTGCAGCATGATGTACGCCCCAGGATGGTCATGACTGGAATGCCCTCTGCCCTCCTAAGGCCTATGTGTTGTTTATATAATAAATCTTACACAGTTCATGGAAGTAGGCCTGATGTCATGACGAGTCTAGATGATGGGAACTATTTCCTGAGATGACAATTTAAGCTGGCATATCATGTACCGAAAGAAACAGCCTTGGAGAAGGCACAGAATGTGTGTTGTGCTAAAGGCTGATAAAAATGTGCAGAACGTTCTCTGTCTTTCTAAAAGGAGGCAGCTGATTACAAATATACAGCAATGCACTAAAAATCTGCTATGATAAATACATGAAAATGAATAACTTGAATAGCATGTGTTTAAAGGCACAGGCCATGAAACTAACTAAA
The DNA here is from genome assembly GCF_031143425.1 of Pleurodeles waltl. Taxonomy (NCBI): domain Eukaryota; kingdom Metazoa; phylum Chordata; class Amphibia; order Caudata; family Salamandridae; genus Pleurodeles; species Pleurodeles waltl. The sequence goes on along the minus strand of NC_090448.1, from coordinate 452,563,546 downwards.
GCATGGGTGTCCAACCCAGCACCAAAGGGCCACTGCAACACCCTCCCCTTGTTGGTTTAGGAGTGCAGATCCTGTTAAATAGAACTAGAATAAAACCCATAAAATCTACAAAATATATCAAACCTAATGATAATAAAATGCTACAGCATCAAACTGTGCATTAAAAATGACAAGAATATTTAAATAAATTAATATGTCCAGGTCGCCAAGCAAAGCAACCAAAAGAACAAGACCAAATTAAAATAATTTTTAGAAAAAGGTTCCAAATTAAAAGTCAGTGGAATCCTGCAAGCGGTCTCCCAATACATCAGTTGAGATGAAATCCAGAAGAGACCCCACTTCAGTAGACAACAAACCACCAGTTTCTTATTTAAAAGGTCAAAGTAGCATACATGATCCGTGGTCTCAACCATAACCACAGTCGAGGAGTCAGTATTCTGTGTAGTGCCAGATGATGTGGCACCAGGAGCTACTTGATCCAAGAAGGCGGGCTCATATAAGGTGTCACAGAGCAAAGTCGATTCTGACAGTGAACGCTCACAGAGAACATCAGATTTATGACCAGAGACAGTACATGCTGCTGGATAAGACACATTTCCAGGGCTTGTTCAATAGTGCATCGTGAACAGTGGAAAACAGGATGCACATCCCAGAATACCTGTTGAAATGACAATGACAAGTATTTTTCAAGTTCTTCCAACAGTGCTGCTCCAAAGCACAATATCATGGATTCATGGCACAACTGGCCCGGTGGGAGCCCCATCACTCTTCTTTGGTTAGAAGGGGCAGCCATGGTGAATCAAAAATAGCAACAGCAATATACTGCCAATTAATGCTGGTACAATCGGGAAACCTCCAAAAACATAATAAAAAGTGAGCAGATGGTAGAAGGTATTATTCCAAAGATGGTTTGGAACATACTCACAAATCCAGACCTGTCTTCTTTAAAAAAGTGTACAATGCTTCCAATATTGGATGCATTAAAGATATGACTGACCAATTCACTGAAGTGCCTTGGAAAGGTTGTATTTAAAAGGGACTGTATCTCAGCTGACGCCCTTGCTACTTGTAGATCATAGGTCTCATGGGCAGATTTAACCACCACGTGTTTTTGAAACAATAGAGCCTTTAGTTGGCTCAGATTGTTGAAATTGACATTGGAAGTAGTTATTTGAGGCCACATGTTCAATACTTTTGTCTCTTGTGTGGGTGGAAAAAGTAAATTTCTACATCTGTTCCTCACTATTTGAGGAACAGATGTCACATAAGCGACTCCTGCTCTCATCCCACAACAGCCTTGATCACTCAGTATCAAGTAACTCCCATTTGAGAGCAACAGACATATTGTGCAGATCGCAGAGACGGGCATACCCTTCAAGTAGCAAGCTTAGTCATCCACCAATGCATTGTGTGTGGCATGCAAAGCCACCTGTTTACAAATCATAGAATGACTTACAGAAGTTTCACATTCGCTTCTGCTCAGAAAAACATCCTTTTCACCACTCACACATTTGAAATATAAGGGCAACTCCCACACCTCATGAATGTAACTATCTCCTAACTGTTCAAACGTGCCAAATGGAAAATATTTCAAACAAGAGGTGAATTGGAACATTGATATCGGCAGGGATATCGACCCCTGTAATAACCATAACGATGATGGTGTTTGGCCTGCAGTAAAAGAAAATTTTTCTAGCTTTGCTACATTAAGCATGATGTAATTAGCTTCCTTCTTTGCCACTATCTGTTGTTTATGTGTAAGGTTAAAAGCAGCAAATAACTCCTTGGAGTTAACATGCTTCAAAGTCAAACAGCCTGATTTAAGAACTTTTTAAAGTCCAGCTCAACTCCATAATGAACCTAAGCTGACTTTGCCCATTTTGTAAAAATGATATGTCATTTCAGATGATGTTAATAGCAGAAGACACAATGGTGGTCATTACAACCCTGGCGGACGGTGTTAAAGCGGCGGTAAAACCGCCAACAGGCCGGCGGTAAAAAAATTGCAATTACTACCGTGGCGGAAACCGCCAACAAAGACAGCCACTTTAACACTCCGACCGCCACGGCGGTACAAACAAACAGCGCGACGGTCACCGCCAACAGACAGGCGGGAGACAATGTACTGCCCACACTATTATGACAGGCCAATCCGCCACCTTTTCCGGGGCGGATTCAAAGCGGATAAAAACACGGCAGAAACAGGAATTTTGAAGGGAAAACGCTCACCTCTACACACTCCACGAGGAACGAGGACACCATGGAACGGGAACTCCAAATTCTACCTGCGATAGTCATCCTGCTCCTCTACCAGGAGCACGAACGCCGGCGGCGATAAACACGGTGAGTACTGCACCTACGACACAGGGGAGGGGGGAGGCAAAAAACAGGGACACACACATGCAACACCCCACACCCACCCCGACCCTCACCCACTACAACACACACACTAATGCATATCAATACATCACAGTTACACCCCTCAAACCCCCCCAGAAGAATGCAAAGACCAAAGAAAATGAGTGTAACCATCGGAATATATTACAAACAAGTAGGCAGAAATATATATATACACCATGTACAAAATATATACCAGGCATAGTAGTCCAGGTACTGCACAAAGAAAGTCTGTGGAACACTGGGACCACACGGTATGGGCGAGGCCCACACAAGATCCCCGACCATGACGGAGAGAACACTGCAGGGGCATCAGACAGCAACTAAACAGGCACCTCAGGGGGAGGGAAAGGGGGGGCACCTCAGCCGGTTGAGTGCACGACGCCAAATCTACGAGAGGGCCACATGCCCACCGTTCAATCCTGAGGAGTGCAAAGCCACAGTCTCTCAAGTCTCTACAGTGGGTGGGTTGCCCACTGTTCCATCCTGGGGAGTGCAAAGCCACAGTCTCTCAAGTCTCTACAGTGGGTGGTTTGCCCACTGTTCCATCCTGGGGAGTGCAAAGCCACAGTCTCTCAAGTGGATAATAATCTCCACTGGTTCTGGAGGGGAACTGGTGCCCAGAGTGCTTCATCCTGTGAAAGACAGAGGTAGTGGATGGATGTCTCCACTGGTTCTGGAGGGGGACTGGTGCCCAGAGTGCTTCATCCTGTGAAGGACAGAAGTAGTGGATGGATGTCTCCACTTGTTCTGGAGGGGGACTGGTGCCCAGAGTGCTTCATCCTGTGAAGGACAGAGGTAGTGGATGACAGTCTCCACTGGTTCTGGAGGGGGACTGGTGCCCAGACTGCATCACTCACCCCGTGACGGACCCAGTTGCGTCTGTGCCCCTGCCGCTCATGGGCTAGCGGTGCTTGAGTTGGCGGTGCCCTGTTCAGCGGTGCTTGAATTGGCGGTGCCCTGTTCAGCGGTGCTTGATTTGGCGGTGCCCTATTCAGCGATGTTTGAGTTGGCGGTGCCCTGTTCAGCAGTGCTTGAGTTGGCGGTGCCCTGTTCAGCGGTGCTTGAGTTGGCGGTGCCCTGTTCAGCGGTGCTTGTGCTGGCGGTCCTTCATGGCCCAGCGGGCTTGTGCTGGCGGTCCTTCATGGCCAAGCGAGGCTTGTGCTGGCGGTCCTTCATGGCCCAGCGGGGCTGGTGCTGGCGGTCCTTCATGGCCCAGCGGAGCTGGTGCTGTCAGTGCCCACCTGGGCAGCTGGGCTGGCGGTGCCCTCCTGGGCAGCTGGGCTGGGGCTGGCGGTGGCCTCCTGTGCAGCTGGGCTGGGGCTGGCGGTGCCCTCCTGTGCAGCTGGGCTGGGGCTGGCGGTGCCCTCCTGTGCAGCTGGGCTGGGGCTGTTGGCGGCCTCCTGGGCAGCTGGGCTGGGGCTGGCGGTGGCCTCCAGGGCAGCTGGGCTGGCAGTGGCCTCCTGGGCAGCGGGGATGATGGCGGTCTCCTCCGCCGTGCAGCTCTTCCCAGACTTGCCGGGTTTCTTGTGGCCCTTCCCCACCTTGGAAGGTGTCACAGCTGACTCCACACTCCCACCGGGACACCTGGGAGCGGCTTTGGTGGCTGGAGTCTTCCCCCTCTCCCGCCGGGCACTGGCCAACTTCTGATGCTTCACAGGTGGGGGACTGTCTGTGCTGTGGCTCTATGCCACACTGGCTGTCCTGGTGGCGGGTGCACTCCACATACCGGTGACTACAGGCACCACTGGTCCCGGAGATGTTGTGGCTGAGGTGCTAGTTCAGGACCTATGAGATGGACGGGGTGGGGGATGTGTGGGAAATAGGTCAAGGCTGGACAGGAAAAGTTTTTTGAACACACTGGGACGGGTAGCTGGAGGGGGTTTGGGAGTGGAGGAAGAGGTGGAAGTAGTAGTAGGAGGTGTACGTTTGGTGACTTTGGGTGCAGGTGCATGCGCTGGAGGCTGTCGTGAGGTGGATGGCTGTTGGGTGGGTGTGTGCCTGCGTTTGTGTATCTTGGGAGGGGGCGTCACAGACACACTGGGAGAGGACACAGGGGACATGTGAATGGTAGTGGGGGTGTGACTGCACGTGAGCGGGGTGTGCTGGTGGGTGTTCTGGTGAGGGACGTAGTGGCTGTAGAGGTAGTGCATGCAGGTGTGAGTGTAGACGAGACTGGGAGGGAGGAGGGAGACGAGGAGGAGGGGGACACAGTGGAGGCAGTGGATGTTGGTGTGTCTGCATGTGTGTGTTGCTTGCGTGAATGCCTGTGGGATGTGTGGTGCTTATGTTTGCCTGAGCTTCCCTTGTGTGTTGAGGTGTGTGCATGCTGGTCTAATGGTGTGCTTGGGATAGGCAGAGGTACAGGGGATTGGGTCTGGGTGGAGGAAGTTGGAGAGGGGAGGCTAGAGATGGGGACAATGGCTGCCATTAGTGCTGAGGCCAGAGTTTGAAAAGCTCGGTGAAGGGCCGCCTGACCAGAATGAATGCCCTCTAGGAATGCATTAGTTTGTTGCAACTGCCTCTCTACACCCTGGATGGCATTCAAAATGGTAGACTGCCCAACAGTGAGGGACCTGAGGAGGTCAATGGCCTCCTCACTGAGGGCAGCAGGGGTGACGGGGCAGGGGCTGAGGTGCCTGGGGCGAAGGTGATGCCCACCCTCCTGGCTGAGCGGACACGGGCGAAGGCTGAGGGGCTGCTGGGAGGGCGGTGCTGGTAGGGGGGTGGCGGCTGTACCTGTAGATGCGGTGGCACAGATATTGCCGCCACCACAAGGGAGCTCCCATCAGAGGACGTGTCCGTGTCGCTGGTCTCAGCTCCTGTCCCCACCGTGAAGCTCCCCTCGCCCTCCGTCCCACTGGTGAATTCTGAGTCCGTAGTCTCACCCTCCAGGGCCTTGTGGGATGCAGCTCCCTCGTGCTCCGGTGCCACTGCTCCTCCGCCTGATGATGCTAATGCACACAAGAACAGGGAGACCACAAAAAGGGGGGGAGACGACAGAAGAAAGACATGTTGAGTGCATGGATTACCTCTACCGTTGGCGGACAAGACAGACACAGAAGCCCCCTGCACTACGCCGCGCTCTTGGGCTCCACTGTTCAATTCCTGGGAAATGGCCTACAAGGCTATGGATGACATCTGCACACATAGGTGACACAGGGGCATGAATAGCTGTACTTGGCAGTCCACAGAGGTGGGCTGGGGTGCCACATGGCCTGCCTTACGGAGGTGCCTTGCCTATGGAACTCGCCCTGGCCTAGGGAAACCCACAGCCCTCCTCCCCCACCCAGACAACTCCACTGCGCGCAAAGTCAGCAGAATGAGAGTGTACTCACCCCCTTGTGTCTGCTGTGATGCCCTCAAGTGCCCATCCAACTCCGGGTAGGCCACCGCCAGGATCCTGAACATCAGGGGGGTCATGGTGCGACGGGCACCCCTCCCAAGTTGGGAGGCCATCCCCAGCTGAGCCTCCGCTGTCTTCTTGCTCCAGCAGCGAATGTCCTCCCATCTTTTCCGGCAGTGGATGCTCCGTCTGTGGTAGACCCCCAGAGTCCGGATGTCCTTGGCGATGGCACGCCAAATATCTTTCTTCTGGTGGGCACTGACCTACATGAAATGTACTGGGGAAAAAGAGAAGTTATTACCAGCTGCACCGTCAAAGTGATTGGCCCCCATCCCTACCCTTGCCATGTGGCACATGCATTCACCATCTTTCATGCATGCAGCACTCTGCCCCCTTCCTTCTTACATCCAGCCCTCTCCACACAGGCATAGCCCATACAACATGCTTCCTGTGTACTTACCTGTTTGTCTGGAGGACCGTAGAGTAGCGTGTACTGGGGGGGGACCCCATCCATGAGCTTCTCCAACTGCTCCGATGTGAAGGCAGGGGCCCTATCCCCAGACGTACGAGCCATTGTCTCTTCCAGACCGAGGTCACAGCAGCACTTACAGTGTAGGTCCTCTCCTGTCGAAGATCAGGTATCGAGTGATTGAACAGATAGAAAAAGGCGGTCACGTCCGCGGCAGTGCGTACCGTCACCGCCGGCGTACATCGTCATTGGCTCCTGGGACCCATAGGGTCCAATGTTAACCAATGCAGCATTGCGCCGCGGTCTTCGACCGCCTACCGCGACGGTGTACAACGCCAGCGCAGTTACCTCACATCCCATTGTCCCACTTTACAGGTCAGGCAGCCGCCATTTCAGGGGCCCACATGGCTTCATTTTCAACTGCATCACACATACCTAGGCCTAGTCTCAACACACATACAGGCCACCTTTTTTGTATGATTGGTGTTCTGGGTAAACTGTGGGTACGTACCTCTGAGTTGGTTGACTCTGTGCTTGCTGTTGTCCTTCATAGGCACCGTCCGCTGGGACATGTGAGGAGATGGCGGCATCCTCCAGTGTACCGACCGTTGGTGGACCTGTCGACAATGGAGGAGTGACATTTGATAATCACCTACAGGCTTGACCGTGCCACAATCCAGGAACTGTGTACCCAGTTGGAGCCAGACCTGATGTCAGCAATCCGCCATCCCACAGGAATCCCCCCTCAAGTTCAGGTGCTGTCAGTGCTCCATTTCCTTGCAAGGAACTGTGACCATGGCATCAGGGATGTCCCAGCCTATGTTTTCCAACGTATTGTCCAGAGAGTTGTCTGCCCTTCTGAAACACATGCGGAGCTACATCGTTTTCCCTCAGGTGGAGGATTTGCCTACAGTGAAAGGTGATTTCTATGCCCAGGGACATATCCCCAACATCATAGGGGCCATTGATGGGACCCATGTGGCTTTGGTCCCCCCCCACAGGAGCGAACAGGTGTACAGAAACCGGAGGAGTTATCATTCTATGAATGTACAGATGGTATGTTTGGCAGACCAGTATATGTCCCATGTGAATGCCATGTTCCCTGGCTCAGTGCATGACGCCTACATCCTGCGGAATAGCAGCATCCCTTATGTGATGGGTCAACTCCAGAGGCACTGTGTGTGGCTATTAGGTGAGCACCTGGAAGCAAGTCAGTGGGAATGGTTGTCTGGGTCCGGGGTTATCCCTCCAGGTTAGTGTGTGTCTAACAGTTGCCCCTCACCATTTGCAGGTGACTCTGGTTACCCCAACCTGTCATGGGTACTGACCCCAGTGAGGAATCCCAGGACCAGGGCAGAGGAACGCTACAATGAGGCCCATGGGCGAACTAGTAGGGTGATCGAGCGGACCTTCGGCCTCCTGAAGGTGGATCCCTCTTCCACTCACCAAAGAAGGTGTGCCAGATCATCGTGGCCTGCTGTATGCTTCACAACTTGGCTTTGTGACGCCAGGTGCCTTTTCTGCAGGAGGATGGTCCAGATGGCGGTGTTGTTGCAGCTGTGGAGCCTGTGGACAGTGATGAGGAGGAAACAGAGGAAGAAGGCATGCACAACAGGGACTCACTGATCCAGCAATATTTCCAGTGAGACACAGGTAATAATACAATCCTGCCTACTACATGTACTTTAACACTACTACCTCTCTCCTGACTGTAGTTTTTACCCAGTGTATGGTCACTGAGTTGTCACTTTCCCTTACGGTTTCACAGATGTGGGTCCCACTGTGTGACACCTGCTTAGATTCCTCATGGACTAGAGCTGTGTGACATAGGTATGTTGACATTACTATTTCAAAAACATTTTGTCACTGTAATTGCAAATACACTATTTTGAAATCACAGACAGACTCCAGATAATTTTGTGCTTTAGGTCTGTTTATTTAAATGTTCAAAATTGGAGGGGGTAGTGAAATAGTGAGGGGTGATGGCGGAGGAGTGTCCATGGCAGAGTCCAGGCTATTAGTCTCACAGGTGCATTGCCCATATGGGCATAGGAAGTGGAGCTGGGGCAGTTTATTTATGGACAGGGTGACAAAGTGGGACAGTAGTATGACAATCAGGGTGGTCTCATTTCTTGGCGGGGGTCTTGGCATCGTTCTCTGTCTTGTTCCTGGATCTCAGGGACCGTTTGCGGGGTGGTTCTCCCTCTGCAGGGGATGGGGTGCTGGTGTGGTGGTCCTGTGGCGGGGCGTCCTGTCCACTAGCGCCGGCGGAGGTGGTGGGCAGTTCATCGTCCATGCTAGTGTCAGGGGCCCCTTGTAGTGCCACAGTGTCCCTCCTGGTGTTGAGTACTTCCTTCAGCACCCCTACGATGGTGCCCAGGGTGGAGCTGATGGTTCTGAGTTCCTCCCTGAAGCCCATATACTGTTCCTCCTGCATGCGCTGGGTCTCCTGAAACTTGGCCAGTACTGTTGCCATCGTCTCCTGGGAGTGGTGGTATGCTCCCATGATGGAGGAGAGGGCCTCGTGGAGAGTGGGTTCCCCTTGGCCTGTCCACCCCCTGTCGCACGGCAGCCCTCCCAGTTCCCTCGTGTTCCAGTGCCTCCGCCCCCTGGGCCGTGTGCCCACTACCACTGCCCCCAGGTCCCTGTTGTTGTTGGGGTGGTGGGTTATCCTGGGTTCCCTGTAGTGGTGGACACACAGCTGATTGACGTGTCCTGGGTACGGAGGTATGGGCCCGCTGGTTGGGTGCTGTGCTGGTGTTTCAGAGGGGGAAGGTCTGTGGTGGCCTGTGCCTGTGTGAGGGGAACCGACTGTCCAGAGGTCCCCGATGGTCCGGGCTGGTCATCTAGATCCAGTTGGACAGAGGTGCTGTCATCACTGTGAGCCTCTTCTGTTGGTGGTGTGGACCCTCCTGTCCAGTGACGTTGGGTAGGGGTCCAGCAGGGGTATAAAAGGATGTTTGTTAAATCTGTGTGTGTATTGGTGTGCAATGGGTGGGTGACCGTGTACCCCAGTGCTAGCATTCCTGTGTGGGAGCTTGTGTGATGGTGGTTTAGGGGGGTGTATGGGTATGTGCAGTGGCCATGCTTTGGTGATGGGTGTCCATGCTTTGTTGTTGCATGCAGGGCTTGGTGTTAGGATGTGTGGTTTGTGATGTAGGGACATTTGTGAGGAGTTAGAGTGATGGGGGTGAGGGTGGGGGTATGTGCTGGCATGCAGGTAGTGTGGGGGATGTAATAGTTAAGATTTGACTTACCAGAGTCCATTCCTCCAGCTACTACTGCGAGGCCCTCAGAATGCAGAATCGCCAAGACCTGCTCCTCCCATGTTGTTAGTTGTGGGGGAGGGGTGGGGGTCCGCTGCCAGTCCGCTGAACCGCCAGGTGGTGTCTTGAGACCACGGAATGCACCTTCCCCCGTAGGTCGTTCCACCTCTTCCTGATGTCCTCCTGATTTCTTGGGTGTTGTCCCACTGCGTTGACCCTGTCCACTATTCTGCGCCATAGCTCCATCTTCCTTGCAATTGAGGTGTGCTGCACCTGTGCTCTGAATAGCTGTGGCTCTACCCGGACGATTTCCTCCACCATGACCCTGAGCTCCTCCTCAGAGAACCTGGGGTGTATTTGTCGTGCCATGGGGTGGTGTAGGTGATGTGTGGGGTGGAGTGTGTGGTGATAAGTGTGGTGATATGTAGTGGTGTGTTGTGTGAGGTGCGTGGATGTTGTGTGGGTGATGGTGTTGTGTGCCTGTGGATGCTGTTGTTCTTGCTGGTGGTGCTCTCTCTCTGGCCTTCTTTCTGAATTTTTTGTCGTAGGGGTTTGTGGGTGATGTGAGTGTGAGATTTATATTGTAATGGGTGTGTGGGAGTGGTGTGTGTATGTGTCTCAGGTGTGTGTATTTTGAATTGTCCAATGTGGGGATATTTTGTAAGAGTGTGTGTATTTTGATCGCAGCGGTGTGTACCGCCAATGGAATACCGCGGTTGAAAGACCGCCACGTGGATTCGTGTGTTGTGATAGTGTGGGTGTATTTCTGTTGGTGTGACGGTGTTAGTTTTGTTTTCGCAAGTTTATCACTGACCTTTGGTGTGGCGGACTTGTGTGGGTGTCTGACTTTTGGCGGATTCCGTCTTCTGCACGGCGGCAAGCGGCTTTTACCACCAATGTTGTAATGAGTGCCAATGTTGTTTAATGTGTATATACGAATGGACAGTGTGTTTAAACCATTATCAAAAAAGGCTAAAGCTTTTTCTAAATGTTTCTTATCTATTTGCCTTAAACAAGCAGCTGCTTTCATTTGCAAAAGCTTCTAAATTTCATTCTATATTGCACATAGAAATCTCTTGGAGTATGGTTTTCTAAGTCCTAACAATAAATCTTGTAAGTCTATATCTTCAGAAAGAAGAGAGAGGTGTTCTTTTACAGCTTTATGTGGATGTTTGCAGCCATTGTTGACAATTTACCCACGCTATATGTGATTACAATGCCTGAATGTTGTGTGGTGAGGTAACAAGGGCCCAGTCCTTGTGGAGTTGATAAAATGTGCAGGACAACCATTTGTGCCCACTGGCCAAAATAACCACCCATTGGGTCCTGATAGTGCTGAATTAAAGGTACCGTTCTGAATCATACCACTGAGCTGTTCTTCTGAAATATTCATACATTTCTGCCAATTATCAAATGTAGTTATAGTAGGGATACTGGGCACATTTCTTTCAGTTTTGCTAGCCCCAGACTAGTTGTTTGCTGCACATTGTCATTTAGAAAAATAATTTGCAATGGAATTAAACAAGCTCTAAATAATGCTTCCATGTCTTGAACCTGAAAATCTTTTGTCCCCCAAACACTTTTTAAGTCACTCAACTTTTTCAAATATTCATAGCCTTGCATGGCCAACCAAGAAACAAACCAGTTAAAATAAATTAATTTAGTGTCGGTTAGGAATATCTTCCTTGCTTTTGATGTTGGTGATTTGAAATAATTGACTCAGCATTTGTGACATCATGCCCAGAAAAATAGGTACATTTCTCTACATATGTTTTAGAGCTCCCCACTGGTGGATTCCGACAATGTTCCCATTGTGTATAATTAAAAACTACTCTGAGAGTACTAGCTTGATGTTAAAAATGATGTCCAAAATAATGATACCAGAACACTTCCCCATAATTTGCATTGTTCCTATATAAATCTTCACTTTCAAACACAGTATAATATTTAAGCTCAGAAAGCATAGAATCAACCATTTTAACATCCTAGTCATGAGACATAAACCTAGGTGTAAGAACGTAATTCATAGACATTTTTAAAAAATGCAGTATTTTTATTATTTCAATTCATCCAAATGTATGAAAAGGTACTTTGTCCCAAACAAACCCACCAGGAACAGGAACAACAGAAATGTTCACAAGGAACAAGTATCTTCGCACTTTAGGAGAAGACAAATACCATGCCTAGTGCTATATATTGCAGCAAATACTGTGTCCCATGTAGCACAGTCATCTATGGAGGGGGCCATTCCTAATGGCAAGCATATTGTGAGAATTTGGTGTTTATCTTGGGGTCCTTTTTGGGGAAACACTTCATCCAGCTGATTTGTTTTATGTGTAATTCAAAGCAGAATTTTTCACATTTGGTTGGAACCTTACCCATAACTGTGTTAATAGATACTGGATTAATCCCAGCGGTAGCCAATTGTGGAGCAGCCCTTTCTGGGGCAGAGTTCAAGGTCCACATTACTAATTGTATTAAGCATCTGTATATTCTAACTAAATTAGTATATAGTGGGTGCACATCCGCTACCTATACATTTTTTATGTTTGGAAATGGTGTGTAAGCAGCTAGAACTGGCCATGAGGCCCATCATTACTGAGGAGCCCTAATCTAACATGTTCAATAAAGTGTGGAAGGGCATCTTGAAACTAATTTTGATGTTCCTAGTATGTAAGTAGCAATTCTAAATATGCATAAGCTCTGTGTTGTGCAGGTGGATTTGCTGCAGTATATGTGTGAAAGGTATTTGTATTTGCTCAACTGCAGGAAATGGGACCCAGGAATAGAAAGTCTCTATTCTGTATGAATTGTGTGCCTCTACCAAGAACATAGCATCTCTGCCCCAATAGGATGCCTATTAGCAAGTAAAAACTGTGTGATTGCTTGTCTATAGTTTACTGGAAATACCACTGGCCATCCTATGCCAAGATTCAGAGACAAAAACATCTGATGGGGAATCCTTTTAAGGTTCACGCTACAGACTAGTATAGGACCCAATTATATAGCAGAGGAGTATTTTCCCTAGCACCACGAACATCTCTGTATAAAAGGTGCTAAGGGTAGCTTTGACATGCATAAGAGACCTACTCAGGAAAACCATTAAATAAGTACCTGACCAATGTTGGTGGTGCCATGTCTTGTGGCCCTTATCAGGGTAATAAAACTGTGGGCCTCATTACGAGTTTGGCGGTCCGATTGCCAGACCACCATTTCGGCGGTCCGGAAAAGACTCCCATGCCGGCTGTCTTCCACAACCACCCTATTACCAGTTCTACAGGCAGCAAAAAAGGCAGGCTGCCAGTGGCGCAACAGCCTGGATACAAGTGGTCTCAGATCACAATCACACAGTCACCGTGGCGTCCTGCTCATGGCAGTCAGCCAATGGCGGTCAGCACCACAGTGGTTCACGGTCAGCAAAGTAACAGACAAGTGCACATTGGATGAATTAAAAAACAGCACAGCTGACACACATTGGCCGAGCGGACACACCTGCAAAGGACACTATAAAACACATTCCTTCACAGACCACAGTCCTTTGCATTTCCACTGCAAGACAACGAATACCAAGCACCTTTCTGTGTAGAGAACATAGAAAAGGCACCCCCTTTTTCACCATCCAATAGAACACCCTGCACACACTATTGTCCATTCACACCCTATTGCACTTCCCTGTTAAGTAAATCACTGTCACCCTATTTGTTTGTTTTCCCACCATGTCACATTAAAAAAAATGCCAGTTTTTATGAAGATAAATGAGTTTAGGGTCATGGTGGATTAAATCATAAGAGTAGAGCCACAATTGTTTGGAGCATCAGTCCAGCATACTCCTCTCAGTACAAAAATAAAAATATGGGACAGGATTATCAACAGAGTGAATGCTGTGGGCTCCACCCTGCACACAAAGAAGATATTCGGAAGAGGTGGGTCGATCTCAGGGGCAAGATCTGTTCGCTGTTCTCCAGGCACCAGCTACAGGCCAAGAAGAAGGGAGGTGGACCTCTCAGTGCCCCATTGACACTCTTTCCCTGGGAGGAGAAGGTCTTGGCCATCCTGCATCCTGAGGGCTGACTGGAATACCTGGGGAGTGGAGTCTGGTAAGTTACAATACAAAGAATGTCACAAAAATGCAATGTCATGCATGCCCACAGTTCACCTTTTGCCACTGTTTTGTTCATGTACCCCACCAACCTTCAATACCCAGAGTATCTGAGTGTTAACACTATCAATGTGTATTTGTGGACCCAAAATTACAGCTACCAAAGCCCATCACATGCCATATGCCCTAATGGTGCCTATACGTCTTTCAGTATCAAAACACAATCCCAGGACTCATGGTATGTCTCAACATGTAAATGTATGCCCAAACCTAAATGCAGCCTGCATACAGACATGTAATAACCAAGATTTATATTGTGTATTTAGTAGAGAGAGTGATCTGACTGCAACTCCCAGGAGGCCTTGTGTCCAAACACCAGACCAGTGTTCACTTGTCCAAATACCCCTGTTTGTCAAATCTCAAATGAAGTTTACTGCCCTGGGAGGATACTGTTTCTCAAGTGTGTGAAGTAGAAGGAGTGACCTGACTGCAACTCCCAGGAGGTCCTGTGTCTGTAACTCCAAACACCAACCCAGGGTCCACTTGCACAAATACCCTTGTTTGTTAACGCACAATTGACATGTACTCACCTGGGAGGATATCATTTGCACAGTGTGGCTTTGTTTCTGTTACTCCAACCAATAGCCCATTGTTCACTTGTACAAATACCCCTGTTTGTCAACTCCAAAATAAAGTTTACTCACCTCAGAGAATACAATTTGTCATGTGTTGGGAAGAAGGGGAACTGACCTGACTACAAAGCCCAACAAACCCTGTTTCTCTAACTCCAACCATCAGTCCAGTGTTTACTTGCCCAGAATACACCTGTAAGGGAACTCACAAATTAAGTTACTCCCCTGGGGGGGGGAGGTGGGAGAACATTAGTCAAGTATTGGGGAGTAGAGAGAGTGACCTGACAGTGACCTGACAGCAGATCCCTGCAGACCCTGTTTCTGTAACTCCAAACCTCGGCGCAGTGTTCCCTTGTGTAAAAACCCCTGATTGTGAACACACAAATGAAGTGTACTCACCTGGGAGTGATCAGGCACAGATCATGCTCAAGTCAAAGAAAAAGTTTTTCTACATAGCGCCATCTTGACTTGTTATGCCAAGATGAAACTATTGAGGACAGGAATGACACCATACCCAGTATGTACAAGTATTTATAAGGACTCGAGATGCATCACCAGATTGGCAGCAGCAGCAGACACATTGACACAGCACTGTGCACATGATGGCTCCAGTAATATATACAATAAAGTCCTGGGTCTGCCTGCATTCTACTGTACTAGGCCTCAAAAATGGCAAAGCCGTATCTTAACTCTACACTGTGTTGGCTGCACTGGAAGTGAAAGTTTAAGTTTATTGGCATGGTTAATTTAAACCATCACAATTCCGACATACATAATAATATAAATACTTTGCCTACTCATTATATTAATAGAGGCCCATAATAAAAATATATAAAGTTATTTGAAACTAAAACATATCATGGTAAAGAGTTGTACGTAGCAAAAATGTTCTCCACTAATTCCAACCTTGGTCTTGAACTTAACTTTAGGACTTTCTTGCTCCCTTACGAACACCATAATTGTGGATGAGTGAAGCTCAGTGAGAATCCCAAGTTGTACCCAAGGCTGATTCCTGGCTGGAACTAAACTTTCAGAGCTTTACTAATCATAAAATGATGGCCCATGCACACTCGGCTTCAACTTTATTCACTAATTCTTTCTGGGCCTGTAGCATAAATTTGGTCCCTCGAAGAGAAAACGGAATTAAAAGTCCGCTAAGCCAGCTAAAAGTTCAGTGTCTTAAAAATGTTTTTCATATGTAATGTCCTGTGGTCTAGCAAAGCCGGGCACACACAAAAAATGTGTTCTAATAACTCTTGTCTGTACCCACACAGTCGACAGGAATGTATCAGATCCTGCTGTCTCCATGAAGGGACCATATCCTTCGTTTCCATCAACCCAAAGCGGAAAAGCATGAACCGATGTTTCAGCAACTGGTTGAAGGTTGCTGCTAGATATTCCTGTGCCTGTAAAGTTTTGTATGATGTTATTACAGTCCAGGTGTGCTGTCTGCTTGCCAGTTTTTGTTTGTCAGAATTTAATGATTTCATCTTGGTGACACCGTTTGCCTTTCGAAAAAACTCCTTTTTGTCCGGGTTCCGGTCCCAGGCTTCTAACCAACCTAGCACTTTAATGCAGTTATTTAAGTGATGACCCCAGGTGCCTTTATCGTTGTGACGCTGTTGCTCCTCAATTTCCATCAAACACAGGTTGTTTAGAGTACCAATCTCAGCTGCACGCATCCTCCAGCATAATTTAATGAAGGCACATCTACTCTGAAATTCATCGTTTTTCAGACCCAATTCTGAACGAACCTGAGCTAGAGATTCTGGTCGTGGTATCCGAAAAACTGTTTTGTAGGCCTTCATCTGGACTTGATTGAAAAAAACTGCCTCCTTCCCCAGCATGATTTCGGTGCCATGAGTGATGGTGGGCATTAGCCGCGCTGCCATGACAGAAAGCAGGTGAGTGTGTGATGGGCAGCTCAGTTTTTGTTTTAGAACTTTAAAACCATAGGTCAATGAGTGGGCTTTTGCTTGAGCAACAGCAAGCTGTGGCTTGAAAGTAAAGAGGCAGTCTGTGTTGTTCTCTACTTGCGAGGGTTGTTTGGAAAAAGGAGTGCAGCACAGACTCTCACCCCAGTTGTTCCAATTACTGAGGTTTAAAGTGGAAAAAGTATCATTTAAGTAACATCTGTGAATTTCTGTGTTGATCATTAAGCCGGTTTTATTTGGCTGGGGAATTGGTGTGTTGACTTTTCCCTGGTCTGCACAGGTCCTTTCAATGTCCTGCGCAGTCTTCACGTCAACTGCGCTTGTTGTGTCGGAGTCATTGGCAAGAGCTATACCTATTAAGGTGCTGGTGGAGTTCGATTCCTTCTTAGTGAGCAAGAAGTCTGTGATTTTGTATCCTGTTTTTTTTTCCCTTGCTTGGAGATTTGCAAGGCGATTTCTTTGTTTGTGCCGGGTTGATGGGTATTTTCCTTTCTGTGGATTCATTTTTTGTCTCATGCTGGCCTTCCCCTGGGGAGACTTGCCTTTGCCTCTTTGCTGCTTTTTTCCTTCCACGTGTTAATGTTATCCTTGCTGCCACCCCTGGGTTGACAGGCAATATCTGAGTGCTTCGACTGGTGATTGATTTAAATTTGTGTGTGTGCTAATCACGATGGTCTATTTGCTGGCTGCTTCAGTGCTGGAGGGACAGCGTGCAGCCAAGTGCTTTGGGTGATTCGTGATCACTGGCTTGCCGCTAGTGTGCCAGTTCCCACACAGTCACTGAGTTTCACTATGTTTGTTGAGTGTTCTTTGTCCCAGGGATTCTGGGATCTGCAGTGTTCCTGGAAGCCTGGGAACTGGATGTGCCTTGCCTTGTGCACCTGTATGACGTCTGAGGGGACTCTCTGGGCTCTTTCCCTCTCTTCTCTGGCCCCGGTGCCATTCCTGGCACCAGTATGTGGTTGCAGTGGAGCAGAGCAGGGGGGCAGGGGCGGGTGGTTTGGCTGGGATCCAAGTGCACAGCAAGGATTTTGCGGCACGGGGGAAGACACAGCAGGGAGAGCTAGGACACTGCTCCCCCTTGCCCCCCTCTCTCCTTGTCGCCTAGCCCCGCTTACCGGCTATTGGCGCTTCACTGGCTCCACCACCAGTTCCTTTCCTCCTCTCCTTCCTTCCCCGCCACCAGTTGCCTGCCTGCCGCTGCTGCAGCCACTGGCACTGGCGTACTGTTGCGGCTGTTGGGGGTCAGGTGTCATGGCACGCGTCCTGCCCCCTGCAGCTGCCGCATCCTGCCAAGTCCTCTGGGAGTCGCGTCCTCACCTCCTCGCCGTTACTTGCTTGTTACTGGGCTCTAGTGGATACAAGCAGCTCTCTTCCGTTTTTTGTTGTTGCATGCAATGGAATTCGTATATCCTGTGCTCTCTTCAAAAGGTGCCACCGTCCGTTCCTGCTCAGGGAAAGTTCATTTTGCACTGGTGGCAAGATGTCATTTTTATTCCATCCTCCAAAGTGCAACTGATATGCACATCTCAGCAGCTGCTTGTGTCAAATTGGGTTGGCATGCTTCACACATGTTATATTAAATCACACAATACCATGGTTACTTGTCACAATTGGATTAACTACAACTTAACTTTGTCAAAAGGTCTCTGCTTACTTTGGAGGTAGATGTCACAATACAACCAATAACAATGTATGTTTTACATCAACAGGTGGATCTGCCGCTGGGCACAAAGAGGCCACGGAACAGACTGCCACTGCTCCCCGGGATGAAGCCTTCAGTGACTACGACACTCCTGGACCATCTGGGCAACCTGGTCAGATGGCAACAGTGAGTCTTACTGTGCCCACAACGTCACTTCCCAGCCCTGTTGCTTCCACATCACAGGCAACCATCTCCCCCACCCCCAGCATGTGTCCCTAGCATAGCATCTACCATCTCGTGCACCTCAGTCCTGGATCCTGAGGTGCAGTGCAATACTTCGGACAATGAGGGTCCAGGAGCAAGTTGGACAGGGCACCCTGTGGCAAGGGCCTAGGTCTGTGTGGGTAGGGTATATGGGAGGGATGCTGTGGGCCAGCGGGGTGAGGCTGCCGGGGCTGCTCTTGGCCAGGACACCATCAGCCACATCTTGGGGGTCTATCAGGACTCCCACCGTGTGATGGGCTAGGTCTTGACCGAACTCCAGGAAATCAAGCAGCTGCAGAGGAACATGCATAGAGGCATGTGGGAACAGATGGAGGCCAAAAATACCAACATGGCCTCCATAACAGCGGTTTTGAGGGACATACACACCACTCTGAGCAAGGCTTTTCAACACCAGTCTACCCTTTCCTTTGGTTCATCAAGAGCAGGCTCATCAACATTGGTGCCAGCCACTGGAAGGGAGGCCCTGCCGGGGAACCAACAAGCCCCAGACACATCTGCCTCTGTAGCAGCAGATTCTCCCCATGCAATGGGGATATCCTGCAAAGAATCCAGGAGGTGCAGATAGCAAGACACTCACCACTGCTAGTAATAACCCTCTTATTTAAGGATCTCCTTTGTGTGTTACACCTTCATTCTGGACTGATCCTGAACCACCTCAAACTTTTAATGGGCAGATTACTGTGGACTTTGGACTCCGAATGATCAGACATCTACTCCAATGACTTCATTCAGCATCACGGACCCCTTCACATTTAAATTTTTGTTAAGTCATGTCAGGTATATCTAAAGTCAATCATAGCTGCCCAATAAATTCACCCTTCATTGACTCATTATCTGCTGAATTTGATATCATATTTAGCTATGTAGATATGTCAGACCATGTGAACCATTCAATCATGATCCAAGGTACTTGTTTAAGATGGGATATGTTGCATGTACACAGTGTCCCGCTCAGGATTACAACTCTCCCACATAAACACATACATACAAGTGTCTGCTCAAACTTAACATTGTATTACAGTGTTCAGCACATATGCTGTCAATATGTCTGAACTATTAGAAATCATGAATGATCATCTCATACTGAGCATTTGAACATGTTGATGGGTGCAGACCCTTAGACTATGGGAGGAAGGGATTGTCAGACCTTGTCCTGGAAAAGGGAAACATTGATGTGGTTGATGTCATCATCTTGGCCTTATCACATACCACACCAAAGCACTTCAACATCACATAATCCAAGATATAGACAGATGGCAGTACAACAGTCCCTCATCACAGGGTATCTGATGCTATGACACAAACATATGTCAGTGTTGTGGCACAGGCAGTGTGGCCTACAATGATGAAACACTTCTACAGCTACATACAGGCCATACAAAAAGAGTGTTTAGCCCATGTGAAGGAAAAATTATTTGTTTGTGGTCTAAGACTGCATATTTCATGCCCACATGATGACACACATGATGCATCAGGTCCACCACAGCACACAAGACAAGTCCAATTGGCACTTCTGACCTTCCACCCAAACATGGTGCAAGCTGTGTTGGGACAGGTCTCATACATTCAAACTCTGTGACCTACATTACCTGGAACAATCCACGTCCACTTCGTATGTCAGAACAGATTATCATACCTGCCAATGTCACAACTCTGAAATGCCCACATGAAGATGTCATGGTGAAGGTACCTGTAAAATGAACAAAACAAGGAGTATAAGCTTGAAACCATATATATGACACAAGTCACATAGTAAGCATCTGGAAAACAAGGTACTCTGCAAGGAAACTGACACCAACAAATCAACATCATCCTGGTTGGGATATGCCAAAAACTATCTTATCAAGCATTCTTTGGCTGATTATTGCAGATGATCAGCTCCCTAGCTGTATCCAAAACACTCAACCCAGCAAATTCTCACAACTACAGTTCATTGTATAGTCAAATGACATACTTACACTCATGAGATGTAGCTGTGAATGAGATGTTCTTGCAAGTCAACTCTTTCCTCTTTACCACTGTCATCCTCACTTGGCATTTCAGGATTCTCACCCGGTGGCACTGCAGACTCACCCTCCTCTGTTGCCTGTGATGGTCACGGCCCAACAACTGTGTCCATCACCGGTGATGACCACATACGTGGTGGACCTGACAGTCATGTTGTGCAAATTCACACACTTGACTCCTGACACTGCCACCAGCAACACCTCCACTACTTGAGCTGCTGTGTGCCACCTCTAGGAGCAATCATGCCATGTCTAGCAGGTAATAGGGCCCCAGCCTTCTTTCTAGAGGAGCTGGAAAGGTTTCTGAATGAAGTCATTTCCATGTATGGACAGGTTTTTGGCTCACCAGAGGAGCAGGTCAGTACCTCATGTGCACAATTGACTCTGTTCAACACCATCCTTTCCCTCCTCACAGGCTACTGTGTGCCCCTGTGTGCCAGTTAAACTTATTGTGTGCCTGTTGTTGCAGTCTGTGTGGCATCAATGGGATGTACATAGTGCAGGTATTGGTGACCAGTACTATACGTTGTGTTCATTAACCCTGTGTTGTGTGATTTTTTGGGGGGTCTAGATCCTCCTTGTGTTAGATGCACATGACCAGGCAAGGGGACTTTACTGCCATCCAATGACCTTTCTTTGTGATGATTGTACATGTTAGACAACATGTATGTGCATGGTAGCATGAGCTGTATATGCATCTTGTCTGTGTCGTTTGATGATCTTGTAAGTAATGTGTATAGTGCCACAGATCTTTCAACCCACAACTGGCCTTGCAAAACTGTTGTCTGGAAGGCATATGGTGACTTACTCTGCCCTTGTGGTTGCCCCACAAACCA
This sequence comes from Pleurodeles waltl, assembly GCF_031143425.1. Classification (NCBI taxonomy): domain Eukaryota; kingdom Metazoa; phylum Chordata; class Amphibia; order Caudata; family Salamandridae; genus Pleurodeles; species Pleurodeles waltl. The sequence continues at coordinate 452,542,631 of NC_090448.1, read as the reverse complement.
CAAGCCACATTGATTATGGCCACATGATTTACTGTCATGCATGGAAGTCATGGAAATGTGATTATCATGTAGGTTCTGTATGCTCAGTCTGTAGAGACCAGCAGCTGTCAAATTTATCTCCCAGTATGGGACATAATCCAGACTGGGGAGAGTCACTGTGGCTATGCAACTGTGGCATGTGCTCACTCACTCTATACCAGTGGATCCTGTCATCTGGACAATCTGATGGTCTAGTAGCAAAACTGGACATGAATGCCTCAGTCCAACAACTAGATTAGGAATGACGTGGTGTGAGTCTGCATTGATCAGGCCACATGCCCACACATGCACAGGGAAGACACTTTCTGTACCCACCATGCCAGCCCCTTCATTGTCACTCAAGTATAATGGTGAAGTCTGTACTATGGAAGTTGCCTGTAGGGACTGTATGCAATGAATCAATCTTGCAGAGTGCAAGTGTTTTCGTCCAGTCAGGCCTAAGGAGCTTCCCTTCAGAAGCCACATATGTGTGTGGTGTTTCATTGTGGCTCACATCACAGTACATATTGCTGGAGCATGGGGTACCTAATGTGAGTAGGCTTGCTTAGTCATTGTAGGCCATGAGCAGGGTGGTGGGCTAGGCTGTAGATGGATACAAAAGTGTGTAGTCATGTCCCTGTACTTACTGGCTTGTGTGCTTTACAGTTGTGGTGTGTTGAAAAATTGACCATTTTTTGCTTAGTGTTTCGGACTGTGTGTGACACAACCATTTGTGAAAAAACTTGTGATTGTAATTCCTGATTTGTTTATTGCATCAATACAGGTAAATGCACATTAGAAGAAGGAGATATGGAGAGCCATAGCCCAGAAGGTGCAGACCCTGGGGGTCCACAGCCGGTGGAGTGCCCATTGTTGCAAGAGGTGGGAGGACCTGAGATGCTTGGCCCAGAAGATCATGGAGGTCCAGCTGGGGATGTCCTCCTAATGTGGGTGGGGAACATGTCGGACTATGATACCCCTAATGGCCTGCATTCTGGAGGTGGCATACCCGGGCCTTGATGGGCATATGAGGGGAGCACCGCAGCCACAAGGGGGTAAGTACAGGGCATATTCCTGCCTGTCACATTGCCAAGTTAATATGTTAGGTTCTGACATCTCCCCCTGACAATTAGGGATGAGCCAGGTGTGACTCAGTAGATGAGTAACAATTGTGTAGATATGTAATGTGGTGCATATTCATATGCCTTGCCTGTTGGCCCAGAGACCTAGGACAAAACTGTGTACAATCCACAAACACTTTTTTCTCCAGGGATAACACATAGCTGTGATCATTGATCAATCAAGTAATGTTTGTTGTTGTGGGTGTAAATTCTAAACTGCAGACCTCTACTCCTCAATGTTACAGGAGAAAATAAAGGTAGTGATGGACCACTGTCCTCAGCCTTGTGTCTGGTGAAAGGAGTATATTGGCCTCTGCCACCTGGATTCTACTTGTCTTCAGCGTATGATGGGTGCTGCTGCCTCACTACTCTCAGTAATGTGAAGATGGCCATCATACATGTGACAAAGCATACATTGTTCTTTGGGTCAGCTACAGATAAATAAGTTTCCTTGGTAAGTGGGAAATGTCCTTTAACATGATTTCTGTGCCATCACTGTTGCCAGAATTCCTTGTTCCTACATGTTAGCATGTGCCCCTTTCTCTTTTGACAAAATGTGTACACTGCATTTTCATTCATGGTCTACATGTGTTCATTGGATGATTTATGTATTCCCTCACAATCTGTGCATGACAACCTTTGTTTGGAATAGGACATTTGCAATGTCCTACATTTCAGGTGGTGCCAAAGACAGCAGTGTATCACCATTGATTGTTGGCTGACACATACCTTCACCTGTCATAGCATGTCATTTGGCATGTACAAATGCAGTAGCAATGAGGGACATGATGGGTAAGACTAGAGCTTTTAAACACAATGTGCAGTTCCATACCATTGATGTGGCATGGTGTGGAAAAGTGCACTGCACATGTGACTTGTAGTTATGTTGGAATCATATGTGGTTGGATACAACCATTCATCACCAGACAACTGGGTTTGCAGGATCAAAATTGAGGCGGTGATGTAGCTCACCAATGGGCAACATGTTGAGGGCCTTCTCTAAGTATTTGCAAATCTCTGGTCCTCTCCAACATACAAAGGCATAATGCTGTCTACTGATGCAATCTGAATATGTAATTGTAAGCCATGGCTATGCAACCGGGGTGCAAGACAGTGGTGGTGATTTCCCTGGGGCTTGCTGATTCATTGTGATGCGTATTTTAGAGACATATCTCCCTGACATTTTGCACATTTTGTCTACAGTGTATATTTCTGTGCCAAATGTGTAGTATATCTTAGCAACATTAGTACTACCTCCATAACAAATAGGACAAATTTCACATGGTGAAGTGTGCATTGTTGATGTGTTTCTAGTGTGACATGAGTATTTCCATGTCACCTTCTCCAGGCTACTGCAATGTACTGCTGTTCAAGTGTGATCAGAAACATGTGGTAACCATTTTCCTCTATTTATTTTCAGCATCATCCCAGGCAAGCGAAGAAGCCAGGGCACAACCAAGTGGGGAACCATCTGGCCATGGTACCCTCCAGTCATGACCCAGTGGCCCAGAGGGTGAGGGGAGTGGCATGGAGGAGACAGGATCAATGTTGACATCATCGGATTCTACCTCCAGTGACCACTTCATAGTGGTGGTGGACCCATCAGGATGTAGTCCTGTACCATCTTTGGCAACCAACCCCAGTTCTATTGCCACCCTACCTGTTGCTCCCCAACCAGTTGGCACTGCCCGCTCACCCAAGAGAGTGAACTTCTAGTTTGCTGCAGGTACATCTGCCCCAGCCCCTCTTCCAGCTGCCCTGAGTAAGAAAGCTATTGACCTCCTGAGGAACATCTCTGTGGGGCAGACTGCTATTGTGAATGCCATCCAGGGGTTGGCCAGCCAACATCAGCAGACCATTGCTTTCCTGGAAGAAATTCATAGTGCCATGTCTGGCCTACAGAGATCTTTTCAGGTTCTGGCCTCCTCACTGATGGCAGCTAGTCACCACCAAACCCCTCCTCCACCTCCCTCTTCCCAATCCAAATCCCCTATTCCCCTACCGGTCCCTAGCACATAGACACATGTGCACACACCCACCTCAACACACACAAGCAGCACACATTTACACAAACCTCACACACCGACATGCAGGCTCTCAACATACATCCACAAACCCAACATCAACCACCACTTTACCAGACACCTCCACTATCCCCACTGACCCACCCACCACACCCAGCATCCTCACAGAGAGCGCCATAACAGCCAGTGGCACATCCACCACACCCACCATTCACTCAGACGACACCACAACAACCACAGAAACATCCACCACATCCAGCGTACTCGCAGACACCACCTCAACAGACACATAAACATTCACCATATTCAGCATACCTGCAGACGCCACCCCAGCAGACACACAAATACCCACAACAGCCAGCATACCCACAGACACTACCCCAACAGGCACATACACATCTACCACTCCATCACCCAGCACCTCCACCTCCCAGCACCCCAGACACACAAACACCCACACTTACACGCGCAACAGACACCACCCAAACAGAAGCATACCCACACACACACCCAAGACATCTACACCAACAGTCAAGATAACCACTTCCTCAACGACCAAATCCCCAACTCTCTTGAAGACCCTCCCTGTTTTCCCATGGAGAGTTTCCTTTTTACTTTTTACATTTGCCCTTTCCCCTGATCCCTCCACCCCCTCCCAAACCCAAGAGGCCCCCACCCACATCCCAACCAAACCTTTTCACATGAAGTCCTCCCCTGTCACATCTGCCCCCCTGCAAGCACCCATACTCCTCCCTCAAAGAAGAAGCCCGCCCCTCCAAAGAAAAACCACCCCTCCCAGACTCAAACCCAACCCAAACTCACTCAGCCCAAATCTGACTCCACCCACCCAAGGATGATCCCTGAGGTGCCTTCCTGCCCACTTGATGCCCCTTTCTGTGGAGGTTCCATGGCTGTAATTGAAGTCAAGTGTGGGAACAGTGATGTGCATGGACATATCCATATGGACTGGCCCATGGCCTTTGCTCTTGTGCATTTTGAGCGAATAAACCCAAGTTGTTGTTTTTGGGCCCACATTTGTCCTGCAATTCCTTTTCTACCTTGATGTTGTTCCTGAGTAACTTGTGTTGTATTCCTACAGTTGTGTGTGTTTCAGTCCGATCGCTGACCCAATTGTTGTTGTTTGCAATATCTAACTTTGTGGGCAGTAGTGGTGTCACCCAAGACAAAGGTAGATGTTGCCTTTATGGATATGTGGGTGTTAATCCAAATGGGGTGTCGTTGAATTGTGTTATGTTTGGTATGGTAAGTATTTCATCTTGGGTTGTCCAATGTCATCATGTGTGGTGTTAGGCTTGTCCCCCTGATATGAATTGTACTTTCGTCTCATGATTGGAAGCTTAAGTTTTGTTTGTCCACACATGGAGGGTGTTTAATTGTACTAACTTCCTTTGCATTTGACTGTGCACATGTCCATTTTGATGTGTGTACCTTGTAGCTACTTCATCTAGACGCATGGCCCATGCTGTTGCAGGTCTATTTTCTATCTTGACTTGCACTTCCACGTTATGCAGATAGACATGTCACTTGGCTCTACTACTGTTTGTCCCAGAGACACCCTGGGCAAATGTTGTTTTAGGAGCATGTGCAAACTGTAATGTTTCCCAGGGAAGCATCCTTCCATGAGTGCTTATGATTCCCCCATCCCTATTGTGCAGGTATTGTTTGCATAGTGAGCTTTGGATATTTGTCTCTCAAACTATTGTGCATCCATTGTCCTTCCATTGTGTTGTAATGCCAGTTATGTGTGGGTCCATTGCAGGGCTGTTTCCTGGAAGGGGTGTTTGTGTTCCAAGACACATCCATACATATGTGTGTTCAATCTGATGACAGTCCATGACATGTGTGCAATGTGAGGGTGTCAGTTGTATTGGTAAATGTGATGTTGATGTGTTGTTGCTGTTGTGTGACTCAATGCTGTGTACACTTCGATGTCCCTGTTCCTAAGATGGGTACACATGTGTTTTTGCAGAGTGTGGCCGTGCAGTGTCAGTGACCTGCACAAAGGGGGCATTTAATCACTGTGAATGTGTCATTCTTTGTGAATGTCTCCAACTCAGAACACAATGACACGTGTACTTGGCTCCTGTAGTGTGGGTCCCATATCATGTGGATGATGGCGTGACGATCTGTTGTTAAGGTTAATGACAGAGGTAGATGTGTGTGCTTACCGTTGGTTGCATCCACAGCAGTGTGAATTTTGGGCACATTTGATGAGCAGCAACAGTGGCAGAACGTTCTGAGGGGCTCCACGGCAACACAGTACGTGTATAACTGCCTGCAGCTGAGTTGCTTCCTTTATGCTTTCCGTTTCCGCCAGCTTGGATGTGGTGGTTGGACCTCCAAGGTCACGTTCTCGGTGTGCAACATCATAATGAGTCAGGTGGAAACACTGTCTCCATCAGCCTGTTTGCCCTGCCTCGTCACCACGGCAGTCTGCTCTGCCTGGCGGTGCCAGCGGGATTGCATCGGTCTCTGCTCTATAGGCCTGCCAACATCGTAATACAATGGTCCAACCACTAAGCCAATGGCGGTCGGACCGCTGGGCCACCATGACAGTGCACGGACCACCAAACTCATAATCAGGCACATAGGGCCTGATTCTAACTTTGGAGGACGGTGTTAAACCGTCCCAAAAGTGGCGGATATACCACCTACCGTATTACGAGTTCCATAGGATATAATGGACTCGTAATACGGTAGGTGGTATATCCGCCACTTTTGGGACGGTTTAACACCGTCCTCCAAAGTTAGAATCAGGCCCATAGTGTTTAGAGCAGCAGCGCCACAGAGTGTGGGAGACTGAGTGAACCCCACACTGTCTGGAAGCTGCCGGCCTAACTCCTGGCTAGCCCACAGTACCTCACCCATCCCGATATGGTTAGTAGTGATTTGTGGCAACCCAAACCTGACACCCTGACTCCTCTGGAAAGTTGTGGGGAACAGATCATGGCCCTCATTCTGACCTTGGCGGGCGGCGGAGGCCGCCCGCCAAAGTCCCGCCGTCAGGTTACCGTTCCGCGGTCGAAAGACCGCGGCGGTAATTCTGACTTTCCCGCTGGGCTGGCGGGCGGTCGCCTTCAGGCCGCCCGCCAGCCCAGCGGGAAAGAGGCTTCCACGATGAAGCCGGCTCGGAATCGAGCCGGCGGAGTGGAAGCTGTGCGACGGGTGCAGTTGCACCCGTCGCGTATTTCACTGTCTGCACAGCAGACAGTGAAATACATGTAGGGGCCCTCTTACCGGGGCCCCTGCAATGCACATGCCAGTGGCATGGGCACTGCAGGGGCCCCCAGGGGCCCCACGACCCCCCCTACCGCCATCCGGATCCCGGCGGTCGGACCGCCGGGATCTGGATGGCGGTAGGGGGGGTCGTAATCCCCTCGGCGGCGCAGCAAGCTGCGCCGCCTTGGAGGATTCAATGGGGCGGCGGTACACTGGCGGGAGCCCGCCAGTGGTGCCGGTCCGACCGCGGCTTTACCGCCGCGGTCGGAATCCCCATTGGAGCACCGCCGGCCTGTCGGCGGTGCTCCCGCGGTCCTCCGCCCTGGCGGTCTTTGACCGCCAGGGTCAGAATGACCGCCCATGTCCCTTTCGCTCTGTTGCTCAAAGACTTATTCATGCCAAGACAAGACGAGAAAGGCGAGATTTAAGCAATTGCATATATGCATAAAAAGCATGGGCTGTGATAATATGGCAGATGAAACATAATATAGTGATCATCATTACAATGAGCATGTAAAAGATAAACAACCCAACCATTTTGTGGTTCTAGAAATAACTGCCTAACCTCTTTGTATGAGAGCATAGTCGTAGTAACCATTGCTGGTCCCAATCTAAGGGAATAACCCCAAACCCATACCTGAAGTGGATAGCAGAGTTTGGCCTGTTTTCTGGATGGCAATCCTCTCAGGAACTAAATGGTCAGCATCAGGATCAGCAAAGCTAGCTGCAGTATGATGTATGCCCCATTATTGTCATGACTAGAATGCCCTTTGCCCTCTTTCGGTCTATGTGTTGTGTATATAATAAACCCTACACAGTTCATGGAAGTAGGCCTGATGTCACAAGGCATCTAGAGAATAGCAACTGTCTCCTAAGACAACAATCCAAGCTGGCATATCATGCACCAAATGAAACAGCCTTGGAGAAGGCACAGAATGTGTGTTGTGCTAAAGGTTGATAAAAATGTGCAGTAGTAGTCTATAGTCCTAAAAGGAGGCAGCTGATTAAAAATATAAAGTAATGCACTAAAAACAGGCTGCTCTAAATAAATGAAAGTTAATAAACTATATGTATGTGTTTAAAGGCACAGACCATGAAATTAACTAAAACCTGGGTACCCAAATGGCACTAAATGGCCACTACAACACTATATTGGTCAAGACAAATATCCTAACATAAGCGAGATGCATCACATTCTCTACCCACCTTCTCTTTCCAGTCCACACAAAAGCCAAAATGTCCTTTAAAGCTTCTCCGCTCCTATATAATACTGTGCAGCATGCCCCTGGATGCCAAATGGCCCATGTAGGGCGATGAGAGCTTTATGCCTGCACACTCTTTCTCAGCGACTCATAAAATGCCTCTTCAATAAGTCTGTAGTTCCTCACTCAAAGGCTAATCTGCACACCGTGAATCCTCTTGATTCCTCTCTATCTCCCCAGTTAGTGTGTATATGCTCACAGGTATGGGAGGGTCCCCTGTCTGTTACTCACATTTCCTTATAGTTATTTCTAAATCTATGTGGACTACAATACATCCAGATATATTGGAAATCTTGTTTTTGCATGTCCACGTGTTTCATGACTATGTGCAGGCTGATGGAACTGCAGTTGTATTTATGAAATCAGCAAAAAGATTTAAAACAAAAAAGTTAGAAACCATGAAGACTTATTACATTTTTTTAATTCCAGTACAGGAGGCAACATAATAATTAGTCCATATGCATGATGCATCATACATAAGGAATTAGCATAAGGCTCAATCAAATGCAGCAGGAAGCATGACATGCAGTCAAGTTTCAGAGAAAATATACCTAAGCAAGGGACAGCCTGACACGGGTCTCCTCTCTAAGGGCTCACCTCCAGGAAGGGCTCCTTTTATAATAAAAAGCTCACAGAAAATGGCATAGTCAGCGTAAATTGAATTAAATGTTTTATAGCTCAACCAATCACAACACAACAATATGCAACAATATCAAGCTAAATGAATAATATCTGATCTCTACTTGACTTCATTTCAACAGATGTGACAGCATAAACACACAAGCAGTATAAACTCGTACACTGTATGGGCCAACTAGGACACAGACAGGAAAAGGAGCTGAACACTCATATTTGGAAAGAAAGCTTCCTCCACAGGTCTCTGAGAACAACATGTTAAGAAATCATTTTGTTACTGCACATTTTGCTTTTTGTTATGATAGTAGAAATAAAAACATGGACACACAAAAATACAAGATTTAGGCATAGTTTGGGCGGAATTTGGCCATGCTCAAGAAATAAAGGGGCATATTTAAGAAAACTGGTGCTGCACACACGCAGCACCACTTTCTATTTCACCCTTTAGCGCTCCTCTACCGCCACAGGTGTGCACTGTATTTAAAATATGGCACACCATGGCGCCGGGTAGGGGGCAATAGTGCCATTTTTTTACGCTATTGATGTACTCTGCAAGAGTAGTGCCAACATTTTGGCACTACTCCTGCAGAGTACATAGGGGCCCATTGTATTCAATGCCATGCCCCCTTTTATTGCCTGATCTGAGAAGGCGTTAAAAGTGTGGAAACAAATGAAGCAAGCAAATCTGTTAAATTTCCTTGTGCCATTTTTTCAGCACCCCTCAGGGGAAAGTGCCCCCTTTGCATACATTATGCCTAGCGCACATATAATGTTCCACAAAGGGTTACAAAGTGGTGCCATGCTTGCATGACGCCACTTTGTAAATTTGGATGCTGTTTTTGGCATCCTAGCACCACATTAGCATAAAAAAACGATGCGAATGTGGTGTTAAAATGGCACTAGGGGTTCTTAAATATACCCCATAGTTCTGTAGAGTGCAGTGAAATCATTAATGCAAAATATTCATGATGCTAAGCAGACATTAGTTATTAACCAGAAAATACCTCCCACACAACCATTAGTTTGGTATACACAGCCAGCAATCAAGGTTGCATCTAGGATTTTCAGTTTGACAAAGGGAAGTCAGCAGTTTGAGTCTGCTGTTTGGTGATGAATCTTGTGGAGGAGGGATTTCCTGATGAGCGCCACTATGCCACACTTGCTAAAGCAAAGCTCTAGTGTATATAAGGCCTGTCAGTGCCCCCCCACCACTAAAGTTTAACCATCTCAGCAGCGGACAGATGTGTCGGCTGACTCAGCACAATGTCCCACTGTTTTGTATGTAGAGAGTGTAAAACTGTTTTTTGTTTCAGGAAGTGGGTCATGCCGTTGGCATTTTGAGAGGTCGATACTAGTGGTTTTTGGGAAGTGACGAGTCAGCATAATTCTGGAGGTTGGAGGTAGTTGACCAAGGGGATATGGACCTACAGTAAGTTAAGGGGTAATCAAATATCCAGCAGGGAGGCAATAGGGTACATGAAAGAGAAATCAAATAAAAAACGATAAAATATCAAGAGTATTAACTATTAAATTTAAAAGCATAGAAGAATAACATTAAAAAAATGAAACCTATAAAAACAATATAAATATAAATAATGTATAAAATATAAACATACCAGATATATTTAGATGAATGCAATAATTTAATTCACAAATTATAATTTAAAGGTTTAAAAATAAGTTACGTTTTTTCAAATTATTCTGTAGTCTATAAAAAATCAGAGACAAATTTCATGAACAAAACAAATCATTTTTTTATTAACCCCTTAGCTGCTCCCTTCCCCAGTGCTTAGGCCTTTTTTTGGCTATTTGGGGTAGTTCGCGCTTAGGCCCCCTTAACTTTTTGTCCACATAAGCTATCTGTGCCAAATTTGTGTCCATTTTTTCCAACATTCTGGGGATTATAAAGGTATCCAGAATTTGTGGATTCCCCTGGAGGAGATCAAGAAATTAGCCAAAATATAGCTTACATTTATTTAGTTTTTTTAAAAATGGGAAAAAAGTGCTGCAGAAGAAAGCATCTGTTTTTGTTCCTGCAAATGGCATCAATAAAGGGTTTGCTGTGCTACAATCACCATCTTCCCAGCTTTCAGGAAAAGGCAGACTTGAATCAGAAAACCACATTTGTCAACACAGTTTTGGCATTTTAGTGGGACATGCCCTATTTTTACTATTTTTTGTGCTTTAAGCCTACTTCCAGTTAGTAACAGAAATAGGTGTGAAACCAATTATGGATCTTGGACAGCCAAACTTTTCCAAAAAGTAGACAAAATCTGAATTCAGCAAGGGGTCATTTGTGTAGCTCCTTCCAGATTTTCCTACAGAAAGTAACAGTTCAAATTAAAAATATTTAAATTGAGATTAAAAAACAGCCATTTCTGGCTATGTTTTCTTCAGTAACTTTTTACACCCGTAGTAGATTTTTAAAATCAATATACCGTTACATCTGCTGGACCCTTCTGGTTGCGGGGATATATAGGTTTTGTAGGTTCACCAAGAACTCAAGGTACACACAGAGACAATAAATGAGTCGCATCTTGCAATGGGTTTTCATTGTATACCGGGTATACAGCAATTCATTTGTTAAAATATAAAGCGTAAGAAATAGGTATCAAGGAAACCTATGTATTTATTAAATGGGCACAAGATAAGGAGTTTAGAAGCAGTGGTTATTTGCACATCTCTGAATTCCGCGGTCCCCATACTAGCATTTGAATTACAGGGCATTTCTCAAAATGACTGCTTTCTTAAACACTGTCTTACATTTGGAAGGCAAAAATTTAGGGAAAGTCAATTGGCAATGACACTTGTTCTTCTATTCTATGGTACCCCAAGTCTCCCGATAAAATTACACCTCACTTGTGTGGATAGGCCTAGTGCCCGTGACAGGATACGCCCCAAAATGCAACAAGGACATATCACATTTTCCCATTGAAAACAGACATTTTAGCAAAGTGCTTAGCTCTGGATTTTGGGCTATAGCTCAGGTGGCACCTTGGGAAACCTACCAAGCCTGTGGATTTTTTAACAGTTAGACATCAGGGGAATCCAGGATGGGGTGACTTGTGGGGCTCTCACTGGGTACTGTCTCCCAGAATCCTCTGCAAACCTAAAAATGTGTCTAGAAACCCATTTTCCACACATTTCGGTGCTGCAAAGTCCTGGGATCTGAGGGGAGCCACAAACTTCCTTCCACACAGCATTCCCCCAAAGTCTCCTGATAAAATTTGTACCTCACTTGTGTGGGTCAGCCTAGTGCCCACAACAGGAAATGCTTCAAAACACAACGTGGACACATCACATTTTTCCAATGAAAACGGGTGTGTTTTTTGCAAAGTGCCTAGCTGTGGATTTTGGCCTCTAGCTCAGCTGGCACCTAGGGAAACCTATCAAGCCTGTACATTTTTTTAAATTAGACATCGAGGGGAATCCAGGATGGGGTGACTTGTGGGGCCCTCAGTGGGTTCCTTCACCCAGAATCCTTCGCAAACCCCCAAATTTGGCTAAAAAAACCAGGCACACAAGTGCAGTTGTGTTTTTATCAGGACAAGTGGGAAATGCTCAGTGGTAGGAATTTTGTGGATCCCTGCGCATTTCTGTAGTTTACGTGACAAAAAAAAGGAAACATAGCATTTTTAACCAATGTTTCACCTTTGCAGGGTATTCTGGGTAAAAAATCTTTGTGTCATCCAAACACGGCACACTTCCATGGACTGGCCTAGGTGTCTAGTTTTCAGAAATGTCTGGGTTTGGTATGTTTCCCTATATGGCTGTCAAGCCCAGGACCAAATGCACAGGCGACTCTTACAAAACCAGGCTGTTTTGTGGTAGGTAATTTTGAAATGCCACAATCTGTTTTGGGCACTTCCCTGTCGCGGTCACTTGCCCAACCACAAAAGTGAGGCAAAGTTTTTCTCTGGAGACTTAGTGGAATGCTGGGTGGTAGAACATTTGTGGCTGCCTGTAGATTCCAGGACGTCCCTCACTGAAATGCAAGGCAAATGTGTTTTTTAAGCAAAGTTTGTGATTTCAAGGGGATTCTGGGCGAAGGAAACTGGTGAGAGCCACGCAAGTCCTGCACCCTTGGACTTCCCTGGTACTAGTATGTTAAAGTTAATCCATCACTCACACTGGTTGGTTTTAGCACCTCCAGAAATTATAGTTTCAAACCATTAATACTTATCAAAGTATCTGAATATTGAAACCAAGCCTTCTGAAGGTGAGCCATAAAGCCACTTCAAAGCACCAACTGCTTTATGGTCCATTCACATGCCATTCACGCACAACAAACAACACTTTCATACTGCCGGCCATGGGCCCAATCTAACCAATCACTGCACTCACATCAACTTACCCCTGCCAGACAAGGGCCCATCACATTCGTACGCCACAGGGGGAATAAGTTTAACTACATTTTACCACCTGTCAAGTAACTGTCTCCTTCTTCCTGAACATTACCAAAGGCATGAGTAAGGAACCTTTACTAATGAGTCCCCTGATAGCCAGCTGAGGCTCAGGAAGGCATGTTTTTCATGCGCCTTTAGCACACTCACTGTGCTAAATCCAACTCTTTCCAGTTTGTGGATGCAAGTTGGAGGTGTCTGAGTATGCCTTGGGAGGCCTATTCCTCGAACACAGCAAGTATATCTACTCTTGAAACTAAGGCAGACAATCCAGAGGAATCTTTGCGAAGTTCCCTGAAGAGAAGGTCATAAACTATGACAAAAGTTAGTGTTTGGCACACAGGGTAGTCCTTGAGAACGTAGCATATATCCCAGCCACCATTATGTGCAGTGCTGTGACTGTAATGCTCTTATCATACAGCAAATTGAACATCTACTAAGTTCTGATGGAGGATGAACATGGCAAGTAGGTCAAACACTGACCCATACGTGTCAGTGCCAGGGTGGCACCGATCAGTTTGAATCCATAGGTGTAGATGATGTGCTATCTTTCCTATCTGCCTTCTACCTGTGCAATATCCCTCTAAAAGCACACCTATCATAAGCTTTTTTTACCCATTCATGTCTCTGTCCTCATCAGAGTCCTGACTAATCCTTTAAAATTGCCAAGTGAACATATACTAATGCCTTCCGCCATTAGCTACTTGAAGCGCAAGAAAACATGTCTTTAATGTGAAACCAGCGGACTTACTGTGCTAATACATCCTAAGGTCTCTAAAGTAAAATGTCAAACAAATATCCTGTGGGACTCATTCACCAACACCTCTACTTTTGCTTTGAAAGTGAATTGAGTTTCACACACTTTCAAACAAGTAGAAATGTTGGTGAATATGTCCAGCAGGACATTTGTTTGACTTATTACAGTTACTCTGGTTCTCGTTGGCAATCATGGTGGTCCTTGTGTAGCATACTTAAGTTCCCTAACAAGCACTTCAAAATTCAGTCATGTCTTTAACATTTTGCCACACAGGGTACTCCGTGACAATGTGGCATAAGTTCTGTCCACTAGTATGTGAAGTGTGGGGACTATAATGCATGTTAATCAAACCAAACACCTACCACGTTCTGACAGTGGATATAGGTGTCGAGCATGCCATAAGGAAGTCCATGATTTCCTGATGTAGATGAAGTAAAATTCTGTGGCTGCTTGCCTAATGAAGCAGTGGCCCATGGGTGTTGGATATCCATGCACAGCCACTAAAATGTTTACTCAATGGCAGTTCCACCTCAGTCGATTTCCCAGAAGTTTGCTTTAGTATAATACAACGTAAAGCAAGTAGGGACACAAAGGAGTGGCTGTGATGGGCACTGGGGACAGTAATACCGACTCTCCTGCCACTTTCCATGCTTCGAGCACACTTTACAGGGACGACATGGACGATCATTTTTGGGTGTTTTAGGAATGCGATCAGCAAAGTGTCACTCCTGCAGCCTTGGCACATCCTCCAGAATGGAGCAGTGAGGCTTTCAATTGCAGACAACTAGAAGTCAAGGAAAGTCATGTGTCTTCCTGTGGTTGTCTGACAATAAACAACATACTCATTGTATGTTGCCATCTGGATTAGGTGGGTAAAGAGTTTCTTGTACTAAGTGTGAGTTTTACGACATGCATTGTATGGTTGAAGAACCTGGTTGTTCTTCTCCACTCTGCCCATGTACATATTGTTATCAAGTGGGCTTGTGGACTTCGGCCATCTGACTCACATGCGTGATGGGGGAAGTGCTCCAATCATGAATTGTAGTGAGCACGTATTCATAATGCCTATCCCAGAACTTGACTGCAAGCAGTTTGTTGGAACAGAACGCAGTACTCTGGGATTTCTTGAGCTTCTTGCAAACAAGCTCCTGCAAGAATCCTTTGCAGTTACAATGAACTGTCCGGCAGGCCACAGTGCCGGCTTTGTAGAGCTCACTGAACAGCTCTACTCCTGTATATAAATTGTCCACATAAAGGTTATAATCTTTGTGAAGGAGTGGCTGAAGAAGTTCCCATACAATCTTACCTGTGACCCCTAACGTGGGAGGGCAACCTACAGGGTTTAAGGTGGTGTCCTTCCCTGTATACACTCTCAAGCTGTACACATAGCCAGAAGAGGTCTCACAAGCATGTACAGCTTGACACCATAGTGAGCTCTTTTGCTCACAATGTACTGTCTGAACAGCAGCCGCCCTTTGTACAGGATCAAGAACTCTTTGACTGCTTTGTTCTTTCCAGGAGTATAGATCTCTGGAATCCTGGCAGACAAATGTTCAACGACAGGGTGAATCTGTCATGGTCTGGATGGTCCCAGGGCAATGCAGCAGAATTGTCATTGAAATGCAGCATGCGCTGCAAAAGCAAAAAACGATCTCTGCTCATGTATGGTGCGAAGATGGGGGTTACCCAAACCATGCAGGTTGGCCTGTAGGACTGCAAGGTGTGTTTCTGCACTAACCCCAGTTTGAGTGTAAGGCCCAAAAATATCTTCAACTGGCATGCCCTAGAGTACCTCCATGCTCCCTCAGAAATTGTGATGCACAAAAATTTGTTTGTGGCACAATTTTTCTGAAGGAATTCAACATCCAAAAAGAGATGGACACAGTTGACTGGCAAAAAGTTGGTTATATCGACTTGAAATCCAGCTTCACCAGTAAAAGGTGGAATTTGGGGCTGAACTAAATCGGGGTGCTGCCAAGAGAGCACTCTCTCTGTGCTGCTCCACGCTCCTGCTCTCTGTGTTAGGCTAACCCACTGTTGTCCCCCTGTACAGACCGTGCTTGCGAAGGGACAGCACGACTGTCCTCATCGTCTCTCTCAGAATCACTGGAAGAGGTGTCGTTGGATGGGACTCGGCCGACTGAAAAAGCACTCCCAGATTCTGCCCCATTGTCCTCTCCCTCAGATTCTTTCTCAGTATCTACTGTGTCAGCCTCTGATCCTGCCTCAGATCTGTTAGCTGTAACCTGAGTTACAGCTTCAGCAGCAGTCATCCAATGAGACGCTATCTCTGATACTGGCTAAACTGTCCCTCTAAAGCTCTATCCTACGTAGAAGGCAGATAGGGTTACAAAATTGTTGGTGTGTGTGATGTGTGCAACAGTAAATGTTAAATGTCAATCAACTTACCTTCGCTTTTCTCTCGATCAGCAGATTCTCTGAAGGCACTAAAAAAAAACAAAAAAGACACACTATTACTTCACCTTGCCACATACCCATCATCACAGCCTTTAGCACTGGTGGTGCTCGGTGCGACAATCATTTTTGCCGCTCCCTTCCCATGACATCTTCCTTGTATTCCCTCACTACCACCCATCAAAAGTGCCCTTCCACTCTCCATAGCCCCCTTGCACATACATTTCATTTGTTTTAAAGAGCAGGTAACCACTGGCTTTATTAATTCACTCATCCTCTCCTACATAATACAGATCTGTTATTTGCAGCAGGCAGATACACCTTCTGCACTACTTTGTGGTGTCAAAACTGCCACTAGATAAAGGTTTGATCTCTTTCTCTTGCAGGAACATTATCACAAAAGTTATATGGACATTTTTATTGCTGACTGAAAGCTATCTATGCCTGATAGATATACATCTATATATATAAATATAGTTATATAACTCTCATAAAAATAGCCCCCTCTATATTTTATATAAATATATGTGTGTGTGTATATATATATATATATATATATATATATATATATATATATATATATATATTTATTTTTTAGGCTTGAGCCTGCGGGTGCTTGTGCTAGCGCATGAGTTTCGCGTGCAAGACTCTGTTGTATTCAGTAAGGGGCTCGAGTACACCTGTCACTCACCATTTGATGGTTTGCGTGGCACTCTTCTTTACAGCCTGAAGCTTGTGACTGCCGAAAATGTGCACAGTGGGACAAGCAAAATGGAAACGTTTACTTTTTTTAAAGCTAACTTTCTTTTATTTTACAACGTCATCAGTTCTCATTTTCCAATCATGTTTTCTTTTGTTTTTGCTCATGGGCACTGTTGTTAAAAGAGGACAATAACTTATTCAAAATATGCAAGACCTATTACATTACAAATGCTTGTCTTATATATGTGTGCTTACCCTGTGGGGCGATCACTGCTCCTCGCAAAACCAAACAGTTTGTTTTATAAATGTGTGGTTTTCCTGGGGCAGAAGGCTTGAGAGGGGTGAACTGTGTTCGTTGTGGTGGAGGGGCATCCATCCACTCTAGGTCAGGCATCCAATCCAGAAAGTGATTGGCCCTCGATCTCCCGGATTCCCTTTCAGTGGCATTGAAGCAGAAGTGTAAGAATAGTAGATCTTTCCACATGGATTTCATGTTCACCAACCAGGAATTCATTTTCCAGATGGATGAGCTTGTGTTTGCAAGTTCATCCATGAGTATGCCAAGCATAATTGCAGGGGTAGATGCCATGCTTTGAAGGGCGGATTGCTTGCTTCCTGTACTCTTGCAGTGACAGGTGCATGATATCACCACTGAGAGGAATAGCTAATATATAGGTTTTGGAGAGAGACACAGGCCCTGTGTAGGAAGATAGTTATTAATCTATTAGCAACTTTTTGGTGAGGTGTTCCACAGTCTAGTATAAACTTCAGAGCAGGTGTCATCGATTGTGGAGCATGGGAGTGATCAGATAATGATCTAATCAAAGAAGAAACATATAGGGTCTGTACCCACTGCATCCAGAAATAGCCAAGCAAGAGTTAGTGGGGAAAAAGAGAGATGAGTCTAATGAGGCAGGAGAAAAAGACAAAGATAGAATGGCTTTCACTATGGGTTATATGTAGGTATCACTTCTGGCCACTCTTGTGATATAAAGTTCAATAGGTGACACCAGAGTATGTAATGGATGTAGCAGCTCGTACCAAGCACTTCCTGTGGGACCAGTTGAACTCGGGGTTCTTCATCTCAGTGATACAGACGGTCCTTGTACAGGTTGCATAGAGGCTTAGGAGAGGTACAGTTGGTTTTCCTGCCCTCTCAAATGGTGACAGTTGTCATCAGTTGACCATTGTCCTTGCATTTCCTTCCTGGGGCAGCTGCCTGAGTGATAGGTCAATGGCCCCAAATAGGCAAACATATTCCTCAAGGTAAGGCTATGTCCTGGGCTGTTGGTCAGGTCTCTCAAGTAGTGCCAGTACATCTTCCATGGCTGTCTTGAGTGTCTCTGTGGGATAGCATAACAGGCCTGTTAATTGTACATTGCTTATCAATAAGGTCTCTTGGCACCTTCGGTGGGCCTCTCTGCCACGCTTCCTTAGTCTTCAACTCCAGCCCTTTCTTACTTCCCATACTCTTTTATACTGTACAACACCTCTGTGATGACCCTATTTGAGTATGATTTCTTCATTATTAGATTCCCCAAAAGTACACCTTTTTCTGCAACATCAGGCTATAAAAAGTATATCTATGAGGTATTTATACCTTCTGTCACCTTTCCTATTTAGAAAGAGATTTCTCAGGAAATACACTCAATGCAATGATTTAGTAACAGTGGTTTTTGTGACAACCATTACAAAATTGTATAAATGTAATATGTTTTGAATGTTGTGCATGTTACTTGTGAGTTGCACATTATTATTTCACTGTCCATCACCAGCAGTGAAGTGAATCATATTCTCAGGTAGCAAATAATACTCATGTGTATCCATCTTTAAAGCTAATTATAATGTACATGTATTTCCTAATTTCCTCATTTCAATCTACTTTGTGTAACAATATATTAGTTACACAAAGTCGGCAGAGACCCAGGTCACCATTCCTCTGGCACCCCTGTTAGAGATCTGTGGCTACCCAGTGAAGATCTCTGTGCCTTCACTATATCCAGCAGTGTGTCAGATGCAACAAAAGCAGAGCAGAATGTGAAGCAGCAGTCACATTGGTTTGGTCCCACTTGACATTGTTTCTGTTTTAATGAAGCAAACACTCAAAAAGGAGTTTATTTAATGAACTGTGGACCATTATTTGTTTTCTCATCCTGGATCCACCATGCCTCCCAGGATGAACTCAGGAAGGGAAATCAGTGATTGGCGCCTATTGTTTCCTGACTTTAAATGAGGTGGGGTAACCATGAGTATGGTGTGGCAAGGGCACCACCAATTTATGGCAGTGCTTTATTCCATCAACATTCTAAATTAGGTTATTAGTCTTTTGGCAGCTTATAATGTTTTAGTGAGAATCTGTTTAACTAGGCCCTTTCTGCAAGGTCATCCCTAAACTTTTTGTCTTCACCCTCCTCTTTTCTGAACCAGTTTTTTTGGCTTTTAGGACTCTGCGCACTTTACCAGTGCCAAAATGCTTGTGCCTTCTCCTTTAAACATGGTAGAATTGCCTTATATCCAATTGGTCTATTCAGTTTACTGGCAAGTCCCTTGTAAAGTGGTACTACATATACCCAGGGCTTTTTAATTAAATGCTACTGGTGAACCTGCAGCACTTATTGTGCCACCCACTTAAGTAGTCTAACAAGCATGTCAAGGCCTACAATCGCAGTCTGTGTGTGCAGTTGTAAACTGCCATTCCGACCTGGCAAGAAAACTTTTGCCAGGCCCAACACCATCCTTTTTAATACATATGTCACCCCTGGGTAGGCTTAGAACAACCCAGAGGGCAGGGTGCCGTGCATTTAAAAAGTAGGACATGTACTTTTAGGTTGTAAATTTTTTGGTAGTGAACAACATCTAAAGTTGTTTTTCACTAATGCAAGGCCTAGCTCTCTCATAAGTTAAAATTGGAGTTACCTTATTATAGTTATAAGTTGTAACTTCCAAATGGGAACAGGTACGAAGTTCATGTTTGGTGTCTTTAAAACTATAGTGAAAAATCCTCTCTTATGGTAAAGTCAGATTATGAAATTGCAATTTTGAAAAATGCCAGGTTTAGATAGTTGGCATTTTACCGTCTTAGCCATTTAGTTTCTATAACCTGTCACTGGGTCACCCGACTGGGTGTTGCTGACAGTTGGGATTTTTGTATTCCTCCTAGGCAACCACACACAGCAGAGAGCTTTGGTGTGCCTGAATGGACTTTCCGTGGTAGGATAGTGGTGGTGGAACTTGGTACATCCCTACTTACACTTGAAAAGATGGTATCCTGTCTCCACACAAAGGGCTGCATACTCCCTGTAGTTAGTCTGATGTCAGGACGGGGAGGTGGGAAACCTGTGCACTTTAAAGGGAAACCTCTGGAAGCTTCCTTCACCTCAAAGGAGGCACCTGGTATAAATATTGGACCTCAAACATTCATTCTTCAGTACACTTCTGGTCCTGTGGAGAAGGACTGCCGTGCTGCTGAAAGGACTGCTGTTCTGCTGGACAACTGCCTTGCTGGACTGTTGGCTTGCTGAATTACTGCCCCGCTGCCCTCTTGCCTCCGAGGGACTGGACCTGCACCTGAATCCAGGACTCCCAGAATGACTCAAATTGCTAGTCTTCAGGCCTCCTGTTCGGAGCCATTGGGACATTACAGGCTCCCAACTATCTGAATTATCACCCAGATCCAGCTGAGGTAAGCCCCTAACCTCCAAGTGATGCCCTTCAGGTCCTGCATCCTTTGTGTGGTCTCAGTGGAGCTGAGTCAAAGTGTTTGGGCTCTTTGCAACTGCAAACTTACCTGTTGGTGCCAAAACTTTGTCATTGGCATGTTTGCCAACGTAAAATTCCACCAACCTGGCCCTTTGTGCTACAGCATCGACCACTTGTGGGGAGCATCACTGCTAAGCTCCGGCCCAACAATACGCTCCAACAACAGGATGTTTGCGCTACAGCAATAAACATCTACGACACCAGGCCTGCTCTTCACACTACATTGACGTCTGTCGCCAGTGCTTCCCGGCTCCTCGCATCCCACCTCCATCGAAAATAGGACTCTTTGAGCGGGACCGAGAAAGTAACCTTTCAGCATGGCTAACCTGGTCCCTGCATCTGACCTGCGCTTCACGTCTGACTTTCTCCCAGTCTCACACAACCAGCTATCTGCGAGTGGAGCTTTGGGGTGCTTGGTGCTATTTTCACTTAAAGCTTTAAAAATTGCATATCTTCGGTTCTATTGATTGGTTGTATGTCATTTTGGTCTTCATTTGTTTATTACACTTTGCACTACTTTTCTAAATTGGTGTGGGATTTTTTTTCTTGTGTTGTATTTTCACTTTCTTACTATTTGAGCTGCTGCATAAGTACTCTACTCTTGCTTCTAATTTAAACTTGACTGCTCTGTGCCAAGCTACCAGAGAGTTAAGAACAGGTTATTTTGGTGTTTGTCTGTGCCTCACCTTGACTAGGATTGTGATCGCTGCTTGAGTTGTTGTATAGCTATTTTAGCCATGTTTTAGACACATTGTTTTAGCTAACTAGGCCTGCCGCTGTGCACTTTAATTCAGTTACATTTTATCCACTATTGCTTTATTTTCCGAGCAATAAGCTACATTTGCGGTGCTGTTTTATTTTCGTTATCTTATTGTACTTCTGCCCAGGAAAGCATCCAGTTGGGCATTTGTTTCACTTTTTGCTTTCTTCAAGGCTACAGTCAGATAGGGTTACTGACAAATGTGGTATGCTGTGTCACCCACATTCACAGAAAAATACACACTCATACGTGGGGACAATTTCTTAGAATGTCAGTTTTTTATCATAAAAACACCCCTTTGTCCTAGACACATTAGAGGGAGATTCCAGCCAGATGACCACGACTGTATGCTGATTGCTTCGCTGCGGCTACTTGCTTGGACGGCCGGACCCCTGATCCACACGGGGACGGTGTCTCTCTAGACTACAGGCTTCTTCCTCCAGGTATGAGGGATGATGTACCCCCCAGGGGGGAAACCCAAAGGGCAGATTAGGCTTATTATGCTGTGCTCAAACATAGTGTAGGTAGGAGAAATATATATCACTCCTAGTGACTGTATGGTAGGACTGTTCTTGTGTTTTACTCTGTTAGTCACCGGCTTGCTTTTGTTGTGTTTTATCATCCTAGTTATTGCAATACATGCCTTTTTATATAAGATGCAGTTACTTCAATACATCCTTACTGATCTCTAATCTGCCTCTGTTGTCTTTGCCTACATGAGACTTTTGGTAACTAAGAGAAAGGGATGGGATCTGACCAACCACGATTCCCCTGAGAAGTCTTACTTGTCATGCGCCCAGTTGCCACAATCATCTCGGTCAGAGATGAGGCACTGCTGGTTAGCCGGAGAACCCGGATTAGGCCGACAGGCATCATGTGGTGTGGAATCATACTTAGTACCCACCATCCAGGTGATCCTTTCTCTAATATTCAGTAGCCTCATTAGCAGAATGAGAACCTACGTGACAGAGTAAGGTTTGACCCCCCTCAACCAGTCACCAAATTTCTCACAGAATCTGACTGTGCTTTGAACAAGGGCATTCATTCCAACATTACTTGGTCTTGCTGAAATTTCCACATGTCTACCAGTTCTAAAAAATTCTTAGTCTGAAAGGCTTTGGGTATGATCAGCATCCTTGTTCATTCCAGAAGTTTGTTGCGTATATGAAACTTTGTCAAAGTAGGGCTTAAATTCAAGAGCTTTTCCAGTTTCTTGGGATTTCTCTTGATCTGTTTGTTAAGATATGTTTCGCACTTCTCAGACAAACGTTAGTGCTTTATTGAAGATTGGAGAAACCGCTTAATCTACCTATGCTGAAGGAAATATGCTGTGAACAATTAAGGAGCATGTGTCTTAAGAAAATGCTGTTAGTGTATTCTGTATGCCATTTTCATTTTTTGAAGCAGATAAAATGTCATCTTCACCAGCTTAGAAAGCTGTACTTATGAGAACCTGTTATGGTCATCTGGTTTGCTGAGCCCACAAAATGTCTACTGTCCTGCCAATGCTAGTTATCCATTTGTGTTTGCTGCACCTTTAGGACACCCATTTCTATGTGTAATACAGTTGTATACCACTTCATAGAGCGTACTAGATGAAAACTAATGATATTGAGAATACTACTGATGAGTACACCATTATATGAAATTAGAGACTAACAATGATACCTGTACATCCCTTTAGCCTAATCTAAACCTTAACATTAACCAAAAGGTAAGCGTTTAAAAATAAGATATAAGAGAACTGGTGCCACATTTTGGTTTATTGAAAAAGGTATTGCTAATTCATTGTTAATCACAATTAATCAATCAATCATGGCATTTGTAAAGTGCACTACTCACCAGTGAGGGTCTCAAGGTGCTGAGGGGTGGGGGTGCTGCTACTGCTCAAACAGCCATGTCTTGAGGTGTCTCCTGAAGATTAGCAGGTCCTGTGTCTGTAGCAGGTGGACAGGAAGAGTATTCCACATCTTGGCAGAGAGGTGGGAGAACAATTTGCCACCAGCGATCATTCTGTGGATGCGTGGAATGGTGGCGAGGGCAAGGTCAGTGGAGCAAAGCTGTCGGGTCAGGGTGTAGAAGGAGAGCGGTCTGTTGAGGTTGAGGTATTCTGGTCCGGTGTTGTGCAGTGCTTTGTGAGAGTTGGTGAGGAGCTTGAACGTGATTCTCTTGTTGATGGGGAGCCAGTGCAGGTCTCTCAGGTGGGCTGTGATGTGGCTGTGGTGGGGGATGTCCAGGATGAGGCGTGTGGAGGCGTTCTGTATGCGTTGCAGTCTTTTCTGGAGCTTGGCCATGGTTCCTGCGTAGAGGGGGTTGCCGTAATCCAGTCTGCTGCTTATGAGGGCTTGGGTGACCATCCTTCTGGTTCCAGTGGGGATCCGGTGGGGATTCATTTGTAGATCTTCTGAAGCATGCAGAGAATGTCGAAGCATGAGGATGAGATGGCGTTGACTTGCTGCGTCATTGATAGCGGTGAGTCCAGGATGAACCCCAGTTTGCGTGCGTGGTCGGTGGGTGTCGGTGCGGTTCCCAGTGTGGCAAGCCACCAGGAGTCGTCCCAGCCGGAGGGGGTGGAGCCGAGGATGAGGACCTCAGTTTTGTCAGAATTCAGTTTCAGGCAGGTGTTCTTCATCCAATCGGCGATGGCCTTCATTCCTTCGTGGAGGGTGGTTTTGGCGGTGGCGGGGCCCTTGGTGAGGGAGAGGGTCTGCTGGGTGTCATTGGCGTGTGAGACGATGCTGAGGTAGTGTGATCGGACGATGTTTGCGAGCGGAGCCGTGTAGATGTCAAAGAGGGTCAGGCTGAGGGACAACCTCTGGGGTAGGCCACAGATGATCTTGGTGGATTCAGAGCGGAATGGAGGGAGGGGGACTCTCTGGGTTCTGCCAGTGAGGAAGGAGGTGATCCATTCCAGGGCTCTGTCGTGGATCCCTGTGTCGTTGAGGTGTGTGCATAGGGTGTAGTGGCAGACGGTGTCGAAGGTGGCCGAGAGGTCCAAGAGGATGAGGGCCACAGTTTCACCATTGTTAAGTAGGGTCCTGATGTTGTCAATGGCGGCTATGAGGGCGGTTTCGGTGCTGTAGTTGTTGAAAAATCTGGATTGGGATGAGTCCAGAGTGTTGTTCTACTCGAGGAAGCAGTCAGTTGTTTGTTGACAATTTTCTTGATGACTTTTGCCTGGATGGGGAGCAGGGAGATGGGCTGGAAGTTCTTGAGGTCCTTTGGGTCCGCATTGGGTTTCTAGAGGAGGGGGTTGATCTCGGTGTGTTTCCAGCTCTCCGGGAAGGTGGGGGTCTCGAAGGAGCTGTTGATGATCTTCCGGAGTTGGGGTACGATGACGGAGTTTGCTTTGTTGAAGATGTGGTAAGGGCAGGGGTCGGATGGTGAACCGGAGTGGATGATGTTCATGATTTTGATGATGTCGTCGTCGTGGGTTCAGGAGAGCAGGAGGTTGGTGTGGCTGAGGAGTGGTGAATCTGTGGTGTCGGTGGTTGACGGGGTTCTCGGTATTGACGTTGTCATGGATGTCTGCAATCTTGCGTTAGAAGAAGGTGGCTAGGGAGTCGCGGAGGTCTTGCAATGGTGGGATGTCGTTGACGTTGGAACCGGGGTTGGAGAGTTCCTTCATGATGTTGAAGAGCTCCTTATAACTGTGTGCGTTGTTGTCGATGCGTTCTTTGAAGGCGGTTCTTTTAGAAGTTTGGATGAGTTGGTGGTGTCTGCGGATGGCAATCTTGAAGGCTGTGTGGTTGTCCAGTGTCTGTTCTTGGTGCCACTTTTTCTCGAGTCTTCGGCATGTTTGCCTGGATTCTTGGAGGTCGGCGGTGAATCAGAAGGCCTTTCTGTCAATGCGTCTGTTTGAAGGCTTCTTGATCGGGCGAGAGTGTTGGCAAGGTCGTCAATCCATTGCCTGAGATTGCGGGTGGCTGTGTCGGTCTCAGAGGTGTTGATTGGTGGGTTCCGGGAGAGGATGGTGATCAGCTGGTCTTCGGTGACCTTGTTCCATCACATTACCAATATGTTGTTGATTTACCGGTCGCTCCAAAGGTCTTTAGCAATACTTTTTGAAAACAGAAATTAAAAATACTCAATTGTTAAATTTTATGAAAGTGTTCTATATAAAAATATCCCTCTTGTACAAAAGACTCCTCAACACTATCAGCCGCACACTAGAAGAGCTAATCTTTGTACCTACAACTATGAAGAAAACTCTTCTTTGGGAAATACATTTTGCTCTTATAACAATTAAGCAATATCTGTTTAATGATGAGGAC
Organism: Pleurodeles waltl; assembly: GCF_031143425.1. Classification (NCBI taxonomy): domain Eukaryota; kingdom Metazoa; phylum Chordata; class Amphibia; order Caudata; family Salamandridae; genus Pleurodeles; species Pleurodeles waltl. Next base: position 452,517,260 of record NC_090448.1, on the reverse strand, counting down.
ATTTTGGATAAATGCACAAAATGTACTTAAAACCTAAGGTAAATAAGTGTGTGTGTACCTAGGAAAGCAAAGTGAGGAAAACCTTAATCATATTTAGAGTAAGTGAATGAAATTCTTACCTACAACTGATGCCCATTTAATCTTACATCTCATAAGTCTTGCTAGGATCCAAACATGCCTTAAATGGTGATCAAAGAGTCAAAACAAAATAAAAAACTGGAAGTGTAAAATTAATCAATTAACAGCCTTGTTGTAGTGGTGAATGCTCCAGGTCAGGATTATTGGGCTAAACAGACTGACATCCAACGTGACATTATATAAGTAGGTTTTCTACTATTATTCAAAGAGCTGAAATGTGGAGGGAGGGCTATAATACTGTCAATTATTGAGCAACATTGTGTGCATTATTGAGGACAAGAACACACTATGCAACTTACCTGAGAATGTCTGCAAATCCATGGATATGCCACATAGATTCAGTTGTGTTGAAACATTTTTCAGAGCAGGAGTGCTGCCATCAATGTTACATTTCAGATGTCATAGGAACTGTGAAAAGTTCAAGCATCACACAAACAAGTGTGGCATATAAGTAATGCCCATTCAGCATGAGAGCAGTAAGGGTGTAGTATGTGTCCAGTGTCCATTGTGGCACACACTGTCACAAATATATCACTAAGGCACGGTGTGGTAGTGCACTGTCATTTACAGACAGCACATTTTCCATTGAAATGGTCACTAAGCTTACAAAGACACCGTTTTACTGATAAAACTGCATGGCACAAAAATGATAATGTGTGGGAAACAGGTTTCAGAGAATATGTATAATTTGCACATCACCAAGTAAAGTGTCTTGATTGGTTTTGACTCTATTAAGACATTTGTTTCTATCACACTTCATAATTAGAATCATGCTTCATTGTTCTTTCTTGCTGCTGATACATTTTGCAAAATGCGTGCAGTTCATTTACAGGAATTTAAATATTGTGGTATGTTAGAAAAAAATGCCATCTTTCAGTCTTTCCTTTAACACTCGCTGTACCACAGCAAAGTTGTTAGAGTTGACTTAGAACAAATCCTCTCACTTTGCAGTGAGAGAAAGAAAAGTAAATACCAATGTCCCTATTAAAATAAGCAGGAATTCATCAGAAGACGTAGATTAATAATTGATCACTAACTTTGAACACATTGCAAATGCCACAAGATTCACACAAACTTTAAAGACATCTTAATTGCTCTTTCACCTTCTGAACAACTGCATGGCTATTTTGAGTGTGCTGCAGCACCATCACAACCCTCATTCCAGCACCCATGCATATATTTGTGTAAATATTTAATGCTAACCTTGTTGGCTTTCTTTTGTAATAAATGTTTTTGCAATTAATTGATTCAAAACAATTGCGTATTGAATAGTTTTAATTACTTTTTCGAAACCATTTTGAAGAATTTGGTTATATTTAGAATTGTTGTGAAATGCAAATGCACATGCATAGATAAAAATCCAGTGGAACAGAACTGGAAGGAATTATGCATTTTGTCATTATGAACCAGTTTGGGAAGAATATGGTCAAGAATACTTGCAGGGACACTTAGCACAGGAACTTAGAATTCTTATTTTGAAATTAAAAGCGAAATTCACATTGCATGCATTTTCTGTAATATTATCCTATTGTTGTTTCAGATTAAATTGGAAATATTTCCAGGTTGTGTTACTGCTTGCTGACAGTTTTTAATTTACTTTACCTTTACTTGGTTACTAATCCACAATTAGTTAACATTGTCCTATACTGCTTAGTCGAGAAGCACTCAATCACTACCCTCACTGTTTTTAATAGTTAGGTCTTGATGAACAAAACTATATTGCGGTTGCAAAGCCTTTGATTCGGAAACTAAGAGGATTTGTGATGTCAAAAATACATTTTACAATGTACAAAAGTATTTGTCACGCACAAAAAGTTGTTTTGCAATGTTTTCTGAATTGAAAATAGGAAAGGGGCTGAAAGAGACACCCCCTCCTAATTGCCAACCTCAAGGGGTTATGACTGCTATCACCAGCAGCAAGGTGGGGTGGTAACTAATTTACAAAGGAGAAGTATTGCCTTTGGGACAACTTCTTCTTCAGGAATTATCCCAGGCTGCCTTGGGATGAACAGATTGTAGTCCAGCAAACCACTGCATCAGCCCAGAATATCTTCAGTGCTCATGATTTATTTAAAGCATTGTTTTGCTAAAGGGCCTTTTAAAAAAAAAGTTCCCATTGTGGGAATGCAGATCAGTTATTCCTCACAGGCCTCCATCTCCCTGTTTTCAATCTTTTACAGAGGGTCCAAAATAGAACCCATTTTATTATTATTCATGAGTCAGGAGGTTTTGAGATAGAACGTGTGTGTACGAATGGACATATGGTAATGTGATTGATTAATACATCAGTCGCAACACAAAACTGCAACACTTTGGACAGTTTTACACCCACTTTACACCCACTGTTTGGAACCTACCCAATTGTACATCGGGCTATAATCTTATACTTGCTTATGCTGATCTGATTAACTGTTGGACAAAACAGGGCGAACCAATTGAACAGTAATGGATATGTAATGTGGTGCATTCAAAAAGGAATTATACTGACAAGTTTTAAAAGTACTTTAAATCTACTATAGCTCTAGGGTTTTCAACTGCGTATTTGCAGCGCTTCAAGCGTTTTTAGGGTATCGATATATTCATGAAAAACTTCCTGTAACTTGCAATATAAGGTTGTATCAAATTCCAAAGACTCTCTGTGACTCGAAGGGACAAGGCCACATTCCAAGTCAAGAGGCATGCCAAAGAACACTCCGAAAACTGGCGTAATCCCTTATGGTAATTTTTCATGTAATTGATTACATATATTAACAAATGAACACAGATTCACTGGTGCACTTGCACACACTAACATGAAGAGTTCATGTTCCTTTACAAACCATTCATGTGTTGTCACACCTGGGCCCATCAATTAAAAACAGGCACCTGTTATCCATTTTAATTGCGGCAGGGGGTGGTTGTATTTTCTTTCGACTTCTATGAGGCTCATAAATTTAGAGATGGTACTGAGAAAGAATCATCACCAGCTCTTATGGCCTTGCCTGCCCTGACGTGGTACCATCCTTTCATCCACCTGATTTATATGTGTGCAGAATTGCTTGCAGAGAGCAAAAGGCAAGCTATATCAGTGACCAGGTGGGAACTGGTGGGTACATAATCTTCACTTCCACCCAAAAATTGGGCCCATGGTATGTGGCGCGCAGGGGATATTGATGCAGGTCCCAGGGAACAAGGATTCATGTGAGGATGGGCTTTCCCTCCTTACTGCACAAACAGAGGAGCACATTGGCCTATTTAACACTCAATTTGCCTGATTGCACTGTGTTTTATTTGTAATGGAAAACGATGTCCAACTTGCAAAAGGACTTTTGCAATCTTTTCCGAATCGCAAATAGGAGATGGTATATAACTGCCCCCTCCTATTTGCGATTTTAAAAGGACTGTATTCATGATTTGTGACTGCATCTGAGATCGAAAACCATTGAGGAGTTAATAACCCCCAAATTGGGGTTGTAACTGCAAGGAGTCACCTAAAACACCTTTCCCTTTGAGAATAATGCCAGTAGCCACGGATGTAGCAGTCAGTGGCCTGCTCCCCTATGTCTTCCAAAGTAGGAAGCATTCTTCGTTTTTAAAGTGGCACCTATGTCTTAAATGGGCATGAGTTGCTTATAAAAATGTTTTCCTTCTCGGAAAACAAAATGTGGAGATATGCTGTCCCTCGCAGGACTCCGTCCCTCCCCTGGCAGCCGTTCATTGGAGTTCGCAGTCTTGCTATTTGCCTATCCACTAGCCAGGCCGCATAGACCGAATCACAAATTGAATTCCCTTTCGCACAACATTCGCTTGCAAAATACACACCCTTGGTTTGAGAATGGGAATAATGCATCGAGCCCTTTGTAACCATACATAGAATGGTGCAGGAGTCAGAAACATGTATAGATATCTCTTGCTCTGATGTCAGAACTGTGTTAATATATTTTATACAGGTTGTAAAAATACAGAGAATGTGACTCGCCTGTTTTTTGTGTATTCAATAACTGCTATCGTGAACCATACTGTGTCCTCGCCCAACCAACCTATAATATTGTGTTTTTGTAGTGTTTTGAGAATGTAGATCAGCTTTTTATTCAGCTGCCCGAGTCCTTATTTTGTACCTAAAACACAAACCAAACTCTTGCATTCTTACTGGTGTGCATGGGTTTGTGTTTGAAAATCACCCAGGAGATTTTTACTTTTAACGAGTCATGTCTGATTGAATGCTGTAACCATGCCTGACAATGCTATTGCTTTTGTGAATACCAATTTAGCTTTAAATGAGGCATCTCGAATCCAAAAGAAAATTGCTCCGAATCCCTTCGGCAAATAATTCAGAATTTCAGTTCAGTGAACAGCGGCCTCGCAGCTGTAACGCACACCATACCTATGGGTGCCATGCCAACCACGCCAACTGGTTTTACTGATCACCCATGATGCCACTTAACAATTCGTGCTTTTGCGACTACTCTGCCAGGACAATTTGATCTATTGCCACTAAAAGCCACATTGTGAGCAGGCTCGTGTTTTACACTCTCACGTATAATGCCGTTTTAATTTCGAAGACTACTTTGGTGTGCTGTTGAGTAAAACCCATAGAGAGGGGGCAACCACCGCTAATGAGGACTGACCTTTGGACCATATATACACTGAAGTTTATTAAAGCAGGGAACACTGTCTCCAAGCTTCTGGTCAATCAGGGTTGCTCGGGGCAGTGGAATTTCCAATGAAAATCCTTCTTCAGGTGCTAACGACAGATTCAGGGAACAGCTGACAATAAAGCACTATTGCATCCTGGCTTCTGTCAGGCTTAACAGCAAAACGCGTTTAATGAGGAAGCCGTTTAGGGTGACCTAATGAACTAAATGATTAAAGAGTTCCTGAAATATCTTCCAACATCTGTAATTAAGAAACCCCTAATTTATTTATTTAGCTCTGTGTCAAGAAAAGTACCCAGCACTCCTTATACAACGGGACCTGCAGCCATGCTGCTTGTTAAAACTGATGTGGATGTCAAGGATATTTATGGAAAAGTCTCTGTAGGCAGGTGAACCTATCATTGTGTTATGATGCCTGCACACACGCCATATGTTCACATCACTTCTGGGAGGAAGCTATTTTGTAGTGAAAGAGCACGTTAGGAGGGATGTGCTGTGAAAGTGTTCCACTGAATCTAAACTAATGTAAAAGCGTGCTTACTAAGCTTTGTATTGCATTATAATGGTCATTCGAGGAGTTGAGTAGCTTTATTTTTCTGTTAAGTAAGCTGGACTGGCACGTCTATAAGGCAACGCAAGGGAAGCAGTTGTTTTACGGCACCACCAACAGGAAGCAGCAAAAATTACATTCATGCTTCCACCTCCTGCTGGTGCTGCCAGGCACCTGCTTGGATGTATCATGTGGTAGTGCCCACATTGTAGAAGGATTCTAAGCTCAGTGGACAGCCCAGAGGCTAGTGTGCTGCTAAATTACAAACCCAGGCCGATATTTACCAACATTTTGCATCAGGGTTCTGTCACTTTTTTGACACAGCCCCAATGTAAAATGTATTTTTAGGATTTATTGAGCCACGCAAAACCCAATTTGTGTGCCTCTGCATGGCTTAATAAAAAAGTAATGCAACGCTACACATGTCACCTCCTCACATCACTTTGCATCCTATGCATTGAATTTGGATGCAAACCCAGATTTACTAAAGTCAGCAGACCTGGTTTGTGCCACAATGGCGAGACTACCCGGGGCTTGGGTAACAACGAAAAATATCGTCATTTCTCCAAGTTACTTCCTCTTTGTATGTGTGCTGCATTGTGCAGCAAACATACAAGGAGGAATACGCCTCTAAGGATTGTTTTTGTGCAGGAAGGTATCTCTTCATGCACAAAAATAATCCTGCCCACAATGCAGACAGCCTTGTACCAAGGTGCAAGGATATTTGCGTTGGCCCTAGGTAGCCAGAAGTGCACCAATGCCGGGAAAGAGCTGAATGGTTCAATATCTTTGTAGACACTGTGAACTTTAGCCCCTTCACACACCGCAGCTCTGTGCAGCAACTTGCTTTGCTGGGTTGCATTGTGTGAAACATTAGTAAATCTGCCCCCCCACCACCCCTAGTATTGTCTTGAACCTGAAAGCTTTGAAGGCTTTGCTAGAGACTGTTTCTGTTGTCCACGATGACAGGCAGGACTGGAGAAAAATGCTAACCAGATCAGTCTTTCCTTGTGGAAGAAAGAAGCAGCCCTCCCCTGTGCTACAAATCTCATGTTTGACTAAAGGATTGCACTGAAATCAGTGCATCACCTCAAGGACTCGTATTTGTAATCCTAAGCAGGAGGCAGGTGTTCTTTAAGAGTTTTCGCCTGGGCCCATGAGCCACAGTGTTGGGTCTTGAGGCGGGCAAAATTGTGACGTTTGTTTCATGAATAATAAGTGTAATGTAATTTTTCGGAGAATTACAACTATTACGTGATTTTCTCCTAGGCAGTCGTCTGTGTAAAAGTATTATGTAAGGTATGCCTTTGCACACAAATAGCTTTGTACCAGTTTAATTGCATATGAATACTTGCTACACACACGTGGCCGCAGCACAGATCCGGTTTCGCAGTTCCAGTGACACATTTTCTGCCCAAAGTCTCCCTTATAAGAGTAAGAAAAACAGAAATTACATAAAATATGCTAAACATATTAATCAGAATTTCTGAGTGATTACGCTTTTGTAACAAAAACTTTGCAAAACTCAATCAATCCATCAATCAAACATTTGTAAAACGTGCTACTCACCCGCTAGGGTCTCAAGGCGCTGAAAGAGGGGGGAGGGAAGGACTGCTACTCAGTCTATGTCCAACCATTGGTAAGGCAAACCAATCTCGCTTAGAATTTATGTGAGCTACCACGCTCATACACATATCCTAAGGACCAAGAGATAACCTTGCCCCTGTTTCTCCACAACTAGTATGTAGTTCTGCTTCCCAGCTGACTGACACTGCTGTTAGTGGACTCAACAGTCAATATGTGATTCTGCGGCCACACCTGATTCAAATCTTCACTGTTGAGTTCTTTGAGTGCCTGATTGGTTTCCTCACTCAAAGGGAGAGTTGAAACACACTATTTGCTACACTATTAATTTCCTAATCAAATGTCTTTAATGTCGAGGGTCATAGCCAGGCTACTCCAACCTCAGTGAAAGTACGCAGTCTATCAGTCTTTTTTCATGCTATACAAAACCTGCAGTTCTGGTCTACGTTGTGAAAAAGCAATGTCTTATAATATTCATTTTGCTGCCAATCCTCTCCAGAGAATATCCCTGTGCATGTATTTCCGGAAGTCTTTTGTTGAACTTTCTTTATTCAAAAACAGAATTATGTGAGTGTTTATAAAGTCACAGAGGTGATGATTGATGCCAGCTGATTCACAAATGTAGAGTCTGGAAGGGCCTAGCTAAAAGATGAACCGATGTGGAGTCGGTCTAGGTGACCCATACCATATAATATTTAGTTAAGAGAACTTCTAACATCAGCAGCAGCAAACCTCCTCAAACATCCCAAACACACATGGAAGAGAGTAATGGATCCACGTTATGACAGAAGTGATCATTTGCCACAAAACTAGAGTCAAGGGGGCATATATACTTATAAACTAGTTACAAAAACAATTGAAAATTCTATACCAACCTTTTGCTCCAGCATATTAGTTTGGGAACTGCTGTGTTTGGCTGCAATGGCAGCGGTGGTGGTATGCAGGGAACAGCGTACCACCATCCCTGTCATTACATTTCAAAATGTTTTTTTTCAGAGCAGCCTGATTTCCGTAAAGGAAATGGGCTGCTTGAAAAAATATTTATCAGATTGAAAAAAGTCTGTGAGAGATGTCACTGGTCACACGGACCACTGCCTACTCTAACCAATGTTGCTGCAGTGATTCCCAAAAGGGGAAGGGGTCAAAACGGGAGCCCTTCCCCATTGCAAATCAGTTCCCATCCCAGCTTGAGAGTTGGTTACCGATTACTAATACATAGGTCACTGAACCACAGTTTGGAAGGGACACCCCTTACATGCTCGTTCCTAATATGGTAATCATTTCTACACCCATTTCGCCATTTAGCTAAATGTTGCCAAATCTCAGTATGAGTTATTGTACATAGGAAAAAGGGGTTTTGCATTCTCAAACCATGTTCTTTTTACCAAACTGGAGGATGTATGATTGCAAAAACCATAGAAAAAACTATTAACCAAGACACCTCGGTTAGGTTCATCAGGTATATAAGCCAGTAATACGATTTGGAACCAGACAGACTACAGACTCCACTACAGCTTGATTTCATCATGCTAAATGTATTTAACCTAGTACATTACATTTGAGTCAGAGATGAATATCGTCTATGTATACTTCAGGAAAGCTTTGGAAAGATGTTTGCACAAAGGACCTACAAGCAGAGCTACATGTGGTTGGATATCAAGTTAACATACAGGGACAAGTGACAAAATTAAACTGAGACACGTTGTAAATTGAGCTCAAATTATAAGAAATAAGAAGTGAAACTAAGTCCGGAAGTATGAGGTAGAATAGGAAGGAAGGAGTAGGGATTTGTACACTCTTGACTGCCACCGGGCAATAAGATCGATTTCCCCCAAGATTTTGTAATTATTATTTATCACCGTTGTCAAAGGTCTGAATTCATACTTCAGAGCCCCAGGAGTGTCTTAGCACAACATCTAGGAAAAAACCTTGGAGTATGAAGTGCAGACTGATAACATTAGATGTGGTTAGGGTTGTCACCTGGCCAGATTTCTACTGTCACCGGGGGTTTTGTAATGCCCTGGCCGATATAAGAAGAAGCAAAATCACCTGAAGGATTTTTAGTCCTTTTCCGTACATACTTCAAGCAGCACATATAAATAGCAAGCACTTTTAAATATGTTCTAGAGCTGTGTTAAGGACCCCTGACTTATAATTAAAGTAAACAAAGACAGAACAGTCTTGTGAATACACTCGATTTTGTTTAATGTCTTACTTAGTATCATGACCCGGGCCTCTGAAGTCTTCAAAAACAACAAATGGCTGTTATTCCTTTTTTGGAAAGGTGGCGACCCGAGATGTGGTATCGTTATCCACAGTGCTTTAAATGGAAAAATAGAAGTGCAGGTACTCTCCATCAGAGTACCTGCTTGTTTCTGAGAAGTGCCGGTACTCTCCAATTAAAAGTATTACGTTTTTCTTGAGATATGCCGGTACTCTCCCTCTCAAAATAAAAAAGTGCCGGTACTCAGTACCGGAGAGTACCGGCCCATTTAAAGCACTGGTTATCCACAAGTACAGAACATGAAATAGGACTGACAGCATGCGAATACTTTCTGGACATAAGAAACATTACATTTCGCAAAAATGATCTCATGATTTTTTAATTAAAAGAGCAATATGGCTGTTTTAAATTTGGTATGGGTGAAAATTTGTTTCGATCCTGTTTTGAGATTTAAGGAGAAATATAGTGTAGTACAGTGTATTTTTTCAATTTTAACATATGATTTTTTTTTTTTTTTGCAACTACTGCAGTACTTTCTAGGTACTACTGCGGTGCTCCATAATCGTTTTTTAAAATATGTAAAATGATAAAACTAGTTTTTCCTACCTTTACAGACTTAGCCAAACTGCCTCATTCCTTATTATGTATTTCTAAAATAGTACTAAACTATATTTCCCCTTAAAACTATAATGCAGAAGAAGTGTGGTCAAACAGTATGTCTGGCTTTTAAATTTGTAGGACTTTCATTACCCAATCATATACAGTTTTCTCATTGCGATGTACCATGGTATACCACAAAATGACAGCTGGATACCACAGCCCGATATATATCAGAGGTTTCGTACCTTATACCTTTAAAACTACTGAACCACTTTAGATCTACTACCTAAAAGGATGCTTCTCCCTCCATAATCCAGATTCCTGCCAAGTTTCATCTAAATCTGTTCAGCCATTTCCCCACTACGCCTGTTTAAATGACACTCTATGACACAACATGCCACTCCACTGTATGACATGCCACTCCACTCTAGGGTATGTCACTCCACTCTAGGATACACCACTCCACCTTATGACACATCACTCCACCCTACGACATGCCACTCCAATCAACATGCCACTCCACTGAACAATATGCAACTCTGCTCTGTGGCTCTTCATGCCACTCTACTCCACTCTATCACATGCCACTCCACTCTACCACATAGCACTGCACTCTATGACATAGCTCTCTACTCTATGACATCCTACTTCACTTTATGCCACTCTACTTGACACCCCTCTACTCTAAAACACTGTACCATATGCCACTCTATGACCTGTCACTTGACTATTGAACAACATGCCCCTCCACTCTATGACTCTTCACTCCACATCACTCCACTCTACTCTATGACAGTCCACTTCACCTTATGCCACTCCAGTCTATAACACGCCACTCCACTCCACATCATCACACTCCACTCTATGCAACTCCATTTTATGCCCCTTCACTCTAAGACACTATACGACATGCCATTCTATGACACACCACTCTGCTCTAATGAATGACACACCAATACACTCTGTGCCACTCCTCAACACTGTACTCCATTCTATGCTTCTTCACTGTATGCAACTGTACTCCACTCTACAACACACCACTCTACTTTACGACATACCACTCCATTCTACGACATGCCACTCCACTCTATGCCACTCTATTCTACATCACTCCACTCTATGCCCCTCACTGTAAGACATTGTATGACATGCCATTCCACTCTACACCACTCCACTTTACACTACTCCACTCTACACCACTTCCCTCTATGCTATTCCACTTTATGACACTCCACTGTACAGCACTCTACTCTACTCCACTCCACTCTATGCGATTCAACTCCATGACACTTCATTCTACAGCTACCCCAGTCTACCCCCTACACTGTGTAACAATCAACTCCAGTCTCTGTCAGTGTACAGCACTCTACGCCACTTTATGCCACTCCAGCACACTCTACTCCAGTCTGACACTCTATAAAATTCCCTCTATGCCACTCCATCACACTTAACTCTGCTCTACTCCATGACACGCTACTACTCTCTACTCCACTCCACTGTATGCCACTCCACTCCACACCACTCTACACCACTTGACTGTACAATACTCTATACCAGTCCACTCTACCAGACTCTACACCACTCCACTCTATAATACTCTATTCCAGTGGTTCCCAACCTTTTGACTTCTGTGGACCCCATTTTATCATTACTGGAACCTGAGGACCCCCACTGACTCTTTATTGGAATCCAGGAGTCATTACTATAAGCTGGGGACTTAGGGGGTCATTCTGACCCTGGCGGTCATGGACCGCCAGGGCCAACGACCACGGAAGCACCGCCAACAGGCTGGCGGTGCTTCCTGGCCAATTCTGACCGCGGCGGTAAAGCCGCGGTCAGAAAAGGGAAACCGGCGGTTTCCCGCCGGTTTTCCCCTGGCCAAAGGAATCCTCCATGGCGGCGCTGCAAGCAGCACTGCCATGGGGATTCCGACCCCCTTCCCGCCAGCCTGGTCCTGGCGGTTTACACCGCCAGGAAGAGGCTGGCGGGAACGGGTGTCGTGGGGCCCCTGGGGCATGGGCAGTGCAGGGGCCCCCTAACAGGGCCCCAGCAAGATTTTCAGTGTCTGCTTGGCAGACACTGAAAATCGCGACGGGTGCCACTGCACCCGTCGCACCTCAGCAAATCCGCCGGCTCCATTCGGAGCCGGCTTCATCTTTGCTGGGGCTTTCCCGCCGCCCGCCGGGGTCGGAATGACCCCCTTAATCTGTTAATATTACATAATATAGCCAGGGGTCCCCGGACCATAGGTTGGGAACCACTGCTCTATTCCATTCTAAGCCACTCAACTCTACTCCACTCTAAAACACTTTCTGACACTCTATGACACGCCACTCCACTCTTCTACTCCACTCTACTACACGCAACCCTGCTCTACGATCTGCTGCTCCACTGTACGCCACTCTACTCTATGCTATTTTACACCACTTTACCCCACTCTATGATACTCATTGCTCCTTCACTGTATGACACTTTGTGTCACTCTCCAACACTCTACTCAACTTTATGATACTCTACTCAACTGAACTCGATGATTCTTCACTTAGTGACATAAAATGACACTTCACTGGATGACACTTCACTCGACAGTACTCCACTTTATGGTTTTAACCCCTTAGCTGCTGGACATTTTCCCCTCCAGTGCTGAACCCTTTTTTGGCTATTTGGGATAGTTTGCGCTTAGGCCCAGATAACTTTTTGTCCACAGAAGCTATCCACGTAAAATTTGTGTCCTTTTTTTCCAACATTCTGGAGATTATATAGATACCCAGAGTTGTGGGTTCCCCTGGAGGAGACCAAGGAATTAGCCGAAATACAGCTAAAATTTGTTTTTGTTTTTTTAAAATGGGAAAAAAGTTCTGCAGAAGAAAGCATCTGTTTTTTTCCCTGCAAATGGCACCAACAAAGGGTTTGCAGTGCTCACATCACCATCTTCCCAGCTTTCAGAAACAGGCAGACTTGAATCAGAAAACCAAATTTTTTAACACAGTTTGGCATTTGTCTGGGACGCACCCCATATTTACTATTGTTTGTGCTTTCAGCCTCCTTCCAGTTAGTGACAGAAATGGGTATGAAACCAATGGTGGATCCCAGACAGCTAAACATTTCTGAAAAGTAGGCAAAAGTCTGAATTCAGCAAGGGGTCATTTGTGTAGATCCTTCAAGATTTTCCTACTGAAAGTAACAGTTGAAATAACAAAATATTGAAATTGAGTTAAAAAAAACAGCCATTTCTGTCTATGTTTTTTCCGTAACTTTTTCAAACCATGATAGATTTTTAAAAGCAATATACCGTTATGTCTTCTGGTTGTGGGGATATATAGGTCTTGTAGGTTCATCAAGAACCCAAGCTATCCAGAGCCAATACAAAAGCTGCACCTTGCAATGGGTTTTCATTCTAGACCGGGTATGCAGCAATTCATTTGGTAAAATATAAAGAGTGAAAAATAGGTATTAAAGAAACATGTGTATTTCCAAAATAGGCACTAGATAAGAAGTTTAGAAACAGTGGTTATTTGGACATCTCTGAATTCGGGGGGGTCCCCATACTAGCATGTGAATTACAGGGCATTTCTCAAAATGACTTCATTCTTAAACACTGTCTTACATGTGGAAGGCAAAAATGTAGAGAAGGACAATTGGCAATAGGACTTATTATTCTATTCTGTGTTCCCCCAAGTATCCTGATAAAAATGGTACCTCACTTGTGTGGATAGGCCTAGTGCTCGTGACACATCACGCTTTTACATTGAAAACTGATGTGTTTTTTGCAAAGTACCTAGCTGTGAATTGTGGGCTGTAGCTCAGCCGGCACCTAGGGAAACCTACCAGACCTGTACATTTTTGGAAAGTAGACACCTAGGAAAATCCAGGATGCAGTGATTTGTGGGGCTCTCACTGGGTTCTGTTACCCAGAATCCTTTGCAGCCTCACAATTGGGCTAAAAAAAAAACTCCATCCTCACATTTGGTGCTGCAAAGTTCTGGAATCTGAGGGGAATGTATTGTGGCGATTATGATAACTAAAGTGAGTGTACTAATTAGTCCTGGGATCGGGAACTATTCTGGGAAACCCAGACATTTGTGAAAAGTAGACATCAAGGGGAGTCCAGGGAAGATTCACTTATGAGGATTTCCCAAATGAATTTTCCCCAGAATGCCCTGTAAAGGTAAAACATTGAATAAAAGCAAAATTTTCGTTGCATTTCTGCAACGTAAACTACAGGAATATGCAGGGATCCACAAACTGCTTACCACCCAGCCTTCCCCAACTTGTTCTGATAAAAATGCTACCCCACTGGTGTGCCTGGGCTTAGTGCCTGTGAAAGGAATGAAACACACAACGGTCAATGGTAGTCCTTACACGAGGGCTACAGTTGATCCTGGGGTGATCCATTCCTGATGCAAGCACTACGCACAGGCACACAAGTGGGGTAGTATTTTTATCAGGTCAGGTGAGGCAACACTGCCTGGTAGAAATTTTTTGGACCCCTGCATACTCCTGTAGTTTGCATGACAGAAATGCAAGAAAAAATAGAGTTTTTATTCAATGTTTCACCTTGGCAGGGTTTTCTTGATAGGAAAACTTTGGGGAATCCACACAAGCCACACTTCTCTGGACTAGTTTTCAGAAATGTCAGGGTTTGGTAGGTTTCCCTTTATGGCCGCCGAGCCAACGACAAAAAACGCAGATGCTCACCTTACAAAACCAGTTTATTTGTGATAAATAATTTTGGTGTCTGTTTGGGCCCTTCCCCGTTGCAGCCCTTTGCAAACCCCATTTTGAGCAGGCGGCCCGAAAAATATCTTCAACTCTGCCAGCAAAGTTGGAGTCCACTGGCCTGTGCTAAAACAGGACCCTAGAGTGCCTCCATGCTCCCTCAGAAATTGTTCTGCATGCAAATGTGTTTGCTGTACAATTTGCTGAAGGAAGTCAACATCCAAAAAGATATGGACGTAGTCGACTGGAAAAAAGTTTGCAGTATAATTTTTACATCCAGGGTCACGAGAAAAAGGTGGAATTTGGGGCTGAACTAAATTGGGGGGCTGCCAATAGAGTACTCTGTCTGTGCTTACTGCTGCATGCACCTGTTCTCTGGGTTGGGCTATCCCACTGTTGTCCTGCTGCACAGACTGTGTTTGCGAAGGGACAGCACGACTGTCTTCATCGCCTTCCTCAGAATCACTGGGAAAGGAGTTGTCAGATGAGACTCTTCCTCTGACTGAAAAATCACTCCCAGAGTCTGCTCCATTGTCCTCGCACTCAGATGCTTTCTCAGTATCTGCTGTCTAAGTCTCTGATCTTATGTCAACGCTGTCCTCCGTAACCTGAGTTAGGGCTTGAGCGGCAGTCATCCAAGGAGCGCCATCTCTGCTACTGGCTAAACTCGCTAAAACACTACCCTATGTAGACGGTCACAAAATTGCTGGTGGGTGTGTGATGTGTGCAACAGTAAATGTCAGTCTTACCTTCGCTTCTTCCCTCAATCAGCAAGTTCTCTGAAGACACTGAAAAAAAACAAAAAAGACACACTTACTTTACCTTGCATTATACCCATCATCACAGTCTTTGGCACCTGTGGCGCCCAATCCAACAATCATTTTTGGTGCTCCCTTGACCTCTTCCTTGGAATCCCTCGCTACCACCCAGTAAAAGTGGCCTTAATCTTTCCATAATCCCCCTTGCACATACATTTAATTTGTTTTAAAGTGCAGGTAATGGCTGGCTTTACTAATCCACTCAGCTATTCACATAAAATACAGATTTGTTCTTTGCAGGAGGCATATAAACATTCTGCTCTACTTTATGCCATCAAAACTGCCACTAGACAAAAGTCCGATCTCTTTCTCTAACAGGAACATAATTACAGGAGTTAACTTGATGTTTGTATTGCTGCCTGAAAGCTAGGGTTGAAACACGTCGGTAGGAGTATGTGCAATGCTTTGAAGACACACGCTGCAAGACAACTGGTGGCGAATGTGTGTATATATATATATATATATATATATATACACATATATATATATATATATATTATATATATATGGAGAGAGTGTCTCTCTCTCTCTCTCCTTATGTACTTATGTATATGTAAAGAGATCCCTTTTATATGTGTGTGGTTTCCCTGGGGGGCGATTACAGCCCCCAGGGAAACCACACATTCATTGACAAAAGTGATCTTGCTATATATATATATATATACATATATATATATATATATATATACAAAAAAGAAGAGAGAACTCTGGGTAGTTCCCAAGTTTAGGTGGAGAGCAGCTCCAGTAAGGAGCACCCTGCAACACCAGCGACACTCTAGATTTGCTCAACTCAAACGTCTGTTTATCTAGCAAAGTTTTTAAGCATAGGATCAGCACAGTGCAATCCACACTGAGCTAGATAGGGACAAAGGGCCTGATTCTAACTTTGGAGGACGGTGTTAAACCGTCCCAAAAGTGGCGGATATACCACCTACCGTATTACGAGTTCCATAGGATATAATGGACTCGTAATACGGTAGGTGGTATATCCGCCACTTTTGGGACGGTTTAACACCGTCCTCCAAAGTTAGAATCAGGCCCAAAGTCTTTTGGCATTTGTACGGCAAAGCCTTTAAGCATAGGTTTGACACATTGTCAACCTTGCCGAGCTGTAAAATGACAAAAGCCATTTACCACTCCAGGCACAGTATTACAGCTTTGGACTGGTAACTTACCTTTCAAGCCAACCTGGAATGAATAAAAGCAACCCCTGACACGTGTTTTGCTCTCATTAGAGCTCTTCAGAGAGGTTTAGCTTTGTCCAGACACAAGAGAGCACCAAGTATACGTCAAAACAAATCCCTTTCAGGGTTAGATATATATAGATATATATGTATATATACATATATATACACATATATATATGCATACATATAAACACATATGTATGTAAATAAAATATATATATATATATATATATATGCCGCCAAGGAAACCACACATGCATTGACAAAAGTGATCTTGCTATATATATATATATATATATATATATGTATATACACATGTCAAATATACATATATATATATATATATATATATATATATAGAGAGAGAGAGAGATATAGAGAGATATATATATATATATATATATACATATATATAAATATATATATGAGAGAGAGTGAGATTTCTCTCCCCCTATAAAGTCTCTTTCTCTCTCTCTTTCTATAAATATATGGCACATTTTCAAAAGGGCCAATGCCCCCTGTCAATTTCGTTCTTTTTTCTTTTTTTTTTTGCATATGTCCCTCGGGGGGGCGATCGTGCCCCTCAGGGGTAAACTTAATTTTTTCAAAAAAAAGTAGGGGGTCAGCTCATTTTCAAAGGTGCCGAGCCTCCCCAGATGAAATCCCTGGTGTCTAGTGGTGTTTCCTGGCCATGGATCGCAGTCTGGCTTTCAGGAGAATCTCTCCTTTCAAACAAGGCCTTCCTGAAAGGTGGGAATGCCTTTTCGGGCCTGTGTTTCCCACCGGAGCAGAACAGGGTCTAACCTGCTGCTTCCTGCTCCGGTGGGGTAAAGAAACTGTGAAGTCAGCGTGGTCGTGGCCCGCACCAGGGAGGCTGTGTGTGTGTGTCAGCCGTTGGCCGACACCCACACACCAATGGGGTTAAACTCATTTTTTGAAAAATAAAAAACACTGAAAGTCAATGAAAAAAAGTTAAAACTTAGGAAAACATTATTTATTATTTCGATACAAACCAACTTAAACTACACAAACCTTAGAAATTATGAAGTTATAGTTATAACTTTCAGTTATAAGTTATGTCCCGTCTGAAACGTCCTTTACACAAGCACTGCTGTTCACAGTGTTATGAACTTGCTAGCTACACTACATGAACTATAACTTTCACCTTCTCCATGCACAGATTACGCAATTTCATATTACATCACTTATAATACCTTAAATTATAGCATTCATAACAACACTCAGATCACCAATTACTTCTTTATAAGAAGACTGTGCATGGTATCAGGGTGAGCTATAGTTCGTGTAGTGTGGCTACTGAGTTCAGAATATTGTGTATGGAGGAGCATGAGTTATAGAACATTTCGGATATGCATAAGTTATAACTGTAAGATATAACTAGAACTTCAGAATTTCTAAGGTCTTTGTAGTTAGTTTTGTATAGAAATAATAAATAATGCTTTCCTAATCCTAACTATAATTAAGCTTGAAATGTTTGTGACATTGAACCCCAGGGGATGAGGTTCCTAGGGCCTAATAGGACTCTAGGGGCTTGTGGTACCCTCCCCTTTTTTGTGACATTCATCCACATGACCCCATCCCCAAACGGAACATTTTGTACAGCCCCAGGGGCCCTGGTTCACCCCAGGTGGAGTGGGTGTTATTAATAGCACAGATGCTCTGTGAATCTGGGGCAATTTTTTTTTTTTTTTATGTTGGTTTCGGGTGGGGTCCCCCTCGCCAGGCCTAGGGGGTCAGGGTATCCCTACCGTGCCCCTTATGCCTTTCTAAAACCTTTTTAGGACTCTGGACTCTTCCTTGTTGATGTGGTCACAGCCAGGCAGATCTCGCCACGAGATCTGTCGGCCTGTAAATTCTCTGCGTCGTGAAATTTACAGCCTAAATTCGCAAGAACTACTAAACGGATTTACACTAAATCATGAAAAAGCAATCTGTTTGGACCAAGATCTATTCATTTGGACTGTAGATGAGGCTAAAGTTCCTAATGGAAAATGCGTTTTTTGACCCCCATTTTTCTTGCCACCTACTTAAGGGATCACTCTGAAACTTTCCATTACAAACTAAGGGCCTGATTTAGAACTCAGTGGACAGGTTACTCCATCACAACAATGACAGCTGTCCTGTCTGCCGAAATCTAAATCCCATAGAACATAATGAGATTTATATTTCGGAAGACAGGATATCTGCACATTTGTGCTGGTGTTTTCCATCCGCCAAGTTCTATTTCAGGTCCTATGTTAAAAAAAACACTTTTTCATCAAGATTTGCCAAATGACACCAAAGTTATTAGTATCACAAAAAAGCATTCACCACACAAACGCAATCCTGACTATAATTATCCAGCGGCCACCATCACTGGGACTGGGTTATATATATACATCTTGGATCATCAACAGGAAATAAGTAATTCTGACTTTACTTATCCAGTCACAAGGCATTTCTCGCAAATGCGTGATAAAAACGTCTCACAAGTGGGATTTGTACATTTGGGGGATGTGACTGCCTTGGTGGCGTTTGGTTGGTTTCCGAACTACAAAGGAGTGCAGAATTATTAGGCAAGTTGTATTTTTGAGGATTAATTTTATTATTGAACAACAACCATGTTCTCAATTAACCCAAAAAACTCATTAATATCAAAGCTGAATATTTTTGGAAGTAGTTTTTAGTTTGTTTTTAGTTTTAGCTATGTTAGGGGGATATCTGTGTGTGCAGGTGACTATTACTGTGCATAATTATTAGGCAACTTAAAAAAAAACAAATATATACCCATTTCAATTATTTATTATTACCAGTGAAACCAATATAACATCTCAACATTCACAAATATACATGTCTGACATTCAAAAACAAAACAAAAACAAATCAGTGACCAATATAGCCACCTTTCTTTGCAAGGACACTCAAAAGCCTGCCATCCATGGATTCTGTCAGTGTTTTGATCTGTTCACCATCGACATTGCGTGCAGCAGCAACCACAGCCTCCCAGACACTGTTCAGAGAGGTGTACTGTTTTCCCTCCTTGTAAATCTCACATTTGATGATGGACCACAGGTTCTCAATGGGGTTCAGATCAGGTGAACAAGGAGGCCATGTCATTAGATCTCCTTCTTTTATACCCTTTCTTGCCAGCCACGCTGTGGAGTACTTGGACGCGTGTGATGGAGCATTGTCCTGCATGAAAATCATGTTTTTCTTGAAGGATGCAGACTTCTTCCTGTACCACTGCTTGAAGAAGGTGTCTACCAGGAACTGGCAGTAGGACTGGGAGTTGAGCTTGACTCCATCCTCAACCTGAAAAGGCCCCACAAGCTCATCTTTGATGATACCAGCCCAAACCAGTACTCCACCTCCACCTTGCTGGCGTCGGAGTCGGACTGGAGCTCTCTGCCCTTTACCAATCCAGCCACGGGCCCATCCATCTGGCCCATCAAGACTCACTCTCATTTCATCAGTCCATAAAACCTTAGAAAATCAGTCTTGAGATATTTCTTGGTCCAGTCTTGACGTTTCAGCTTGTGTGTCTTGTTCAGTGGTGGTCGTCTTTCAGACTTTCTTACCTTGGCCATGTCTCTGAGTATTGCACACCTTGTGCTTTTGGGCACTCCAGTGATGTTGCAGCCCTGAAATATGGCCAAACTGGTGGCAAGAGGCATCGTGGCAGCTGCACGCTTGACTTTTTTCAGTTCATGGGCAGTTATTTTGCGCCTTGGTTTTTCCACACGCTTCTTGCGACCCTATTGACTATTTTGAATGAAACGCTTGATTGTTCGATGATCACGCTTCAGAAGCTTTGCAATTTTAAGAGTGCTGCATCCCTCTGCAAGATATCTCACTATTTTTGACTTTTCTGAGCCTGTCAAGTCCTTCTTTTGACCCATTTTGCCAAAGGAAAGGAAGTTGCCTAATAATTATGCACACCTGATATAGGGTGGTGATGTCATTAGACCACACCCCTTCTCATTACAGAGATGCACATCACCTAATATGCTTAATTGGTAGTAGGCTTTCGAGCCTATACAGCTTGGAGTAAGACAACATGCATAAAGAGGATGATGTGGTCAAAATACTCATTTGCCTAATAATTCTGCACTCCCTGTAAAGGCTGTCCCTGCTGCTGCTGTGTTTGGATTGGGTTCATGGAGTGTGATTATGGAGGGCAGGTCGGATGAGCTAGCTGGTTTCATCCGTTACGGGTGTCTCCTGGTGTCTCATGAGGATCCGACTTATCTGCAGTAGTATCGTGAACTGTACCCAGAGGAATTGGGTGACCAGAGGAGGCTGAATTCTGTGTATAGTGGAGAATAATGGTGGCAGACCTGATTCAGAAAGGTTGGAGGCGCACAACATTTTTGGTGGTAGCAAAGATGTTGGAAGTGTGAGCCTTGCGAGTGTCTCAGTGGGCAACAAAGCAGGTACTTTGTCTTCAAAACAAAACTTGTTTGCCTTGGTGAAACTGACGAAGAAAGACATTAGTAAACGGTGAGAGTTAACATCTTTAACTAGGTACCTGGAAGTCAATCGGGTCCCACAGGACCTCCACATTTTTATGATTCTGACCTATGAAAACCCCACCTGGGATTGCTTGAGGAGTGGACAGACTCTACAGCTAAACTGAGTAAAGGTATGATGAAGATCATTGTCACATATGCTGAACTAGATCTGACACGCATGCATAATGAGATTAAAGAGGCCAGAAAAAAATTACAGGATGAGGAAGATCAGGCACAATTGAAAGAACTATCTGCCAAAATGGAGGAAAGATTGGCTAAACAAAAAGAGACATTAAAACTTAAGAAACAACAAGCATTTCGGTGGGATAAATGAGATTATGTACATGGCAAACTCTTAACATTTGCACAAAAGTATGATGTATTAAGGAAAGAGATGAGTGAAGAGGATATAAAGAAAAAATATGACGTAATCTCCACAGGGTCTGCTCTGACATAAGCATTGACAGTGAGGAACCAGGTAGCCTGGGAAAAATGGAGACATTGTTGGGGTTTCAGAACAATTATCACCTTTTGCGCTGTAGTGAATCCTAGTTTGTTTTAATGGGAAACAAGAGTTAGCTTAGCCTTTGGCTTGCAGGCTCGTGCCCCCATCACCTAGTGACTTTTACCCTACTTAGCTTGCTCTGTTTTAGCACATTTATTTAATTATACCTTTTAAGATGGCTGCCTTGTTTCTAGTTAGGCCAATGTTTTAGTTTCACGTTATACGTGCCACTGCACTAAGACATCAATATCAAACGACAAAGATAAACAAACTGTAGGTGTTCACATTAGGTACTTTCCCTCTTCAGGCTTTTGAGGGAATTGTTTATATAAATTACCGTCCCAAGCATGTCTTGTTATCTATTGTTTGGGAACAGGCCTAAGTCAGGGGTCTGAGCAGATCTGTATAAATGCACCTCACTTAGACAGATAGTCAGAGGTATTCTGACCAGATGCCATTGCTGCTATTGATGCTGCATGTCGCCTTGACGCCAACCCAGTCATCGTGTTCCTACGGAGTCTGTGCTAGAGACCTCATTCCAAGGAAACGAGGGTTGAGGGCTCTTCTCATGGACATCGCATTGGCAGATTAGGTTTAACACACCTAGCTCTCTTTTAGGTTAAAGATTAGGTACACAACATTAGGGTATTAGGACATATTTCACATCTCATGTCATTTTATGTCAGCGCAAGATGGTGGTGGTCTTTGTATTAATGACTCTTGTCTTTACCATTCTGTTTCTTGCATTGTTCATTATCGTAATCATTGCAGCCCATCCAACTTATCATAGATTGCAGTTTTGTTAATTAAAACCTATTGAAACTTTACTGCATCGCTTTCATGGCCTGTGTTTGATTGAGACATGTGTTCGTCCGAGAAAAGGGTAATCTCTGTTTAAAAACGACACTCCCTGAAATGTCACACTCTTGAGTCCATGTGTAAAGGCTGCCATAAATCACCTTTTACTGTTTGGGTTTTTTGTGAGGTGCTGCTTGTGAGCCGGGAGGGTTGGGACAAAAGTTGCAATTTATTGTAGGATTGACATAGTCGCCTACAAACATAAGTACTGTCACCCTTAAACCAGCAGTCTTGCCTAGAGCAAGAGTCAAACTATGACAGCGCTAGGCAGACAGATCAAGACACGACAACCCACATCCAAGAGGAAGGGGAAGGGGATTAGATAAAGGTGCAAACAAAGATGAAGCATCAGGAGACGTGGGTGGCAGGATCTCACAAATGGGCAGACCAGCACACTGGAACAGGAAGAACTGAGTTCTAAACTCACAGTGATGAACTGATCCAACTTGGAGTCAACCAAGGATGAGATTTCACTCTTAGAGTTGGGACTTACTTTTTGCCCCTTTGTGAACTGGAATTATGCACAAACAAGGCTAGCCTGTATTTGTTTATTAGTACATTGAAGCTATATAAATTGCACAAAATGTCAACATATAGAGCCCCAGTGTGGGAATTCAAAGCACCCTGTCTGAATTCTCTATTGGAAATGTGGAGGGATTATTATCATTGGAAGCCCTGGAGAGGGAGGGGGGTGGAGAAGATCCAAGTGTAGATCTGCCTCATCTTTTGGATACATTGGGGGTGGACACTAACACCCCTAGCAATAGTGGCCCAGACCTAAATCCCGATTGATACGATCCCTCCCAAATTACAACATTGATGGTTTTCATGACATACTGATTAAAGAGTTGGTGTTCTCAAAGGGCAAAACATGTAATCTGTCTTCCGCACGAAGGGAGGCCCTCAATGCCTTACAATTGTAATTGTATTTATATAGCGCTTACTACCCTTGACGAGCTATCAAAGCGCTTTTTGGCGAGTGTCACGCTACTCAGGAACCCAAAAGCATTAGTGGTGGGTTAATATAGTGAACTATGAGTACAGTATTAGTATTAGTATGAATTGATTTGAGCAGAGGATATGTGAGTTTGTTAGTTAGTTTGAATAGAATAATGGAGGGATAGAGGAGGAGAGAATCCAGAAGTGTTAATTGGGAGTTTATAGTAATGCCATGAGGCTTGGAATGAGTAAAGGACAGATGGAGGAGGGGTTCTGAAATTGTTATCAAACCCTCAGATAAAGGGGTGAATGTAGTGGTGATGGATGTGGCAGTGTATGAACAGGAGGCAATGAGACAGTTGACTCAGGTACAATTCTATGAGGTCATTAGTTTGGATATGTACAGAACTGCGTTGAATAACTTTCAGAATTGATTAATTGAGTGGCGAGATTGCAATGTTCTTGATGATGATGAATATAGCTTCCTTAGGAAGGGCCATCCAAGGGTACCAGCATTTTATGTGTTACCTAAGGTACACAAAAGTGCCACAATTCCCCCGGGGAAACACATTGGCGGTCATTCTGACCTTGGCGGGCGGCGGAGGCCGCCCGCCAAAGTCCCGCCGTCAGGTTACCGTTCCGCGGTCGAAAGACCGCGGCGGTAATTCTGACTTTCCCCCTGGGCTGGCGGGCGGTCGCCTTCAGACCGCCCGCCAGCCCAGCGGGAAAGAGGCTTCCACGATGAAGCCGGCTCGGAATCGAGCCGGCGGAGTGGAAGCTGTGCGACGGGTGCAGTTGCACCCGTCGCGTATTTCACTGTCTGCGCAGCAGACAGTGAAATACATGTAGGGGCCCTCTTACGGGGGCCCCTGCAATGCCCATGCCAGTGGCATGGGCACTGCAGGGGCCCCCAGGGGCCCCGCGACCCCCCCTACCGCCATCCGGATCCCGGCGGTCGGACCGCCGGGATCTGGATGGCGGTAGGGGGGGTCGGAATCCCCGCGGCGGTGCAGCAAGCTGCGCCGCCGTGGAGGATTCAATGGGGCGGCAGTACACTGGCGGGAGCCCGCCAGTGGTGCCGGTCCGACCGCGGCTTTACCGCCGCGGTCGGAATCCCCATTGGAGCACCGCCGGCCTGTCGGCGGTGCTCCCGCGGTCCTCCGCCCTGGCGGTCTTTGACCGCCAGGGTCAGAATGACCGCCATTGTCTCCTCAAATGAGGTTTCTTTTGAGAATATTGCAATTTACATTGACTTCTTTCTGTCCCCACTAGTAAAGACTTTACCAACATATTGCAGGGACAGTGGGGATTTTCTCACCAAGATACATAATTTTAAGTTGGATGATACATTCCTGATTATAACAATGACAAGATTTCCCTCTATACTTGCATATCCATGCATTTGCGTTACACGCATGTGAGCATTTTCTTAAAACAAGATCTCTGAGCTTTCTAGAAAATGATTAAAGTACTTCTTGACATGGTACAGATTTGCCTTAAAGAAAATATCTTTTTACAGGATGGGGTCTTCTACCATCAAAGGGTCGGAACCACAATGGGCACCTGCTTTGCCCCTAGCTTCACAAATCTCATGTTGGTCTGGCGGGAGGAACAGATGGCCTGGGTGAAAGACAACCAGGAATACATTCAACATGTACTAATATGGAGCCGATATATTGATGATTTGATTTTACTTTGGAATAGCCCCCAGGAGAAAGCTGAGATCTTTGTGCAGAAATTGAACGATATTCTTTACAATCTTAGATTTACAACCACCATGAGCACCAAGCAGATCGATTTTTTAGATGTAAGATTACTGGTGGAAGATGGTAAGGTAAGGACCACAGTACACTGCAATGCAATGACAGACAATAATGTATTGCACTATAATAGCCATCATCCCCAAAGCCTAGTTAACAGCATCCCTTTTTGGGAGATTCTGCACCTTAAAGGAGTGTGCAGCACAGAAGTAGACTTCAGAAAACAATGAACACATATGAAATTGAGGTTTCAGGGCAGGGGACATAAGCCCAAGGTGCTGAGTTTGGCTGAAAAGAAGGCAACACCACTGACTAGGGATCAATTGCTTTACCCTAATGAAAATAAAAATAGAAAAGATTCATGCATATGTTTCACCACAACATACAACGCCTCTTCAGCTAGGATTAGCAGTTTGATGTGTAAAGACTAAGACATTTTGAAGAAAGATGTGGTAATAGGTCCCGAATTAACAATGAAGCCCTTGATTACATAAAGAAGGGGAAGGCCCTTGAGAGACTTCATCACACATAGTTATCACACTGGGACCTATACCACCAACACATGGTTACCAAAACACAAAGGCTTATTTAGATGTGCCCATTATAAGGCTTGCAAACATATTACTAATACAAACGAGTTCCATACACCTGAGGGGCATAGGAGAAAGGTTATAACAAGTATAACTTGTGCATCTGATATTTGTATCTACATCTTGCAATGCCCATGACCCCTGCTTTATGTGGGGAGTACTATTTTTCCTTTACGGAAGCACTTCTTGGAACATCAATGGGCAACACATAATTCTGACTTTACTTATCCAGTCACAAGACATTTCTTGTAAATGCATGATAAAAACATCTAACAAGTGAGTTTTTTTGCAATTGATAGAGTGTATAAAAGCATTCGAGGAGGAAACAGGGTAAAGCAATTGAGCCAACTAGAGTCCAAGTATATTCTGGACTTACATACTAAATTTCCTTTTCGTCAGAATAAAGATGAGGAGTTGGAAATCCATATAGGATAATCAAAGGTTTGCATGTAATGAGTATGAGTACAGGCAGGCACTTCCAGTACTGTGCTTCTTGTGGTTACTTGCTCAGACTAACCTGTACAGGAATCTAACCCAGAACTAAGAATCATATGGTGGATCCCTCAACTAGACGATCAAGGTTGTGTTGCCTTGATTTGAGGCTGGGGGTAAGGCTAGTATTTGTTGGTCCTCACTCTATTCTCTGATGTAACAAGGTGCACCTGCCCATTATTCTTCATTGTCAGCAGGGGTTAGTTTAGGAGGCAATATTTTTTTCCTCCCAGGCGAGTTTTTATGACACACATAAAAAATATAAAAATATATGTAAATCATTTATGTAAATCATGCACGAGGGGTACTTGCCCATTATACCTTTTTTCTAGTAGGGTTTAGTCTTGGAGTTTAGTCTTGGAGGCAAGCATGATAAACATTCTAAGGCAAATTTGTATGATACACACAAATAAATGAATATTGTGCACTGGTAATGGCTCACTAAATCTCACGAATGATAACAGGAATGATGAAATGATATAACATGATCGATTGGTTTGAATGATCAGTCTCTAAGTGCCATCGTTCAATCCACAGGAGTGAAAGCCCTTTTTTAAGCCATGGGATAATTTTGAGTTTTCAGTGAAATATTTTGAGCACTATAATTATTACCGTTTGACTATGTGACTGAGTTCATTTTATCTTGCTAGACATGAGTAAATTAAGTCATTGATTATATTTTATTTATATATCTAGATGTATATGATGTAATTTGTATTTTCAGTATTGAAACATGAATTGTTGCATTACCATTATTATTCTTTTTTGGTGTCTGTGATATTATTACAATGATTTGTGATTAATTTCAAGTGCAGGCAAGTATACAAAGAAATATGATGAAAGGGATGCATGTTATGACGCTGCAGTATTTTTTCAGTGGCCGTCACCAACGTTATGTATTTATTTTCTGTGGGGAATGGGGCTTGCTCACCTTGACAAAAGCTATGTTAAGCCAAAATGTGTCAAAAGTAGCAGGGTCCCGCATTCGTGAATAAAGCATTTGATGTTCATCACTCCTGGAGTGCCCTCATTGTTTGTTGGTGCCAGCCAAAGTTGGATTGATATATGTATATGTATATCTATATATATATCTATATATATACATATATATATATATATATCAATCCAACTTTGGCTGGCACCAACAAACAATGAGGGCACTCCAGGAGGAGTATATATATATACATATATATATATATATATATATATATATATATATACACATATATAACCTACTGGCAGTTTCCACTAGGTAGTTATAGTTAGAACCATGTTCCCATAGAGAGTGTTTCTGACTAGCCTATATCTTTGGCACTGTTAGACAAATCTTCACAAAATTTTGCAAAAAAGTGCTCCTGAGTTTCTTGTTGTACATGGAAAGTTTCAGGGTGGTCCGTCAAGGGTGGGGGGCAAAGAAAATGTGGTGATCAAAAAAAGTGTCTTTCCTATTATAATTCCCATAGGGATTTTGAACATGACTACAGCCCGAATTGCTGGACGGAATTACAAACAATATGGCAGAAAGGTAGCTTTTGGTCCAGAAAGGAGCATTATTGTTGTTTGGTGTAAATCAGATTAGCATTTTTACGGATATTAAAAGAAAAAGAAATATAGATATCTTGAGGCACGAAGGATTCGCAAATAATGACGAGCTCGTGTAGAGCTCTGACTAGCTGCCAACACTTCAACCAGGAAGTGTTGACAGCCATTTTGTGACTCAGCTTCAGCCGAGTCCCAGAGAAAAGAGATTAAAAAAGACAAGGGCTAGGTTGGTGACACCTTAACTCAGGTGCTGGGGTCCCAGAGGGACCGCCCCAGGGCAAATAAAGCATTTTTTTAAATTTTTGCCACAAATTTGCGATGACTTCAAGAAATTGTGGCATTTAAAAAAAAAAAAATGCATGGGCTCTTGCGCTTGTTTATTCTAAAGACCCCGTGTGGGCCAGGCCCTGAGGGCATGATAAAATAAAGGAAGGAGTGCACTAGACCCCCCCCTGGGGCATGTTAATGCCCCAGGGAGCACCACTTCCCTAGGGCCAAAGAAATTATTAGTGCGGGGGCCTAGCGCCCCACTGCAGCCCCGACGATCAGCACTTCATTTTGTATGCAGGGGGGCCGCACAGCCCCCCGCAGCCTCAGGGACTGCCACCTCCCCAGGGACATTGAAATTCTGAGTGAAGGGGGCCATGTGGCCCCCCACAGCACCAGGGAATGCCACTTCTTGGGGCCCAAATACATTATCTGTCTGGGAGGGCCACATGCCCCCCATGCAGCCCCAGAAATGGCTGCCCCCGTGGGGCCATTTAAATTATGACTATGGGGGGCTGCGTGGTCCACTGCACCCCTGGAGACTGCCACCTCCCCAAGGCCATACTGATTAGGACTGCTGCCTCCCTGGGGCCAAACTCATTATGTGTGTGCACAGGGGCCACCCACCTCCCCTGCAGCCCTAGGGACTGCCACCTCCCTGGGGCTAAACGCATTAAGTATGTGGGGGCCCCTGTGGCTCCCCTGGAG
This sequence comes from Pleurodeles waltl, assembly GCF_031143425.1. Taxonomy (NCBI): domain Eukaryota; kingdom Metazoa; phylum Chordata; class Amphibia; order Caudata; family Salamandridae; genus Pleurodeles; species Pleurodeles waltl. Next base: position 452,488,634 of record NC_090448.1, on the reverse strand, counting down.
CCCCAGGGACTGTCACCTCTCTGGGACCGAATTCATTATGCATGCGGGGGCCACATGGCTCCCTCTGCAGCCCCGGGGACCAACACCTCCCCGGAGCTATCATCTTAATTAAGGGGGGCTACACTCCCCCCCCCCCAACACCCACAGTCACTGCCACCTCCCCGGGGCTGAATTTACATAATAAAGGGGGTTGGTCACAGACTTCAGTCCCCGAGGACCACCACCTTCCCAGGTCTGTTTAAATTGGATGGGGGCCGTAAGGCTGCACTTGAGGAGCTAATGAAAGCCCTGAAATGTCCTGAGGTGCCCACCCTCGGGACATAGATGTTTGCTCTGACTTGGCAGGAGCTTTGACAGCTTCCGCCGAGTCAAAGCAAACACTCTGCACCCAGCAAGTGAGAGCTCTCAAACAGCTCCCACTTGCTGGAAGCGGAGGTTTCCTCTTTTTCCCTGCCTGCAGAGATGCAGGCATGAAAAAAGAGGAAATTATTGCTCTCACAGAGAGGAAGATGCATCTTTAGCAGCTCCCTCTCTTAGACAGCAATGCCAGCTCCCGCAGGAAGCAGGGAGCAAACCGGGACTACAATCTGATTTGGTCCCCTGGGGGACACCCAGGAGACATGGACGGGCCCAGGAGGGATGGGGTCCCCAGGGCCGAGATAGGCCTGGGAAGAGGGCCTCCCTCTCCACCCCCAAAAATTAAATGTTTAGGCCAAGCCCTGGGATATGGCGTCCCTGGGGGAAAGATCAGGATGCCATCAGTGATGTCACTTACCATGTCATGAGTGGTGTAATATGTAGGGTCATAGGCAGTGCATTATGGGGTGCAAGTTATAGGTAGCTCAGGTAACTAATACTGCTGAATTTCTATGGTTTTGTATGTGGTGACTGTGAGCCTAACTATAACGCCCCTGTAACCTTTTTCTTTAGGTGCATTTATAAGGTTTTTTAATTCTATTTCCTAAATATAACGTACCTGTAACCTTTATTGACAGCTCCCGCCAAGCAAAAGCAAACACTCCAGTTTCAGCAGGCGGGAGCTGTAAAAATGCACCCACTTGCTGAATGCAGAGTTTTCATCTCTTTTCCCTGCCTGCAAGCATGTGAGCAGGGAAAGAGATGAAAACATCTGCATGCTTGAGCAATGCTTGCTCCCACAGGAAACGGGAGCTGTTTAGGACCACGGGGCCTTGAGGCTCCCCCCATGGTCTGGTCAATTTCTCCCTCTCTCTTCTCTCCCATAATGAGTGAGAAATTGTCATTGCAAAGGTCTCTCCATACGACTTCACACTAACAAAATGTTTGGTTGGAATGTTATAGTTACCTTTTGATGCAGAGCAGAACCAACTCACCTCTACCCTACTGGTAAAGCCCTTGGACTGTCACTCAATAGGTTGAAGGTTCAATTCTTAGTTTCTCATGGCAGCATGTCTGTTTATTTACTCGTGTTTTGAACATTCCTAGTGATGGAACATTTACGTCTTTTTCCCATCACCATATTTGGATCGAATATCATAGAGATGTCTGCATAGAATGTGATTAGGAGTAACCTGTGGCTTAGTGGTTAAGCTGTCAGACCTTCGCACAGAAAGTTGAGAGTTCCATTTTAGATGTGTCAATTTACATTTCTTGGCCTTAAATTTTTTCAACATCAAATATTTAAGGTACATACAGAACGGTGATCTCACTCTTTGTACTTGTCAAATACATTTTTTTTCAATTTTTCAGAACATTTCTCATTCTAAGTGGCGCAAGTTTGGGTAGTTATAGAGGCCTGTGGCCAGGCCCTGTGGTTAACACTCACCACGCATGGCCCAAGCCTGTGCATGGCACGGGCTTGGGTTGCTATAGGAGGTTGGCTGCATGGAAATGGTTAGATTACCGTATAGTAACTAAAATTAATTTACGTTTAAAAAACAGAAATTCACTGAAAAAAAACAAAGGTTACAAGGACATTATAGTTAGGCTCTGAATGTACTCGCACAAAAACATAGAAATTCAGTAACTATAACTCAAGTAACTATAACTCGCGCCCTAAGGTAACCATAACTCGGACCCTCGCCATACACTGCTAATTACCCAAGATATTAACGCACTAATGACAAGTTTTATAACATCATTAAAAATATCAATGAAATATTAGAAGTAAAATTAATGAAGAGAAAACTGTGCATGGCAGGGGTGCGAGTTATAGTTCCTTTAGGGTGCAAGTTATACTTACTTGAAATAACTCTAACTATAACTGCTGAATTTCTATGGTTTTGTGCGAGTGAATTCAGAACCTAACTATAACGTCCCTGTAACCTTTGCTTTTTTCAGTGAATAAATATACCCACACACATACAGTATATATATATATATATATAAGTCTCATAAAGATTTGTCTAATGGTACCAATGTTTTATATATATTGACTTATTGACTTGCCTATATCATTGGCACCGTTTGACGAATCTTCAAGAAATTTTCTAAAACAGAGGTGCCCCGTGATTCTTGTTATGCACAGGAAGTTTCAGGGTGATCCATCAAGTGGGGGCCAAGAAAAAGAGGGGGTAAAAAAACATGCATTTCCCATATTATTTCCCATAGGAATTTTTAACACCATAACAGCCTGAACCACTGGACGGAATTACACCAAATTTGGTAGAAAGCTAGCTTTCGGTGTGCAGATTCTGCTTTTGGTAATTTGGTGTAAATCTGTTTAGTAGTTTTTGAGCTATTAAAGGGAAAATACATTTGTATATTTGAGGTTGTGAAGTCTTCGCCAATGATGACGAGGTCACGCAGGGAAGTGCAGAGCTCTGCCTGCCAACACTTCAACCAGGACCACAACCTCCCTGATCAATTTATCAAAAACAATGCTGGGGGTGCGTGGCCCCCTGCAGTTCCAGGGCCCACCACCTCCCTGGGGCTATTTTACGTTGAAAGGCAGCCATGGACCCCCCATCGAGGAGCTATAGATGATCCTGGGTTCCGCCACACTCCAGGGCTGACTCCTGCATTGTCCCGGGATGCTCACCCCCAGGACATAGCTGTTTGCTGTGACTTGGCTGGAGCTTTTACATCTCCCGCCAAGTCAGTGCAAACACTTCACAATCTGTAAATGACAGCTGTCAAACAGCTCTCACTTGCAGGAAGTGGAGTTTTCAACAGATGAAAACACAGCTCCCTGCTTGTGGGAGTAATGGCGGCTCCTGCAGGACGGGAGGAGATGGCTAGAATCGCAGGGCCTTGAGGCTCCCCCCATGGCCCTGTCACTCTCTCTTTCTTCCATCCCATAATGCAATGGAAGAGAGAGAGAGAAAGATAGATTGTTATTGCAATGGCCACTCCATGCAATAACTTCAAAGCATCAAACTGTCAAGATGTTTGGTGCTAATGTTATACTTACATTTTTATGGGCAGCAGATAAGTGTCACTTCTGGCCTAAGGGTAAAGCTCTAGCACTGTTAGTAGGTTTAAGGTTCAAATCCTAGTATCTCATGACATATGTATGTTTATTTTCTAGTGTTTTAACTGTTAAACGTTCCTAATTATGGGACATTGAAGTCTTTTTTCCCTCAAAATCTATGGGTTGAATTTCAAGGTTATCTCTGGACACTACTCAACAAGAAGTCTCCTTTGGCCTAGCTGTTAAGGACACAGACATACACACTAAAGATTAAGGGTTCTAGTCTAGGGTCATTTCCTGCTTTAGTTGATTTTCAACTATAAATATTTAAGTTACATACTGAAAGGTTATCTCACTCTTTTTAATTGACAAAAACATTTTTCTTTTCGATTTGTCTGGAAATATCTCCTTCTATGTACATCATTCATCAATGCCTAAATTGCTCTCTCTCTCTCTCTCTCTCTCTCTCAATCTCTCACTTTCTCTCTCTCTCTCTCTCTCGCTCTCTCAGGGTTGGATCGTTAGGTGGATTTGCTGCAGTCCAGGTCCTGCGGCCAACCCCATTGCGCATGGCCAAAGACCATGCAACGTGCAAGGTTGAGTGGTTATAGGGGCTGGCCACAGGGTCTGGCGGCCAACCGCAATCACGCACTGCCAAAGACTGTGCATGGCGGTGGTTGGATTAACGTATAGTAATGAAAATTACTTTAAGTTAAAAAATCCATGGAAATTCACTGAATAAAACAAAGGTTCCAGGGACGTTATAGTTAGGAAATAGAATTAAAAAACCATAGAAATTCACTTAAAAACACAAAGGCTAAAGGACGCTATAGTTACGCTCACATTTTAAAAGTACAAAACCAAAGAAATTCAACTGTTAGAGTTCTCTCAAGCGACTATAACTTGTGTCCGAAAGTAACTATTACTTGCGCCCTCGCCACGCACTGCTAATTACCCCACATAATACACCACTTATGACATCTTTGATAACATCATTGATAATATCAATGTAACATTTGCAGTTAAGTTATTTAGCAGAAAACTGTGCATGTTGGGGGGCATGTTATAGTTACCTTGGGGCACGAGTTAGCAGTGCACTACATATATACTGGAATGGTTCAGAGCAGTTTGAGCAGTTTACCTGTGGAAAGTATGCAAAAGTGTGTAGTGTTTATAGCACTTACTATCTAAGCTACAATGTAAGGATGCCATGTTGGGAGAATTTGCAAACTAAAGGTAATCATGATGTGATTACCGCAATATAATGTACCTCAGTGTAACAACTGACATTAATTTGTGAACATCAGTGTGTCAAAACACACTGGCCCAGTTCATGAAAACATCTGCAACTCATACTTGGTGTAAATTATTCTCTAACATTGAACATGTTAAATTTTCCTTCTTCACTAAACTTTCCAAACCTGACATGAATATGTGAACTATACTCACATTTATCCTGCATTTAGGGCCTGATTTAGAGTTCAGGGGATGGGATACTCCATCACAAACCTAATGGATAATCCTTCCATTGCATTACAAGTACCATAGGATATAATGCACTTGCAATAGTGCAGATGGGATATATAAATGAGGCCCTAAAACATGAAGATACACTAGTAAATCAGGCACATATTCCGGTTTATTTTTCTGACCAAAGTCAGACGTACACCTGTAAAGATCTTTTGTGTATCACGCCAATGCTTTTCACCCTGAACTAAAAACTTGATTTGACAATATAATTCCTTGGATTAAGACGATTTCATATCTGCCCTCGGTAAGGCTTTGGATCTCCATTTGCAAAAGTGTGTCATTGCTTAAAACAGTCATTAAATTGTCCTTCCTGGTATAAGACTATCAAAAATCCAGAAATTCGGCCCAACATAATATAGACTGGAAAAACATAACACCAATCAGTGTGACATAATAGAACACAGCGTGACATGACATAGCATAACATGCATACACAGCGGCTCTTAGCATGCGTGCTTCCAAGTTTTGCCTCGGCTCTGTTTTTTTCTGGTTTCAGTCTCCCACGGAGTTTATTTTAGTGCTTGCCAGGAGCTAAAGATGATGTCACTGGCAATCATTTTCAGGGATCGAGATGTATTTTTTCATCAGGTTGTGAGCCAGAGAAAGAAAGTTAAACGGGTGAGAAAGAACGAGGAATTTCCAAAAAGGAAAACAGAAACGAATGGAAAAAAAAAAAGAGTATGAAAAAGAACTTGCAAGAGTAAGATGAATAGACCAGAAGTGTAGGGTGGGGGAAGAAAGGAAGCAGGAGCAGGGTTTATTTTGTAAAAAGAAGTATGTGCCACGGCTCAAGGTATTTCTCAAAAGGCCACTGCAGCTTGCATACATAACCCACTGTCTGCCACATGCCAGTACCAGCCCAACTACACTACTAATCAACACACTCCTATGAGTGCAACAATTTGGCTTGGACTGGTATTATTGACTTCTCCTGTATATTTTTGTTAAACACACTGCTGATTCGCTAACTTCAAACTTAGACAAACAGCACCACAATGCTGATGAACTGTCACAAGAGCCAGTGTTGATTATTAAGTGCAGGCGCTGAGCACCTGCAAACACCGGCTGAAATTAAGCACCGTGCAGATGTAATTATGACTGTGCATCATTGATATTTGGTAACTACAGCATGACGATGTGCCCCTAACAACACTGTTGGGCACCTAAATGTAATTTGTTTCACCAAATAACCACTGACCCATGCTGGATTGCTCAAACGGATCTTCATGAAAGTCATTCAAACTGATGTCATTTTTCATACCATTGCTTCAAGCGCCAGAGTCAGCATCTGATTCACAGGACAAGTTTATCTTAGAGGCCCTTGATTAATGCAATGAAGGGAGAGCTCAGTGTATGATCATATGCAGTCAGAAGCTAAATTTAACTTCTGAAAAGTACCGAGCATTAATAATGTCAGAGGTGCAAGATGCAATCTCCATTATCTGATGGTTTGTCTTATTGTAGAAGAAGGATGATGAAAGGCATTGAACATTTTCCATAAAACAGCCATTAAAATGAAAATCCACTCAGTAAGGAGGTTGATTGGTCGTCACGTAGCCGCCTGCTTAGAAGCTCACAATGAGACCTTCAAGTGCTGATTAAACCCGGGGGTGTCAGGCTGATTTCCTTGCAGGTGTCAGCAGAAGCCCAATCAGACCACGACAAAGGCGACAGAAAGGCTTGTGGCCTTTCAATTAAAAAGCTCTTTCTAATGTTTTGGACAGTGAACGTTAATTGAAGTGGCTGGACCTATTGTGCCTTTCTTTTAAGAAAAAAACATGTTTTTTCACTACAGCCCTAAGTGCATGCATTGGTTTATTGCAACAGCTGACCCTTTTACTAAGATGACTTCTGTACTAAGAGTTTTCAGCCAACTCTAGTGCCAAAGGTGTTGCCTAGTTGATTCGTGTCTATTATTTGTGCCTCTTAGACTAGCAATCTTTCTTCAATGAATATATCCCCGTGGTTTCGTTTTTTAGATTTGTCCACTGTTTACACCAAGTGTTATTAGAGCCTTTCGATTGACTGCTTGTGGAACAAATGTGAATCAGTCATTTTGTACGAATGAATAACTATATGAAAAGAAGACGATTTGCCTTGTTAAGCAACAAATATATGCTTTGTACGAAGTACATTCCCAAGACCGGACATTGCATGAAAGGGGCAGCTATCAAAGAAAGAATGCATAAATTTGGGCAGTTTGTTTATAGGAATCTAAATAGTGTGATTTGGTTATTTAGGGTTAATAGAGAACGATGAGGGTTCATTAAGACTAGAAGAGCTACTGTTAATCAGTGGTTCTCCCACCTCACAAAGGGGCATATTTATACTCTGTTTGCGCCGGAATTGCGTCGGTTTTTTTAACGCAAATCCGACGCAAAGCTAACTCCATATTTATACTTTGGCGTTAGACCCGTCTAGCGCCAAAGATCTTGGAGTTTGCGTCATTTTTTAGCGTGGACACCTACCTTGCGTTAATAATATGCAAGGTAGGCGTTCCCGTCTAAAAAATGACTCCAAGGCATGTGCGCCTTATTTAAACTCCCGTGCAAAAATGACACCCGGGAGTGGGCGGGTCAAAAAAAATGACGTCCAGCCGCTTTTGCGTCATTTTTTAACGCCTGGTCAGGGCAGGCGTTAAGGGACCTGTGGGCTCGGAAGAAGCCCAGAGGTGCCCTTCCATGCCCCCAGGGACACCGCCTGCCACCCTTGCCCACCCCAGGAGGACGCCCAAGGATGGAGGGACCCATCCCAGGGAACTTAAGGTAAGTTCAGGTAAGTATTTTATTTTTTATTTTTTTGTGGCATAGGGGGGCCTGATTTGTGCCCTCCTACATGCCACTATGCCCAATGACCATGCCCAGGGGACATAAGTCCCCTGGGCATGGCCATTGGGCAAGGGGGCATGACTCCTGTCTGTGCTAAGACAGGAGTCATTTCAATGGGGGTTGGGAGTAAAAAAAAATGGCGCAAATCGGGTTGAGGCCAATATTTTGCCTCAGACCTGACTTGCCCCATTTTTTGACACCCAAGCTCCATTTTCCCCTACGCCGGCGCTGCCTGGTGTAGGTCATTTTTTTTGACGCACACCAGTCAGCTGCGCCGGCTAACGTCATTCCATAAATAAGGCGCCCGCATGGCGCTTTGGAATGGCGTTAGCCGGCGTTAACATTTTTGACGCACAACTGCGTTGGCGCAGTTGTGCGTCAAAAAGTATAAATATGGCCCAAAATCCTCTGTTTTCCCCACCCCGTTTAGAGGTGGGGAAGAGCCAGGTTTAGAGTGGTGGAGCGTCAGCTTCAGACATCATCACAAACATATCAGTGAAATGTAAGGGAGTGCTATGGGGATAGAGGTAGAAACAGATAGGAAGGCCCTCATTTAGAAATATTTTGGCCCTTATTTATACTTTTTTAGCACCGCGTTTGCGTAATTTTTTGACGCAAAAGTGGCGCAAACTTGCAAAATTAAATTGTATTTTGTAAGTTTTCGCCGCTTTTGCGTCAAAAGGCGGCGCAAATGCGGCGATAAAAAAGTATAAATACGGGCCTTTCTGCTTTATTTGCGTCACAAAAGTGATGCAAGCCGGCGGAAAATGTTTTTTTCATTTTCTTTCCAGCGCAAGACTTGTTTTGAGCTGGAAATTTGCCTAAACGTAACGCTAAGCAGAGCGAAGAGGTGCTTTGTGTTACTCTGCATAAGAGGGGGGTTAAGTAGGTGGTCAAAGGGTGTTCCCACGCAATTGCCTATGCTGTCTGATGCACTACCCTATCTATTAACAATATCAGACAAGGTTTTGTACCAAAAAATAATGCCACTTTGAAGCAGGCATTTAAAGGAGAAATACTTGTATTTCTCCTTTTCTGACTATGCATGTGTGCTGCACTGTACAGCAGACACACACAGTTGGAAGTTGTATAGTTTGTCTAGGCACAGTATTGCATACTGGTAGAGTACTCCTCCAGTTAAAAGCGTATCCTAGACTCACATAGACACCCTTGCTCTGAAATGTAAAGGTGTATTCATGATGCTCAGTTGGCTGATTTTGCGTGGGTGATCAGGAGAGGGGAGAAGCCTGCCATATCTCTCCAGCTATGATGCGGTCCTCTCCCTGTCATGCACTGCAACACAATAACTTTGGGTGCTGCCCTGCACTGTGTACCAGGGTCATACCAGTTATACTAGAATGAGGTCAAACTCAATTTCCAGCAGTTTTTGCTATATATGAAATTATCTGTTCTCCAGAGAAGGAGTGGCTCGTGGGGTAGTCTGGTTAAATATCCCTGTCTCTCAATGAACCAGGCATTTTGAGCCTCTATGTTTTGTGAGTAATATTTAATTTTTGGAGTGCCAAACTGCAAGTTCCAAATTAAGGTTCTTGAAGTCAAAATACCATTTGGCTTAAGGCTTATGAGGAGTAAACATAAATTATGTACCCATAATTGAGCTTATGTAGACTGGGTATTATTCAATAAAATGCATCTTTTTTCTGTTCTATCTTTTCTAAAAGGAAGCAGTCCAACTTGACATCCAGTCACGTTGTTGGGGCGTGGGTTTACCAGGTCAGAAGATTTGACCAGTTTTATTAGTCATTTTCATTTGTAGCAGGAGCAGAAAGTGTGAAAGTTATGCAGTCTTTGACAGTCTGCTGTCACAGGTTGCTGGACAAAGGCAATTCTTCACAAGAAATCCCATGGAGGGTTATAATCCACCATTATGATCCTTTTATTCAGATATCATGCAATAAGCAAACATGTGTACCAAACAAAACCCAAAGATATTTATAAAGTGCACAGTTACTCAATTGAGTATCCTGGCGCTAAAAAGATGGTGAGGATGAAGGCAGGCCCATAGGAGAGATACAATATTTCATTAAAAAGCCAAGTCTTCAAATGACATCTTAAAGACTCCGGGTCCTGAATGGCTCTGAGAGACAAGGGCAAAGAGTTCTAGCCTTTAGTAGCCATAAAAGAAAAGGAAGAATTACCTCATCTTTTCTTCTTTGACTTGGACACTACTATCAGTAAAGCCTCGGAGGAGTGAAGAATTCTGATAGGCTGATAGTGCAGTAGCCTCTGGGACAGATAGTTAGGTCCCAGCCCAAAGAAAGCTTTGTGGGCTAATGTCAATCCTTTGAATTTCACTCTAGCCTTGACCGTCATCTAGTGCAAATCTTAAAGATGAATATGCACAGAGCTACTGCTAGTCATCTTGAGTAAAAGCTGAGCAGCAGCATTCTGCACCACCTGCAGTCTTTAACAAGTACTCCGGGAGGCCCCAGTAAAGAGCGTTCACAAAATCCAGCCTGGATATTATCAAAGAATGGATTACCATCTTCTGACAAGAAGGAAGAAGCACATATAGGAACTTCCTCAACATCTTGAGGAGGCCAAAACATGTTCTGACCATGCTCTAGACTTGTGATCTGAAAGAGAAACTATTATCAATTTTTTATCCTAAATTCCGACCTACAGTGGAAAGAGTCAGAGGAAAGGGGGATGAGTTGGGCCAGATCTCCCCTCCCCACCGCAGAGGGGGGGAACGAAAATTAACTCCTCCGCCTTACTAGTGTTACACTGTAGATTGTTCTGAGACATCCAATTAAGTTCTGTACAGAGACACAACTTGAATCTCACCGGGGTGGTTGAGACATCACCTTCCCACATTAGTATTAATTGCAAGTCTTGGCCAGAGGATATAATCTGCACCCCAAAAAGACTCCACCAAGGCTGCCAGTGGCGCAAGATAGATTTTAAACAATATCTGGCTTAACTTTGAACCCTTGGGCACTTCATACTTCAGGAGCTTAGGTTCAGATGCAAATAGTGGCATCCACATGGACTGAGATCTATCCAAGAGGAAAGAGTGAAGCCACAACACAGCGGTCCCACCTATCCCGATATCCTGCAAGCCTTGCAGCAGGATAGGATGTGAGATCGGATTAGTTGTGCCGAAAGATCCAGCAAAAATCAGGCCACCTTTTTACCACTGCTAGTGCAGGTGTTGTAATTAGAAATGTATTAATGAGTGTTTATGTAATTTGAATAATGAGTTTATGTAGAAAATGAATAACGCAGAAAATTAATGCATGCATTTGAAAATGTGACCTCGAAGAATGGCCACCAGGGTTCACGAAATGTACTAATTGATGATTAATACTTATGAAATATTGAAAATGTACCAGACTAATGTAGTAATATGTCATATTAAGGGCTATGAAGTGTGCTCTAGTTTGATTAATTGTAGGCCTTAACTTAGCGAGTGTCTTGGCCTAGTCTCGCCAGGCCTCATGCAGAAGATGTATTCCTTAGCGGTTCATAAAAATGCTGACAGAGTGAATTAAACTGTGAAATGTCCATTGTCTTGGTAAAAGTGCTTAACCGTAGCTTTTTGTGAGAACCAACTGCAAGGAGATGATGTACCCGCTAGTGTAACAATTTATGTGTAATGTGTGTGAGATGTACTTTACCAGGACGAGAACAATGAAGACCCTGACTGGAGCTGAAGATGCAACAATATTGTTACCTGACGAGCCGGATGATGAGGACATCATAAAGTGAGCCAATCAACTTCATGTGAAGAGTGAAATATTAGAATTCATAGATTTGGCGTAAAAATATAATTGGGTAAAGTTTAAATGTACGATTAACTGACCAATAGGGAATTAGGGTATTATTTAGGTGCCTTTGATATAACAACGTGACAGAGGAGAATTATTCAGAATTACTGTGATTTTGAGAGAAATAGAGACTTTAGGAGAGATTCGTGATTCATTCTGTCATTGGGCTCATTCTCTCTGACTGAGAACCTGATGCTTTGCTGATCGATTGATGACCTGAGGACGAAGACTGATTCTGCTTGCTGACCCATACCGTGGATAGGTAGATCTGACGGAATGTGATTGTTATGCTTTTATGCCTTTTCTTTCTAGGTACCAACTGCGCTGTTTTGACAGATCCATAGCTAGATGTTTTTCTAAATTTGTGTTCTAAATTGTTTTGCATGAAGCTCAACATGCTGATGCTAATCTGACGTTAGTAAAGCGCACTCAATTTGACTGACGAATTACAGGGACTAATGATTGACAAGTTATTTTGCTGAATTCTATGTATGTTATAACTTTGTCGCAGCTGATTCTGTTATTGATTTGCACTGTAGCTCTAGAATGTGCTGTGATTCAAGCATTGAATAGATTGCGTTTCTTGTGCCGCTTTGGATAACCAGTATTGTTCATATATGCGTTTCATTTGATTTTGAGATTCATCTAAATGACTTTAGCATTGTTAATATAAGGGAAATAAACTTACTAATCTTTTACTAAAGGCATGGTTATTCATGGCTGAAAAGTCATGATGCGTGAAATTTACTGACTCCATTGATTATTTAATTTATTGATTACTAATGATTGTTGATTATCATGTATTAATTATTGATTTATGTACTGGAGCTATGGTAAGAACTTCTTAATACGAGTCAAAAGGTTCATCGACCTATTCGCGTCCCCTTGTAAGTTTACTTATTAAGGTCTGACGCGCTAACACCACTATTAACAGCAAGTTTAATAACACCAGAGACTTCAACTAAGTCTGATTCTGTGCTAAAACCTGGGTATAAACCAGAATGTGAAGGAGAGCTGAAAGTTAACCAATTACTCAAGATTTTTTGAGAATGCTGGTAGTAGAGAGATTGGCCTATAATTGGCCAAGACTGATTTCTCTGCTGATGTCTTCTTTAACAGTGGTATCAATTTAGCTCTTTTCCAGCACTTTGAAACAATGGCCTGCCACAGGGATTCATTTAATAATGAATTTAAGGCCGGATTGATAGCCTCCACATGAGTAGCCAGAATCTGAGGAGGGGAAGGTTCCTCTGGATTTACAGGCTCCAAGAGCTTGCATTAAGTCTGCTAAAGAAAAGGGGAAACCTCCAGCAGTGAGCACCCTGAAGGGGGAGGGGAGATGCTGGAAAATGGGCTCCTATTCCACTAGATGCTATATTGTTGTTGTCTGACCAATTAATGGTCTCTTATTAAACTCTGTAAACGCAACATGTCCTAAAATATGGGTTATATTCTGTGCACCCAAACCACCCAATGCCTCCACAATGTTGCAGACCTTTTTCTAAAAAAAAGTCAGATCATTGAGAGCAGAGCTTAGGTGAAGCTTCCAATGTCTGATAGAGAGTGGACTAATTCATTTTTTTTTGTTGTGATTTTGAAAACCTCTCTGTGCTTATTTTTAGATCTCAGAATTTTGCTGGTCAAATGATTTGCATGTGCTGTTTTTATTGCTCCATGATACAAGGGGAGCTCTTTTCATAATGCTCCTTATCCACTGGTTGATAGTGTTTACACCAAGTTCTTTCAAGCTTTTTGCATGTTGTCTCATAGCTTGAAGTTCATCATTAAACCAGGGAGATGACAGTCTTCTCCATCCGCTGGAGCCTACACCATAGGGTGCTACTGGTTGGCCATGCTAGTAAGCCAGGAACTGAGTTCCAGTGCATCATCTTCAACCCTACTGAAAAATAACAGAGGACTGTCCTTAAGACCAGAGCTATTTTCTCTGTCTTGGACTTAGCCCAATTGCGATGTGGGAGAGAGGGCGTTATCCCTCTCTCACTATGCTCTTGCTCTAGCCACCAACAAAAATGCACTGTCAAATGGTCAGACCACACATAACTCAAGACCTCACCCACTTCAATGTGACCATTGGAAAAAAATAAGGTCAAGGAGATGACCTGCAAGATGCATAGGTTTGTCCTCTAATTCAGTCATATTCCAAACAGACATTATGGCCCTCATTACAACCCTGGCGGTCGGTAATAAAGTGGCAGTAATACCGCCAACAGGCTGGCGGTAACTACCGCCAAATTATGACCATGGTGGTGTGTACTCAGATAGACAGCCACTTTACCACACCGATCGCCAGGACGGAAACACAGCCACCTACAGCCAGCCGGAAGCCAAGGTTCCGCCCACCATATTAAGACACCGGAAATCGCAACCTTTTCCGGGTGGTACCAACGACATCAAAAGCCTGGTGGAAACACTGCACAGAAGGGAAAGGACTCACCTTTGGAGATACAGGGAACAACCACGCCACCATGGAGCCCGAGCTGCAATTATTCCCAATGATTTTCTACATCCTGCTCCACCACAAACACCAACAACCACAGTGAGTACAGCCGCCTAGCACACAGGTGAGGGGGGAAGGTAAAAGAGAGTGACATACACACGCACCTCACACACCCCCAACACCATACACACAATCAGCTGCAGTATTAGAACATATTTACCCCATGCCCCTGATGAATAATGCAAGGACAACAGGAATGTACTAGTGAGTGTAATAAGATCAACACAGTAGAAATAAGAAAATGCAATGTAACTGTTATATACATGTGAACAGTTCAAGGGACACTGCCCAGTCCTCATTGTGTGTGGGCCACAGGCCAAAGTCCAAGGCCCCACTTGTCTCCTGCATCAACACAGAGAGAACACTTGAGGGGCATCAGTTGGAAAATAGGCAGGCACCTCAGGGGGACAGGGAACGGGGGGCATCTCAGCCGGCAGATGAAAGAAGACCACTGGTTCAGGAGGGGGCAACATGCCCATTGCTTGATCCTGGGGAGTGTAAAGCCACAGTCTCTCAGGTGGGTGACTTGCCCACATGCTCTGGAGGGGGCAACATGCCCTCTGCTTGATCCTGGGGAGTGCAAGGCCACAGTCTCTCAGGTGGGTGACCTGCCCACATGCTCTGGAGGGGGCAACATGCCCTGTGCTCTTGATCCTGGGGAGGCTGGGGTTGGTGAGTGTCTTAGCCACTGGTTCTGGAGGGGGCATTGTGCCCTGTGCGCTTTATCCTGGGGAGTGCAAGGTCACATTCTCTAAGGTGGGTGTCAAACCCACTGGATTTGCAGGGGGCAGGACGCACAGCAGCCCATGTAGGTCGGACTACATACCGTCCGGCGGCAGTAACGGCTGCTCAATGGTTGTGGTGGTGGTGGTGCTGCTGCTGATGCTGGTGGGGGGAGCTCCAACCCATCCCCTGCAGCCTTGGATGGCTGCCCACGGGTGGTGGTGGTGCTGCTGCTGCTGGTGGGGGGAGACTCCAGCCCATCCAGCCCATCCCCTGCTGTCTCAGATGGCTGCCCATTGGTGGTGGTGGTGGTGCTGCTGGTGGGGGGAGGTTCCAGCCCATCCCCTGCAGCCTCGAATGGCTGCCACCTGGTGGTGGTGGTGCTACTGCTGCTGCTGGTGGGGGGAGGCTCCAGCCCATCCCCTGCAGCCTCAGACAGCTGCACAACCATGGTTGGGGGTGGGGGCTCCGTCTGAGTCCCTGCACCAGTCCCCTTGCCCTTCCTGCCTGCTGGGTCTGGCTCCTTGCCCTTCCTGGCAGCAGTTGGGGCTGGATCCTTGCCCTTCCTGGCAGCTGCTGGTGCTGGCTCCTTGCCCTTCCTGGCAGCAGCTGAGGCTGGCTCCTTGGTCTTCCGCCCCGCAGCTGTGGCAGGCACCCTTTCCTTGAGGCTGCCTGGTGCAGGCTCCTTCAACATCTGGACATGTGCCCTGGTTCCTTTCTCACCACGAGTGGGTGTGGAGACTACTGAGCCCGTGGACTGGTTGACTGAGTTGCTTGCCTGTGTTTTTGCCACCCTTGCCAGACGTGAAGGACGTGGGGGTAGGGAAGAGGTGGATGGTGGAGAGTAAAAGCTTCTTCGGGACATTGGGGCGGGAAGTGGGAGAAGGATTGGGAGTGGAGGAAGAGGGAGTGGTTGTGGTAGGTGTCTGTCTGCTGAGTTTGGGTGCAGGTGCATGTGCTGGATGCTGTTGTGAGATGGGTGGCTGTTGGGTGTCTGGGTGCTTGCGTTTGTGTACCTTGGGAGGGGGGACAGACACAGTGGGAGAGGACACAGGGGACGTGTGCCTGGCTGTTGTGGAGATGTCTGCCAGTGAGGAGTGTGTTCTGCTAGGTGTGGTGGTGATACTGGTAGTGGATGAGGATGTAGTGCATGCACGTGTGAGTGTAGATGGAATTGGTAGGGAGGTGGAGGAGGAGAGGAGGGGGAGATAGTGGGGATTGTTGATGTTGGTATGTCTGCATCTGGGTGGTGTTTGTGTGAGTGCCTGTGGGATGATGTGTGGTGCTTGTGTTTGCCTGTGCCACTCTTGTGTGTTGCCTTGTGTGCATGCCTGTGTGCTTGGGATAGGTTGAGGGTTGAGGGGAATGGGTTTGGGAAGAGGAAGTTGAAGGGGGGAGGGTGGAAACAGGGACAATGGCTGCCATCAGAGAGGAGGCAAGAGCCTGGATTGATCTCTGTTGGGCTGCCAACCCAGTGTAAATGCCCTCCAGGTATGCATTAGTCTGTTGCATCTGGGCTGCCAACCCCTGAATGGCATTCACAATGGTTGACTGCCCTACAGAGATGGATCGCAGGAGGTCAATAGCCTCCTCACTCAGGGCAGCAGGGCTAACTGGGGCAGGCCTGAGGTGCCTGGGGCGAAGGAGATGCCCACCCTCCTGGGTGAGCGGGCACGGGCAACTCGCTGAGTGGCAGCTAGGAAGGCGGTGTTGGTACGGGGGTGGCGGTTGTACCTGTAGCAGAGGTGGCCACAGAGGTGTCCGTCACCACCTGGGAGCTTCCATCAGAGGAGGTATCTGTGTCCAAACTGTCAGTCTACACAGCGGTGCTCCCCTCGTCCTCCGTTCCACGGTTGTCCTCACCGTCGGTGGACTCTTCCTCCTGGGTCCGGGGGATGCAGCTTCCTCCATCGCTGGAGCCACTGCTCCTCCGCCAGATGATGCTAATGCACATAAGGACAGGGTGACAAAAGAAAAAGGGGGGAGAGAAAAAGGATACACTGGGTCAATGGCTGCACCAACACCATCGTTGTCGTACACACCACTAGCCCTACGCACAATGCATTGCACTACCAGTTATATTGTTAGCCACCATGGCATGGGGAGGGGCACACACCTGGGACCCAAGCAGCCCTGACCAGTTGTGGATGCTTACAAGCTAGGTGGCAG
The DNA here is from genome assembly GCF_031143425.1 of Pleurodeles waltl. NCBI lineage: Eukaryota > Metazoa > Chordata > Amphibia > Caudata > Salamandridae > Pleurodeles > Pleurodeles waltl. The sequence continues at coordinate 452,471,684 of NC_090448.1, read as the reverse complement.
GATTATCACTTCAGAACCCTGGTCACCATGGGACCTACTCTGCAATGTCAGGCCTGGATTAGGGCCATCCACTGACACTCATCCCCCACCTGGATACCACCCTATCATGCATAAGTTGTAATGATGGGAACTGTACTTACCCCCTTGTGTCTGCTGTGATGCCTTCAAGCGCCCATCCAGCTCAGGATAGGCCACCACCAGTATGTGGGCCATCAGGGGGGGTCAGGGTTCGATGGGCACCTCTTTCTCGTTGGGAGGCCAACCCCAGCTGGGCCTCCGCCATCTTCCATGCCCAGTCTCTCAGGTCCTCCCACCGTTTCCAACAGTGGGTGCTCCGCCTGCCATGGACCCCAGGGTGCACACGTCCTTGGCGATGGCACGCCATTTACCCTTCTTTTGATGGGCACTGACCTGCAAAGGAAATACACACAGGAGAATAGTATCAGTCAGACAGTCCTGCCTGTTACACTTTTGGCCCATCATACCCCTTCACATCACCATTTGCACACACATGGTCCAGCACACAACCTATACGCCACCCAGGGGACATCCACCCACCCCCCCACACAAGGCCTTCATACACACCACTCCATGCATTCATGCCACATGCATCGTGTCCACAGTGTACTCACCTGTTGATCTGGAGGCCCATCCAGCAGTCCGTACTGAGGTAGGACACCATCCACCAGTCACTCCAACTCCACCGCGGTGAAAGCAGGGGCCCTTTTACCAGTCAAACGGGCCATGGTAGGCTTCAGACACTGGTCACAGCAGCACATGCAGTGTAGGTCCTCTCCTGTTGAAGGTCAGGTAGCAAGTGAGTGATCAGATATAAAATGGCGGTCATGTCCGCGGCGGTGCATACCGTCACCGCCGGCATACATCACCATTGGCTACTGTATCCCATAGTGCCCAATGTTAACCAATGAGGAGTTGCACGGTGGTTCCCGATCGCCTCCCGCAATGGCGCACAACATCCACTGAATTACCTCTTACCTCACTTCCACCTGTCACTCCACACAGGACAGGCATATGCTATTTCAGAGGGGGGGGGGGCAGGCCCTGGATAATAACGGTGTCACAGTTAAAATTTGGACATACAGGACACATCCCACTTACCCATTACAAATTGGCATCCTGCATTGTACTGTTGTGGTTCCAATGTTCAGTTTGTGACCGGCTCCTCACTCTTTTGTCCCTTAGACTGCAACTTCTGTGGATGAATAGGAGATGGAGACATAGCCCCGTGTACAGACCCCTGGTGGACTTGGCAACAATGGAGGACAGGCACATTATCCTCACCTATAGACTTGACAGGGCCACAATCATAGAGCTTTGTGCCCAATTGGAGCCTGACTTGATATGTGCCTCATTTCCTGGCAACTGGTTCTTTCCAAGTGACAGTGGGTTTGGCAGCAGGAATGTCACAGGGAATGTTCTCAATAGTGCTGACCAGAGTGTTGTCTGCCCTGATTAAACACATGTGCAGCTACATTATTTCCCCCCAAGGGGAGGATTTGGCCACAGTGAAGGCTGACTTCTATGCAATGGGACATACCCCCAACATAATTAGGGCGATTGATGGAACTCATATTGCATTTGTCCCCCTCCGCCAGAATGAACAGGTGTTCATAAATCGTAAGAGTTTCTACTTCATGAATGTCCAGATGGTGTGCTTGGCGGACCAGTACATATCCCATGTCAATGCAAAGTATCCTGGGTCTGTGCATGATACCTTTATCCTGAGGAATAGCAGCATCCCAAATGTGATGACCCAACCTCAGAGGCACCGGTTGTGGCTAATAGGTAAGGCCTGGTCCAGGATATGTTGGTGTATGGGTATGGTGTGGGCCATATGGGATAGTGTGTGGCTAAATGTTGTCCCTCGATATTTGCAGGTGACTCAGGTTACCCCAAACAATCATGTCTACTGACCCTGTGAGGAATGCCAAGACAAGGACAGAAGAACGTTACAACGAGGCACATGGGCGAACAGGAAGGATAATCGAAAGAGCCTTTGGCCTCCTGAAGGCTAGGTTCAGGTGCCTCCATCTAACATGTGGATCCCTGTGCTACTCACTGAAGAAGGTCTGCCAGATAATCGTGGCATGCTGCATGTTGCACAACCTTGCCTTGAGATGCCATGTGCCTTTTCTGCAGGAGGAGGATGCTGGAGATGCCCGTGTGGCAGCAATGGACCCTGTGGACAGTGAGGATGAGGAGGCAGACGATGAGGATGAGGACCACAGAACAGCAGTGATATGGCAATACTTCCAATGACACACAGGTAAGACAGTATTACTTCACATTTCATTGTCATTATTTAGATTATCTTTGGCACTGGCATGCTGTTGTTTACCACTTCTATGCCCACTCACTGTACCCTTTGGCAATTCATTTTGCAGATGTTGGTGCCCCACTATCGCTCCTGGTGTGATCACTGCAGGAAACTACAGGTCTTTCCTATGTGAAACTTACTGTACAGTTGAATTGCAATGTTTGAACCTGGTTAAATGAATACATACTTAAAATTTTTTATATACTCCATACTTGTCTTTTTTCAAAGGGTGTTTATTGAATTGCTAAGAAGAAGAGGGGACAAGTGCATTTGGATGGGGTGATGATGGAGGAAAGTCCAGGGTATAGTTCCAGTCTATTTGTAGCAAAGGTGCATTGTCCAAGGGAACATAGGAAGGGGAGCAATAGCAGTTCAAGGTGGACAGGGTGACAGAGTGGGACACAATGGTGACAATCAAGAGAGTCTCATTTCCTGGCGGGGGTCTCGGAAATAGTCTCTTGATCGCAGGTAACGTTTGCGGGGTGGTTCACCTTCTGCAGGGGGAGGTGTGCTCGTGGCCTGTTGGTCCTGTGGCGGACCCTCCTGTTCACTAGTGGCAGTGGAAGGCAGTTCAGATGACTGGCTAGTGGCAGGGGCCCTCTGTTGTGAGACTGCCTCCCTCATAATGTTGGCCATGTCTGCCAGCACCCCTGCAATGGAGACCAGGCTGGTGTTTATGGCCTGCAAGTCCTCCCTGATCCCCTGGTCCTGTCCCTCCTGCAGCTGCCTGTTCTCCTGCACATTGACCAGGATTTGGCCCATCGTATCCTGGGAATGTTGGTAGGCTCCCAGGATCTCAGTGAGTGCCTCCTGGAGAGTCAGTTCCCTGGTTCTGTCCTCCCCCGGCACACAGCCGTCCTCCCAGTTTTCCTGTTGTCCTGTGCCTCTGTCCCCTAACCCTGTGCCCACTGCCACTGACCCCAGGTCCCTGATTGTCTTGGGTATGAGGTGTGCCCGGGGGTCCCTGTAGAGGTCGACACATTGCTGATTGACGTGTCCTGGGGACAGAGGTATGGATACCCTGGGAAGGTGCTGTGGTGGTGTTTCCAGATGGGGGAAGCTTTGTGGTTGCCTGTGACTGGGCCTGGGTAACTGAGTATCCAGAGGTCCCTGATGGGCCAGGTTGGTCATCCAGATCCAGGCGACCAGAGTTGCTGTCATCACTGTGGGCCTCTTCAGTTGGAGCACTGGATAGTGCTGGCACCTCTTCTCCGCTGACATTGGCTGGGATACCTGTGGGGATGTCAATGCTGTGTTATTGTTTCTGTGTGTGACATATTGTGCATTGGTGGCTTGCCCTATTTGGTTGTATTTGCCCTGGCAGCTTTAACTTTTGTAGGTTGGTAAGTGGTGGGCTAGCTGATTCTCTCTAGTGTGCATGCTTTGGTGATAGGTGTCCATGCAGGTCTGTGAGTGATGTCCATGCATTGGTGGTGCATGCAGGGCTTGTCATTGAGATGGATGGGATGTGATGGTGGGGTGTGTGGGAGGTGGTGGAGTGATGGGAGTGAGAGTGAGGGTGGGAGCATGCAGGTATGGGGGTTGATAGTAGTATAGAGTTGACTTACCAGAGTCCAGTCTTTTTCCTTCCCTGGCCAGGCCCTTAGGATGCATGATTGCCAAGACTTGCTCCTCCTGTGTTGTTAGTTGTGGGGGAGGAGGTGGGGGTCCACCGCCAGTTCTCTGTACAGTGAGTTGGTGTCTTGCTGCAATGGAACATACCTTCCCCCGTAGGTTGTTCCACCTCTTCCTGATGTTGTCCCTTGTTCTGGGGTGCTGTCCTAGGTGTTGACCCTGTCCACGATCCTCCGCCATAGCTCCATCTTCCGAGCAATGGATATCTGCTGCACCTGTGCTCCAAATAGCTAAGGCTCTACCCTGATGATTTCCTCCACCATGACCCTTAGCTCCTCCTCTGAGAATTGGGGTGTCTTTGTAGTGGCATGGGTGTTGTGTAGGTGAGGGTGTGTAGGGTGATATGTTGGGGTGTGTGATGTGGTGTACATGGGTGGTGTATAGGTGTAGGTAGTGTTTTGTCTGTGGTCGTGGTGTCTGTCTCGTGCCAATGGTTTGTAGTCGTAAGGGGTTGTGGGTAATGCGGGTGTGTGTTTATAGTTGTGTGGGTGGGTGTGATGTGTGTATGGGTGTCAGGTGTGTGTTATTTAAATTGTCCAATGTAGTGTTGTTTTGTTTGTGTGTGTGTGTATTTTGAGTGCGGTGCTATGTACTGCCAATGGTTTACCGCCATTGAATGTCCGTTGTGGTGATTTTGGGTCATAATGTGGTGGGTGTAGTTCTGTTGACGTAATGGTGTGGGTTTTGATACCGCCAGTTTAACACTGACCTTTGGTGTGGTGGACTTGTGTGTGTGGCTGAATAGTGACAGATTAGTGTGTGTGTGTCATAATATGGTGAACAGATATCCGCGGCAGTATGTTGGCAATAGTCAGCGTGGCGGTAAGTAGGATTTACCGCCAATGTCATAATGAGGGCCTATGTCCACAGACGAGAGGCATAGGAATCATCTTGCTTATCTAAATGTAAATTCAAATCGCTAAGCACCATAAAGATAAAGTATTTTAACATGAAGCATGTCAATCCTTCCTCCAATGATGAAAAAAATGTGAATGCCAAAACTGGAGGGTGGTAGATTATTAACCCCAACACTGTTTTGTTCGGGGACAGGGAAAAACAGAAACCCAAAATTCTGCCCCCAACAATTCAGGACTTGCGAAAGAGCTCAGTTTCAAAGAGTGTTTATAATTAATGGCAATACCTCCCCCTCGCTTTTCTACTCTATGAAGATGAGTGAATTAATACACCTGCGGAGCTGCAAATGCAATGTCAGGTGGCGCACAATCACTCATCCACGTTTCCATCAGAAAAATTATATCAAAATGTTCATCTCTCAGAAGTTAATAGATATGGATTGCATTTTTATGAAGAAACTGACATTAATCATTGCCGCAGCTGACTTGGCAGTGCTAGGCGGGCATTTGCCCAGAGGGGCCTTAACTGCCTGTTTATTAACTTTTAATATGAAAGGGCAGTGTGGACAGGAATAAGGCATAGCAGTGTTAATTAAATCAACTGTCCCAAAGCATAAAGTACCTGGATTTAGTATATGAATCTCTTCTGTGGTATATCTCCAGAGAGTACCCGATTGGGGAGGAAATAGGGCAGCATGGCTGGCATTAAATGCTGGCCGATCGTGAACGGATGCAGAGCGGGTTGCCTTAGGTGCACCTTCAATGCGCCAGCAGCGCATCCACTGCGCAAGTTCGCTGCATGTCCGCACCAGCCCGACTTGCATACAAAAGTTCCTCCACTAGAGCACTGACTAACTAAGATGGTGGTCCCCCAATGGCTCTAAGTGGAAGGATGAAAAATGCCACAAACGCTCTAAACACAGCGTTCCCCTAAGTGTCAAAGTGCCTGTGTGAAGGTCAGTAGCAGCAGTAAATTTTAAGATCTTTTAAAAGTAGGCAAGAACATAATTTCAATTGAGCCCCTACACTCCCTGTAGCCACCAGACCTGTCTTACAGCCTTTTGCCTTCACTTACAACCTTTTTGCGCCCTGGATTCTCCTTCTGTCTTTGACTCTGTTTGCTTCTTGCACACTTTATTACACTACTTTTCCTGCCATTCCAAATTAGTGCTTACCTTTTTCTTCCCCACTATGGTAATGCCATTCACCAAATCTATTTGATAACAAACACTGATGTCTCAACGTATTACCATTATTTCTCATTGTGAATAGTTTTCTTACTATCTCCCTCCACCAAGCATTTTTTGACTTCCCTGTGAAACACTGAAATCTATTTTTTATGATATTAGGATCTTCATTAAAATTTGCTCTCGTAGGTCAGTGTTAGTATTCTTTACTCTTCCATTCATTCTCAGACATAACAGTTGTCCTCTTCATGTTTACTGTCTCATTTAATGGTTAGAGGTTGTGGTTCTTCCGCTGGCAAAGCATTCACCAGACATTTCTGCCAACTACCACATAAGTAAGTATTTTTTTTAACTAACATAATTCTTAGATTCTGACTTATTCTGTTAAAAAGTGTATTAGGCTTTGGTAGCTGCAAAGAGAAGTAAGGGTAATTTTAGGGTTTAGAGGCAGGTAGTGGGAAAGGGAGGTAAGGTTAATTTCTGTGTTTGATGTGGGTAAAGGTAAAGGGATGAAAGGGTAATTTTAGGATTGAGGTGTGGGAAGTAGTATAGGGAGGTAAGGGCAATTTTACGGTTTAAGTGTGGTAATAGTAAAGGGAGGTCAGTGGTAATAGAATGTAAGGATCATTTAGGGATTAAGAGGTGGGTAGAGGTAAAGGAATGTAAGGGTAATTTTAGAGTTTAGGGTTGGGTTGAGGGAATTGTAGGGTTAAGGTGTGGCAGTGGTAAAGGGAGGTAAGGGCAATTCTATGGTTTAGGGATGAGTAGAGGTAATGGGAGGTTAGGAGTAAATTAAAACAAAGAGGTTGTTGGAAGTTCCATCTCCAAAGCATAAATTATGTTAAATAAAAAATAAAAATTATATTTACTTACCATGCATGGTAAAGACTACGTGGAAAAGGCATGCTTGTCATAGATTCGACCAGCAGCAGCTGCCAAAGGAAGAAAACGTAGAAGAAGTGAAAAGTTCATAACAACCATTTAAATAAGGTGAGGTTAGAAGGAGAAATTAACTGAGGGAACAGACAAGAAGGTTCAAAACAAAATGTGAGTGATAGGAGGCTCAGTGTGAACTACAGCTAGAGCAGAACAACAGTGGATCTACCACACACACTGCCAGACAAGGAACACAAGGTGAGATGGCGTTTTGTGCTGCAACTGCCTAAAGTGCCTTAGAAGTGTATTGATCATCCCTTCAATTGATTCTCACAATGTAGAGGTTAGCGGTCTAGTTTCTAATATGGCTTGTTATCTTACATCTCCCTGTTTTCCATAGTCTCTAGTGTAACCCTACATTTCCCTTAAGAAGACATAGACACCTGTGCAAAGTTTCATGTAAAATGTCCTTAGTGTGCCACTTTCATATTGGGACCTCTGACCTAAAACCTCACAGTACTCTCAAAGAGAAACCTTCACCCATAGTTTTCAGGGAACTATTTGCAAACGTTAGCCACTAGATAAGGGGCATGGACAAAACATGCTGGGTCACATGATCTATCTAACACATCCTACTCCATCCAAGCTATCAGTTACTGAAGGCACCTTTTATGAATTCAGGAATCAAGAATCTTCTCTAATTCATGCTTGGGATACCATCAGTCATAGTAGATGGTGGTGAGGACTGTGACAGTACCGGCCCATTTAAAGCACTGGTCTTAATGGATTTTTCAAGTTTAACGCTACAAATATGAGCAACTGCATGTTTGTTCCAATGTCTATTTAGGAGTATGCGTAGAGCTGAATTCCCTTCACACAAATCTTAAAAGAAACCACTATTATAGAAGTAAACTTCAGGTTTGAGCAGAGTAAAGAGATATTTTGTGGATATCCATACCAGGTCACCCTAAAAGTAACATGGGGTCACCTCTCCTCTGTGAATTGAGAAACCTCGTATATGCGGCTTTGGCAGTTTAGAGGTGAAGAACAGGGTCTTGTGCACTTTGAATGTACTGCAACTGATGGCGTCATAGAGTAGAATACCCTGAAGGGAAATGTTTGAGGGTAAATGCCATATGGGCAAACAAATGGTGACAATCCAAGTGAACTATGTAAAGAGCTTTTGTACGAGAATGTTGCCAACACCAGCTATGAACTACAAACCTCCTGTGTATTCATATACTGCTTTAGAATCTTATTTAGTCTGTCTGCCCATCTGATTGTGTGTGGTAGCTTGTAGACTGCAGGATGATTGCACCAACCCATTTCAGTTCCTTCAGGAAGTGAGGTGAAAATTGAGCTCCTTGATCTGCAACAATATTTAGTCCAGCAGAAAATGTGACTTTGAAGATGTTCTCTCTGAATGCATGAAAAAAGGGTCTTCAATGAAATAAAATAACCTACCATTGTGACATGAACAGTCACTGTAAATATAGTAGTATTCCAATGTGTGTATGTGTACTATCCAGTTCAACAATAAAATTGATCAAGATCATCATCCATGGCTCAGCAGGTGTGGCCAGGGATTGTAGAACTCCTACTGGTATTGCGTGATCTACCTTGTAGTTATATCTCTATCTTGAAAAAGAGTCCCAAACAAACTGTAACTTCCTTGGGGTGCCAGAATTTCCTGCAGCTAGAGAGTTGCATGGCACATAAATCTTTGTATTCATAGCTCTGTTGACAGAAGATACAGTACCTTATTTCAATGTTTCAATATAACAGATCCTCTATTCAATATTTTTCTATTGGCTCTTAATTTATCCACTGATCAAGATCTGTTTATTGTTGTGTCTGTCGAACTTGAGTCCCAAACGTCAAATATTTAATTGGACTGTGGATAAGGAGAAGGAGAACAGTGTTGTTTCTTCTAATAGGCGGACAAAGCATCAGCCTCACCATGCAAACGTCCAGTATGACACGTACGTTCATATTGGCATCGAAAAGAGAAGATGGGTTACTGAGCATGACAAGCTTTACAACATTTCAAAGATTTTAAATGCAGTCGATTCTCTTTATTGTCAATGCAGTCACTGTATGCAATGCTCTCCTTAAGCAGTGTCTCTAGTGTGTAAAGTCTTCTTTGGAAGCAAGCAATTCATGATCATATCCTGTCTAGATTCGTTTAGTTGGTGAATGTTCTTGAAAAGTATGCTACACGATGGAATGTGTCAGTCTCTGCCTCATTATTAAGCTAGTACAGCAGCTTGTAGAAAATGAGCAAGCAATTGTCTCAATGAAAGAAGGAAGGTTATTATCTGGGAATTAGAGCATTGGTTCCAGGATGAAAGATTATTTGTGTTACGCTTCTTGTTTCTAGCCCTATGGAAAAGGCTAACCCTTCTAGGGTAACCTGGTAATGGGCCCGATGATGGTGGAAAAAATCTAGATGAAAAGTTTATAGAAATTAGAAAATCCTACAAAATGTTGGATCACATTCACAGAAGATATATGAGGCCATTCCTGATCTGCCTGCATCTTGCACATACTCAAGCTAATGCTCTGTTGTAGTGTCTGAAAGCTCAATAAGGTGATCTGAGATACCGCAAAAAGATGCATTTTACCTCTTGCATACAAGGCATTCTTCCACAGTATATCACATCTCACAAATGCTTCTGATCTTGTGCTAGATCTTAGCAATTCACCAGAATGTCATCCAGGTTTACAAAAATGAAGATATTTAGGTGTCCACAACAATCTCATAGAGTGCTGAAAAACTATGGGAATGATATTATACACTCCAAATGGCATTATCAAACACTCAAAATGTCTGTATCTTATACTGAAAGCTGTCTTCAGCTCACCTCCTCTCTGATTTGAACTATGGTTGTGACCTTTATCTGATCAACAAAACTGAGCTGAGGTGATGAGAATATCAGTTATGAATGGCAATCGTGTTCAGTGCTCAGTAAATATTATACCAGCAAAACATCCCATGCAAGTGTGGGATGCTCCCCTTGAAGTGGTAGAATGCCTTCTTTATTGTTTCTTGGGTTTATTTGAAGATATTGTATACAGTATTGTTAGACATTGGTTTTCTGGTTGGCAGAGGTATGAACCCTGTCAAAGCAGGAACCACAATCCTAGTCAGGGCAAGTCAGTTGCACACCATAAATTAACTTGTGCTCACCCTCTGGTAGCTTGGCCCAGAGCAGGCAGGCTAAACTTAGGAGGCAATGGTGGTCATTCTGACCCTGGCGGTCTTTGACCGCCAGGGCGGAGGACCGCGGGAGCACCGCCGACAGGCCGGCGGTGCTCCAATGGGGATTCCGACCGCGGCGGTAAAGCCGCGGTCGGACCGGCACCACTGGCGGGGTCCCGCCAGTGTACCGCCGCCCCATTGAATCCTCCGCGGCGGCGCAGCTTGCTGCACCGCCGCGGGGATTCCGACCCCCCCTACCGCCATCCAGATCCCGGCGGTCGGACCGCCGAGATCCGGATGGCGGTAGGGGGGGTCGCGGGGCCCCTGGGGGCCCCTGCAGTGCCCATGCCACTGGCATGGGCATTGCAGGGGCCCCCGTAAGAGGGCCCGTACATGTATTTCACTGTCTGCTGCGCAGACAGTGAAATACGCGACGGGTGCAACTGCACCCGTCGCACAGCTTCCACTCCGCCGGCTCGATTCCGAGCCGGCTTCATCGTGGAAGCCTCTTTCCCGCTGGGCTGGCTGGCGGTCTGAAGGCGACCGCCCGCCAGCCCAGCGGGAAAGTCAGAATTACCGCCGCGGTCTTTCGACCGCGGAACGGTAACCTGATGGCGGGACTTTGGCGGGCGGCCTCCGCCGCCCGCCAAGGTCAGAATGAGGGCCAATGTGTATAGTATTTGTGCAATACTTAAATAGTAAAACATTGAAAATATCACACAAAAGTTAAGAATTAGATCTTAATTTAATGAACAAAACAAGATCAAAATGACGAATATACAATAAGTAGAAGTCAAGATATGAATTTTGAAAGAATATCTGCAAACGTAGTGCTTAGAAACCTAAAGCGCCAACAGGTTCTATCGAGTCAGGCTAAACCAGGGTAAATTCAAAGTTCAGGCAGGCTGAGATGGAGCTCGAGCCAACTACAGGGACCAGGGTTGCCCTGCTAAAACAGTACCTTGTTTGGAGGGTTGCATTGAAATCGAAGATCCAATGCGAGGAGCAGAGGAGACAATGCAAAGGTGTTGCGTTGATTCCGAATCATGCAGTCAGCAGTGTGTCATCGTTGAGCAGTGCAGTCCTTAATGCATGCCCTAAAAGTGTGGTGTCAACCCTTTATGATGAAGGCACTGCGTTGCCGTTGGCTCGCACAACTGGCACAGGTGATGTTTCGGGACTGAGAGTGATACGTGGGTTCTTAGACATGCAGTGAGTGCTACAATACCTTTGTCCTCAGCAGCGATGCATCAACTTTGAGGAGAGATGCAGTGGTTGTAATAGGCTCAGTGACGGTGATGCATGGATTTCTCTAGGAAATAGATGCAGAACCCACTTCAAAGGGACGAGAACTGGATTGGCACCACTCGGCAGGGTAGGACTCACAGTTGTCAGAGTCCAGAAGCTATAGCAGAGTGAAGTGAACTCTTTGATGTCCCTGAGACTTCAGAACAGGAGGCAAGCCAGCAAGCCTTTGGAGTCCCTTTGGTTCTGTGATGTAGAGATGCAGGTCCAGTCCTTTTCACTCCCAAGCAAGAAGGGCAGCAGGCAGCAGGGCAGCCACAGCATAGTAGGAGTTGAGCAAAGAAGAGCAGAGTTCTTCCAGTAGAGTGACCATCCCTTCAGCAGCACAGCAGTCATTCTTCCTGCCAGAAGGTCCTCAGGTCCAGAAGTGTACTGATTTGGTGGTGTTTGGGGTCCAGTACATATACCCAGTTGTGCCTCTGAAGTGGGGGAGACTTCCAATAGAGGCCTTTGAAATGCACAAAGTCCCTGTCCTTCTTACCCGGACTCCAGACTTACTAAAGATGGGTATGCAGTCCTTTGTGAGGCTCAGGTCCCAGCCTATTCAGGTGTAACAGCTCCACCATCCTGCTTGTATGACTTATCAAAATGTTAACGGTACATCAGGATGAGGCTGGCCCCTCAGGCACACCAAAGCTTCCTTTGTGTGTAGCTGTCTAAAGGGAATGCACAGGAGCCCAGCTGTCACCCACCTGAACGTGTTTTCAGAGACAGACAGAGACCCAAAATAGTTAAAGTAAGAAAATGTTAAGTTTATAAAAGTGACATTTTCAGACTTCCAACTTAAAATCCAACTTTACCTTGAGGTGTGATTTTAAATTGTGAGTCCAGAGACACCAATCTTGAAATATTAACCTGGTCTCAATTGGAAACTACTCTTATAAAATATAATAAGGCAATCTCAATGTTAACCTATGAGAGAGAGATATGCCTTGCAGTAGTGAAAAAATGAATTTAAAACATGTACAGCTTAAAAGTACCTGTCCATTTTTTTAAATTCACTACACCCTGTCCTAAGGTCTATCTACAGCCTACCTTAGAGGTGACTTCTGTATTAAAAAGGAAGGTGTGGGGCCTGGCAAGTCGGGTAACATATGATGTCAACATCGTAGTTTAAAACAGCACACACAGGCTCAGCAATGGCAAGCCTTACACATGTTTAAAGGGTTACTAAAGTGGGTGTTTTAATCAGTGCTGAAGGCCCACTAGTGGTATTTAATTTAAAGGCCCCGGGCACATGTAGTGCACTTTACTAGGGAATGACAATTAAATAAAATATGTAAATTGTGGATAGGCCTATGTTACCATGTTTTAGGGGAAGAGCACGTGCACTTTAGCACTGTTCAGCAGTGGTAAGGTGTCAAGAATCCTAAAGCCAGCAAAAACGAAGTGAGCAACATAGGAGGTCAGAAGGCAAAATGTCAGGGGGAAACCATGCTATGGATATGAGGTCTAACAAGCATAGTATAATTTTGTGCTATCAGGGGATAGATCTGACCATGAGTAATCTTTGCACCAGTTGTTAAGTAATCTTGATGTATTCTCAGAGTGATGGGGACTGTCATCCCTCTTTTTACAAAATAAGTTAGCAAAGTTTTGGTGTCTTGGTGTTCCTGAAGTAACTTCAAAACCAGTTGACAAAACAAATCACGCTTAGTGTATTTTTAAACTTGGGGAATGGATAACCATGGTCCATACATTAATCCGAAGAAATTGTGATCTTGATATCTTTCTAATCTATTGCTGGATAATGTAGTCCTGGTAAGTACCTAATACAATTGGGAAAGCAGGAGCATCAATGTGGTCCAACCTCATAGTTTTGAGATGTCCCATTTGTGTAACCATTACAAGAGGTTACGTTTCACTGGGGATATCATCTGATGTAAAATATGTTTACTTGAATTCCATTGATAGCTCTGGGATTTTATTTAGCCTGTAGAGAGTTTCGGAATAGCTTGGTCCATTAAACACTGAGAAGTTGTGAGTCAATTAAGGCAAATACTGCAAGATTTCCCTGCAGCAATATGGTAATGAGTTTTGTGATGAGGCAAATTGTTGAGCTGTTTGTTGAACTATGTCGTACCCTTGCCACAAGTTTGTCAGCTAAGGCTAAGTCCACCCATTTCCTGTCATGTGTGGGGTCTGGTCGACAAAATGCCCAGCGTTCCACACTTTTGATAAAGAAAGAGCCCAAATCAGCCCCTTCATTACATTTTTTTAATTTTTCTGGATTTTCCATATTTGCGTATTCTCTTCTGAAAGGAAGCATGGTCTGGAGGTTTACCTTGAACACATGGCCAAGTGCTGTGAGACTATTTGTGCCACTCCAGCTTCCTGCTCTTTTGTTGCTCAACAATTTGTAGCATTAAATTAAGTAATGCTGTTGCGTTAGTGGGTGATTCACTATCAGTGCTAATAAACCCTTTAGCTCTTCTTTGAGATTATTTGGGATATCCAATGAGTGTTGAGTTCCTAAGAAAATGTCAAAGTTGCCTGCACTGGGCCCAAACAATCCAGTGTTTTTCCCACCCACAACTGTCAGGTTTCATATGTTAACAATTAGCCCGCATGGCACCATATTTGCATATTGCTCAAGAAGCTCTCTGGGGCAGACACTCCTGCATGCGTGATGCTAAATCTAGCTCCCCCACTACAATCGTTTTTTCTCCCTCCCCTTTTCTCATTTGTTCACTGTAAGAAGTTGGGTTGTTGGCAGACTGGGGTGTGAGCCCTGGTCAAGCAGCAACCTCAAGCAGCAACCAAAATCCTGGTCAGAGTGAGGCACAAGCCATCCCTAAATTAACCTGTGCTCAACCCTATGATATCTTCACACAGAACAGTCAGGCTTAATTTACAGGCAATGTATAAAATATTTGTGCAATACTTCAAACAGTAATAAAATGAAAAACACCACACAAAAAGGATCCCACACCAGATTAGAAAAATAGAATGATTTTTGGTAAATAAAACAATCCCAAAAGGCAAAAATCCATTCAGTAGAACCAGAGATATGCAATGTTAACGATTTTAGTGAAAACAGCACAGAAAAACACAAAGCTCTAACTGTGGATATCAGGTCGCACCGGCCCAGACCAAAGTCACAAGTTCAAGCTGCATGTGATGGAGCACAGGCTGGCTACAGAAACCCAGTTGTGCCTGCTGAACTAAGGGGCATATTTATACTCCGTTTGCGCCGAATTTGCGTCGTTTTTTTCGACGCAAATTCGACGCAAAACTAACTCCATATTTATACTTTGGCGTTAGACGCGTCTAGCGCCAAAGTTCCTGGAATTAGCGTCATTTTTTTGCGTGAACACCTTCCTTGCGTTAATGATATGCAAGGTAGGCGTTCCCGTCTTAAATAATGACTCCGATGCTATTGCGTCGGATTTATACTCCCGGGCAAAAATGACGCCCGGGAGTGGGCGGGTCTAAAAAACCCGCATTTCCGCCGGATTTTAGCGCCTGGGTCAGGGCAGGCGTTAAGGGACCTGTGGGCTCAGAATGAGCCCAGAGGTGCCCTCCCCTGCCCCCAGGGACACCCCCTGCCACCCTTGCCCACCCCAGGAGGACACCCAAGGCTGGAGGGACCCACCACATGGACATTAAGGTAAGTCCAGGTAGGAATTTGTTAAAAAAAAAATTTGTGGCATAGGGGGGCCTGATTTGTGCCCCCCTACATGCCACTATGCCCAATGACCATGCCCAGGGGACAGAAGTCCCCTGGGCATGGCCATTGGGCAAGGGGGCATGACTCCTGTCTTTGCTAAGACAGGAGTCATTTCAATGGGGGATGGGCATCGTAAAAAAATGGCGCAAATCGGGTTAAGACGATTTTTTTGCCTCAGCCTGACTTGCCCCATTTTTGGACGCCCAAACGCCATTTTTCCCTACGCCGGCGCTGCCTGGTGTACGTGTTTTTTTTTCACGCACACCAGGCAGCGCCGGTCGGCTAACGCCATTCAATAAATAGGGCGCCCGCATGGCGCTTCAAAATGGCGTTAGCCGGCGCTAATTTTTTTGACGCAAAACTGCGTTAGCGCAGTTTTGCGTCAAAAAGTATAAATATGGGCCTAAGTACCTTAAAATCATGGTTAACAAGGGTGGTTAATGGGTTTCAAGGATCTGTGTTGAAGACGCTTCACACAGCCAAAGTGATGCATTGGTTCTGAGTTGTGGCGAGACTATGTTGCGAGGTCCTGCATCATCCTCGAGGATTCCATTGATGGGGATTTGCAATACCAAGTCCAGAGTCAAGGATGCATTTCACAGATGGGCGATGAATTGGTTCTGAGGAGCTGACCATGTAGAGTCTGCTGTCATCGCAGAGGCTGTCCTCAACGAAGGATGTGAGGGTCTGCACTGAGGATATATTGCAGCAGCAGTAGTTCCGAAGAGGTTGTGGGCTGCAAAGGCGTTGCGGGTCTTTACGACAGGTACAATCGTAACAGCAGTGGCAATGCATCACTTCTGCTCAGGGTTGCACCACACAGCAGAGGAGAAGAGGATCGGTTTCACTGGATCCACAAAGGCTGACAGAGCACCTTAAGCCTACTTCCAAGGGTCCAAAACTGGTGTGGCACCACTTGGCAGGGTAGACTCACATATGACAGAGTCCAGGTGCAGGTGCAAGGTTGTTGGGAGCCTGGTGTGTCCCTGAGGCTTCAGATCAGTAGGTTAGTCAACTAGCTCTAGGAGCCACTCTGGGTTTAAGAGAGACAAGTTCAGTCCTTCTTACCTAGGGAAGAGGTCAGCAGCTCAGCACAGCAGGGCAGCAGTCCTTCAGAACAGTAGTCTAGCAGAGTAGCAGTCCTTCATCCTGGCAGAGTATCCACAGGTCCAGAAGTGTACTGAAGAGTTGGTGTGTAAGGTCCAATAATTTTACCTTGTTGCCTCTTTGAAGTGGGGAGAGTCTTTAAGAGGCATGACTTCGAAGTACACTGGGCCCGCCTTTCTGACCCGGGCTCCAGACCTATTACAGGGGATATGCAGACCATTTTGTGGAGGCAGGACACAGCCTGTTCAAATGTACATGGGGCTGTGCCCAGCTCTTCCCTCCCACCCTGCCAATGATGGCCCATCCAGGCACACCTAATTGCTCTACTGTATGTGGCTGTCTAAGAGGAATACACAAAGCCCAACTATCAATTACATCCAGTCATGTGACTCAGAGACAGGTTGCAGGCACCAAATACCTAAGGCTGGAAAATGCCAACTTTCTAAAAGTGGCATTTCCAAAATTGTATCTGACTTCACTACAAGTTAGAATTTTCCATTACAATTCCAAATACACTAAACAGTAACTACTTACCTGTTCCTATTTGGAAATGGAATCTTATTAATTGTAATAACGTAACTCTAATATTATACTATGGGAAAGGTAGGCCTTGCAGTAGTAAAAACCAAACTCAAGAGATTTTCACTACTAGGACATGTAAACCTTAAAAGTGCATGTCCTACCTTTTAAATGCATTTCACCCTGCCCCATGGGCTTCTAGGGCCTACACTAGGGGTGACTTATATATATTAAAAAGGAAGGCCTGACCCTGGAAAAAGATTTATTTTGGCAGGTCAAAATGGCAGTTTAAAACTCTACACAGGCTGCAAGATCAGGCCTGGGATATGTTTATCATTCTGCCTAATGCGTTGGCACAATCAGTGCTGCAGACCCACTAGTAGCATTTAATTTGCAGGGCCTGAGCAAAGATAGTGCCACTTTACTAGGGACTTACAAGTAAATTAAATATGCCAGTTGGGTGTATGCTAATCCTATCATGTTTAGAGGAGGCAGGACAAGCACTTTAGCACTGTTTAGCAGTGGTAAAGTGCACAGGCTCCTAAGGCTAACAAAAACAGAACTAGGAGAAGGAAGGCAAAAAAGTCAGGGGATGACCCAACAGAAGGGCCAAGTCCAACAACCTCTTTTTCCCCTTCAATATAGTCCCCATTGAGGCTTTCCAATCCTCACACACCCGCTCCCACCACTACCTCATCTGTATCCACTTACTATGATTATCCTTGTGTCCGACATTACTGTCCTCTTCTTCCCCACAGGGAATGTGCACGGGTACTGTTCACTCTCCTAATCTCTTGCACATCTTACAGAAGGACATGAATCCTCTCCTTGATTGAACGTAACTCAAAGTTAGCACTTTGTAACAAACACATTTTTTACACTGTCTACACTGTTATTGTATAGAGCAAATCCTCCAGGTATAACCCAGTCATACAACTTTATGTATACATACAGATGCATTCAGATTATGGCTTTATCTGATCCCCAGAGCAAAACCATTACACCTGGTTTCACTGAGTATCAATGACCTCTTACAATACATAAGAAGGAAGAACATTTTACACTATTCCTCCACAGAAAAGCCTGACGTCTCCCTATTCTAGGGAACTTACCTGTTCAAATCACAGTCCGCCAAACTAAAGAAAGATTGTGTGGGCCTTGTGGTTAGCAGAGCAGAACAGGAAACTCTCAATATATGCCACCAACTGTAGCTAAGTGTTCAAATAAATGTGGGGTTGCAATTCCTATTCACCTGTACACTGCCCCATAGGGTCCTGAAGAGCTGGACAGACATTGAGGAGTGTGGTGTGTGTGGCAGATTACATACACTATCTTCATGATAAAGACAGGTTCCATCCATGCTCCCAACCATTCAAGATGGGGTTTCCTGAAAGTCCTCCCCCGACGTTTTCTGAAGTTTGGTAGGATCAAATGTGTTATAGTGGGAACTAGAACTTAGTATTAGACCCTCTTTTTGACAGAACAGGTCTCCTAGACAAATCGAGCAACGACAGAGTAGCCCTCCAACATGTAATATGGGATCACAATTGCATTGACATCTGGTGCATCACTCACCTGTCATTAAGAGATTATACATTCTACCCTTGCACTGTTTTCCCAATTGTAGTTGACGATGGCTTCAAAGAAAGAGAGATGACAAACCAAGCTCCTATCAGTCTTTCTTTGGACACACACCTGCCCACAGCCCCTTCCGGACATTGGCGTATGCAGGCCAATGCTTACAGGACCCCTGAAAAAAGAGGTCACTTGTGAATCAGATTTGTGAATGCCTAAAGGACAATTTTGGATCTGTTTCATTTGCTTAATTATTCTGGGCCATAAGTAAAGTCACATGAATGGGGAGCATAACAAGATGCTCAGCAATTGTCAGGAAAAATAAAGATGCCCGTGTTAAAGCAGAATTAGCTGTTCTGATATTATCAAATCTTGATAACTAAACACCTACTTTTGAACTGAAATGAACTTTGGAGGCCTCTAAACTAACACAACATTATCTATATACTCAAACTGCAGAATGGACTCAAACAATGTTAAAGTTGAAACACTATGAGAAGGATGAGAAGGCAGTCACCTCTTGGCAGCCCAATTGTGACAAAGATAATCCCAGTTCATAATCCCATCTATTAAGGATGAAGGGGGTGCATCCCCTTCATACCCAACTGATATAGCAAAGAGATTTTCTTATGTCTATGAACCCCTATCTAATGCAACTTAGTCTGATTCTAAGGCACCGGAGGATGCTTCCTAAGACCATTACAGCTGCCTTGCCTGAAAGTAGAAGGCAGAAGCTACTTGAATGCAAAATCACTGAGGATGAAATGTCTTCAGAAATGTCAGCATTACCCATGGGCTGCTCCCCTAGGGAAGATGGATTCCTTGGGAAATGTTATACTACCAATAAAACTGTTCCTGTCCCTTTATTATGTAAAGTGTTCAGAAGCTGAAGCCTCACCCTTTCTGGGTCATCCATCCAATGAGGTACTCATTTCACTTATTCCCAATGCCAGAAAGGCTGTACTAGAAAGTTTTTGACCCATATCACATATAAATGTAGATCTCAAGATTCTCATAAATATTCTTTCCACCAGGTTAAGCAAGGTGGTCCTGTACTTGATTAATGATTCTCAGATAGATTTCGTACCTGCCAGGTAGCCTAGGTATCACATAAGAACTCTCTCCCATACTCGATGGACATCCAAAGACCTCCAAACTGAGCGGCTGGAATCAGAGAAAGCTTTTGAAAGGCTTGAATGAGGTTTCTTATTCTGCATCTTCAAGAGAGCCACCTCAGTGAGGAGTTCATTAATAAAGTACATTTTGTGTGATGCTCAATCAGTGTGCATAAATAGTTGACGATATCTATTACATGCTATAATGACCAGATGAGGTACGAGGCAGGGCTGTCCACTGTTGCATCCTCCTATTTATTCTTACCCTAGAACCCTTGTCCCTATCCATCTGGACCTCAGCTGATATCCAAGGCCTGAAAACCCTAGCAGGCTCCATATAATTCTTTCTACAAGCAGATAATATATTGCTAGCTATCACACACCCTTCAGTGTCCATCGATGTAGCCATGTCTGTTACTTTGAACTTCTCTCAGATTTCTGAATATAAAACTAATTGGACAAAGTGTGAGCCTCTTCCTCTGCACAATCAAGGAATGCATACAAAGATGCTCTGTGAAGTGGGTTGAGAAGGGTCTCACGTGTCTAGGGATAAAGATCAGTGGAAGGTTTGAGAGTATGAACAAAGGATGGCTTTTCTCTCTTATTAAATGCATAGGACTTCTGTAGGTGGAACACACTGAATCTATGTAAAGGAAGATGTAGGTAATCAAAATGATGGTTGCCACCAGGTGTAATTACGTATTAGGTGTGCTTTCACTCCTGAACAAGAAGGTTCTCCTTGGCTGCATTGATTCTTATATTAAGATGTTTGTATGGGGTCATCAAGGCACAGACTGCAACTGGGAACTCTACAGGCCCACACAACATCCTAAGGCCTCCATCTGTCCAACATGAATCTCTAATATTATGCCCATCATTCATATCAGTTGATGGCCTAGTTGACTGATCCACACCATGCACCAATGTAGGTGAAACAAGTGAGGGCAATTCTTAAGATGCCCAGAGCATTCACTTTCTGTATACAGGTACTATACTCCCCAACAACCAGACTCTAACCCTAGTGTTTCTTGTATCCTCACTATTTGGATGCAAAGCCACACACTCCTACAGGCCAACAGCTCTTACAAAACTCTGCCCCTATATGGGGCAGCACCAACCTTTGTGCTATTAAAAAGCCCTTGAAGAGGTTTCCCTAAGAATCACAACAATAGATCACTTACTCACAAATGGAAAATCTTTCCAGAACTGCAGGAAGAAATGTACATCCCAAGTCATCTATGTTTCTGCTAAAGGCAGATACACAGTTGCTTGGCAAGTAGACTAGGCACATTCATGCTAAATCTTGGTCCCTTCCCCATTCTGTTGTGTCTTGTTGAGTTTGGTCATCCATCTAGCATGTCCTCAGGATTAAATTAAACTTTATTCAATTATTTGTTCTTCAAACCCCTGAAACATGCTGCCTGGACACGATGGCAACTGATACTTCATAACGAATAGAGAGAGGAGGATTGGACCTCTCTCATGAAAATACACAATAAAGAGTTTAGAGAAGCAAACCTTCAGTTTCTATATATTAAAATCCTGCATTTCTGGTATTGGACCCCGATGCATTTATACAGAACTAATTTCTTAAGGCCAGGTGGGGCGATAAAGCATTCATAGTGGCTACTGCCAAACACTGGAATATGCTCCCTGTGATGATTAGGAAGGAACACAACTTCCTGGCATTTAGGAAGCAGCTAAAAACTCGGCTTTTTCATCAGTAATTTTATTTATTTCCTCTTTACTTTTTCTTGTCTCTCTTTGCGTCACTTCACTGTCTGTTGCTTAGTGTTTCGATGCCCTGGCCGGAATGCGCTTTATAAATATGAAATACAAATACAAAGACAAATTTCTTAGTAGATAACCATTGCTGGAGATGCTCACAGCCTAGTGGTGACCCAACACACACACTCTGGAACTGTACCAAATTGCAAACATACTGGCATTACACCCCTCACTTCATCAATGCCACTGGTCCTACTTCATGACAGAACCGATATCACAGGGCTCAGCATTCACACACACAGATAGCTCGCTATCATGCTGGCAGCTGTAAAAATATGTTCTCTTTGCCACTGGTGGCAGCAAACAGTACCTGAAATTGATGAATGAATCCTGTAAGTAGTGAGATTTGTGTGTAAGGGACGTCGGATATATTAGATCAGAGAAAAGTAGACAGACTATGGTTCTAATTACGAGTCTGGCAGTCACTAGACCACCAGAGTTGCGGTGGTGGTCCAGTCCGCTGCAGCTTTGACTGTCCGACTGTCAAATTAAGAGTTTGGCGGTTGGACCGCTAAAAGACCACCGTCTCCGCCTGGATCAGTGATCCCGATGGAATGATAGCAGTCGTGGTTGTAATCAGTCACAGCGGCGGTGAAGTCAGCTCTGCCGTGCTTAATACAACCTTGTTCTCCGCCAGCCTTTTTATGACAGTCTGATCACCATGAAAAGGCTGTCAGAGAACAAGTGCAGAACCCTACACCCTTGAAATGCACTCTGTCTGCTGTGCACACAGTGTGCATTTCAAGGGTGCTGGAGCACCCTGTGTGTGGCAGCATTGCCTCCAGCCCATTGGGAGACCACCAGCATCGTGGTGTTCTCCTCCTCTGGAGTTTGGCTGAAAATGACCCCATATGACTTGACCTAGAGTCACTTCTTGTGCACCTGGAAAATTCTGTAATGACTGATTTTCAGAGCAACTGAGATGTTGACCTCACTTTTTCATTAGTAAGAACAATTGGTTCTTAAGATTAGAATGATGGGAACCACACATATCATTTATGACTAGTTTTGATATATTGGTACCCATATTTGGTCCACTTAACCAGATCGACAAATACATTTCTTGGTGTGAGAAAATGGCCATTCTGGATTTTAGACTTTGCACACTGGGACACTGCTATTCAAGGCAAAGTGTATGTGCTCTGATCACTACAACACGTACAAATTGGCTAATTCCTGATTTATTTTTCTATAAGGCTATAGTATATGGTGCAGAAATATATTCACGGCATGAAAATTGACATGCCACTTTTGAGTTGCAGCACTTAATGTGCCCTCTAATAGTGTGACAAAGAAAAACATGACTTCAGGCCTGCCATTGTAGCTGAAGTGCTGCAGTGTAAAACCTGCAGTATGATCTGTAAAAATAACTCTTTTTAACAGGTTGAAACCTCCCTTTTAAATATTCGTAAGTTACCTCCTTGTAAGCATTGTTTCTCACAAGGTAGAGTGCCTGGTACTTGAAAGTGGTACATGTGAAAAATGAATACTACCATGTACTTAGAGTTACAAGGTCCAAAAAGCTATTTGCATTGGGGCAGGACTAACTATTGTACATAGAAAACCAGAGTACAGATTAAAATATTAATACTGCCATCTCTCGAATGGGACAAGCCAGAAACATAATTAAATTACTCTTTACAATAGTTATTCAAAATCCAATTTAATGGTGAAATTGAACTGTCATGAAATATTAATGAAAAGTAACTTTTTATTTTTAAAGTTACCCTTTACGTCTGTGAACTTTCTGATGGTTATTCAGCATAAGCCACTGCCAGCCCCAAACCTGTGCATAAATCTGGGATTAGTTGTTAGCACCAATAGGCTGGGCTGAATGGTCAAAAACTCCTTAGAACGCCACAGAATTTTCAGAGAGGGGCTCTGGGCATCCTGTTAACACCACAGGTTTCCCAAGACAGTTCTTGTGTATTTCTTGTCTCATTGCTGAAGGACTCTGATTTTGTCTTTACTAGACTTCTGTCAGGTTTATTGTAGCTACAGTACCTGCTTATAATTCAATTGCATTGTTCGATGTATGTGGACACTGATAATTTCCCTATGACACACCTGCACATACTCTGTACCCTCAGAGTGTAGGTTGAGTGTGGCCAGAGACTTTTACTATCTTAAAAATGTCATTTTGTGCCTGTGTACAGTTTGGCAAACATGAACTACTAACAAAGGGGTAGTATTGCCCCCAGGAACATTTAACCCATTGCCTGGGAAGTGCCTAGGAGTCATCTCCATCCACTAGTTGGTGCCAAGCATAAATGTTGAAGTACAGATCTAGTTTAGATTTCAGTTACCTTGTGGCTGTTCTGTGTTACAAGGTTCACATTCATTGTTGAGCATACAAGTGGAAAAGGTGTCCATTAATTTTAATATTGTAGAATCAAAGATTCAGTGATAAATAGGATTGTATGTTAGAAATGCTCGAGGAGTACATATTTGCCTGCTGGTCTATATACATGAGAATCTACAGGTATGTTACTTTTATATATATGAAATGATGAAATTTTGAGAACTTGTGCCCTAAAGCAATTATAACTCGCGCCCCCGCCATGCACTGTTTTTTCAACAACATTTTTACTGCAAATATTACATTAATATTATCAATAATGCTATGAAATATGGTATGATTGCTGTAATTTGTGGGGTAATTTGCAGTGCATGGCAAGGGAGCAAATTATAGTTACCTTAGGGCACAAGATTTAGTTACTTGAGGTAACTCTAACTATAAATGGTAAATTTCTATGATTTGTTTTGTTTAAACTTCCCTGTAGCCTTTTTTTAAAGTGAATTACTCGCAAGACCTGGCCTGCAGCCAGAACTTGTGGCCAACATCCCCCAAACACCCAAACTCCCACTGTGCACAGCCCTTTCGCCGTGGGTGGCGGGAGTTAGCCACAGCTTCACTGGGTGTGAGATTAGGTGCATCTGGGGGTGAGAGTGGATGGCAGATTGTCTGTCTGGGTGTGAGAGTGTGTACACCAGTGTTTTAGTGGGTGCGTCAGTCTGTGCACGGGTCAGAGAGTGGCTGCCTGAGGGCGTCAATGGGTTTGTGAGTGGGTGCGTGAGTGTCTGAATGGGTCTGTGAGTGGGTGCGTAAGTGTCTAAGTGGGTGTGTGAGTGGGAGAAATTGATTGAAAGAGAGACAGAAGGAGAGAAAGACAGTGGGAGAGAAAGAGAGAGTTTTTTAGTCTTTAATATCTCATATACTTAGAATGAGATATTTTGCAGGATTTAACAAAAAATGTACTTATTATATTTAGAAAATTATATTTTTTTATTAAATAAGCAAAAAAAGAAAAAATGAAATGAGTTCAGCTGGACTTGAACACATTGAGCTATGGGGATTTTCTTTTTTTCCCCCTTTTTTTGGCCCTTTGAGGGCTTTGTGGGACTGTGAGGGGGTCCTCAATGGCTCCCCATCGGCCCTATTTTATTTATTTATTTTTTGTATTTATTGCAAAGCCCTTTATGGGCTATGTGGGACCGCGAGAGAGCCCTCAAGGGCTCCCCCTGCGGTCCCTACTTTTTTTAATTCTATTTTTAAAACAAAGCCCTTACAGGCTACCTGGCACTGCAGGGGAAGCCTTAAGGCTTCCTTAGCAGTGCCAGTGCTTCAGCAAGCACGGGGCTGCTTTGACAGCAGCTCTGTGCTTGCTGAAGCATTTCTTCTTTGAAAGCTGGACCTTCTTTAAAGGTCCTGCTGTCAATACCCGAAGTGTTTTCTGTGGCTTGGCTGCAGCTGCACCTCTGGGACATAGCAGGAGCCTGCCCAGGGGGGTGGTGGTCCCTAGGGCTATCAGTGGCTCCATGAGGGTGGCCACGTGGCTCCCCTCCTATAAGAACTTAGCCCCGGGGGTGGTGGTCACCAGGGTGCGGAGGTCCCATAGGGGCCCCTTTTCTTTTTGTAAACATTTGCCCCGGGAGGTGGTGGTCCCCAGGCAGCGGGGGAGTACAGGGCCCCCCTGCATTAATTAACCCCTTCTGTGCCGTGGATGTAATGGTTACTTCCTGCGGCACAGTGCTCGTGTGCCCAGGACATAACCATTACGTCCTGGGCACAGAGCCCAGAGGGAGCGCTAGCGCTCCCTCTGTGGGGTTCCCTCCCACCCCCCCAAAGCAGTGATGGAAGGGGAAGACCTTCCCCTTCCACCCCGACCCCCCCACCCCACCTGTGACATCAGCGCGCGAGCGCGCACTGTTTGTCACAAGGCCTCCTCCCATCGCGCTGGAAGCTCAGCTTCCAGCGCGATCGAAAGAGAAATGAAAAGCATTTCTCTTCCGATCACGTGGAAGAGGCCCGGAGAGGCTTCAAAGGGAAGGAAAGAGAAACAGCCCAGTAGTGCTCTCTAGAGCTCGAAACCAGGAACGAGGGATTGGGAGGGGAAAGTTCTGAAGTACATATAAAAGTCTTGGCAGGATCATCATCTTATATAGTGCCACACGGCCCATAACATTTAGTGGCAGAGTCTGTCACCTCTGCAGGTCCGTCTTGGCGCGTGCCAATAGCAGTGCCAGATTTCTGGCCCATGTCAGTTCAGGTAGGAGGAACACCCAAATACCCAGATACTTAAAGCTGAGCCTGCGCAAGGGTTTCATGTCTTGCCAGTCAAAACAGTCACATGAACTAGCCATTGGGACCAGTGTCGTTTTGGTAGGGTTCATTTTAAGTCCTGATGCTTGTTCATAGCATCGTAAGAGGCAGAGACTGTACTGGGCTCTTCCATATACAACAGGACGTCATCAGCGTATAGAGCTATCCTGTCTTCTCTGGAGTGACCCCATCTCCAGCCGCGGTATACTGGGTCTGTCGCGGTATACTGGGTCTGTCCTGATCATCTGGGCCAGGGGCTCAATGGCCAGGGTAAATAGGAGGGGGGATAAAGGGCATCCTTGCCGCGTGCCCTGATAAACCTCGAAAACTGAGGACACGGCCTCGTTGACCTGTACATGGGCTGTGGGGTTACCGTATAACACTCGGACCAGACGACGAAACCTCGGCCCTAAGCCTGCGTGCCGGAGCACTAAAAAGAAAACCCCCAGTCCACTGAATCAAAGGCCTTTTCAAAGCCTATGAGTAAAAGGGCAAGGTCTCGGGGCAGTCGGCGACGCTCAGCCAAAGCCACATGCAACCGGCAAATGCAATGTTGAGTACTATGAGTTGCCATAAACCCACACTGATCTGGATGGATTAGTTGCGGTTGGACTCTCTTGAGGCGAGTGGTGAGGATAGTGGCGAAGATTTTTACCTCAGTGTTAATCAGCGGTATCGGTCTATAATCTGCACAGTGCAGTGAATGGGGCTGGGTTTTAGGAAGCACCGCAATAGTGGTGGCGTCCATCTCCCAGGGGAAGGACCCGCTACCTTCCACTTCCGCAAAGAGTTTTAACAGGTGTGGCATCAAGTCTTCCCTGAGAGCTTTGTAGTATTCCGAGGGTAACCTGTCGGGACCTGGCGTTTTTCCCGTACCCAATGCAGAGATGGCCGCCCCAATTTCCTCTGCGTTAATAGGTTCATCCAAGATCTGCACTTCCGCCGTGGGCAACCGCGGAAGGGGAACCTCGTCCAGCAATCGGCGGGCCTGGCCCAGATCGATCATTGTAGACGCTCAATATAGTGTTTGGTAGTATCTGGCGAAGGCGTCAGCTATTTCTAGGTGACCCACATCGAGGCCCCCTTCCCTGTCATAAATTTCAAGGACAATCCTGGAAGCCCGGTGGCGGCACACCAGCCAATACAGCATCTTTCCCGTTTTGTCCCCCCACCCGTAGATCTTTGCAGTGGTAGCCCTCCACAAGTGCTTTGCAGCTTCTAGGGGTTGATCTCGGGTTTCCTCATGGACTAGGAGAAGCTGTTGCGCCACCCTTTCGCTTGGGCTCGCTTCACTTTCATTCTCCAAACACAGTACCCGGAACTCCAGCTGTTCAATACGTTGGGCTTGTGTGTGTTCCTGATCCTGTATCAGGCTTCTAGCCGCACCCCGCAACACCGCCTTGCCTGCCGCCCATAGGGTGCCCGCGGAGGCCACTGACCCTTCATTCAGTTCAAAGTACTCACGCTATGCCAGCCGCAGATGTTCAATGTAAACCCTGTCCTGAAGATACCACGCATTTAGCCGCCACATAGGACGGGTCTGAGACCGAGCGGAGCCCACGATGAACCGAAGCAGCGTGGTCAGAAACTCCCCTAGCTAGTATTTCAATATGGGAGAGGTAGGTGCAGTCCTTACTTGGGAGTAGCACCAGGTCAATTCTGGATTGCGAGCCATGGGCCGCTGAGGTGTGGGTGAACTGTCGCCGTCTTTGGTGCCACACCCGCCAAGCATCGCAGAGCCCCGTTGTGGCGAACCATCCAGTGATTCTTGCCGCTGTTGCGTGTCTGTACCCGGAGAGCGGACCGGTTACATCCAAGGCCGGATCCGGGGTTGCGTTAAAATCTCCTCCCAACATAGTAAGTCCAGGAGGCAGGTCTAGAAGTAGCTTGGTGAGGTCCCCGAGGGTCCCACGTACCAACGAGGGAGGAGCATAAACACTGACCATGTTGACCGTGGCCCCTTCTACTTTCCCGGTGATGGCCATGTAGCGTCCCTGTCAATCCTTCCATACCTGTATTTTTGTCATGGGAAATGCACGATGTAGTAATATGGCCATCCCGCGATCCACGCGTAAACCCTGCATGGTACACTCTATCAAAACCCCTGCAGGCCAAGAAGGGGCAGTTATCACCCAAAAGGTGTGTCTCCTGCAGCAGGAGTGCATCAGGTCGGTATCGGTGTATAAAGGCAAACACTGCGATGCGCTTAATCTTGCCTAGGAGACCGTTAACATTCCATGAAATAACCTGTATCAGGCTCATAGGGACAGGTGTCTTGAAAATTCCCACAGCGGTTACCAGAGCTCTCCATTACCAGGCCTGGGGACCCCGGAAAAACCTTGTCTTGCCCCCTTCGTGGCAGAATATGCACCCCTACTGTGCCGATTGAGTCTCTGCGCTTCCTGCACTGTGCATTGGCTAATGAACACAAACATTTCAGCACAACAAAAACAGTAACAAAGACCTTTAGAACCAGGCCTAAACTCCCTTGCCCCCAACTCCCACCCCACCCCATACTTCTCCCCAGAAGCATCTGTCGCCCATATATATCACCTCACTCTCGGAACTAGTGGGGTGTACCGTTAACTGATAGAGCAGTGGTGGACCACTCCATGACGTCAGATCAAGTAAGGAAACACACTAAGCGGTAATTAGTCAAAATTGGCATGCTGTTCATCCAGGCAATCTGCACCCTGTTCAGAGTCGTCTATCATTTATGAAGTCACAGCGCCGGACTGCGGGACAAATCTGTGCCATCCAGGGACCCCGAGGTTCAGGGCTCCCCCCGGCACCCCTAGAACCCTCCAGTGATTGCGGGCTCTGTGGTTCCAGGCAGGGGTCTCTGGGGGGGGGAGTTCGAGCGGGATCCACGTTGCACACTGCGCCGCTGCGAGCACGTGCGTCTGCTGGGTGGCTGCCCCCGAGGATGGCTCGACAGCGCTTCTCGCAATGGTTTTGATCTGTCCCTGTGGGAACCAAGAGGAACCTCCTCGGTCAGCCAGATCCACGCTGTGGCCGGCTGTTCAAAGAAGTAAGTCTTGTTACTGTGGACCACACAGAGTTTTGCTGGGAACCGGAGACAATACGGAATGTCCATTGCCCTCAGTTTCTGTTTCACCTCAATGAATGAGCGATGCTGTTGCTGTACCTCTCGCGTGTAGTCAGGAAAAAGGAGGACCTTCGCCCCATTGCAGAAAAGATCTCCCTTAGAGCGCGCTTCTTGCAGCACTGCATCTCTGTCTTTGAAGTTGAAGAGACGGAGTATCACTGGTCTGGGTGGAGAGCCGGGTGGGGGCTTCAATTGCAGGGCCCTGTGGGCTCGCTCGATCGTGAACCACGGCGTGAGGTGGTCCGTCGGCATCCAAGAGCGGAACAACTCCTCCAAGTACGTGGCCAGAGATGGTGCTGCAGTAGTTTCGGGAAAGCCCACTATATGAATGTTGTTACACCTGGACCTATTCTCACCATCTTCGGCCCTTCAGTGGAGCTCCAATGTGCAAGTGGTCAGCGTGGAGATTTGAGCCTTGAGAGCGGTCACGTCATCTTCCACTGTGGATATCCTGGATTCAGCCTCCATGATTCGAGCTGTGGCATTGCAGATGTCTTGCCGGACCAGAGCTACGTCCACCCTAACCTCCCCTATCTTGGATTCAACAGCTGCCTGCGATGCCTGGATCGCGTGGAGGATCATTGCCAGGTCGCCGGACACCGCCTGTGGCTCGCCACCTCCACTCGGGAGACGATCCTCTGTCCGAGTCGCAGTTGCGCCCGTGGTAAATTGGTCCATGCGTGTTTGCACCGCCGCCTGCCGCGCCGACTTATCTTTGCCCATGGTGCTGATCTCAGCCCCGGCCCAGCGGGCGCCTCAGTGTCAGGGTCAGCAGCGCCATCCGGTCAGGCCGCAGCACACGAGTCCAGGACCAGGGAAGTCCCCCTCCATGGCCCAGGTCCGTTGCGCAATGCCACACTTTGCGGGTCAACCGACCAGACCCAAGGGTCCAGGAGACCGCGATCATCTGTCAGCCAACTTCCCTCTCCGTGGCTGACCATTCCCAGGAATCGCCCACAGGCCCAGCCGATGGTCCAGGCCGCGTCCCCAGGTGGCGCCGAGCCCCCAGGTCCACGAATCCTGAGTCTCAAAAAACTGTTTCTTCGCCCGGTCCACAACTCGGACGAGGGGTGGGAGAGAGGGGGCCAGCTCCTCACAGTCCAGCAATGCGCCACCTTCCAGGTCCAGGCACCTCAATCCAGTGGGGAAGGGAGGAACATGAGAAGGGCCTTCCTCCCCGTAGCCAGCGGGGATCCTCAGCCTCAACACCTCAGTGACCGACCCAGTTCACGGCTCACCTACAGCCAGTCCTCGCGCGATTCAGTCTCCAGCGGCGATGTGTACAGCTCCTTGCCACACAGGCGTGCTGCGGCAAGGCACGCAGTCATGCCCGGGCCGCCGCAGTGCCCCGGGCCCCTTCACAGTCTGCACCGCCTGGCATTTGGGGCGGGGGCAACTGCGGGCGGTCAATCCGCTTGGGGTCAGGCTTAAGGTTGGGGAGTTTTCTTCTCTTTTTTTTTTTCTTCCTTTTCCCCTCGTCCCGGGGGAGGCAGTGGGGCCCCAGTTCACGGCTCACCACCAGCTGATCCTCGATGCGATCTGGCTTTCAGCGGCGAAGTGCACAGCTCCTCGCTGCACTAAAGCACCACAGCGGGGTGTCACAGTGTCCCAGACCCCGTTGCAGTTCGCACCGCGGCACTCACCTGCTGCCCGTCATTTTGGACACGGGCAGCCGCGGCGGCTAATCCACTTGTACTCTGGCCGAAGGTCGTAAAATTCTTCCTTCTCATCCCTGGGGGGCAGCGGGGCCCCAGAGGCAGGATGGCGGTGCCGACGAGGACGGATTGTGTTTCCAAAAGGAGGCAGATGACGGAGGGGTCCGGAGCACTATGAAAGTGCGGCCGCCATCTTCACGCCTTGGCCACGCCCTCTGCGTTGCTTTATAAACAAAAAAATGACGCAAATGCAGCGAAAAAAAAGTATAAATATTGGACAAAATGTGTTAACATTTTCTCCATGAGGAACACAGCAAAGGCAGATGGAAAAAAGAACTTTGAGAGATCCTCGATAAATCCTTCATAAATGCATACAGGTCTGCTTTTGACGTAAGAATGCACAAGACTTCTGGGACCAGATGTATAACTGTATGTTTTGCGTTTCACAATTTGCGATTCATTTATGAGTCACAAACTGCGAGTCTCAAAACCAAATGTACAACATTGTCTACCTCATAAATATTCATCAGGTAGGTCGCAATTTGCGACCCCATTGGGAATGGCCGTACTCACAGGGATGGTGGCCTTCTGGGGACAGCAAACCATCATGCCTGTGACTGCTTTTTAAATAAAGCATTTTTTTTAAATGCAGCCCATTTTCTTTAAAGGTTTCTTTTAATTTTTTCAGAGTAGGCAATGGCCTGTGGGACCGCTATCTACTCTGAAAAAGTATTTCCACTTCCCTTCACAAAGGGGAATGTGTCCTGTGAGGACACCTTTCCTTTCGCCAATGGGTTACCACCAATTTGAAATTGATGATAACTGCGATTGTTTTGTGATCGCACTTGCGGTCAGAAAACAATCATATATGCCACTACGACTCACAATTAGGAAGGGATGCCTTTGGGACGCCTCTTTCTAAATGCGAGCTGCAATCCCTATTTTGCGAGTCAGTTCTGCATGCTGGCTTGCAAAGTAGGGATGGTACATTAGAGAAGGCCATTTTGCGGTCGCAAAAGGCAAAATTCTCCTTTTGTGACCACAAAATCACGTCTTACATTTGCCCCATGATCTCCATAGCATTTCAAATGTTATGTTATGGCTGTTTGGATAGTGCACATCTCACCCAAATGGATAATGTAAATTGTTTATACAATTCAATAAAAGTTGATTATGTTCTTTTTAGAACATTTGGGAAAGAAATCTTTACACGTACAATATTAATTACATTCATGAAAATTTAAATGATTTAATGGGCTTCTTATATAGTGTATTCCACACTTGGTAAAATGCAAACACATTAGACACAAGTCTCAGTTGCAGGATAGGAGAGGAAGACCATGTCCTTTTAAATTAGGTATTTATTAAAGCTAAAAGTCTCCATATATGACAGGCTGCCTCATTAAGAAAGAGCTGACTATTCCTTTCCTTTCTTACACAAAAGCAGTTTGGGATAAATCAACAATTCCAGGATTTTCACCTGAAACCCTTTGGATCTGTGAGGCGCAGCTTTATATACTGAAAGCTGAGTCGGCAACTGATTCACAGGTTATCATAATCTGAGACTGTTTGATTCAATGCCACATGTAGAAAAAAGCTCCTTCGAAAGCACTGACACATTAACTAACCTTATGCTTTCTTAAAAGCATCTGTGAGCTTTAAAGTGGCATTGTTTTTAAACAGTGTAAATGAGCGTATGTTTGCACAGAATGTTAATGCATCAATGCTGCCAGAAGGTGTTGCTAAAGTATGCAAATTAGCGTGATCAAGTTTTTGGACGCATATATTTGAAACTGCTGTAAGGGATGACTTGAAGAGTGGTGTGTGAAATTCCCCCTTCATTACTTCCTCATCCTCTTTCAAGTCCATCCCTGCTCGCAGAGGTAGCCACTTTGGAGATAGTTCTTACCACTGCCTAAGAAAGGAATAATAATTTATAAATGATCTGTTGGTCACTCTAGCTGCGTTCATGGATCCATAAATGCACATTTTAGCCACATTATATTGTGTTTTAGTCCGTCTTTGACCACCTAGCTCATAGCAGCATATTTAAAAGGTTTTATAAAAGGTTTATGTCACGTTTGCAGCATGCAATGTGGTACATGCGTGACGCAAACCTCTAAGATAGATTTATGAAGCCACGCAAAGCCACTTTGCATGGCTCTGAGTCGCCTCATAATGCTGGAGTAGCACAATGCATTTTGTTGCGTTACTCTGCCCAGGTAGGTAATCCATGGGCCTTGCAGTGGGTGTTCCCATGCAACTCCCATGGATTTTGACACATTCCCACATTCAGTCTGCGCTTGCACTGTGCAGCCCACAACTGAGCTGCGTTGTACACCAGAGCACCGAAGGAGGCAGCCGTGCAGAGAGAGATTAGTTGCAGTCGGATGACAAGGAGAGGAGGACCCCCTGGAAGACTCAGGTAAGTCCTCATCTCTTTCTCTCTTTTATCATTGTTTGTGTACACTGGTGCACAAACAAGAAAAGAAACAGCAACTTTTGCTGACTATGGCCCTGGCCTGAATTCAGGCCAGGGCCGTAGGCAGTGAAAGCTGCCATTTCAGGCCTCTTGTGCACCAGCCTGTCCTGTGTGCAGTGCACACAGGGCAGGCCGGGGAACAACTCGCCTGATAGCTTTCGCTGCCTATGGCCCTGGCCTGAATTCAGGACAGGGCCGTAGGCAGCAAAAGAAAGCTGACGTTTTCAGGCCTCTTGTGCATTGGCCTGCCCCGTGTCCGCTGCACATGGGACAGGCCGGTGTACAAGAGGCCTGAAACAGCATCTTTCACTGCCTACAGTCCCCTCCTGATTGTGCCCGATCTTGGAAGCACTAAGCATGGTCAGGGCTGGCTGAGCAGCCAACACCGCATCACTGACCACCAACCTCCTCAACCTCGGACTCCGTCAACTGGTCAACACTCCCACCCACATCGCCGGACACACGCTTGACCCACTCTTCACCTCAAGCAACCACATCTCTTTCAGCCACACCTCCGAACTCCACTGGACCGACCTTCACTGCGTCCACTTTACCTTCAAGAAAAACACCACCGCATCCCTCTACCGCCTCACCGCCGCTGGGGAAAAGTCACCGAAGACCAACTAACCAGCACACTCGCCAAATACCCACCACCCGAACCCACCGACCCGAGCACCGCCGCCATCAACCTCCATCAATGGATCCTCAACTGCGCCAACACCTTAGCCCCACTCAAGAAACCCACCGCCAACCAAGAAAAGAAAAAAACAGCCTGGTTCACAGACGAACTGACCACCTCCAAACGCACCTGCCAAAAACTCAAGAAGAAATGGATCCTCGATCGCACACCTGACAACCTTGCTACCCTCAAGGACGCCAACCGTGAACACCACCAACGGATCCGACTCGCCAAGCGCGCCAACTTCACAGAAAGCCTCAACAACAACGCCCACGACTGCAAAGAACTCTTCTGCATCGTGAAGGAACTCTCCAACCCTAACGCCAACGTCAACGACATCCCTCCTTCCCAGAAACTCTGCGACGATCTCTCCACCTTCTTCCACCAGAAAATCGCAGCCATCCACGACAGTTTCAACACCGCACCTCCGCCAGACCCCACCCCCGACGACTCCTCCCACGCCTGCCGCCTCACCACCTGGACCCAAGTAGACGACGACGAAACCCTAACAACCATGAATTCCATCCACTCAGGCTCTCCCACGTACCCGTGCCCACATCACGTATTCAACAAAGCCGACGCCACCATCGCCCCCAAACTCCGCAAGATCATCAACCTCTCCTTCAACACCGCCACCTTCCCGGACAGCTGGAAGCACGCAGAAATCCAACCCCTCCTCAAGAAACCCAAGGCTGACCCCAACGATCTCAAAAACTTCCGACCAATCTCTCTCCTCCCTTTTCCAGCGAAAGTCATCGAGAAGATCGTCAACGCACAGCTCGCCCACTTCCTAGAAGACAACTCCATCCTAGACCCCTCTCAATCTGGATTCAGACGAAACCACAGCACTGAGACCGCACTCCTCGCCGCCACAGATGACATCAGACAACAAATGGACAACGGCGAAACCTCAGCCCTCATCCTCCTCGACCTATCAGCCGCTTTCGACACAGTCTGCCACCGCACCCTGCTAACCCGTCTCCACGAAGCCGGCATCCAAGACAAAGCCCTCAACTGGATCTCATCCTTCCTCTCCGACAGAACCCAGAGAGTCCGACTCTCACCCTTCCGCTCCAAAGCCACCAACCTCATCTGCGGCGTCCCCCAAGGCTCCTCTCTTAGCCCAACGTTGTTCAACGTCTACATGGCCCCCCTCGCACAACTGGCCCGTCAACACAACCTCAGCATCATCTCCTACGCCGACGACACCCAGCTCGTCCTCTCCCTGACCAAAGATCCGCTCACCGCCAAAACCAACCTCCACGAGGGACTAAAATCCATCGCCGAGTGGTTGAGCAACAGCCGCCTGAAGCTCAACTCCGACAAGACGGAAGTCCTCATCCTCGGACGCACCCCCTCGGCCTGGAACAACTCCTGGTGGCCCACCGCCCTCGGACCCCCACCCACCCCAGCCAGCCACGCACGAAACCTCGGCTTCGTCCTCGACTCTGCCCTCACCATGTCCAAACAGATCAACGCCGTCTCCTCTTCTTGTTTCAACACCCTCCGCATGCTCCGCAGGATCTTCAAGTGTATTCCAGGAAGACGGTGACTCAAGCCCTCGTCAGTAGCAGACTTGACTACGGCAACGCACTCTACACAGGCATCCCAACGAAAGACATCAAATGACTCCAACGCATCCAGAAGGCATCCGCCCGCCTGATCCTCGACATACCCCGCCGGTGTCACATCTCCCCCCACCTCAAGGACCTCCACTGGCTCCCCATGGAAAAAAGGATCACCTTCAAACTCCTAACCCACGCACACAAGGCACTACACAACACCGGACCCACCTACCTGAACACCAGACTCAACTTCTACGTCCCGACACGTCAACTCCGCTCTGCCAACCTCGCCCTCGCCATCGTCCCCCGAATCCAGCGCAAGACCTCTGGCGGCAGATCCTTCTCCTTCCTCGCCGCCAAGACCTGGAACTCTCTCCCCACCTCTCTACGCCAGACCCAGGACCTCCTCACCTTCAGGAGACTCCTCAAGACATGGCTCTTCGAACGCTAGCAGCACCCCCCCCCTCTCTCCAGCGCCTCGAAACCCTGTCGGGTACATAGCGCGCTTTATAAATTCACTGATTGATTGATTGAACCTGCTTAGCACTTCCGAGAGCAGGCACCTTCAGGACTCTGCGGATCACAGAACTCCACGTCTGCAGAATTCCCCAGAGTTGTTTTAAAACTCTGCAGAATTCCGCTGAGTCTGACTCCTTGAACTCCACCCAGGCATAAATCTTTCCCTGGGAGGTATAACCAGAAGAAATTCCTTTATTTTGTCCTCATCGCTTCCTCTTTCCATGTGTGATGCATTCTGCAGCACACATGATAGAGAAATATGCCTCTGAAATTATTTTTCACAAAAGCAATCCTGCATGCAACACAGGCTCCCTGCACCATGGTGCAAGGGTGCCTGCATTGGAACTAGGCTGCCTAAAAAGCGCCAGCACAGAGGAAAAAGCAGAAGTGCACTGTATTACTTTAAATACGTCATTCCTGCCCTTTCCCTATGGTGCAGCTCAGCAAGATGACTTGCTGCACTGCACCATAGTTTCATAAATATGAATATGATGAGCCAAGCAATTTGTTATTTTCAATTGAATGATCCAGTTATGGGCATAGATGTTTATGAATATGCCGTCCTTACAAATATTCAAAGATCTCATTTATGGATAAGGGGGTACAGGAATACTCATCATGAGTGGGTTTCTCCGGTCTCCCAATGCATTGGATGGAACGAACAGATGACCTCCTTCCAAGCAGGACACATATCATTTGGAGCCTATAAGAGTTTGTTCTAGTAGACTGACTCCTTCAACATTATTGGGCTTGCAGTCTGGACCTAAGATAATGGGCCTAATTAAAAACAAACAGAAATGTACTCCTTTTAGTTTCCTTCTATGGTTAAAGCAAATGTTATACTTTTTTTTTAATTCTCAAAGGAGTCCAGGAGTATGTTTGCGATGTGATCCTAGGTCTGGTGTGGACATGCAAGTATTAATGTGGAGGTCGGCATGGGTGAATTAAGCTAGCAGTAAAGCAATAGAATGGCTGGCATCATATGTTTGGTCCAAAACAGTAAGGCCCAATTTGGCTGAAATGGAAGTCATGTGTAAAATGTATGGGAAAAGCAAACATGATATCCAATTGTGAGGGGATACTCATATTTCTTTAGTGCAGTCCAGTGAGAGTGGGATACTGCATATGCATTTATTAACTTACGTTCCCATTGAAATATTTTGTACCATTATGTGACATTTGAAATGCAAAAGGCAAATATGGATTGTTAAAATATGGTATACTTTATTTACAACATAGTGGGGGTCATTCTGACCTCGGCGGTAAAAGGCTCTTACCGCCGGTCAGAAGACCGCCATTCTACCGCCGCCGCCGCGGTAACCCGCCACGGTCATTCTGACCAACAACTGCCAAGCCGCCAAAAACCCGACATCCACGGAAGGCCGCCTCATCAGCGGGCAGCGATAAACTGGAGATGACCAAACCTTCATCGCCACGCCAACACAAACACGCCCATGCCATTACGACCCACCAATCCCCGCGGCGGTCATCCAACCGCGGTATTCCATTGGTGGCACACACCGCTGCGCTCAAAATACACACCCAGCTCCAAAACCCAGCCACATTGGACAATTTGAAATACACACACCTGATACACATACAAACACCACCCCCACACATCCAAGCAACTATAAAACACACACCCACATCACCCACAAACCCCCACTAGTTGGAAATCGGAGAGAAGGCGAGAGAGAGCGAGCGAGCGAGCACAGCAATTGAAAACCCCAACACACACAGGAACCCAACATCATCAACCACACCACATCTACGCACACATCACCACACACCACCACTCACATCACCGCAAACACCACCCCACACCTCATCCACACCACCCCATGGCACCCCAAAGACACCCCAGGTTTTCGGACCAAGAACTCCGGGTCATGGAGGAGGAAATCATAAGGGTAGAGCCCCAGCTCTTCGGCACACAGGTGCAACACACCACAATAGCCAGGAAGGCGGAGCTATGGCAGAGGATTGTCGACAGGGTCAATGCTGTGGGACAGCATCCCAGAAACCGTGAAGACATCAGAAAGCGCTGGAACGACCTACGGGGGAAGGTACGGTCAATGGTCTCCAGACACAACATCGCTGTGCAGAGGACTGGCGGCGGACCACCACCCACCCCTCCCGAATTCACAGCATGGGAGCAAGAGGTCCTTAACATCCTGCATCCTGCGGGCCTCGCTGGAGTAGGCGGAGGAATGGACTCCGGTAAGTCTAGTCTCAACTACTCCCCCCCCCAACCACCAGCATGCCAACCCACACCCCCACCCTCACCCCCAACCCCCCAGCACACAGCCTCCCTGCCAATGTCTCACCAGCACAACCCACCCAACCCAAAACCAAACCCTGAATGCCAACACAAACCATGGACACCCATCACCTATGCATGACCACTGCACATACCCATCCCCCCCACAAACCACCCTCACAACTCCTGCCACAAGGGAATGCCAGCACTGGGGGACAAGGGCACCCACAAATCGCTCACCATGGAACACACAGAAGCAATAACCATACTCTTTCACCCCTGCAGGGCCCGAACGCCAACACACCGGCCAGGAGGGTCCAGATATGTCCATCCCACCCCCAGAATAGGCCCGCAGTGAGGACAGCAGCTCTGTCGACCTGGAACCTGATGACCAGCCCGGACCATCGGGGACCTCTGGACAGTCGGTTCCCCACACACAGACACAGGCCACAGCAGACCTAACCCCCTCTGGGAATATCAGCACCGCTCCCACCCAGCGGGCCCATGCCTCTGTCTCCAGGACAGGTCAATCAGCGGTGTGTCCGCCACTACAGGGCACCCAGGCTGACCCAACACCCCAACAACAACAGGGACCTGGGGGCAGTGGTAGTGGGCACACCGTCCAGGGGACAGAGGCCCGGGGAAACAGGGCAACTGGGAGGGCTGCAGTGCGACAGGGGGGGGGGGGACAGGCCGAGGGAACCGACTCTCCAAGAGGCCCTCACCACCATCATGGGAGCATACCACCGCTCCCAGGAGACGATGGCGACGGTAATGGCCAGGTTCCAGGAGATCCAGGCACAGCAGGAGGAACAGTACATGGGGTACAGAGAGGAGCTCAGGAACATCGTCAAGGCCCTGAACCTAATAGTCACCACATTGCGGGACCATGTGGCACCCCAAAGGGCCCCTGTCACCAGCCCGGACCAGGAACAGCCTACCACCTCCGCCGGCGCTAGTGGACAGGAGGCCCCCACACAACGACGGGCCACCAGAACCCCACCTCCTGCTGAAGATCAACCACCCCGCAAGAGGAGCCTGAAATCACAAAGGAAGACAGAGTAGGATGCCAAGACCCCCGCCAGACTAAGATCCCCCCGGATGTCATTCCACTGTCCCACATCGTCACCCTTTTCAACCTTGAACTGCCCCTGCTCCATCCTTCCACAGGCATATGGACAATGCACCTGTGCGACCGAGAACTGGACTCAGCCATGGACATCACTCCACCCCCACCCATCACCGTTTTACTATCATGGACCTATATGTAGCACTTTAAATAAATCACTTATTGCACTTAAAACACTCAGGAGTCTGCTTGTATTCTTTACAAATGTATTACACATAACGGTTCAAAAATGTACAGTTACATTGTGATGACAACATACCAATGTCAATTTGCTTTACTCCATGGGCGAACAAACCAGAAGTCACGCAGTGGGTCATACAGCTCTGAAAAGCCAAGGGAAAGTCACAATTCAGTTGAAAGGAACTGGGGGGAAACACAGAAAGTAGAGATGCAGGAGGCCAGAAGTAAATGTAAAATGCCGTGGGGGATTCTTACCTGGGTGCTACTGAAAAAAATGTTGTATGACCGTGTCCCTGTTGTCCGTGTCGTCCCCGTCGTCTTCCTCCTCTTCACTCTCCACAGGCTCCACAGCTGCTACAACACCACCATCTGGACCATCCTCCTGCAGAAAAGGCACCTGGCGTCGCAATGCAAGATTGTGAAGCATACAGCAGGCCACGATGATCTGGCACACCTTCTTGGGTGAGTACATTAGGGATCCCCCTGTCATATGCAGGCACCTAAACCTGGCCTTCAGGAGGCCGAAGGTCCTTTCTATGATCGTCCTAGATCGCCCATGGGCCTCATTGTACCGTTCCTCTGCCCTGGTCTGGGGATTCCTCACTTGGGTCAGTAGCCAAGGCAGGTTGGGGTAACCAGAGTCACCTATTAGCCACACACGGTGTCTCTGTAGCTGTTCCATCACATAGGGGATGCTGCTATTTCGCATAACATACGCGTCATGCACTGACCCAGGGAACATGGCATTTACATGGGAGATGTACTGGTCAGCCACCTGGACATTCATCGAATGGTAACTTTTCCTGTTTCTGTACACCTGCTCATCGTCTTTTGGGGCTACTAAGGCCACATGGGTCCCATCAATGGCACCAATGATGTTGGGGATATGTCCAAGGGCATAGAAGTCAGCCTTCACAGTGGCCAAATCACCCTCCTCAGGGAAAATAATGTAGCTCCGCATGTATTTCGTCAGGGCAGACAACACTCTGGACAAAATCTTAGAAAACATAGGCTGAGACATCCCTGATGACATGGCCAATGTTGTCTGAAAAGACCCACTTGCCAAAAAATGGAGGACTGACAGAACCTGCACCAGAGGGGGAATTCCTGTGGGTTGGCGGATGGGGGACATCAGTGCTGGTTCCAGCTGGGCACACAGTTCATGTATAGTGGCTCGGTCAAGTCGGTAGTGAAGTATTATATGACGTTCCTCCATTGTCGACAGGTCCACCGGCGGTCGCTACACGGGAGGATTCATCCTTCTCCTCGCAAGTCCCAGCGGACGGTGCCTAGGAAGGACAACATGGAGCACAGAGTCAAGCAACCCACAGGTACGTAACTACAGCTTGCACAGTACACGATTGTCAATGCATTGAATGGCTTGAATGAGTGGCAATGCAAGGCCTAGGCCTGTGTGACGCAGTAGTAATTAAGCCCTGTGGTCCCTTGTAATGGCGGCTGCCTGACCTGAGAAGTGTGACAGTGGGATGTGAGGTCAATGCGCTGGCGTGACACACCGTGGCGGTAGGCGGTCGAAGACCGCGGCGCAAAGCCGCATTGGTTTACATCGAGCCCTATGGGTTTCACGAGCCAATGACTAGCTGCGCCGGCGGTCGCGGAACGCACCGCGGCGGCCGTGACCGCCATTTTCTATCTGGTTAATCACTCGAGACCTGATCATCCACAGGAGAGGACCTATACTGCAAGTGCTGCTGTGACCTCGGTCTGGGAGATACAATGGCTGCTGCGACTGGGGAAAGGGCCCCTGCCTTCACTACAGAAGAGTTGGAGAAACTTGTGGATGGGGTCCTGCCCCAGTATGCACGACTCTACGGTCCTCCAGACCAACAGGTAAGTACACTGTGTGCACGTTGAATGGGCTATGCCTGGGTTGTGTATGGTGGATGTAAGATGGTGGGGTGGGGGGACAATGACGAGTGCAAGGCACGACAGATGAGAGCATGTGCCACATGGCAAGGTTGGGGAGGGGGGGACAATCGCATCTATCATACAGAAAATTGATGATATTTCAATTTCCACCCTGTACATGTCAAATAGGTCAGCGCCCATCAGAAGATCAACATTTGGCGTGCCATCGCCAAGGAAGTCCGGACCCTAGGGGTCCACAACAGACGGGGCACCCACTGCCGCAAGAGGTGGGAGGACATCCGCCGCGGGACCAGGAAGACCGCCGAGTCACTGCTGGGGATGGCCTCCCAACCTCGGAGGGGTGCCAGTCGTACCCTGACCCCCCTGATGTCCCGGATCCTGGCGGTGGCCTACCCCGATTTGGATGGGCACGTGACGACATCACAGCAGACACAAGGGGGTGAGTACCAGCACATTCAGCTATCTTTACGCGCAGTGGAGGTGCCTGGGTGGGGGAGGAGGGCTGTGGGTGACATTAGGCCAGGGCACTTTCTGTATTGTATTCCTCTCCTTTAGCCATGTCCCTGTGCCTCCGCCCCCCACCTCTGTACGGTGACAGGTACAGCTAGCCATGGTCCTGCATCACCCATGTGCACGTTTGTTGTCCCTAGACCTGTTGGCCCAGTCACAAGTACTCAGTAGTGTACCCCGATTGCTCGGCTTAGTGCATGAGGCTCCTGTGTCTGTCCTCTCCGCCAAGGTGTTGACAATGCATGTACTCAACCTTTTATTATGTCTCCCCCCACCCTTTTTCTTTATCTTCTTGTGCATGTGTGCTTCAGCATCATCAGGCGGAGGAGACTTGGCACCGGAGCACGAGGGAGCTGCGACTCACAAGGCCCCGGTGGGCCATGGCACAGACACCAAGGCCACCAGTGATACGGAGGGCGAGGGGAGCTTCACAACGGGGAGCCGTGGTGAAACCAGCGACACCGACACGTCCTCGGATGGGAGCTCCCTAGCGGTGGCGGCAACATCCGTGCCCCCGCCTCTACAGGTACAGCCGCCACCCAGCGCACCAGCTCCGCCCTCCCAGCAGCCCCTCAGCCTACGCTCCGTGCCCGCTCGCCCAAGAAGGCGGGCATCTCCTTCACCCCAGGCACCTCAGCCCCTGCCCCTGTTACCCCTGCTGCCCTCAGTGAGGAGGTCATTGACCTCCTGAGGACCATCATTGTTGGGCAGACTACCCTTTTGAATGCCATCCAGGGGGTAGAGAGGGAGGTGCATCGTAGCAATGCATACCTGGAGGGCATTCATTCGGGTCAGTCTGCCCATCAACGATCGTTCAATTCTCTGGCCTCAGCACTGACGGCAGCCATTGTCCCTGTTTCCATCCTCCCTCTTCTAACTGCCTCCAGCTTGTCTCTGTCTCCTGTTCCTCTGCCTATCCCATCCACACCATCAGACCAGCCTGCACACACCTCAACACCCAAGGGCAGCTCATCCAGACATAAGCACCACAGATCACACAAACATTCACCCAAGCAACACCCAGATGCAGACATGCCAACAGCCACTACCACCTCTGTGTCCCCCACCTCCTCGTCTCCCTCCTCCCTCCCTGTGACGTCTACACTCACACTTGCATGCACACCACCATCAGCCAGTACACCCATCACCAGCACACCCTCCAGTACAGTCCGCACACGTGCAGTCACCACCCCCACTGCCATGTACACGTCCCCTGTGTCCTCTCCCACTGTGTCTGTCACCCCCTCTTCCAAGACACACAAACGCAGGCAGCCACCCACCCAACAGCCAACCACCTCACGACAGCCTGCAGCCCATGCACCTTCACCCAAGGACAGCACACCTGACTCTCCTACAACCACCTCCTCTTCCTCCACTCCCATAACCACTGCACCTACCGTTTACCTTGGTCCTAAAAAGTTTTACCTCTCCAATCTTGACCTCTTTCCCTCACCTGACCCACCCCCTCCATCTGCTAAGAGTCCCAAGAGCACCTCAGCCACCACCAGCCCGGGTTCACGTGTCAGCGTAGTCCATGGATTTTGGAGTCCCCCCTTTGCCAGCAGTGAGACATCGGTCAGCAGCAAGGGGACAGCCAGCCCCCCCCCTGGAAAGAGGACCCGGAAAGTGAGGGGCCGCCGCGGAGGAGTGCCACGGCTGCCCCCAAGGACCAAAGTTCGGACACTTCACCTGCCACAACATCCAGGGGAGGCAAGGCCCAGAGAGCCACAGCGAAGGAGGGCAAGGGCAGCAGGGCGGATAAGTCAGGCAGCAGGAGCGCGGACCAGGAGGGCCCCACAAGCCCCATCCCGGGTGTGAGGGAGGACACCCAAGGGCCCAGGACACCGTCACCAAAGGGTCCAGCAACTGCACGGTCGGAGGGCGACTGAGCAGGGAGTCCTGCCCAGGTCTGACTCCCTGGAATTACAGGACAAGCACCGCTGAAGAGGGCCCCGCCGTGCAGGAAGGCACCGCTGAAGAGGGCCCCGCCGTGCAGGAAGGCACCGCTGAAGAGGGCCCCGCCGTCCAGAAAGGCACCGCTGAAGAGGGCCCCGCCGTCCAGAAAGGCACCGCTGAG
Organism: Pleurodeles waltl; assembly: GCF_031143425.1. NCBI lineage: Eukaryota > Metazoa > Chordata > Amphibia > Caudata > Salamandridae > Pleurodeles > Pleurodeles waltl. The sequence goes on along the minus strand of NC_090448.1, from coordinate 452,427,855 downwards.
GAGGGCCCCGCCATGCAGAAAGGCACCGTTGAGGAGGGCCCCGCCGTGCAGAAAGGCACCGCTGAAGAGGGCCCTGCCGTGCAGGAAGGCACCGCTGAAGAGGGCCCCGCCAAGACAGGCCCTGCTCCGCTGGGCCCTTCCTGTCAAGCACCGCTCCGCTGGGCCCCGCCGTCTCAAGCACCGCTCCTCTGGGCCCCGCCGTCTCAAGCACCGCTCCGCTGGGCCCTTCCTGTCAAGCACCGCTCTGCTGGGCCCTTCCTGTCAAGCACCGCTCCTCTGGGCCCCGCCGTCTCAAGCACCGCTCCGCTGGGCCCTTCCTGTCAAGCACCACTCCTCTGGGCCCCGCCGTCTCAAGCACCACTCCGCTGGGCCCTTCTTGTCAAGCACCGCTCCGCTGGGCCCCGCCGTCTCAAGCACCGCTCCGCTGGGCCCCACTGTCTCAAGCACCACTCCTCTGGGCCCTTCCTGTCAAGCACCGCTCCGCTGGGCCCTGCCGTCTCAAGCACCGCTCCGCTGGGCCCTTCCTGTCAAGCACCGCTCCGCTGGGCCCCGCCGTCTCAAGCACCGCTCCGCTGGGCCCCGCCGTCTCAAGCACCGCTCCGCTGGGCCCTTCCTGTCAAGCACCGCTCCTCTGGGCCCCGCCGTCTCAAGCACCGCTCCGCTGGGCCCTTCCTGTCAAGCACCGCTCCTCTGGGCCCCACCGTCTCAAGCACCGCTCCGCTGGGCCCTTCCTGTCAAGCACCGCTCTGCTGGGCCCCGCCGTCTCAAGCACCGCTCCGCTGGGCCCGCCGTCTCAAGCACCGCTCCTCTGGGCCCTTCCTGTCAAGCACCGCTCCGCTGGGCCCCACCGTCTCAAGCACTGCTCCGCTGCCCCCCCCGTCTCAAGCACCGCTCCGCTGGGCCCCGCCGTCTCAAGCACCGCTCCGCTGGGCCCCACCGTCTCAAGCACCGCTCCTCTGGGCTCCGCCGTCTCAAGCACCGCTCCTCTGGGCCCCGCCGTCTCAAGCACCGCTCCGCTGGGCCCCGCCGTCTCAAGCACCGCTGGCCCAATGACTGTGCCGGTTCTGTGTCGTGCTAATGTTCACGCTGCACTCGGGCCACCCTGCCTCCCCCATTGCCTGTGGAGACTGTTATCCACTTGATGGACTGTGACTTTGCACTCCCCTGGATATGACAGTGGGCAAGCCACCCACTGTAGAGACTTGAGAGACTGTGGCTTTGCACTCCCCAGGATATGACAGTGGGCAAGCCACCCACTGTAGAGACTTGAGAGACTGTGGCTTTGCACTCCCCAGGATTGAACAGTGGGCATGGTGGCCCCTTCTTGGATCTGGCGTCGTGGACTCATGTGGCTCTGGTGCCCCCCCTTCCCTTCCCCCTGAGGTGCCTGTAGTTTTGTCATCTGATGCCCCTGCAGTGTTCTCTCCAACGGACTCAGGTCTCCTGTGTGGGCTTTGCACATGTGTTGATACACTTTGGCCCACGGACATTTGCAATTTCTGTGACTGTGCGGGACTTTCTGCCTCTATTTCTCGGTCACGCAATGTTTACATTAGACATTTTTTGCTTCATTTTCCTATTTTACCATGTCTTCAATGAACCTATTTTTAACATAAATGTTGTTTCTCACTTTAATCATATCTTTTCGTTATTCCGGGGGGTTTGGGTGGGGTCACTTTGACTTGGTGCTCTGCATTGGTGTGTAGATAGTTGGGGGGTGGGTGTGATGCGTATGTGTGTGCCCGTAACCCTTCCTCCTCCCCCCCTCCCCTGTGTCGTAGGTGCGGTACTCACCGTAGTCGTCTGCGCCGGAGTTCGTACTCGTGGTAGATGAGCAGGTAGACGAGAGCGGGTAGGATGTGTAATTCGGGCTCCATGCTGTCCTCCGTCCTCGTGGAGTGTATAGAGGTGAGCGTTTTCCCGTTCGTAGTCTGTTTCCGCCGTGTTTTTATCGGCGGGGCTCCTGCCCCGGAAAAGGTGGCGGATTGGTGAGTTGTGATAGGGTGGGCGGTACATTGTCTGCCGCCTGCCTGTTGGCGGTGACTGCCGCGCTGTTTGTCTGTCCCGCCGTGGCGGTCGGAGTGTTAATGTGGCGGACTCTGTTGGCGGTTCCCCCCAGGGTCAGAATTCCATTTTTTGAACCGCCAGCCTGTTGGCGGGTTGGCCGCCGCTTTATCACCGACCGCCAGGGTCAGAATGACCCCCAGTGTGAGCTAAGTACTTTGTCAAGACTCTGCCACCTAAGAACATTTTACATACCTATGTGATTTAGTCAGTGGAGCATTGTCTGTGGTATCAAGTCAAAGAGAGTAGTGTTACTCTATACCCCTCATAATGTTTTTTGAACTCCAGGACAGATGGCCTCATCTCCGCCCTCCTGCCAATGAACTCAACACAGCAGCTGGCAGCTTTTACTGCAGAAGAGTGTTTGTACAGTGGGTTGCACTCAAGTAGTCTTTGTAGCAGTAGTAGTAATAACTTTATTCGACTTTCAGCAAGTCACAAAAGTATCAAATATAACACATCTAAATATTTTAATACAATAAATAGAATAAAATAATAAAAAGATAAATAATAATAATAATAATAATAATAATAATAATAATAATGCATAACATTAAATTTTCCATTCACAAATATTTAAATGAGCTGGTTAAAATTACCCCACTACCCCCATTGACTTTCCTATAGTTAATACAGAACATAAAAAGTCAGCCAAAATTCCGCACATCTCAATAGAGGATAAAACCTGACGGCTAATGTAAGCAGTGCGACACTGAGGCAAGTTAATTAATCTTAAAAGAGGCACCAATAGGCGCTTTCTCTGCTTAGCATAGAATTTACAAAATAAGACCACATGAATCGTAGTTTGAGATGCCTTTTCATCACAAGGACATGCCCTTAGAGTAGTGCTCCAGTCATTCATAGTTGGGAAAGTTACTAAGCTGTGAAAAGTATCTAACCTTAGTCTAGTAAGAACAAAACGGTGTCGGTGATTTACCACATTTACCAGGTAGGGCTGCATGCCCTCCGCCGACAAAATTAATTGGTTAGACATAACACTGGCCTTTTTTGATTCTGCCTCCCATCGCAGTTCTTCTAAATACTTTAATGCCAGGGCCCTCAATTCCTTCCTGGTGATTTTTCCCACCAAGACTGGGTTTGTGTAGTAATCTTTATTACCCATATTTTCAAAAAAGGTCATAATATATCTCAACCAGGGGACCCTCGATGAGTATATTGACACCATGCAATCAGACAGAATGGCCTTATTTAATCCAGTGTGTTCAGAAGTCCACACTTTATGCCATAACAATAATGGTTGGATCTTTATCAAGTCAGCTAGAAAGGGGACCCCCAGCTCCGAGTGGCTGATATACGATGATGTACCCTTTTGGTGCCATTAACAGGTATCTGAGAAAGTCATTTTCCACCGTCTGAACCGGGTTACAATTAATATATCCCCAAATTCCTGACCCATACATAGCAGCCGGAATACACTTGGCTTTATAGATTTTTATCATGTTCAGCGGGGTTATCCCCCAAGCCTATTTGAAAAAAGCCTTAAAGCTGCTGTTGTTTTAATAATCTGATCTCTTTTCGTTTTCATACAATTAACCCAAGAACCCTGTTTGTCAAACATTATGCCCAAATATGAGAATGTTCGAGCTATTTCGCCCCTCCTGTCCTGGATGGTGGTATTGTAAATCTTACAGCGTTTCCCACCACAGTTCATAATAAGCGTTTTGGAACGATTAACGGTGAGTCCCAAATCTGACATAAAAGTGAAAAAGGTAGTTAAAAGTTTTTGAAGAGCCAGTGGGGTCCTGGCAATGAGTACTGCATCATCTGCATAGAGTAATACTGGGACAGCGCGATTACCTATTTGGGGTAGATCTTTACACTTACTTATCAATTCACTTTCTAGAATATTTATATACATTGAAAACAGGAAAGGAGCAAGAACACAGCCTTGGCGCACTCCTCTATGTATGCCAAAAGGGCGAGTACATTCCCCTCTTAGCCCGTACCTTACTCTTGCTGTACACCCTGTGTACATATCCCGTATGAATTGAATTATAGTTGGTTCTACCCCCATGCTGCTTAAAATGTCCCATAACTTGTCATGTAGTACACAGTCAAATGCTGATGATAAGTCTATGAAGGCCAGATACAAGTTACCTGCTCTAATCTTTGTATTTTTCCAATAATAATGCATAAGTTCAGGCTCTGTTCCACTCTACCAATTCCTTTGCGGAAGCCATATTGTACTGGAGATAAAACACCCTTTTCTTCCGCCCATATTTGCAGTCTATTCAGAATGATTCTCCCTGCTAGTTTAGCTGATGTATCCAGCAGGGAGACTGGCCTATAGCAGGCTGGATTGAGGCGATCACCTTTTTTATATATTGGGACAATATTAGAATCTCGCCATGATGGTAAGGGTCCTTGAACAGAAATAGCCCTCAATGTCTGCATCAGTAGAGGACCCCATAGCTGTATATTGGCCTTACATAAATCTATCGGAACGCCGTCGGGACCCGGCGCTTTCCCTGCTTTGCTTGAATTTATGGCTTCCACTACCTCCTCTGACCGGAACCGAGGGGTTACGGTCAAACGTAGGCCTTCCTGGGGGCCTGGGCCCTTTTCGGAATCTGTGGGCTTTATATCACTGGCCTGCGAATATATCTTGGAAAAGTATGCAATCCAGTCCTCTTCCGAGATTGCGATTTCCATCCTAGGGGTATCTCTATCCCCTATCACAGGAGAATTTATTGTTTTCCAGAAGAGGATATTATCCTTCGTACAGCTTGCTTTATGTAAGGTTTCCCACAAGGTTTATTTCAAGATCAATTTCCTTTTCTTCCTGGCTGTCCTATATTCCTGTCTTCCCCATACGTATTTCAGTCAGGCCTTTTTTTGGGGCACTTAAGGCCTTTTTTAGTCTCTTATGCACTTTTGGACACTTATGGTCAAACCAACCTGTTTCCCTTTTCTGTCCCATCTTACCTCTTCTAATAGTGAGAGCTTCTTTTATGGCTTGCGTGATCTGTGTAAAAGCACCTAAACAATTTCCTTGGTCTAGATTCTCCCTGATACAGTCTGCAAAGGCTTGGTTGCAGTCACATATTAACTGTTTCAGTAGGATCTTTGGGTCTGTCTGAGACCATTGCAGCGTGTATCCATTGCGCGGAACTAATTCAATGTCGTTTACCAGCGTGACCCTATCACCCTTAGCCGAAATAAGAGGGGTTAGTGAGAGGTTCAAGCTCTAGGGAAAATGATCACTAATTGCAATGTCGTGCAAAGTATAGTTCGTAAGATAGTGTGCAAAATGGTTTGACATTAAGAGACAATCAATCACAGTATTAGCACCCCTTCCATTATAAATTGGTTTAAACTGAGATTCGTCCAAGTATAATTCATTTACTAAAGACAAGTTGTAAGTTTGAGCCATTAAATTCATTGCATCTCCTTGGATATTGTGTGAAAAGTGAAGTCTTAAACCGGTGCCTTCAGGATCCCAGCCACATACCTTTTCCGAGATTTCTTTACAGGGATGGACATTAAAATCACCACCCCAAATAATGAAAATCTTGCGTCTATTATTTGCACATATTTTTTTTAGATCGTCTCCCATCGCCTTTAGAATATTTGAAAATTCTTCTGGAGATGAATTATTCAAAAAGTTAATGATTACTAGACGAGTCTTATGATCCAAATTACTCTCTATCATTTGGTAGTACAAACTCGTAAATTGCATCTCTAAATTCTGTAGGCATAACTTATTAGAAATATATGTGCATAGTCCTCCTTTTGGCCTGCCATGTCTGGTCTGTGCGGCTGGTGTGTGGAATGTTTTATAGCCGTTTATATGGACAGGATTTAGTAACCAAGTCTCCTGGAGACATATACATGAAAAATCTTCTATGAAGTTCACCCAGATCTCGTTACTGATCTTATTAGTTAGACCTGCAATATTCCAATAAAGTAAGGCTATTTCCGCTTTCTGTTGAGGTTGACAATACTGGTCGTTTAGAATTCGAAGTGGTATGCCACCATCTATTGACTGAATTAAATTTGTAGGGGAGTTACTCTGGTTTATCTGAATTCCTATTATGTTTCTTACAGGTGCCACTATGTGGGATATATCTTCCTTAATCATGCCAGGTCCTTCTGTATGTACTTCCTGTACCAATTCATGGGAAAAGGCTTTCTTCTTCTTATTAAGTCAATCTAGATCTTCCAAGGTTGTAAGAGGATGGAATCTATTACACAATGGGATAGGTTCTGATCTGGTTAAAGCCCATCTTCTTACTGGTTGTGGATTCTTAAAATTATACCCCACCGGTCTTTGATAAAAGAAACCTAGAGGTAATAGCGAGATTCCTTGAGGTGTAGCTTGACTTGCTCCTAATTCGCAGATGATTCTATCCACTAAGTCTGGAGATCTAAATGACAGGACTACACAGTCTCCTTCCAGTGTTTTCTCCAAACTTTTTAATGCTGCGCCCCCCCAGTTGAAAAATAAAAATCATTGGGCCCCCCCTCAGAATTTTTCACAATTATTTTATAAACATGGCAATGTTTAAATATGTCTAAACCTATTTAAACATTGCAGTTAAGTACTGTTACCTTTTTTAAACTGCAAAAACATGCTTCTGCTTAAAATAAAGGCCTGTTATCTGTATAATATTTATTTTGGCCAGAGTCTGGGCCCCCCCCTGGGATCCCTTGAGGCCCCCCAGTTTGAAGACCTCTGCCTATCCACTTAACTCTTCTGACCATTTTTATGTCATCAAAGAGGGCCCCCACCATTCCAGGCCCAAACGTGTTCCTATCCAGTTAAGGGCCTTGTTTCTCAAACCCGACCATGATTCCCGCTGTTGATCATCTATAGATGGAACATTAGCCAAGACCACTACATACGGAGTTGCCTCCGGAGGGAGATGTAATAGATCAAAGTAGTCTTTGTACCTTGACCCCTTGTCAAGGTTAGGAAGCAGACAAGTGGCCAGGGCTCTCCTAAATATAGGGAATTCCCCTGGCCCTTGGTCTTATTTTCTTTATCTGTGTCTGCAAAAAAACTCTGTTGTGTTCCTATTGGATGGCACATGGCTATACCCTTTTGATAGACCCCATATTACCAAAAATATTAGCCTCTGTTCCTGTTTAATATATTTGTTCTAAAGGTAGTGTCCATTCCCATACCAAGAAAACTTTGGCAATCTTCCATCATTTTGTTCCCATTTTATGAGAAAATTCTAGTCCTCCTAAACTTAAACTTCTTTTACATACCTTTCCCATCAGCATTTCCAGGTGATTTAGCAGATTTGGGATAGCCACATTTTCTCTACTTAAAACAGATATACCGGCTCAAAGTTGTCGGACATAATGTGCTTTTGGGATCCTTTTCCCTCCTTTTTTAATTACATTGAGGTCAGCCCCTTTCTAAATGCAGCATTCAGGATTTATTGGAATAATTTAAGAAAAGTGGGACTCAGTGACACTTCAAAGAGTACCATAAAGTTAGATTTGTTCTATTGAATCATGTTTGATAGTCAGATCTATCTCTTCTGCTGTGTCTCCATAATTTCTGAACTATTAGATTCCATCAATTGGCTCAATCTTTTTATAAATTTGTGATAACAATATAGAACTTGGCATTTGAAATAAATCTTCGAAGTTACTGAGTTATAAATCCCAGTCACTTTACTGTTGCAAACTGCCAACTTGGAAATGGAGAAAATTATGAGACCAATTCACAAAGGCATTCATGAGGACGTGAAGTAGTACTCATGTACTCCTATATCATATATCCTTAATTGTCTTTGTGAAATGACCAATGCCAATAAAAATGGCACTACAATGGGACTATTTATAGACATTTATGTCCAATTGGTACAAACAGAAACGACTTTTCTTTGTTTCTACTTTCACTATTACGAAGTTTGACATGTCAATTACAACACACAACATCCTTTATGAGTGGGTATCTTAGTGCTACAAGAGTAATACTTTACCTCCATAAATGTGTTATGAATTAGTCCTAGGTTTTCAGCAAAGGCATTTCTAACTACCTACTGAAAATCAAGAATGCCAAGCCCTTCCCCAGAATTACCTATATCATAAGCCATAAACTTCAAAAACTTACTCTAAAGATGGATCTAATATTTTAAGGAAAAGTGTATTTCCCAATAGAGAATTGAAGATGCACTTATTTAGATAAGACTTCATCAGCATGCACTAAGAGCTCAGACACCTGCTACCTCTCTATTTACATGTTGACTTTATGCTTGTTTTGTAGCCCTTGTAGGATTTGGCTGCCTTTTTGCTAGGTTCAAGATATAGAAATTCCAAATGCATACATACATAAACACATGCATATATAAAGGACTGAATTGACCAATGTGATATTACCAATGAGCAATGTCAATGTTTCAATATAATTCATTTTACCTATTTGAAAAGTCACAGTGTTAAGAATGTAGGTGGTAAGTTTTGATTAGTTTTGTACAGATGGACTTTCACAGGATATACACTGCCTGCCTTATGTAGCTAAATTTGAATCCCAGGTTTATAAGTGGAAATCTGGGTTTGCCAGCCCTTATTTATGCTATTAGCACACCAGATTGTTCCAGGATATTCAAGGAGTTTTCCTGGTCCAAATATAGCTATTGACTTTCCCTTGTAATCCTCTGAAAACAATTGCAGGCATGTTCATAGGGTGTTGTGAAATAGAACAAAATGTAGGCACTAGGCTGCTTCAGCCAATAATTGAGAAATGGCTGGCATGCCATCAGATACCTATAACTCTCCCCTGTTTCAAAAACAGGTGAAAGTTCACCTTAGGAAACACCCCTATTATCTATTGCACCTTCATTCCAGATATACATATAACCCTAATTTGGCTTATTTTCACAATTACATCATCAGGGAAAGGACCTATTCTCCTTTCTGGAGCTTGCTAGGATAAGGTTAATGGATAATGGACGTTAGCTGAAGAGGACCTTCAGGTTTGCAGTTAACTTCTTTGGAGGCACGGCTAGGATCATGTTTGCGATTTCTGTTACTCACACTCATCAGAGATAATAGCTAAGGGTTTCAATGATGTCAGGAGCAAGAAGTAGCTTTACAGGAGATACTTGATGGACCCTAGGGCAAGACAGAATAGGAGGTTACACTTTAATTCTGCCTGTGAACAAAGATAATTGTGTTTGGATGATGGGTTTAAAGGAGGAGAGAGAGGTCTGGATGTTTTTGGGATGCTGATAGGTGTGTAGGGTGACATTTTGGATTCACCTAGTACCCTAGATCACTGCAGCTTTACTTTTTAAGGATGACTGAAGATGTTCACAGTCTGCTGGTGTGATGCAGCTCATGCTCTTGGTGAATGCCATTTACTTGATTTAGCACCAGATCTTAAAGTAGTTTTCTTTCTAAAAGCGTACCTCTTCAACTCATGTCACACATTGGACTTGGTTGACCTTAGCCTTGTCCATGAAGGCCACTTGAAGTCAGCAATGGTGTCTTGGAGCTGATTTATAGTTTGGCTGGTGGAGTTTCCACCCCCAATTGTGGCAGATGTGAGTTCCCAATGCATGTTCAATGGAAAATCTGACAAATATAGAGATTAGTGCTATAGTGATTAAAGTTCCTTCGTTGAAGTGGCTGCCTCTGTCGTGGGCTGACAAATATTTCATCTGTGATTGTGTCTGAGGGTGGACACTCCAACATTAAATGTAAGCACTAGAAATGTTCCACAAACAGGAATTACATTATCTAGACCAACAGAAATGCTGAGTGAGCGTGGCATTCATTTTTTAGGCAATAAACTGACCTACTACTGAAAGTCTGCCACCCTTTTCTATGTTGGTCTTTCACAGAGTCAATGCTACTATAAATGGTGATATGAAAACTACTGTTGATTGGATGGCTGATTGCAGACGTTCACTGAAGGTTAACTCTAAACCTAGATGACTGATGGCGGAGATGGAGGAGTTTAAGCTAGCAGTACATTTCATATTGGCAAAACTCATGTTTTGATCATGAGTATGACTTGTACTTCCAGGCCAGCTTGGTTTTTAGATCCTATGAGGAGATTGCTGGCTGAAAGATAAGCTTTAATTAAGTCCTTGCTTCGTCTTTCCAAATATTGCCATGGTGTATAACATATAACATGCTGACTAATACCACAACCTTCTTCTTGTGTTTAAATATTGATGTTATTATTCTTTTGGGAAAGGTTTTATAGTATGGTATGAGCTGGTATTCTTTTTTGCATTTTTTTGCCATAGATGTGTTTTTGATGCATTTTTTTAATGGGGGAGTGGGTTGGGTGTGGGCTTGAACTTTTTATGGTATGGGGAAGGGAAGTGAGCATCAGTTTTCAGAGGGTGAATGAAGCAGAATAGAGGCAAACGTATCCAGTGTGAATGGAATGGGATGAATGTATGGAAGAACTTTGCTTATAGGCATCTTTTAATGCAGGCACAGACACAGTGTTCTGCTTTGCTAAAAATATAATATAACATAATATAATATAATATAATATAATATAATATAATATAATATAATATAATATAATATAATATAATATAACATACATTTAGAAACCAGAGCTTCACATGGTGCTCCAAATTTAAGGTCGCCTAATGACTCCAAGGGCATTTATTTTACAAAGCCTTGCTATCTGGTGTCATATCCCACTTAGATAAAATGTAGCAATAAAACCTAGACGTCCCAGAGTGCAAAATCTGTCAAAGGACGTCCCACGACTGGATAGATGGTGTCCTTGTGATATAACGCAAATAGCCAACACCTCTGTATACTTACTTAAATACTGCCACAAGTTCTAAGCACATACTCTGCTTACCTTCCAACACTCTCCTAACTGGGTAAACTGTAAAGTTGTTCAATTAAAACTTCAAAGACACTTGCAGAAATGAACCCTTTTCTCTTGAAACACTCCCCTGCTCCCATTTCACCGAGGTGAGGTATGGTTGGAACACACAAGTCCTTATAGATTTCAGGAAGTCTCTGTCCCAACAAGGGATTTAGGATTGCACCAACCAAGGATCTGAGTCAACCTCCCAAATATTGTGTGACGTAGTAAGAGCAAGCTGTGGCTCATCATGTAAGACACCGAAACCCTTGAAACATAGGCCACACTTGCAGCCCACATTCTTTCTACTAGACATCAACTCTATATAAGCATGTGTTCTATCTCTTACTCCTGTTAGGTGCACTACAAAGTGAAGCTCAGCAAAATAGGATGCAACAAGAACACCACTTGTTTTATCACACAGAGGACCAAATCACTTCCTCATCTGACACATCATAATCCAATAGACTTTCAACCAAACAAAATATATATGGAGGATAGTGCTACCCATCTGCCACATTGTAGAGGGTAAGAAGCGCTATATAAAAACAACTAAAAATAAAATATAACAACTGTTCCTGATAATGCGTTTTTTTTTTTGCAGCGAAAGCTGGGAGGTTCTACTACTAGCATGGAAGGGTTCGCCCCTTGTGTGAGAAGAGTTGAAATACGAGAAGAAAATGAAATGATTCGGAGTGTTGCCGTGGTGATAGGGAGACAGACCAGAGAGCAACGAAATTTCAAGCACTCAATTAGATACAATTCACTAATGCCAGGTATGTGTGCAGAAAGTCTGAAGTCTGGAAAAGTAGAAACGAAAAATAACATTTACTTTCACATATCATGTCATTTAGTCACACTTTTTAAAAATATGCAGTATCAAAAGTGACAAAGGTACCGCTTTCACAAAGAGAGCACAAATATGTCAACCAGTAAAGAAACAGCCTGTAAGGTAATTTATTGTAATTGCCATGAGAGCTAAAAAAGCGTAGGTAGTAAAAACGTTAACCTGAATTGAACTCCTTCATGAATGAAATTATATGGAAATTATTCGCTGCAATTACGGGACCAGATAAAATGTAGGGGTCGCACAGTTACTATCCTTATGCCTTTCGAACTTTGGTAGAGCCTCAAGAAAGGCTAATTGGATGACCTCTTTCCGGTTATGTGAGAGGTAGGGGGTTCTAACTTAGAGGTCAGTTGTTTGTGATTCGCCCCACCCCCAGGGCTTTAATTAAAAAACTTGACATTGTCTGTTGTTGAGGAAAATGCGAGTGAGGAACAAGCCTGATTCCCTCTTGGCTTCGAACTCCATTGCTTTAAAACCACTGCAAGAATTGCTCGTATCTCCGGTCCACAAGTTCCCCCTCTCTGCGGTGCAAGCTGGAGAATCTAATTTTGCTTTTCCTGAATAAAATTGGAAAATAAATGTGTTGTGGTTCTCGCTGTAACGTACCAAGTAAGGAAGCTCTAAAAAGGGGTCTATCAGCATCTGCATACCTTAATGGGGCATACAGGACAAAGTGTTAATTTATTTTTAACTTCATGAACTCAATCGCTAAAAAATATTGGCTAACTGTATAGCACAGTGCATAATTTACAAGGTCCCCGATTGTTCACATACTAATGAAGCACGTAATATAGCAACATTATGTGGCCCAATATATCTTACAACACACCTTTTATAAATATTTCTACCTTGCGAGAACTTTGTTGCTGTTTGGTCACTTAGTAAAAACCTGCATTATTCCTGAAAAAAGGCTCTGTTCTCATGTGATATCAAATTGTTAACTATAATATAAGTGGTAACCATACTTAGACCCAGATTTAAGAAAAGTTAGTGCCATCTTTGCACCATTTATTTTATGCAAAAGCGGCGCTAGCTCAATAGCATATTTATATTTTGTTGCTAGAGCAGTCTAGTGTCAAAATGTTTGACAGCGTCATTTTTTTGAGAGTGCCACCTCACTTTGCGTCTTTTAACGACAATGATATGCAAGGTAGGCATTCCCTCCTAACAAATGACGCTAGGCCGCTAGTGCCATATTTAGAACCCGATAGAAAAATGACACATGCAAAGGACCGGGTCCAAAAAAATCACACTAGTCAAATAGCATCAAAATTTTAACGCCAGGTCAGACCAGGTGCTAAAATGAGAGCCACACATTACTACATAAGGGAAACACACAGAAAAAGGATTGGAAAGCAATTGGGCAACATGGACCTGTTACTCTCACAGCTCAGAAAACGTAGAAGATGACAGCGATGATGCCAAGTGCCACCAGCACCACCGCAGCAACTGCGAACACCACCACAGCAGCCACAAAGGCAGCGTTAAAGGCGGGAGAGGATCTTTTGCCAGCGTGCGACCATCCTGGCCATCACGGAAGAAGAGGTGATCATACTGTACCATTTGAGGAGGGAGTCCATTGTATGCCTGCTCAACCACATTGCACCAGATATCACAGCAAAAGTGGAGAGTCACACAGCAATTCCACTCATGACCAAACTCCTGACTGTCTTCCACTTGCTGGCAGCAGGTTCATTCCAGACGACTGCGGTACAAGTGGGTGGTATCTCACAACCATCCCTCTCTGCCTTCCTTACGAAGGTCCTGGACGCCATCATCAGTCTCACACCCCACCACATCTGGTTCCCCAACACTCAGGAACTGCAGTAGGGGACCAAGCAAGGTTTCTACCAAATTGCTGGCTTCCCGCATGTGCTCGGTGCAATGGACTACACCCATGTCTAATTTGTCCCTCCTGCAGCAACCGAACACCTCTACAGGAATCACAAACATACCCACTCCAGGCCATCATGGACCACAGTGGAACTATCTCAAACGTCCTTCCAAAATATCCCGGAAGGGTCCATGATGCTTATATCTTCAGGCACTCCATTATAAACCAATAATTCCAGGAAGGATAATATGGCAATCGCCTTCTAGTTTGTAAAATGCCATACAAATCATAACTCACACAACACACCAAACAATACAAATACCACACCAAACATGCATGGACAGGGAAACACAGATGTATAGACCACAACACATATGCCACACTACACCACCACATACACCCATATTGCCATATGTAGTCCCTGCTACCACCTGACTGACACATCACTGGATGGACAGGTGGAGCAATGTCCGCTATGAATACAAAAGCTGGCCTCAAACAACTATGTATGTCCACAGGTTGACAACAAAACACAGATCCTTCACACATAACACTTACCAAGGAATCACTCTGCTATGTGAATTGCATCGGCCATTCAACTGTCAAGCAACTCACATATTGGCACTGCCCTACATTTACTATGCTGTAGAAATCTCTGGCAGCTCCGATATCTATTGCCACTCGAGTGGTTCCATCCCCATTTAGATATCAGCAAAACATAATAGATATAATGATTGTGTTCAACTTTTCCTTGTGTGGTGCTTAGTGCAGCACACATTAAAAAACAACATCACCATCAATGAAAGATCATGTACATGAATAGACACCTCAGAGCACACCAACAAACATACCTGTAAATCCCACATTGCCATACCATGATACAAGGGTACCAACAATGGACTGCAGCAGATGAACTTCTGATAATGTACAGAGAGAGGTCAGAAATGCATATGAATGAGGATACATGGAACTTAACAGGGCTGGACTCCTGATGCAGGCCAGTGTTAAAAAGCAAAGCATGCACTGTCCAGTCATATAGAGAATTGTGATACACTTCAAGTGGAGGTGGGGGGCAAAATAATTGTCCTAGCCTGGGGGATCGTCCTGATCACCTGAGTGGATCTTGGTACCCATGGGGAGACGGGAGGGGCTCTTTAGATTGTAAATGTGGCACTGGAGATGCACCCGAAGCGTCTTGTGGGTGGGCTGGGAGCAGCCCTTGATGGTCCTAAATCAGTGATTGGGGCAAGATTGTGACTGAAGATATGAGACACCAGCTTGGTAAAGATATTCCAGTAAGGGGCTAGGTGGGGGCTAGAAGTCGTTAATGACTCTTCCTAGTTAGCAGTAGGTTTGGTTGGGGCAACAGATGCTATGCACAGTTGGGGAGGTGGGCAGTTTGGATTCTGCAGCACAGTGTAACAGGGAGGGGGGATTCATGATTGAAGAGGGGTTATTGGATAATTGCTGTAGTTAATGTTCAGGCAAGATACATACGGCCAGCCAACATAGATGAGGCACACAGGATATCCACCCACCCAGTTTTGGCCTGGCACCCCCTGGTGTGGTCCATTATTGTAGGATGTGCAAAATTAGTATGTCAACCCTAAGATACTATCCTTGATTGTCAGTGGCCTAGGCAGCAAAGTCAAACGGGAAGTGGTGCTCCATTACATGAAACCAGACTCCCCTGATATAGTTCTCAAACAAGAGACTCACCTCCTAGGTAATAGGTGTCATGCACTTGACCATTGGGGATATAAACAGGCTGCGAATGTGGTCCATACCACCTCCTCTAGAGGACTAGTAATCTTGGTGAGGAGAACGCTGCCCCTGATCATTTGGCAATTTTATGGTCCGATCTGCTGGGTCCCTATGTGGTGCTCTCCCTGACCTGAGAGGTAGGCATCTTAAACATACTTGTAGTAAATATCACAATATGACTTCACAACTTGGTACTACCAGCCCTGACCACTCTGCTAGACAGTGTTCCAGATAGGGAATTGATCATGTGAGGGAACTTTAACACAACACTGAGTGATAGCATTCACCAACATCCCTGAAGCCCCTAAACTCAGTTAGACGACCATATGCAGACTTCCTCACTGCACAGGGACTGGCAGATGTATGGTGTACCCTTAACCCAGCAACCCAGCACCTCATCTTTTTACTTGGGGTTGTATGATAGTCTCTCCTGAATTGATCTCTTTCTCATGTCGACTCCCCAACTGTTAAAAGTCAGGGAGACCACTAACATAACTTAGGGCATTTCTGACCATTCTCCCCTGTGGCTGGTGTATGGTTGGGGCGAGAGGCCGAACACTAGCCACTTCACAATGAGCCCTTGGTACCTTAAAGTGACACAAATTACAGAAGAGATGTTAGCCACTAAAAAACATTATTTTCAGGGAAACAGTACTTTAGTCAAGTCTCCACTCACGTTATGGCCAGCCTATGAGACAGTAGTCAAGGGGCTGGGTTTCTCCATGATGACACAAGGGAAAAACCTAAAAAGGGCCAAATTGAAGGCTTTTGAATGTGAGTTAGTGTCCCTTGAGGACAGCTTACCAGATGTGGAGGGATCAGGGGTAGCCCACATCTTAGCCCTTGAGCAAAACGAATACTGAGATGTGACACAGGAAGCTGCTAAAATGCACCATAGGCCAACACAGCCCCACATCAATGTAATGAGGGACAAGACAGGATAATAATTGTCCTGGCTGAACAGGTAGGAGGCAGTGGATAGATGGGTTCCTGGGATCCGAAAGGAGTCAGGGGAACTTGCTAGTAGTCGACAAACCATGGCCCAAACGTTTTCCCACTACTATGGAAAAATTGATTATGCAAGGTGTTTCTCCACAAAAAGCAAAGCAGATGAGCTCTTGGGTGACATCCCCCTCCCAAGCCTCACTACAAAGGATAGGGGAGCCTTACAAGATGCACTTTCCCTGGAGGAAATTGTACGAGCCGTCAGGGATGTGCAGCCCAGCAAATCATCAGGGCCCGTCGGGGTACCAGTAGAACTCTATAAGTTGACAGCCACTAAGCTTGGCTCACATCTGAAGCAGATGTATGAGGAGAGCCAAAAGGGGTAGTACTCTCATTAGACCGGCGCCAGGCTTCCATAGTTGTCATCCACAAAGAAGGGAAGCCCAGAGAGGACAGTATTGGTACCCTGGGTCTACAGACAAAACCAAGTTCCACAACCTATCAATGACCTAAACAAGCATCCTAAGAATAATCTCACCTATTTATGGCAAGTCATGTAAAACCAAGGGAATTGATGAGACATGTCCGGCACAAACAAGCTGCCAGTCCCCAGTATATGATAGGGCAAGCCTGACATCAAGAACCTCAAAGGTAACAAAACATACTTGGCCATGGGATCACAAATGTGCAGGTGTATGTCTGCAGGGGACTGTGCATCTGTAGGAAAGTCCTCCTTTTTGCCCTGGTCACCCCCACACTTTTTGGACAGGTACTGGTGGTTACTGACTCTTGGCTGTGCCCTGGGTACTGCTCACCAGTCCCAGGGCCAGTGCTCTGTGTAAAGTGGATATGCAAGTTAGGCTAATTATAATTGGCTAAGTCAACCTACCTATAAGTCCCTAGTATATGGTAGGGCATGTAGGTTTAGGGACCACAGCATAGGTAGTGCACCCATAGGTGCACTGCTGAGGTGCCAAGTGTGATTTTAAAGGCAGGCCTGCCTTGCTGGCTGCTTTTAAATTAAAGTTATATGCAAATTCGACTTTGGAATTAAAAGTAATTCCAAAGTCTTAAACAACCTTATTTGTACATATAAGTCACCCCTAAAGTGTGCCCTATGTGCCCCTAGAGCTGGGTGCCATGTAACTATAAGCATGGACCTTATAAAAATAGTTTTATAAGCCCTGGTGAGGTAAAAACAGCCAAATTTGTTTTTCCCTCATTGTAGTGAATGGCCTTCATAGGCTAGAATGGGGAGACTTCATTTTAATTTTAAAAGTCCCCTTAAGTGACAGATACAAAGAGTTTAGTGTCAAATTAATTGTTATAATAAATCCAACAACTTCCAGTTGTTGGATTTAATATAACTTGTTCAGGTAAAGAGTTTTAAACTTTACCTGAAAAGTTGCCAACTTCAGCCCTGCATTGTTTTTGCTGCTGTGTTCTGATTGGCCAGCCTCTGGCAGCCTGGCCAGGCTACCTTGAAGAGGTGTGAAATGGCCTGGCTTCACACAAAGAGATGTACCTGTGGGAGGAGATCTCCCCTCAGCAGATGGTGAGGCAGGAAGGGGGAGGGCTGCTAAACTGGTCTTCAAAGGCAGAGAAGGACATTTGGAGCAACCCAGCAACACCCCAACATCCTGCAACCCCAGACAACTAGGTGCCCCCTTGATTAGATTAGGAGAGGGCAGGAGAGGGGTGTGTTTATGATTTTTAGCCACACCAGTGGGGGGGCTCAGCCAGATGTAACCTCCAAAAATCACTTTCAGCCAGGATGGATTTTTGAGGAATGTTGCTTCCTGGGATTGATTTTTGCCACACTTCCAAGGAAGTGGTCATCACGGGGGAAGGACCCTGCACCTGATTGGAGAATCAGGATCACCCTGTTTTTCACCCAGTAGCGAGGATAAAACTGGCAGACCTGCACCCACACCTCAGATCCCCATCATATTCCAACAAGGAAGAACCAAAGGAGAAGACGGACTGCCCTGCTGGACCCCTGGCCTGAACCTGGACCCTGCACTCTGAAGGACTCCACCAGCTGCACACTTGGGCTTCACCACAAGAAGGACTTTGCCTGGCTTCAACTGGTTCAAGGAGGGACTTCCTGTTTGCTACAGGTGAAGAATTGCTAACCAGAGTCCCCTGCACCAACTCCTGAAGAAACCAACCAGCTGACCACTGTCCAGTGGACAAAAAGGAGTTTGCACCAGGTGCATTCTGGGAGTTGTAGTCCACACCCCCAAGGATCATCTCAGAGCTTCTGGAACCTTGGGGTGAGCTGTGGACCCCAAAAGAACCTTAAAGGAACATCTGGGAGAAGATCCAGAAGTTTGGCGAACTTTTGAAAAAAAGCTCCATAGAGGGACCGACCCGCGGCGGTAACTCTAGCTGGCTTGCCTCAACCACGACCCGGCCTGCCTTGCAGGTTCGTCCCGGTGAAGAAAATCTCCAAAAAAGAGAGTAAGTCCGAACATAGGAAGTTGACCGGGACCTCCCAGCCAGCGTATCCGAGGAGGGCTCCAAGGACGTCGGATCAAGATCCAGGTTTGCCCCGGTCGAAGGATTTTCACCTAAAAAAAATGACTACGTCCGAAGGTCAAAATCTCCACCTAGGGCTCCTGCGACACGTATCCAGAGAAGGGTTCCAGGAGGTCAGATTGGACTGGCAGGTTCGTCCCACTGAAGAAAATCTTCAGAAAAACTACTAAGTCCGAAGGTAAACTTTTGACCGGGGCCTCCCACGGGCTGTAGCCGGCTGGGCTCCAGTGCAGTCGGCCTTAAACTTTGACTTTGCCCCAGTCGAGGTGCAACCAGATGACCCGATTGGTGCTTTTTGTTTCTAGGTGCTAAAAAAAACAATAATTCTTAAAAAATTCATATCTCCGGTTCCCCTTATCCGATTTATTCTTTTGTGTCATTTTTAAGATAAAAATATAATCTATTTTTATAAATTGGATTTGGATTTTTAAACTCTCTCCTGTGTTTTATTTAATTACTGTTTTGTGATATTTGAATGCTTTACACTCTGTCTCCTAAGTTAAGCCTTGTCGCTCCTTGCCAAGCTACCAAGGGTTGAGCTGGGTTTAATTTACTGAGACCTAACTGGACCTAAGTGGAGGTTAGTGGCCCATTGCTAAGTGTAGGTACCTACCTGCCCTTACCAATGACTCATTTTCCAACAGCATCGCAGTGCTGATGATCCATCATGAGGATGGCAGATCACCACCCAACGCCCCCCAAATCCCAGAGGAGGCTACATTGACCCTTGACAAAGTCAGGGGCCTACTGATTGTGCACAGTGAACTGAGCTGAGGTGACCACAGTCAACCTGTGCTGATACATGCAACCATGGCCCTGTGTGGCCATTCAAAGTGCAACAGGAGCACTGATGACTAGGGTGCCATCACTGCATGAGAGCACCCCTGCCATACAGATTGTATTCAACTTTATCAATCTGCCAATAACAATAAAGTTTGAGTCATTGAACATTGAAAATGTACGTTGTTAACATATAATACCAAACTTTTTCCACACATGTTCCAACTAGGTGGACCAGGCTAGGTGATGTCTATTTGCAGATAGACAAATGAGTACAATTTATATGATGAAATGTGCATATGTCACATGATAACTTACAACTTATCATAACCAGTACAAATGTCCTCCCATGGTGAAACATATGCTACACAAATATAAGTATACAGCTTTGAGACAAACTCCTACATATAAGACATTCGGAATTGAGAATTGATATATATCTAATCCCTATTGTATTATGCATCACTTATCAGACATGGTACACATATTTAGACACAAAAAACATGTCACATATATACCTACAATGACACATGTTAGCACACCATCTCCAACATTTTGCATACATGGGAAACTATATGTTACATGTGTTTTCGAGGTGTAATGATGCTTTGCATCATTAGGTTTGCTCCTTACAACACACCAGAGTGTGCACATACATGCACTCACATTGAAATGGCTTACAGGATCTTATCCCAGCCTTAGTCAACAGCATCCTTTGCTAAAGATTTGTTAAGGGTATCATATGCCTGAACATGTATTGCACATAGCCCTTCCTATCTTATGTTGTGTATTGTAACCTACTGTTGGAATTCTAACATGACAAGGTGGGAGGCCCACAACATAAGTAGCATCACATATATACACTTAGCACACATGTGTAAACATGCATGTGGCAAAGACTCTTCATACATGGGCACATTTACAAACAGTATCAGTCCTTGCATGCATCACACACACATACAAACATATGGTAACGCATTCCTATGTTACTGGTACACAAAGAAATGCACATGCACACACATGTAGCCATACCATACAAACTACATAGATGCATAGCCCCTGTAACAATGAATGTGATTCTGGTTGCACTGTCAGCCTTTCCAAAAAAAACATGCATGGCTATTATGCGTCAAACACATTGACGCATACAATACTTCTCCATACATTGCAAGTCACAAAAATTTCACCTGGCACCATGCCTCTGAACTGTCTTGCCATCTCAGCCTTCCCTCCAAAATCCGTGCATGCTCGGTATGTGTCAAAAAACTTGAGTAGTGTAGTTTGTTGGGGTATTTGGGGTTAGGTGGAGTATTGTTTTCTTACTTATTGGGTTATAATTTTTGCAGTGGAGGGAAACTGCAAAATGTCAGTGGAGGGGAGAGTCCATTGCATGAGTGGAGATGAACTGGGAGGGTTAATCTGATTAGTGTGCCACTACCTCCCCAACATGGTGGCTATGGGCGGTCAGGTCATCCAGGGCTAGCCAACGGAGGCAAGGAAGCTGCAGTGGGGCAAGGTGGTCTACAGACTTCGAAGGATCTTTGCTGTAGAGTGGACAGACCACTAGCTTAACACTGGTAGGCAGACCTCATTGTCTGTGAAGGAGATCTCCTGGATCACCTGGTGATTTTGGTTGGCGGACCTGTTGGTAAGTACCCTTTTTACATTGCAACATCCTCATTTGCATGTGCATGACAGTAGGACATAAGGATAACTGCAGCATGTAATGACAAGGGTCAGGACAGGAAGTCTTGTGTCTCAACCAACCAGCATTTATGAGAGCTCAACAATGCACAAATTGTACCTTGTGTATTGCATATACATAATAAAAGTGCCAAATATCGAACACACATGTGCAATGGTGCAAGGGTACATGTTTCCCAGGCACAAATGTACATGCCCATCATGGTCTTTACAACTGTGGAAATGTGCTAAGTAATGATTAAGTGATAAGAAACATGACACAGGAGTATTGTTAGTCATGGCTATGTGTGAGCCTTGTGTCATGAATGTCAGAGTGACATGACAAGAACAAAAGTAAGAAGAAGTGATTGCCTCATGATGCAACATCTGTGTCTACGTTTTTGAAGGTAATGTTCCTAATGGAGGCAACTACAACCTAGCTATATCTCAAAATTTGGCCAGTGCAAGCACTGTGTCAGTTTGAAAGTCTGGTGCCACATGGTGGCAGTGCCAGGCCTGAAGAATGCAAGGTGTGTATCCCTGCCGTAGGTGGCACACAAAAAAAATAGCCTTGAACTCACCTTGATTACACTGTGCCTTTTTTGGAGTCAACATGTTTTTGTGCCTGAGGCAGGTTGGTTACATGACTATTCCATTGTTATCAAAATGCCAATTTTCACCTTGCACATATAGCACCTGCATGTATGGTGCTAAACATGCTAAGAGAAACCATAATGACATACTTTCCAACATCAGTGTCCTGACATCGGCCATGGTGTGCCACATGTTACATATGGCACACCCATGATGGAGTTATGAGGTGGTGCCATGGGTTTGAAAACAGTCAAGCAGCTGAGTGGTTGCTTCTTTTTCACATAGATTAACTTCTAAGCTTCTGCCAATGGACAGTATCCTGTCCCACAAAAATGTGAAACGTATGTATCTGAAACCTGTACATATGTCCGCCACTCAAATCTGTACATGTTATTGTGGCCTAACTATGGGCCAGATATGAAAGAAACTGGTGCAGCACGGTGCTGTGCTATCATCAGGAGTGATGCGCTGTGCCAGTTTTTAAACAAAGGGCTGCATCGTATTTCCAAGAGTACGGCACAGCCCTGCGTCTGCGCCTGCACCGGCACACAATTCAGCTGCTTGGCCAGCGCAGGCATACTTGCACCATATGCCTGCTTTGAGGAGAGTGCTTGGTTATGTGCAGGAAGAGATACCTTTTATGAAGGTTATCAGAGTATGCCTTCCTGCACATAAACAATATACAATGGCGATTTGCCACTTCTATGTGGGCTGCAGAATGCAGCCCACCTAGTAGTGCCAAAGTGCCATTTATAAAAGATTGTTAATGTGCAGCTACACAAGTTGAATGTGTAACAGTTGTCCATGCTTTTATTTGTTCAACAACCACAAAGCTATGTCTTGCAGGTGGACCTGTACCCTACACTGTTGGAGAGGTTTCCTAGTTTGAAGACCCGATGCAGCCAGTAAGTGTCACATTGTGTGTCACATGTGTAGATCCAGGGTTGTGTGTGAGAGGGTATGATGTGTGCAATGCCATGTTAAAATGGCATGTGTGACAATTAACATACCATCAACTAAGCTTGGGTATCGACATCATGTCTGATGTAATTTGAAGACGTGGAATAAGTTGATTGATGCACAGGTGGCAACATGTGCTTCCATGGAATTGTGGGTCTTAGGAAAAGGTAATTATGCCCACAAACACAGTGATGTCAGTCAAGATATGTGTCAGAGGTCCTGGCTTTTAGAACTGCATAGCTGTAGCCAACATATTTGTCACAACACATATTGCTGGACTGTGTGGCACACATTGCATTAATTTACTTTGGACATGGTAGAAGTTATGTACATGTGTTGAGATCTCTGGGGGGCTTATCAATGAGACACTTGCACCATCGGTGCAAATTAAGTGAGGCAGCGAGCGTGCAAGCAGCTTTTTGTGATGGGCAACCATCAGTTGAGTACAAATAGAGAATTCAGCTCTTCTCCATATGGATGTGGGACATGTCTACTTACTGTGGCAAACAAGATGTGTGCAGATTAACCTACATGATCTACCCATCATGATAATTGTGAATGAGCATGGTCACATCACGTGTGAATGAAATGTGCATGGTGAGTGTTTACCTTGTGGAATCTCTTAGTATCCCCAGCACCATTCTTCCAGCCCCCCTACCGGGTGAACCCTACTTTGCATACATGATACATGTCAAAGGCATAATGTAGTGCAAGGGGTGACAAAGTAGTGCAACGCATGCAATGGGCCACTTTGTTATTATGGCACAGGGAATGTGGCCTTGTTGGGCCACATCAGCCTCACAATAATGATGACCCTAATGTGGCGCAAGGCAGCACTAGTCCAACTTAAATCTGGGCCCTAAAGTGCAGCATTAGATAGTCGTTATCCCTGTGATATGAACATGATACAGTAGATGCCTGGTAGGCAGTTTAGCCGTGATTTGGATCTTGACATTATTGTAGTATGTCTGGTGGACAGCATGTGTCATCTGAAGATGCTGTATACATTGCATGGTTGTTCTAACTCTACCCAATGCAGTTTTTAATATCATGTTCTGCTCATGTTTTAGCAGCCACGATGACACCAGCACAGAAGTATGCTTTTGAGAAGAGGACAGAACGTTACCGCCACGTTTTGGAAGTGCAAGCAGGTTACTGGAAGATAGCAAAGAGATAGAGCAGGGAAAAGTCATCGGGGTCTTGGCATACATTACAGCATGGGGGACCACTTAAACAGACCGCAACCACTACTAAGAAAAAATCTAGCTCCACTGCAAGGGTCAGGGGGGCCTCACCTGGTCCTACCGCCTCTACATCCACAGCACAAACTTCGACACCAGCCCAGGAACAGCCAACACCAGCTGCCACAGTCTCCAGCTTTGAGGCAGACCTGAGAAGGGACATGGCTGATAAAAAGGCCAGGTTAGCCAAACTGAAGAAAGACAAAGCCCGAAGTTACAAACTATTGAAGTACATTAAGAAAAAGCTTAAAAAGCTATGAACAAGAAAATGTCAAGCTTCCCAGTTCCTTCCCTTCCCCTATTTTAAATTGTAAATAGTTTTAGTGGGTTTTAGGTGGGTAATAATAGGTTAGGTAGCATAGATTAGGTTAGTTGTAGGACATAGTTAGTATAGTTGGGCGGGTTTGTTTTATTTTTTGTTTTGAGAGGTTTAGGGTAGGGGATTATGTATGGGTCTCTAGGTGAAAACTTATATAAAATTAAAAAATACCAAAAATATATATTTGTTTAGGCTATAGGTTAAGTTAGTATATGTGTAGCTTTAGTTAATGTAGTCCTTCTTGTATATTGTTTCTTAACGGGGGTGGGGGGACAATGTTTATTGTGTGGCCTTACATGTATAAGATAAGTTTAGATTAGGATAGGTAGCTGTAGAGGTAAATTAATATACGTATAGGTCAGCTTAGTGTAGGTTAGTGTTTAGTTTAGGTTTTTAATAGGTTGCGTTTTTAAGTACCAATAAATCCTGTTGGTTTTAGACAATACAGTGTCCATGATGCTTGACTGTCTGGGTGTTCTCATGTCTGCACTGGCCACATTAGAGAACTGCCTTAGGGTATGCATTCAGTATTGATTTACATGTATGACTATGTGTATCCCCTATGATGTGGTATGACATGAGCCACTCAAGACAGATTTCAGTGCTGTTCATGACACTTGGATTGTGTATGGATACAAATTCTTTGACAGGTATTAATGCAACATCAATTGTCATCACTAAGGTCTGTAACAATCATTCTTGAAACGTTTAGCACATTAAACTCTACTTTATCTGGGGAATGGATACTGGCACACTAACAGCTGCCCCTCACAGTCTTAAATATGCCTCTTCTGTTGTTCACATATTTGTTGTATAGATACAATTATCAGGGAAATTTCCAGACACTTGAGTTATGAACCATACATGCCACATGTCAACTTGCATTGATATCTGTTCAATGCATGCTTTGAAGCCTCAGAAAGTTAGTTGTAGTCCATAATACTATCAGTCAACTTTATTATGTTTGAGCCCTAGTTTGTGCCTTTGTGTCTCACAGAAACCCACACATGTAATTTGGGTCTGTACTCATTGATGTAGCTTCACACAATTCATACATTTATAGGAGTCGATTGAAAACTGAAAAAAGAGCATAATACATGTGAATATGGTGATTTATTTACGTGTGCAAGTTAGGTTTCCAATGTGTACAATGTACTGTTCACTGACCCCATGAGAGATCCTGAGCCATTTAATGTTCATTCAGAGTCCAAGGGCGAGGGACATGTCATGAGGCATGAAAAGTGTGCATTAGTGAGGAGAGGTCCAAATTGACAACAGGTAGGAATTGAGACAATGACAATCCATACAACATACGTCAACAGTGGTAGAGTGAAGAGGGTACATTGCCAGCTGTCACAGCACCGGCATGATCTTAAGCACAGAGCTAAAGAGATATTGTCCATGTGGCACATACTGGAGCTACCATATGGTTTTTCGTTTGAATGTTGTTCCTTCCACATCTTCATCCTCTGATGTGTGTGATGCCTCCTGTGCCATCGGTGGTGCTGTTGTTGAAGTTGAGGGGGCACACACACATCAGAGGATAGAGATGTGGAATCACAGTGATCTCAGCAGCTGACAGTTGTGGGAATACATAAGCCATCACTGCAGCAAGGAGGAATTGCTGATTTCAAAACACCACTGCTACTTCCCAGTGGTAGGCAGCCATGTTTTCTCTGAGGGAGGCCAATTCTTGCTGTATGGACTCCAGGGTATTTTGTATAGCCCCCGGCCTGTTATCAATCATGCTGCTAGCACTTTGGGAGGGCAATTGGTCAAGCCTCTGCCTCATGACAGCAGCTATCTCGGCCAGGTACTGCTGGAGTCCAGGTAGAGGGGAGAGGGTGCCTCTGATGGCAGCAGACGTGTCCGTATTCGGACTGAGGCACCTCTGCACTCCCTGTAGGCTGCCTGCCATGGTCTCCATCCCCACCCAGACCTGCTGTGCCAGCTCCCGCTGAACTCCTACTGCTGTCCTCTGAAAGGTAATGTCTGGGTCCTCAGAGCCCCGGTCTGTGGCAGGACTGGTTGGTGCTGTGTGTTGGTAGTTCGTGGTTCATGTGGAGCCCCCGCAACACTGTGTGTCCTCCCTGCGACTGAAGGTGGTGTCTGGAAGGAACCCTGGACATCCTGGAGAGTGTCAGCATTGATGGTCGGCAGCTGGTCATCCATATCATCTGTAAAATCCAGGACAGGCAAGTCCGCAGGAGGTAAGGCATCATCCTCTGCAATGGGATAGTGAAAGGTCAATCTTTGACTGTAGTGGCTGTTGACATGGTTCATCATTTACTTACTAACGGTGGCTCAGTGAGATAATATAGATCCCCACATCAAGGCACACATTTGAGGACCCCTAAAGGCACACTAAGCCACCTGAACATCATTTGTGTGTAGTCACCATTTGCACAATCTGCCAGTCAACAGTTCCCAGTGTATTACACCAACCTTGATTTTTAAATCATGGTCTTCGACATATGTACCTCTTTCATTGACTTGACTGTGTAAACTTTGCAAGACATGGGCGTTGTTCCAGATTTGTGCTCACACCAGAAGTGGAGATGTACAGTTATACTTTGAATTTGTTCTTACAGATATTTGAGTTATTAGCTGACTCATCTGTCATCCTACGTGTGTTGTTGGAGTGACTATAGGGAGTGAGCTGTCCACATGCATCCTCCTAAACACTTTGAGTGATGTGTCCAGCATCCTAAACCACACATTGTGAGATTCAACCACATTGTATGCATGTGAGCATACAGGATTTTCTCCCTTCCTGCAGGACAACACTTATTTGTGCATCTCAGGTTTCCTTATTGCATTGCTGCAAGGATGGCTGCATTGCTGGATTGAATGTTGCCTTGTTGGAAGGTAGACCTTCCTATTTGCACACATACACACAAGATGATTCATTGTTATGTTGTGTGGTGTAGGATGCAGAATACATGACTCTGGGGGCTAGATTTACAAGGCCATATCTCCACCAGAGCTTCAGTTTTAACAACACTCCGGTGGCGCTTTTCAGTGCTCCATTTTCACAAGGAGATGTATTGCCACTTTTTGTAGCATTATGCATCCTTGTAAAAATGGGCACCTCCGATGTAGTTTTCTGCATCAGGGGGGCATGCAATGGGTGTTGCAGTGGCCATTCTACCACAACCTCCATGACTTATCATGCTGGCCCAGATTTACAAGAAACCCTAAAGGAAGCAAAATGCCATGGATGTTTGTTTATGTACAGGAAGGTGTCCCTTCCTGCACATAAACAATCAGTCTCCTCAAAGCAGACACCCTTGAACTATGGTGCAAAGATGCCTGCATTGGCGCATCCAGCTTACGTCAGCGCCAGCACAGGGGGAACTGCTAGGGTGAGCCATATTCCTGTAAGTAAAGAGCACCGCTGCATTTCAAAATTGGCGCAGCACTGCTATTTTTGGTGCAGCAGCGTGCTGCACTACTTTGTCATAAATATGGGTCTAAATGGTTAGGAGGATGTATGGGGAAAGTCAACCACTTCCGTTACTCTGTCAACACATGTATGGTGGGAGACGGACCTGAAACATTTTGAGGCTTGTTGATGCATCATGTTGGGACACCACATCAAGGGTGGCAATGTGTTGTGGTACTGAGAACAGACATTGTAGTAATCCTACTGTGAACTACTTTCGATGTGTGTTGCAATCATTGTCAAACCTTGCAAGTGGCAGACAACATTCCTGTTAGTAGATTTAGCAGTATGTGTTCCTTCCGGTAGATGTGCATTAGGACAGACAAGAGGGACCCCTCTAAGCAATGCAGGTTGTGTGGCCATGTTAGCAAGGACCCTCATGTATTTAGGCATTATCAAGGTTAGTAGAGGGATGCATTGACTATCTGTGATGAGCACACATCCCTGGACATTTGAATTGATGCTGCACAGCAGAGCAAGCAGAGCTGTTGATCTGCATGTTTCTTCCTAAATGGGTAAATATCTGCAAGTATATCCAGACACAGAAATCATGGTGCTGAACCCAAGCATCTAAAAGTTCTCACTTGTATTTGCGTGGTGAATAGTGATAGGTCATACTTAACAAGTTAAGGTGAAGAACACTGTATACCTTATCCTGGCATCCTTTCCATATGCCCCTCTCACACCTGACACTGCATGTAATAGGCATTTCATGTGTATATTTGTGATTTTCCCATGCAACACGTGTGACCCACCTAGCTTCTGATGCCTTTCAAAAGATCAGCACATCTGGATTAAGTTTAGTGTAGTCCAAGAACTGGGGGTGGTGTGGGAGTGACAGATGGGTGTGTGACAAGTTTATAATTCTGCAAGTTGTGGTTGTTTATTATGTGTTGCATTGTGCATCACACATAAGGGAAACTTTCAAGGTATTTGGTGCATTGATCCCACACTAGTATTGTTCTTGCAGGCCACTTGCCCCAGCCACTGACACCATGGAAGCACATAATTTTCATAACAGTTCACAATGGTGGATATTCTTACAGTAGGCTAATGAGTTTTTCACTATTTTGATGCTTTACTGCATTGGCACCATGAATGACGACACTAGTGCAGCAAAGCACAGGGAGGTCCTTTGCTTCAATGCTTGCATCTTTGCATGCATTCAGTGTGTCCTATGTGCCTCCCCCTTCTGCCATTTGTACATTTCCTGATAGTCCCCCGTTGCAACTTATTGTGCATTTGTGTTAAGTCTTGGAATTATGTGCAGTCTTGTACTGTGATTCCAGTGACCAGGTCCTCCGGGATGACTGCTGCCACCATCTCCTCAAGGTCATCCAGGTCCTCCTGCGGTGCGGAACTTCCAACTCCAGTCTGCAGTGCTGCCTTGCAGTGCCTAGCCAGTTTCTCTTTAGATCTGTGCTTGCAGTCGTGCCAGCACTTTTACAACAGGTGACAGTCCTCATCACCTCTGCCACACTGTTGACTTTATCCATTAGCGCCTGCCATATAGCCTCTCACCTAACTATTGGCAATGTGGAAGTGACAAAGAGCTGGTGTTGGTGCTCTGTCACCTCTTTGACCAAGATGTCATTCTCCTCCTCACTAAAACAACACTTCCACTTCCTTTTCTCCTTCTGGGACTTTGCTGGTCTATTCTGGCTTGTACTGGGCTGATTGGGTTCTCTCCGGGGTCTCTCCTGGCTTGCATTCTCCATCGTGGCTCCCTATTTTTTTTCTTGCTTGTGCGCTTTTTTATGCCAATGCTGTTAAATATGGTAAGCATGCTAGCGCCACTTTTGTTGCATTAGCATAATTTTTCTTTACTGCATGTTGCAATAGTTAGAGGCATTTTTTTATGCTAACCTTTCCTTTGCGCCATGGTGCATCGTTTTATAAATATGGTGCACGGATGGCGCAAAAGAGTGTCGTTAGGAAGCAGTATTTTTATGTCAGGGCCATATTACCTTAGTGAACTAATAAAGATAATTGAATCTGACAGTAAGCATGAAGTCAGCAAATCAACACAAGCAAGAAAAATATATATTTGCAAACCGTGTGTTGCCAATTGTATTTGAGGGGAGGTAATAAGATGCTATGGTAGAGGATCACAGGCTGATATAGAATACTGTAGATCAAATTTCCATCCACCACTGCTTCAGTTACATGTGCTCTGCCACAGTGCCTTTGAAAAATTTGCTGCATTTTGAGTTATCTATCATTCTGGTAGACGATTCTTCCTCAAAATGTCTGCTGCCGAAATTGGAGCATGTATTTTGGAGGGAAGAGCATTTGTTGAAAAGTCTACTAATGTTAGTGTTGGATAGTGTCATTTCCATCTGCATCATGGACCCCCAAAGTAAGAATTCATTGCCAGTATCAATAATGTATTACCCCTTACTTGCAGGGGAATGTTTTGCAGCATGTTTGGGGCCCAGTACTCATGCTTCTGTGACGTCTGTCACCCTTTCCATGCATTCTTCTAACTTTACAAAGCATTGTGGTGTACTTGACACTGCAGGTAAGGCATCGGAACCACCACGCTCGGCACATTTATTTATCATTTCACTATGTTGTCGGTGTTACTGCCGGTGGGATACATGTAATGGGGGAAGTCCTTTATTGCTTTTTGATTGCTAGAGGTAGAGGAGGGAAGATTTGATGGTTTTTGGTGGATCAACTCTTACCACTTTGCTCTCAACAAACACCTTGATCCTTGCTTTTTATAATGAGCCCTTTCAGCTACGAGTGCCTTCATTGGCATCATCCTTTCTGCCTGTAACTTCCAAACATCTGTTTCAACACTTTGGACAGTTTTACTAGCACTTTGCAACAGGGTAACGCCATGAAAGTGATGCAACCTGCACAAAGTGTAGAATTGGAATTAACTTTCCAGTGCCAAACTTGTTTTGAGTTGTAAAGTAGTCATAAAGTACTACAAAGTAACACTATGCCCTACTTTACATTACCCTGTGTTAACTGGGCATACAAGGGTGGGATATGAGAGTTCTCATTAAATCACCTATGGTTTATGACACAAAGTCTTATCCTTTGCCTAACATTTGTAGACAGGGCTTTGCACCAAAAAAATAATACCTCTTCAAAGCAGTTAACTTGAACAAATGTTTTTATTTCTCCAAACTTTTCAACTTTTGCCTATATGCTGCATACAATATTTAAAACTTTTTAATCTATGACAGCAGAGTATTTTGCACTCAAATAGTATTCTAAGAATCCGATGCTAGACACAATGGTGCAAAGCTAGGCAGAATATTTGTATGACAGCAGCAGCGTCATTTCTACTAAAGTATCACGCAGCCCAGCTCTCTCCCAATGCAATGTAATTCACTAACTCTGGTTTTTGCTGTGACATATTTTGCGTTTGAAAATGAAGCATAATTTATCTGGGAAAATCTCCAGATTAAAGGGAAATCATGTGAAAATCAGTACACAAAAATCGATTAACTCAGTTTTTCCCAGGGTGTGGTAATACTGCACCTGTTACTGTATTTACCCAGCTTTATTACAAATTGTGGACTGTATTACAGCATCAATTTCTACATTGTTAGACCTGCTAGCGTTTGGTGTGGTTTCCACTGTCTTTTTGCTTCTGACCTCCAGTTTTTGATCCTGTGCTGAATTTTGTTTTTGCTGACTTTAGGACTCTGGGCATTTAACCACTGCTGAATAGCTCTAAAGTGAAAGTGCTTTCTGTTTACATGCTATTGGTGATTGGTTTATCCATGACTGGCATATTTGATTTACCAATAAGTCCCTAGTATAGTGTACCAGGTGTGCCAGGAGCCTGTACATCAAATGCTACTCGTGGACCTGCATCACTGACTGTGCCACCCACATGAGTAGCCCTGCAAACATGTCACAGACCCACCACTGAAGTGTCTATGTAGGCAGTTTTACACTGCCATTTCGCCCTGACAAGTGTACCCTCTTGCCAGGCCCAAACCTTCTCTTTTACTACATGTAAGACACCCCAAAGGTAGGCTCCAGGCAGCATTATGGACAGGGTGCATTGTATTTAAAAGATAGGACATGTACTGGTATGTTTGGCATGTCCTGATAGTGAAATACTTCTAAATACTTCTAAATTCATTTTTCTCTATTGCAAGAACTATCTCTCATAACATGGGGATTGCTGTGAGATATTTTTTTAAGTGGAATTTCCCATTGGAAGCAGAGAGAGATTTGGTGTTTGGGATCTCTGAACTCACACTTTAAAAAGACATCTTTTGGTAAAGTTGTTTTTTACATTGTAAGTTTGAAATTGCCACTTTTACTAAGTGGGCATTGTCTTGCTTAACCATTCTGTGCCCCTCTGTGGAATACACGTCTGCCTCAGGATGAGAATTGGGCTGTTTGTGAATTCACTCTAGACAGTCACACAAACGGAGATTAGGAGTGCCCTGCATATTCAGATGGGTCTTCCTGAGCTAGAGTGGTGGGAGGAGCTGACACTTGCACCCGAACATCACTGTGCCTGTCCTTACACCAAGCAATCTCCATCCCCCTCTGGAGGGTGCCCGGGGCCAGGACAGGAGAGGCAGGTGCCAAATCTAGTTCCTGGGGCCTTAGGAGTGAGTTGTAACAAAGAAGAAAAAAGCACATTGACTCTAGAGCAACTTAAGAACCAACGCCGCTGTCCGACTCCATCCCGCTGCCTTCCCCGGAGCATGGTCCCTGCTGAGTGTTGTGACCGGTGCTGCAAGCCTGAGGCCGCCCCAGCGCCAAGTCCCGGCACAGCATGAGTCCCAAGTGCTGTGTTACCGGTGTCTGTGACACCCAACTCCGCCTTAGCCTCCGTGGCCCCATAGTGTGATTGCGACACTGTGAAGTAGAAGCCTCACATCTTGACCTGTTGGATTCATTGACCCCACCTTGTTGTAAGGAACCAACACCTTCTCACCGACGCCGCATAACCTTCCCTGCAACTGTAAGGAACCGACTCCTCACCACCCCTGCCTAGCAGTAAGGAACTGATGCCTCACCTCCCCAGTAGCAGTAAGAAACCAACACCGCTCCAGCGATGCCTCTCTTCCCCAACTCCGTGCAATCTCTTTGTTTCCTCATTTTCCAAGGTACAGTGTCTGGGGTCTGTGGGACTCTGTGACCTGACTGCACTCCCTTGCAAGTGGGGCTGTACTGTTGGGAGCAACTCCGTCAAGATAGTGTAATAGCTCCAGTTCGAGCTGTTGTGTTACTAAGTGTTATACTAAGATTTAATCTTTAAAAATAAAAATCTTTACATGTGTATGTTGGATTTTTGTCATTTTGGTCTTGTTTTACTCAGATAAATATTGGCTATTTTTCTAAACTGGTATGAAGTACTTTTGTGGGTTTTTTCACTGTGTTATTTTGTGTGTGTGTGTGCAAATATTTTATACATTGCCTCTGAGATAAGCCTGACTACCCGTGCCAAGCTACCAAGTGGGTGAGCAGGGGTTATCTTAGCTGTGTGACTCCCATACCCTGACTATAGTGTGGGTCCCTACTTGGACAGGGTGCAAACCACTTCCAGCTAGAGACCTCATTTCTAACATATGTCATCCTTGTAATGAGAGAGATAGAACTCAGCCAGGTCTGTAATGCTGGCCCCTTTTGATCCTGCATCACAGGGGTGTCCCTCACACTTTGGGATGCCTCAATTCCCTCTTATGACTATGGATATCCGTTGCATTTAGGGATCTCTGGGCCCCCTCATCACATTCTGAGTGGGCACATCATTTTGTATAACACCACTGAACTCAGTAGCCACATCTGTTTCTAGAATTTCTTTAGGACTGCTAGTAGTCAGTTATGAAAACAATGTGGTGGCTACCGTTAACAGATGTTTTTTAGGATAAGCTATTTAATCTGATTGATGTATGGAAAGGCGCTTAATGGCCTGAAAAATAGGCTAGCATTACAATATCCTTTTAGGACGCTCCAGTCCAGCAATTACCAACTGCTACTGGTCCCAAAGATTGACATACTGCATGTGGCCCGCTGATGACTCCCTTAAATAGAAAACAAACCACATTTTGAATGAAAAAGACATCAAAGGATTATAGTCTTTGGTGATTGCAAATAACTGGAATAGGTAAAATCGCAACAAAGTGGTATCTCTACTGAAAGATTTACTTCTCTTAAATACTTTGTATGCTATATTTGAAGATCTGGGAGCTGAGAGGTGCATCCTACGTTGCCATCCTGTTCAGGGATATTAGCAAGGTAGGCTCCTATTTTGATTTGACAAAACATATGGAGGTTATTCTATGGGGACCATTTAAAAGCTTATATGAGTAAGGTCATCTCTCAGATTACCCTTGGAGCTTAAGGAGGCAAGCTTGGGTAGAAAAGCCACAATAAACCTTGATCTTTTACAAGAGAGTATGTGGTGTGGTACTTTACATTTTCCCCCATTGCCAACTATGAAGGCTATGAAGAGGGAATTGGGCCGCTTTCTCCTCCCTTTATATGCTGTCAAGATCAATATTATATGGGCTAGGTCAGTGTCTACACAAGTTAAATGAAACAGTGACACAATGTGCCTTTCAAGAGAAGTACATCCGATACGAGAGAAGAAGGAATTCGAGTATGAGAAATCAACAGGCGCAAACCTTGTTAGATCTTGAAATCCCCTCAGATATTTTTATTATATATCCCAATTATTTTTAAAAAGCATCCATCTCTTGCTAAGAAACTTACTATCGGTCTTCTTAATTGTTTAAAGTCTTCGCCTCACTTCAGAGCGTATAGAGACACTTTGGGATTCAACTATATTTTTTACATCCAGACATGAAGTAGAAGAATCTGAATTTGAAAATAAGGTTTAAGGCCTCATTACAAGGCTGTTGGTCCAAGGACTGAAAGCCTCGCGGTGATGGTCAGACAACCGCAACTGTGGCAGTCCGACCACCACATTACAACTCTGGCAGGCAGACCTGCCAGGAGACCGCCATCCCGGCAATGAAGATGGTTCCAGACAGGGTGACGGAGGTCAGAGTTGTACTCTGCCAGGGTGGTGCTGAACACAGCACCGCCTGGCTGATTACAACTCAGTTTTCCACCAGCCTTTCCATGGCAGGGACCCTGCCATGGAAAGGCTGGTGGAAAGCCAGTGCTGGCGGACACAAAGGGGGGCCTATTATGAATCGTTTTTTCTTTGAGGAATCCTTGATGTAAAACTAAGTTAGTGTTACAATAAAAATTTCACATTGTAATTGTAATTAAAAAACGAAGGGCCATATTTATACTCTGCACATTCAGCGCAAACTGTGCACCATATTTAAACTTTGACACCCGAGCCCGCGGACGTCAAAATTCCTCCGTGTGAGTCATTTTTGGGATGCAGGAAACTGGCTTGCATTAATGACATGCAAGGTAGGTGTTCCCGCCCAAAAAATGACTTTAAGGCCTGTGCGCTTTATTTATACTCCTGTGTCATTTTGATGCAGAGGAGAGGGCAGGCCTTAAAAAACGGCGCACAGCCTGATGTGCGCCGTTTTTTGAACGCCTGGGTCAAGGCTGGCGTTAAAAGACCTGTGGGCTCACTTCCATGGTCTTAGACCACGGAAGGAGTCCAGAGGTGCCCTTCCCTGCCCTCAGGGACACACGCCACCCTCGCCCACCCCTGGAGGACACCCATGGATGGGGGACCCATCCCAGGTAAGTACAGGTAAGTTGAGGTAAGTATATATAGTTTTTTTTAAAGTGGCATAGGGGGGCCTAATTTGGGCCCCCCTACATGCCACTGTGCCCAAGGACCATGGCCAGGGGACTCTGTCCCCTGGGCATGGCCATTGGGCAAGGGGGCATGACTTCTGTCTTTGCTAAGACAGGAGTCATTTCAATGGGGGTTGTGCATCAAAAATGGCGCAAGTCCGGTTTGAGGCATGATTTTTGCCTCAAACCTGACTTGCACCATTTTTGACGCACAACCCCCATTTTCCCCTACGCCGGCTAACATCAATCCTTAAATAAGGTGCCCACATGGTGCGTAGGAATGGCGTTAGCCGGCGGTAAAATTTTTGACGCTGGCTTGCGTCAAAAAGTATAAATATGGGCCTAAATCTGTCAGAAAATCTGCTATCCTGTTCTATTCTCTGCCTCTGGCCACAGCCTATGTGTTTCTGCTCGCTTTTTTCTGATAATTCTTTTTATTCAATTGGGTGATTTTTTTTAAAATAACATGTGATATGAATATAACAAAACTTTTCAATAACACTTTTCCCTTCCCGATCCTCAACATATAATACAATAAGCATTCTGCTTATTTTCTCTTATTTCAGACGTTTTTCTCGTACTTATTCGTTTTCCTTTGAATTACAGACCTTTTTTTATCCTCAATACGTTGTCTATGCATAACAAGTGATCCTGTCATTTATTCCTTTTTTTGTTATGCGTTATCAAGCTACATCAGTCTGAACTTTATCATACTTTATCTATTTACCCTGTACCAGATAAGAGGAAACAAATTTTAGAAAAATACCTTGCATTTTCTGCTTAGGACATTACCTTATTTACATATTAATAGGCTGTCCCGCAGTATGGCGAACAGTACAGCTATAGAAGTGCATTAATCTTCTTCCAAAGGTCTGCCACTTCTAGTTTCTCTTCTGTCAAAAGTTGTTTATTAATATTTATTCAAACTTCTGTGTCAGTCGTACGTAATTTTGTTCCAGTGAGGTCTACACCTGTATTATTTAACTTTTTTCTTTCTTGTTTTATAGATTCATGCTATTGGCCCCTATGTCCAACCAAGGTTGCCCTCTCTGGGTGTAGTCTATTTCTTCCCAAAACCATTTTCCTAGTATGCTATATCATTTAACTTTATTTTGAAACTATGTAGGGGCTCACAGCCTATGACAATGCCTTATACAATTGTGTTACTTAGAAACCTGAAAATAAATGTGTCAAATTCCACATAGTACCTGGCGGCAGCTACCACATTATGGGGGTCATTCTGGCGGTCACCGACCACGGGAGCACCGCCAACAGGCTGGCGGTGCTCCCGAGGGCATTCTGACCGCGGCGGTTCAGCCGCGGCCAGAAAGGGTAAACCGGCGGTCTCCCGCCGGTTTACCACTGCCCTTGTGAATCCTCCATGGCTGCGGGCATGGGCACTACAGGGGCCCCCGTAAGAGGGCCCCGCAAAGTATTTCAGTGTCTGCTAAGCAGACACTGAAATACGCGACGGGTGCAACTGCACCCGTCGCACCCCTGCAACTACGCCGGCTCAATTCTGAGCCGGCGTCCTCATTGCAGGGGTATTTCCTCTGGGCCGGGGGCGCTCTTTTGGAGAGCGCCCACCGGGCCAGAGGAAATGTCTGAATGGCCGCCGCGGTCTTTTGACCGCGGTGCGGTCATTCAGCGGCGGTACCTTGGCGGACGGCCTCCGCCGTCCGCCAAGGTCAAAATGACCCCCTATGTCCTGCAAGGCCTATTATGGGATTTGGCAATAAGATAGTATGTCTTCCTCTTTCATAACATTTAATCTTTTGCATTGCTCTAACTATTTCTCCACACCTAAGAGGTCTCATAATGTTCTACACCATAGGCTTTACCATTTCTTGAGGAATAGATTCTTGATTATTTGGGATGAAAGTTTGTGGTGCTAGGAAAATTATGAGCACTTTTCTCATCCCGTTGCTACATAAGTGTTCCCACAACCCAACTGGCAAACGTTTTGAGTCTGTTTTTTCCTATCCAAATTATGGCTCATTGTCGTCATAGTTTACACTTTTATGGTACTATAATAGTGTTGAATATATGGAAGGCCTTAGAGTGATTTTGCGTTAGTACCACACAGTAACCTTTTCAACCCTTTGATTAGCCCCTCTGTTCGAAATTAGGTTACCATAAGTTTGTGATTTTAAATTGTGAGTCCAGAGACACCAAACTCAAAATATCTATCTTTTCCCAATTATAAATTACACTTGTAAAACATAATAACATAATCCCAATTTTAACCTAAGGGGGTGATAGGCCTTGCAGTAGTGAAAAACGAATGTAGGAGTTTTACACTACCTGAACATGTAAAACTAAAAAGTTTCTGTCCAACTTTTTAAATGCACTGCACCCTGCCTTTTGGGTTATCTAGGTCCTACCTTGGGGGTGGCTTATATGTATTAATAATGACAGTTTGGGCCTTGGGAAAAGGGTTAACTTGTCAGGTCGACAGGCCAGAGTAAAACTGCACAAACAGGGTCTTCAATGGCAGGCATGAGCCATATTTAAAGGGCTTCCTAAATGGCTGGCACAACCAGTGCAGTTCTATAGTACCAGTAGTAGCATTTAATGTACAGGCTCAGGGCACATGTAGTGCACTTTACTAGGGATTTATACATAAATTAAACTAAATATGCCAATTGTGGATGTACCAATCAAACCATATTTAGGGGAGAGAGCACATGCATTTTGCACTGGTCAGCAGTGGTAAAGTGCTCGGAGTCCTAAGCATGGGCATCCACAGGGAGGAGGCAAGTGGGGGTGCTTCCCCCCCGCACTAGGACAGTTGTGGCCTCTGTTAAAATTATGCCCTCCCTGAAACAATTCTGTGGACGGCCATGGTCCTAAGGCCAACAAAAACTAATTCAGGGTAAAGTGCAGGATAAACAGTTTGGGGTGTGAAACAACCCCCCTCCAGCCTAAAGGCAGGGTAGACTAATCAGTACCTTGATGGACTTCCTGCTTAAGCGATATAACATGGACAATGGCTCACTACTTCAAGGACACTTGTCAATTCTACGTCTCTCAGAATTTAGTTGGATCCCTCTGTCTATTCTCTCCTGAGCCACTGGACTGACACATGGGGAACTCTTCTCATTACCTTTGAACCCCATTTTCACAGCACCTAACTTTAATTTGCTCACAAATACATTCTAGTAGGCAGACAGTACCACCAAGGCCAAACAAAGTAATGTGGACCATTCAACCCCTTTGATCAGACTTCTGTCCGCAACCCAAGGAAAATTTGGTCACAAAGACAGTAATCAACAGAGGCCAATGACAGCTGTCAGTGTAACGAGCCAGGCACCCGGCCATCCAGGACTCTCTGACCCCTGTTATTTCTCAGAGTCGGGGGCAGAAGCCCAGGTGTCTTACACCCTTTCTTCAATCTACTTCCCACCAGTTGAGGGGCAATATCCTGAAATTGGTCCTTCAAGCCAGGGTCTGTACCCTAAGAATGAACAGATACCTGGTGAGCCTCTACCCCTACTCCACCCAAGGGAGACATACTCTGTGTGTGTCATGTAAGAGTCTGCCTGGCACAGGTCTCCTGCTCTCTGTCCTTCTGACAGTGCATGGGGCCCCCCACTGGCCAGAAGTGGCCTCACCACGGTCAGTCTTGGGGTACTCTGTTCTCAGAGCTGGCAACCCCTGACCCGCTGGCCCTTCTACTGTTTCCGTCTTCTGCTCCTCCATCCGAGCCTCTGTACCTTCCACTGTAGAGTTGTACACCCAGAAAACAGAACTGGTAGGTCACCTGTTGGAGCCACCCCACCCAGCTCTCCTGACACTGTGGAGCTCCCAACAGTGGATGGTCTCTAGGCACAGATCATGTCCCCATGCTTGTGCCCACTCTGGCAACAATCCAAGCTATGAGGCTGGAAAAATGGCACCCTGGTCCTCTGCCCACTCCGACCCCCACCTGTCCCCCTACTCTTAGATAGGACATGTGCCCCCAAACTATACAGGGATCGGTCTGGGTCATCTGCATTCCTCCTCTACCTCTCTTAAAGGGAACTTGAACCACCCTTATTACGGTCAGCCCCAATGCCTTCCCAAATACTCTGGTACTCACCCTGAAGTCTGCCTCCTTTGCAAAGTCCCTGGGGTCAGTGAACTTCCAATCAACCAGGTATTGGCATAGCTCTGGGAATCAGTGACTGAACTTGTGCTCTCTAGCAATCAAGTTGAACAGCTCCTCAAAAGTGTTTACCTGACTACCCTTCACACAACCATCCAGTGGCTTGCAGATGTACCCAACAGGACTGGTGAGACAGCTTCTGACTGTCCCTGAATTTCAACTTGCACTCTACTGGGCTGAATCCATATCTTCTGACAAGGGTCTCCTTCAAGGTGGGATACCTCAGCCTGCCCCCTTCTCTGGGGCCAGTACGGTTTCCATATCATCACTAGGCATATGCCTCCATATGCCAGCACCCCAGTCCTCCTCAGGGATCCTGTGCACCTCTAGAGTAAACTTATATGCCTAAAACCACATGTCTATATCACCCCCCCTACTTGAAGTCAGGCACCAAGTCCATACGTGTGGGGATCCTTTCTTACCACTGGACATTATAGTTTCACTGCCACAATTTCTGCTAGACTCTACAAGCTGTTTGATGTTCAAGTCCAGCTCCCTTAGATTCAGTTCATGAGCCAGCAAGATCTTTTTCTCTTCTCAGTCTCTTTCAGTCTCAGCTGCCTCCATGGTAAGTTTTTGGCTAAGTCTCTTTCAGCCTCAGCCCTCCTCTTTTCCACCAGTGTATAGTCAGCCACAGCTCGTCTCTCATCTGCATCCAGTTGGGCCAGCTGCAGCCTCAGGTTCCTCCCAACCTGTCTGTCCTCTACCTCCTCAAGAGACAGGCTTTGGGAGGAGACAATGCTTTCATCAGTGGATCTAGCATTGGGCTCCCTCTCTGTGGGATCCTCCTTCTCTTTTGGAGCCTTTGCCAAGTAATTCTTTTTCCTCTTTCTCCTTCTCAGGGCCATTGCCCTCTTGGGCCTCTGGTGGAGAGCCCAGGCGTAACCAGGATCTGCATTCTCTAGGCAGAGCTGCAAATGAGTTCTCCTCTTTAGATTCCTCCCCAGAGTCATCTGTTGGAGCCTCTAGTCAGCGTGCTTCCACATATGTGTACAGGGCTGTCTTGAGATCTTGCCTCTTGGGTCTTCTCCTCACAGCCACCCTCTTTCCTTGCAGAAGTCTTTCAATTCCTTCAAATTCAAGTATAATAAGCGGCGGATATTCAGGGTTATCCCGATTCTGTGATACTAACAAAAGAGCCCCAGGTTGATGAAGATGAAGCAGGAGTAAAATTTAGAAAATTGAAAAATTCAGAGAAAAAGGAGAAACACTTGAAATGGTCCTAGGTTTGGATGGCAGTGTACACCAAATTACTGTAAGGCAATGTACAAATACAAGTCTTCTCATCCCACCACTGTCACCAGTGTTAGAAATTAAGATTCTGGCTGGCTGAGGTAGGCAGCCTGCCCAAGCTGGAACCACTAACCTAGTCAGGGTATGTCAGATACTTACCCTGACTAGGATAGTAGCTGTGCTCCCCCTTTGGTAGCTTGGCACGAAGCAGGAAGGCTTAACTTAAGAGGCAATGTGTAAAGTACTTGTGCAACACTTTCAACAGTAAAACAGTGGAAACAGCACACAAAAATACATCCTTAGTTAAAAAAGACCAAAATGACAAAAATCCAATAAGTAGATGTCGTGATATGAATTTTTAAAGAACATCTGGAAATATAGTGGTCAAAAGCATAAAGTGCCAACCAGGATCCTGGTGATGTAGGGGATGCATCAGCACTGAGCTGCACAATAGGGGAATGCATCACTGCCGAACCCGTTAGGTATAGGTGGTGCATTGTCACCAAGCCACACAGCCTGCAATGCAATGTTTTCTGAAGTGGCAATGCCTTGGCGACAAAGGAGATACGTTGGTTCTGACTGGCATAATGACCGTGATGTGTGGATCTGGGTACTTGCAGCACTTGATACCAACTTCTAATGGCCCAGGACTGGATTGGGGCAAGTTGGCAGAGCAAGTCATGCAGCAAGCAAAGGTCAGGTGCTGTTACAGGTTGTGTTGGATGTCTGTTGTGTCCCTCACACTTCAGAAGAACAAAGAACAGGAGGCAAGCCAGCAAGCCCTAGGAGCTACTTTAGGTTCAAGTGAGATGGGCCCAGTTCGTCCTCAGCATGGCAGAGGGCAGTTGTCAGCAGGGCAGCACAACAGAAAAGCAGTTCTTCATCTAGAGCAGCAGTCCAGAGTGGCAGTCCTTGTAGTAGAACAGCAGTCCTTCTTCTTGGCAGAGTTCTTCACAAGTTCAGAAGTGTACTGATTTGGTGGTGTCAGATGCCCAATGCTTATACCCAGTTGTGCCTTTGAAGTGGGGGCGACTTGAAAGAAGGGCCTTTGGAGAGCCTAGAGTTCCTCCCTTCCTGCCCTGGCTCCAAATGCACTACAGGGGGTTAAGCAGTCCTTTGTGTGGGAGCAGAACACTGCCTATTCAGGTGTAAGTGTCAACTCCTCCTTCTAATCCTGGCCAGGATGACCCATCAACATGTAGATGACCACTCAGTCATACCTACTCTTCCTTTGTGTGAGGCTGTCTAGAGGGAATGCACAAAGTCCATCTGCTACCCTCTCCAGATGTATATTCAGAAACAAGCTGAGGCAGATAATGGTTAAAGTAAGAAAATGGAAACTTTCTAAAAGAGTTATTTTCAGACTTGGAACTTAAAATCCAACTTTACCATAAGTTATGATTTTAAATTGTGAGTCCAGAGGCATCAAACACAAAATATCTATATTTTTCCCAAATGGGAATTACACTTTTAAAATGTAATAAGGCAATCCCAATGTTAACCTATAGGAGATATAGGCTTTGCGGTAATGAAAAATTAATTTAGGGGGTTTTCACTATAAAACTAACTAAATTTTTTAATACACTGTATTCTGCACTTGGGGCTGTCCAGGGCCTACCCCAGGTGTGACGTATATGTATTAAAAAGGAGGTTTGGGCCTGGCAAGAGGGTTAACTTGCCAGGTTGACATGGCAATTTAAAACTGCACACACATGCTCTGCAATCGTAGGCATGAGCCCTGTTTAAAAGACTACTTAAGTGGGTGGCACACTCAGTGCTGCAGTCCCATCAGTAGCATTAAATTTACAGTCCCTGGTCACACGTAGTGCACTTTACTCGGGGTGTAAAAGCAAAATAACTATGCCAATTGTGGATGTACCAATCAAACCATGTTTAGGGGGGATAGAGCACATGCACTATAGCACTGGTAAACAGACGTAAAGTGCTCAGAGTCCTAAGGCCAACAAAAAACAAATTCTGCAAAAATTGGAGGGCATAAGGATAAAGGCTTGGGGGTGATCCTGTAGAGTGGACCATTTCCCCTACCTATCTCACCATAATACAAAAAAGAATAGTGGAGCACACCATTTGTAATAGTCACATGAATGATTACATTAGCCACACAGATTCGATAAAGGGATGAATGAAAGAAATCAATATGATTCTGTACACCTTTTAGCCAAAACAGTCAAGATATTTACAAAATTTTCTGTAAACATTGGAATATTTTACGGACAGATTGTACCTTATCGCACATAATACCTTCTAAACCTAAAATGATGCATAAGAGGGGTAGAACAATCAGAGATTTGGTTTGCAATAGTTATCTACCTCTGATCAAGGAGAGCACAGAAACTTGGCTAGCTAGTAAAACAAGTGGATTTTATAAATGCAGTCATTGTAATATTTGCAACATAGCTCTACATAGAACTCACAATTTTAGCTTTAACGGAAGTAATACATATACAATTGAGACATTCATAAATTGCAATACCAAATATGTTGTGTACATATTATTATGTGAATGTGGTAAAATCTATGTGGGTAGTACCATCAGGCCCCTTAAAGAGAGAATTCAAGAGCACATGCGTTTATTAAGGAACAATGACCTATCTTCCCCTATAGTGTGCCACATTAGTAAGATATATTCTACATTGGAGATCCCAGTGATTAAATATGTGGGCATTATCCAAACTCCTGTACATCTGAGAGGAGGGAATAGAACGATGGAATTGAGAAGAAATGAGGCAAGATGGATAATTAGACTAAAATCCATATAACTAGGCATGAACATAGATGATGAAATGTATCACCTTTTATAATGGTATATTGAAAAATTGAAAATGCAATATAGGTGTATCATAGGGTGGATGACTCTCTTCAGTGAAATATGATTGATATGTCCAACTAATGGAGGCTTATGACGGTTATCACTGATTATACTTTAATGATTGATAGCAATTCAGAATGTTTAGAATAACTCATATTTATATGGAGACAATATGATATGTGAAACAATCTTAGAAAATATTACTAACTTTTTATGCTCAGTAACTATGAATCTTTGTATGTTACTATCTCTTTCTATATTCACATGGGAGAATTTGTAACTCATCTTTTCTTCTCCAATTACTAATCACAACTGAGACTAACTACAACGTAATCTTGCTGGGATGTGAGGAAGTGTCCTTTCAACCCCCCCTTCCTACAACTTAACCTTATGTTTATTGACAATTATAGAAGGAGTCTTTGGATCGTAGGATACGAGGCTTATATATAGAATGGTATTTGGTTTGCTTCTGGTAATAAGATTTAATTGGCACGATAATACAGCTTATATGCCTCAGGATATTAGGTACATACAGATCTACTAAAATATGAGGAATCACAGAATATTGGAATATCAGTGATCATTCTATAACATAATGTTCGCTCAGCTTTAGGGCATCGCTTAGTAGTAGATCAAGTTGGCCGCTTTTGGCAACACGCGCTGTGGTTTTCACGAACACTCACTGCTCATGTATTCTTTACTCTGAGAACTGGGTGGATATTATAAATGGATAGTGGGTGGAACTGTGATTATAATAAGATCTTGCCTTTTCCAGTATGGCAACCGTTTTTGCTGTAGCACCGTTTGATTTCAATTCAGATTGAAGGTACTAAAGGTTTATGGGACGTGCTGCAATTGACACTTTACTCATAAAAGAAGATTTAGGAAATAGGTATAATGTGCTGATGATTGATGTTACTGCTTTTGGGACCTACACAGTATAATGGACAGGCAAGAAAGAATTCTTTCACATAAATCGGAGTGTGTATTTTTTGGACCGCTTTGATTAGTAAGTGTGAATATCATGGTATTACTTCTATTTTGAAATTGTTCTTAAAATATATTAAACAAATGGTCTTGATCCATGTTTATATAAAACAAATGGATAGATGATTTTGATAAGATCTGTGCCTCTTTCAAGATAGCCACCGCTTTGATG
Organism: Pleurodeles waltl; assembly: GCF_031143425.1. Classification (NCBI taxonomy): domain Eukaryota; kingdom Metazoa; phylum Chordata; class Amphibia; order Caudata; family Salamandridae; genus Pleurodeles; species Pleurodeles waltl. The sequence goes on along the minus strand of NC_090448.1, from coordinate 452,382,926 downwards.
TTGGAATTGTATGGGCTCTCTGCTGAATGGAAGGCAAATTAACTGCGCTCTGATTGGACAGTATGCCCTTCAAATGGCTTGCTGTAATGGATTCAGGTTTGCTTGCGCTTACTTTGTACACTATGTGGAGTCTTGAGTAGAATCATGGAAACACAGGTAAGAATAATGTTAGTGAATACAAATGGATGGAAAAGAGCTTTTATCCTTTTTCTATTTTGACTAAAAAGTTGCAGTCTAAGATGTAAGTACAGTAACGTGTATTGTACGGGATCATTTTTAAATGATTATCTATTTTTAATATAACATGAAAACGATTGTCTTTCCCCTATGATTGATTTTAGGCCCTTTTGGATGGGGCTGATACAATTAACTGAGGTTCGCTGCTTTGTGTCGAGTACGTTGTGTATTGCTTTTTATGTAGTCACATGTTTATGGATATGAACACCGCTGCAGAGCTAAAATGACATCCAGCTGTAGTATGTAACAGACATTTACATATGATATTGATATACATATATGAACTTGAATTTCTGTCTTGGGACATTCAAATATATTGGGCCCAATTATGTGTTCTAGACATTGCTGGGCTAAATATATAATGGATAAATATGTCATTCCAAATTAACTTTTAGAACCCAATATCTTTAATCTTCAGCATTTCATCTTAATGTAGATTCGATCTTTTTTGTTGTCTGGCCTGTCCAGATACGCACAAGTAAAGCACTGACAGTGTATATTACTATTGAAACTTGGAGACTCCATTTTGGAAATACAGAATCAAACGTCGTGGCAAATTGAGACTTTACAAAACAAATTTTGAGCAAAACGTAAGGTTGGTTTATTTGTAGTCTGTGGGTACTCACTTTGTAATATAGATAGCCAGAAATATGTGGTCTTCTGATGAACACTCTGCTTCCCTTTCTAGTGTTATGTTCTTTGGAATTAAGATGTAATTAGGAACGGGAATAAGGTACATTTAGCAATAGAATTGCTATTGCATGGGACACTATTTTCTCACTATAATTTTAATTTTTCACTCCTGTATAGTAATAAAGCATGTTTTATGGAATATGGGATTACTAGGGTTTTTTTTCCTAACCCTGTACCCATGTTTGGAATGCATTCTGGGTGTTGGAGCACTATTTATTACATGCCTTCTTTTATAGATGTTTAGAAAATTGTGTATTTGGGACACATTGTGCTTTTGGACAATGGCTTTTAACATTGTTATTTACACTTGGTGATTTTAGTATTGGAATTTTTGGTAACAATTTGTGAATCAGTAAACATATGGAAGAGGTTGTGTAAATCTATTTTCTCATGTTGACATCCAATCAGCCTTGAGAAAGTCCTGGAATGGGACGAAACACATGTTGGCTGAAGTCTACATTCATTGGCTGAGAATCTACAAAGACTAAACATCTGAGATCTGCAACCATTGTTGAATGAAATTCTATGTGAACTGTTATTTGCTTTCCAAATCGTTTAAAACTATGTAAATGTATAACATTATACAAACATTAATGTGAATATTTATAAGTATGTTTGTAAATGGAATCAGTAAAGATAATAAGTACCAAGACAATATACACCCACATGTCCAGGTATTGATTCATTTCTTTCATCCATCCCCTTATCGAATCTGTCTAACTAATGTAATCATTCATGTGACTATTACAAATGGTGTGCTCCACTATTCTTTTTTGTTTCATGATTATCTGGTTTGGGTTTCCGATTCCAGTTTACACATGGTGGCAACAGATGTGTTATAGTGTTCGAACACCACAAATATGCACAATTTGATTTGAAGAAAACGGGAGGTATGTGCAGCTAGATTAATTCACTGTTGCCTTTTGTTTTTTTATATCTCACCATAATATCCTGCTTTTTTATGAGGGAGTTGAAGGGGATTGTTACTATAGATTTCAAGCTCAGTATGGACAGACACAATTTTCTAGTTTCAGCCTCGTACTCTTTACATCCAAATGGAAAGTCCTTCCCTTTCTTCTCAGTCAAACTCACATTTGTGTAGTTCAGGCTCTGATTTTATCAAGCCTGGACTATTGTAGGGTCTTATACCTGTGACTTTCAGCCAAAATGATGACAAGACATCAAAGGTTCCAGAACTGGATGGTGATTCTAGTAATAAAGGGAAGAAAGAAATATGATTTGATCTTTTATGCATTGAAGAAACTACATTGGCTATTGGAAAGAAGGAGAGTGCTCTTTTAAACAGCATGTTTGGCTTATATAACTTTTTATTGAACCAGACCAGTTGGAATTTTAGAGAAAGTAAAACTATATGTGCCAAGTCAGTTTTCTAAGCTCAGAAGAAGCTCTACAACTAACAGCTCCTTGAATTAATTTTAAGAGGAAAAGTGGTAAATCTTGCTCCTTTCTACCCCTGAAGCTGTGGAATAGCCTCCCACTTCACTTGGAGCTGAAACAAATCATTGAAAATTATATTGTAACTTGAGCACAGTTGCTCCATTGAACATAATTTTTGGTATCAGTTATCTAATACAAGGACACCCACATAGACGAACAATGTGCGCTTTAGAAATATATTTCATCAGCAACATCGTCATCAAGGTTTACAGTGCACAAAGCCCAACACTATGTGCTACAAACAAAATCACACTCAGTAAAGAGACTAATAAAGGTCAGGTTAACCAACATGAGATTGACTTAGCCTCTACCCTGGGTGAGTGCTAAACGGCTGCCCAGGAAATATGGGAAAAAAGCAAAACCATACATTTATGTGCTCATCCTCACTCATAGGCAAATCAGTACAAAGCATAAGGAGTCTGTGGAGCAAGGTTTTAAAAACATTATAAAGGCAGCCATTCAGGATGGTGACTGCCATTTTGAAAAAAATCTTGAGAGAAGAAATGGTTGTTGAACATCTTCTTGCTACCAACAAAGGAATCAAACTTCCAATGAATGTCCTCTGAATGACGTGTGCCAATAATATTTGCGTTCACAGTTTCCTTCTTTGCTGCCTACTCAACATACCATGTTGCGGCCTGGAGACGTACATAACTGAAACAACCACGTTTTGCAGCATTTGCACTTGGAAACAGACATCAACAGGTTGTCACCAGGTCATAGCATGGCGTAGACGTTTTGGATGCAGTATCTGCACAATGAACACTGTTAGTATTAATAGAAAATTAAACTCTGTTGACAACCTATCAGTCCAGTATTCACAAATACTACCACCATGAATGGCAGCCACTAAAAATCTTATCATGTTCTTGACATATTGGAAAATGTAGAAGCCTCACTACTGTCCTACTTGACATCCTTTGACACAATGGATCTTGGAAACTTGGTTCTTTTAATGAAATGTTGTATGTAACTCAACAATGCCAGGAGTCCATCCGGGAAACTTGTGTGTGATTTAATTTTATGTTTCTGAGCTGGTTCACCTCCTACCTCAGCAACCCAAACCAGATAATATAAAGGGAAATAATTGCTGCATCTCTTATAGAGTCACAAATGGAGTGACACAAGGCTCCACGTTGGCCTGAATTGTTCAGTTTGTACATTCAGGCGCAGAAAATCATGATGCAGGAGTTAGGTTTGTCCTTTCTCCAATATGCCTCTGACAGGACTCTTTATAAGAAAACCACCTCCTTCTCCTTCGTTCCTCTAATTCTGCCTAAATGAAAATATTCTAAATTGGATGCCATCAAACTACCTCAAACTAAATCCAGAAATTGATGTAGTTCATCCTTATTAACTTAGAACACTGGCCGAAATGCAGCAGAAGTTGGTTTGAGGAACTAAAAATAGACTTTTGTGTCCATCATGGCTCAAGAAGTCAAATCTCTTTGTTATTGCTTCGGCTGAACCTTAGCAGGAAAACGGCCATTGTATACATAGTAAAATGAGCCTGCGTAGCTAAAAAGACTAAAAAGACTCAAGCTTTTCTTAAGCTAATGTAATTTCTTAGAAGCAATTCAAGATTGTGTTGTTAAAAATTGATAATGGCAATACCATCTTAAACCACATAACTCTAGTACTGAGGGACCTTCACAGACTTCCCCCTGCAGATGAGAGTCAAATTCAAGTGTGCCTGTCTCGCTTTCAAAGGGCATAAACAACCAAGGCCCAGATTTAAGAAAAGTTAGCATCGCCTTTGCCCCATTTTTTTTTACGCAAAAGCTAACCCAGTGCCATGTTTAGATATTGTCACTAGAGCAGTCTAGTGACAAATTTCCAGACTTTGCGTCATTTTTTCTGATCACCACTTCACCTTGCTTCGTTTAATGATAATGATATGCAAGGTAGGTGTTCCCTCCTAAAAAATGACACTAGCCCGCTAGCGCCATATCTACAAGCTTACAGAAAAAGGAAGCACGCAAGGACTGGGTCCAAAAAATGGAGCTAATTCTGATTAGCCTCAAAATTTTAATGCCTGGTCAGGCCAGGCATTAAAATGAGGCCCAGCCACAAGTATATAAGGAAAACACACAGAACGAACCCTGGCAAGCAACTGGACAACATGGACTTGTTACTGCTACAGCTTAGCACCCGGAGAAGATGACGTCTATTGCCACTAGCACCTCCACAGCAACCTCAACTACCACCACTGCAACCACAAAGGCAGCGCAGATGAAGGGAGAGGATATTTCTCCAACGCGCATCTATCCTTGGCATCAGAGAAGAAGAGGTTATCAGACTCTACCATCTGAAGCAGGAGTCCATTGTACAGCTACTCCACCACATTGCTACTGACATAAACGCAAGAGTGGAAAGCCACACAACCATCCCACCCATAACCAAACTCCTGGCTGTCCTCCATATGCTCGCCTCTGAAGCATTCTAGGCAACTTCAGCACAAGTGGGTGGGATATCACAACCATCCCTTTCTGCCTTCCTTCCTATGGTCCTGAACGCCATCATCCTCCTCACACCCCAATACACCCGGTTCCCCAAAACCCAGCAATTGCAGCAGGAGAACAAGAGACCAAGCAAGGATTCTATCAAATTGCAGGGTTCCCGCATGTGCTGGGTGCAATGGACTGCACCCATGTCCAACTTGTCCCTCATGCTGAAACCTCTACAGGACCCTCAAGCATACACACTCAATCAATGTGCGGGCCATTGTGGACCATCGTGGCATATTCAACAGCAGCCTTGTAAAATATCCCAGCAGTGTCCATGATGCCTACATCTTCAGACACTCAACAATCAATCAACAATTCCAGTATGGACAATATGGTAATGGCCTACTTGTAAGTAAGCCAGCAAACAATTCTTAACACACACAACACACTAAACCTGTGGGACAAACAATACATACACCACACTAAATACACATGGACAGGGAAACACATATGTTTAGACAAAAACACACATGCCACATGCCTCTATAAACCACATTCAATGCACACTACCCTCACTCAACTCAAGTATTGGCACTTCCTCACATCTACCATGCTGTAGAAACCTGAGGCAGCACCGATAATTAATGCCACCCTAGTGGCGCATCACCATCTACAGTTCACCAAAACATACCTGATATACTCATTGTGTTTACCTTTCCCTTGTGCAGTGCATAGTTCAAAACACATTGAAATACAACATCGCCATCATTGACGGATCATGTGTAGGAATGGACACCTCACAACACACCAACAATCATACATGTAAATCCCACATCTTCTTAGCATGATATAAGGGTGCCAACAGTAGACTGTGGCAGCTGAACCTCCACCAATGCCCTGGTAGAGGCTGGGAATGCATAATAGTGAGGAGACAAGGGACTTTGCAGGGCTGGATAGCTGATGTAGGGCAGTGCAGAAAAGCACCTTATGCCCTGCCCTGTCCCACAGGTATCTGCAAATTCTTGCATACATCACAATACATCCGATACAACTGTGCCATACTGTGCATATGAAGCACATGCACATATGCATGCTAGCCAGCATTTGACAGCAACATCACTTTGTACAAGGGAGGTATTTCAAGGGCAAAGGGGTGGGATTCACATGCAACACACAGTGCGCAACACCTGTCTCATGGCACACAGCACATGAAATAGATACACATTTCTCAAACATCACTCTTCTGCAGATCTAAAGTTAAGTGACCATGGGCTAGATATAAGAAAAGTGGCTCAGCATCCAAAGCAGCACCACTTACTCTTGCACCCCTTAGCACACCTATATCGCCACTTGTGTGCGCCACATTTAATATATGACACACCATGGCGCAGAGTAGGGGCAATAATGTCACAATATTTGACACTATTGATGGACTGGGTAGGTTTAGTGCAAAATGTTTGGTGCAAATCCTGCACAGTACATAGGGGCCATTGAAAGCAATGGTGTGCCCCCTTTTAATGCCTGCTTTGAGCAGGCATTAAAAGTAGCCACTAAAAATGATGCAGTGGAATTAGATTCCACTGCACCATTATGGCAGTCTCCCTAACGGCGGAACGCCCTCCTTGCATAAATGAAGCTTGGCATAGGTATAATGTGGCACAAGAGGTTACAAAGTGACACAATGCATACGTTGCGCAACTTTGTAAATATGTTGCAGGGATTTTGGCCTCTTTGGGCCACATTAGCGTAAAAAGAAATCACGCTAATGTGGGGGCAAGGAGGCGCTAGTCCATGTTAAATTTTCATCTTAGGGTCAAATATAGACAGATATATTCTGCATGGGTGAACTGTCAGACCAAAAATTATTTAACAATTTCTAGGCCCCAGAGGCACAACCCATGACTGGTAAGTGCACCACCACAAACCAATACAACCATCCATTTAAACAGGAACACACACACAATACTAGATGCAAGTCTGAATCAATACTCCACTGAAAACAAATATGTTCCATGGCACATTGCAAATAACAAATATGCATGTCTGACAAATTTTTCACATTCCTTTGTAGTGGACCACAAAAATTCGATGCAACGCCCATGGATCGACGCAGCTCCTGAGACTTCTTCCTGCCAGCGCAGGAAATACTCGCACCGTCCCCGGGGCATCTGAAAACCCCGCAACCCGAAGAGGATCCACAACCGAGCGCAGTCCCTGTGTGAAAACTAAATGACGCATTGTCATGGGCGGCCCGAGAAATCGACGTACACCCCTTTGTTTCCATGCTGCTCCTCCTCTGCCGTTGCCGAGATTTTACACACGATCCAGGTACTTTGTGCTTGAAAGTGACTTTATTTGCTTTTAAAAGACTTAAGACACTTTGGGGGTCATTCCAACCCTGGCGGTCGGTGATAAAGCGGCGGCCAACCCGCCAACAGGCAAGCGGTCAAAAAAATGGAATTCTGAACCTGGCGGGAACCGCCAACACAGGCCGCCACTTTAACACTCCGACCGCCACGGCGGGACAGACAAACAGCGCGGCGGTCACCGCCAACAGGCAGGCGGCAGACAATGTACCGCCCACCCTATCACAACTCACCAATCCGCCACATTTTCCGGGGCGGGAGCCCCGCCGATAAAAACACGGCGGAAACAGACTACGAACGGGAAAACGCTCACCTCTACACACTCCACGAGGAAGGAGGACAGCATGGAACCCGAATTAAACATCCTACCAGCTATTGTCTACCTGCTCATCTACCAGGAGTACGAACGACGGCGCAGACGACAACGGTGAGTACTGCACCTACGACACAGGGGAGGGGGGAGGAGGAAAGCTTACGGGCACACACATACGCCATACACCCCCCCCCACCCCAAATACCTACACCCCAATGCAGAGCAACAAGTCAGAGTGACACCCCCCAAACCCACCGGAATAATGCAAAGACACAATTAAAATGATCTTTAAAATATATGTATAATATAGCTCCATTGAAGTTATGGGAAATATGCAATATGAAAGATACAAAATAAGGAATGAACATAGTTAAAAATATATACATAGGCAATAAGTCCTGCCCATTCTGTCAAAGTTCCATAGTCCGTGGGCCAATGTGCACAAACACATGGGCAAAGCCCACACAGGAGACCAGATACCATTGGAGAGAACACAGATGATCAAACTACAGTCACCTCAGGGGGAAGGGAAGGGGGGGGGCACCTCAGCCACATGAGTCCACGATGCCAGATCCACGAGGGGCCTCCATGCCCACTGTCCCATCCTGGGGAGTGCAAAGCCACAGTCTCACAAGTCTCTACAGTGGGTGGCTTGCCCACTGTGCCATCCTGGGGAGTGCAAAGCCACAGTCTCTCAAGTCTCTACAGTGGGTGGCTTGCCCACTGTTCCATCCTGGGAAGTGGCAAGCCACAGTCCATCGGATGGATTACCGACTCCACTGTTAATGGAGGAGGCATGGTGCCCAGAGTGCTTCGTGAAGCCCTGCTCGACACAGAACCGGCACTGTCAATGGGCCAGCGGTGCTTGAGACGGCGTTGCCCAGAGGAGAGGTGCTTGACAGGAAGGGCCCAGCGGAGCGGTGCTTGACAGTAAGGGCCCAGCGGAGCAGTGCTTGACAGGAAGGGCCCAGCGGAGCGGTGCTTGACAGGAAGGGCCCAGCGGAGCGGTGCTTGACAGGAAGGGCCCAGCGGAGCGGTGCTTGAGACGGCAGTGGCCAGCGGAGCGGTGCTTGACAGGAAGGGCCCAGCGGAGCGGTGATGAGATGAAGGGCCCAGCGGAGCGGTGCTTGACAGGAAGGGCCCAGCGGAGCGGTGCTTGAGATGAAGGGCCCAGCGGAGCGGTGCTTGAGATGAAGGGCCCAGCGGAGCGGTGCTTGACAGGAAGGGCCCAGCGGAGCGGTGCTTGAGACGGCGGTGGCCAGCGGAGCGGTGCTTGACAGGAAGGGCCCAGCGGAGCGGTGCTTGAGATGAAGGGCCCAGCGGAGCGGTGCTTGAGATGAAGGGCCCAGCGGAGCGGTGCTTGACAGGAAGGGCCCAGCAGAGCGGTGCTTTACAGGAAGGGCCCAGCGGAGCGGTGCTTGACAGGAAGGGCCCAGCGGAGCGGTGCTTGAGACGGCGGTGGCCAGCGGAGCGGTGCTTGAGATGAAGGGCCCAGCGGAGCGGTGCTTGACAGGAAGGGCCCAGCGGAGCAGTGCTTGACAGGAAGGGCCCAGCGGAGCGGTGCTTGAGACGGCGGTGGCCAGCGGAGCGATGCTTGAGATGAAGGGCCCAGCGGAGCGGTGCTTGACAGGAAGGGCCCAGCGGAGCGGTGCTTGACAGGAAGGGCACAGCGGAGCGGTTCTTGTCACGGCGGGCCCCTGTTCAGCGGTGCTTCTCACGGCGGGCCCCTGTTCAGCGGTGCTTCTCACGGCGGGGCCCTGTTCAGCGGTGCTTCTCACGGCGGGCCCTGTTCAGCGGTGCTTCTCACGGCGGGGCCCTGTTCAGCGGTTCTTGTCACGGCGGGGCCTTGTTCAGCGGTGCTTCTCACGGCGGGGCCCTGTTCAGCGGTTCTTGTCACGGCGGGGCCCTGTTCAGTGGTGCTTCTCATGGCGGGGCCCTGTTCAGCGGTGCTTGTCCTGTGTTTCTAGGGAGCCAGACCTGGCCAAGACTTCCCGCTCAGTCACCATCCGACCTTGCGGTCGCGGGGCCCTCCTGTGATGGTGTCCTGGGCACGTGGGTGTCATCCATCACAACTGGAATGGGGCTGGTGGGGCCCTCCTGGGCAGCTCGCCTGCTGCCTGACTTCTCCGCCCTGCTGCCCTTGCCCTCCTTCGCTGAAGCTCTGTGGCCCTTGCCTCCCTTTGATGATGTGGCAGGTGACGGGGCAAGGCTACTGTCCTTGGTGGCAGCCGTCTCAGGCTTGTCGCGCCGGCCCTTAGTTTTTTTTGTCCTCTTCCCAGGGGTTGGGCTGGCTGTCCCCTTGCTGCTGGCCGATGTTCCTGCCCTAGGAGCTGGTGGACTCCAATAGCCCTGCACTATGGTCCTAGTAGATGCAGGGCTGGTGGTGGCTGAGGTGCTTTTTTGACTCTTACCAGATGGAGGGGGTGGGTCAGTGGTTGGAACGAGGTCAAGGTTGGAAAGGAAAAGCACTTTGGAAGGACAGGGACGGGTAGGTGTAGTGGGTATGGGAGTGGAGGAAGAGGATGTGGTTGTAGGAGAGTCAAGTGTGCTGTCTTTGGGTGCAGGTGCTTGTGACGGAGGCTGTCGTGAGGTGGATGGCTGTTGGGTGGGTGGCTGCTGCGTTTGTGTGGTTTGGAAGAGGGGGTGACAGACACACTGGGAGAGGACACAGGGGACGTGTAAATGGCAGTGGGGGTGGTGACTGCATGTGTGCGGACTGTAATGGAGGGTGTGCTGGTGATGGAAGTACTGGCTGATGGTGGTGTGCATGCAGGTGTGAGTGGAGACGTCACAGGGAGGGAGGAGGGAGATGAGGAGGTGGGGGACACAGAGGTGGTAGTGACTGTTGGCATGTCTGCATCTGGATGTTGCTTGGGTGAATGCTTGTGGGATCTGTGGTGCTTATGTCTGGATGAGCTGCCCTTGGGTGTAGAGGTGTGTGCAGGCTGGTCTGATGGTGTGGATGGGATAGGCAGAGGAACTGGAGACTGGGACTGGGTGGAGGGAGTTGGAGGAGGGAGGCTGGAGACAGGGACAATGGCTGCCGTCAGTGCTGAGGCCAGAGCGTTGAACGATCGCTGATGGGCAGCCTGACCCGAATGAATGCCCTACAGGTATGCATTGCTCCGATGCACCTCCCTTTCTACACCCTGGATGGCATTCAAAAGGGTAGACTGCCCAACAATGATGGTCCTGAGGAGGTCAATGACCTCCTCACTGAGGGCAGCAGGGGTAACTGGGGCAGGGCCTGAGGTGCCTGGGGCGAAGGAGATGCCCGCCTTCCTGGGCGAGCGGGCACGGAGCGAAGGCTGAGGGGCTGCTGGGAGGGCGGGGCTGGTGCGCTGGGTGGCGGCTGTACCTGTTGTGGCGGTGGGCACAGATGTTGCCGCCACCGCAAGGGAGCTCCCTTCCGAGGACGTGTCGGTGTCGCTGACGTCTCCACGGGTCCCCGTTGTGGAGCTCCACTCGCCCTCCGTCTCAATGGTGTTTCCCGGAGTCTGTTGCATGGCCCTCCGGGGCCATGTGAGATGCAGCTCCCTCGTGCGCCGATGCCACTTCTCCTCCGCCTGATGATGCTAATGCACACATGAACAGGAAGACAAAGAAAATGGGGGGGGGGGAGAATTGAAGACAGGTTGAGTGCATGCATTGGCAACACCGTTGTCGGAGAGGACAGACACAGAAGCCCCCTGCACTAGGCCGTGCAATCGGGGTACACTACTCAGTTATTCTGACTAGGCCTATAGGTCTATGGACGACAAATGCACACATAGGTGAGGCCCAACCATGGATATCTGTACTTGGCACCCTACAGAGGTGGGGGGCGGGGGCACAGGGCCATGCCTAACGGAGGTGCCTAGTCTACAGAATGCGCCCTGGCCTAGAGATAGCCACAGCCCTCCTCCCCCACCCAGACACCTTCACTGCGCGCAAAGATAGCAGAATGTGCTGATACTCACCCCCTTGTGTCTGCTGTGATGTCCTCACGCACCCATCCAAATCGGGGTAGGCCACCGCCAGGATCCGGGACATCAGGGGGGTCAATTGGCGGCTGGCACCCCTCCTACGTTGGGAGGCCATCCCCAGCAGAGACTCGGCGGTCTTTCTGGTCCCGCGGCGGATGTCCTCCCACCTCTTTCGGCAGTGGGTGCCCCGTCTGTTGTGGACCCCCAGGGCCCGGACGTCCTTGGCGATGGCACGCCAAATGTCGATCTTCTGATGGGCGCTGACCTATGTGACATGTACAGGGTGGTACAGGAAATCTCATCACTTTTCTGCCTGGTCAATGTGAGTGGCCCCCTCCTCCCCAACCTTGCCATGTGGCACATGCTCTCATCTTTCGTGCGTTGCACTCCTCATTCGCTCCCCTCCCCACCATCTTACATACACCCCACTCAACACAGGCATAGCCCATTCAACGTGCACCCTGTGTACTAACCTGTTGGTCTGGAGGACCGTAGAGTAGCGCATACTGGGGGAGGACCCCATCAACAAGTTTCTCCAATTCTTCTGAGGTGAAGGCAGGGGCCCTTTCCCCAGTCGCAGCAGCCATTGTATCTCCCAGACCGAGGTCACAGCAGCACTTGCAGTATCGGTCCTCTCCTGTGGATGATCAGGTCTCAAGTGATTAATCAGATAGAAAATGGCGGTCACGCACGCGGCGGTGCGTACCGCCGTGGTGCGTACCGCGACCGCAGGTGCCCATCCTCATTGGCTACTGAAACCCATAGGCTGCAATGTTAACCAATGCGGCTTAGCACCGCGGTCTTCGACCGCCTACCGCCACGGTGTGCCACGCCAGCGCATTGACCTTACATTCCACTGTCACACTTCACAGGTCAGGCAGCCGCCATTTCAAGAGCCCACATGGCATAATTTCTACTGCGTCACACAGGCCTAGGCCTTGCATTGCCACTCATACAAGCCTTTCAATGCATAGCGATTCGTGTACTGTGCAAGCTGTGTGAATAAACCTGTGGGTTGCTTGACTCTGTGCTCCATGTTGTCCTTCCTAGGCACCGTCCGCTGGGACTTGCGAGGAGAAGGATGAATCCTCCCGTGTACCGACCGCTGGTGGACCTGTCGACAATGGAAGAACGACATATCATACTTACATACAGGCTTGACAGAGCAACTATACATGAACTATGTGCCCAGCTGGAGCCAGACCTGATGTGCCCCATCCGCCAACTCACAGGGATTCCCCCTCTGGTGCAGGTTCTGTCAGTACAGTACTCCATTTTTTGGCAAGTGGGTCTTTTCAGACAACAGTGGCCATATCATCTGGGAGGTCTCAGCCTATGTTTTCTAAGGTTTTGTCCAGAGTGTTGTCTGCCCTGATGAAATACATGTGGAGCTACATTATTTTCCCTGAGGTGGGCGATTTGGCTACAGTGAAGGGTGATTTCTATGCCCTTGGACATATCCCCAACATCATTGGTGCCATTGATGGGACCCATGTGGCTTTGGTTCCCCCCAAAGAAAGTGAGCAGGTGTACAGAAACAGAAAAAGTTATCATTCGATGAATGTCCAGGTGGTCTGTTTGGCTGACCAGTACATCTCCCATGTAAATGCCAAGTTCCCTGGGTCAGTGCATGACGCGTATGTCATGCGAAATAGCAGCATCCCTTATGTGATGGAACAGCTACAGAGACACCGTGTGTGGCTAATTGGTGACTCTGGTTACCCCAACCTGTCGTGGCTACTGACCCCAGTGAGGAATCCCCGGACCAGGGCAGAGGAACGGTACAATGAGGCTCATGGGCGAACTAGGAGGATCATAGAAAGGACCTTCTGGGTCCTGAAGGCCAGGTTTAGGTGCCTGCATATGACAGGGGGATCCCTAATGTACTCACCAAAGAAGGTGTGCCATATCATCGTGGCCTGCTGTATGCTTCACAATCTTGCTTTGCGACGCCAGGTGCCTTTTCTGCAGGAGGATGGTCCAGATGGTGGTGTTGTAGCAGCTGTGGAGCCTGTGGAGAGTGAAGAGGAGGAAGACGACGGGGACGACACGGACAACAGGGATGCAGTCATACAACAATATTTTCAGTAGCACACAGGTAAGAATCACCCACGCCATTTTTCATTTACTTAAGGCCTCATGCGTCTCTAATGTCTGTGTTTCCCCCCAGTTCCTGTTAACTGATTTGTGACTTTCCCTTCCCTTTTCAGAGCTGTATGACCCACTGCGTGACTTCTGCTTTGTTTGCCCATGGACTAAAGCTTATTGAAATTGGTATGTTGTCATCACAAAGTAACTGGACATTATTGCACCGTTATGTGTAATACATTTTTTAAGAATACAAGCAGACTCCTGTTATTTTAAGTGCAATAAGCGATTTATTTTAAGTGCTACATATAGGTACTTGATTGTAAAACGGTGATGGGTGGGGGTGGAGTAATGTCCATGGCAGAGTCCAGTTCTCAGTCTCACAGGTGCATTGTCCATATGCCTGTGGAAGGATGGAGCAGGGGCAGTTAAAGGTTGGACAGGGTGACAATGTGGGACAGTGGGATGACATCAGGGGGTATCTTATGCTGGCGGGGGTCTTGCAATCCTACTCTGTCTTCTTGTGAGATCTCAGGTTCCGCTTGCGGGGTGGTTCTTCTTCTGCAGGAGGTGGGGTTCTGGTGGCCTGTCATTGTGTGGGGGCCTCCTGTCCACTAGCGCCGGCGGAGGTGGTAGGCTGTTCCTGGCCTGGGCTAGTGACAGGGGCCCTTTGGGGTGCCACATGGTCCCACAATGTGGTTAAGGGCCATGGCGATGGTCCCCATTGCGGAACCGATGTTCATCAGTTCCTCTCTGAACCCCATGTACCGTTCCTCCTGCAGTGCCTGGATCTCCTGGAACCTGGCCAGTACCGTCGCCATCGTCTCCTGGGAGTGGTGGTAAGCTCCCATGATGGAGGAGAGGGCCTCTTGGAGAGTCGGTTCCCTGGGCCTGTCCCCCCCCCTGTCGCACAGCAGCCCTCCCAGTTCCCCTGTGTTCCTGGGCCTCTGTCCCCTGGACGGTGTGCCCACTACCACTGCCCCAGGTCCCTGTTGTTGTTGGGGTGGTGGGTCAACCTGGGTGCCCTGTAGTGGTGGACACACCGCTGATTGACGTGTCCTGGAGACAGAGGCATGGGCCCGCTGGGTGGGAGCTGTGCTGGTGTTCCCAGAGGGGGTTGGGTCTGGTGTAGCCTGTGGCTGTCTGTGGGGAACCGACTGTCCAGAGGTCCCCGATGGGCCGGGCTGGTCATCTGGGTCCAGGGAGACAGAGCTGCTGCTGGGGGCCTCTTCTGGGGGTGGGATGGACATCTCTGTACCCTCCGTGGCGGTGTGGTGGCGTTTGGGTCCTGCAGGGGTATAAAGGTATGGTTATTGCTTCTGTGTGTGGCATTTCGTGTGATGGGTGGGTGTCCGTGTACCCAAGTGCAGACATTCCCTTGTGGGGGCTTTTGTAAGGGTGGCTTGTGGGGGTGATGTGTGTGTGCAGTGGGCATGCTTTGGTGATGGGTGTCCATGCTTTGTGGTCGCATGCAGGGCTTGGTGTTGGGATGGGTGGGTTGTGATGGTGAGCCATTTGCAAGGAGTTGGTGTGATGGGGGTGGGGGTATGTGCTGTGGGGTGGGGGTGGAAAGCAGTAGTGAAGATTTGACTTACCAGAGTCCATTCCTCCGCCTACTCCTGCGAGGCCCTCAGGATGCAGGATGTGCAAGACTTCCTCCTCCCATGCTGTAAATTCTGGGGGAGTAGGTGGGGGTCCGCCGCCAGTCTTCTGCACCGCAATGTTGTGCCTTGATACCATGGAACGCACCTTCCCCCGTAGGTCGTTCCAGCGCTTCCTTATGTCATCCCGATTGCGTGGATGCTGTCCCACCGCGTTGACCCTGTCCACTATCCTTTGCCATAGCTCCATCTTCCTGGCAATTGTGGTGTGCTGCACCTGTGCCCCGAAGAGCTGGGGCTCTACACGGATTATTTCCTCCACCATGACCCTGAGTTCTGCGTCAGTGAACCTGGGGTGTCTTTGGGGTGCCATGGGGTGGTGTGGATGAGGTGTGGGGTGGCGTTTGTGGTGATGAGTGTGGTGCGTGTGGTGGTGTGTGGTGTTTGGTGCGTGGATTCTGTGTGGGTGATGGTGTTGTGTGCCTCTGTGTTGTGGGATTGTCTATTCTGTGCTCTCTCTCTAGCCTTCGTCAATAATTTCGGGTCGTAGGGGTTTGTGGGTGATGTGGGTGTGTGTTTTATATTGTGTTGGGTGTGTGGGAGTGGTGTTAGTATGTGTATCAGGTGTGTGTGTTTCAAAATGACCAATGTGGCTGAGTTTTCTATGTGTGTGTGTATTTTGACCGCGGCGGTGTGTACCGCCAATGGAATACCGCGTTTGAAAGACCGCCGCGTGGATTCGTGTGTCGTGATAGTGTGGGCGTATTTCTGTTGGCGTGACGGTGGAGGTTTGGTCATCGCCATTTTTTCGCTGACCTTTGGTGTGGCAGACTTTTGTGGATGTTGGGTTTTTGGCGGTTTGGCAAGTTGCTGGTCAGAATGACCGTGGCGGTTTACCGCGGCCGTGGCGGTGTTATGGCGGTCTTCTGACCGGCGGTAAGCGCCTTTTACCGCCGAGGTCAGAATGACCCCCTATATATCACTTTTCAGTGATAGCTCTACATTTACTGATTGCATTTTAATCATTTTGATCTGCATCTTATCAGATAAATATTATATATTTTTCTAAACACTGTGTGGTGCATGTTTGTGGTGCTATATTGTGTTATTGTATGATTTATTGCACAAATACTTCACACATTGCCTTCTAAGTTAAACCTGACTGCTCAGTGCTAAGCTACCAGATGGTGGGCGCAGGATAATTTGGATTGTGCGTGACTTACCCTAACTAGAGTGAGGGTCCTCGCTTGGACAGGGGATAACCAGACTGCCAACCAAAAACCCCATTTCTAACAACCATCACATACTATTTTTAACTTGCCCATATCTCAGAGGTCATGACTACACCACAACAGATGTAAATAACTTAGGAACATAGTCAGGAACTTAAAACAAATAAATATAATGCACTATCATCACATGTGTGTGGGTGAAATGTAGGCATAGTCTGTAGCAATAACAATTTTACATTATAACACACATATCACACAAGTGTTTTGACTTGAGATATGCCTGCAGTAATCCTGGAAATACACGTGAAGACTGCTGTATAGATGTATGGCCTAGGTAGGAAAAGGGTAGCAATTACCTACAATAGCAGGTTTATGTCTGCTAGCTAACCAAGTAAAGTCTGAATGACATTATCACATGTGATTGCTGAAAACATACTCCTACGTGGCACTCACATGTTTGACCAAGAGAGAGTGACATACAGGGACCAAAACTCCTAAATGTCTAGGTCTCTCACACTCAATCCAGTTTGGAATGTGCATGTAAGACCAGCATTTTCCAAACGTGTCACAGACCCTTGCCAAATTGTACGTGTGATGAAGGAGACAGGTTGAATGTTGCATCTTCTCTACTCATAGCTGTCATGAGTAATCACACATACTAAATACACTAATGGGTAATGTGACATAGGTTGTATAATGCAGATGTGAGTGGTGCCCATGTTGAATAAATGATGTGGAAGGACAGCTAACAGACTCCCTTATGTCACTTTGAGATCCAATATGTTGAGGCCACTCAGACACTACACAAGTGCTGTGGCTGGTGGTTTGTAATGTGTTGAGGTCAGTCATGTAATCAGGCAAAGCCTGGAAATATGAGGGTAAATATTGCTTAGTCTGTAAAAGAAGCTGTGTCCATCTACAAAGTTAACAAGTCTGACTTAGTATGCTGTGCATGAATGAAGGGACAATGTTGATGACGAAGATGAGTACTAAGGGTAATCAGCAGAAATTATGCCAGCAATGTTAAACTAGAACCATACCTGCCAAAATATGCCATCCATGTGTGTGAAGGAACACACATTGACTAAGACTCACTGTACAACACAACAATGTTTCCATGTTACACCAGACACATGTTCACAGCGAATGTATAGGTCCGTACATATTTCAGTAACTTTGTCAACTGCTACAACTGCTGCTTGGTCAGCACAAACTAGTGTGACAGAAATAAATGAGAAATGACAGTATCTGAATCCTGGGTCTGCACAGATGGCCCGGTTCCACAATCTATCAATGACCTAACCAAGCATCATTGGAATAATCTCACTTATGTATGCCAAGTCATGTCAAACTATAGCAAACGATGAGACATGCTCAACACAAACAAGCTGTAAGTCCCTAGTATATAATGGGGCAAGCCTGACATCAACCACCACAAAGTTAACCAAACATACTTGCCATGGGACCACAAATGTGCAGGTGTATGTCTGCAGGTGACTGTTTATTGCAGTGGTGATGATTAACCTTGAGGATGGCAGCCCCACTAATCCCCAGAGGAGGCTACATCGACTCCTGGCACAGCCAGGGGCCTGCTGCCTCTGCACAGTGAACTGAGTTGAGGTTACCATAGTCAACCTGTGTCAGAACATACAACAATTGGCCGGTGTGGGCATACAAAGTGCCAATGGAGTACTGGTAACTGGAGCGCCATCACTGCCTGAGAGCAGACCTGCCATACAGATTGTTAGCTAACAGGAACATCTGACAATTAAACAAAAGGCTGAGTCATTGTATATTCCAATGGTATGTGCTAAACATGTAATTCCTAAATCTTAGCACACATGTCCCACCTAGGTAGACCAGGCTTGGTGCCGTCTATTTGCGTATAGACAAAAGGGTACAATTTACATATGAAAATTTGTATGTGTCACATATGTACCTACAAACTTTTATGAACAGTACACATGTTTCCACATAGTGAAACATAGTTTACACAGATCTGAGTACACAGCCTTATGACAATGGACTACTTATATACATGCATACGGACATGCTGTAGTATGCATTACTTTTCATACATGAAACACATTTTTTCACACACAGACATGTCACATACATACCAACACTGACACATGTCAGCACACCATCTCCAAAAATTTGCAAGCATGGGTAACTATACCTCACACGTGTTGCTTTGCATCATGAAGTCTTGCCCTTAGAACACACCAGAGCGTGAGATATATTTGACTTACATTGTCATGGCTTACCGGATGTTAACCCTGCCTTCGTCAACAGCACTCTTTGCTAAAGATTTGTCAAGGGTATCATCTGCATGACCATGTTTTGCACATGGCCCATCCTATCTTATGCTGTGTTGGGAAACAAACAGTGGGAATTGTGACATAACAACATGTCAGACCTAAAATATGAGTTCCATCATATATGTACACTCACAGTACACACATTGTACACATGTGGAAACCTGTTTGTGGAAAAGAGTCTTCATGCACATGCACATTTCCAAACAGTATCAGTCCTCCCATGCTTCACCCACACCTACAAACATATGGAAACACATTCCTATGTTACTGGTAAAAAGTGAAATGCTTATGCATACACATGTAGGCCTACCATACAAACAACAAAGATGCATAGCCCCTGTAACTAGAAATGTGAATCTGGGTGCCCTGTCAGCCTTCCCAGTAAAATCCATGCATGCCTGTCATGCGAAAAGAAAATGATGCATACTGTTGTTCTATATACATCACAAGTACCAAAAAGGTCGCCTCGCACCTGTGTGTCTAAAGTAAATGGTTATGCCTTGTCAGCCTTCATACCAAAATCCAAGCATGGCCGTCATGCATAAAAAGAACCGACGCATAACGTAGTCGTTCAAACATCGCTAATACAGAAAATTACATCTCACACCTGCATGTCTAAACTAAATGGTCATGCCTTCATATACAAATTCACGCATGGCCATCAGGCATCAACAAAACAAAAACAACGCATATCAGAAAACCTCACACATACGCCCAGGAAGAGCTATAATAGGACTTCATTGCTGCACATATGGAAAAGTGAACTTACTTTTACTTTCACTTAACAGTCTTGTAGTTTGTGCTTGAGAGAGGTTGTGTGGTACTTGTGCTGGTGTGAGGAGTGTTGCATTTTAAGTCTTTGTGTGGTGTCCTGTCTGTGTCTTGTCCATCTTGTAATTTTTGTCGTATTGTACATTAGTGTCCTGTTACTGTGTACGTATTGTCGGGTGTCTGTCTTGGGGTAGTTAAGTTTGTTGGGGTAGTTGGGGAATAGTTTTTTTTGTGTGTGTTTTATTTAGGTTGTAGTGGAGGGAAACTGCAACTTGTCTGGGAAGGGATGAGCACAGAGTATGACTGGGGCTGAACTGAGAGGGTTCATCTGGTTAGTGTGCCACTACCTCCCCAACATGGCGGCTATGGATGGCCGTGTGATCATGGGTTACCCAACAGAGGCAAGGAAGCGGCGCTGGGGCAAGGTGCTGTTCCAGCTTTGACGCATCTGCTCGGTGGAGTGCACTGAACACCAATTGAAGCCCCGGTGGGCAGACCTCATCAGCTGTGAAAGGGATCTCCTCTAACAACTAGTCCTTCGGGTCGGCGGACCTGTTTGTAAGTACCCCTTATACATAACAACATCCTTATTTTCATGTGCATGACAGCAGGACATAAGGATTACTTCAGCATGGCATGGAAAAACTGAGCACAGCATGTTTTGTGACTCAGTCAACAAGCATTCATTATAGGTCAGCAATGCACCGGTTGCAGACAATTAGCACATTCCTCTCTTTGTATTTTGTGCATCACATACACCTTATTGAAGTGCTGAAAACAAAACACATATGTACAATGGTGCAAGGGTTCATGTTTCCCAGGCTTGACAACTGTGGAAATCTGCGCAGTAATGTTTAAGTGATGACAAACATGACGCTGGAATATTGGTAGTCATGGATGTGTGTGTTCCTTGAGTCATGTATGTGCAGAGTGACACAGAAAGAACTCAAGTGTAAGAAGGAAGTTGTGGCTCCGACTGCAACAGTAGTGTCATATTTTGTGAAGGTAATGTGGCTGATGGAGGCAAGTAATGCCACACCATAAGTCAAAAGTTGCTTAATACAAGCATTGTGGCACTTTTCTACCCTGGTGCCACATAATGCCTGCACCAGGCATGATGAATGCAAGGGGTGTATTCCTGCGGTAGGAGGCACACAACACCTGAGCCATTACATCTACTAGGTTCCGCTGCACCATTTTTGGAGTTGACTTGAATGAGTGCCGAAGGCAGGTTGATTACATGACACTCCTATTGTTTTAAATGTGTCTTATTTTACTTAGCAGGTTTGGCACCTTCACGTATGGTGCAAAGCATGTTAAGTGCCAGCATCATATCATAGTTTACAACATCAGTGTCCTGACTTGCACCATGGTGCGCCATATGTCAAATACAGCACACACATGGTGGAGTTATGTGCTGGTAGGGGGCGGCAGAAAAAATCGAGCATCTGAGTTGATTCACCTTTTTTACATAGATTTACTACAATGTATTAGGATTCTGAAAATTGACAGTGTCTTGACCCCAAAATGTGGTTAAGTATGTATTTGAGACATGTACGCATGGATGAATCTCATATCTGTACGTATTTTTGTGGGCTTACAATGTCTGTGTAAATGAAATGTTATAGATGCCAGTTGGTCATTCCTAAAACTAAGTTGACTAGGTCACTCAGCTAAACAAGTGGAATGTGTAACAGTGGTCCATGCTTTTCTTTGTTCAACAATCACAAAGCTATGTTTTCATGTCATGCCTTTCAGGTGGACCAACACCCTACACCATTGGCGAGGTTACACATTTTGAAGACCCGATGTAGCCAGTAAGTGTTACCTTGTATGTCAAATGTATAGATCAAGGGTTTGTGTGTGAGAGAGTATGATGTGTGCTATGCCACGTTCAAATTGCAAGTGTGTCAATTAAAACACCATAATCTATCCTTGGCTATCGATATCATGTCTGATGTAATATTGAGAATGTGGAATGAGTTAAATGATGCACGGGTAAAAATGTGCGCAAACACAGTGATGGCTGTCAAAATCTGTGTCAGAGGTGCTGGCCTTCAGAAATGTATGGATGTTGCCAACATATTTGACACAGCACATGTTACTGCACTCTGTGCCACACATTGCACAAATTTACTCTGGAAATGGTACAAGTTATGTACATGTGACGAGGTTTCCAAGAGGATTATCAGTGAGACACTTGCAACACCAGTGCTTCACAACTCTTTAGAAATGAAATGAGGCACCAGCAGTGCAAGGAGCTTTTTGAGAAGGCCAACAGTCAGTTGGGTACACATAGAGATTTCAGCTCTTCTCCAGATGGACGTGGGACATGTCTATGGATTGTAGCAGGCAAGATGTGTGCAGATGAACCTACATGATCTACCCATCATGATAAGTGTGAGTGAGCATGGTCACATCGGGTGTATGAGATTTGCATGCTGAGTGTTTAGTTGGTACTTAGGAGATGTTTGAAGCTTGGGCACAGTTAGTGTGCAACATTGGATTATCCCTGCAAATGAAAAATATATCATAGATGCTTGGGAGGCAGATAGGTTTGGGGCTTGATGTTGTTTTAGGATGTCTAGTGGACAATGTGTCATCTGAAGATACTGTTTCCAATGCATGCTTGTGCTTCCTCTACCCAACGCAGTTTTTGACGAAAAGTTCCTCTCATGTTTTAGCAGCATTAATGACTCCAGCACAGAAGAGTGCCTTTGAAAAGAGGGCAGAGAGATACAGGCCTGTATTTCAGGTCCAGAGAGGGTACCACAGGATGGCCAAACAGTACAGACGGGAGAAAAGATTTGGGTTGTGGCAGGCATTTCCGCATGGAGGACCAGATAAACAGCCTCCAAAAAGCATCAAAAAGAGTGGAACCTCAATGCAGAGGGTGAGGGGTGGGACTGCAGGTTCTACCCCTTTAACATCCACAGCACCTACCACAACAGTATCCCAGCAACAGCCACCACCAGCTGCTTCTGGCTCATATTTTGAGGACGAGATGTGCAAGGACACTGCAGAAATGAAATCAAGGTTGGCCAAACAGGAGTAGGTGAATGAATGCAACTAGAAACTGTTGAAATTCATTAGGAAGAAGCTGAAGAAGCTCTAACGTTTGACAGTTTTCTCTGCCAAGGCCCTTCCCCTAGTTTTCATTGAAAATAGATGTAGAGGGTTTTAGGTTGGTAGGCATTGGTTAGATAACATAGAGTGAGTTGTTTTAGGACATAGTATACCTAGGGAGGGTTTTGGGATTCTTTGTTGTTTTGAGGGGATGTTGGGGGTGTTATGTATAGGGGTATATGTTAAAAAAAAACTTTCCCAAAAAAAACTTCAAAATGAAAGAAAATACCAACAAATATATATTTGTTTAGGCAATAGGTTTGTTTAGTCTATATTTAGCTTTAATTCAGGTTGTCCTTCCCATCCACTTAAGAGGCGTGGGGGTGGCCAATGTTTATTGTGTGGTGAACTTGTATAAGTTTAGAATAGGATAGTTAGCCATAGGGAAAAGTTAAGATTAGTTAATATAGGTGAGGTTAGTGGGTCGTTTAGGTTTTTGATAGGTAGTGTCTTTTTAGTATAAATTAATCTTGTTAGTTAGGTGTCCATGATGATTGGCTGTCTGGGAGTTATCATGCCTGTACTGGCCATGTTAGACAAATGCCTTTGGGTGTGCATTCACTATTGATTTTCATGTGTGACTATGTGTATCCCCTATGGCCAACGACCTGTCAGATTGGCTGCGGTATGATATCAGCTACTCAAGACACTTTTCAGCGCAGTTCCTGACACTGATTGTGCATGAATACAAATTCTAAGACAGGTTATCATGCACAATCTATTGTTTGTGCTAACTTCTGTGACATTTATTCTTGAAACGTTTAGCACATTGCACTCCACCTCATTTGGGGAATAGATACTGGCACACAAACGGCTGTCCCTCATGGTCTTACATATGCCTATTTTGTTGGTCACATCAATTTTGTACTGGTACAATCATCTGGGATACTTCCAGACACTTGTGTTCTGAACCACACATGCCGTATGTAAATTTGCATGGAACCTGTTCATCACGTGCTTGGAAGGCACAGACATTTTATCGTAGTCAACAATGCTATCAGTCACCTTACTCATGTTTGGGTATATGTGTGTGGCTTTGTGCCAGATGGAAAGCCACACATTTTGTTCTGTAGTCATTGTCCTAGCTTCACACAATGCATACCTTTGAAACAGTTGATACATCACAGAAAAAACAGTACATATGTAATTATAGTAATTTATTTAGATTTGCAAGTTTTGTACCAGATGATGTACAATGTACGGTTAACTGACCCCATGAGGGATCCCAATGCCATTGAATGCCCAATCAGAGTACCAAGGGTGAGGGACATGTCATGAGACGTGTAGGAGAGGTGAGCATCAGTGAGGAGGTGCCCAAATTGACAATAGGTAGGAATTGAGACTATGGCAATCCAGGCAAGATGAGTCATCTGTGGTAGAGTGAAGAGGGCACATTGGCAGCTGTCCCTCGAATGGCATGATTTTAAGCACTGAACTGAAGAGATACTGTCCATGTGGCACTACAGACCGGGTGTTTTTTCTAGTGAATGTTGTTCCTTCCACATCTTCATCCTCTGAAGTGTGTGATGCCTCCTGTGCACAGGGTGGTGTTGTAGTTGAAGTTGAGGGGGGCACACATACATCAGGAAATAGAGATGGGGATGCAAAGGTCACAGCAGCTTCCAGCAGCAAGCGAAAGACATCACTGACGCAAGGAGGAACTGCTGGTTTCGCAACACAGCAGCTACATCATGGTGATGGGCAGCCATGTTTTTGATGAGGGAGGCCAGATCCCACTGCATGGACTCCAGGACATTTTGGATGGCCTACAGCCTGTTGTCAATCATGCTGCTGCCACTTTGGGAGGGCAGTTGTTCTAGCCTCTGCCTCAAGACAGCAGCTATGTTGGCCAGGGACTGCTGGCGTCCACGTAACAGAGAGTGGGCACCTCGGATGGCAGCAGAGTTGTCCTTATTTGCACTGAGGCACCACTGCACTCCCTCTAGGCTGCCCGCCATGGTCTCTATCCCCACCTGCACCTGTTGTGCCAGCTCCCACTGGGCTTTTATCGCTGTCCTCTGAAAGGTAATGTCTGGGTCCTCAGAGTCCAGGGCTGTGACTGGACTGGTCGGTGCAATGTGTTGGTTGTTAGGATGAACACAGGACATCTTAAAGAGTGTCAGCATTGATGGTTAGCAGCTGGTCATCCAAGCAGCTCCGCAGGAGTGAGGGTTCATCCTCTGTGATGGGACAATAAAAGGTCAATATTGGACTGTGGTGGCTGTTGACATGAATCATCATTTACTTTCTACTGGCAGCTTGGTAACATGATACAGACCCACACATCAAGACACACATTTATGGACCCCTATTGGAACACTGTGCCACCTGATCATCATTTCAATGGTGTCACCATTGGCACAATCTACCAGTCCAGATTTACCAGTGTATTACCCACACCTTGATTGCCCTATCATGGTCTTCTACATATGTCCCTCCTTTCATTGATTTGACTGTGTTACATATGCATGCCATGGGCGCTGTTAGAGATTTGTGCACACACCACAAATAGAGATGTACAGAATATTGTGCATTTGCTTTTAGAGAACTTTAAGTAAGTAACTGACTCCTCTGCCACCCTACATGTGTTGTTGGAGTAATGGAAGGGTCAGAGCTGTCAACATGCATCCTCCTAGCCGCTTTGAGTCATGTGTCCAGCATCCTACAGCACCCATTGTGAGATTCAACCACCTCGTGTTTATGTGTGCAAACAAAAATTTCTCCCATGGTGCAGAACAACACTCATCCATGTATCACAGGTTTCCTTGTTGCAGAGCTGCAAGGATGCCTGCATCTCTGAAATTAGTGTGTTTTGCTGGAAGGTAGACCTTCCTGTTTGCACACATACACATGTGGTGGTCCATAGTTACGTTGTGTGGTGAAGGATGCTGAACACATGACTCAAAGTGGCAAGTAGGATGCATGTGGAAAGCCCAACCACTTCCACCACTCAGACAACACACATGAGGTGGCATGAGGGCCTTACACATTTTGAGGCTTGTTGATGTGTGGATGCATAATGTTGGGACACCACATCAGGGGTGCCATTGTAGTCATAGTCGTGGTGCCTGACATTGTTGCAATCCTATTGTGGACTACTTTCAATGTGTGCTGAAATCATCATCAATTATTGCAGACAGCATTACTGTTAGTTGAGTTTGCAGGATGCTTACCTTCTTGCATATTTGCATTAGGAATGGAAAGAGGGACATCCCTACACCATGCAGTTTGTGTGGCAAAGTTGATATTGTCCATCATATGTTTTGACACAAACAAGGTTAATAAAGGGATGCATTGACTATCTGTGACAACTGCTCATCCCTGCACATTTGAAATGATGCATCACAGCAAGCTGAGCTGTTGCACGGCGTCTTTCTTCATAGATGGTTAGATATGTGCCACAATATCTGGACACAGACATCATAGTGCTCTACCAATGCATTTTTGTGTTACTGTGCACTCCAGTGGTGGATAGTAGTAGCTCATAATTACCATTCCAAGATTAGGCATCTTGCAACCTTATCCTGACCTAAATTACATGTCCCCCTTTCACACCTGACACTGCATGTAGTAGGCATTCTATGTGTATATTTGGGATCTTCCCGTGCAACACATGTGTGACCCACCCAGCTTCTGATGCCTTTACAAATATTGCACATCTGTATTTGGTTCAGTGTAGTCCAGGAACTCAAGGGTGGTATGTGAGTGACAAGTGGGTGTGTGACAAGGTTGTATTTCCAAAGATTGTAGTTGTTCATTGTGTGTTGCATTGTGCATCACACATAGCACAAACTTTCTGTGTATTTGATACATTGATCCCAAACCGCCATTTTCCGAGCATCCCCTTGCCCCAGCCAACAACACAATTGAAACACCTTATTTACATTACTTGTCACTATGGTGGATATTTCCCCAGTGCCCTCTTGGGTTCTGTCACTATTGTGGTGCTTTACTGCATTATCACCATATATAATGTCACTAGTGTAGCAATGCACTCAGAGGTCCATTGCTTAGAACGCTTGAATCACTTTCCAATTTGCCTTTGGCAGCCCTCATAAATTAGGTTTAAAGATAGCACAGTGCAATCTTTCTGGAATGCCTGTGTAAGAAATATATCCTTGCATACATCATATATGGAACAGGCATATTGTGGTGCAAGGATGTACAAACTGGATCTATGCATGCATCGTGCAACTTTGTTAAGGTAGCACAAGGGGAATGGGCAGCTTGAGTCCATATTGGAATCATTCGAAATGATGCAAATGTTGCAGTAAGGGCTTGTAAATATGTGCCTTAGTGAGACAGGGAGACCACTTGTAGCAGAGGGTCATGCATGAAGGTGTCCCTTTGTGGACGACACCAACTATTCCCAGTACACAGCCAATCTTGCTACTTGGTGACATGGAAGCTACTTGTATAGCAGCACAGATGATGATCACAGGCATGCCCCATATGTTGTGTCTGATCACTTTTGTGGCCATTCCCAATGGTGCATGGAGGCGTATTGCAGTTCTTGTTGGCCCATCCTGTGCAACAAGCATTGTACATGTTGCCCTATGAGTGTTACACATGGGCAGGTGGTTCAGTTGCAACAGTGTAGGGATTGATGTGAGGGTTGGGTAATGATCTGTGCATATAGGGGGTAGGGTGTGAGCGCATTAGAAGTGTTTCACCATTATTGTGTCCTGATGGAACTCTTTTGCACACATTCATTGTGTTCTATGTTCCTCCCCATTCTGCCATTTGTTAGTTTCAAGATTGCCCCCACTGTAACTTACCCTGCATTTGTGGTAGGTCTTGGAAGTCTGTGCTGTCCTGAGTCTCCAGTAACCAGCTCCTCTGGAATGACCATTACCACCATCTCCTCCAGGTCATTCAGATCCTCCTGAAGTAGAGACTTCTACCTCCAGTCTGTAGTGCTACCTTTTGCTTCCTGGCCAGTTTCTCTTTAGTTCTACACTTGCAATCATTCCAGCGCGTCTTACAATCGATGACAGTCCTCTTCACCTCTGCCACACTGTTGACTTTATTGACAATTGGCCTCTTTCTTACTTATTGGAAATTTGGAGGTGACAAAGAGCTGGTGTTGGTGCTCCGTCACATCTCTGACCAAGATATCATTCTCCACCTCATTGAAGCAACACTTCTGCTGCCTTTTCTCCTTCTCCTGTGATTTCGCTGGTCCATCCTAGCTTGCACTGGGCTGAGTGGGGTCTATATTGTCCTGCATGCTACATCTTGGGTTCCTGTGTTCTTTTTTATTTCTTGCTGGCTTTTTTTTTATGCTAATGCTTCAAATTAAGGCGCTATCACGTTTAGTGTAAAAAATGTGCTGCTAATCACACTACCGCCACTTTTGTAGCATTAGCGTTTTTTTTTCTTACGATGTGTCACAAAGGTTAGCGTTATTTTTTTTACGCTAACCTTTCCTTAATGCCATGGTGAGTCATTTTATAAATACGGAGCACAGATAGCACAAGGAAACGTCATTAGGAAGCATTAGATTTTTTGATGCACAACTGCGCAAGCGCAGTTGGGTGTAATTTTTCTTAAATTTGTGCCCAATTATCTCTAATATTCATTAAGTATTTATAGAGGGGCCAAAAGCCTCAGAAGCAAACAAACTGCGACTGAAAAACAAGATTCAAATCCCACTTGGCTGCAGGAAAACATTTTACTGAGAATTACTTTGTGGACTTCACTCCCCAAAGACTTGAAATGCCTGGAAACGTTTGGCAAAAACTGAACCGGTACTTTGTAGTCCTCGTCTGGACAATTAACACTTCATGTTCCTTCCCTTATAAAGGATAATGTATCCAGTTCTGAACAGACACCTCTCCTATTGATTCACTGATTTCCCTTTTAATTTCCACTTCTCATCTAGTTGCTCCTCATCCACTTAATGGTATTATTAACTATTTCATGTGAAATGCTTTCTAGCTGTTACACAAAAATGTTTCATGTCTTTCTCATACTATGCTTTCATATCCCTTTTTAATTATAAAGTGCTCTGATACCCCTTCATGGTTGTTTAGAGCTAAACATCTTAAATAAATAGCTAAATAAATATGTACCACTGACACGGTCTCACGAAGTTAATGTGTTAGATTGTCAAGTAAGGGATTGGCAGGACTGCCAGGCATACATCGCGCTGGGGTATTTTTAACGCAGGTTTTAGTAAAATATACCTCAATCATAAATAATAACAAGGGGACCTTGACTTGGAGTTGCGGAGGTTTGCAGGATGATGGAACTATTGTGCCTGCCAAAACCCCCAGTAGATCTCAAACCAGAAACACAGCCACAGTCACCATTCCAATCATCATCACCCACAAGACAAAGGCCCATGAAGACAGGCAGCCATTACCAAACGATAATGAATGGAGAGAATGATACGAGGACTAACACTCTGAAAGGTATGATTTCCAGATAAGATGTTGAGAATTAACAATGCTATTATTTCTTATTTCAGTTTTAGTAATGTCCTTGGTGCAATGAAATACACGCTGGCCTGTTTCAGGATCGGTTTCTGCCAAAAGTAAGGGGCTCTACATCTTAATATGTGTGCGACCGATCTGCATTTTGGCAGTGGTGAAGTCCCAAAACAAATACATATTTTTAAAATTTGTTTAACAATTTTTTAAATAGACATACTCATGGTGGGCCACAATATCGAAACATTGACGCATACTGTGAGCAGATTGAATAAACATCAGTGTACATAGTTTCTAGTGGGGCACTGATGAGCAGTAGGAGATGTGAGAGGGTCCGAAGTTTGGAGATATTAGCAAACAATTTCAAAACAAGAAATACAAAGCCTCACCTATGCACATAAGCACATAAGGCACGGAGTGTCACATACAAGCAATAATCATACATTTAGCACATGGTGTAGAAGAACCGGTAGCCGATCGGGTGGGGGACGAATTCAGTGTCCCAATGCATGTGGCATGTCTGTCAGTCTCTGAACACCCGAGGATATCTAAATGGATCTGATCAAGAGGGGAGATGATCCGCAGCATTCAATGTTTTGGTGTCTTGCGGTGTCTCAGCCGCTAATAGTAAGTAGTCACTCAGGGGCTGCCATATGTCCCTTGGTTTAGAGGTTGAGGGTTGAAGGGAGGCATACAGCTCACTGTTGGTGTCACAATATGTCAAGCTCTTGAGACAATCCTTACCATGGACGTGCGTCCACTACCCCAGTGTATTGCAATCTCATGCTTGGCTAAGAGGAGAGCCATAGCGGTGTAGCGTTTGGTACTTTTAAAGAGATCTTGTATGTAACTCAACTTTGCCAGGAGCGGTTCTGTGTCAGGGCCATATCTGTCATTTGGGCCAGTTGGGAAAATACCTTGCTCCAGTAAAAAGCAAATTGTCTGCACGTCCATGCCATATGGATACATTCTGCTCTTGCAATATGACATTTGGAGTAGTCGGATGGTCTAGTATGGTCACATCTGTGTTCATCATTAGGGCTGACATAAGCTTGTCTCAGAAAATTAAAATGTATACAGTTGTAACAGTGATTAGGTGAGATGAGTTGAGTTTGTGCACAACAGGCATACCATATCTAGTCTGTTAGGGGGTGCTGCAAGTCTTTCTCCCAGTTGTCCCTGAGGTTTGTGTTGCATGTAGGGAACAAGGCCATCCTGGCATGCTACAGTTTTGATACCAGCCGGGTGCCACTGCTGTCGCCTATCATCAGGCTCAAGGGGATGTCATTCGGTGCCAGTGGGTACGATGGAATGGTGGCATGCACCATGCTGTGTATACGGTGCATTATAAAGCAATCCATAAGGTTAGGATTAGTGAAGCAGGTGTCAGTGGAGTGTATAATTGCATGGCCATCTGGGAAAAGATCCCCTATGGTATGGTGGTCGTACCGCATTAAAGTGTGTTTCACCAGGGGTTCAGAAGTGATGGGGAGCCAAGTGATGGGGGGACAAGGGTTATCTGACAGTGTTAGTGATGGTGAGTAAAGCATTGACCCCCCCCAATCTGCATTGTAGTTTTCACCATGCCCAGCATGTAGTGGACACAGTCTGTATGTTCTTTGTGTTTTGAGGGAATTCCCCTGGGAATGATAGAATCCAGAGGTGTTGGTGCAGCTAGATCCCTTTCAGGTTTGGCAGGGGATTCTGGCATCTGCGTAGAACCATTGGTGCGCATATTGGCATTGTTTTGCTAAGTAGTATGTGTAGATGTGACATATCAAATCCACTTCTCTCACATGGGAGAACCGGTGTATCCCAGCAGACATGAGGGCATTTACTGGCCCAAATGAGCATTAGGAGAAGGCTGAGCAGTGTAGTGAAGAATGTGTTGGTTAGTGGAATAGGGATATTCAGGAAAAGATCAAGAAACCTGGGGAGAACCACCAATTGTATAATCGCTATGCGCCCAGCTATGGACAGCGGCAATCGGATCTACCGATCTACGTGAGTAGTTAGCATATTGATAGCAGGGCCATAATTCAAGAGCACTACCTGCTCTTTATTGTGATGCAGAAAGATGCCTAAATACTTAAACAGCGCAGTGTGACTTCACACTGTAAAGGTGTGGTGGCCTTCCTGAGGGGAAACGTTTTGGACTCAGATCAATTAAACTGAAGTCCACAGTGGCATCCAAAATGGACCATTTCATGAAGGAGGGGAGCTACTTTATCCTCCAGATGCCAAATGTACAGCTGTACGTTTTCAGCATAAAGTGAAATAAGAAGGGCACCAATGTGAAACTGTAGGCAGTGATGCATATGAGTCATTTGAAGGTGCTGGTCTAGAGGGTCCATGGCTATTATACAAAGCAATCAGGATGGGGCAGCCCTGCCTACTGCCACGGGTAATGGGGAAGGGGAAGAGAATGAGCCATTGGCTCTAATATGTGTCATAGAGCCAGTGTATAAGGCTTGGGGCCAACGCATAAAAGATTAATTAGCTAGAAGAACCCACGGGGATACCTAGCTTATGGAGAGTAGTGTGGAGAAAAGGTCATTCTAGTGATTCAAATGACATCCAGTAGAGTCACTTCAGCTGGTGTGTCAGGGGAAATCCTGTTAAGGACGTAGAAAACAGTTCGTACATTTAAGGAGGTACAGCAGTAAGGGATGAATCCTGATTGTGCTGGGGATAGTATCTGCTCCATCAGGAGGGGATAGTTTATTGGAGAGCACCTTGGCCAATATCTTGTTGTCAAAGTTTAGGCGCAACAAGGGGCTGTAAGATCCACAATGGTGCAGGTCATTACCCGGGTTAAGGAGTAAGGGTATTACGGCCTCCCATAGAGATGGAGGGAGGATACCGGCTTCAAGGGATTCCGAGTATAATGACAGTAACAGAGGAACAAGGAGATGTTTAAGATGTTTGTAAAATTCTCCAGTGAACCCATACAGGCTGGGGGTCTTGGAGCCGTCCAGGGAGTCAATAGCTTGCACAAATTCCTCGCTCTATATTGGTTCACTGAGGAACTGGCTGTGGGCATGGAGCAGACACACCATTGATATGCACTTCAGGTATGTTGTCGGTGCAGTCTCATCTCCATAGAACCAGGTGGAATAGAGGCATTCTGTATTATTGAAGTAAGGTCGATAGAATGGCTTCATTCGTGGTTTCCCTAAATCTCCCATTCAGCTGGAGCTCAGCTATGCAAGAAGAGCCCCTCAGGGGTCGCAAAAGATTTGCAAGCATGCACAAGGACATTTATCCTCCCCATAGCTATGGGCTCTGGCACATTTACCCAAGAAGAGAACCTCCCAGTTAGTGAGATCGTAGTATTCTGTCAGCAGCACAGTACGTTGAAGTGAGTGAGAAATATCATGGTGTTGGGCACCGACCAAATCTATTTCGGTCGGTCCCGTCTCGATGCTCGCTAATTTCCTATGTATGTCCCTTAGCACCGCACAGTAATTACAAATGTACGCTTTGAAGGCCTCCCATAGTGTGGCTTGGGTGCTCACCGAGCCCTTATTGAAGAGGTAGTAGTTGATCAACGCTGTACATTGTTCGGAGCGGAACAGCGCATCTTGTAGTGCTAAATATGGGGAAGCAACACTGTCTCTCCTAGCTGCCTTTGAGTGGGAGGCATAGTGTGAGGTGGACCAGAGCGTGGTCTGAAAGTGTGCAGACTATGTGGTGAACCATGTCCAGCCATGGGCACAGGGCAGCAGATAGGAAACAATATTCAATGCAGGACCATGTATTGTGGGAGGCAGAGTAATGGGTATATGGTAGTTTGATGCACACTTCAAATGCCAGGCCCCTGAGGGCACATATGTCACAAATGTTGTGCAAAATATGGAGTGCATGTGGTTTGCTTAGTTGGGAGATTGCTGTGGCATTTTGGGTAGCATCTGTCAGTAAGCTGAAGTCCCCTCCCATAAGTATGTTATCATATTCCATACACCCAATTTGAGCCTTGAATATTTGGAATAATTAGGGTGAGGCCACATTTGGGGCGTATATATTGGCTGAGAGGAAGGAGTGCCCTGCCATGGTCCCCGTAACCAAAACAGATCCATTGTGTTCATCTAAATAGATGCATACACCTCTGGAATATGTGCTGTAACAGCAGTAATAGCGATGAGGACTCCACATGGATGGAAACGCGTGGGATCGTCTGGGTGGAAGGTGCATTTCTTGTAAAAAGGCAATCTGCGCATCATGGCGCATTAAATAATGCAAGACTTGTTTACTCTTCTGCTGGCGATTTATGCCTCTAATGTTCCACCAAAGGAATGTAATTTCTATTGGCTGTGGTTCAGGGGATTTTCAGATTACCATTGAATAATTTGAAAAATCAATGAAGTACTGTATGTATGCTGTAGGAAGTTGGCTCTGTATATACTATTTCAAAGTAAGAAATAGTGTGCACAGAGTCCAAGGGTTCCACTTAGAGGTAAGATAGTGGCAAAAGTAGATAATCCTAATGCTCTATTTTGTGGTAGTGTGGTCGAGCAGTAGGCTTATCAGAGGGTAGTGTTAAGCATTTGTTGTACACACACAGGCAATAAATGAGGAACACACACTCAAAGACTTACTCCAGGCCAATAGGTTTTTATATTGAAAAATATATTTTCTTAGTTTATTTTAAGAACCACAGATTCAAGATTTACAGTTAATATTTTAAATGTAAGGTACTTCACTTAGATACTTTAGGAACTTTGAATGAAAACAATATAATGTACAGTCTTTGTAAAAATGGCAATAAGCTATTTTCAAAGTGGACACAGTGCAAAAATCAACAGTTCCTGGGAAAGGTAAGTAAAGGTTAGATTAGGAGGTAAGTAAAACACTTACAAGTCTCAGTCTTGGGGCATAGGCAGCCCACCATTGTGGGTTCAAGGCAACCCCAAAGTTACCACACCAGCAGCTCAGAGCCGGTCAGGTGTAGAGGTCAAAGAGGTGCCCAAAACACATAGGCGCCTATAGAGAACAGGGGTGCTCCGGTTCCAGTCTGCCAGCAGGTAGGTACCTGCGTCCTTGGGGGGCAGCCCAGGGGGGTTTCGTAGAGCACTGGGGGGGACACAAGTAGGCACACAAAACACACCCTCAGTGGCACAGGGGTGGCCGGGTGCAGTGTGCAAAGTAGGCATCGAATTTTGTATAGGTTTCAATCGAGGGACCCGGGGTCACTCTAGCGGTGCAGGCACGCACAGGGGGGGGCTTCCCGGGACAGCCACCACCTGGGCAAGGTAGAGGGTCGATTGGGGGTCACTCCTGCGTCGAAGTTCGGTTCCTTTAGGTCCTGGGGGCTGTGGGTGCAGTGTTGGTTCCAGGCGTCGGGTCCCTTGTTACAGGCAGTTGCGGTCAGGGGGAGGCCTCTGGATTCTCTCTGCAGGCGTCGCTGTGGGGGCTCAAGGGGGTCGTCTCTGGTTACTCACAGGCTCGCAGTCTCCGGGGAGTCTTCCCTGAGGTGTTGGTTTTCTGCAGGTCGAGGCGGGTAGCGTCGGTTGCAGAGTGTAGAGTCTCACGATTCCGGCTGGAAACGTGAAGTCTTTGGACGTTGCTTCTTTGTTGCAAAGAAGTAGCTGGTTTTGAACAGGGCCGCTGGTCCTTGTCGGATGCATCGCTGGAGCAGGTTTTCGAAGTTGGAGACAGGCCGGTATGGCTGGGGCCAAAGCAGTTGTTGTCTTCCTCCTCCTCTGCAGGCTTGTAGGTCAGCAGTCCTTCTTCTTTCTTCAGGTTGAAGGAATCTGATTTCCTGGGATCTGGGGAGCCCCTAAATACTGAATTTAGGGGTGCGTTTGGGTCTGGGAGGGCAGCAGCCAATGGCTACTGTCCTTGAGGGTGGCTACACCCTCTTTGTGCCTTCTCCCTGTGGGGAGGGGGGCACATCCTTAATCCTATTGCGGGAATCCCCCACTCTGAAGATGGAGGATTTCTCAAGGCAGGGATCACCTCAGGGCACCTTAGGGGCTGTCCTGACTGGTGGGTGACTCCTCCTTGTTTTTCTCATTATCTCCTCCAGCCTTGCTGCCAAAAGTGGGGGCAGTGGCCGGAGGGGCGGGCGTCTCCACTAGCTGGGATGCCCTGGGCCGCTGTAACAAAAGGGGTGAGCTTTTGAGGCTCACCGCCAGGTGTTACAGTTCCTGCAGGAGGAGGCGAGAAGCACCTCCACCCAGTACAGGCTTTGTTCCTGGCCACAGAGTGACAAAGACACTCTCCCCATGTGGCCAGCGACATGTCTGGTGTGTGGCGGGCTGGCACAAACTGGTCAGACTACACTAGAAGTTGGGTAGGTGTTCAGGGGGCATCTCTAAGATGCCCTCTGGGTGTATGTTACAACAAATTGCACACTGGCATCAGTGTGCATTTATTGTGCTGAGAAGTTTGATACCAAACTTCCCAGTTTTCAGTGTAGACATTATGGAACTGTGGAGTTCGTGTTTGACAAACTCCCAGACCATATACTCTTCTGGCTACCCTGCACTTACAATGTCTGAGGTTTTGCTTAGGCACTGTAGGGGAATAGTGCTCATGCACATATGCCCTCACCTGTGGTATAGTGCACCCTGCCTCAGGGCTGTAAGGCCTGCTAGAGGGGTGACTTACCTATGCCACAGGCAGTGTGAGGTTGGCATGGCACTCTGAGGGGAGTGCCATGTCGACTTAGTCATTTTCTCCCCACCAGCACACACAAGCTGTGAGGCAGTGTGCATGTGCTGAGTGAGGGGTCCCTAGGGTGGCATAAGACATGCTGCAGACCTTAGAGACCTTCCCTGGCATCAGGGCCCTTGGTACTTGGGGTACCAGTTACAAGGGACTTACCTGAGTGCCAGGGTTGTGCCAATTGTGGAGACAAAGGTACAGTTTAGGGAAAGAACACTGGTGCTGGGGCATGGTTAGCAGGGTCCCAGCACACTTTCAAATCATAACTTAGCATCAGCAAAGGCAAAAAGTTAGGGGGTAACCATGCCAAGGAGGCATTTCCTTACATATGCGCTTTGGTTAGAAATGTGCAGATTTGAGGTGATAACTATTATGACCATAAAAAATGTAACAACTACCACCTCTCACCCACGCCCAGCCCCATATAGCCTGGTGAATCACCAAACAATCATAACCATGAACATAAAAAAAGAAAAAGAAAACCAGTTTTCATAACTGTGTATACCACTTGGGGATGGCAACACCACGGCCGAGGGCCTCGGTCTGATTGGTCTTTCTATGATGACAGTTAATAAAATGGATAAGAGTCAGAATGTCAGGTAGCAACTTTCAAGACATGCCGCTGCTGAGGCCCCAGGGCCCAGAAAGTGGAGTCACAGTGCTGCCAGTAGAATGTAGTCAAGGGCAATCAACTGAGAAAATGGATCACCCCATTGGGAATAGGTCTACACTGGCACCTGAGTGTATGTCGGGAGGGATTTATCTGGTTTGGAGCTCTTTGAGGGTGAACAGTCCTTCAGGTACAGCGTGCACAAGTTCTGCTCTGTGCCGGGATATCAAAATAATGAGTCATGCTATTTGCATCCACTTTAAGTTGTGCAGGGTTCAGCCATATCAGGAGGCCTATTTTTCGCTATGAGGATTTGATTTAAATGAATTTTCGTTGGGCGTCCTGCACTGCCATTGTGAAGTCTGGGAAAAAGGAGATTGTGGAGCCCAGAACTGCGGCGGACCATGCACCCTGGCCAGCTGCAGCCCCATATTGTGGTGCCGGAAGTTAAGCAGTCTGGCAATTATCGGTCTTGGAGGGAAAGCCTGAGGCAGGTCATGAGCCCAATGATTTGTGGGCACATTCTATCTCAAAGTTTGGTGTAATATTTTGCCCTTCCAGAAACTCAGACAGTAGCCTTTCGACAAAGAGATCCAGGCGCTCAGTATTAGTGGACTCTACAACCCCTAGGATTCGCAGGCTATTGCTTCTCCCTCTCGCCTCTAAGTCTTTGTTCTTCATGGCCACAGTTTTCAATAATTTTTCTAGCCTCTCCAAGCATTTTATGGTTTGAGTGGTTCCATTCTCAAGGCTTGTGATCCGCTCCTCCACAGTGTCTAGCCTTGCACTGTGACGGTCCAAGTGTTCACCCATTCTATTGAGGCACCGAGTTAGGGCATCAAATCTGCCATCAAAGGCCCAGAATCCCACCCTGTCCTCGGTCATGATGGCGTCTGATCCTGTCAGCTGGTCCGAATCTGGATCCCCTGTGGCTTCCCCATCCACCATGGGCACAAGCTCCGCAGCATCCGGGTGCTTATGTCTGTCAAAGGTGAGTGTCCTCTGCCTGAGGTCCCCACGTACCATGTCTAGGGAAAAGTTAGAAGGGTGGAGGCTCCACAAGTGAATCACTGCCTGAAAAATGTGGCATCCAGACGCTTCTCAGAAACTGGGACACCACGCCTACAGCCCACGTGACTCACAGGCCCACACAGAGGCTGGGCTGGCATGGTAGTCAGTGTGGCCCAGTGCAATTGGAAGTAGGTGTGAAGGTGCAGAGGAAGGGCAGCCAGCAGTTCCATGAAGTGAGGGCAGATGACCCAGAATGTCCCTATGGCTATGGCACCTCAGGTTCACCCACGGCCCCTGTTGCTGTGAGGTCTCCGGGGTGGGTTGGGACACCAGTTACCTTGCAATGGTATTAGGTTGCATGCCCTGGCTCACATTTCCCACAAGTCTGCTGCACCCTGACACTCCAATTATTACCAAGGTGTTGCCTTTGGTGAGAATGAATGGGCGATGCAAGTCATTTCGGTGAGGTTGAGGGTGGTTTCCGCTGGAGCTCCAGTGCCATGCGACCATCATGGTTGCCAGCCAGGCCACGCTCCCCACCAAAACAAATATTTTGGGTACAAGGATGTTAACCAGCGTAAACCTGGAGTTCTCATGCTGCAAAGAAGATAAAACACGAATATAATTTGTGTAGAGTCTCAAAAATCTCAAGTAAAGCATCTGGTGTGATCTCACAGCTTCGCATCCTGCCATTCTGACAGTGTGGCATTTTCTGTGTATATGTTACCATCCTCTATCTAGCCTCCCACGATTTCAGGGCAGTCTTCAAGAGACATTGCAGTAGATCACAGTCTTTTTACAAACTATGTTTGTGTAACAGTCTACCACATGTGTTATATCAGCTGATGGTTCAAATGTGACATTCATATCTGTATGGAACTAATTACATGAAAGGCATTTATTATGGCCAGAGACTTGAGTGCTGGAGGAATGGTGAGGATTACTTTAAAGACACAGAGAAGAAATGTAGTTAATGCATTTTGTGAGACGCCAGTTGCTGCTGCACATGTTCTGGAAAGAGCCAGAGGACAGCTATGTGGTACAGCATGTTCTACTATATACGCTAGTATTCGGTGTTACATGATACCGATTGCCTCAAAAAACAGTGCATTTTATTAAAAAAAGATCTAATATGCACTACTTAATCTATACCTTTGTTTTGCCAATGATCTCTGGAAACACAGACAATGTGACCCTCAGGGTGTACATTTTTAAGTCTGGCCTTGAGAGCGCTTTAGCAGTCTCACAAGCCTCAATGTTATCCAAACAAATCTTAATAAAATACATACATCTTTATTTACATACAGGGCTTTTAGCCAACGCTCTTCATCCATTAGTTATCACTATTTCCTTCAGACCAACACAGCATGCAAAATGGGGCCTTGGTTAAGCCCACTTTATCCATTGAATTTCTTGCACTGTCAGTGATGCCATTTTGCCTAATCACATATTCACAGATGCATCAAAAAGATTTAATTGCCAAGGTTGGTACGACTGGACTGCGAGGCATTCTTTTTTTATATTTTTTATAGTACTTACCCATTTTTATTTGCATATTGCATATTCTAAAAAAGAAAATGTTTTCTAATGTCAGTGATATTGGTTTTGACAATGTTTATTTTCATATAAATCTTCTCCTAGGTTCCTGTGCTGCAATTACAACAATCTGTAGAGTTGTAATATTAACACCTGTATCATAGCTCACTCGGGGCAGTGGTGCGTTTTTATGTGCTTTTTAAATTAGCACTTGTTAATGTCGATTGTTTGCACACTTTGGTTGGAAAAAGGCGTAGAGCTTTTTGAGCTTAAGCTACATTCCACTAAACAGTGTGGGATATAGATATATATTCTCTAGTGTTGGAGATGATAGTACTTTGTGATGTTGCAATCCAGGCCAACTGCTTTTGTATGCACATTATTGATGCAGTGAAACAAAATTGCTTTTCACACAATGCTGAGTGGCTTATTAGTGCTCATGTGCTTTTAGTGTCCTAAAACGTAAACAGATACTATTCGCTTTCACTAACTGATGACGAACACTATGCTGTTAGTAGAATAGAAGAAGCAATTCTCCCACTCAAATCTGGTTACTTTGGATCTACAATGTATAAACCACTCTCAGGAATAACTCTAGCTGATCACGAACACTGGAAAACTGGCAGAAACAAGAGAAGCATGGTGAAAAACAGTAAGGAAAAGAAACATCTTATCGAAATTGAGCTGAATTGTTGCAGAACCCACAGGCATATGCGTACACTACTGGATAAGTAAGGCCCTTCTCATGGTCTTGCTATCTAGCTGGCATGCAGGCTAGTGAGAGTTGGATCTCTGCATGAAAGGGCAGTATAATGGGTGAAAAATAATACAAATTGATGGCACAATGTCGCATGCTCGGCCATAGTTACCAGTCAGCAGCTCTCCACTGGTATCCAGGAAGGTATGAAGAGGATTGTAGGAACTTTATTAAAGTTTCTAGAACCATTATGCTAACCGCAGGCTTTCACCAGGCATGACCAGCAGCAAACAGAAAAAAGATGGCCAGCTGCGCTTCAACGGGGCTTCAGGCTTGTCCCTACCTTGAAGATGTGGGCAGGACTTAGCTCTACATTCATTAAGCACAATGGCATGGCCTCCACTGGTCAATGTCAGTGCTCTTCTTCAGTGAGCTGAGTGGCACTCCAAATTTGTATTTCCAGTTGTTGAATTTGGCCAATCATTCAGTGCATTTTTAGTTTGAAATTCTAATCAACTGAGGATCTCCTTATCACAAAATCTTATGGGAAGGGTATGTCTTGGCCTTCTTCCAGAATGCACTATGGCACCTGGTGCCTATGTGACGTGAAGGATGTATATTCTCAAGCCACATCCTCTGTCAGCACACTTTGAATAGCTCCAGATAAAACGTAGAGGCAAGAAATTGTCAAGTTAGAAATGGCTGTCTCGCCTTTTCATATTAGGCAGCCACCCTCTGGAATGAGCATCTGAAGCCCTGGGAAAGTACTCTTCTGAAGACTTCTTCAAAAAGGCCTGAAAACCTTTCCCTTTGCATAAATGCTGGCAAAGTTTTAGATAATTATTGGTAGCACCGACATGCTACTCATAAAGCAGTTGTTGCACCCTGTAAATGGCATCATTCATTCAGAGAAAGAAAGCTGGACAGGAAGAAGAAGTGAGGGGTAGATGGGCCCCGTTGTTTTCCGAAGGAAGCAACCATCTTGCTCATTGTTCAAAGAATTAAAAGCTATTCTCAATCCCATGCGGTTAATCTAATGACAGCTCCATCAAAGATGATTGAGATCAATATTTCATCCTCTCTTCTTCTGATGTTTACATTCATTACTGTAAAACCATAAACCTTGAGTCCTATTCACAAAAAGTAGTACATCTGCAGTGGATGTTTACACATATGTATAGGTGGAGATTTCATATTTTTAGGGATTCACAAGCGTTCCTAAAAATATACCTAGAAAGCTGTTACAGGCACAAGTTTTAGAACCTTCCCAGGAGTACTTCTGGGAATGTCATGTGTCTATTCCAAATGGCTCCCAGCTCTCAGACCTTTACACAGAAGGAATGGAGTTCTCTCTGCATGGGTACATTTCTTTTTTTTCCTCAGCATGGAAAATGTTCCTTCAGGACAAAAAAACCTTCTCTTACACCCTCCACCAAATGTCGAGGGGAACCTTGAACCAGGTACTTCAGCCATTTTCTGGATTAACCTCCATCCATTTCTAAGGTGGAGCGGGGATGGAGAGGAGTTTGGTAATGACAAGCATACCTATTCGTGGGAGGTCTCAACTGGCCAAGGCAAACCAGGACTTGGTGCTCTTACTTCTTGCCCTATAGTGAGATGTACAAATGCAGATTTCTCTGCGTTTGTGACAGAGGAATCACACTTGCATATCCATTTAGGTCTGACAGAAATCCCTTTGTGGATTTGTGGCAGGCATAGATAAGGAAAAATCGGTGATAAACTTAAGTTTCTGAACAAATTTACCTTTCAAGCTTCCACATCCATTAAATAAGTTTTAAGGGTCTTTTAGAATCAAAGCAAATTGATCCGAAAAGGCAAAAAAATGCAGAGGACCCTTGAGACAGAATTAGAAAACTCCCTTGAAAAGATTATATAATTAGGGATGCTCATCCTTTCCCGAGCTAATCCACGTTTCATCATTTTTATTGTATACATGGTAGAGTGGTTACATTCCCTGTTTTCTAACAAAATACACAACTGCTCTGTACGACTGTGTTACTTGTTTTTGCTTAATATGTCTTACGTTGCACGGCCGCAACACCGCCGGCTCCATTAGGAGCCGGCTCCCATGTTACGGCCGACATCTCCGCCGGCCCAGCAGGGATGTCATAATGCGGCCGGCAGGATTGCGGCCGCATTGCCGGCCGCTCGCCGTTTAAACCTTGGTCTTTTATACAGAGCTCAGTATTGTAGAAGTTGCTATTTTGTATATCTGTTATTACTGGTGTTACTATTACTCAAATTATTCAAACTAATGGTGCTCAATGTATCTACCTCTGAAGCCTCTGAAGCATGAAAGACTGTAAGGGATAGTGTGCTTACTGCACTAAACTATTTTGTTTGCTTGATATCATATGATAACTTGGAAATCTGTGGGACTCTTGAAAGTGTACTATGACTGCAATGATGAGTGACATTTAAGCCTCATCAAGGTACAGGCTTTTCCCAATGCAAACACTATTCTTAATCCCAGCCTGATTTTCCCCAACTTTCAGCTGAAACCACCTGTTTAATCTTAGGAGTATGCTTCAAGCGGTTCCCTGATGGGAAGCAGAACAGAGAAAATACTTAAGGACAGAAGGACAGAAAACTGGTTGAAAACATTTGGTTACAATTAGTCACGAGTATTTTTGTGACCAGTAAAAAAAAAAACTATGTACTAATAGGTCAGTTTATGAAATTCTGATTTGGACTGGATCGCAATCCGACCTACCTCATAAATATCAATGAGGTAGGTCGCAGATTGCAATTCACCCCAAATGGAGGCCGTAACATGGATGTTGGCCTACTAGGGTCAACAAGCCAGCATGTCTGTGTTTGCCTCTCAATAAGGAAAACTTTGTTTTAAAATGCAACTATTTTTTATTAAAGTAAATGGGCTTCATTAAAAAAAAAAAAAAAATTTTCCAAAGTTAAATTAATACTATCTACTCCCAATTTTTTTTTTTAAGATTCACATAGGGGAAGGGGTCTGAAGAGGACACCTTTCTTTTTTGGGATTGCATTAGCAGGTCATCCTAGGAGTCAGAAACTTCTTAGTGTTTTGATGCTTGATTACGTTATAAAACACTTATGCATCACATCATGATTCTTGATTTGGAAGTTTGCTGACTTCTAAAATGGCGTTAGTGCAAAAAAAAAAGCGTTTTAACGGATGTAAACACCGAATCAGAGTGAAATAGTTAGTACTACTGGTTTTTGGTGACATATATTGCCCCTATGTGTGCACCATCTTGCAAAGCAGGAAGATTTATCTTTGCAGGTCTCACTTACAGTTACGTGACTACCTATAAAAGATTTGAACAAGTCTACAGAGAAAGACATGACTACCTATAAAAGAGTTGAACACGTCTACATTTTCAGAGACCAGATAAATCAGTGGAACGTGCTAGCTTCAGGCTCACAGATGAGAATATAGCGTGTCTACAGTGTGACTGGCACATTTAAGCATTTGCTGCCGTGAAAAATGAGATAGCCTCAGTCATATATATACATTACGGACCTTTAGCTCTCCTTCTCTTTTGATGAAGTGGAGTATACAGAGAGGCACTTAGCACATGAGGCACGAAAGGTTCCCTGCACTAAAGCAGCACCCAGGCCCATATTTATACATTTTTAGCGCCGCATTTGCGTCGTTTTTTGATACAAAAGCAGCGCAAACTTACAAAATACAATTGTATTATGTAAGTTTGCGCCGATTGTGCGTCAAAAAACGACGCAAATGCGGTGCAAACAAAGTATAAATATGGGCCCCAGTGCCTCACTTACACTGCTTAAACTTAAAATT
This sequence comes from Pleurodeles waltl, assembly GCF_031143425.1. Lineage (NCBI taxonomy): Eukaryota > Metazoa > Chordata > Amphibia > Caudata > Salamandridae > Pleurodeles > Pleurodeles waltl. The sequence goes on along the minus strand of NC_090448.1, from coordinate 452,339,543 downwards.
AATATAGCATGTTTCTATAACTCTTGGGGTGCCATGTGAGATCATTTTAAAATTTCTTCTCTACAAACGGGATGCGCGAAATTGAGTAATTTATTTTTGCAACATTTTGCAAAACGTCAGCAAAATTGGGTCAAACAAAACGTGGTTGGTAATATTTCGTATGCAAATTTCATGCAAAGGACTGTCTTTTGTAAAAAAGATGAAACAATACTGTTTGGAGATGAAAAAGTGTCTCTTGAATGAGCACGTTCTTTGCATCCCAGTATCTGACGCCCAAAAATTGCGCCAAAGAGAGTAATGCTAACTTTCTGGAAATGTATTGATTGTCTTGTGTTGCAAAAATTGTGAATTTTGCTGTAGCATTAAACTTTCATCCACACCTACTATAGGCCCTTTCCAAATGTACGTTCATCTTTTGGACACACATGACGTTCTTTCTGGAGATGTCCTCACCCAAGATGGGCAAAGCACCTTAGTCAAAGCCAGCTTAATGATTCGAAAAATTAAAGCTAATGAACATCAGTATAGTACTCAATATGCAAATTGTACGTTATTAGAGTGTCTCTCAATAGTTTGAGCTATGACTTTCCAAACCTTTTTACTGCAGGGTGGAGTTTGATTCATTTCTGTGTGACTAAGTGGTCGGTCAGCATGTGACAAATAGGCCCAGATGAAATTTCCATTACTTTGGCATAATCTCAGGTAGTGTTTGGCCATTTTGTATTACACTTATTATGCGAAATTTCCCAAATGCTGCTAATACGTCTAGTCACGTAATTGCGCACTAGTTGCAGCTAATGTTTAGCACGAATGCACAGAAACAATGCGGATGAGCAGAACCCGCGTGCCTCCGATTTGCGGCGTGTGATTTGTGCGCTCCTTTGTTTGCTAGAACTGCGTTCTCCTTCAAAATGGATGCGAGGATGCATTTCATGCTAAAGTTTAGAATCCAAATTATTGACATAATTACATATAAATTCGCAAAAGTAAATTACACAAATATTTCTGACTCCTAGCTGAAAACAGAAATTCTTTCTCCTGGTTTTGCTTCTGATTATAGAATACACCGCCATTCCTTTCACTAAACCGATGTATGTCACCAACAGATAACTATATGTTAATTACTGAAGAATTTCCCCAAATTACTTCACATTTTAATACCATAAAACGGCACCCTTCTATTTAATGCCCCACTTGATGCTGCTCAGTTGTGCAACCTGGCCCAAGCTGCACTTTTAATTTCCAAGTATAAAGCAATTTGCAACCTTCTCCACATTTGTTCCCCAGTATCAGTGGGGTCCTCCTAGCTACATGTCGGATAACCATAATTTAACACGACTTTTCTATTCCATAATCGGAATGTTGCAGTAGGAGTCAAGGGGAAAACTTAACACAAAAAATGCTTTTATATGTTCCTTAAATTCCATCCCTCGGGTAGGGTGACCACCTGGCATTGAGGCAAATTCTGGACAGGACTGTAAAAAATTCAGTACAAGGATCAAAGGGCCAGATGTATGATTCTGGCCCATTGCGATTCGGTAATTGCGATTTTTAAGAAATCGCTATTACCGACTCGCAAAGGGCCATGTATCACATTTGCGAATCGGTAATAGCGATTTCTTAAAAATCGTAAATGCAATTACCGAATCGCAAATTGCAATACTGGTCCCATTCGTAGCTATGGGCCTTTTGGCCCATAGCTGCAAATTTTTTGCATTTCCAAAATTGCGATTTCTGAACCAGAAATCTCAGTTTTGGAAATGCAAAAGGGCAGGTTACTGGGGGCCTAATGCCCCCTCTCCTGCACCCCATTTTTTTTTTTTTTAACATGTAAAGTACACACATGCCAAAAGGGCATGTGTGCTTTACATGTTACATTTAAAAATGCAGTTTTACTGCATTTTTTTATTTTGCACCAGGTTACCACCTGGTTGCAGACCATGGTATTTTGCATGTGCAAAATACCATTCTGCGAAAAATCGCAATTTGCGATTTTTTGCAGAATTGCCTTGCGACCTGGATTTTGCGAATCACAAATTGCGATTCGCAAAATCCAGGTCGCAATGCTAAAAATCGCAATTTTTGCGATTTCTATTTTGTGGTCTGCGAATGCCTTCGATGTATTGCAGACCACTATTTTGCACTCGTAAACGGCCGATTTTGCCGTTTGCGAGTGCAAATTTTTTGATACATCTGGCCCAAAATTCAGGAAAAAAATTCAGGACAAAGTGTTCAAATTCAGGAAACAAATTCCAGAACAAACTTCAGTTTTACAGACACATCCAAGAAAGGCCATGCCTCACTATGTTGTCAGTGCATTTATTTACTCTTTTTTAACATAGCACAATTTATTCACTGTGGTCTTTTTGTGATTGCCTCCTGATATGCTACATTCAGGTATCACATTACATCCTTGTTCAGTAGTAAATTAATGCCCTTCAGCACTTTGTCAAGGCCACCCACCCCTACTGAAATCTACCCAATCTTTCTTGAAGAGAAAGTAACAGCAACATTTTGATTATGTTTCTGAACATTTTAAAACCCCTTGCAAACAGTTTAGGAAACATTAAGGTAATTAACCTTATTGCATTTTAAACAAATTGAACAAAAAAATCTGGCTCATCTCAGCCGCCCATGGACTTTCAAACTAAATAAAATGTAATGAGGCAGGGAAGATGGTGTGGGCTATAGTCTCACACCTAATGTTAGGATGTGAGGTATCCACAACTTGTCTGTAGTCTCTCGGCACTAGAGTGTATGTCTGGGACTCTACGTTTATCTCAGAAATGGGAGCCTAGACTACAAATCAAAGATACTGAAAGAGGAGAATGAAATCGAGATCAAATGGGAGATCCACGCAAGTGATTCAAAGGGTTGTTGCTGAGAACTGGATAAATAAGGAAGAGAAGAACAAGGTGGGACAATTCCTAAAATCGGACAAGATGGGTCCACCAAGACTATAAGAAGGTATTGGGTACCTGGGGAGTTGTCTGCACACAGGAGAAAAACTGAAGAGGCACTGTCAAATGGTTGAATAAGCAACAACCATACACCTTGGCAAACTCTTCTGGTGCAATTGTCCGCTGTTCATGGTTGTGAAGGGTGAGCAGGGGCCAGACCCCTTGCAAGGTTGTGCAAGGCAATTGCCTGCTTTGTCCATGTCTTTAAATGGTTTTGAAGTTGAGCAAATGCCAAACTAGTGATATGGGTTATCCCTAAGTGTCAAGTACACATAGAATCTTCAAAATATTGGGGATGTAAATTGCACAAACAAAATGTAAACATTTTAAAATGTATTTAGTGTTTCTTTAACATATGGCACTGTTTTCCTCTTTAAATACAATTAGATCTCAGAATGAAGTGGAAACCAGTTACCTTTTGATACCTAGTGATTAATATCTACCTTTCTCCCACTGACTTGCAGGGTGGAATTCTCGACAGAGAGTCAGAGTCCCTCCAAGCCCAGTTTGATTTTGGTCTTCTCTTCTGCTTTCTGCAGTGGGCCACATGGCACTAGTGAAGATGGTATGCTACCCCAATGACAGTCTCATTTTGCAAGCCTTCCCCTGCTCATCCTTCATTCCTTTTTCAGACATGCCACAAATCTGATTTGGTTGCTGTGGCATCATCGGATAGCTCTTTCCACTCTAAAGCTACCTGTGACTGCGGGCGGATTAGGTCTTCTGGATTTAGAATGCTATTATTCAGCTGCAGAGGTCCAATGAGTGGCTCGCTGGCTTTCTGCCCACCTCCCTGCATGAGATGGGGTTTATCAGTAAAGACTTTTAAGGAAGGCTTACTGCACTGCTCATTGTTTCCTACTGACCATTCTACGAATCACCATCCGGGGTTATGACGCACAGCTTTCTCTTGCCTTGCTAGAACCTGTAAACTCACTGACACGAACAAATCCTGTGCTCCTGCACTACCTTTGCTAAGCCTTCCCACTTGCACAGGACGTCTGTGCTCAGAGCAACTCCATCAGTGGCATGCTGCAGATGTCTTAAAATTGGGTGATTTGTTTTTGGACGGCGAGCTACTAAATTTCCCAACCCTGTGGCGGACTACCATCTTCACCCCGGTCAACTCCTTACTTACAACCACCTTAAATAATCAAAAAATCCCCTATTTCATGTCTGCCACCTAGACCTTACTCTACAAGAGGTGTGCCAGAGGCTCTACACCATAGGAACTGGTGGCAAACTGATATAAGGGGTGTATAGACCTTTGTTGCAACATGGGAACAACTCAAGGTCTTCTTGTCATACTACCTGGGTGACTGATGTGGCAAAACCTCTGCAGGATACGGACTGGAATAAAATACTGGACTTTCCCCTCAAAGTATCCCATGGCTGTCACTTTAAGTGCATTCATAGAGCTTCGTTGGGAATGCATTCCGCCTGTTGCTTGCTATTGCCCTTGTGGTTTGTAACTCACATTTTGTTGTTTTAAGTTTGCTGGCTTTATTTGTTTTAGGCTACGCAGCTTGAGTTCATCCCTTCCACTGCCCAAATCTTATTTACAGTATCCTTCTGGGTGCTCCCTTTCTGTAAACAGGCCTGTAAATCGTTTTTTTTTTTTAGTCCTCATTCCGCCACCCTCGCTTTGGTAGAGAGAAAAAAGAAAAGGCCGAGGCCTTTAATGTATGCATCCAAGTGCGAGGTCCACAGCACTGCTGGGCCACCCCACCTGTTCTACACACTGCAATTTTCCCCACCGACTGCCATCGACCACATCTTGCTATTTTCTTCAGGACATGAACAAAACCAAAGCGACACCCAATTAGGTGAGGGGAGTTTTAATAATTGGACTTAACTTTTGAAAGGATGAAACCAAAAAAAAAAAAAAAAACAGCGAGACAAAAAATTCCACATCTAAACACACTCCAAACTTATTAACTACTGATAAGCATTTTCCCAATCCACCCAAAAATTGTCTCTTCTATTAAGAGGACCACATTGTTCCATTTTACATAATCGATTTACTGATAATTGCCAGTCCTGAACAAGGGGGGGAAATGAGTTCACCCATTTACAACATATTTCCCGCTCTTGCTGCACAGTCATTTTCTGACACTTTATATCTGGTTCGCATACCCCAAACACCACCATAAGAAGAGTTATTCTTAAGTTATCACCAAAAATTACCTTAAGAATACTTCCTATATCTTCTCAGTACTTACTCAAAATTGAGCATTGCCAAAACATATGAACATCATCTGCATTGATTTCCCCACACCGTGGACAATTTTTATTGGATTTCCCAATAGCCGTTAATCTAGCTGGTGACCAATAAACCCTATGTAATGTAAACAGATGATTCTTCTTCAGTCCCGCAGATTAAATAGTATACCACAACTCCGAACATGACTTTTGCCATAAAGACGTGATTTGTAGGGTAGGGAAAATCCTCCCCCATTTCAGCACAAGGAGAGAAGAAGCATCTTCTATTGCTTCCAACTGTACATGATACCAAAAGGCAATCTCTTTTTTAATACATGTCTGATTCAATTTCCCCTCCCACGAACTCCTCCCTATTTCTCCTACTTGGCGAGACTTGACCCAACTGGATAGCTGGAGATACTTAAACTTAGAAATTGTCCCACCTGTGCACTCCTGGAATGCAGACCAAGATATTAATTCAGAATCTTCCATAATCTGCCCCTATCTTACCACATCGCTAATTCTCAATGGAGTTGATAATTTATCCATAAGACAATCAGGGGTACCAGGTGAATCCCAAATGGGAGCAGAACTACAATAATAAGCTATCCCTAACACCTTCCGAAATTGTGTCCAAACTTTACAGGCCTGTCTGGGGATCTTCAAGCGCACCTTCTTAAAGTAGTTTGGATGTCCAAATTTATATAAAAAATTATCAGCTCCTTCCTCAAGATGCGCCGTCAAAGCTCTCCAAACCGATAAATACTCTGACTTCTTGTTAAATAACATTCTAATATTCTTTAGTTGAAAAGCCAGATAGTACTATAGTGTTCGAGGCCCTCCTCCACCCGCAGGCATCCTCCTGCGCCTCATCCCTGGGGTCTAGTGGGCTCTGACTAGCTTCACTTGACTCGTGTGCCGCTTTCCGCCGTCCCGTAAGTGTTTTTCGTTTTTTTCGCTTTTTCCAGCGCCTCGCCGCCGGCGCTTCTGCCCCCTTTGTGCCCCCCTGATTGCTGTCTCCCCGATCGTATATTGTGCCATTATTGTTTTTCTGATTGTGTGCTTTTCTTATTGTAACTACTTGTATTTTGCTCGTTTTCAGTGTTTTGCCCCTTGTGCGCTCCCCGTTCCCTGCCGCTGCCTCCCTGCGGCCCCGCCCCCCTCACGCCCCCATTTGCCGCTCCCTCCCGCCTCCCGCCTCCCAGCTGCTCCTCCCTCCCTTCTTAATGGCTGGCGCTGCGCGTCCGCGCCGCTGGCGCGCCGGAGGCGCGCCAGAGGCAAGCCCGTCTGCGCCCGTCCGCGCCTGGACCGCGCCCAGCGCCACACCCCCTGGCCCTCGCGCCCCCCGCATCCGCTACTCGATCAACGAACTCCGCGCCTTCAACCCCGGCCCCTCCACTGAATGCTACCGGGCATCCCCGAAGCACACTAAAGGACCTTTTTCCTGCCGTACCTGCAACTTCTCCTGCATCAGAACGACCAATCCAACTACGAAAACATCCAACCCCAACCACCTGAACTGCATCCTCATCAACACCCGCTCCGCACGAAAACACGCCATCGAGCTCTGGGATTTGCTCGACACCACTGCTCCTGACGTGGCTTTCCTGACCGAAACCTGGTGGAACGACTCCTCGTCTCCGGACATCGCCATCGCCATACCGGACGGCTACAAAATCACCAGAAGAGATCGAACCAACGGAATCGGCGGCGGAATAGCCATCGCTCACAAAGCTACCCTCAAAATCCACACCCACTCGGACGACACCCTCAGGACAGCCGAACACCTCCACTTCCAGATCCACACGGACCCCAACACGACCCTCAGAGGAACCCTCATTTACCGCCCTCCAGGACCAAGAGCCCCCTTCAACGACACCATCGCCGACCTTGCAAGCACCCACGCCCTCGCTTCCCCGGATTACATCCTCCTGGGAGATCTGAACTACCATCTGGAAAATGCCAACGACGTCAACACCGCGTCACTGACCTCCAACCTCCTCAACCTCGGTCTCCGCCAGCTAGGCAACACACCTACCCACATCGCCGGTCACACCCTTGACCCCCTCTTCACCTCTAGCAACCACATTTCCTTCAGCCACACCTCCGAACTCCACTGGACTGACCATCACTGTGTCCATTTCACCTATAAGAAAACCACAGAGCAACACCGCATCCAGCTACCTCCCCACCGCCGCTGGGGCAAAGTCACCCAAGAACAACTGACCAGCACCCTCATCAACAACCTTCCACCCGACGCAATCGACCCGAGCACAGCCGCCAACAACCTCCATCAATGGATCCTCGACTGCGCCAACACCCTTGCCCCTCTCAAGAAACCCACCACCATCCAAGGAAAGAAAAAACCAGCCTGGTTCACAGACGATCTCACCACCTCCAAAAGCAACTGCCAGAAGCTCAAAAAGAAATGGATCCAAGAACGCACACCCGACAACCTCGCCGCCCTCAAAAACGCCAACCGCGAACACCACCAACGGATCCGCACCGCCAAGCGCGCCCACTTCACCGAACGCATCAACAACAACGCCCACGACTGCAAAGAACTCTTCGGCATCGTGAAGGAACTCTCCAATCCGAAAGCCAACTCCAACGACATCCCGCCCTCCCAGAAACTCTGCGACGACCTCTCCACCTTCTTCCACCAGAAAATCACCACCATCCACGACAGCTTCATCACCGGTCCACCGCCAGACCCCACCCCCGACGTCTCCTCCCGCGACTGCCGCCTCACCGCCTGGACCCACGTGGACGAGGCAGAAACCATAGCAACCATGAACACCATCCACTCAGGCTCCCCCACGGACCCCTGCCCCCATCATGTTTTCAACTCAGCCAACACCACCATCGCCCCCGAACTCCGCAAGATCATCAACCTCTCCTTCACTTGTGCCACCTTCCCGGACAGCTGGAAACACGCAGAAATCCAACCCCTCCTCAAAAAACCCAAGGCTGACCCCAACGACCTCAAAAACTTCCGTCCGATCTCTCTCCTCCCTTTTCCAGCGAAAGTCATCGAGAAGATCGTCAACACTCAGCTCACCCACTTCCTCGAAGACAATTCCATCCTGGACCCCTCACAATCCGGATTCAGACGAAACCACAGCACTGAGACCGCCCTCCTCGCCGCCACAGATGACATCAGACATCAAATGGACAACGGCGAAACCTCAGCCCTCATCCTCCTCGACCTATCAGCCGCTTTTGACACCGTCTGCCACCGCACCCTACTGACCCGCCTCCAGGAAGCCGGCATCCAAGATTAAGCCCTCCACTGGATCTCATCCTTTCTCTCCGACAGAACGCAGAGAGTCCGTCTCTCCCCTTTCCGCTCCAAAGCCACCAACCTCATCTGCGGCGTCCCCCAAGGATCCTCCCTCAGCCCCACGTTGTTCAACGTCTACATGGCCCCCCTCGCTCAACTGGCCCGCCAACATCATCTCAGCATCATCTCCTACGCCGACGATACCCAGCTCGTCCTCTCCCTGACCAAAGACCCGCTCACCGCCAAAACAAACCTCCACGAGGGACTAAAATCCATCGCCGATTGGATGAACAACAGTCGCCTGAAACTCAACTCCGACAAGACGGAAGTCCTCATCCTCGGACGCACTCCCTCGGCCTGGAACGACTCATGGTGGCCCTCCGTCCTCGGACCCCCACCCACCCCTGCCAGCCACGCAAGAAACCTCGGCTTCATCCTGGACTCCGCCCTCACCATGTCCAAACAGGTCAGCGCCGTCTCCTCCTCCTGTTTCAACACCCTTCGAATGCTCCGCAGAATCTTCAAGTGGATTCCAACAGAAACCAGAAAGACGGTGACCCAGGCCCTCGTCAGCAGCAGACTTGACTACGGCAACGCACTCTACACAGGCATCCCAACCAAAGACATCAAACGCCTCCAACGTATCCAAAATGCCTCCGCCCGACTGATCCTCAACATACCCCGCCGAAGTCACATCTCCCCTCACCTAAAGGAACTCCACTGGCTCCCGGTAGACAAGAGGATCACCTTCAAACTCCTGACCCACGCTCACAAGGCACTTCACAACACCGGACCCTCCTACCTCAACACCAGACTCAACTTCTACACTCCAACACGTCAACTCCGATCCGCCAACCTCGCCCTCGCCATCGTACCCCGAATCCAGCGCAAGACATCCGGCGGCAGATCCTTCTCCTGCCTCGCCGCCAAGACCTGGAACTCTCTCCCCAAATCTCTTCGCCAGACCCAGGACCTCCTCGCATTCAGAAGGCTCCTCAAGACCTGGCTCTTCGACCGCTAAACCAGCAGCGCTCCCCCCCACCCCCCTCAGCGCCTCGAAACCCTGACGGGTACATAGCGCGCTTTATAAATACTATGATTGATTGATTGATTGATTGATAAAAATCTGGAGATGCTATGCCCCCCCACTCCTTCTTTCTACTTAACTTTTTCCATGATATCCTTACTCCCTTAGAAGCCCAAACAAATGAGGATAGGTCCCCCTGTAGTTTTTGAAACCAACCCACCTTAAACTCTAAAGGAATAGTATTAAATAAGAAAGTGAACTTTGGAAGAATTCACATCTTTAATATGTTGGATCTTCCAATTATAGAAAGTGGAAGAGCAGCCCACGCCTTAAGACGTTTTTTAGTTTCCATATAAGCTCTATCACAATTTACCCTAGCCACATCACTAAGATCAGTTGTAAACTGAATCCCCAAATATTTAATCTCCTGTTTAACTAAGGAAGAAACATAGGCCATATTCCAACACATAATTTCCGTCTTTTCTGTATTTATACTGTAACCTGAAAATCCACCAAACTGCTCCATCAATGTATTAATAATGGGTAGAGAACCCTCCACATCACTAGTATATAGCATCAGGTCATCCGCATATAGTGCTACTTTCTTTTCCCAACCCCCACTCCGAAACGGGGGAATATCTCTGCAAGCCCGTAGCATGATTGCCAAAGGTTCAATATATAAATTAAAAAGCAAAGGAGACAAAGGACAACCCTGTCGAGTACCCCGACTAATCCTAAATTCCTGAGATAGCAAACCATTGACCAAGATTCTCGCAGATGGGTATCTATACAGTTCCCTAATAGCCCTATAAAAGGCATTCCCAATCCACCTATTTCCATCACAACCTGCAAAAAAGACCAATTAACACGATCAAAAGCTTTGGCTGCGTCGAAAGTCAAACCCGCCAATGGAGCCTTTTCTTGTACCGCTAAGTCTACTGCGGCAAGTAACTCGTGGGTTAACTCATAAAGTTGTCTACCCTTCATAAATCCCTTCTGATCTGGATGAACCAGATTACCTATAACTTTCCCCAATCTTCTAGATAGAATCCCTGTATACAATTTATAATCCGAATTCAATAATGAGATAGGTCTGTACGATGAACAAAACATTGAGTCTTTGCCTGGTTTTAACAATAAGCAGATTATAGCTTCATTCCATGATTTAGGTACCTGTGTCCCCTCTAATAGCATAGAATTGAATAATTCCAATAAAATTGGAATAAGTTTCTCCCCCAGTACCTTATATAACTCATTTGGTAGACTATCAGGCCCAACTGTCTTCCCTTTCTTCAAAGCTTTTATAACTTCAGCAAGCTCTCCCCCACTTATTGCACTACCAAGTAACTGCCTTGCCAATTCATCCAGAACAGGGAGATGAGCTCTTTCCAAAAATGCTCTAATCAACTTCTCTGAATTTGCAAGGTTCTCTGAATATATTTCTTGAAAAAAGGATACAAAGGCTCCCTCTATTTCAGATTGCTCAACACAAGGCTGACTTGCAGAATCCAGTTTAATCGATAAAATATACCTATTTGAATAGTCTGACTTAACCTTCCAAGCTAACAATTTGCTACACCCTTCTCCGTATTCATAATGCGTGTACCGACTACTTTCCCATTTTAACCTGTTGCGGTTCTCCAAGAAAAAATCTAAGTCCATCCGAGCCTTTTTCTCTTGACGTGCCAATTCCTCTAGTTGCCCTTCCTTCCCTTCTCTTCGTGCATTATGCATTGATACCTGTAAGGTATTTAAAGATGTTTCCATACCCCCCAATTTCTCCTTCTCTTCACGACGCCTATAAGTCGCCAGGCTAATAAGTCTCCCTCTAATATAGGCCTTATAAGCATCCCAAACACACCATAAACTTGCTGATCCTTTCAAGTCAAAATAATCTTTTGTATCTCTCTTTAGCACTTCTACTATTGAGTCGTCTAAAAATAAAGAGCGATTTATTGTACTCCTAAGACCTAGACTCAACACCTTAATACCCAGATGTAGTTTTAAAGCTGAATGATCCGAAAAGTGTGCTGGGTTGTGGGCTGCCTTTATCACATCTGGAAACAAACTCTTATGTATTAAAAAGAAGTCTATTCTAGATTTATGCCCATATTTTTTATTATGGAATGTATATCTATCTCCTTCACCCCCTTTCCAATGCCAGATATCTATCAAACCTAAGTCCCGCATGGCTTGCTTCACCTGTGACCTAGTTTTAGGTGAGTTGACCGTACCCCGAGGGATCGATTTATCTAAAACAGGATCCAACAATATATTAAAATCGCCTCCTAACACCACTGGATACCTAGCTAGAAGTAAAATGTTGTATAATTCTTGAAATGGTGTCGGATTGTCTAAATTTGGACCGTAGTAACCTGCCACTGTAACCCAGTATCCATATACACACACTTCTACCACTACCCATCTACCCCTAGGATCTACTTGCACCTTTCCTACCTTAAACCTTATAGAGTTTTTAAGCAAAATTGCCACACCTTTGACCGCACAAGCTTGAGTAGAGCATGCACTGTATATGTTTCATTCGTTTAAGCCAATTTTCCCACTCTTCCTGTTGTAAATGAGTTTCCTGCAATATAATAATCTCCTCCTCGACCAATCTTAAGTATTCAAAAATCTTCCTCCTCCTATGCACCACCCTTAGGCCATTAATATTCCATGAGAGAAACTTTAATCGTAAACTACCGTACTTAGGGGGTCATTCTGACCCCGGCGGTCAGAGACCGCCGGGGCCAGGGTCGGCGGGAGCACCGCCGACAGACCGGCGGTGCCCCGCAGGGCATTCTGACCGCGGCGGTTCGGCCGCGGTCAGATGCGGGAAACCGGCGGTCTCCCGCCGGTTTCCCGCTGCCCTGCAGAATCCTCCATGGCGGCGGAGCACGCTCCGCTGCCATGGGGATTCTGACACCCCCTACCGCCATCCTGTTCCTGGCGGGTCTCCCGCCAGGAACAGGATGGTGGTAGGGGGTGCCGCGGGGCCCCTGGGGGCCCCTGCAGTGCCCATGCCAATGGCATGGGCACTGCAGGGGCCCCCGTAAGAGGGCCCCACAAAGTATTTCAGTGTCTGCTATGCAGACACTGAAATACGCGACGGGTGCCACTGCACCCGTCGCACCTTCCCACTACGCCGGCTCAATTCTGAGCCGGCATCCTCGTGGGAAGGTTGATTTGCCCTGGGCTGGCGGGCGGCCTTTTGGCGGCCGCCCGCCAGCCCAGGGCAAATCCCAAAATACCCTCAGCGGTCTTTCGACCGCGGAGCGGTATTTTGGTGGGGGAACTTTGGCGGGCGGCCTCTGCCGCCCGCCGAAGTTAGAATCACCCCCTTAGTCATTTTCAAAAAAAGAATCCTGATCGCTATCCTCCCCCCTCCTATCTAACCAAATTATGAGGACTCTCGTATTTTTATCTTTTTGTACCCGCATGCCCCTAAACCCAGTGCCAAACCACCCCTCCACCCACCAAACCAACACCCAACCAAACCCCCCCCCCCCGGGGAACCCTCCCTGCTTCTTTTAGGATAACCATCCTGCTATCCTTATTTGAGCTGTCCGTCAGACATGATTTCCCATTTCTACTGAGACGCCTTAATCTGCTCTATGAGAGCCCTGACCTCCCCGGATCTCTCATATTATGCATTTTATTTCTCCACATAATACGTAAAGCAGCCGGAAACCTTAACTGTACCGTGGTCCCAAGAGATCGGAGCTCCTGCATAAAACTCCCCAATTCCCACTGCCTATCCAACGTTGCTTTAGACACATCCGATCTCACACGGAAAGACCAATCTCCTTTGGAGAAAGTTCCGACTTTAAGGGCTTCGGATAAAATTCTCTCCTTGATTGTATATGTGGCGAAGTTTATCAAAATCCTCCTGGGGTTTTTCCTTCCGGGGTTCTTCCTTAACGGTTCCAGATGAACTCTTTGGATATCCTCCTCTAAGTTCAACGAAGCTAAACTCGGAATAGACTCCTTGATTAGAGAAATCACATAACCTTTAATGTCCTCCCCTTCTAAGCCCTCAGGAACTCCCAACAGCCTAATATTGTTTTTCCTCATATTGTTTTCCAATGACTCCAGCTTATCCTGCAACATCTTTTCTCCAAGTTTTAGCTGTGAAATATCCTTAGAATGTACCATCAACCGCTCCTCCTGGGCCTCCACTGCAGCCTCCAGTAACCAACCGATCTGATAACAAATTAATTTTGCTCTCCAACACTTCACAGGCTTCCTGGATTCTAACTTGATTATTTTCTGAGATCTCAAACTTCTCCCTAATCTCTTTAGTAAGAGTAATTAACAATTCCTGCACATCTGTGCTATAAGTCGCTGAAGCGGCTGAGGGAGTAACCTCTACTTCCGGCAGGGTTAATGTGACAGAAGAGGCCTCCATTTGTCCTACTGGATCCTTTGCTAACTGATCTGACATATTACTATCAGAGCCCGCAGATTGTTTTGTTAACCCCAGACCACCTAAAGAAGATTGAACGTCTACCATACCCTGCGTGGGGAGGGTTGTATTCCGAAAATATCTAGTAATCAAAGACTCACTTTTCCCCGCAGGCGCAGGCTCAGCCCGGGCTTCCTCTGAAAAAAATTGGGGCACCTCCAAGTGTAGTACTGTATGTTCAATCCCCCTCCTCACAGCACCTTTACTGCAAGTCTCAAAACCACCTTCAACTCTGTTTTTATCTATAGCCATTACTATAGTTACTGGTAAATGGGGATTAACACTCGCCCCCAGGGGGCCAGGCTTACCTTTCTTTGCACCCTCCAACTCACTGACCTCTGCCCGGGCGCCCCTGGGGCGACGCTTGACTGACGACATACACTGTGACACTCCAATGCCGTCCCCAAGTCCTCTCCTCGAACTTCCACCTAGGTTTTTCCTAAAAGAAAACCCAGGAGTTTCTGATAATCCTCCACAAAGAGAGCAGCGAGAGGTGTAGCGTCTCCCACGGCGCACACCCCTCGCAGCCTCTGCCCATATGCTGGAGTCCGACGCGCGCTTCCAGCACCGCTCCTCACCACTTTTCGCCGGAGCGCGCGTCTCCCCTTTCCTGTCTGCCGTTTTTCTTAGCGACCCGACCAGGGCCGTGCACAAATACGGCTAGAAAAAGGCATAAACGCGGCCGCAAAACAACACGCGGGTTAGGAGCTCCCTGTCTGCCATTGTTCTCAAAAACCCGTCCTGGGCCGCACTCAAGCACAAATGTGGCTAAAGAACAACAAAAAACACGGCTGCAGACACACGTGGCTTGAGAGCTCTGACGCTCCGCTCCACTTCCTCGACCCGGGCACCAACGCGGCGTAACGCTCCGACTGAGAGCTCGCGGACCAGCTCTCTAACTGGCCGTCATGTTCCCCCAATAAACAGGCCTGTAAATCTTGTTCTTATCTCATCACATTTGCTGTGCATTCAAAGAACAAAGTCAAATGTCAGGCTCTATCTTCGGTGGGAACTTAGTATTTACTTTTCTTTCTCTGACTTCAAGGTGAGAGGATTTATGTGACAATCTTGCTGGATACTGGGGTTAGGTAAGAGTTTTTTCTATCACATGACAACAATTAAATAAACCTCAAATATATCAGCATTAGGAGTACAAATAAAGTAAATTATTGTTAATTCTGAGCTGTGCTGGAAACAAATACCTCTATATGATTAAAATAAATCATTACATTTGGTGATGCAATTTCCACACATCATTGTCTGTGCACAGTATAGTTTGAATTGAAAAACTGTATGTCAGTGCAAATGAAATTAATCAAAAATGTATTTTCTGTAATGGCAGTGTGTTACCACACCATGCATACTCCACTCCACTCTGCACCACTCCAATCCACTGCACCCTACTCTGCATCACTCCACTTTATACTACTCCATGCCAGTTCACAGTTCACTTCCTTAAAGGGAAACAGAATGCATTATAAAAAGAAAACTGAAAGTTTTCTTTTCAATTTTTAAGAGTAGGCAGTGGCCCATGAGACAACTGCCTGCTCTTAAAAAATGTATGCGCCCCCATTCGCAAAGGGAAAGGGGTCCCTTGGGGAATCCTTCCCATTTGCAAATGGTTACCACCAATTTGAAGTTGGTGCTAACTGGGATTGTTATGCAACCACATTAACGGTGGCAAAACAATCATACATATTACTGCGACTCTGATTTAGGAAGGGACACTCTTAGCACGCCCCTTCCTAATAACGTCTCGCAAACCTATCTTGCGATTCGGTAATAGATTACCGAATCACAAAACAGCATTTGCATATTCCAAAATTCCAAAATTATTTTTCCTGTTCGCAAATGTCCCAATTCTGCAAATTGAGCCATTTGCTCACAGAAAAAAACTTAGGGGCATATTTACAATCCCCCTAGCGCCTCCTTGCTTCTCATTAGCATCATTTGTTTTACGCTAATGTGGCGTTAAGGAGGCATTTTTGTTGTGCAGTATTTACAAAGTGGTGCAATACCTGTTTTGTGCCACTTTGCACCCCCTGGAGCCACATTATGCCTTTGTTAGGCATAATGTATGCAAGGGGGGCATTCCGGCACTAGGAGCCCCACGAAAATGGTGCAGTGAAATTTACAACATTTCACTGCACCATTTCTGACATCATTTTTAATGTCAGCTCAAAGCATGCTTTAAAATAATGCACCGATAATAACCTATAGGCCTCCTTGCACTTTGTTGCACTAGCGTCAACATTTTTCACGCTATTGCAACAAAGCACCACAATACCGAGGAGTTTAGGGCTTGGCAAGTGCTATTGTTGTAACGACTGCACTCTTCTCCATTCTGAACCACTCCATATTATGCCACTGCACTCTATGCTACTTCACACTATGCCTCTCTACTCTACTCTGTACCACTCTACTCTATGCCAATGCACTTTACGCCTCTCTAGAACACTGTGCTCTGTGCCTCTTCACACTATACCACTCCAGTCTAGGCAACATAAATCTAGTCAGCACGACTCCACTCAATGCCACTCTGCAACATTGCACTGTACACCACTGCACTCTATGCTACTACACTCTATGCTAGTGCACTTTACTCTGTAACAATCAACTCTAGGCCCCAGCATTCTACATCAATACACTGTACGTTACTCTAATCTACTGTGCACTCTATGACACAGCACTCTACACCACTTTACTCTATGCCATCACACTCTATGCCACTCTATGCAACTTCAATCTACCCCGCACCTCTCACCTCTAAGCCACTTCACTCTACAGTACTGTGAAACAATCTTCTTTATGTCACCGCACTCTATGCCACATGAGACTACTGTGCACTCTGACACTGCATCACTCTGCATTACTGCACTCTCTGCCACTCTATTGTATGCCACTCTACTCCACTGCACTCTATGCTACTCTACCCCATGCCACTCTATCCCTCTGCCCTCTGCGCCAATGCACTCTAAACAACTGCATTGTACGCCACTGCTGTCCACTCTGCACCACTGTACTCTACACCACTGCTCTCTGTGCCACTCTACTCCACTCTACACCACTGCACTGACACTCTACTCTACAACATTGCACTGTCCGCCACTGTACTGTACACCAATCTACTCTGTACTACTGCATTCTACGCCACTGCACTCCATGCCACTGCACTCTATGCCACTCTACTCTGCATCACTCCACTCTACACAACTGCAATCTACAGCACTATCCTCTACTCTGCACTGCACCACTCTACACTGCTCCACTCTATGCCACTGCACTCTCTGCCATGCATGTGTACTCTGTAATCTATGCCACTGCACCATTATACACTACTGCAGTCACTGCCACTCTGTTGCATGCCACTCTACTCCACTGCACTCTATGCCACTCTACTCTGCCCCACATCACTCCATGCCACTACACTCTAAACCACTGCACTCTACGCTAATGCACTCTAAACAACTGCACTGTACCCCACTGCACTGTACTGTGCACCACTGGGCTCTACACTAGTGTTCCTATGCCACTCTACTCCACTCCACACCACTATGCCACTAACTTTTAGTCATGCTGAACAGCAGCCACCCTGGTGTATAACATGGCTAAAACACATTGGCAAAGCCAATAAATCTTGCGTAGACGAGACCTATTGGCTTTGCCAATGCTTGTTAGTACTATGAGGTACGCGGGCCCCGAAAGAACTGTGAATGTGTAAGTCCTTATTTTAAACATGCATTTGACACCTCGTCAGGGGTAGTAAGCGCTATATAAATACAATTAGTTCATAATATAGGCTGCTACAAAATGAGCAAATATATTTCGGTTACATTAAAAAAGTGGTTCTCAAATACAGATTTGAATAATATACAGTTTATACCTAGTACTAACATTTTTTATAACACTCCATTAAAACCGCACACTCCACAGCTCACCTTGGAACACCATTACAGTGCCTGCTGTAGTATTCTTTAGTTCCTCCTCTAATTCCTCTGTAGTGTAGTGTGTTGTTTACTTTGTATTGTGTCACCACGTTCTTTGAAACATTCGCTGGACAACCTAGAACCCTGGCTCAGTTGCCAGCAGTTTACCTGTCCCCCAGATGCTTCAATGGTTCCTGTATTCATCTAAACTAGAATAAACATATTTACATTCATCACAAAGTTCTCTTGCTGCGTTGCCTTTCAACTAAGGAGTTCCTTTAACCCAGTGCACGTTACACCTCTCTAAAAGAAAATATCTTCAGATGTCATCAGAAAGCTTCAAGTGACTCCTTTGATTTAAGTTGATGCAGGTTTTCAAGCCCCTTTGCATTTGCAGATTTACCAGTTGTGCACATTTGCATGTCTTTAGGGAAGGAGGCACCCTGGCAAGAAGTTCTGTTTGTTATGTGTCTTACCCTCCCTCCCTCAGAGCACAGGAGACCCCCTGCCTTTTAGTCTAGCTCGGGAAACTGCTCTGTCCTAATTACGTTTTGTCCTTTTGGTGAAAGGCTAAAATTATGGACAAATGCTGTCCGTTAAGCCTTTCATCAGGGACAACAGATGGCAGGGCAAAATTACAGGCAGTCTGTGAAATTTACGGACGGGTGGTCACCCTACCCTCAGGGCTCTAGAAACACAACCAAAGGGTCTATTCTAATGTTCTACTATTTATTTATATACATATTTATTATATTACATATATTTTCACATACTTACTTAGAACTTCTAGTTAAAGCACTCCCCTCCAGTTGCCTGTGCATTCAATCCATGCAGAACACTCATGAGCCCCTGCTTGCTGTCAGAAAATAATATATGGTCATGATTTTTAGAGGAAAAGGTAAGCAGTGAAGCAAAATCCTATTACAGAATGGAATAAGGGTCAGATGTAGGACCATTTGGTATTGTGACTCGCAATTTCTGATTTTTTGCGCGCCGCAATACCAAATGTACAGCAGTGTTTCCAACACTGTTAGCAATTCGCAGGGGGTGGCAAAGGGACCTGCCTCATCAATATTTATCAGGCAGGTTGCAATTTGCGACACACTGTGAATGGCTACAAGCACAGGGATGGTGGACTGCTGGGGTCAGCATACCACCATGTCTGTGGTTGCGTTTTAAATAAAGCATTTTTTAGTAATGCAGCCTGTTTTCCTTAAAGGGAAACAGAATGCATTATAAAAAGAAAACTGAAAGTTTTCTTTTCAATTTTTAAGAGTAGGCAGTGGCCCATGAGACAACTGCCTGCTCTTAAAAAATGTATGCGCCCCCATTCGCAAAGGGAAAGGGGTCCCTTGGGGAATCCTTCCCATTTGCAAATGGTTACCACCAATTTGAAGTTGGTGCTAACTGGGATTGTTATGCAACCACATTAACGGTGGCAAAACAATCATACATATTACTGCGACTCTGATTTAGGAAGGGACACTCTTAGCACGCCCCTTCCTAATAACGTCTCGCAAACCTATCTTGCGATTCGGTAATAGATTACCGAATCACAAAACAGCATTTGCATATTCCAAAATTCTTTTTCCTGTTCGCAAATGTCCCAATTCTGCAAATTGAGCCATTTGCTCACAGAAAAAAGCTTAGGGGCATATTTACAATCCCCTTAGCGCCTCCTTGCTTCTCATCATTTGTTTTACGCTAATGTGGCGTTAAGGAGGCATTTTTGTTGTGCAGTATTTACAAAGTGGTGCAATACCTGTTTTGTGCCACTTTGCACCCCCTGGAGCCACATTATGCCTTTGTTAGGCATAATGTATGCAAGGGGGGCATTCCGGCACTAGGAGCCCCACGAAAATGGTGCAGTGAAATTTACAACATTTCACTGCACCATTTCTGACATCATTTTTAATGTCAGCTCAAAGCATGCTTTAAAATAATGCACCGATAATAACCTATAGGCCTCCTTGCACTTTGTTGCACTAGCGTCAACATTTTTCACGCTATTGCAACAAAGCACCACAATACCGAGGAGTTTGCCGTGGTGCACCGTATTGTAAATACAGGACATCCATGGTGTAGTTAGGTGGTGCAGGGGCGATGCAAGAAAACTGGCGAATCAGTGCTGATGAGCCAGTTTCTTGTAAATATGCCCCTTAGTATATCTGGCTCTAAACCGCTACAATGGTGTCTGAATCTGTCGTTGTAGGGCTCTGTTTCTCCTTCCAGGCCTGACCTTGGCGGCCCCCGCAATGCCTCTGTGCTTGGCCGGAGTGACGGTGGCCCTGCTCTAGCGAAGTCTAGTTTTCCCTCAGCACTGTGCTTATGTTGCATATTACCGCTCCTGAGACGCACCATTCCACTCCACCGAGCAAGGTCACTCGGAACGTCCACCCCCGTCCAATAAATAACTAGAAGCCCACATGGGGCAGATTTTAAAAAAGTCTGCCAGTTGTGCAGTTCGGTAGATTTCATGAATGTCAGACAGGAGGGATTAACTATGAAAAGGCTGCTCGGTGGCTGCCGGCGATGCGAATGCCATCACCTTGTTACAATGACCTGCTACAGATTTCACCCATAATTACACACGGGCGCTAGGTGTGCGTTCAGCCTGTCGACTTTCTGTCAGGAAACAACGTCGTCACTTCACAGACTACTGTTAATCACATACCTGGACTGTCAACGGAATATAACTTGTTGCTGAGTGCC
The DNA here is from genome assembly GCF_031143425.1 of Pleurodeles waltl. Lineage (NCBI taxonomy): Eukaryota > Metazoa > Chordata > Amphibia > Caudata > Salamandridae > Pleurodeles > Pleurodeles waltl. Next base: position 452,318,968 of record NC_090448.1, on the reverse strand, counting down.
AATAAAACATGAATACATCTTCGTTCGTTGTTTCATACAACTACGATAAATTATATTTCCCTCAAATGAAACATTAGCCAACAACAGATCGTTTCAAGTGCATTAGCAGTATCATTCCGACTTGGTATGATTGTTATCATGATTAATATCATTGTCATGATTGCAGTTATTAATTTAATTATCTGTATTAGCATATGGTCATTATTCCGCTAATGTTTTGTTATTGACTTTATTGTTTGCTGTTCATAGTTTAGTGCATAAATTATGACCCAAGGTTGTTGTTGACACTGTGGTTATTGCTGTTGCCACTGCTACGAATACTAAAATTAATTGCAATGATAACAATAACGACGAGTATGACAATTATGATTCTTGTTATTAACGTTGTTATCTTTGTTGTCAATTTATCCACTGCAGTCCACTCCAGTCGAGACATTTCTCAAGTTTTTGGATTGTGCCACGTAGTTTAGATAAGATAAATAAAAAGAGAATACTTTCGAGTTTTAGAGCTGAATTTCATCCTTTGGTGTTGACACTATCGCCCTCAATTCAACTTTGGTGGTAAAAACCACCTACCGCCTCAGCGACGCCCGCCAAAAGACCATCGGCGTGGCTGCCATACATCTGCCATATTCTGACCACAGCTGGATTTCTGCCACAAGAATGGCGGAAATCCGGCTGTGGCCATGCCGGCGGATGGTGGTAAGGTGGAGCTGCTACCACCAGCAGCACCACGCCAGTAGACAGCCGCTAGACATATTATGATCCATAACACGGCCTGGTGGTGCTCTGCTGGCAGGTGCTGCTGGTGGTAGCAGTGCCGGTGCCATCTCCTGCCGAAGGACCCCCTGGATCCAGGTAAGTCAGGTCTCCGACAAGGGAGGGGGGTATTGTGTGTGTGAATGTACGTGTGTGCGTGAATGTGGGTGTGTGTTGAGTGGTGAATGCGTGTGAGTGCGTGTATGTTTCGAAATGTGAATGCGTGTTTGCGTGCATGTTTGGAAGTGTGTGCGAATGTGTGTGTGAATGTATGTATGTATGTATGTGTATAAGCATGTGGGAATGGGTGTGTGTATGTGTGTGTGTGAAGGGGGCGTGAATGTGGGGGGTGGGGGAGTTTGGAGAGGTGGTGGGGGGTAACTGGAGAGGAAGGGGGGAGACCCCTATCAGTGACAGGGAAGGAATTCCCTGTCACTGATATGGCCTACCGCCATGGTTTTCATGGCATTACAAATGCCACGAAAACCATGGCGGTAGGTGGGGGTCATAATTCCGCAGGTGGAACAATGGCGGCCGCTGGGCTGGAGATGGATATCTCCAGCCCGGCGGCTGTTACCGCCATGGTGGTCAGAGTGGTACATTGGTGGGTTGGCTTCAGCCAACCCGCCAATGTCATAATGTGGCAGTAAGTACCGCCAGGCTGTTGGCGGTACTTACTGCCACATTATTGCAGCTGCTTTATAGTGGTACATGCAAAGTCCTTGGGGTACAGACATACGTACTTACAAGTAATAATTGGGCTACAACTCATACAATTTATTAAAAATGGGTGACCCATGATAGACAGTTACTCGAGATTTAGCGGTAATGGCTGGTAGATACAGGTGCTGCAGTTAGTGAAACAAATATTGGAGTAGCACTGGCACATCACGAAAAGCAATGACACAGGCCTACCCATCAACAGTTCAGCAGGTGGAGTGACACCACGGTGTGGGGAGGGAGGCTTTGCACCTTACTTATGGCTCTGTTTCAATACCAAACTGAAGGGTAGGGGCTGTTGCATCAGGTCCATTTTCCTACTTGCATTCGGGCTCATGAATCTTTGCAACGTACCTGGACAATGCAGTGGCATATAAGGGAGTTGGGGGGGGGGTTACCTGGAGTTCGGCAGACTAGCCACAGTACAGATGGAGGGGACAATCATTCCTCAACCAACCCAGCCATGGCCAGCCATCACATCAATAATCTGCCACAGTTTCAGAAGGCCTTTCCACGGAACAAACTCCCCTATCCAAAGTGGAAGCGATTTTGATTTAAAAAAAACAGTTCTGTACATCCCCAGGGTGATAATATGTCATTGGAAGAACAGGACAAACGATGTACATGCACTTTTCTCCCAGCTCCTGGAGAACGTCTGTGCAAACAGTCCTGGTTTACCTTGCGGACCAGGTGGGGGGAAAAAGTGAGCAGACATGGCTTTGGAGGGGCACCACACATAGCGCAGCTCCCAAAACACAATTTCTTGTGGCAATTCTACTACCCTGTAGATAAGGAGAGAAAGCTAGGTGGAAGGAGAGCCACCGAATTTGGCAAATTTCCAGTTACTGCCCACCTGTAAATGAGACCTACAGTTCTATCAAATTGTGAGACATTAAACTTCCCCCCTCTGTTTGTATAGATGCACTAACGACTGACTGATTTAATCCAATGGCTTATGCATAATGTACATTCACCGCCTTGAGTGGCTTTAAAATATTTTTGATTTGCTAGGGTGTTATTAATGGCTTGATAAACAACCAAAATGTTTCCTTAATATGCATCCAAGGCTTCCTTATCACTGTCTTTACTTGTTGTAGTGAGGCATCATCCTGGAGGAGGGTAGTCAGCTTCCTTCAATGTAAAAATATGTTTCTCCTCATAAATACAGAATTTTGTGCCCCACTCATTTTTAATAAGCTTCCCCTCTTACAGTGTCTCCAGAGAAACCTCCAGGGTTCATTATAAATTGTATATAAGACCTAGTGTTAGTTTTGCTCAGTTAGAGGTCATCAAGTTTTCAGGAAGGAAGCAAGTGCAAAGACTGTGACAGAAAGCCTTGGACTCACAGTAGTGAAGATTACCAGTAAGTAATCTGACCATTACCACCTACATGTTTTCACAATTACCGGTACCAGCTGCCTGCTTAGAAAACCATTGATTTTTTTTATTATTCAGGGCTGTGGTTCTGTAAAATACAATACAGTGATTCTGTTTGTATACAGCCCAATTACAAAACAACTTGAAAGAGCATAGCAATATTGAACATTGATCATAATCTGAAAATGTGCATTAGGTGAAATAAATGTATTAGTTTTGTTAGTCTCAAAGATTGAATATCATATACATTTTTCATCCCCAAATATCCAGACTGTCCAATTTTTGTACCTAACCTTTTGAATAGGTTGCCTTCATCAGATTAACAGAGTCGACTGTAATTGCACTTATTAAATGAATGCATACTTCTGCTTCCTACCTTTTGGATGTATCTCTATATGAACTAACCCCATTAACCCGTTGTTAGAAATGTTGTCTCAAGTTGGCAGAGGTATACACCCTGTCCAAGTAGGGAACACAATCCTAGTCAGGGTAAGTCAGTTACATAATTCAAATTAACCTGTGCTCACCCTCCGGTGGCTTGGCACAGAGCAGGCAGATATAACTTAAGAGGCAATGTATAAAGTATTTGTGCACCACTTAAGACAATAAAATGGTGATGCAGGCGATGCATCAGTTCTGTGCTGCTCAAATGGAAATGCATCATCGGCTAACCCTTGAGATGCAGGCGATTCGTTATTGTCAAGCCGTACAGCCGATTATGTTATGTCCTCGAAGCAGCAGCAGCGGCGATACATTTTTGTCGAAGGGAGCTGAGTTAGTTACGACCGGCACAACAGTGTTGATGTGTGGATTTTAGGCAGAGACAGCCAGGAAACCCACCTCCAAGGTCCAAGAACTGGATTGGCACCACTTGTCAGGGTAAGACTATCAGTTGGCAGAGTCCAGAGGCTGTAGCAGGGTCGAAGAGATGCAGACAGTTTTGATGTCCCTGAGACTGCAGAACAGGAGGAAAACCAGCAAACCCTAGAAGTCACTTTGGTTATGGGGATGATGTGGGTTCAGTCCTTCTCACCCAGGCAAGGAGGGCAGCAGGCAGCAGGTCAGCACAGGCAAGAAAGCAGTCCTTCCGGGTCAGCAGTCCAGCAGAGTGCAGTCCTTGTAGCAGAGCAGTCCTTCTTCCTAGCAGACTATCCACACATCCAGAAGTGTACTGACTTGTTAGGTCAGAAGTCCAGTTCTTATACCCAGTGATGCCTTTGAAATGAGGGTGACTTCAAAAAGGGGCTTTGCAGTGCATACAGGTCCTCCCTTTCCTGCCCTGGCTCCAGACACACTGCAGGTGGGTAGGTAGCTCTTTATGTGGAGAATAGCACAGCCCTCTCCAAGTGCAAGTGTCGGCTCCCACTTCACCCTGCCCAGGATAGCCTTTCAGCCTTGTGACGGCCTATCACAGTGTAAATGGCCCATGAGGCACACCTCAGCTCTCTTTGTGTGTGACTGTCTAGAGGCAATGCACAAAGCCCAGCTGTCACCCAACCCAGATGTGTATTGGAGGCAATTAACAGGAACACAGGGCTTAAGAGCAGAAAATTGCCAACTTTCTAAAAGTAGGATTTTTAAAGTCACATTCATAAATCCAGCTTTACCATTAAGGAGGATTTGTCATTTCAAGTCCATAGGTACCAAACACGACTGTCCTATTCCTTTTCAATCAGAAATTACACATAATAAACGTACTAAGGAAAACTCAATGTTATCCTATGAAAAGGCGTAGGCCTCACCGAAGTGAAAAACAATTTGGGAGTTTTTCACCACCAGGACATACAATAAAAAGTACAATAAAAAGTCCTGCCTTTAACTTACACCTATGGGCTGGCCAGGGCCTACGTTAGGGTGTCTTATGTGTAAGAAAATAGGAATTTAGGACTTGGCCAGGGGGTTTAAATGCCAAGTGTACATGGCAGTGAAACTGCACATACAGGCTCGGCAGGGGAAGGCTTGAGACATGTTTAAAGAGCTACTTAAGTGGGTGACACAATCAGTACTGCAGGCCCACTAGCAGCCTTTAATTTAAGGCCCTGGGCACATATAGTGAACTTTACTAGGGACCTATAAGTAAATTAAAGATGGCAATTGTGGATGCTCCAAAATTACCATGTTTTGGAGGAGTGAGCAAATGCATTTTAGTGCTGGTTATCAGTGGTAAAGTACCCAAATCCTAAGGCCAACAAAAACGAATACAGCAAAAAATGGAGGGAAAAAGGCAAACAGTTTGGCGGTGACCCTGCGGACAGGACCATTTTTAACAGTTGTGTGAACAAACAGATTAACCAGTTTAGAGCAGACTAGAGTATGAAACCTCCATTTCACAAATTATTAATGAGACCCTCTCCATTATGAACAGTAGTAACCGATAGATAGATAGATAGATAGATTGATAGATAGATAGATAGATAGATAGATAGATAGATAGATAGATAGATAGATAGATAGATAGATAGATAGACAGACAGATAGACAGTTAGGTAGATAGATAGATAATCTTTATTCAGTATACAAGAGTATAACCAAGAAAGTTACGTCTACTGATACTTCTAGATCTTTCATTGGTGTTTAATACTGTCAACCATAATATCCTTATGCACACTCTAAAGAGTTGCATGGGCTTTTAAGGAAAAATACTTAGTTGGTTTAAATCTTACCTAATCAATCAATTGTAGACAAACACAATCATTAGCGACTATTCCAACTTTGTCTTTGTCTTATCTGTGGCAGTCTTTGACCTTCATTTCTATCTACTGTGCAATATCATCCAAGTGTCTAGCATCTAAGCTATGGTATTATCCAGATTTTATTACAGAAAATTCATCCTTCCAGACATCCCAAAACCTCAAATTACCACGCTTAAAGTGTCCTTTCCTGGAGCTGCATGCCTAATCGAAGGGACTGGCAGTTAACACCTTACTTCAGAACAGCAACATCTACACAGGCTCCTTATTGATGAGAGATTCACTTACAAAGGAGATTGCCCAGTGCACAAACTCTTACACACTGATTTCTCCCACTATCTATCCAAAAAGCTAAAGCTCTCCGGGGACTTTGCAGCTCACACACCGTTCTGTAAAATCCCGGTCTTCAACAAAAAATACCTAAAAACAATCTTTGTCAGGTACTGTGTCTAAGTCTGTAACTCCATTCCACTTGCTATCTGATCCATCACTTCTAAAACTACTTGCAAAAGAGAAGTAAAACCCTGTGTCCTCAATCATTACTTCTTGCCATTTTCCCATTAATACTGGACCTTTGGTTTACATGAAATAAACAGCAAGAAGTTTCTTAACAATCATAAGTGACAGCATTCATGGACTGCCCCATTCACAAAGGTACCCTCTTTCATGATGACATTCCTTGCTGTTACTGCAGGTATATAATTGCTTTACATTCCTTTGTATATAACTATTGTTCAAACAAATACATCTTACATGCTATATGCTAAGGTTACATGGCCCTATGCTTATGTTGTTTGTGAACTTTACAGTTTTCTCTTGTGTAGAGTAAGCTGATGTTCTTGGGCCTTGTACATGCTAGATAAAAACACTCAATAAAATAAATAAATGAATAAATACAGTACATTAATTGTCACCTCTTGCTGCCAGGTATGTAATGTGACTGAAACAAGGAAACAAAATACAAAGAAAAGTATGGAAAAAGTTAACATGATGGTCAGTATGTGTGTAATCCATAACATCCTTCTCAAATGATATTGGAGACTGAGATCGTATAGCTAGAGTATACAGCCATCCTATGCAGTTATAACGTCTTGTTTTCTATCTCTCATCCTACTTATGTCTTCTCAACTCCCATGAATGGCCAATGGATGTGTTTGGTAACCCACAAAGACAAATTACAACACAATATTAACCCAAAACAACACTGCTGCTTAGAGTCTAACCTGGCAACACTCAACCACACCAGATGTTAGAGGTCCTTGGTTTACTCCTAAGCTATCTTATCAGAGCACCCATTCTGACTCAGGTCACAGGCTGGCTGTTTCCTTTCCTATGATCTTTGCCCTAGGTGAAATCCCAGAACATCTGAAGGGTCATGTTGCCACTGTATCTAACTTAAGCATGGCCACCCCACTATCAGGATGGATCTCTTGTACCTCTCTAGCATAAAAGAGTATGTGCACTATGACAGTAAGAAAGGTTGCATGGGGCAACCAACCTTCCAGGGGGGCCATCAACAATTCTGAGGGCCCCTTTCACTCCAACCCCAATGCATATCTGTGACATATGAGAGATGTGGGGGCCTTCACCACATTCTACAGGGGGCCGCCATCATTTTCCGTTACGCCACTGTTTGGAGCCGCATTGTTAAGGTACCTTTAATGCAACCATGACCAAGGCTGAAAAACAGTCATTTTAACTTTTTTTTTTTGAACAAGTTAAACGAAGAAACATATTTAGGGCCAAATTGAAAGAAAAGTGGTACAGTGCGGTGCTGTGCCAAAATTGGCAGTGCCGCTTGTGTCACTTTAGAAATGTAGGGATGCACTGAATTTAAGGGAAAATGGCGCACCCAGTGTTTCCCCCTGCACTGGTGCTAAATGTAGCTGCCAGCCCCACCTCAGGCATCCTTGCACTACCATGCAAGGATGTCTGTGTTGAGGGGTGTGATTGTTTATGTGTGGGAAGGTGTCCCTTCCTGCACATAAACAATCACCAATGGAGCTTTGGCACAATGTAGCACACACAGAAGTGCCAAAGTGTAATTTTCAAATGATTGTTTATGTGCAGGAAGGGACACCTTCCCACACATTAACAATCATTTCTGGCATTTTGCTTTTTCTATGTGTGGGGCAGAATGCAGCACGCATACAAAAAGCAAAAAATGAGGAGGTTTAAAAGTATTCCTCCTCGTGGCGCCCTGCTAACACCACCCCTGGGGGTGGCATTAGATGTAGAGTTTATGAGATTTCATCAATCTAAGGCAGCGTCAAAATGCAATGGCACGCCCACAGCAACACCCATTGCATGCCCCTTTCATGCCCAGTGCTGTGTGGGAAGGGGCCGTATTTACAAGGTGGCGTTAAGCCACAAAAAGAGGTTTAACGCCACCTTGTAAATACGGTGCGGTGCTTAGCGCCACAGGAGCGTCAATAAAAGTGACACTCCTGTGGCACTAGGGGCTTATAAATACGGCCCTGTATTCCTCTTCAGCCTGCTGAAAGCCAACCGTACGCATGTGTGTATCACAATATTTATATAGAACAAAGAATTTGAGGTGCTGTACACGTGAATCGAAGTGGGAGTGGGTGCTGTGGAACACTAGGGAGATTTGGTACGAGGAAGCAGGATTATCATAAGGTGTGGAGAGGAAGTAGAAATTTGGCTTGGGCTTGGGGGTCACTAGGACTGTGGGCTTAATGTAATTAGTAAGCTAAGGATAGGGGGAACATCTCTTTCAGAGATGCAGGTCTTATAACAGGGTCCAACATTTTTGCGACCATTGTTTGCTTCTATTAAAGAACTTTTCTTGAGGAGATGCCGGATTATTTTAGAAAGCACCCGCTTCTAAAACTTGCAAAAGCTAAAGGTATGTTTAGATTTCCTAGAATAGTAGCTAGGATTGTTAAACCATAGTGGTTGCATAACTGTAAAAGCAGATAAAAGCACAAAATATGGATAGTTAATGTCCCCTGTAGTTCCCCCAATGATTTCCTACAAGTAGGGAAACTGAGCACCAGATGTATCAATTTTTCAAGCAATGCAACACAGCAAGACAAGTTGTTGATCTGCACTGTGTGTAAGGGAGAGGCCAAGAATGTGCCATATTTACCAACATGTGTCACATTCCTGCTCTCTGCCTGCTCTGGCAGACAATCTGCTGCCTAGAGCCAATACAGGCACCCTTGCACCATGGTACAAGGATGCCTAGGTAGCAGGCAGGATTGTTTTGTGCAGGAAGGGACATCTTCTTGCACAAAAACAATCATCTGAGGCTTTTTCCACTTTCCAAACGTGCTACAGAATGCAGCATGCTCAGAAAGAGGAAAGATTGAGGAGAAATAAAAATATTTCTTCTCGTTGCTCTTCCCCTGGGAAGGCATAGCATTTTGATGTATTTCCACGTTTACCAGTGTTGATAAATCTGGGAATGTGCCAAAATGTATGGGTGGTTGCATGGGAAAACACATGTTGCTCCAATGGAATGCCTCCTCTGGGCAGAGAAACGCAAGGGAGCAACTTGCGCTGCCTCCATAACTCCAGGTTTGCCAAGCAACGCAAGGCCACACAAGATGGCCTTGCTTTGCTGGGTAAATCTGACTTAAGGATTGTGTTGTCCTAGCAACACCCTCTGTGAAGCAATGGCAATGTAATTCCTTGATAAATCTAGCCCCAAGAGTATTCTCCTACTGGCAAATAGCCAATGCTAATATTTGCTGGTTGGCTGTTGTCTGTTTGCTGGTTGTCTTTTGTTTTCTTTTACAGAAACATGATTGTAGGTCATATTGCAGTTATTGCATGTGCTTTTTCCTGGCCTCTGGTGAAAGATTGCTGACATTGTACTTGGTGCAATAATACATCTTCTGCCTTGCTGAAAGCATTGTTTATTGTTTCCTAAATGCAAGTTAATGCACTTATATTTTGCCACAGAGTTGTGGCTCTCAGTTAGAGTGTCAATGGGGCACTTGTATTGCAGCTTCTGTAAGGGTAATATATTTGTATAAGAATACAGCTTCACTGGTCCTGTGACGCCTGAGACTACTAGTAGGCTAACCTCTTTCCCACAGTATCCCTTTGTGGGAACTAGGTGTGACAAGGAATGATGGACAAGGAAGCCACAATGAAGTCTAGGGAGCCACAATGAAGTCTGGTCCCTCTGTCAGAACCTCCTTGCTGCAATGTACTTGAGGAGTAGAAGTGAGTAGGGGGAAGATGGGAGGAGTTTAACCCTCTGTCTGAATAGCCATGTGACAATTACTTTTTTTGCCCCCATTCCAGTAACTAGTCTGCCTGTGGATGCTCCTGCTCGAAATCTGCACTGTCCTGCTTCACCTGGTTCCCTATAGGGGGAATCTTCTTCATTATTCAAATCACCATGACCCATTAGATCATGCTTCTGGCACCCTTCGTCTGAACAAGGAATTGAACTTCTCCAACAGAAACTAAACATTTTGGATCTAGCGCCATAACTTTGTGATTACTGTCAGCAAAGACCTGGGCACCAAGCCTACCATGGGCATATTGTTAATGTGCTACAGGAGCCATGAGCTTTACTGCACACTGCATTTTTTATGGGTGACTATTTGCATCCAGAGTTTACATCTGGGAGACACGAAGAAGGCGGAGGAACTTTGAGCCATATTTAGGGTCTGCTTTGCATCGCTCTGGCATCACACAACGTGGTGCAAGAGTGACACAAACCTTAGGTGAGATTCATGAAGCCACGCAAAGCCACGTGTATGGCCCTGCGTGGCTTCATAAATCTCGAGTAATGTAACACCTCTCAAATCCCTGCATTACATTATTCTGCATCAGGCAGGCATTTCCTGGGTGTTGCATAGGTGCTCCCATGCAGCATCCATGGATTTTGATGTATTCCCAGATTTATAAGAACTTGTAAACCTGGGAACGTGCTAAAAAGATACATCTCCCAGGAGAGGTGTAATGGGAGAAATATGTTTATTTCTCCTCCTTGTTTCCCCTTTTAATGTGTGCTGTATTCTGCAGCGTGCATAGAATGAAGAAAAAGCCTCTCAGGATTGTTTTTGTCCTGAAAGCAGTCTCTTCCTGCACAAAAGCAATCCTGCGTGCAACACAGGCACCCTTGCCCTATGGTTCAAGGGTGCCTGCATTGGTGCTAGGCTGTAAAAAGGATGCCAGCGCCAGAGGAAATGACAGTAATATGCCGTATTGGATAAATATGGCAAATTCCTGCCCTTTCCCTGTGACACAGGGCCGCACAGCAAGGTGACTTGCTGCGCTGCCCTTCGTCACAAAACCCATAAATATGGGCCCAACTTTGTGCAGCAATAGCTTTTAGTGCACCCTGCAAGCAAGGAAAGATGGCGCAAAAGTTTTGCATGCAGACCTGACTTTTATTTCATTCATTCAGAAACGTTTTGTGTATCAGGGTCCGCTACGGTGGGGATTGTATTGGGACTCTGAATGCACACTGAGTGATTTACTGCATCCTGTGAGTCTGCAGCAGTGCACAGTACAATGAGAGACAAACATTGTCAGAGCTACCTGGAATGCTGGATGGGTTGTGTTTTTACTTACTGCTATCTGGCATAATACGTAACTGCTACCAGTGACTGCCAGGCTGAAGAACATGTGCATTCTGGGAGGTCGTCCGTTGGTTTGGCAATTACTGGCAGATGTCTGTAACAGCTCTGAATGGTGCCCTTCAGTGGATACAAATGTCATTTTCCTATGAAGAGGTACACACTGTATTGGTGGAGCACATGTGCTCAAGGATATTGTTTGGAAAAAAGGAAGAACCAAGAGAGGTCAGAGTGACACTGTACTGCATCCTTGCACTGTCAGGGATGAGAGTGAAGGTCTTTTATTTTGTTCTATTGTGTTCCGTTCTGTTCCATTCTAGATAAACTCATCTCCCTTAATGGAAAGCGCCCATGGCTATGGTCAACTTCACTCCCACATCATCCACGCAAAGGAAGCTGAGACTTAAAGATGTGTTTTACTTCCCACATGGTCCATACCTTGGGAATGACCGTACGTACAGGCTACAGACTTGCTAGACGAAAGTTATGCTTACTGGTTTTGACAGAGTGACAGGGTGGTGGGGGTATCCACGTTCACTACATATCCAGCTTGCTGATGCTCTAATGTGCCTGTTCAACAATTGTAGGCATAGAAGTACTGCAGTGACTATTCTTTGTGTACAAGGGAGGTTTGTGCTGCTGCCAAGGATGTACCGTCGCTGGGTAAATAAGTGTGTATTGAGTTGGTGAGCGAAGATTGATCTTCAACTGCCCAGGCTATGCTTATGCTGTGGACCTTATTGAGGTTTGTGAAACCTCTTTTGCAAACAAGTTATGTCATTGGCTTTGTCAATTCTTGCATTTTTTTCGTGCTGGTCATAAGATTTCGCTCTTATTTCTTAACAATTTTAGGGAATACCACTAAATGCCTAATATCTCCACTGTGCCATGTTTAGATTTGGCGTTAGCCAAGATCTTTTGATTTTACTAAACCGATATGTTCAATATACTTACTTTTAGGAGCTATGTGATCCTCATAATCCAGTGGTCGTTATTGTGTCATTTACATTTCCCCTTTGTCCACTAGAACTCATAGCATGGAGCATTGGCTCTGACCACTTCAGCCCTTTGCTATCTTAACTGTGAGTTACAGCATTCTGCCCTTTCACAAGGAGCAAGTCAACACACAAAGGCCCATATTTATACTTTTTGACGCAAAACTGCGCCGGCGAAGTTTTGCGTCAAAAATATTACCGCCGGCTAACGCCATTTTGGTGCGCCGTGCGGGTGTCAAATTATATACTTTGACGCACGACGTCGCAAACCACCGGTTGGGAGTCAGTATCTTTGACGCACACCGCGTTGTCAAGTCGTAAAGGAAAACGACGTTAACGCAGCGGAAATGACTGTGGGTCGATTTACGACACCGCAAACCGGATATGCGCCATTTTTTTTTACGCAATAGTGTAAAAAAAAACAGCAAAGACTGCCATTTCACCAGAGGAGAGCCAAAATGGATCCCAGATGCCACTACAGACCCCAGGAAGATGACAGCAGACCAGGAACCAGCCAGGAGGATCCACACAAGAACCAGGACACTTTTAAGAAGAAAAGAAAGTGTCGCTTTAGTGCAGAGGAGCAGGAAATTCTGGTTAAAGAGGTGACGGAACACCAGCACCAACTGTTTGTCACATCAAAGTTGGCAATCAGTAGGAGAGAGGCCATTTGGCAACAAATTGTCGACAAGATTAACAGTGTGGCTGAAGTACGCAGAACTGTCATCGAGTGCAAGAAACGCTGACATGACTGCAAGCGCAGGACCAAGGAAAAGATGGCCAGGAACAGGAAGGCAGCACTGCAGACTGGAGGGGGGAGTCCAGCACACCAGGAGGCCCTGGACCACATGGAGGAGATGGTCGCAGCCGTCATCCCTGAGGAGATCGTCACAGGGATTCAAGGACAGGACAGCGCAGACTACCAGGAGACAACACACATGCAGGGTAAGTCGCATGGGGAATTAAAATTCACTAATGTCATCTACAACCGGGGGGGGGGGATACCGACCACTAAATGCATGGAAGTCATCTAATACATGGAGTGGCATGGGTAAAGGGGCACGGCAGGGGGGCATGGCCCGTTCTGAGAAGACCTGGGGCACACCATTACACAACACCAACAACAGTCCCATGAGGGCATGCTGTCATGCCAACGATGGAGCAAAGGGAAAGCCACGCAAGGAGGGAAGGCCACTACGTCAAACTGACATCCTGGCACACGTCAGCCAACATACCCCCTACATTAACTAGGGCCCTATTAGCAACCTCTAGCAATACCGACAACTGGAATGTAAGTGCGACAACAGTTGCCACTACCACCTCTGCTCTGTGTGCAGCTGAAGTAGCCAATGGCAGTAACCTCCCCATGGATCATACACACCTAAATTAGGGGGTGAGGATGACAACTGCAACAATCCCCAGAAACAGGACAAAGGCCCCAGTACTCTCAAATGTCAATGCCCATAGTTGTTGCAAACATCAGCCAATGTAAACAACAATAGGAGCTACACAGCACTAAGGACACACCCATGCTGCATATGTCAGGGTCCATCCTGTGCCTGGGTAACAATGCAACATCCCAAATGTCATACTGCTCAGACAACAGCATTGAGGAGGGGACACATGTAACTGGTCACTGAAAAACACCTGCACAGTCAGAGAAGGAAATAGGACACTGATACGATTATCAGGGCAATCCAATGTAACACACATTCTCCAACATCAGCAGGACACATTACCAATGTCAACATCCATATCGGATCATAACATTGCCATGCATAGGATATGCCACATGTCAATTACATTTAAGTGGATGTGAAAGATCAGAGATTGGGGCAGGTCCAGATTGTTAAGTATGCTGCCAGGGCCATCAGAACACCCACAGCCAGTGAAAGGTCTCACCATGAGAATGGATTTACACGGAGGGTTGAGTAGGACAAGAAGGTGGCAATTCTCTATTTGGCATAAACCAACACCTAGAGGCAATGAGGCTGACAAGTCTGATAACTCAATAACATAAATGTGACTCACAGGTGGGCCATAGGCCTGGAAGAATGCACATCTGAAGGACTGGAGAAATTACCACAAAACAAGATCACAAAGTGAATTCATCAAAAGGCAGGCACGTCACATCAAAATTGCCACAACACAGACACACTAATTGTACCCTGTTTCTTTGCAGAGGAAGATGAATCTCCTGCCGATATGCCTGTCCCAGATTTCCCTGATGACATGGATGACGAGCCGATAAACATTCCCCAGGAGACTATCCAAAAGGTCCTTGACACCCTCCAGACCCCACCTTCAGTCACAAGGAGGAGCACAGAACAAGCAGCCATCGCAGAGGATCCACCCACCACCCCAATTGTAAGACCTGCCAGCCCTAAAAAAAAGTTGAGGACTCTGACGACACTGGCACCAGCTTTGAGAGAACTGTAGTTGGAGTACAGAGGGAGCTGGCCAAGGAGGTGCGGGTGGGGATGCAAACTATGGTAGCCAGCCTTGAGGGGATGCGTTCGTGCATGATGTCATCTGCAGATCAGGCAGCAGCTATGAAAGCCCTAACATCCATACTGCAAGGACTACAAGAAACTGTCAAGGAATTCACCACTGCAGTAAGGGAGTTGCCACAACACCTCGCACCCCAAACCTTCCACTGCATGCACGAATGCAATCATGACTCCCTCAGGGCCGACCTGGCTGCCCACCATCGTGATGTGGCTGCTATTCTCAAGAACCAGCAGGCCCTCCTTGCTGCAGTACTGCCCTTAAGACCTTCACAGGGAGCAGCGACCGGGATGTCTGACTCCACGTCTTCTAACACTGAGGTGTGTGTTGCCCCTTCACAACCAACAACAACAAGGACAAAGCAGGCAACACACACATCAGAAGAAGAAGACATGGAACAGATCACATTCACAAGGAAAATGACCCGGAAGCACTAGTCCCTGCCACATGGCCCACATCTACCAAGGTCCTGCGCATTGTAACTTGCCAGTCTTGCAACAACTTTACTTGAGCACTGTTCTGCAAACCACTGTATATCTTGTCACCCAGCCCAGTGATTGTCTCTCTCCTACTCATTGCCAAATCCTGTCCCTCTGCACTGTCTGAAACATCAACCCCAGCATGTCAAAAGCATTTCCGTAACCCCTTGTTTTGGATCCCAATTTAAGTTGTCACTTTAATGGACTCACAATCATGGCCAATGTACAGATAGCACTACAGCAAGTTTCAATAAATAGCACTTACACAACAAATCTGTTGCTGGGTAATGTGACATATCAACTGTGAAGTAGATAACTGAAATGTGCCTACTGTCAAATTACGTAGCTTGTCAATACAACCGTCCTGATAATATGTAGTCAGAGAATTCTGCACAGTGCCCATGATTGCATCATACTCTGCCCATCCTGAGGGACAAATCGGATGAAGTGAGAAACCATACACCACCATGCTGTGTTGGACAGAAGAATGCTTCCTTAGGGGATAACTAAGTCATCAAATAGTGGCCTCAAAATGTTGTAAACATGCAAAAATAACACAATAAACATGCCACACTAATCTAAGTAAACACTAAAAAAACTGCACAAATGAAGGGGTCTGAGTTATCATACAAATAGGTAATCATGCCGAACTGTGTCACAAATGATGTATGAGGGTCATGAAGACAAGAATACAAGATTGTCAATGAGAACTCATCTTATAAGGGTGTGCATGATCATCATACTGCAGTCAGACCTAAAACTGTTTCCCCAATACCAAGTCTGGAAGCACTGTTAGTGACTTTGAAAACACACTTATCAACAGAAACACATTGGGATCCATATTAACTGTGATTGGTGGTTGCAACAAAGGGTCGACACTTTGCAAGGTAGCTCCGGGCTAGCTGCCAATCGTACAGCTCAGTTGGGATTTGTTTGTAGCATAGGATACAGATGTTATAGTACCAAATTGATGTACACTGAATCCAAACCCACGATCAAGTACCATTCAACACATACAATTAAGGGTTAACCAAATATTTATTAAATGCTAATCACAGATGAGGAAACTGAGGGAAAAATCTTACCTACCCTAATCTACCCTGACTACTCATTACCCACAACTGTCCCTAACTAACCTAAGCTACACTTACTTATCACATGTAACGAAACGTTCTAAACATCTACCCCCCACCCCCCTTATGAGACGGGACACATGGAGGACAACACATACTAACCTAAACACATACTATACTATCCTATACAAATTAATATTTTTATTTTTTATTTTATTTTTTGCATTTCTTTTTTCTTTTTTTTTTTTACACACAAGAACCCCAACATAGCCCAACACATGTAATAAGTAAAAATAGAAACAAGCAGGCCCCCACACCCCACACCCACTAACACAACTAAACTAACAGCCTATACTAACCTAACACAAAGCCCCCTAAGTCCACTAACTATAAGAACAAGGAAAGAGGAGGGAGGGGAGGGAATCATGTCCATCAAAAAAGTGTCTAGAGGTTGGCCCTCCGGAGGGTCCTCTTAATGGACTTAACCCGCCGGTTAATGTGCCGCACGTCCCGGCTC
Source organism: Pleurodeles waltl (assembly GCF_031143425.1). Lineage (NCBI taxonomy): Eukaryota > Metazoa > Chordata > Amphibia > Caudata > Salamandridae > Pleurodeles > Pleurodeles waltl. Next base: position 452,302,286 of record NC_090448.1, on the reverse strand, counting down.
AGGTGGCTCAACTTGCGCAGCACTTTGTCCATCTTATGTTCCATTCGGTTGAAGGCTGCAGGGTCAACAGATGGAGCAGTGGCAGTCTGTGTACCGGTGTAGGAGGTCTGTGTGGGTGTTGTGCCAGGCCTAGTGGACTGTCCTGCACCGGTGGCAATGCTGGGGCCTGGAAGTCCAGCAGATGTTGGACAAACAGTGGCAGCTGTGCGTGGGGCCACCTGGCTCGTATTGGTGGTTGTGCTGGTGGTGGCTGTGGTGGGCAAAGTAGGCCCACCCTGTGGGAAGGGTCTCCATTACCTGGAGGCCCGTTCATGGCGATATCGCCGGGCCATCCTCCGGAACCCCGACTCCACCAGCAGGATGTGCTGATATCGCATGGCCCAGCGGTGAAATTCACGGACCTGGTCTGGAGTCATGTTAGCAGCTGTGAAGACAAATGCAGATTTTCTACATTAGTAACTGCATTGTGTGAAATGGCACAGCAAGTTTATAAGACATTACATCTACTGTACTTGTGACAGCTCATATCACAATACAGAGCATTGAATGTCCCTGAGGAGGTATAAGGCAGGCCAGACTACAAAGGTCACATCACACAAAGCACATCCATAACTTACAAGATGGGTAATAACTGGCTTTGATTTGCAATCTGAGTTCTGCCAGTTATCATCTAAGAATCATGCTGCATATCCTCTGCCAAGACCTGGGCTACAAATGTCAGTGTACGGAAAGCAAAACTAAAGCCACATGGTCTGCAAGTTGTAACTGGACTTGCCAGTATAGTACCAAGTGCCAAACCTGAGTGTGTATACTAGTATGCAACCAAACCGTCACTTATTCACATGTATGTGTAACATACTGGTAGCATCAATACTAGGTACCCCATTCACAAACCCATGCCTCTGTTTGGGGGGGGTGGATACACAACTATAATTTGCCAACAACATGTACACCAAGGAGTGTATAGGAAACTCCACACATGTTTGTCTCTACAGACACACCACAGGTAAGGTCTCTCTACAATTAGGAGTCAGCAAACCCTAGAGCACTCATAGGGTCAGACATGTCAGGAAATACAGAACTTGGTACACAACATATACTTCCAGTGAGGCCTGACTTACATCAGACACAGAGTTGCTAGAACACCCATGATCATGAATTGCATGCACACCTAGGCCATTGCACTCAGGTTCCACAGACTTGTTGCACTACATTTGGAAGTACATGCTGCTAGGAGGTTCTACCTAATGTTTCAAAATAACGTAGGTAAATAGGGAAGCAGATGTCTATTGGAAAGCTATTTGCTGTACCAATCTTAGAGAATGTGGGTCTGACAGGCTGACTAATGTGGGGCTGACTTCCATTGTGACTCTTGGTGATACAAGTGTCATACACATGACTAACCTTGTATTCACAGTGGGGCCTACAGGGATGTCCTACAATCCCTACATGATACCATTGGATACGCATTGGCAAACTCAAAACATGTGAGAACTGCATTCCCACTCATGGAACAAGAGAAAAGCTTGCCCAATGCATCACACCTTGCTATGCGTCCAACTCACACGAGTCCATAACCAGCAAACACAACACATAACAGACATATCAACACTTACTGGAGTGGTCGGGGTCCTCAAATGTCGCCACCTCTCCCACAGTGTAGGGTGCCGGTCCACCTGTAAGATATGGAAGGAAGAAATGTGCTCAAAATCTGTGCACAGTGCAACAATTTCATAAACATTTACAATGTGTAGGTTGAATAAGGAAATGGCAGCCATTCAGATATGATGGTACTGCATCTGATATATCACGGCCAACTTGTACATAGCATGGGTCTCCTGTGACAGTAACACACATATCTTCACACATACATTGGCCCTAACTATCATGTGGTTGCAAACATGCCCCGTAATTGGTGAGCACTAAAAAATATGGAGTGTAATCGTCTCATCAAGTGCATCCAAGAGAAACATCCAATGCCTGGTTACTTGAGGACTGCATTACCAGTCAAACATGCCTTGTGACCATGACACATTTATTGCACATAGGTCCAATGTACAGAGGGAGGGGCAGGGACTTTTGTAAGCCATCCTGTTGTTACAGTTTATTCAATTGATGTGGCCCAGCTATGGTGATTTGCACCAACCATGGAGATGTGAGGCCATGTGCATACACTTGGACTGCCATCCATATTTGGATTGTGGCTCAACTAATTCCAAAAAACATCTTAAGATGTTACCTTAGGGCACCGTACACCTTTTCACAATGTTTTCAAATTAAGAACTGACATGTATCCAAAAAGATCAAGGAACACGATAATCCCACACATTGATAGTACTTCCGTGAACGCTTTCCTTCCACACTCACCAGACTCACATGAAACATATGTCTGAGCCACTTTGCTATTATCAATTGACGTGAAGGCAGCACTCATTTTCTGCATCATGTAGTGATTCTAAAGTCAGTCTAGCAAATATGTCAACATAGTTGGCCAAAATGTTGGTACATCTGTACTTCTCTGTCAATAGTACCCTTTGTAGATATGATTGGCTCATATTTTGTTAGCTGTTCTGACAAAAAGGCCGCACCAATTTCCTTCATGGAAAAGTAACCTGTAAGTTTCCTGAGCATGTGCTACCTGACAGCTAGCAATTGTGATCCTTGCCATAGTGCATCAATGATCCCCTTATATTTCCCCAGCATTACACACAGTCAGCAAGTTAGCTGGCAGACATTGTACTAATCCCCTGATGTCACTACATAGCATTTAATCGTGCACATTAACATAATTCGTACTCACCAACAGTGCCACCAATCATGATTCCCAGGTGGTCCAAGAGATCCTGCTCCCTGGTGATGAGGTCAGCCCACCGGTGCTTCAGCTGGTGGTCACTCCTCTGGCTGGCATACACACGCTGCAGGTGATGCAGCACCTTTCCCCACCGGATTCTGCGCACCTCTGTCGGATACACCTGTATCACCCTGCCCCCTGCCTGGATCATGAGCGGCAAGAAATGCTCACAAGCCAGATGAACCCTCCCAACTCCTCTTCCCCCATCCTGCCAAGACGTGGCCTACCAGACATACTTAGAAGTGAAATGGAATAGGGGTAAAAGAAATAGAAAGGGGAAAAGGGGGAAAGTAGGGGTACAAAGACAGAAAAAATTAAACCTAAACACTAAAAGAGCCCAACTATCCCCAAACTAACACTACCCACAACAGACTCCCACAAACAAGAAAAACACAAGATAAATGGACAAATGTAGACAAAACACAGTAGTACAGTATACACCAACAATATTTATTTCACAAATTGACAATATAAATAGCACACAGGACAAAAACAGCACAAAATCTCAGGACAACACTAGAAGGATCATAGACTGCAAAGTGAAAGTGAAAGTACACCCACTGTACATGATCTGTAAACAGGATATCCTATTACATCACTTCCTGTAAGAAAAGTCCTGCCTTTTTCGCGTTATGCGTAATTTTTTGTTTACCAAAACTGTATTTGCGTAATTTTTTTTGACGCACAGAAGTGAATATTAACCCGCATCCACATAATGGTACATGGACTGTACAAATATCTGGATGCGGGCTAAATTTCACTCCTGTGGGTCAAAAAAAATTATGCAAATACAGTATGACGCACAACGCTAGGGACGTCAAAATTACAGTGCATTAACTGGTTTGGGGCATTTTTACTTGTTTTTTGGTTATGTTACATTTGGGACACATCAAAGATTGGCTAATTGAAGACAGTATGGTGTTGATGGTGTATGTTCACATGTGTGACATCATACTGCTGAGGAACATGATCCACTACTCCCTTCACAGTATTTTTACAGTTGGCTGACGGAATAGATGGTCATAAGTGTGGCCTACATATGTGTGTTGCACAAATTGTGCATGTTTGGCATAAGGAGAGGATAGCGATGTGACGCACATATGTACAATCCCTAAATGCCTTTGGCTCAAATTGTGTGCTTTGGCAACTAATGTGTTGGTTGACCAAGTGTGTGTGTATCACATGAAGCATAATTGTACATATGGTTGTATGAATGTGACGTCCATGTGCCCAATCCTTAGATGCAAGTCATATTGGAAATAAGTGAGGGCATGTGTTAGTCATACATGTAACAATACCCGTAAAGTGTACTTCCAAGTTTTAGGGTCACGTAGACACCACATGTGACATAGCATGCACCAGATGGATGGCAGATGCTTGTTCATGTCAATGGTCCACATTTTCTACATCCTATGTCCTAGAGTATTGGTAAGAGCTTCCTAGGCACTACTTGGAGAATCCCACAGTGAGTCATACACATGCATTGAGGAAGTGGGTACATTGTTGTTTGCACAGACAGACAAGGGTGAATCTCAAATGTATGTTGACACCACAATTGAGGCCACAGAAGTGAGCCCCAACTATCAAGTGGCTGTGGTGGACCAGCATACAAGACAGCACGTGTCCACTTATTTCCAGTGATCAATTGCACATAGGTCTCTTGTTCATATGTGTGGTCCAATGATGATCCTGTATATTGTTTGGGGTGTAATTTATCACAGTTTGTTCCAGGACTCATCATGAGTCAGTGGCAGCTATTCCTGTATCTACTGAGTATCCTTGGTTGATCAATGTGAGTAAAGTGGATGTGAACATGTGAACCAACATGTGGATGGTCCCACCCTGTCACTAAAGATGTGTAATGAGACAGTCAACAGGGCAACCTTTGTGTGCTGAGTGAGATAATGTCTCAGGTGTCATGTTCCGGCAGGTGTCATTACAACATTTCTACACAGGTTGGCCTCTGCACTTCCCACTGCATCTGGGAACATCATAGCCTCTGTGCTGATTATTCTCGCAGCTATTCGCCACACACAGTCCATCACTATGTTGTGCGCACTGTGATTCTGTGTGTGAACTGTCATGGTCCTGACATTTGGGTATTATTCATGGACATTATCAGAGGTTGCTGGTTGTGCTGAAAGCCCCGTACCCAATCCCTACCTACGGCCCTGGGACACTGTCACACTTTGTCATTCATGCATAAATGCAACCCAGACAAGGAATGGGCCATGAATTTTGCTTTTCCAAGAGGATGTAACTCAAATGGTACAGTGAAAAGGCAGATGATGTTATATACAATGTATTTGTGTGTGCATGGAAGAAGCCCATGCCCAATGCCCCCTGATGAATGAGAGGTTTGCTAACGCAAGTGTGGTACATATGTGGACACAGGGATACTTTAGTGTGACGCACAGACAGTTGCCAGTCAGGCTGACAGAATGCAAGGTGATTCAGGATCCAGCTACTTGACAAGTTACGTAATCAGTGGTCTGACTGAGACTGTTTGGAGGACAAACTAGACAGTTGACATGTAAAACTGTGTATGTCCTGTGTTTTTGAAGGTGACAAATGAACCCAGTGGCTGTGTTACACGGCTTAATTAGTATCAATGCTTGACAATGTATTTGATGTAATGGCAACTCCTATGCTGTTCCAGGCATCATCAGGGGCAGTGCTTTTTTAAATGGGTGGTGTGCATGGAGGTGATCACAGGTGTGGGCTGCATCTGTTTCTCACCAGTCCTGTAGGTGAGACTTGCATTCTAAGGGCCAACAGACATTTTCACAGGGGAATCAATCTACATGTGCTAACAGGATTTGAAACTAGAAGACAGTGTATAAATTGACCTTACGTCCTTGCAGTCAGATGTTCTATGACAATGGCATACAAATAGGAAAGGGTGTAGCACACTGGTTTGCTAATGTTGGTCTGTGTGTGTAGAGGAGGTAATATCAGGGTACACATCTTAATATTCCAGGGACCTCTTCCGACAGGTGGGTTGTGACCAGGTGCATGGGTGTGTCAGGAGTTAGGAAATGGGCTGACATGTACATGGAATGTCATGTGTGCAATGCTGCTCATATGTGTGGCACTTGTGCTGTCTCTGTTCTGCTTCTATGGGACTCTGGTCACAGATGGTCCTTGCAAATATTGGATCCAGCTGGACTTACTGCTGTCAAGGGTCTGGTCAGGCATTCATGTTACTGATGCCAAAGCACATTGACTGCCTCATGCATGAGGCTAGTTTTCCCCTTATTGAGCGATGGTGTCTTAGTTGTGTGCCATATGCTGCGTTGGACCTTGATTTCAACATGTATGTGTGAAATAGTTGTGGTCCTCTGCTATTGGCCTTCAAAGGAGAAATGTACATGATATATGTCATTAAGAGTGTGTGTGTATGTGACCATTGTATGTTAGGCATCACATTAGCTCTGGGATGTTCCGTGTCCTACTCAGTATCTCAGCAATGCTCCATGAGACAACACTCTTATTCTGATAAGTAGAGATGAAGTTGTGCAAAAAGGAATAGCCAGACCATGATATGGTGATTAGAATAGGTGTTTATTTAAATTTGTTAACTAAAGTGGTGAAGGTGATCATATTCAAAAGAAATGATTTACGATCTGTTGCCGCCTGCGTATACCAGCGGCCGTGTTCTGTAGTTCCCCCTCCTGTTGCAGGCCAGCATCCTCCTCTTCCTCCTCTTCAGGCATGTGTGGCTCTGGTTCCAGGAGAGGAATGTTTCTTTTGATACAAATGTTGTGCAATATTGCACATGTGAGGATGATCCTACAGACCATCTCTGGGGAATATAGGAGGCTACCACCAGTGATGTCGAGGCAGCGGAACCTTGACTTGAGGATGCTGAAGGTCCGCTCGACAATGCTGCATGTCCTCCTATGGGCGTCATTGTAGGCACGCTCTGCAGCAGTACTTGGGTTGCCAAATTGTGTCATGATCCATGGCTGGATGCCATACCCCTGATCAGCTGCAAGAGAAAATGATTGGGATCATGTTGCTGTAGCTGGCAGTATTGAAATGGCCTTTAATGGCAGTAGTTGTCTTGTGTTGTCTGTGACTCTTTTGTGTAATAATGTGGCATCCTATGCTTGTAGGATGTACCATCTGCATTGTGTTGTTTCCTTGGCTGAACGAGTGTTTGTCTGCTAACCGTTTGTCAGCAGTATGTTTTGGGATTTGCAGTACAGTGTGCCTTCCCTAGCATTGTGACTTGTCATACAGGTGTCCGTGTGTCTTCACTGGGGATGAGATGATAGTTCCATGCACAGTTAAAATTGACAGTGTTGTTAACACGTTCATATCAATGTACCCTGGACATCCCATACCTTTAGACTTAGGCAATGGATTAATGTAAAGGTCATTGGGACACTTACATTTTGCAAGGTGACATTTGGGCAACCCACTCCACACGTTGTGATCTTTGACGTCTTAACATTAGACTATACAGTAATTTCCGATGTGTGACAGGTTCAATGGTGACCTAAGAAACATGGCTAGCGATGTCACGACCTCAGTGTGTTCCTGTTCACATGTTGCTGTTGTGGTGTATGTGTTGTGTGTCCTAGAGGGTTGCTGTGCAGTGTGTATATAAGTAGGTTTTTGTACTTACCAACAAGTATTCCATTGCCATACCGTCCATCCTGGAAGTGTTCATTGATGGTGCAGTGACGGAAGATTTATGAGTCATGTACACTCACATGATATTTAGCCACGATGTTGGTGATCAATCCCTGGTGATCGACTATGGCCTGCATGTTGATGGAATGTGTGTGCTTCCTTTTGCGGTAGAGGTGTTCAGTTGCAGCAGGTGGCACAAGGCGTACATGTGTGCAGTCGATTGCACCAAGGACGTGTGGGAAGCCACTGATGAGGTAGAACCCCTGTTTTGTTTCCTGCTGCTTCTGCAGTGTGTTAGGGAAGCAGATGTGGCGGGGTGTCAGTCGAATGATGGCATCCAGTACTTTGGGCAAAAAGGCGGAGAATGATGGTTGTGATATTCCGCCAACCAGGGCACCAGTTGTTTGGAAAGAGCCACTTGCCAGCATATGAAGTACGGCAAGCAGCTTTGTTTCTGTTGGGATGGTGCGGGGTGTCACCAAAGTGGGGGCCAACTGCTGTTCAATGTTGCGCAGCAGCTGCTGAATGGCCTGCAAGTTCAACTGAAACCTCTGGATGATGTTGTGTTCCCTGAATGGTGGTTCTTGGGTGGAATATCCTCTCCTGCCTTCTGCGCTGCCTTTGGGGTCCCTGCTAGTGTTGTGGTAGCTGCTGTTGTTGCTGCTGGGCTCTGCGTCTGCGTGCACGCTGGATTAGTATCACCTCCATGGCTCCCTGTTGCTGCTCTGCTGCTCTGCTGTTTGTTCTGTGTGTTCTGATTAAATACAGGTGTGTTTGCCCCATTTTAACGCCTGCCCTGGCCCATGTGTCATTTTTGCCCGAAATCATAAATACGACGCATGGCCCTTTAAGCCATTTTTTGGACGGGAACGCCTACCTTGCATATAATTAACGCAAGGCGCGTTGCCGCATCCAAAAAATGATGCACACGGCGGAATTTTGTCATCCGCGGGCTCGGGCGTCAAAGGTTAAATACGGGGCAACGTTTGCGCTGATTGTGCGTCAAAATTTTTGACGCACAATTGGCGCAGACGGAGTATAAATATGCCCCAAAGGATTTTCTTTAACTTCCAAGGACTACTATGGTAATGTGTGCTTTTTGCTTCCCTGCAATAAACCATTACAAAACAAAACAAGCACTAAAAAAGCTAAAAGGCTGACCACCAATGTCAGAGCTGCTAGCTTTGCCAATCCTTCTTGCACTTTGTGTTTATATTCTTTTAACACTTTCCGCCCCATCCCAATGCTCTCTTAAATCCTGCTAGTAGTTCAATAGTTCCCACGTTCTCCTAGAGGTTGTGGTAGGAAAGGGGAACAATTGTCTTTCTTCCACAACACTGCGATTCTTAATGCAGGTTATAACACTGAAAGTGAAAACATTGTACAACATAATTTTTATTTTTTATTTTAATTTAAACTGTGAACAAGTTTCACTGGATACCGAGCTGACACCAGCACAGCAAGTCCACTACTGAAAGATTTCGTTCTGTCAAACATTCAAATGACCAAGAGCACCTCTCCCTGGATTAAATGGACGGCCCCAACAGTTATGTAAATCTCGGCCACCATTTGCACCCCTTTACACTGCGGAAATTATACTCGCGTAAAGTGACCTTTGTAAATTATGGTTTACGCAGTTAGTCATTACAAATAAAAGTAAAAAATAATTGCACCACAATTGTGTACAATTGGTTAACACCAATACAACTGAGGGACTCTGTCTCAAGACACGTATGTGGTACAAAGTATCAGAAGTTATTAATAGCTAAGATCCAGCTGCTGCTTCTGGACTTCAGATAATGACCATCTTTGAACTGTATTTACACAGCAGGGTATAACAGTAAAACTAGTTAAAGCCTGAGAATAGCGAGTGAAGTGTGAAATCTAATTTGTCACACATTCATGGGAACTTCGTAAAAACGAAAATTCTGCAATGGGGAATGTTTTGCGGTTTGGCCGTGCTGGACAATGGCAAAACCACAGAACAATTGTTTAAAAATATTGTCTAAGTGGAAAAAATGTCGATCAAAAAGCATAACAAAATGTAACATTAACATTTACCTCCAGTCAATAAACTCAGCTCTCCCAAAGAAGGCCTTGCTACATGTGAGATTTTGCAAAATGAATCAGAGTGTCCTATTTAGAGCAGGGCACCACATTGGATTCTAAATTGGGTTTTTGCACAATTTTAGGAGGTTAAGCAAAAAATAAATCACAACATACAAAGTGCAAAGTGTGGCTATAAAAATTTAAAACAAACGTCCCTGGAGTGTGGGTGTTTTCTCCCAGCACGTGGGGGACATTTTCACACTTCAACTGTATGGACCATCATGGTGTGCATGAGAATCCGAGATAGCACACAGAGAGAAATAAAAGTATTCCTACTGGTTGCGCCTTGCTAATGACACCCCTGGGGTGGCATTAGATTTTGGTGATACCTCAGATTTACAAAAACTTGTAAATCTGAGGCAGAGTCAAAATGCAATGGGTGTTGATGTGGCACGCCCACAGCAACAGCTATTGCATGCCCCTTCCATGCAAAGGGCTTAAGGCCACCTTATAAATACGGCACAGGGCATAGTGCCACCACAGCATCATGAAAAGTGACGCTCTGGTGAGGCTACGGACTCATAAATATGCCCCTAAATAAAGTAGGAGCTGTGTGATGTAACAGTTGTCTCATTACTCCCACCTCTAACCGAGGAACTAAGCCTCCTTTTATGTTTCATTCCTGCTTGTGAAAGTCTTGAAAGTGTTGAATTCTGTAGCTGGTGTAGCTGGTTCAAATAAGGTGCTCCTTATTTTTTTTTTAAATGAACATCAGGGACCTTATAATTGAGAGCTGCAGCTGAGCACAGGAAACAGCTAACAGGGATTGCCATTCTGTTTTTGGGGCGAGCGCAAAGTGATCCATCCCCTGTTGTAACCTCTCTTTAGGCTTCAAACCACACCCATGTCACGTCAGTCACTTTCTTTGGTTCGTGGGCTTGCCTTTTAAAATCCGCTTGCTTTCATAATTTCAAGGCATCCATACGTCATGCCTTTTACAGTGTTTAGCCCTTCTCGAGCACACCAAACAACTACTGAAAACACACAAGGTTGATGTTTTCCATCTGGGTTCTGGACTTATTTTTCTCTGTATTTCTCAGAGCGATCTCACTGGGCAGTAGTCGAGTGCTTTGAATGACATCGATCCTGTGAGATAACTCCACTTTTGCCGGTTACATGGATAATTGCACTTTTGCCAATAGGTTTCACTGCAAGCAAACTTTTATTTCCCTTTTAGTGCCTGCTTTGCACTGATGGCGGCTGTTGCCTCGCTCATGTGAAACTTTTACTTTTCAGTTTTTAGAAAAGTCCGGTTAGTTATGTGAAACTGTTTTACTTTTCATTTTCAATTTATGGTCCAGTTAGGATTTTACAATGCTAATAGCTCTAACTTGAGCAAATGCAGGACCCATTGCATTGCAAATGCTCGCGTTTTGAGTTCTAGGCTGGGAGGAGGATGCATTGGGTCCACAGGTAAGGCATTGGCGGTGAATGGCCTTCACTTTACGGGGCTAGTGGCATGGGCTGAAGCAGCCTGTTTAGGCTGCTCTGTTCAAAGCCTGCTTATCTGCTGCAAGCAAAAGTAGGAAGATAATAGACTGGACGTGCCGGTTCCAGGTGGGCAGGGGGAATGGCGGATTTTGCACGCTAGTTGCCTGGTAAGCTCACTCTGATCCTGTATTTCGTCAGCTGTGAGAGCTCCATGCATGATAAAACATCGTGCAATTTATGTTGACGCCAAGCTTATCGGTGGCGATCTTGTGCATGATCATGGTTTCAGTGGAAATGGTTTATAATGCCATTTTTCGTTGGTGTCCATTAATTTCACTAGGGGTTCTTGTTAAATCGTAGGGACTCTCATTTCTTTTGCTGATGATGTGCCATCCTCTATTCAAAATCTCTTACGCCACAGTTAAAGTAACTAGAATCAGTTTAACAACTGATCAGTGCAGTGTCAATCAGCGAAGGCTGTTCCATACTGTGCACTTCCGTACTGGGAGTAGTATAGACAATAGGTGGAGCTATTCTCCACCGTAGGTCTTGCCACTGATACCTTTATGCAGAGCACAACTTTTAAGAAAAATAGAGGGGAAAGTAATTGGCATATATAATTTACAGTGACATAACGGGATATGATGTCACGACATGTAAAGTCATTCTGTGGTATTATCCCTCATTTAAATAGAAGGAGCTTATATTACCATAAACAACAAATTAACGTAAAGTGTAAAGAGAACTTTTCGGTTTATTTTACTTTTTACATACCACACGCATGATTTACACATATAAATGCGTAATTGAGCTAAGAAATAGCTTAAAAGGACTCTATTTTGAGGCAGGTGTGTGGAACTTGGGATTACATTTTAAAGAGGATTGAGAGAGTACACAAAATGTGCTGGGTGTATTTTCAGATAGTCTAAATTGCTGTAAAATGCATGTTTGTTTAGTGTTGGTGTACTTTATCTATCTTCCAAGCACAAAAGCTATGCATATTTGCCCTTCATTAGGCTACAGAAATGTTAATGATGTGAAGTTCTGTGATACTTCTCAGTTAACATATTCAATGATAAACACAGACTAGGACTCTCACAAATAAAGGAGTTTCTACCATTGGGGCGCGAAGTTAGAGCATCCTGGGGCCAGGTTACTTAAAAACAGTGTTTGCAAATGCAAGCAGCTGCAGTGATTGGACATAATGTGACATCGCTCATCCTCCTCCTTCAGCCTTGGGTAAGAGGAACAGATTTGTGTGCCTAAAAAGAGATGGAGGGGGCTTTCGTACACGCTTGACTTATGCATTTCGTTCAAGACACTTAGGCCCGTATTTATACTCCGTTTGCGCCGAATTAGCGTCGTTTTTTTCGACGCAAATTCGGCGCAAAACTAACGCCATATTTATACTTTGGCTTTAGACGCGTCTAGCGCCAAAGTATGAGTAAAGAGCGTCATTTTTTTGCGTGAACGCCTTCCTTGCGTTAATGAGATGCAAGGAAGGCGTTCCCGTCTAAAAAAATGACGGCGACGCAAATGCGTCGTATTTATACTCCTGGGCAAAAATCACGCCCGGGAGGTGGCGGGTCAAAAAACCCCGCATTTGCGCCACTATTTAACGCCTGGGTCAGGGTAGGCGTTAAGGGGCCTGTGGGCTCAAAATGAGCCCACAGGTGCCCTCCCCTGCCCCCAGGGACCCCCCCTGCCACCCCTGCCCACCCCAGGAGGACACCCAAGGATGGAGGGACCCACCCCAGGGACATTCAGGTAAGTTCAGGTAAGTTTAATTTTTTATATATATATTTTTTTTTTGTGTTGCATATGGGGGCCTTTTTTGTGCCCCCCTACATGCCACTATGCCCAATGACCATGCCCAGGGGACATAAGTCCCCTGGGCATGGCCATTGGGCAAGGGGGCATGACTCCTGTCTTTACTAAGACAGGAGTCATTTAAATGGCGTCTGGGCGTCGAAAATAATGGCGCAAATCGGGTTGAGGCGATTTTTTTGCCTCAACCTGACTTGCCCCATTTTAAGACGCCCTAACGCCATTTTCCCCCTACGCCGGCGCTGCCTGGTCTACGTGGTTTTTTTCCACGCACACCAGGCAGCGCCGGTCTGCTAGCGCCGGCTAACGCCATTCCATAAATACGGCGCCCGCATGGCGCTTCAGAATGGCGTTAGACGGCGCTAAATTTTTTGACGCTAAACTGCGTTAGCGCAGTTTAGCGTCAAAAAGTATAAATATGGGCCTTATTGTATTTTTGAATCAGTATGTGTTTTGTCACCCGCCCTTTGTCACCAAAATATTGAGCATTATTTTTCAGTGGTACAGGGCCATCTATCTAAATGTATTTTGGTGCCCTGGGCTTGGCACATCATTACAGCCCCTCATTTTCCATATATGCCACTCAAGTCTTTTTGTAAACCACTGCAGAGTACCCGTTTAGGATGTTTTCAGCTGCACCCCCTACCAGAATGGGGTACCATAGATAACTGCCTTTCTGGTCTGTGTATGAAAATAGCCTGGCACTGGCTACATGGTTGGCTGGCCTTGTAGGTTCTGATTAGGATGGTTTTGGTACTTTACAGCAGGTGCTTTTTGTAGACAGTTAAGTCATGCTGTTGTTTTGTGCCTGACTGTGGTAATAGGTACATGAGGAGCATTTGTGGATGGTTGTCGGTTGGAAGCTTGCAGTAATGTTGGGGACTATTTTAAAATGCCGCAGGCAAGGTTTATGGACTGAGATTCTCTTATACTGCTCACATGTCAACACTTTACATACGTTTTACTATCTTAGGGACTGTTCAGTAACACTTTATGTGGCATCAACATGCAGTAACATAGCTGACTTTTTAGGGTTGAGCGCACAAGTGCTCCGTCCCTGTTGTAATCTCTCTTTGGGCTTTTAACCACACCCATGTCATGCCTGTCACTTTCATTGGTTCGTGGGCTTGCCTTTTAAAATCCACTTGATTTCATAAGTGAAAGGCATGCACACGTCGTGCCTTTTCTGTTGTTTAGCACTCCTCGAGCGCACCGGCCAACTACTGAAAACATATGAGGCTCCATGGTTTCTGCACTACTTTATCTTTTTATTTTCCATTTAGCGCCATCGCGCTGGAATTACCATAGCACTCATTCTTTTTCTTTCAATTTATGTGGCAAGAAAAGTCCGGTTAGGAGTTGCATTGCAAATGCTTGCTAACTTGTGCCGTGAAGAGTTCATGCATTAATCTGGAGAAATTATGAGTTCTATGTATGAACTTCAGACATCTCATATGCAAAACAAAATAAGCATTCATCTGAACCAGCTTCATGATATGGCCCCTGAGTTTCTCACCACATTTGCTCTTCCAATATTACAGCTGCTAATTTTTTAGCCTCGAATTAAGTGTGTGGCCATCATCTCTGATTAGATGGGTCATATTGACATGATGCATCTCTGAACAGAAATTTGGACTAAAGTTTCGCAGAAAGAAGTAGTTTTATGTTCCGTGGTTCTTTTGGGCTTAAATATATTTGAATATCTGATATACAGAAATTGAATGTGACATAAGTTCCATGCACTAAGGGCCATATTTATACTTTTTGACGCACAACTGCGCCAACGCAGTTGTGCGTCAAATATTTTAACGCCGGCTAACGCCATTCCAAAGCACCATGCGGGCGCCTTATTTATGGAATTACGTTAGCCGGCGCAGCTGACTGGTGTGCGTCAAAAAAAATGACCCACACCAGGCTGCGCCGGCGTAGGGGAAAATGGAGCTTGGGCGTAAAAAAATGGGGCAAGTCAGGTCTGAGGCAAAATATTGGCCTCAACCCGATTTGCGCCATTTTTTTTTACACCCAACCCCCATTGAAATGACTCCTGTCTTAGCACAGACAGGAGTCATGCCCCCTTGCCCAATGGCCATGCCCAGGGGACTTATGGTCATTGGGCATAGTGGCATGTAGGGGGGCACAAATCAGGCCCCCCTATGCCACAAAAAAAAAAAAAAAAAAACTTACCTGAACTTACCTTAAGTTCCCTGGGATGGGTCCCTCCATCCTTGGGCATCCTCCTGGGGTGGGCAAGGGTGGCAGGGGGTGTCCCTGGGGGCATGGGAGGGCACCTCTGGGCTCCTTCTGAGCCCACAGGTCCCTTAACGCCTGCCCTGACCAGGCGTTAAAAAATGACGCAAAAGCGGCTGGACGTCATTTTTTTTGACCCGCCCACTCCCGTGCGTCATTTTTGCACGGGAGTTTAAATAAGGCGCACATGCCTTGGAGTCATTTTTTAGACGGGAACGCCTACCTTGCATATCATTAACGCAAGGTAGGTGTCCACGCTAAAAAATTACGCAAACTCCAAGATCTTTGGCGCTAGACGGGTCTAACGCCAAAGTATAAATATGGAGTTAGCTTTGCGTCGGATTTGCGTAAAAAAAACAACGCAATTCTGGCGCAAACATAGTATAAATATGCCCCTACATATCCACAAAAATATCATACCAGTGGGTGTAGTTTATCTTTTAGTAACTCCAGCGGGCGGTATTTTTGTGGATTATATTTAGGACACAATGTTTATGTGAGATTATATTCTTGCTGTGATATTCTGGTACTGCACCCATAGTAGCGCCCTGCAAATGTGTTCCCATACTTTACCACACGTTTGCCCTTCTACTTCTATTCATACACAAGCCTTTCTGCCAATTGCCCTTCAGACGTTTTCTTGCACTTTTTCCAGATTGCCTCCTGCCTAGGCTAATCCTACTCCCAGCACCAAATGTCTCTTTGACTTCTAGTTATTGCTGCAACAAGGGGTGTGTCGGTTTACAAGCCCTCCGTCCCTGGCTCACTCTGAAACAAGCGTGCAACGCCCATTGGGTTAAAAGGGCTTCAACCCCCCCTATTGTTTGTCTTAATCCAGGCTCCTGCAGCTTTCAGGACACACCTTCAGGTGAATATATGTAAAAGATAAACCACACACTTTAAATGAAAATTAAGTACAAATTAAAAAAAATGCTGGAAATGTCATTACTTTATGGTATTAAAGCTCAACTGGTTAATACGATTACTGCATCTGTCTTTCTGTGTAACTACAGAGGCACAGAATAGAATCCTGGTTGGTGCACTGTGGAATAGTGTTGTGCATCTATAGTACTACTTGGTCTCAGATCACAATTGAAAGCACTGGCAATATGCCAGTCATTCCTTTAAAATTGTATTACACACAGTATACAATAGACTGCTGAATGTGTAAAGATGTTTATATTTAAGATATTTATTTTCAATGATGTGCAAGCAGACCTTTTCTAGTGCAAACCTTTTTCTAACAGTTTCCATTAGAAGGACAAACTCCAGAACTCAGCTGATAATGCCCTTACATTATCTCTCAAAAAGAATAATGAGTCTATTCCATTCACAAACTGAATTTTGTAATATGTTTTGTATTACTATATTAGTACTACAAAACAAAACTACAAAATGGTATTCACAAATCTACATGTGGAGTTTATGCCAGTGCTTCCCCTATCTTTTTAGGTGTGGAACTCTCCACTCTGAGTGGGGAATCTCTGCACACGTAAGTATACACTTAGAAGTAATTGTGGGAGGGACAAGTAGAAGTGGCTGGAAAGTAGTGAACACTTACTAATGAAGGAGAGGGGAATAGGAAGGAGTAAGGACTGCTTAAGGGAGAGTTAAGGATGGATTTTGGTCGGGATGTGTGCCCACCCACAAAAGAGTGAGCCCATATCTATTCACCAACTGCCCTTCTAAAGTTACACAGCCAAAAAAGGGACCCAAAATAGTAGTCAATTACTACAGTTCAGCACCACAAATGGCCAAACACGGGTACTGCAACACTCTCCCATAGAAATCAATTGAGTTTGGGTCTTAAAATAAAACCCCATAGGAAGTAATGTTAAGTTAAATTAAAATATTTAAAATAATTAAAAAATAAGAAATTATAGTTTGATGTTAAACATTTTTATATAAGTAGAACATTTATTTATTTAATTATAAAATGGTTTCATGACCATTTTGTATTTAGCAAATAATGTAACAATTAATTTAATTTTGTGTAATTAAATTGCTTCTAAATAATGGCATACATCACTTTTAATAATTATTAATGCACAATAAAAATAATGTTTACTTTAGTGGAAATTTGTTTTTTTAGTTTAAACTCAAGAAAAATATTTTCAAATTAATTTAGTATATGTATATTAATTATTTAATTAAATCAAAATCATTTTAATATAGATTATATTTTTCTTTAGTTCTACATGTAAAATAAATATAAAATTAATTTACTTACATATTTAACAGGTTTAATAACTTTTCCCTATACTTTTCCATAGATAGCCTCGACAATCAGGGCAGAGATATCCATATGGTAAAATATATACAAATGTTTTCTACACTTTACCATATGAAGAGCACCATACTTAGGGTAGAGATATCCATTTTATAAAGTATAAGGAAAAGTTCTGTATAATTTATCATTTGAAGTTCTCCGCTCTGGTGGTGAAGATCTCTGCTTAGAAAAGAATAATGAAAAGTAAATCATTACTGTGAAAAATATTGTTTTGTAGCCCACAGTATCCATAATCCCTGCACAGACCATAAGACATAGGATGCCAGCTAACATTCTCCACTTCCTCCTTCACCCTTGTCATACCTCCCTTCCATCCCTTCTTATAGCATCCCCCTGCACACCTTTACCACATCCCTCTGCACACATTTAACACCGGCTCAGTGCAGCTGGTAAAAGATTATTTTAAACACAACAAAAAAGAAAATACCATGCAGAATACTGACTGGTGCTAAGTTTGCACCCCTTCAATACAATACAGCTTGTATTTGGGCCATGATGGGGTACTTAAAGTCCCTGGGGATAGATCAATTGGAATGAAAGGCCGAGTTATCAGATCCCATCTCATCTACAAATACAAAACAAGGGTTTTTCACCTCATTTCATATTCAAAAGTCAGAGAATAACTTCTACAAAAGACAGAGAAAGTAAGACTCCATCAGAATCTAATAGACAGGAGCAGTGATATTGTATTGTATTGGCATTTGTATAGCACATCCCTAACCCTTTAGAGGTCAAATGTGCAGAAATGCAGTGTCGTGGGTTGGTTAGTTGGTATCTTGTCAGAGTTTAAATCTAGGAAAAAAAGGTTCCAACAACTATTTATGGTGAAGGGTATAGCAAAATGATTTTATTATCCTTATGAGTTTCTTTATGTCTTGTCATTGGTCCTTCTCTTTCTTTCCTTCTTAGGTATCCTCCAGGTCTCGTTGACAGTAGGTCCCACCATAGGATGTGCCCGAGGGAAAACAGGAAACAGACAAGTGGTAAGTAACTTTTGTTTTCTTGTTGGTGTGTTTTCTTTTATTATTTAGTGGGGGGAAGAAAAAGAAAAGACAAGAAAAGAGGAAATAAGACAGAAAGGAAAACGCCTTCTCTTAGATTTGTGATGGATAGTGCTTAAGTGTCATTGTGCTATCCTTCTGTACTTTCTGTAGTATGCAACAAACCAGTGCTGTGAAGACGTGCAGCCCAGGAAGCAAAGATATCAATTTTTTTTATGCGCGTTTTCCTTGTTTTACCAAAAATAATCCCATTCTCCCTCCTTCTCTCTGTCTCCCCCTCCTCCCCACAGCAATAAAAAATCAGTAGGACTTCGAATGCAGGCACGTAACTGCATGAGCCACGTCCCTCCTGCGACGTAGCAGGATCTCTTGTGCTCCTTTGTATACGGTCGCCCCCTTTTGTTGATTGTTTTGATGGCCTCTCTCATCAATTTCTCTTTTCCCGTCGTGTCATCCTCCTCCGTTGGTTTCCCGTTTTTGGCATCTCTCTCTCTGGACACCCGTTCCTCCGTGTCTTCCTTCTCCTGTCCACTCCTCCTCCGTTCGCGCGTTCCACTAGAACCTACTATTTCCGGGTTCATGTGCGCGTCTCCCTGTTGTTGACTCTTTGGAGTGCCCCCCGGGCACTCTGTTGTCGGCCCCACTTCGGTGGTGTCCGATGTAACCCTGTGACATGCAGCAACATTGTTTTGTTTTATTTCCTTTAATGCTTTAAACCCATAGATAACATTAGACAATAGTGAAACACAAACAAAATGAACATTTGTATATTCTGTTTTCAGGTTTTATCAATGATTCTAACTAATGTCCTAGCCTTCCAAAGCCTGTCTGCTCTCCTGATCTTGGGTAATTGTTACCATAAGAAATGTGTGTTGTGTGTGCTGTAGACCATGTTTTACTGTGAAGTTCATATGGATTTTCCCTGTCACAAAGGCTGCTATGGGGTTTATCTGATGCACCCTTGGGCCTTGTAATTGTCAGAATCCCTGAGTTGCACCTTCAAGGGTAGCTCCCTTCATCTCTTTGAAGCTTGTTAACTTAATTACTCCATATTGTATGTGGCTTGAGTCACGTCTTTCCTTTTACTTCTCCTTACACCCGTGAATAAGGTAAGCAACACACTTGTTTATGACACTCTTTTAGTAGTTTCAGCCATATATATACACCAAAATGCTTAGAACATTGGCTAGACTGCACTCGCACACTTCTACCATTCAGTTAGAATGCAATGCTTAAGCTACCTATCTCCCACTTATTTTCTCTTCAAATTCACATACAGGCAAAGCAAGTAAACCTATTAAGAGCATACTTTGGTCCTGACACATGACATCAAGAAACTTCCCATATAGGCCATACCACAAGCATGTACTGTTTCATCAATGACAATACACAGAGTAGCATACTAAAGGTCCGCAAATGGCCTTTGATGCCTTATTAGAAGTATGAAGCACTGTATAAATGTAACTGTAATACATGGGATTCTATAATCCCTGTGTAGACTGTAGTGTCTTATTTCTTTATAATCAGTGACTTGTAATGCACCCAATCATTAATTACCAAGAAAAGTCACCAGAAATCAATTAATAAAAGTTATTGCAGTCAAGTTCTGATGTCACAATGAAACAAAGAAGAGTTCAAGCACTCCACTGATTTATCATAGAGTAGTACTGGTGTGAGTCTTTCATCAAAAGTTTGTTTATTCTTATGTAACTTGACACAAAGATTCATATGATCTTCCAAACAGGTTCCATCACAAGAACAACATCGGTAGCCAAAGCCAACATTTGTTCTGTCTGCGTCAATGATATAATTGCAGACTTCATCAGGGCTAGAATGCTAAAAAACAATCAGATTTGATCCAATAATATCAGTATCCATGCCGTCACCAAAAGAACCACCTCAGTGTTCCACACAAGATATTGCATGCCTTCTCCAATAATCACTCAAAAGTGAGTAGCACCCAGTGAGAAAAGGAAAATATCAGAGTGGAAAGACCAGTGTATAAGCAAAAAAGAGCGGCGATTACTCAGCAAATTAATACCAGAGTCAAAGTTAAACTACAATGCTCACCTTACAAATATCTAATATCATGCCCCTCCAGGCACTGTATGTTTAAATAATAATCACCTACAAAATATAAAATTCACTAAGTACTCAAGTCAGAACCTGAGCCTGACTCAATCACTAAATGTGTCATCAAACCATGCAAGCTCACCTAAAATTGGATAAAGGAGACAGGTAGCATTATAACCATCTCAATGAAACAAAGGTATGTACTTCTGTAAAAAAAGATAACACTAAGTCATACAGGTCTCTTGCAATCCAAGCTCAAAAGTATATCCCACTTTCAACAGTCCATGAAAAACCGGCTTACCAAGGAGAGTGCTCCAGAACCGGCATATGGACTATCACAGGCTCAAAATTGGCATGCAGCACGGCTGTCATTTGAAAGACGTTATTATAGTCACATATATTAGCAGTGCCATGAACGAAGGACCAACAGTACTAACAACATAAAAAGTATCACAGGATCAAGAATGGCCTCACTTTTAGGCTAGTAGATGTCCGTATTCGCGACCCTGTGATTAATTCACTGGGATAATCATAACTGAAAATCATCACACTTTATGCATTACAACACATTTAGGAAGAGTATTTCCACTCTATATGGTGTTACTGGTGTTATGGTACACCAGTAATATGCAACTCAGGCACCAACCTCCTACCAGATATTATATACGCCAGCATAACTAACATATTAGGAGACCGTGCCATCAGAGGGGGCAAACACAAATGAGGGACTAAAACATCTGTGTATCGATTAAAACCTATTATGCCTTATAGTATGTAGCCACCATCTTCGACTATATATTGCCATAACTAAAGAGTACCAGAGTACTCACACTACATGACAGCCCACAAAATTATAGCCACATCCTGCAAGTTGCCATATATTTTATAAGGCCTACTTAGAGAAATAGAAGAGTAGAGAAAAGTCAGTGTTAGAGTAAAGTTGATTGCACAGCTTCTCAGTGTGACGTTAAACTGTGTCATCTCAACATGCACAGATGGACAGACACAATCACAAAATGAGTTGTATTTGAAATCCATTCAAAGTTAACATCATTTGTATAAAATGTCATCATTCTATCATGTTGTTATGTATATGATTTAGTTGCTATGTATTAAATATGAGAGAATATATATATATTGTATCATAGGTGTGCCAACAGTTCATCAAAACCCTTCAATAAAATCATACAATTCAAAACCATATCAATCCATTCATGCATATTATTGCAACATCTACGTATAGAAAGTATTAGGTGACCAATAAGTAATATACACACAGTATGTCATGATCCTCCGCAGATACAACTATGCATACTTTCACCATTTCAGAGTTAATCCACCCAAAAATAATGCAGTTCATTATCAATATTAAGATCCATTTCAACTGCTTTCAATCTTAGAATCGAAAATGCCTCCTGCCTCCTCAGTTTCAGTTCGCAATTCCCTCCTCTGGCATCCAAGTGAACTGTCTCTATACCATGAAACACAAAACTCCGATGAGTGCCTTGCTCTTCACATTGGAATGTGTGGAACACAAAGGGTGACTTCAATTCTCCATCCTTCACTGCTCTCCATTGCTCTATTATTCTTTCACACAGTGGACGAAGGGTGCTGCCCACATAGATTCTGACACATCTACATATTAATGCATAAACCACAAATTTGGCAGTACAATTTATTTTGTTGTGAATCTTGTGTGTAGAAGTACCATTATAGCTAAAGGGCATATTCCTGTCTTTTTCTATTCTGCATACCCCACATTGTCTACACTTATAAAACCCATAGCTTCTAGCTGACCACCATATTTCATTCAGGAGAGGTATAGGGTAACTGGGACTAAGTACATTTCTGATAGTCTGACCCTTCGGAAAAGTAATATAAGGTCTAAGTTTGTTATCATCACTGAGTAAATGCCAATGTCTCTTGAGTATCCTATTTAACTTGTCTATATGTTTACTCTATGCAATGACTGGTCTTATCTCATTACCAAGGCCTAATTGTGCCCTCCTTCAGGGTATTATTACTATTTGAACTGAGTTACTTTTGTAAACATAATAATAGCAACACTGAGAGTGTGTGCATTGTATCCCCAGCCACCACCTTTTTCTGTTTCCGATGTCTGATGTCACAATGCCTGCTGCAGCATCCAAGGTTAAAGGCAGGTCAGGCCATGAAGCATAATTGAATCAGTTTTTTAAAGCAATGAAAATTTAATGTTGTTTGCTTTCCTCTGCTCTATTGAAATAGCTTGCAAGGAGAAGGAAAAATATTCTATTTTGCACTCTTTAGACCGAGAAAAGCTAGAATCTTTGTGCACGTTTCAAAACATTCTCAGCTACTGTCGTTTTTTTTTTTTAACTGATTTGTATTTAACTGTTTCTACTGTCTGTTTGCAACCAATACTCAACAGGTTTTTGATGTGTTTAATTTTTCACTAAAGGTTTTATTTTTATAATTCATGTTTACCAACATGCATGATCTTTCATATGAAAGAGCTATGCACCAAGGTTTTAAGTGGCTTGTGGGAAAGGTGATGGTATAACCATATATTATATGGGATAAAATACCCCCTGAAATACATAATAAGGATATTGCAAGTCAATTCGGGGTTCCAAACCCTCATAAAGGAACTCGGCCTTTGGCCTCATTCCCCTATATGGATATATAACTCCTCATGATTTTCAATTTCCTAATAATGTATGTCAGGGGGTACTTTATCCCTTATATAATACAATACAACATTTTCAAACCCCACAGTACTGCGAGGCCATAATAATGTCTGTACAGAGATAGTCAAATCTCTATTCACGTAATCCATGCCAGCCTTCTACAAATGTACAGACTTTAATTAGATCCTGATTCAAAGTTGTGTTTTAAATTAAATCCTGATCCATAAGCAAATGGATGTTTGAATTCTGAGTTTTGCACCAATTACCACACTCTACAATTTTCTTCTGACAAATTTCACAAGCAAGAGCCTGGGTAAATCTAACAGGATAAAATGCTAAGACATAAATCCAAAACATAGGGAGGTATATTTACTAAGATATTGTGCAGTGTTGGTGTCACAAAACTGACAAAAATCAACCAAATCTTTTTTTCAATTTACTTTCCAGCGTAAAATTAGATTTACGCTAGAAATCCTCTTGAAAGTAATGCAAAACAGCGCTCAGCATTATTTAGCACCAGGAAGCATATAATGGGTGGTGAATGGGCATTCTTATGCAACCACCCATGGTCTTTGAAGCAAAACCCTATCTACTAAACAAAGTAGACAGGGTTTGCATAAAAAATAATGCTCCTATTGAAATAGTTACTATCAAGGGAAATGCTTTGATTTCTTCTTCCTTTTCCGACTTTGCATGTGTGCTGCACTGTAAAGTGCACATATGTGGTAGGAAAATATTTACAGTTGGTCTAAGCATGGTATTTTTGTACCGGAAGGCTACCCTTCCAGTATAAAACCTATACTATGCTCACTCGGACACATTTGCACTATAGTACAAAGGTGTGTGCATGGCGCTTGGTAGCCTGATTGCACACCGGCACTAGGAAGAGAAGAAATAAAAGTGCCAATTCTCTGTAGATATGGTACTGTCCCGCTCTCTCCTCCTCACAATAATGCAGTGCAGCATTTTTGTCCGCTGCACTATGTTGTGGGAGAATTTTGTAAATAGACTCAGAGTATTTGTTGTTCTACATATTATGTTTTATTCTGAGGTGAAGCTCAGAAGTTAATCATGTTACCCATTAAATAACTCACACAAATGTAGCGGCACATACTCTGTGCACTAATTATCAGTCAAATTCTACATATATTAGAACCATGGTCTCAGTTTCCAAATATGACTATGTACTTTATCATGATGACAGCCAAACAGGTACATACTAGGCTTGGGTGAAATTTAAATGATGCCAGAGTAATACTCTTAATTTTGGGAATTTCATGTTACACTTGTTATGCAAAATTCCACAAATTAAGCCATTATGCCTCTATACATAATTATGCACCATTTACAGTAAACATTTTCTGCAAATGGTGCCATTCACTGTAAAAATTGACTAAAAATGCATGGGAAAAACCCAGCGCAAGCAGCTCTTATAAGCAGATTTTGTGTCATTGGGACTAATTTTACTGACATTTTACATATTTACATGAAAGCAAATTGCAAAAAATTCACACACCCCCAGTAGATAGCTTACAATATAGTAGTTTACGTTTTGAGTCACCAAGCTCACCTAGTTTACCCATTTTTCCAGCAGCTGTAACCTCATAGCACCCACTGAATCTCCACCTCTGTCTTTGCCCTGACAATACAATTACATATTTTAATTGAGAAAGGATTTGTGGATGAGTGTGTTGTGTATGTGCATGGAGCGAGTTACGTGACCCATCTATTCTGTCCATTTTCCTGCAGACACCAGCTCTGTCTTTGCTCTTGCACTATGATGGCATTGTAGAGGATAGCTAATTAGAAAATGAAGGTCATGCATAAATACCAATGATGCAAAAAGGCCACCACACTTGCTGGTTATGTCAAATGCCTGCCCACTATAAGTATATAGAACATGCTGGCGGGGACATTTACAACCTAGTGGACAGTGTAAAAGAAAAAACAGCACTTCACTAAGGAAATACCAGAATACACAATTATTTAAATTCATTGAAGAAGTGTGTTGAGTTAATGAGAATATCAGCCACCAGACTCCTCCTGAGACTGATTCAGCAGATCCACTGTGGGAATAAATCCATTGCCTCAGCAACTCAGGTAGAGGCCCTCTACCCCTATTAAGAAATCCCTAGCGGTCTGGCTGTGAGGGCAGGAGTAATGACAGATCTCGCTTCTTCTCTCTTTACTGGGTACTCTTTTTAAAGCACCTTGCCAGAAAGGTTAGTCTCAGCAGGAAACTGATTTAAATAAAAATTGACTAAAGTCATTATTTGAAACTCTCTTTTCATGTGTACCTGAAGCAAAGGACTCAAAACAGGTCTTGAATTCTCAAGCTGTAGTCAAGAAAAACAACTAAACAGGAGAAGTCAAGAAGCTGGCTTCCATTGCTAAGTGTGCACACTACAATGGTGCAAGACATTTCTGAACACAATATCACTCTGAAACCACAATCATATTAAGATTCAGCTTAAAGCCAAGTACCAAAAACAAACAGTACTAGAGCTTTAAAGGGATTCATAGATAGTGAGGTTGCAGAATGACAATTGTATCAGTATTAAACTCTTTCTTACTTTCTCACCCTATTATTCTTCACCAGATACAAAACAGCATCTATTTCTACTGCTAAGTACCCTTATTTAGTATGCCCACCCCCTCACGGCAGTTTAGCTTTTGCGCTGAGGGTCATATTTTTCTCCTCCTGCGCAGTGGTATCGACAGGGTCTGCGAAATCAAGGACATTTGAAACATGCCAAGAAGCAAACCATCATGTAGGGAAGACAGTACATAGCCAGTAAGAATAGAAAATCTTACAATATATCTAGAGAATGTTTTAATTAGTCGACAAATTAAAATCCCATTCTTTCCTTTCTCCTACATTTCTCGTCTCCTCTCAGTTTGATGGCTACATCTTCAATGTATATATCAAAAACAGAAAATCAATAGAGGCTACCCCCATGTGTCAGAAACCCAGTTCATTCATGATGCCCCCACAAGCTGACTTTTTTTGTTTTGTTCCACATCTCCTCTCCTGAATAGCAAAGAAATTCAAAAGCGGGAACCTATCCTACTTGGCATCCTATTGTTACTCTCTTTCCAGCTTCAAGGAAACCAGTTTCAGTCTAAGGCTCATGACTGCATTCCTGTATTTCTGTATTTCAGAACCTTGACCACAACTTCACTTTGGAAGTCCATGTTTGGATTAAATGAAGATCAAGAAATGTTCTTTATATGCTAAAGATCAAGGATGGTCCAGGAGCTACCCTTCTAATCCTACTCAGATTCTGACATCATATGCTAACTTGGATCGATTCTTTAAAAAAAAAATATTGTCACTCCTCTTCAGCCATTTATTTCCCTGTTTCCATCAATCAAACCAATGAAAGCTGCCATGCTGACCATGGGTGATAATCACCTCCACTGTCTGGATCACACAAAACATTATCACATGCAGGTAGCAGACCAGGACCCAGATCTACAGGCACTGCTTCAAATTTGTGTTGCTTGTTACCAAGTGTACTGGCAGTATTAATAATCAAAAGCAAATAGGTATTTGCTCTGGATTGTAGCCAACAGTAACACAAAGGTGTGCAATGCACTGCCTTGCATTACTTTGCTTTAAAGCAGCTTTTCATGGGTGGTGAATTAGAATTTCCATACAACCATCCATGGGTTGTGATGCAAATCCCTTTCTACAAGAACTGTAGTTAGAGATCTATTGCAAACTCTGGTGCCCCCATGAGGCAGAGATAACAAGACAAAAATTTTTCATTTCACAACGTTTTTTGCTCTTTGCATGTGTGTTTCATTGCACAGAACACATACAAGTTGAAAGACACCTTATTGCATAGTTCTTGTACTTGAAGAGATCCATCCTGGACAAAAACTATGCTTACCACAATGCAGACACCCTTGCACTATAGTGCGCTTTGCAGCCAAAAGTGCACCAACACAGTAAAAGCAACTTTACTTGTTGCACTGATTGCATGATTTTTTAGTAAGTGTGGGCCAAGGAGTCAGACCAAGTCCAGATAGTAAGAAATTAACCTCATTTTGATACCGCTGATCTCCAGATCTTAACTGAACTCTCCATTCATAAATGAACATCACTGACACTGTTTTAAATTGAATCACCTCATACTTATCTATCACATACCAATTTGTGCATGTGGAAAACTCTTGTTTGAATGCCTTCTGCACCAATTCAAAAGTCATGTGGTATCCCACAGGGATCTATTCTTGCTACTGTGGCTCTAAACGTGCACCCTGAGAAGCTGGAAGGACTACTCAGACAGAAAGACATTGTTATCAACCAAAACACTGATAAAGAACCACATAAATCTCAACATGTTCTTGGCTTTCAGCATTCTTAAACACAATCTTAGTTGGACAATATGAACTGCAATGGCTTCCTCCGGCACATTTCATCCTCTCATTAATTCTTGGGGTTTCTCAATGGCCCCTTTCAGCCCTTCTAGGACCATATGAATAAAAGGCACGAACAGAATATTTCCAACTTACATTAATGCAGAAAATCAAGTGCTTTGTCCCTTTACTGAGCATTCTGTCCACATACTAGGCTCGCAATCCACTGCTCATTGGTCTGCCAAAGTCCTCACTGACACTAATCAAAGCCATTTTTCACACAAAGTTTCAACTAATCTGACAATGAAAGGTGGAGCACTTCTCCCCAACCTCAAAAGAATTATATTGGCTCCCTCTCACTCAAAAACTCATTTCAAAATGTGTTGTCTGATCCTTAAGGCATCCCACTTGAGCAAACCTGAAAACCATGGCTCTAAAGTAAACTGAATGGGGCAGATTGAAAAAAAAGACAGTGCAACACAGTGCAGCAACAAAGTTGCTGCTCTGCGTTGTGCAAGACAGAGAGACCAGTGCAGTGCCATATTTGCTAAATACGGCTTGCTGTTGCTGCATTCCCCTGCGCTGGTGCTCAGTCAGGCTGTCTAGCACCAATCACACACATTTGCACCATAGTGCAAAGGTGTGTGCATGCTGTCTAGCATAGGTTGTGTTCTGGGAGGATACATTTCCAGTACAGAACTCTAACTTAGACATTTTCTAAAACATTTCACAAATTGGATGTGTGCTGTACATCGCAGCACACATTTAATGTGTGAAATGTTAGGAGAAATAAAAACATTTCTCCTACTTTGTGCCTATCTCAAGGAGGTGGTATTTGTTGATGCAAAGGCAGTCTAACAATTTTAGTAGATATGATTTTGTGTCAAAAATCAAAGGTGGTTGCCCTGGAACTTTCCATTACCATCCACGAGTCTCCCCCTTGACGTAACCTAACTCAAAGCAGTGCAAAGCACTATTTGCCCTCACAAAAAGGCCAGTTTTCCAGCACAGAAACGTTTTGCTCTGGAAAGTTAATCCCCTAT
Organism: Pleurodeles waltl; assembly: GCF_031143425.1. NCBI lineage: Eukaryota > Metazoa > Chordata > Amphibia > Caudata > Salamandridae > Pleurodeles > Pleurodeles waltl. The sequence goes on along the minus strand of NC_090448.1, from coordinate 452,273,739 downwards.
CAATCCTTTGTATCACTTTGAGTCTGTTTGCATGACTCTATGGTGGCACAACATTTTGGGAAAATCTACTTCAATGTGTCTGATAGTGTCCAAACCACAAGACACAAATCCAGAAGACTAACAAAGAACCCAAACATCAACTTCCTGTATCTGTGCGTGGTTATGACTGGGGAATGACCTTGTAGTGAAATGGCCTTTTCAACGTGGTCACACCATATTTTTCCCCTTTTTCAGAATCCTACATTTTCTTAAAATAGGGCTGTTCGCCCAGTGACACTGCTAATCTGTGCCAAGGTGGGTGTGCTCTGGGCCTAAAATAGTAGTGGTAACATTGATTTTACACTGTTTAAACAATTTAGCTTCCATATAAATTATTTGTAAATGTACCTAAAATGTGCCTATTGCATGCAAAGTTAAATATTGTGTGGCTGCAGTGTGCTTTTAGATCATCCACATGTATGACTAAAGTATATGCCTGCTAGAAGCACCACTATGCTCTAACTGGGCTGCAGTTTAAATGCACTGTAGTGACATAGGACAAAGAAAGGTAACTTTACCTTGTAGGAATAGTCATAAGTCACCCCTAAAATGTGCCTTGTAACCTCACAGGGTAGGATGCTACTATATAAAAATAGGGCACACTAAATAGTGGGGTAGTGCTCGCACAGTAAAATATATCCCAAAAGCTGTTTCACTATGTTGGCCTTGGTAGATGTTATCCCGAACAGGTCTAAATGATATCAAAGTCTTTATTTCCTATTTCCACTTGGAGAAATGTTAGAAAAATGATTCACAATTAAGCCCTGCTTAATTTTTTTAATCCGTTTTAATGGTGAAATCAGATTTTTGATAACAGAAGTGGGAAAGTAACTTTGTAAATATGCACTTTAGGCACCCTGAGTCAGAACTGGCTTAAACTCCGAGTCTGCCACTTGTCACCCTTCCAGAGCTGGAAAAGTTAAAAAAGCCTGGCCCAGGAGACAATGGCCTGTCTCTGACCCAATGAAGGATGGGAGGGACAACATATGACCATTAAACATTAGAAGTCTTGGAGGGGACAAGAACAATTGGAAGAACAAAGGACATTCTTAGCACTATATTTTTGGACTGCCAAAGTGTCTCCTATTCACTCAATCCACCCTCCCCCCCCCCAGCCCCAACCAGACAGACAGGCTCCAGTCACATTAAAGGAGTGACCCAGTTTTGCCCTGTAAGAAGAAATGATAGCTGATCTAAATAAAGAAGCAATTGTAGAGCTGAAGACATGTCTACCTGGTGATAGGTGGGTTCAGGAATTTTGAAATAAGGGCATCTAAGTATTTTTTGTGAAACAAAGAGAAAATGCTGCAAAAGACTGTAGAGTGACTGTGAGAAAACAGTCAAGATTGGGTGATGGAATTTCTTTAGACCCTGGCTAGTGCTCAGTTTAAAGCTGACACCTTTTTATCACCTTGCCGGACAGGAGGAGAGTCCTTCTGAAGAAGGTCCTGCTGGATGAAGGCTCCTGACTCCTTAGTCTTGCTAGAAAGTGAGAACTCATGACTCAAGGAATCAAGGAGTTAAGGACTACTGAATCCTGCTAGCGTCCATGGACTGAAACTACTTTCCAAGTGTCATGTAGTTAGCCTTATATTTAGCTGATTCAGGGACCCAAAAAGCAGGACACCTTACTTCAAGATGGCCCACCTGAAAACAGAAGACTGGACCCTGCAAGAGACTAGCCCCTTAGAGTCTATGGCTTCAGGACTGACAAGAAGGAGCTGTCACAGCACTTTGAGGCTGAGGACACGATTTACAAAGACTTTGAGTCTGGTTTGAGTTACTGTTTTAAGGCAAAGTAATGCAATTCAGTCCAATACACTGCCTTGCATTACTTTGCAGCAAGGGGACTTTCCATCAGCGGTGCAGGGGTACCTCCATGCAACCACCCATGACTTTTGTCACAAATCCCTCTCTATAAAGAATTGCCCACAGAGATTTGTGCCAAAATCCTGTACCTCCCTGAGGAACGTGTAAGGAGGATTAATGTTTTCATTTCTCTTTGTTTTTAACTCTTTCCGTGTGTGCTAAATTCTATAGCATACATACGAAGAGAAAACATCCTAAAATAATATATTTTGTGCAAAAAGGCACCCATTTCTGCACATAAACTATGTTGACCACAATGCAGACACCTTTGCACCATGGTGAAAGGGTGTCTGTATTGGCCATGGTTTCAAACATTGCACCAGCACAAGAAGCGAGCAAAACTGTACCACTTCTTAGTACATACGGCACAGTTCTGCTTTCTTCCATTCACAAACACAGTGCAGAAACTTTACATGATGCTTTGTGCGAAATATGGCCCTAGGCATGAAGGTAAAAACTTTGACAGGGGCGGCCCCCTTGATATGTTCAACATCGACTTCTTTTCAATCAGCTGGGGTCTCAGAGTATGACATACATTAGTTTTTATCAATGTGCTTCATTTTATAGATGCTTTATAGCCTTAAACATCAAAAATTCACATCCCTGGTTTCCCTTCATGTATTTAATGATCTTGGTGTTTTTGCTCCTTACACTTTTCTCTATTTTATTTAAATTGGTTGGGGAATTTTATTATATTTTTTGTTGACCTTAGAATTGTTTGTACTTCTTGGACTTAAAACTTAGGGGCTGATTTAAGAGCCCCTAGAGCCTCCTTGCGCCACATTTGCATCATTTTGTTTTTTATGGTAATGTGGCCCAACAGGGCCAAAATCACTGCACCAAATTTACAAAGTATTGCGCCACTTTGTAACCCTTTGCACTACATGATGCCTGCACCAGGCATAATGTATGCAAAGGAGGCATTCCCCGTTAGGGGGGGGGCAAATAAATGGCGCAAAGAAATCTAAGAGATTTCTTTGCGTCATTATTTTCAGCACTTTTAACTCCTGCTCAGAGGCCTCAAAAACGTTGATGCTCGTTCCCATAACTACTGCCATGGTGCACCACATCTTAGATACTGCACACACATGGAGGCGTAAGGTGGGCGCTAAGGGGTGCATGGAAAGTGGCGCAGCACTGGGTGCACTCCCACTTTTCTTAGGGCCTTACTTCTCTAGGGATTGTTCCCTGCTTGTGTCAAATTTACCAGGGGTTCAGCGGTGATTCTCTCAGGACCGAAGTGGGTTTATTGAGTTGTGATGGGTACCCCCTTCTCAAATAAATAACCCCACTCCAACACCTCCTCTGTATCTCAGACTTGCTCCTTCTACTGGGTAATTAAGAAAATGTCTCAAAATTCACCATTTCCATGCCTTCATGCCAACCTCGACTGTGGTCAGGCACTCGCCCACCCCACCCAGCTGTCACACTGTGTTTGTTCTTTATATGTACACATTTACTGTCCTAAGTTGTTCTTCTAAATGTACTTGCATGTGTTTATTCTTGCATGTTAGCTAGTTATCTGGTGTCTATGTACAACACTCAGCTGCCCTCTGGGGCTGTACTTGTCCTTAATAAATACCCTAATAAGTAAACTCTCTACCGTTTTTAACACTACATTTCAGCAACAACACTGAAACTCCCTGTCCAGACTGCACCTTCCTTATTGTCCCTAAAAACACATAAATACTGAATTCAGCACCATATTTACAAGAGGTGCAAATGCGTGGCCATATTAATGTCATTTGATTGTTAACTGCTTACATCCTTCCAGGCACCAATGGTGCTCACGAAGATGCTCATTTAGGATCTTTTTATTGTGGCATGAAAATTCTTGTGTACGCAATTATAAATCCCATTATCCGATTTCTTAACCATCCCACGATCAACTGGATCTTTTAGAGAACAACTTTTGTCTTTGAATATAATTGATAAAATTCAATAAGCCAGACGAAAAATAGATCCATACTGTGCACAAATAATATTTTAATAGTTCATCATCCTGATTACCTTGTAAAATGTACTGGGAAGTCGTAAAAATATTTATGAGCACTTGTGTGCTCCTCGCAGATGGCATCTTGCACACGCCTGCGCATAAACAATAGTGGCAAAGGGGTCCTTTTCCGTTTCTCTTCTGTGCTGATTGAGGTTAGTTTACATTCAGAAAGAGACAGACGGACATTTGTTTTGACTACATGACATTGTACAGTTATTAAGTAAGTGCAAACGCGCAGTGGCGGCACAGCGTTATACTAATAATTGTGTAAGGAAATGTTAACATATATAACGTAATATATGTATGTTTACGAACTCTGATGTAACACATGATCAGGCAAGAACATTTTCACCGGCCTCCCACTCTAGGCTCATAAACGTTTCGTACTATTGATGTCATGGGATATATCTATCCCTATCACATGGCAACTGAAGGTGACAGCCAGACATACTTGGAACCAGTTTGTGTGCTCTGGTAAAAGAAGAAATGTTATTATGCAATTACTTAAAATAATGACGGGCATACCTCGCATATTTCCATGTAGCATAATCATGTGGGATTACTGAGGATTCCCGCAAGATTATGCAGAATTATAGGTGAAGAGTAACTCTTTGGTTAGCGCTATTTCTTAGCACAAAAATGACCTCTCCTGTTCAAAACGGGCGCTAAGAAATAGCGCTATTGCAATAGAACACAAATAGTGAGCATGAACAGCTGATTGTGCTCACTATGAGAGTCATTTTAAAAGTGCAGGGATGCATCGTATTTACAGAAATATGATGCATCCCTATACTTTCCTCTGCAGTGGTGCACAAACTGCTGCCTAGCGCTAATGCAGGAACCCTGTGCCATGGTGCAAGGGTGCCTGCATTGCATGGATGATTGTTTATGTGCAGGGAGGCACACAACTGCTTCGGGCTGCATACCAGTCCATTGTTTTTTGCCCACCATGCCACCTCAGTTTGGAATCAGCCGTATGCAAATCAGTCTTGACCCTGCTCTTCATGGGAACAGCCCAGTGAGAACTGCCAGGCCAGGTCCTCTCTGAACCAGAACACAAGCAATCTAGAATGGGTTTCACCATAGTTAGGACTCTTCAGCCAGGTATGGCATGGGTCCAGTGGCACAGTGAGCCCAGAACCCACATCTGCACTTAAAGTAGCAAATGCAAAAACAACGTGATGGATGGAATGCTTGGATTAAGCTCAACCACTGGAAACTGCTCAGGCCGCATTCCAATCCGTTGTTTTTTGGGCCACCATGCCACCTCAGTTTGGACCCAGCCATATGCAAATCAGTCCTGACCCTGGTCTTCATGGAAACAGTCCAGCCAGAACTTCCAGGCCAGGTCCTCCCTGGAACACAAGAAACCTAGGATAGTTTCCACCAATTACAATTACAATGTATTGCACAGCAGTGGTCATACTACATAGTTATAGTGAGGGTAGAGATTCCATAGGAAGAGCATTATTCATTTTCTGATAACTTTGGCACTATTTGGTGAATCTGCACTGAAGATTTCAACATAAAAAGTTCAGCCACCTCAGCTCCTTCGAGGTAAACTTAACACTAATCTGTCAAGCAGGCACCAATAACAAGGGAGGATCCTAAAAGTATGATTTCCCATTCTAATTCCCAATGGAAACTTTGCTCCCCAATACAGGAAAATGGCTGAACAGAATTACCCTAAATTTGGCAAAGGAAAATTAAACTTTACTCAGAAAATGTAGTTTTTTGCTCTCATTTAAATCCGTTCAGCAATTTTCAATTAATTCACATTTAAAGATGGGCTTAATTCAGACATGAAGGGATTAATGCTCAGAAAAAGTTACATCAAATGTCTGGATGGTAGGTGCCGCTGGACTCTAGTGTGAGCTCCACAGTACTAAACAATTTTAAAAAATAGGGTTTTTTAATTGGTTGAGGGAACGTTTGTCCTACTGCAATTTAGTTCAACGAGAGCTTAGCTGCTAACCTATTTTATCACAGACTTTTTCCAACTTGTTAAAATGTTGCTTTAGTGTTAGATACTCCCTCTAGGCACAAGCCTTAGTAAAGGCTTATTTTTTATTTATGCAGATAGTTCAAACATTTAAGTGCCTGCTAGCTTTAAATGTCGTTTAAGTTTATGTAGATATTGTCAATAAACGTGTTGTGTATTTATTATCCTTAAAGGTTCTTAAAGGTCCAGAACGCTGTCATTTATTTTTTATGTGTGTAGCTGGTGCACACTGCAGGCTAAATGGCAAGTGAATGATGCAGCAATCTTACAGATGATTGTAAGACAGAATATGATGAACAACAATATTGTAACACTAAAATGTTCTGTCAAAAATATTGTTTTGAAAAATATGACGTTTACATACTTTGCATATAAACTATTGAAGTATTGTGTCAAAAATGCAGTGGAACAGAAAGTCATAGAAAAAAGGTAAGTATATTGAAATTTTAATAGCCCTTCAAATCCACTTTATTGGCAAGAAGAAAAAGAGATCACTCAGGGTCTCCAGGAGTGCAAAATCTCTTCTTTTGGACTTTCCAGCTCACAGAGTATTTCAGCCGCAGTGTACAGCCTTGTTCACATTAGACCTGGGTGTAAAACTCTCCGCTTGCGGAGTTTGGGTAATTCGGCAACTCTGTATCCTGCGGAGAACATGGAGTTACCAATAGATCTCTCCTCATCAGAGCAGAATTGTTTTCCCATTGGTGTGTTCTAGATGTCACTTTTCACTTGTATTTCATGCTTGAAGGATCAATCTTTTTGTCTCCTGGATGTATCATGTGATTTAAGGACTTTGTATTTGAGATTTCACAAGTAATTTCAAAAACACTTGCATAAGGGTGTTGTACAATTTGTTGTGCGATAGAGGGCATGCACCAGGATTTATTTGTACTTTTATTTGATTTTTAAAATTTAGTGTAGTAGGTGGCCTGCAGTTTCAGTAGGTGTCTAGTTATTGTTTTACTTGTAATTGTTCTTCTTTAAAGGAAAAATGGTGCACAGTTCAGTACATTTTCTTCATGTTTTGTAATAAATTAGCAATATTCAACAAATTCATTATGTGGCCAAGTCTACTAATGGACCTTCCAGCTGTAGGCCAAGTACTAGTCATGGGTGCATGATGAAACAACTGTTTTGAGGTGTCTGTTGAAATGAAACATAATTTGGAACATGGATGGCATTGGATGAAATAATAAAAGAACAAAATGTTGTTTGGCTGTATTTCACTTTTCTTTTCTTCAAACAGTGTATGGTGGGGTAATATATTTGATGCCTATGTAGGATGTGTGTTGTTGTTGTAAAATGTACTTTTTTAGATAATTTAATTTTCATTTGTGGAATTGCTGACTTAATGCTGGTTTTTCTCCTGTGTTACCATTGCCTCCCTTGTCTGGCTGTTGTGTGAGTATGTTTGCAATAGGCTGCCATGTGTCTTTGTTCCCCATGCTATATGGCCAGGGGCCCTTCTTTGTATAGTCAATTGTAGGCCTATATGTGTTTTTTGTTTTCCATTCATCTTGCTTGTTGTTTGACCATTTTGTTTAGGCAGCCATTGTGCTTTAGCCAGTGGCCTGCAAGTGTTCTTTGCTGTTGTGGCCATGTGTCCTTACTTGTTGTTGTTGCAGTTTGACCATGTGGCTGGCAGCCAGTTTGTGTGGGCTGTCAGTGTGCTTTTAGGCCTGCACGTTTTCTTTGTCGTGGCCATGCTTCCTTGCTCGTTGTTGTTGATGTTGACTATGTGGCTGGCGGCCATTTTGTGTAGGCAGTCAGTGTTCTTTTAGGCCTGCACATATTCTTTGTTGTGGCTATGCCTCCTTGCTGGTTGTTGTTGTTGCTGTTTGACTATGTGGTTCCATTTTGTATAGCAGACAGTGTGCTTTTAGGCCTGCATGTGTTCTTTGTTGTGGCCATGCCTTTTTGCTGGTTGTTTTTTGACCATGTGGCTAGTGGCCATTTTGTGTGTTATGCTTGAGGCCTAGTAGCTCAATGCTTAATACTTAATATACTGAATGGCCAATGTTTTATATTATATTATATACTTTTTTTGCATTTTTCACCTGCACCACTCCTTGCCTCCCAAATCCCATTGGCATCCTATGTTAGTCTCCTTCCCCTAGTACACCAGCAATTATATTTTGTAAATGTGTAATTTTTTAAGCTATTTTTCTCACATACTTTTATTTATTTACTTTATTTAATTATTAATAATAATAATAATCATAATTAATGTATGTAATTTTATTTTTTTAAGTTTTATTTTTTTCATTTTTGTTCCTAATATTTGAATTTTGTTGAAAAAAAATTAAAAACATTTATTTCATTTTTTAATTATTTTTACAATTTCTTTCTTTTATTTTTTCCCTTTTCCCCATCAGTCCCATGTCCGCCATAGGCACACAACTAGCACCTCCCTGAGTGCCACATGCCAGCTTGATGCACATAAAGCTAACAGTTACATCTTATTCTTCCTGGGTGTACATGAAAATGACATGATAGTTTATGTTGATGGATACACTGTATTGTTAATTATTTATAATTTAAGTAGCCACTAAATGACATTATTTGTACTACTAATTCAACTGCAACAATGCCACATTTAATTGATGTTCTTCTTGCATGTTTGCTTTTCGGTGCACAAAAGAAAAGAAAGAGACATCACCCATAGTACTGCCAAACAGAAGGCCTGTGCACAACGTGATACGTGATACGTGATACGTGATACGTGATACGTGACCACACTCATGACATGGACATCTCATCAGCTTGTGAAGCTAAAAGTTATTGCCAACAGACAGCTTCAAAATGGCCCCGAAGAAAGGTGCTACCTAGAAAGTGGCCAGTGATAAGAAGGAGCGTCTCAACACTGGTATGTGGACCCAGATATTTTGGGGGCAAAAATATTTGCCTGCCGCACGGGGGAGCATTACTCCTGCATCAGCAACCCCACTCCAAACTAGGCCCAAGTCCATGTCTGGCATAGAGGTAGGCACTCTAATCATGGCAATGCCGAAGAGCAGTGATATTGAATTGGGCGTATCTCTCTCTCAAATCTCAAAGTAATACCCATTAGTTGGCAGAAACTCTGCGTAATGGACAACAGCCACAGCCAGCCATAGCAGTTCCTCCCGAAGTAGGAGACCACCAGGACATTAAGCTCCATGCTGAGGAAGTGGAAGAAGCCCCTGTTTCACAAGTTCCACTGTCTTCCAGGTCTCCACCATCTTCTTCTTCAAGCTCCTCTACTGATGATCAAAACTCCTGAAAGCCTTAGAGTTGAGGATGAAGAAGAGGAGGATGACGAGTCTGACGGCAAGCCAGTCGTCATGGAAGTTAGCCCAACCCCAGTGGAGTCTGACATTACCCCATCTTCTCAATCTGCGATGAGGGATGTGCACGGATACCACCACCAACACCAGCTTCCATATTTACAAGGCCCTCGCTGCGACCTACATCCACAACCACCTCAGTAGAAGTAGGCGCTGCAGAGGCAAACATCATCAAAACACCCACCTACCACCACTTCTTCCGACATTGGCAGTGTTAGAAAGTAGACCATTCAGTTTGGGACTTCATTACGGTTAGTGAAAAGGAGCAGCATATTGCCATATGCCAAGCAAGTGTTAGTCGAGGTAAGTTTGGTACAAGCTATGGCACCAGAGGCCAAACAACCTATTTGAGAAAACAACACATAATCTGCTGGGAGGGGTACCTTAGCGGCAAAAAACCTGCAAGTGGTGTTTGTGAAGGTGGTGAGAGCAGGGAATCTGAGCCGATCATGGTGGAAGGTGAAGGTGAAGAAGACAGTGACATTTTTGTTACACAAATCAGCCATCCCTAACAGTGCAGTAGAATCATCGACCACATCAGCAACATCGAGTCAGGTTGAGACACCAAGGCAAGAACATACAGAAGCTGCCCCGCTGATATGCACATTGACCCTACCACCACCTTCTGCTTTCAAGAAGTCGCCTGTATCAGTGGCACCAGTAAAGAAAAAAATCCAGCCTATTGTTACTGTCATGTTTAGGCAGGAGGGACAGTATGAATGCAACCACCCAACAACACCTTTGCAGAACAGGAAGCTGGCCAAAATGTTAGCGCTGGACCCCGTCCCTCTTTCTTTTGTGGAAGGAGTGAGTTTTCTAGAATTGTGGCAACCATCTTCTTGAAATGGAAGGTACCCAGCCAGAACTATTTTGCCAGAGTTGCTGATCCAGCGCTACAACAAGATGTGCTGGAAATGGTTGGACAAGCTTTGTAGCAGAGTGCTGTTCACACAATCCACCTGACCACAGAAATGGGGACCAGTTGCCAAGCCACTGATTACATGTGCATCACTGCACACTGGATCTCTATTGTGGGGGTTAGAGAAATGATACTTGCAGGTGTTGACACTGCTGAAATTTCTAATGTTGCTCGGAAGCATGCAACGGTACCTATGTTCACAACAGAGAAATCCCACACAGCTGCAAACATCTTGGATGACTTCAACAACAAGGTCTTTGAATGGCTGAGCCCCAGAGGGCTTAACGTTGGATTTGTGTCCATGGACAATGGCAGTTATACAGTTGGCTTTGGTACACAGTATTTAAGCTTTACATTCATTCATCCAGTATTTCACCATTGAAAACCATCCATATCCACCAAAATTCCTAACATGGCTTTCAATGAACCTTTCTCCAACATCCATTTACCCAATACCCACCCATGTATTTTTTCACCTATTCACCCATCCAAGATCCAACCTACCCGAGGATTCCTTTCATCCATCCAGGCAGGCATCCTTTCTTTCATAACCTTTCACCATCCTAGGCTGGCATCCTTTCACCCGTATACCCTTTCATCCATCCTTCACCCACCGATGCATCCTATCACCCACCTATATGCACCCTTTCACCCATACATCCTTTCACTCATATTATATTTCACCCATTCTTCTCCTTCCATCTTTCATTCCCTTTTCCTTCAATCCACCATAGTTAAAGTTCATTATAAGCCTTTGTTTGCTGAGGTGCAGATAGAAGAGGCCAATAATACTCAACCCCTGCTGTACCTGCTAATATCGGGTGTTCACAAGTTAGTCAACACTAATACACCCTTGCAGTGAGTATATTACTAATTATCAATAAGCAAGCAATATGACTTACCACCGCCCGTCACTGCCGCCTCTGAGATATGGCTCCCCCTATTGTTTCTTTATAGCAAAATACAACCACAATACATCACTACAATTCGGTTACAGGATCTTCTATCAAAATATCAGGTGGGCATTTTGTTGGTTGGCAATTTTTTAAAAGCCAGCTAGTCAAGCCAACCTAACCCTATTCCAAATTTCCTAAAGTATATTTTGAAATTAGTAATAAATTGCAATGAATGATTTTTACTTCTCATCTCATTCTCAATCTCTCAACACCCTTTGATGGGCAAACCAGTCTTCATGTTTTAATTCATAGAAGGATGCATGCATCTATAATACACATAACTGAGAAACTACTTGGCACTGTACGAGCTACACAAAATAAAGGCACAGAGATGTGCAAGAATGTGCTAACTCACTAATACTAATAACTGTCACTATCTTAGTGAAAGGACAGGACACAGGAGGAGTCTTCTTAAATAATCAGCCCAAGCGAGCCCCAACAAGTACGATTAGGTAGTGTTGAGCACCTGTCAAGATGACGATCACATAATATTTGTAACATGAAGTTAACTTACCTGCGTGTGAGCAGCATGCTTCCTATTTGGCAAAAAATATTAGCATAGGACACAACTAATATTTAATTATTAGTTATTCACTGAGCCCCGCAACCTCCACGCCTAGCAGGTTGAGCAGGTTTGTCTCCTGATCTAGGTTGTCAGCCCCCTGGTGTGTCAGCTGTTTTTGAGTGCGCCAGACCCAAAAGCTACGGTGCATAATCTGGCATACCCTCTCCCAGTGCTGCCGATGCTCCCGGAGGCTGGACCCACTCCCAGGCCTGCCACCTGCAAAAAACTAGTGCTGCCATCTCCACCTCTGAAAAAATGCAGCATGGCTGAACCCCTTTTCGGTGGTTTGGGGGGGCTGAAGTTTCCACTCCCCCGCTCTGCGATGGCACTGTGCACTGGGGGGAGATAGAAGAAAGGAAAAAGAAGAAAGGAAGGAAAAAAATAAGAAAGTAAAGCAAAAAATTAAAAAGAACAAAAGTCACAAAAGACAGACAAAATGAAAAAACATAAAATATAAAAACACCAAGAGAAAAGGTAAGGTAACAAATAAAAATGAGGGAAAACAAGTTTTATAGCTGTAGGATGAAAGAGCTCAATAAGGAATTAAAGTAGGCCCCAGCACCATAACAGAAAAAAAATCAAGATGGCCTTGCCCATGCAAACTGTGTGCTGCTGTTCACGCGAGACTTCCAGTGCGAGAAAGCACTTCATGTTGCACGAACAGGCGCGGCAAGAAACTCTGCCCACTTTCTGAACTCCGAGTAGTGAAGCGGAGTTATTTTACCACTTTGACTACGCAAACTCCACCTGAGCCTAGCCCACATAGATGACATGCCAGGGTAAGTGCATTGAAATACAAAACATAAAAAATAAATATAAGGACAAATCAAATTACATCTGCACGGGTGCAAACTTTTAATAGGTTAATTAGCATACATTGTAAGTAATGTCACTCCTAATGCTGCTCTTGGTTATAAAATGAGAAAGTCTGTGCATGACAATCAAAATAACCACAGCAAATTGAATATTGTGTTTCATGACATGCTTAATTGGTAATATACCGACCCAATCGGCATACCTGGATTCATAATAATCATAGACTTGTGGGGGCAACTATGACTTAACTAAACATGAAGGCTCAACCATCCAATTGAAAAGCTAAATACAACCTAACTACCCTGAATGTTGTTCATTGTTCCAAAAACAAGAAGTCTTTGCTGCACCATTCAGAATAACCACAATAATTTCAACATCATAAATCATGCAGTATACAGCTCCCATGATTCATAGTCATCATAGCCTTGGGAGAAAGGTAAAAATAACATAGCCAAAAATAAAAATATCAACCTTCCTCTTAAAGAACAAATACAGGATAATCATACTTCATGTCAATCTGCCCTGTGGGCCATTTCTTAACAACAACAACCCCTCCCCCCTAACATAAAGCACAAATAGGCATGAACAATAGTCCTATGAGACAGCATAGCACTGTGGAGCCATAATTAATGCCAACCAGTTTAAGTATACAGACTACTTGACTTTGTCTGCTGGTATCCACAGATTTCACTAAATATGAACAACATTGATCTTGCACCGGTGGCTTGTAAAGTGATAATAGTTTCGAAGTAGATATAAATAAACAAGAATTCTTATCTGTGATCAAGTGTATTTTAATTCCCATGAGGATTGTGAAGAGAAGTATAGGGGATGTCACCTGTCGGTTTCACTACCTCTTGCTTTTAAGGGAACGATAGTTGCTTACTCTTCTATTTCTTTTCAGTGAAAAGGAAAATTGAATAAAATCAATTCAAAATTGTGTCCCTTTTGCAAAGAGAGAACATGAGGGTTGAACATTTATCCCGCAAGATGTATTTTTAACTCTTCTTCAATATTAAAAACAGCAGGAAATGAAAACCCATTATGTGTCCTGGCTCCCTTTTTCTCAATTGAAGGATCCTATTGCTGCCCCATGTTTTCATTTTTATCTGTTCTGTTATATGGAATTTCAACAGATTCTGTTGCTGAAATAAAATTATGTCAAATGTCTAGCAACTGGGTAATACGTATCATCACTGTCTATTGTCTCCATATGCACAACTATACACTTTGCCTCTTGTAAATCTTGTTGTGAGGCTGTTTTCTTATACCTCTATTTGAACATCAAGGAACATTATTTTTTCTAAGTTAAACTCAGAAGTGAACCTTAAACTGTAATCACTCCTATTCAGTTCTGTCACAAATTCAAGAGCCATCTTGTTTGCCCTTTTCAAGACAAGGAATAAGTGGCTATTATAACGTAACCAAAGAACTAGATGTTCAAAACATTTTTCTGTGTTTAAGGCAATAGACAGCTGTTCTACTCACCACCACATTATGAGGCCCCCAATACTCAGAGCAAAACAGTTTCCTATAGCAGTACCTTTTAGTTATATTCATAGTGAATAGAAATATATCATTGTCTATACTATACTGCATCATTTCTAATCTCATATTGGTGTGTGGTAAGCAGTATATTGGGCTGTGTCTCAAGTAAGGTTTGTCTGATACTTGTGTACAATGTGCCCATGTTTTTAATTTTATCAATAGGGGATGTGATCTTTTTCCTATTGTAAGCCATTGATTTATTTTTTTAGATTTTTTTTTTGTGGGAAGTGAAGTCACAAATGGTTTAATGAAATGATCAACAAAGTTTGAGCAATTCTCTAAAGGACTGTCTGGAAGAGAAAATGGGATCTGTCATGGGGATTCTGGGTATTTTTATGGGCGTTAGGTAGTTTGTAAAAAAACAGAGATTCTTGAAATATCATGTGTAAGATAGTTGTTTTCCTCTTAATACAAGAGCCTCTGTTCCTACCAGTTACACTGTTTGTTCCAGAATACAACCACAGTATTGCAATATTGATTTTTCTCAATAATCTCATAACATGTAGTATCTGAACATTGTCTTAGTTCCTCTTGTGTGTACATTTCTAGCTGGAAGGATAACTATATTACCTCCCTTATCAGTTGGCCATCTTACTATACTGATGTCTTCTGCTAAAGTTTTAAGCGCTTTTCTTTGTGTCCATTTAAGATTATCTTTGCTCTTATGCCTGGATTTTCTCAATTCTTTCATTTTTTTAGTCATGCTGTATGAAATGCTTCATTTATATCAAATGACCTTTGTTGTGTAACTTGTGATATAGAATTAAAGTTACTTAGTACACTGACATCATGTTTAGTAACTCAACTGTCTGGAAACATTTCGATATTGCCTTCATTAATGTTATGTCCCTTCTCAAGTTCAAATATGGTAATTAACATATAAATATCGCCTATTTTTAAATTCTAATCATGCATCTCGGTTAGAATACTAGTCGTCTCCTTTTGTCTATTTTTCTTACATGTCCAAAATGTATTTAATTTTAATTTTCTAACTAGCTTGAATAAGTCAACCATTGTCTGTATATAGTCAAATGGAGACATTGGACAAAAAGATAAGCCCAAACACAACATATGTATTTCCTGTAGTTTTAACTCCATGTTAGATAGATTAATTACTGTATTAGTGCTAGGTACCAGATCCATTACTGCTGCTTCGTCTGGCCTCTTTTGTTCATACTCACAGGGGCTGATTCTTTTCTTGCTAGGTTTTCTTTTACATTGCTTGATTTTCCTCTTTCTCTCTCTTTCCTGCCTCTTCCTCAACCCCTTCTTCCTCTTAGGCCTTGCTGTTCCCTTGTCCACCTTCACCTCTGGAAATGGAATCTGTTAATAAAAATCAGTTTTGCAGATGGTTCTCTTTCCAGTATATCCTCTTCCATTATTTCGGATATCTCTCTGTCCTCAGTCATCTCTGATACAAATTCATACCTTGGAATATCCACTTGTAGTTGATTCTATTCCTTTCTTTATTCTCAATATAAATTATCATATTTGTGTTTCACTGTCATTATACATTCTTTCTCATTCTCTTCCATACGCAAATATTGTACTCTTTGTTTTTATATTATCCTCACATTTATCAAACCTACCATTCATGTTGGTTATCAATTTTCAATAATGTACTTTTTAGATCAATTCTTTATCCAAAATGCTAGAAATTGGGTCTCTACTGGGCAGAGGTATGCCCCTGTCCGAGTAGATACCACAATCCTAGTCAGGGTAAGTCAGATGCACACCCTATATTAACCTGTGCTCAACCTATGATAGCTTGGCACAGAGTAATCAAGTTTAACTTAAGAGGCAATGTGTAAAATATTTGTGTAACACTACAGTGATATAGAAAAAAGTGCACTGTTCCAAAAAGACAAAAAAACCTATTAACTATATAGGCAGATAGGGGCGAAGATATATGATTGATTTCAGGAGAGCCCTCCAGCACCAAATAAGGTGACAGGTTTCATCATTGGGCTATCTCCTCGTCAGACCGGTGCTGCAATGTCTGGCGGACCACCCGGAGGTAGGGGTGGTACTTAACCGTAGGCCAATCGCCAAATGGAGGTCTGAAACGAGAACTGACTGAAAAAGAGAAAAGGGTGAGTGAGTGAAGGAGAGTGAGAGTGAAATAAAATTAGCTCTGAACCTAAAACATCACTTTAATGAATCAGAAACAAGGTTCAGGCCAAGATTAAAAATGTATATAGGGAGTTTTAGAGGGAATAATGTCCTGCTATACTCTATGAAGAAGGAAGGGTAGTATGTCTAATCCTGTCTTATTTATGGTCAACATGTTTCGCGTCTTTACTTGGTCAATAAATGATCCCGTGACGCTTCGTCAGGACCCAGAAAACTACTTCTCCTATTCAAAAAGATCGTTAAGTGCTGGAATGTCACTTACAAATTGAAGACAAAATTTGTCAGAGTCAGTTGGTCAATTAGTCGCCCTGCATAAAAGTGAAAGACAGGTAAAAATTAGTGCCAGCGTGTAAACAGGCATAAAACAAGATGCAAACACAGTGAAAAACACCCCCAACGTGTCACATGTAAGAATAAATAAAGGCTTACCATCCCATATTCGAGACTGAGCTTCCTAGGACCGCGCTAGCCTCAACCAAGGAGGTAATGACTAAGCATGAAAATAATATAATAACAAACAATTGCACGTCAAAATGTACAAAAGCAGGTCATAGGGGAAGTGCCTAAAACATCAAGTGGAGATGGTCACATAATTCAAGAAATTGAATGAATAATGTCTGACAATCAATCTTAACCATAATGAACTGTATCTTGAAAAAAGTCTAATTCCTAAATGGATACAGTCTCAAAATCAAAGACAGGTATTAAGTTCCAGGGAAATGCTCAGGTCCCTGTGTCTAGAAGGGTATTTACTCCAGACAGAAGAGATGGATGTTAATGGTAAAAATGCCCATAAAGTAAACCCATAAGTTGCCAAAAGCACGTGTATCCCTGGCCAGTGGTCGAAGCTTAGGGAAGAATACTGGCGTGTAACTATTAAGAAAAAAAGTAGGGGGGGCGGAAACGAAGCTCCCGCAACCCTGTGCTTACTTGTTTGCTCCTCAGTTCTGCGGGAACACCTACCCCGCGCCGCGTGCCTGTAGACACACAGACGGTATCCACGGGCGGTTTAAATACATTCTAAGAGACGCTTAAACTTGCGTCTTAATCCGGAAGCAACCGGCCGATTGCTCTGGGTCACAAAAATAAAGAAAAGACCCTGCTTCAGGTCCGTCGGCCATCTTTGAATAGACAGATTCGACCATGTCTGTCTATTCAAGAGGCACTTAAGCCAGGTCATGGAAATAAAGAAAGAGAGGGCCCCGATTCAGGCCCGGTGGCCATCTTGGAATTCGTAAATTTGTCCACAAAAATGTACTAAAACCACTAATTCGTGCCTCAAACCAATAGGAACATAATCGATCAGGAAAAAATTATATGTACTTTTTTATATTGATCATGGCCAAATAGGGAGTTTGCTTAAATGTAGTGAAAAGGAATGAAAAGGGCACAGAGGTAGAGAATGGGCACCAAAAGTACTGTAGTGGTGGCCATCTTGCTAGTAGTGGTTGTATCCAGAATCAAAAATGTCTGCAATACTAGGTTCAAATAGAAAGTCAAGAGTCAGCCATCCAATAATAATCACTCAACCTACAATAATATGGCTCATTTCTACAATCAAAAATGAAGAGATACAGATAGTGAGCTCACTGCCATGGTAGGTAAGAGAACTCCAACAACTATGGGAACAGATAATCCCATCTAGTGAGAATGTAATGGTTATAGTGGTCAAGAGTCAGAACGCAATACCCTCTACATCGGGGGTCATGGGGAGACTGAAAACCAACTATTGTAAATAAACGAAAAGGAATTTATATAATGCTGGATAGTAAGTACGAAATATATACATGTAAATATACATATCTAGTCTTGCTAATGGAACTATAGTCACATACTAAGGTGTTAAAGAATTCCAAGGAATTTCATCATTTAAACCTTCTTTAGGGGTCTTGAGTCTGAAAACCTACCTTTGTTCAATTTTAAATAAAAAATTGGAATTGTTACTGTCGTGTCTCGGTACCTGTAACACAATCCACCACATGTCATCAGGACCATGTTTAGCTTCTAGAAAATGTGAGCTGAGCTTCGTTGTGATGCGGGAGCATCTAATATTGCTCCTGTGTTCATTGATACGTTGTTTTACCGGGCGAGTTGTCATCCCAACATATTTCAAGTCACACAGATAGGAGATCAAGTAAATGCATTGACGTGTATTACAATTGGTGTGCTTATTCAAATACCACGTCCCAAAATGATCAAGGTCTATACTGTCTATGCGCTTAGTGAGAGGACAGACATTACAAGAGCCACAAGGGTGATGCCCTTTGACTGGGGGCAAGTTCCACAAGATGGTTTGTTTACTTGAGTCGCAAAATAGGCGGGGACGGGTATGAAAAATTAAATCTCGTATATTGGCAGATCTTTTGAAAGCGAACAGAGGTCTTGGAATCCGAATACCGCCACTCTGTAGGATATTCCACCGTTTGTTAATGAGTTTCTTAATAGAGTTGGACAGTGGAGTATACGTGGAAACACATTTCTGTCGATTTTCAGTTTCTCTAAGCGCAGGTGCCAGTAGAACATCTCTATGATTATTCTGAGCTCTTTTGTAGGCAGGATTGATGATCTTTTTGGGATAACGTCAATCAATGAGTTTCTGTTTAAGATCAAGAGACTGGATGTCAAAAGTTTGGATTGAGCTACAGTTACGACGTAACCTTAGAAATTTACCAAAGGATAAGTTATCCCGCAAGGCTTTAGGGTGATGGCTGTCATACAGAAGCAAACTATTACGATCAGTACTTTTGTGGAAGGTGTTAGTGGTGAGTTTGCCATTGTCTATCTTAATCACAAGGTCCAGGAAAGAGACTTGTGTAGAGGAAGAGTGGGCAGTGAATCTCAAAAATGGGTCCAAGGTGTTGACCCAGTGAGTAAAATTGTCTATTTACTCGTATGGACCGTTCCAAATAATGAGGATATCATCAATGTATCTCCTCCACAGAGTGATGTTGTTGTGAAAGGGATTGGATGTTTGTAATATAAATAATCTCTCAAAGTTATACATATACAAGTAGGCCAAACTAGGTGCAAACGTGCTACCCATTGATGTCCCTTGAATCTGATGGAACAAGGAATCTTCAAATTGGAAGAAGTTCCTTTTCATAGCTAATGTTGCACATTACATCACAAACTGGACCGGGGTGGGAGATGACCATGAACTTGCAAGGAGGACAGATTCCACCACTTGTAAAGTGGCCTCCTGTGGAATGTTGGTATACAAGGCCTCCACATCCAGAGTGATGAGGGCTTGTACTTCGGTGTTGGAATTGATATTTTCAATCAGATTCAAGACGTGTGTAGTGTCTTTGAGGAAAGTACTCGATTCTTTCACCAAAGGTTGGAGAAAGAAATGACAAAAAAACAGAGAGAGGTTCTAACACTGAGCCAATGCCTGATACAATGGGACGCCCAGGAGGCGGGAAAGTACCTTTGTGTATCTTGGGCAGGCAGTAGAAATATGGAGTACGAGGTTGTGGCGTGTCGAGGAACTCAGCTTCCTTAGGGAACATCCACGAATTACTCCGAGCTTCTTCAATCATGCTTCTGATTTTTGTTTGCAGATCATCAGTAGGATCACGAGCGAGGGGGGCATAGTGAATCGTGTCACTCAGAAGCCGTAAGCACTCCTGCCTATAGTCTGAGGTGTTCATAATTACAATTGCACCTCCCTTATCTGCTGGCTTAATCACTATGGATTGATCCAAAGATAGATCTTTCAGGGCCTTCCTCTCTGTGGAGGGTAAATTCATAAATGGTCTCTTGGGGCGGATTAAATCAAGGTCCGCCATCACAGCTTTCTCGAAAGTCAGAACCTCAATTGGAAGAGAGTGTGAGGGAGGAACAAAAGTAGAAGGTCTCCTTAGACCAGTGTCGTCACTCCCAGATGTCACAGGACGGTCTAAAAAGAAAAAGTGAAGACGTATTTTCCTAAAGAACTGGGCGAGTTCACAGTTCAGACAGAAAGGATCCTCAGAAGGTGTCGGGACAAAACCCAAGCCTTTGTTCAAGGCTGTTGATTCATATGTTGAGAGTCGTCTAACGGATAGATTGACCACTAGGTCCTCGGTGGGTGTTCTTGCCCTGACTCCGAGTGACCATCTGTGGTTCTTCTCTGTTCCAATGGACCCGTCTGCCTCTGCCTCTCCTTCTGCCTCTTCCTCTGCCCTGGCCGCGGCCTAAAAAAGGCACATAGGGTAACATAGGGCGAGGTTGAAAGAAAGGGTAAGGCGGTTGCCAAAAGAAAGGTTGATTAGGAGGGTATTGTGGTTGGTTATAAAGGGGTGGTTGCATACTGTCATCAGTGCTCCATCCGTCAGATGAAGAACTGCTGCTGTAATTGCAAGTTTTTTGTTAGACACGGTGGAATCATCGGATGAACGAGATTGAGCATCAGCATCATAATCTTCCTTAATATAGGGATAGATTTTCTCTCGGTCAAACCTCCTTTTTGCAGTTTTGAGATTTTCTGCTGGGTCAGAAACTCTTTCGTCTCGTTAAGTTCTGAATCAATTTCAAGGAGGCGGCTCTTAAAGGATGACAACGTGATTGTCGTTTTTATGGTGCTCTCAATGCACTTAATTTGTACCATAATGGATTCAGCTAAACGTTTTGAAGAGTTAATGATCAAAACTAGCCAATCTCTGGTACATTTCCAGGCGATCTGCGCCCAGTCTTTTCTGAACGCCAGATCGTGTAGGAAAATCCTGGGCATGTTAGAGACCAAGAGGCCACTTGGAGCGATGTTAGCTCTCAGGTATTCCGTCATTATAGTGCTGTGCATTACGGTCTTAATTAAATCACGTTTTAGAGAGGAAAGTTTATCCCAGTCCTCTTTGAGACTTCCTGTGGGGTTAGAGCCATCATTGTTAAGGATAGAGGGTGCTTGCAAGATCGCGGATACTGTCTCGTCATCAAAGCTGAGACCTTGGAAGTTCTCCATGGTCAATAAATTAAAAGGGGGATAGGGAAGCGAGAGAGGGTCTTAATTGTGACCCATATATGTCCCACAGCAAACCTGCTGTTCTGAACTACTAAATACAAACGAGGGACAGGGAGATTGCTGGTCCAGTGCACGGTCTCCCAAATTTACCTGTTATATAGAAAAAAGTGCACTGTTCCAAAAAGACAAAAAAAACGATTAACTATCTAGGCAGATAGGGGTGATTCACTGATTCATTAAAGTGATGTTTTAGGTTCAGAGCTAATTTTATTTCACTCTCAATCTCCTTCACTCACTCACCCTTCTCTCTTTTTCAGTCAGTTCTCGTTTCAGACCTCCATTTGGTGATTGGCCTAGGGTTAAGTACCACCCCTACCTCCGGGTGGTCCGCCAGACATTGCAGCACCGGTCTGACGAGGAGATAGCCCAATGATGAAACCTGTCACCCTATTGGGTGCTTGAGGGCTCTCCTGAAATCAATCATATATCTTCGCCCCTATCTGCCTATATAGTTAATAGGTTTTTTTGTCTTTTTGGAACAGTGCACTTTTTTCTATATAACAGGTAAATTCGGGAGACCGTGCACTGGACCAGCAATCTCCCTGTCCCTCATTTGTATTTAGTAACACTACAGTGAGACAGTGAAAACACCTAAAAAAACCTCATTTATAAAAACAGAGAATATTTATCTGAGTAAAAAAAGACCAAAACGACAAAAAATCAATAAGTAGAGGTCGAGATATGAATTTTTAAAGATCAAAGCCAAAAACAGAGCTTAGGAGTCACTAGTGGGTAAAAGGATATTTGAGGTCATGAGGGACCAGGGCAATTCCAAAATCCAGGCCAACCGCGATGGAGGGTAGGCCGGCTACAGAACCCACGCATGGTCCATTGAAACAGTACCTTTGATGGAGCAAAGCATGTGTTGGAGTGTAGCTTTTATAATCAAAATTAACATGAACTGCTTGCAAAATAATGTGTAATGAAGCTGCATAGAAAACGAGACAGACTAATATTAATGTATGTGTTTGAAATGTGCCCACGGGGAGTGGCCAACAATGTATACGATGATTAATGAAATTGATTAATAATGGATTATTAATGTACTAATGTATGATTCTGTATTAGCATTAAGAGTTATATGTTAAGTTTTTGCTAAATTAATCACTAGGCCTTAGTTAGCAAGGGTCTGGGCCTAGCTGCCTGGTCTCATATTAAATGTGTTTTTCTAACGTGCAATGTGCTGTTTCCCTGAAGGACATGAAGCTGTACTTTTCCAGAAGTTAGAGGTGTGTGTAACCGTAGTAAATTCTTTCTCATGAGACCCGACTTGCTCAAGGAGACATTTTTGCCGAATGCAACAGTGTAATTCGCAACAGGTGCAAGGTCGCCTGAAACTGGTAGAGACAATGGAAATTACTGACTGAAATGACGAGTGTAACTTTTCCTACCTGACATTCTACCAGTTGAAGACGTCAATTACAGGAGCTAATAAACTACGTGAGAACTGTATTAAGTGAAAATTCTAGTAAGGTGATCGATGGATCATTGTATAGAGATAATGATGCACCAAATATTGTCCATTTGGAAATTAGAAGCTTGTTAGCTGGATTTGATTTAATGACATGTCGCAAGGAAAAATCAGCCGTTCTAAGCCATTGCCATTGTGGGCCGTTCTATGCCTTTACTGAGCCATTATAGGGACATTCATGCTGTCACTTTGACATTCTGTTTAAGACTTTGCTGTTTGATTCTTAAACCATCCTAACCTTTCTTGCCTTGCCCAATACTTACTTCTCCTTATGAGGGAAGTGTTCCTTGTTGCCCTGTCTTGCTGAGACTTGCTGCTTGCCCCGGCTGATGGAGAATCAACTGATGTCCTGTGGACGAAGACTGACTCTGTATGCTGACCCATTACGAAGGGTAACTATATGATGATGAAATTGTAATTGTCTGTTTGTGTCAACACCAGGACAATGCGCACTCTACGGGCATCTAGAACGCAAAAACCCAACACTCGCAAGATAATGTAATTCATGCATTGTGATGATATGTTATTGTTTAACTTTTTGCATTGCAGAATTCCATCCAAAAGATTCATTTTTAAGGTGCTTATAAATACTGTACATTTGCAATGTATTGGTGCAGACATTCAGAGTGTGTTAGGGTGTGGTCCCTTTCCAGGGCCTTCTAGAGACTTTCCCTGCAACATGCCTGGGCGTGGTTCTAGGCTGGGCCAAGACTCTATAAAAGAGAGTCAGCCCAACTTCCAGTGCTCACTATTCAGAGGTCCCGGTGCAGAGCAGCAGCTTCTTCCTGAGCTCCTGTCCCGGCGGCCTATTTGGATTTTCCAGTCTTCTGCACTCATCTCTCATTGGTGATCACTGTTTCCAGGCGGTAAGACGGTGTTTGGACATTTCTCAACACCGTAATTGAGAATTTTCATATTCTTGATTTTAATTCTTAAATGAATAACAGATTACTTGTGTGCTGCCATTTTTAGAAATTTGTATGGTGGTTTGCAAATAGGGAGGACGCGCAATTTATTCCATAAAGATTTGACTTTGTTATTACATTGTTGTTCATTGTACGCTGATATTTCTTGACATTTACATGATGTTTTACGAGTTGGCAAGACGTGTAACTAATTTCATGAGCATTTAACTTTGTTGTTCATTGCGCACTACCATTTTCTGGCATTTACATGGTGGCATTCGAATCGGCAACACACGCGATTCTTTCCTTAAGTGTTTTTTCATGTTATTCATTGTGCGCTACCATTTCTTGGCATTTGCATGGTGGCATTTGAATCGGCAAGACGTGCAATTCTTTCCTGAGTGCTTTTCATGTTGTTCATTGTGCGATACCATTTCTTGGCATTTGTATGGTGGCATTTGAATCGGCAAGACGCGCAATTCTTTCCGCGTGTATAAATAATGTAAATTACTGTGCGCTACTATTCTAGGACATTTTCTTGGTAGCATTTCAAGTTGACACATTTCGGGATTTATTCCTTGAATCTACGTTGTGTGATTTCATGGTGCACAATCCTTTATGGTGTTTAATACTCATATAAAAATCTGCAATGTGCGCAATTCACTTCCCAATGTTTTTTCTGAGATGAACACAACAATACCAGAGTTCTAGATGTAATGCTGTGTGTTCCTGATATATATTCTTAAAAGGAGATTCATATGGTTGTTTAGAAATTGCTCAGAATGTTTCCTGATTCTCATGCTAAAGAAAGTACTCGAATCTGAAAGTCCTATTTAACTTTTCCTGTTTCCTCCTCAGGCATTCGGTCATCTAAAGCCTAGTCAGTTTTAGGACTATTCTAGGGTTGTTCATGTTTTTCAGAAAAGACAAAGCTTAGAGTTGTAGCATGGTACTGATTTCATGAGATGTAATTTTGATGTTGTGTTTTAACCTTTTGCTTCCTACAGGTCTCCTTCCCGGCTGTTCCCGTCCTAATCCCCTTTTCCCCACTTGGACTCTCTTAGACTCTGTGATAAATCTAATCAGAGTATTGGAGCTGTCTAGTGGTGGAAGTGTTGGGAACGTGCACAGACCCCGAGGATCTGGTGACTCTGACAGAATAGTGAGCCCACTAATTATTATCCTCCTGGTTTGTGTATGTTCTCAGCATGGCCACACTGGACGAGCTAGTCAAGGCTATCACCCAGCTCCAGTCAGAAGTGGTATCATCAAAGGATTTGACAAATAGTCTAGCTGAGAGGGTGAGTCAGTTACAGAATAAGGTTGAGAAGAAAGAACAAAGTCCTACAGGTGTGTCTTGGCCAGGTACTTCTTCTCAGACTTCTGGAGGTAATCCGACTAGCATTTCCCTCAATGTTCCTTCAGCCATTCCTTTAGCTCCCCCAGAACGCTTCTCAGGTGATCCCTTGAAAGCGCAATCTTTTCTGGTTCAAGTGGAACTTCACTTCAACTGCAGACCACATACTTTCCCCGATGCCCAGTCTAAAGTAGCTTTCTTGTTGTCATATCTGTCTGGAGATGCAGCTACCTGGGATATTCTTCTTGTGCGTAAAAATAGTCCCCTGTTGTACAACTGGAAAAATTTTGTTCGTCAATTTGAGAGAGTTTTCGATAGTAGAACTGTAACACAGTCAGCAGATCGTGAATTATTAGACTTACGCCAAGGGAATCAGGACTTAGGGGTCATTCCGACCCTGCCGGTCCATGACCGCCAGGGCCGGGGACCGCGGAAGCACCGCCAACAGGCTGGCGGTGCCTCCTGGGCCATTCTGACTGCGGCGGTAAAGCCGCTGTCAGAAAAGGGCAACCAGCGGTTTCCCGCCGGTTTACCCCTGGCCCAGGGAATCCTCCATGGCGGCGCTGCTTGCAGCGCCGCCATGGGGATTCTGACCCCCTTCCCGCCATCCTGTTCCTGGCGGTTTTTACCACCAGGAAGAGGATGGCGGGAACGGGTGTCGTGGGGCCCCTGGGGGCCCCTGCACTGCCCATGCCACTGGCACGGGCCGTGCAGGGGCCCCCTAACAGGGCCCCATAAAGATTTTCAGTGTCTGCTTTGCAGACACTGAAAATCGCGACGGGTGCCACTGCACCCGTCGCACCCCTACAACTCCGCCGGCTCCATTCGGTTTCCCGCTGGGCCGGCGGGCGGCCTTCTGGCGGTTGCCCGCCGGCCCAGCGGGAAAGCCAGAATGGCAACTGCGGTCTTTTGACCGCGGTGCGGTCATTCAGCGGTTCCCTCCAGGCGGGCGGCTCCCGCCGCCCGCCGGGGTCAGAATGACCCCCTTAGTGTCATATTTAGCCAACTTTAATCGGCTGGTCGCTGAGACATCCTGGCCTGAAGAAGAACAAGCGGCCTTGTTTTACAGGGGACTCAAAGAGGAGCTAAAAGACATCTTAGCGCAAATCGACCCACAACCTGCAATCTGTCAAGATTTAATAAACCTTGTCTTGAGGCTTGATCATCGTTTAAACGAACGAAAAGGAACGCGTAAAAAGACTGAAAAACATTCTAGGCATGCTCATGATAACAAAGACTCAAGAACTCCGAGAGAAAGAACGTCGGAACCGATGGAAATTGGAACCATCAGGAGACCTTTGACCAAAGATGAAAAGGATCTACGCAGAAAAAATGGGCAATGTCTCTATTGTGGGCGGAAAGGACATTTCGCCAAAGATTGTCCAATCAAAACAAAGAGCAAGCGAGGCCCTGTTCAGAAAGTTGCAACCAATGCATCAGTCGAGTCGGAAAATCTAAAGCACCCAAGTTGCAGAGAAGGGTTGCTTTTGGGTGTCACCGTGGATCCTTCACAATCCAAACATCTAAAATTGGGAATAAGAGTTCAGGTCAAGAAAAAGACCTATTTCAAGAAGGCTCTAGTCGACTCTGGGGCTACCGCAAACTTTGTTGACGCCCAATTGGTTCGTGCATGGGGGATCCCATGTATTGAAAAGAAGACCCCAGAAACCATCCAGGCAGTTGATGGAAAACTCTTGACTTGAGGTCCGATATCTCTTCAGACTGTCCCACTGACAATAATTTGTGAAGGTAAAAATCAAAGAAAGAAACATAAAGAGGAACTCATCCTTGACGTAATCCATGCTCCCCAGTATGGGATAATCCTTGGCTTGCCATGGTTAACTCATCACAATCCAGAGATTAATTGGGCAGAACGAAAGATCGTGTTCTCATCAGTGCTATGTAAAGAACATTGTCTCCAAAGGACTCAAGAATCGGAAGTTCGCCATTCTTACATAGCTACCGCTGCAGAGAAAGAAGTTCAGTTGCCCAAACAGTATTCGTCTTATGAAGATGTATTTGATGAGAAGGAAGATAGATCTTATGACTGCCAAAGTGATCTAGTCCCAGGGGGGATACTTCCCAACTGTCGTGTGTATGCCCTGTCAGAACATGAAAATCAACATTTACGAAAATACTTGGATCAATTCTTAGAGAATGGTTTCATCCGCCCCTCTAAGTCTCCCACAGTTTCTCCTTTATTTTTTGTTCCAATAGCGAACGGAGAGCTTCGAACTTGTATCGACTATAGGGGCATGAATAAAATCACCATCAAGAACAAATATCCTTTGCCTCTAATTCCGGTCTTACTGGAACAAGTAAAGAAAGCAAAAATCTACACGAAGCTTGATCTTCGAGATGCTTACCATTTGGTCAGAATGAGAGAGGGTGACGAATGGAAAACGGCATTCAAAACAAGATATGGCCTTTTTGAATACACCGTCATGCCTTTTGGTCTGTGCAATGCTCCAGCAGCATTTCAATTTTTCTTAAATGACGTTCTTAGAGAGTACCTCGATATCTTTGCCATAGTTTACATTGATGACATTTTGATCTACTCAGACAATGAGAATGAACATGTTCAACATGTCAAGAAAATTTTGGCAGCCCTTCGTAACCACCATTTATATTGCAAGCTAACCAAGTGTGAGTTTCATGTTACCACAGTTGAGTTTTTAGGGGTGATCCTTACCCCTCAAGGTATGGTGATGGCAGAAAGGAAAGTAAAAGCTGTATCTGAATGGCCCATCCCAAAGACTGTTCGTGATGTACAATGTTTCCTAGGCTTTGCAAAGTTTTACCGGAGGTTCATCAATCATTTCTCCCAGACAATGGCTCCAATTACTAAGTTATTAAGAAAGAAAGAAAAATGTGTATGGTCCCCAGAAGCAGACCAAGCCTTTTCAACTTTGAAAGAAGCTTTCTCCACTGCCCCAGTCTTGACTCATCCAGATGCGGATCGACCTTTCATAGTGGAAGCTGATGCTTCAGATGTGGCGATAGGAGCAGTCTTGTCACAACGAAACAAAGACACTGGTCAGCTTCATCCTGTAGCTTACATGTCTCGGAAGTTGAACGAAGCCGAACAGAACTATGTCATTGCTGAAAAAGAGCTTCTGGCGATTCGTGACGCCTTTAAAGAATGGAGACATCATTTGTTGGGAGCTAAATATACTGTCACAGTATATACTGATCATCGCAATCTTCAATTCATGAGTTCTGCCAGACTTTTGACTCCTCGGCAATTACGCTGGATGCTGTTTTTTGCCGAGTTTGATTTTGTGGTAACCTTCCGGCCTGGTAAAGATAATCGTAAAGCTGACGCCTTGTCCCGCCAAGAGTCTACCACATTGCCTGCAGTTCAAACCTCCAGAGCTATCATTGCTCCTGACAAGGTCCTATGTATCATAAAAACAGAAGATTTCTTTGAAGACATCCGCAATTCATTCACTGTTGAAAAATGGCAGGCGTGGGCCCAAGCAGATCCGAAAAGATCAATCAAGCAAGGATTACCCTTTCAAGATGCTCGTTTGTTCGTACCCACTACCAAACTTCGCAAGATAGTGTTTCATTGGTTGCATGTTATACCTACAGCAGGTCACCCTGGTACTCCTAAACCTCTTGAATTAATCCAACGCTATTTTTGGTGGCCTACCTTAACAAAGGATGTAAAAACAATGGTAAACAACTGCGAAGTCTGTGCTCGCACTAAAACAAGTTATTCAAAACCGAAAGGGTTGTTACACCCACTCCCAACCCCAAGTCGTCCGTGGGAACACATCTCTTTAGACTTTATTACAGGTCTGCCAGTGGTTCAACAGCATTCAGTAATTCTGGTGGTAGTAGATAGTCTCACGAAATATGGACATTTCATTGCCTGTAAGAAATTACCCACCTCTAGTGAACTGGCAACTATCTTACTGAATAGAGTGGTTCGTTATCATGGACTGCCAAAAGTGATCCTCTCCGATCGGGGATCGCAATTTGCCTCCCACTTCTGGAAGACATGGTGTAAAACACTCCAAGTGACATCTACCCTATCTACTAGCCACCATCCTCAAACAGACGGTCAAACGGAGAGACTAAATCAGACTTTGAAGCAATACCTACGTGCTTACGCTGAAAAAGCACTTAATTCATGGACATCAATGCTCTGGTTAGCTGAGTTAGCCTACAACAACTCCTTCCACACGTCTACTGGTGTTACACCCTTCTTTGGTTTGTTTGGCTATCATCCTGACACCTTGCCCATCACAATTCCTCAAGAAAGTTCTCTCACTCCAGCTGTGTCAGAAATCATTCAACATTTGCATCAAACTCAGAAATCGATTCAACAACATTTAGAAAAAGCCCCAAAAAAATACAAAAAGCATTATGACAAGAAACATTGTGAGGGACCGCAGTATCAACCTGGTGACAAAGTGTGGCTTTCCACAAAACATATAGACTTCAAGAAGAAGCACATGTTCAACCCCAAATTTATAGGTCCTTACACTGTTCTTCAGCAAATCAATCCTGTGACGTATAAACTACAATTGCCAAAATAATTACGGATTCATCCAGTGTTCCATACTTCCCTCTTAAAAAAGGCAGTCCAAAAGGTCCACCCTCATCCAGCTCCTGTTCTAGTACAGGGGGAAGAAGAATAGGAAGTCAAGAAAGTGTTGGACTCTAAACTGAGAGGACGTAACCTATGGTACTTAATCTCATGGAAAGGTTATGGCCCTGAAAGTAATTCATGGGTTTCCGCATCTGATGTTCATGCTCAAGTACTTGTGAGACGCTTTCGTCTCAATCCAGATAAACCAGGCCCTAGAGCGCACCTGGGAGAGGGGAGTACTGTCAACACCAGGACAGTGCGCGCTCTACGGTCATCTAGAATGCAAAAACCCAACACTCGCAAGATAATGTAATTCATGCATTGTGATGATATGTTATTGTTTAACCTTTTGCATTGCAGAATTCCATCCAAAAGATTCATTTTTAAGGTGCTTATAAATACTGTACATTTGCGATGTATTGCTGCAGACATTCAGAGTGTGTCAGGGTGTGGTTCCTTTCCAGGGCCTTCTAGAGACTTTCCCTGCAACATGCCTGGGCGTGGTTCTAGGCTGGGCCAAGACTCTATAAAAGAGAGCCAGCCCAACTTCCAGTGCTCACTATTCAGAGGTCCCGGTGCAGAGCAGCAGCTTCTTCCTGAGCTCCTGTCCCGGCGGCCTATTTGGATTTTCCAGTCTTCTGCACTCACCTCTCATTGGTGATCACTGTTTCCAGGCGGTAAGACGGTGTTTGGACATTTCCCAACACCGTAATTGAGAATTTTCATATTCTTGATTTTAATTCTTAAATGAATAACAGATTACTTGTGTGCTGCCATTTTTTGACATTTGAATGGTGGTTTGCAAATAGGGAGGACGCGCAATTTATTCCATAAAGATTTGATTTCGTTATTACATTGTTGTTCATTGTGCGCTGATATTTCTTGACATTTACATGATGTTTTACGAGTTGGCAAGACATACAACTCGTTTCATGAGCGTTTAACTTTGTTGTTCATTGCGCACTACCATTTTCTGGCATTTACATGGTGGCATTCGAATCGGCAACACGCGCGATTCTTTCCTTGAGTGTTTTTTCATGTTATTCATTGTGCGCTACCATTTCTTGGCATTTGCATGGTGGCATTTGAATCGGCAAGACGTGCAATTCTTTCCCTGAGTGCTTTTCATGTTGTTCATTGTGCGCTACCATTTCTTGGCATTTGTATGGTGGCATTTGAATCGGCAAGACGCACAATTCTTTCCTTGTGTATAAATAATGTAAATTACTGTGCGCTACTATTCTAAGACATTTTCTTGGTAGCATTTCAAGTTGACACGTTTCGTGATTTATTCCTTGAATCTACGCTGTGTGATTTCATGGTGCACAATCCTTTATGGTGTTTAATACTCATATAAAGATCTGCAATGTGCTCAATTCACTTCCCAATGTTTTTTCTGAGATGAACACAACAATACCAGAGTTCTAGATGTAATGCTGTGTGTTCCTGATATATATTCTTAAAAGGAGATTCATATGGTTGTTTAGAAATTGATCAGAATGTTTCCTGATTCTCATGCTAAAGAAAGTACTCGAATCTGAAAGTCCTATTTAACTTTTCCTGTTTCCTCCTCAGGCATTCGGTCATCTAAAGCCTAGTCAGTTTTAGGACTATTCTAGGGTTGTTCATGTTTTTCAGAAAAGACAAAGCTTAGAGTTGTAGCATGGTACTGATTTCATGAGATGTAATTTTGATGTTGTGTTTTAACCTTTTGCTTCCTACAGGTCTCCTTCCCAGCTGTTCCCGTCCTAATCCCCTTTTCCCCACTTGGACTCTCTTAGACTCTGTGATAAATCTAATCAGAGTATTGGAGCTGTCTAGTGGTGGAAGTGTTGGGAACGTGCACAGACCCGAGGATCTGGTGACTCTGACAGTTTGCCTTTTCTTTCTAGGTACCAACTGCTCTTTTGATAGAGACCTTAGTTAGATGTTTTCTAAAGTTGTGTTACTAAATTGTTTTGCATGAAGCCCAACATGCTGATGCTAATTTGAGGTTAGTTAAGGAGTTCACTAAACGGATGCAAATAGACAAATGACTGGATCTTTGCTTTGTTGAATAAATGCGCTAATGATACTCTGCTAAAGTTAATTCATGTTGACGTTGTGCTTTGTTCTAATGTTCATGATCTTTGCTTTGATGAAGTCTTATTCAAGTTGCCACATTGTGACATTGTTGATGCGTTTTCTGGTATTGAGACTAATAAACTTACTAGTAGAGTGTAACAAATAGGTAATAAATATCATAAATCTTACTAAACTGGTGTGATTATTCATGGTTGAAAGGCCATGGTGAGTTTTGATTCTTATTAATGACATTAACTAATTTGATTGATTTGTTATTGTGAATATTGATGAGGTGATCTATCTATTGACTGAAATGCTAAAGAGATATCTCGTCTTAAAGTGTCTCCAACCAGGGTCAAAAGGTTCATTGGCATAAAACGAGTCCCCGTGTGAGTAAATTATCTAAGGTGGGACGCGTTATCAATGTGCATCGAGGGCACAATGCATCTGGAATTTCCACAAAGTCGGGTCACTACGTCATTGAGCTCCACTCAAGTGAATGCAATACGTTGTCGTCAGGCCACGTAGGCTGTGAATCTGCTGTAGCCAAACAGTCTCTTCATCGGCATTGAAGGAGCAATGCACTGATTTTTCTCATGCATTTAAGGCAATGTCTCAGTTATTGCAGAAATCATTTGCAGAACCCACTTCTGAGGCCAGGGCTTGAGGGTGACATTTCAGGCAAGGGTAGGACTCACAGATGGCAGAGTCCAGCAGCATCCAGAGAGTTGCAGGCAGTCTTTGAAGTCCCTGAGACTGCAGAAGAACGAGGGCAAGCCAACAAGCCCTTGAAGAATCTTGGGTTCAAGGAAGTAGAGAACAGGTGCAGTCCTTTTCACTGCAGGCAAGAAGCAGTAGGTAGCAGGTCAAAATATCGAAGCAAGTTGCAGAGTGGCAGTCTGCCCTGGCAGCACAGCAGTCCTTCTTCCTGTCAGAATGTCCTAAGTTCCAGTAGAGTTCTGATTTGGTGGGGTTTGGGGTCCAGTACTTATACCCAAATATGCCTTTTAAGTTGGGGATACTTCAAAAGAGGCCTTTCAAGATCAAAAGGGCCCTGCCCAATCTTCCTTGGCCTTAGACGAGGGTTATGCAGCCTCTTGTGTGGGAAGAAGCACAGCCCTATTCAGGTGAAAGTGACGCAGGGTTAAGCCCCCCTCCAAGCCAGTTAATGGCCTGTTAGCCTGGTGATGGGCCATCAGGA
The DNA here is from genome assembly GCF_031143425.1 of Pleurodeles waltl. NCBI lineage: Eukaryota > Metazoa > Chordata > Amphibia > Caudata > Salamandridae > Pleurodeles > Pleurodeles waltl. The sequence continues at coordinate 452,240,973 of NC_090448.1, read as the reverse complement.
TGCAAATGTCACATCCAAACTCCCTTTGTGTGTGACTGTCTAGAGGGAATGCGCATACTCCAGCAGTCATCCACCCCAGAGGTGTATTCAGAGACAGGAAGAGGCAGAGGCATAGAATGGTTAAAGTAAGAAAATGCCAACTTTCTAAGAGTGGCATTTTCAGACTTACAATTTAAAGTAAGAGTTCACTTTAAGTTGTGATTTTAAATTGTGAGTCCACTAAACTCCACCAAACTCCATATTTCTATATTTTCCCAATTGAAAGTAACACTTAAAGGATACTTAAAGGTAACCTATAGGAGAGATAGGCCTTGCAGTTTTTCACTACCAAGACATGTCCAACTTTTTAAACACACTGCACCCTACCCTTATGGATAACTGGGGCCTACCTTAGGGGTGACCTATCTGTAATAAAAAGGAAAGTTTGGGCCTGGCAACTGGGTGCACTTGCAGTTTTAACTACACAGGTTCTGCAATGGCAGGCCTGAGACATGTTTGAAATGCTACTGTAGTAGGTGGCACAATTAGTGCTACAGAACAACTAGTAGCATTTGATTTAAAGAACCTTGGCACATATTGTAGACTTTATTAGGGATTTACAAGCACAATAAATATGCCGATTGTGGATACACCAATGTTACCATGTTTTAAGCAGAGATCACGGGCATTTTACCACACATGCACTTTAGCACTGTTTAGCAGTGGTAAAGTGCCCAGAGTCTTAAAGCCAGCAGGAACAAGCTCAGATAATGGAGAAGAGGAAGCCAAAAAGTCTGGGGATAACCCTTCAGAAACACAACTCATTACTTGTCACCTCTCTTTTAAGGTTTTTTCTTGGTGCAACAAAGCATATTTTATAAGGATCGCTAACAAAGTTTTACAACGTTGTGTCAAACTTGCCACCCATTCTTTTGACTATTACAGCACACACTTCATGTAAATTTATAATAAAGAACAGTATTAGAAGTATGGCTTCCCCTCAGCTCCCCTCAAGTCCATGGATCTCCCTTTAAAGTGCTACAAGAATACAAATGTGCAAATCACCTGAAAGCTCTGCCCGCTTGGCCCTGCACTGTCCGTCTTAGTAGTTTGCAGTTTGCAAAAGTCTTTCTGCCTCTAACCAGAATGATAGACAGCTTTCCAAAGTGCCCCCCCAGTGCATTTACTGCTGGTTTTGGTGGTGTTTCTTGATGCTGAGAAATATGAGGACTTCTCTACAAAAAAAGAAGCACTTTGGTGGAGATTTATGTCTTTGTAGTCTTGTTGGCCTCTCTATTGCTGGATTCATGTTATCACAGAATTATGGAGAAAGATGTACAAGGAACAATTACATTGCTAAACACACACTGTCACCTAGAGACATTTTCTTGTGGTCTATTACACAGCTCTAGTGTAGAATATACACTGGACATTTACCCAATGAGGTAGCACTTCCAACTATCCAGTAGAAAGTACTTCAGTTGGGTAGATGTTTTGCGCAAAACTGTGGACTCTTGTTGGATAAATGGCCAGGTGTGGTTCCTTTGTGGCTGAGTCACTCACACAGCTACAGACACACCAACACAGACACCCACAAACCCACACAGGCTCATACACACACTCACAAACCCATTCAGAGGCTCATGCACTCACTCACAGTTGCACTCAAAGACTTGTGCGCTCACTCAATCACAGACACACTTAGAGACTCATATACTCATTAACAGACCTACTCAAATACTCCCTCACCCATTCACAGACCCACTCAAAGACTTGTGCACCCACTCACAGACCCACTCAGAGACTCACACATTCACTCAGAGACCGACTCAGTGATTCACACACCAACTTACAGACCCACTTAGAGACTCACACACACACTCACAGATCCATTCAGAGATTCATGTACCCACTCATAGACCCACTCAGACTCTCACACACCTACTCACAGACCCACACAGGCACTCACATACCCACTCTCACACCCAGAGAATCTCTCTCATACCTACTCTCACACCAAGACAGACACTCTCATACCCACCTAGACGCTCTCCTACCCACCCTCACACCCAGACCCTGTCACACCCACTCTAATCTCACACCTAGAGACACCCTCTCACACTATTTCCACTCCCAAAGAGACAAGCCCTGTAGCCAAGCCCCTGAGTGGGTTTGAGTGGGTGCATGAATGTCTGAGTGGGTTTGTCAGTGGATGCCTGAGCCTCTGCGTTCATGTATGAGTGAATGAATTAGTGTATGAATGAGTCTGTGGTTTTTCTTTCAAATTATTCCATAATCGCAAATATTTTGCGAATAATTCTCAGAAATTTCAGAAAATGTGTGAATTTTTGTGAATGTTGCATGCCGTGATGCAAAATTATATTACACCTATAATTTGCCCCTAAAGCACACCTATATCAAACCCCTCGGGTCAGGGTACCTTTACCCTGATCTCTTATGCCACTTTCCATTTGAATTTTCACCCCAGGGGGCCGTGTCCCATGAAATAAAATGGCGGTCACAACTTTCTAGTTAGGCTGCAGTCAGGCGATTGCAACACTTCTTTTTGCATGCGTATTCGCGAAAATTGGTGAATTTTACAAATTATTTGCAGCCAGAGATACAGAAATGTATTTGACCTTAAATATCTCTTAAACTACTGAACAGATTTTCACCAAATAAGCAAAAGATCATTCTGCGTACCGAAAGCTAGCTTTCTGCCGAATTCGGCCCCTGTTTTACAGATCATCGTAGAACTTCCTGTACCCAACAAGAATCACCGGTGCACTTTAAAAAAAAAGTCTTGAAGATTCGTCAAATGGTGCCAAAGATATAGGCATGTAAAAAAAAAACAAATTCTATGGAATCATGTGCCTAACTATACCTTTCTACTAGCGACTGCCAGTACGTAATATATATATATATATATATATATATATATATATATATATATATATATATATATATATATATATATATATATATCAATATATATATATATATTTTTATATATATATATATATTTATATATATATATGTGTGTGTGTGTGTATATATATATATATATATATATATATATATATATATATATATGTGTGTGTGTTTCAAGGCAGTTCCTGATTTTGACATAATTACATTTGGGTCCAACATTTACCTCTCAGTGAAATTCATCACCCTAAGTGGGATGAAAGAATGTTTTACTAATTAGAATTGCCTTCTTTTTCTATTCCAATGTATTCTTCCATTCCTGAAATTACTGTTTTATATATTTTTTTAAAATTTGCATTTCTTCTTAAAATGCTGTTAAAATATTTAGAAAACTATACATGCATTCCTCTACCTATTAACACTTCAATAAAGTGGTAATAGGTGGGGAACAATGATAAGTCCCACTACCTACCTACATCTAAGACCCTAACCCAGAACACAGCAGAAAATGTGCTGAAAATGACATGGCTGTCTTTTACCTTTGGTAAACACAGTAACTAGCCAGTCATATATTGCCTTATCATGCACAAGTACAGTGGTATAAAGCAAACATACCATGGTATACCACTCACAATATATAGCTAAGGGCCTCATTATGAGTGTGGCGGTCCAAAGACCGCCACAGTCACATTTACGGTCGGATCACTGCACTCCGAGCGGTGTGCCACACAATTACAATTTAGGCTGGCAGACCTGCCTATAGACCGCCGTCCCCACCAGGATCATAGATCCCAACAGGGTGACGGCTGTCTGCCTTGTAACCAGCCATGGCGGTGCTGAACTCAGCACTGCTTGGCTGATTACAACCCCACTTTCCGCCAGCCTTTTCATGATTGGGACCCTGCCATGAAAAGGCTGGTGGAAAACCAGTGCTGGTGGCTACAAGGGGGGCTCTGCACTGCCCATGCTTTGCAAACAGTGCACATTTCGAGGGTGCTGGAGTGCTGGAGTACTGGAGTGCTAGGATACTGGCCTCGGCTCCCTTAAAGGAGCCAGCCAATGCCAAAATCCTAGCACTGTTCCCACTGTCAGCCCAGTGGGAACGTGTATTGCAATGTTCCCACCGGTCAGTCCGGCTGGAACATTGTAATAGGCTCAGAGGGGATGTCATCACCATTGAGATGGCATAGTCCCCGCTGCTTTGGTAGTCCCATTGTGGGACCGCCAAAGTCGTAATCAGGCCCTAAGTATTTTTTTGAAAATTGTACCTTTAACACTATTTACACTATTCATACATACTACTAAAATTTACCATTTACACCAAACAATCTATTTTCCTGCCACTTTACATCCACATCCATTGACACACTTTCACCGTATGTCTGTTTCAATTACCTCATTCAACTATACGCCACAACACACTGTGACACTTTACTCTACGCCACTCCACTTTACGCTATTGCACTTTATGATCCTCCACTCTGTCACTCCACTATATGCCTCTCCACTCTATGCTAATTGACTGTACGCCACTCAAATCAGCCCCACTCCACTCTACACAATACCACTCTACACCATTACATTATATATTATTATGCACTTTGGAACTCCATTTTATGACAGTCAAGTGTATGGTAATACACTGTATGCCCTTCCTCTCTACGCTACTCCACTACACTCTACACTATTCCATCTCTATGCCACTCCACTGTATGCCTCTTTGGTGTACGTCACTGCAGAGTATGCTATTTCTCAGTACACCACTGCACTTTATGCCACCCCACTGTATGCCACACCCCTATATGGCTCTCCGCTCTGCGACAATCCACTGTAGATCACTCCATTCTATAGGACTGCACTCTATGCCATTATACTCTATGGAAATCCACTCTACCATACAACACTCTACACCATTTTACTGTACAGCACTAGATTCTGTCCCACTATAGTCTAAGGGCCTGATTAGATTCTGGTGGATGTGGTTACTCCGTCACAAATGTGACAGCTATCCCGTCAGCTGTATTACAATCCCATTATAGCCTATTAGGAACGTAATATGGTGAATGGGATATCCATCACGTTTGTGATGGAGTATTCCCTCCGCCTTGATCCAAATCAGGTCCTAGTTTGTTCCACTATATGCCACTACGCTCTACCTCACTACACACTGTACGCCTGTATAATAACTCAATGCTATTCCAGTCTCCAGCACTCCACTGTATGCTAGTCTACTGTATGCCATTCCACTGTGCACCACTGTACTCTAAAACACTCCACTCTATTCACTTCACACTGTGCTATTCTACTATACCCCACTACACTATACATCACTCCACTCTTCAACAAGCCACTCTACCAGGCACTGTGTTCGCACAAAATATCTGATTTGTGGTGTCATAACTATTATTAAAAATAATATTACTTTAGGTGGTATAAATGGTATCATATTGAAGGATAAAAGCAGTGCATGAAATGATGCGAGTTATAGTTTATGTAGTGTGTCTCCCTAGTTGAATACACTGTGTATGCAATTCACTTAAAAAAACAAAGATTACAGGGACGTTATAGTTAGGTTCTGAATTTAATCATATAAAACCTTAGAAATTCACCAGTTAGAGTTAGAGTTATTTCGAGTAACTATAACTCGTGCCCTTAGGTAACTATAACTCGTGCCCCCGCAATGCAGAGTTTTTATGACAAAGTTTAGAACAAATGTTACAGTGATAGCATCAATGATGTAATAAAACATGTTATGATTGCTGTATTATGTGGGGCAAGTAGCAGTGTAATTAGCAGAGCAAGGCTTGTTTTATTTAAACCCCTGGGTGGGCCGGGTCGCTGGGGCAAATTAAAATAAAGGAGAGGGTGCACGGGCACCCTGTCCTAAGGCACTTTTATGTCCTGGATACCTACACCTCCCTGGAACTTTATTCATAATGAGTGCGGGTTGTACAGGCCCCCCACAGCCCTGGGACACTGCCTCTGCGGGGCTTTGATCATGGTGAGTGTGGGGGTCCATGCAGCCCCCCAACAACCCCCGTGGCCCTGGGGACCACCACCTCCCTGGGGCTTTGATCATAATGAATGCAAGTTTCATGTGTGTGTGAGAGCAATGCCGGCTCCTGCAGGAGTCAGGGGGTCATCTGGGACAGCAAGGGCATTCAGGCTCCCTCTGTGGTCCCCAACACTGCTGATTGGGTGCCCTGGGGGCACCCAGATGACATGGCTGGACCCTGGGGGATGGGGTCCCTGAGGCCAAGATTGGCCCGGGGAGGAGGGCTGTACAGCCCCTCTCCTCTATTTAACAAAGGCCAGGACCCAGGGGATGGGGTCAGTGGGGCTGAAATTAGCCCAGGGAGGTGGACGGAGTGCTCCCTCTCTAATAAAAGAAAATATATATTAAGGCTTGTCCGTGGAGGATGGGGACCCTAGGGCAGAGATCAGCCCAGGGAGAAGGGCAGCTCAGCCCCCCTCCCTATTAAAATCTGAAATCCTTCCTGTAGATGAATGCATCTTTGATCTATTGGAGCTCATTCTGTTTAGTCTGTGACCAGCTGGTTCTTTCTTGTCCTTTCCTGGCGAGAACACAGTCCAGGGTTCTTCATTTAAAATTCAACAAGTATGCAAATGGGCAAGCCATCTGGAGGCTGCACCCACTTGAACCTGCACAGTCCACCTTAGTAATATGCAAAGATATTCCTGCATTTTGCCAGGAGGATGAATAGCTTACCAAAGGGCCCCCCCAGTGCGTTTTCTGCCAATTTTGGTGGCACATTCCTGATGCTGAGGAATCTGAGAACATCTCCACAAAACAAAGACGCACTTACCCCATATAGATCAAAGGAAGGACCCTGGTTTGGTGGAGATTTACATCTTTGTAGTCTCATTGGCCTCTCTATAGGAGGTGTCATTTATCACAGAATTCTAATGAAAGATACACCAAAAACAATCATGTTGCCAAAACGCACTCAAGGTCACTGATGACATTTCCTTGTGCTCCATTACACAGCTGTAGTGTATATTACATACTGGACATTTATGCAAGAAGGCAGAAAGAACTCCACTAGGGAAGATATTTTGTGCAAAGGTGTGGACGCTTGTTGGATAAAAGGGCAGGTGAGGTTTCTTTGTGACCAAGTCACTAACAAAGCTACTGACACACCCACACAGACACTCACTCACCTACTCACAGACGCACTTAGACACTCACTCAGACACTTATGCACCTCTCACAGACCCACTCATTGACTCATTTACTTACTAACAGACCCACTCAGACACTCATGCACCCACTCACAGACCGACTTAGGCACACATGCGCCCACTCACAGACCCACTTAGATATTCATGCATCCACTCACAGGCCCTCTCAGACATTCATGCAACCACTCACAGACCCACTCAGACTCTTGCACCCACTCACAGAACCAGTAAGAAACTCATGCACTGACACAGATGCACTCAGAGACACATGTAGTCACTCACAGACCAACTCAGACACTCATGCACCCACTGACTGACCTACTCATGCACTCACACACAGACCCACTCAGACCCTCACACACTCACTGAGTCACTCAAAGACTCATGAACCCACTTACAGACCCACTCAGAGACTCACGCACTCACTAACGGACCCACTCAGAGACTCAAGCACACACTTACAGACTCACTCAGAAATTCACACACTCACTCACAGACCCACTCAGAGACTCACACACTTACTCACAGACCCAATTAGACACTCATGTATCCACTCACAGACACACTCAGACATTTATGCACCCACTCACAGACCCAATTTAACTCTCACACACCCAGACACAGTCCCACAGAGACATTCACACATTTTAACTTAGCCCTGGGGGGGGGGGGGTGGTACCTGGGACTGGGAGGCTGTGACGGACCCTCTTCATTATTTTTTTCGGCCCTGGTGAGGTGGCGGTCCCTGGGGATGTGGGGGCCCGCACAGCCCCCCCTTAATTGGAATAAATTGCCCTGCTGAGGTGGTGGACCCCAAGACTGCAGGGGGGCACGCAGGCCCCGCTGCATACATTTCACATCCGGCCCCAGGGAAGTGCAAGTCCCTGGGTCTGTGGTGACCCCCTGCATATTTCAACATCATCACCCTGGGGAGGTTGCAGTCTCCGGGGCAAATATAAGCCCTAGGAGGGGTGCCCCATGCACCCCCTCCTTTTTTAACCCCCCAATCTCCTGGGACCCAGCCCACCAGGGGGCAAAATAAAAAAAAGGCAGGAGACTGCCCTTTTTTAAAATCTCAGGACAATCTGCGGGTCTGTGGATTTTTCTGAGGTTTAAAAAAAAAGCTTTATAGCCATGGCTGGGTCCATGAGGGACCCTAAACCAAGGCTAGGGGCTTAGGATGACCCTACCCTGGCCCTTTTTCTTCTTCTTTTTTCTTTTTTTTTGGGACTCTGCTGAAGTCAAATGCCAAAATTTCTGCCAGCACTTCCTTATTGAAGTTTTGGCAGCCAATCAGATATCAGCACTGGGAATGTTGGATCCATAGAGGATCTGTGTCCCTGAATATGTATTTTTTAAAATTATAATATCTCAAAAACTGCTGAACGGATTTACACCAAATTACAAAAAGCACGCTTTCTGGACCAAGAATTAGCTTTCTATCAAATTTGGTGTAATTCTGTACAGCGGTTTGGGCTGTAATTGTGCTCAAAATCCCTAAGGGGAAATTGCATGGGGAAAATGCATTTTGGGACCCCCTCTTTTTCTCTGCCCCCATTTGACGGATCACCTCAAAACTTTTAAGACAGCAGCGGAACTGACTGTCATATTAGTTTTGAAAAATTCATGAAGTCATGAAGCGGCGCCAAAGTTACTGGCAAAGCGAAAAACACTCTCCTATGGAAACTTGGTGCTAACTGTAACTACCTATTGGTGACTGCAAGTAGGTTTTATATATATATATATATATATATATATACACACACACAAATATATATATATATATATATATATACATATATATATATATATATATATAGTAGGAAGTTATAGTTAGGACCACAATTCCTTAGCAAAAGTGTTTTTTGACTTGCACCGTTTGGCACAGTTTGACAAATCTTCCCAAAAATTTCCAAAAAAAGTGTTGCATGATTCATGTTGCACGCAGAAAGTTAGAGGGTGATCATAGAGCAGGGGCCGAGAAAAAGGGGGTGGTCAATAAGACCTTTAGACACATCTATAGCCCAAATCACTAGACGGAATTACACCAAATTTGGCAGAAAGCTAGCTTTCGGCACGCAGATTGATCTTTTGCTCATTTGATGTAAATCCATTCAGTAGTTTAGGGGATAATTAAGGGCAAATAAATTTCTATATCTCTGGCCTCAAATAATTTGCGAAATTCGTGACTTTTCACAAATACCTGTGTGAAAAAGAAGCTTTGCAATTTGCTGACCGCAACCTGGCTAGAAATTTGTGACTGCTTTTTTATTTAATGGGACACAGTCCCCGGGTGTGAAAATTCAAATTGAAAGTGACATAAGCGGTCAGGGTGAAGGTACCCTGACCCCAGGGATGTGATTTAGGTGTGTTTTAGGGGCAAATTATAGATCTAATATAGGCTAAGGTAACTATAACTTACGCCTTCGCCATGCACAGCTAAATACTCCACATATTATGTAATTGATGAGATCTTGTATGCCATTTATGATATCACTGCAACATTTGCAATAACATTATTGATAAGAAAACTGTGCATGACAAGGGCCTGAGTTATAGTTACCTTAGTACGCAAGTTATAGTTACTTCAAAGAACTCTAACTATAACTACTGATTTTCTATGGTTTTGTACGAGTAAATTCAGAAACTAACTGTAACGTCCCTGTAGCCTCTGTTTTTTTCAGTGAATATATATATATATATATATATATATATATATATATATATATATATATTAAACCTATTAAACTGGAAATTATTAGTATAATTACAAGTAACTAGCTTCAACAAACAAACTCAAAAATAAACAACACTAGCATGTTGGCCTTCAAATGAGTCAGAATAAATAATCTATCTCCAATTCAAATTTGGAAAGAATATTGGATTTTGGAGGGCTTAGATTTACTATTACCACTCCAAAGTAAGCAAAACAGTAAAAGAGTGGGATTTTGGAGGGGTTAGATTTAATATTCCCACTCCAGTGTAAGCAAAACCATGGCAATGGGCTGGAATTAGGAAGGATTACCTGCATCATTGCAAATCCTAATCATTTTTCAATAAACACTCAAATACTTAACAGAATTAAATTATTAAAACATATTCAAAATAAAGTGCATACTGTATTTAAATGAATGAAATTGAGTTAAAAATAATAATAGAAATTAATTAAAAACATAACCATATGCCATTAATACACTTACTTCCCCACTACCCAGAAAAAAACATGTACTCATAAAATTATAATAAATTATAAATAAACAAATATCATCATTAAAATATTAAATGCAGGAAACAAAATTAAAATCAATATATAATATAAAATACATTTTACAAAATATATTATTAAATACATGTATTAACCACTTACCTATCAATTACAAACAACTGCTGTATATAACAAAAATTCTATTAAAATATTTACATAATTATGTGTCAAGTAAAAATATACTTAACATAACAATATTTTTTTTTAAAAAGCAAAGTTTACATTTCTTCAAACTGTATAAGTCATAAACCTAACACCGAACAACCAAAATACAAATTACTAAATTAACTATACAAAAATAAAATACACATTAAAAATCACAAAAATATTAATCAATTAATCAATTTACATAACTATTCACCAAATAAATATTTGATTGACATAAACATTAATTAAATTTAAAAAAAATGCTCAATTTAAATAATAATTAAATGTAAAAAAATGTAATTGAAAATTTAAAATTACAAACTATACTTAAAAATGTTAAAGCAATTACATTAATAATATTAACACCTAAAACGTATGTATGTAGTATATATGACATTAATGAAAAGTGACATTTAATACAAGTATTTTAAAATAAACAATATTTGATACATCAATATTTATAAAAAACAATATTATATACTTTAAAATGTCATTCTTACCTTCCATATTCTGTTCCTTTAAACTTTTGTAGTGACAATATTTTTGACGCAATATTCATATCACACAATATTTTTGATTCAATATTTTTGTCATTCACCTTCTGGATATGTCCTCCAGTGTCACAGTCTTGTCTTTTGATTGCTCAGCAAGGCAATCTAAAAAGGAGTGCGGTATTTAAGCCTATATTCTCCAAGAAGAGCACCCAATCTTTGCTGTCTGACAGTATCTTGTAAATTCTGCATCTCGCGTGAACTGGTCCTCCCAGGGCTATCCCCTTCTAGCAAATGTATTCACTGAGGCTACAGCGGCCTTGGCAATCAGTTGCACCAGCTGCCACCCCCACACTCTTGCTGCCTGACAGATTCAAGCCCTGATGACACAAGAGAGAACGTTGGGAACAGTTTGAGAGGAATGATGAGCAGGCATGCTTTGGGAGCCATTTTAGATCCTGTCAGGTCAGATTGAAACTATTGCATTAATTTAAGAGTGTATGTTTCTCTTTTTTACATTCCTAACAGAGGTTTTAATTATGAAGTGATGATTCAAGGTTCAAGACTGGAGTGAAGTGCCTAATTTAAGCCAGTGGATGCCGGCGGGGCCCACCAGCGTTAATTCTTTGGCACCAGCACTTAATTTTCCTCATCGATATTGACTTAGAGAAAGAGAAGGAAATTGCACTAAGTGGAAAGACGGAGGCAGAGAAAGAAAGAAAAAGCACCACACAGGGAGAAAGCAGGAACCTGCAAGAATGAAGTAAATGGGCAGGGAGTGTCTGGTAATGGGTTAAAGAGGCATGACATGGAATTAAGACTACCAGCGTTGGTGTTTGGCTGTGGGCTACTGAGCAAAGCTTTGGGCACAGACATTCATTTTTCTACAATTAAGACACTGCTGGGGTGCGATGTGCAGCTGTCTCATATGTTTGTTTTGATTATGTTGCTATATTTCAGAAGCCTTGACAAATATTATCAGAAGGCCTCATTATGAACGCCAATGCAGCAGTGGCAGGGAGACAGTCGCACTCCAGGAGGTCGGACCACCACATTACGACCCTGGCGGCTGGACCACCAGGAGCATGGTTCCCGATGGGCTGTTGACGGTTGGAGTCGTGGCACTGAGTTCAGTGCTGCTGCGCTGATCACAAGTCCAGTTTCTGCCTGTGTTTTCATGGTAGGGACCCCACAATGAACAGGCTGGCGGAAACCCAGTGCTGGGGGCTACAAGGGGGGGCAGGCCGACAATCTGCCCGCCAGCCTCGTATTGAGGCACATAGTCTGTATTTATCTATTTGAGATTTACTACAAATCTGCATTTAGCCTTCAAATGAGGCCTTCAAACTAATGTTTCCTATTTCATTTACATAAAGTTGTGAGAATATATGGTTTGTTTTGTGTGCCAAATGCCTCCTGTTCTATGCTGCCAAGGCTGAAGGCAGGGTCTTCCTGGGACAGAAAACAGGCCCGGGCACCAAAACAAAAGTGGTCCCCATTTGCGAATCAGGTAGCTTAAAAGTGGCCCACATTTCCAAATAGAGCAGTTTTAAACACACTTGGAGAAGTGTTTGAAAGGTATGGTAGAATGCATGCATTTGAGCTTGCTACAAGCAATGCGGTAATATCAGGAAAATCAACAGTAAAAACCGGGCCACCAGACCATAAAATAAGCCCAGGTACTGCCTGATTTCCCTATAGGCCAGTTCAACCCTGGCAGAAGGGGAATTTGCCATTTTCCCTATTTGACATAAATAGTGACTGCAGTTATAAAGTAAGTGAGAAGTATTACATGACCTTGCATCAAACAGCATAATAACATGATGCTATAAGGCAAATAGGTAATTCTACAACCACATACTAACACTGTGGAATAATAATGTTTGGGGTCTATGTTCTATTGATTGATAATGTTTGTAATCACTGAGATAACCATCATTATAATCATCCAAATTCTTATGCTTTATGATAGGTGAGCAGATAATAAACACTAATTATTATAAAACACCAATGCTTGCGTGTATGCATATTATGGGGGTTTGGCAAAGGCACCATATCTATACCCTGTAATAGTAAGACCTTCTCTCGCAGGTGTAGTGGATTCTAAAGACTGCTGAACTTTTGCAAGCATAGCCCAAATGTAGGTGGACACTGGGGGTACACGTCTGTTTTCCTTTTTTAGGCAGAGGATAAGGTCAGATTTATTTTTTCAAGGTTTTTTTATTCAATTGGGCAATTACTTAAATGCATTGCAAACCACTCTTTCTTTAAACATTGAAAAGTAAAAGCACACACTATAAGAAAAATACAGTTTGATTAAAATATATCACAGCAGCTGTGATATATAAAACAAGCCATAAAAATCTCTGCTAAAGTAAGTAACAAACGTAACTATGCATACACTACAAAAGTTCAGTTAGCAGCGAGTAACAGCTATAATAGACCAAATGCCAGATTATGTATCACAAATGCAAACCCCATGTGGCACCAAGCTGGAATAGCAAGAAAGCCACAGGGGTTAAGGGGCAACCAGTTTAGTCTCAATCTGTTAAACATAAAAATTGATGAGCCACCTGCACCCCCCCCCCCCGATTATAGGGAGGGCTAGAGGACTAAATTGGTGCCAAAAGACAAGAGGTCTGATTACAATCTTGGTGGATGGGATACACAGTCACAAACATGATGGATATCTTGTTCACTGAATTACAAGTTTGAGCTTATATAATGGAACTTGTAATACGGTGGACGGGATATTCGTCACATTTGTGGTGGAGTATACCAACCGCCAAGATCATAATCAGGCCCAATATTATTGAGTTCTGTTGACCCCAAATTGAGTCTGCAACAGTTAGGTGGTAACATCAATAGACTAGAGAAATGCAGTCAATCCTCTGTGGTAAAAAGTGTAAGCTATGTTTTGTAAATTCCTTGAAAGTGCAAACTACATATACCAGGGAAAAGACATTCAAAACTGAAAAAGTGCTAATGCAATTCAGTACCTTTTGTGAAATAGCCAAAAGTGCAATCCTTCAACCTCCATTGTCCATAACTAAGGTGCGATAAGCTGCGTGACGCATCAGGGTACCAGCCACTCGTGGGAACGAAGAGGTAACCTTTCAGAGTCGAAACATTGGCCCTCTAAAATGCAGACACTGACCTCTAGCATTGGATTCATGTTACATTATTGAGCAACAAGGGGGCAGCCTTCATAAACTTTACTAATCATCTCGTTAATTAGCTCTAATCCCTTTTCAAGCATTCTACAACTGCAGCCTTGCAGGCCCTTATGTTCAATTGCCTTACGTTGGGTAGGAGCCAGTATTGTTTACGAGAGGACAAAAAGAGGCATAAGCACAGAGTGTGTGAAATGGATTCCTGTGTGAAACTGCAGCCCCTACATGAAAAATCCTGAATGCCAGTTAGACAACCAAAACTAGTATGCTTTAAGTGGAATCAAACCAAGCCACAGGTGCAAAAATTGTAACTCGATGTTAAGGTTGATTAGAAGTGATTAATATGCCAGGAAAACTATATGTTGACATAGGCCAGATGTTAAATGAGCAATAACTTTTGTGTGGATGTTTTCTAAATCCTCTTGGGATGACGGAAACCTGGCTTGCTTCAACAGTAACCTAGAAAGGCTTTTCGCAGGCAGCACCGCCTGAATTAGCTCTTTGGTGACAAGTTGCTCCATGGCCACCTGATATTGTGAAATTACGATTCTGGGTCTTGAACTATGTCCCAAAAGAGTCATTATAGAGATCCCGGCTTACCTGTGGATAGCTTGATACACAATGAGAGAAAGATGGTCTTGGTGGGCTAGGTTGAAGTTCAAGCGTATCTGAGCCTGCACTGTGCAAGTCGGTAGCTTGAATGGATGTCTATAACTGACATTGGGCCTGGTCCAGACAGCTTGCTAAGCGATTATGATAAACAAATTATTCATATGCAAGCATGGGCAACAGTTTGCATTCAATGATGTTACAGATTGCTGGCAGATCCAGACCTGAACAATGATTTTTTTTTTTATCAGATTAATGCGGCATCAAACCATTTTGTTCCCCCTTCTCTAACACTGCCAACAGCAATGCTTGACTTGCCCACCTTAGGCAGTAGTTCCTCCAAACTGACAGGGGTGAAGTTGTCAGATATATTACCTCCCTAGCTATTTCAACTTCCCCAGATATTAGCCCACTTTTGGGGGCAACCCCACCTCCATATACCACCCTCTTGGGCACCATACACAAATTCATATCACCTTTCCAGTTCACCAGCTGTGATGCTTGCTCTCCGCCACACAATCTTGGTACATTCCGTTTAACTACAGCTAACACTGGGGTGAATCAAATACGCTCCATACGGAGCAGATCTGATTCCTCCCAGATATTCATGAGACACCACTTTGGCGAGGGAGTGAGGAAAACCCCACAAACCCTACCCATGCATGCAACCACCGCCACCCAAAAGCTTTGCAGTATTGAACATCCCCATATCATATGGTAAAAAGTACCATTGTGTCCACAACCTAGACAGCAGCTTTCATTAGGTGCTTTACCCAACTTAACCAGCGTGGTCTGAGTGTAATAGGAATGGTGGAGGATCTTTAGGTGAACTAGGCGGGAACCTGCCCATCTAGCAACCTCTCTAGGGGACACCAGGACCTCTGCTCATTTGTTATCTTCCACACCTCCCAATTCATGGTCCCAGTGCTCTCTCAATTGCCTAAGTGTATCAGGCACATTATTGAGTAGCTTTTTGTACATTATGGATGTGGCTTTGCATGGCATGTACTCGTCAAGCATTCTGTCCTCTAGAGGTGGAGACTCTGGGACCTCTACTCCCTTTGGCAGTACCACCCTCAATCTGATGCATACTTGTATATAGTGACACATTTTGGCCGGAGGCCAATTGGTATTCATGCTGCAAGTCTGCTAAGGGGATGACATTTCCCTGTGTCCATAAGTCTCCCACCTGAGAGACACCAATGAGGTTCCATTTGTCAAATTCTGGCAACTTTCACAGTGTACCCAATGCAGCAGAGGAGAGTGGCCTGTGTGATTTTACCGCTCAAGCTTAGAGCCGTGCGGCTGTGTGCCAGAGGTAGACCACAGTCCCAGATGATCCATGAATGTTGTTGTGTCTCGGAGTACCATAAAGAGCCCTTAGATGTCCCCCTGGTTGCAGTACCAGACTGTCCATCCAGAATGAGGGCTCCTCCAGGGAGTAGAAGGTACCTCCAAGTAGTATTTTTAAATATAAGGCAGGGCTATCACTCCCTCATACTATCCCCTTGTAAGTTTGTGTTTTGTCTTCCGTGCTGAGCCCCCACTCCAGAGCAATTCCCTAATCTCGCCCTCTATTTTCTTAAAATAAAGTTATGTGCAGGATATGGCTTTTTTTGTAGGACATAGAGGAAATATGGCACGGACATCATCTTAAAAATAGCAATTCTGCCTGAGAACAACAACGTCAAGGACCTCCAATGTTGGACATTGAAGCCCGTATTTATACTTTTTTAGCGCTGCATTTGCGTCGTTTTCTGACGCAAAAACGTCGCAAACTTGCAAAATACCATTGTATTTTGTAGGTTTGCGCCGTTTTGCGTCAAAAAGCGGCGCAAATGAGGCGCTAAAAAAAGTATAAATACGGGCCTTAGTTTCAATCTCTCTAGTGGTGGAAACAGGTTGCTGTGGTAGAACAAGCCAGGGTCCTTTCTTACATAAATCCAGAGGTACCAGAACCCCTCAGAGGCTATCTCTGCCTCACAGTCACAGGGTAACCATGGCAGCCGTCCCTGCAATGTGCATATTTGGGATTTTCTCCAGTTAATACTATAACTTGAGTAATGATTGAGGATGGTAATAATTTAAGGATCTGGCACATAATGCAGGACATCATCCGCATATAGAGATATTTTATCATCCCAGTGATCAGTCCATTGGAGACTGCAGACTCTGGGATCCTGCCTGATTCATGGCGTCAAGGGCTGTAGAGTGAGGGCAAAGATTAAGAGCAACTAAGGACAGTCATGTCTAGTACCTCACTGGAGCCTAAATGTATGGGATGTCCCCCATTTAATTTTACCTGTGCCAATGGATCAGCATACAAAAGTTGCACCCAACGCATGAAGTGCTGGCCGAAGCCCATTCTAGCAACCACCTCAAACATATAGGCTCACTTCACTGAGTCAATGGCCATTCTGTCATCCAAGGAGAGCATCAGTGTGCGCGCCTGTAGATTGGGCACCTGGCTTAGTATGCCATGAAGACATCTCAGGTTAAGGGTGCTGCTGCAATAGATTATAAAGTCCGACTGGTCCAGACTGCCACCTCTGTAATCACCTTGGCTAGGTGAGATCTTAACCTCAGCATTGAGGAGTGATTTTGGCCTGTAAGAGGCTCAATCATTGGGCGATTTATCCTCTTTAGTGATGACCACTATGGTGGCTAGCCTCTGGCCCCTTGATAATGAGCCACGCAGCTGGCTTATAACTCAATTGCGACCCCGCTAAGGCCGACCTCCTTGCCCAGGGTGAGGTCACTTATTGCTCTTATTATTTTGTCTTCGGTTCTCTCCTCTTCAAGGGGGGCACGGTCCGAGTTCAGGAGGCTTGGCAGATGAATATCAGACAGGAACTCCAGGGACTCCTCTGTCGTGGCTCTCACAACCGGGGAGTATAACTGGGTGTAGTTAGCAGTGAACACATTGACCACACCCTGTCTATCTCACTCTAATGTACCTTTGTAGGAGGCTGGCCTGGCTTGTAGTGGGTACCAGAGGTACTTACACCTTGTGCCAGGTCCAGTTATCCCTTATTAGTGTAGAAGAGGTGTTTCTAGCAACTTAGACTGATAGAAGGTAGCTATGGCAAAGCAGCTTAGGCTGAACTAGGAGACATGTAAAGCTCCTACTATACCACTGGTGTCATATGCACAATATCATAAGAAAACACAATACACAGAGTTACTAAAAATAAAGGTACTTTATTTTTATGACAATATGCCAAAAGTATCTCAGTGAGTACCCTCAGTATGAGGATAAGTTATATACACAAGATATATGTACACAAACCAAAATTAGGTAAGTAATAGCAAGAAAAGTAATGCAAACATTGTAGAATTACAATAGATTGCATTAGGAGCACATAGGTATAGGGGCAACACAAACCATATACTCCAAAAGTGGAATGCGAACCACAAATGGACCCCAGACCTATGTGAGCTTGTAGAGGGTCGCTGAGACTGTAAGAAAACAGTGAAGGTTAGAAAAATAGCCCACCCCAAGACCCTGAAAAGTAGGTGTAAAGTGCACCTACTACCCCCAGAGAGCACAGAAGTCGTGATGGGGGATTCTGCAGGAAGAACAAACACCAGCAATGCAACAACAGTGGATTTCTATACCTGAGTACCTGTAAGACAAGGAGACCAAGTCCAATAGTTGCAACAGTGTCGAGAGTGGGCAGGAGCCCATGAAATGCCAGCTGAGGGTGCAAGGAAGCTGCCACCGGGTGGAAGAAGCTTGGAGTTCTGCAAGAAATAAGAGGACTAGGGACTTCTCCTCTGGAAGACGGATGTCCCACGTCGCAATGAAGCTTGCAGAGGTGTTCCCACGCAGAAACACCGTAAACAAGCATTGCTAGCTGCAAGGGTTGCAGTAGAGGTTTTTGGGTGCTGCTGTGGCCCAGGAGGGACCAGGATGTCGCCACTTGGAGGAGGAGACAGAGGGGGCGCCCAGCAACTCAGGGAGCCCTCACAGAAGCAGGCAGCACCCACAGAAGTACCTGAACAGGCACTTAGAAGAAAAGTATACCGGAGTCCATGCGAAGTCACAAAAGGGAGTCCCACGACGCTGGAGGACAACTCAGAAGGTTGTGCACTGCAGGAAGGAGTGGCAGGGACTCAGGCTTGGCTGTGCACAAAGGAAATCCTGGAAGAGTGCACAGGAGCCGGAGCAGCTGCAAATCATGCGGTACCCAGCAATGCAGTCTAGCGTGGGGAGGCAAGAACTTACCTCCACCAAACTTGGACTGAAAAGTCACTGGACTGTTGTAGGAAGTTGGCTCTGTATGCACTATTTCAAAGTAAGGAATAGCATGCACAGAGTCCAAGGGTTCCCCTTAGAGGTAAGATAGTGGCAAAAAGAGATAATTCTAATGCTCTATTTTGTGGTAGTGTGGTCGAGCAGTAGGCTTATCAGAGGGTCGTGTTAAGCATTTGTTGTACACACAGAGGCAATAAATGAGGAACACACACTCAGAGACAATTCCAGGCCAATAGGTTTTTGTATAGAAAAATATATTTTCTTAGTTTATTTTAAGAACCACAGGTTCAAGATTCACAAGTAATACTTCAAATGAAAGGTATTTCAGGTAGGTACATTAGGAACTTTAAATTAGCAAATTAGCATATACAGTTTTCACATAAATGACATATAGCTATTTTAAAACTAGACACAGTGCAATTTTCAACAGTTCCTGGCGGAGGTAAGTGTTTGTTCGTTTTTGCAGGTAAGTAAACCACCTACGGGGTTCAAGTTTGGGTCCAAGGTAGCCCACCGTTGGGGGTTCAGAGCAACCACAAAGTTACCACACCAGCAGCTCAGGGCCGGTCAGGTGCAGAGGTCAAAGTGGTGCCCAAAACGCATAGGCTTCAATGGAGATGGGGGTGCCCCGGTTCCAGTCTGCCAGCAGGTAAGTACCCGCGTCTTCGGAGGGCAGACCAGGGGGATTTTGTAGGGCACCGGGGGGACACAAGTCCACACAGAAAGTACACCCTCAGCGGCACAGGGGCGGCCGGGTGCAGTGTGCAAACAAGCGTTGGGTTTTCAATAGAAATCAATGGGAGACCAAGGGATCTCTTCAGCGATGCAGGCAGGCAAGGGGTGGGCTCCTCGGGGTAACCACCGCAAGGGAGAGGGCCACCTGGGTGTCGCTCCTGCACTGGAGGTCGGATCCTTCAGGTCATGGGGGCTGCCGGTGCAGTGTCTTTACCAGGCGTCGGGTCTTTGAAGCAGGCAGTCGCGGTCAGGGGCAGCCTCGGGATTCCCTCTGCAGGCGTTGCTGTGGGGGCTCAGGGGGGTCAACTCTGGCTACTCACGTTCTCGTAGTCGCCGGGGAGTCCTCCTTGTGGTGTTTGTTCTCCACAAGTCGAGCCGGGGGCGTCGGGTGCAGAGTGCAAAGTCTCACGCTTCCGGCGGGAAACGTGTGTTGTTTCAAAGTTGCTCCTTTGTTGCAAAGTTGCAGTCTTTGGTGAACAGAGCCGCTGTCCTCGGGAGTTCTTGGTCCTTCTAGATGCAGGGTAGTCCTCTGAGGCTTCAGAGGTTGCTGGTCCCTGGGAACGCGTCGCTGGAGCAGTGTCTTTAGAAGTGGGGAGACAGGCCGGTAGAGCTGGGCCAAAGCAGTTGGTGTCTCCGTCTTCTCTGCAGGTTTTCAGTTCAGCAGTCCTCTTCTTCTTAGGTTGCAGGAATCTAGTTTCCTAGGTTCTGGGGAGCCCCTAAATACTCGATTTAGGTGTGTGTTTAGGTCTGGGGGTGTTAGTAGCCAATGGCTACTAGCCCTGAGGGTGGCTACACCCTCTTTGTGCCTCCTCCCTGAGGGGATGGGGCACATCCCTAATCCTATTGGGGGGATCCTCCATCTGCAAGATGGAGGATTTCTAAAAGTCAGAGTCACCTCAGCTCAGGACACCTTAGGGGCTGTCCTGACTGGCCAGTGACTCCTCCTTGTTTTTCTCATTATCTCCTCCGGTCTTGCCGCCAAAAGTGGGGCCGTGGCCGGAGGGGGCGGGCAACTCCACTAGCTGGAGTGCCCTGGGGTGCTGTAACAAAGGGGGTGAGCCTGTGAGGCTCACCGCCAGGTGTTACAGTTCCTGCAGGGGGAGGTGTGAAGCACCTCCACCCAGTACAGGCTTTGTTATTAGCCACAGAGTGACAAAGGCACTCTCCCCATGTGGCCAGCAACATGTCTGGTGTGTGGCAGGCTGCTAAAACCAGTCAGCCTACATGGGTAGTTGGTTAATGTTTCAGGGGGCACCTCTAAGGTGCCCTCTGGGGTGTATGTTACAATAAAATGTACACTGGCATCAGTGTGCATTTATTGTGCTGAGAAGTTTGATACCAAACTTCACAGTTTTCAGTGTAGCCATTATGGTGCTGTGGAGTTCGTGCATGACAGACTCCCAGACCATATACTCTTATGGCTACCCTGCACTTACAATGTCTAAGGTTTTGCTTAGACACTGTAGGGGCACAGTGCTCATGCACTTATGCCCTCACCTATGGTATAGTGCACCCTGCCTTAGGGCTGTAAGGCCTGCTAGAGGGGTGACTTACCTATACCTATAGGCAGTGTGAGGCTGGCATGGCACCCTGAGGGGAGTGCCATGTCGACTTAGTCTTTTTATCCCCACTAGCACACACAAGCTGGCAAGCAGTGTGTCTGTGCTGAGTGAGGGGTCCCCAGGGTGGCATAAGATATGCTGCAGCCCTTAGAGACCTTCCCTGGCATCAGGGCCCTTGGTACCAGGGGTACCAGTTACAAGGGACTTACCTGGATGCCAGGGTGTGCCAATTGTGGAAACAAAGGTACAGGTTAGGGAAAGAACACTGGTGCTGGGGCCTGGTTAGCAGGCCTCAGCACACTTTCAAATCATAACTTAGCATCAGCAAAGGCAAAAAGTCAGGGGGTAACCATGCCAAGGAGGAATTTCCATACAACTGTGCGAGTCACTTGGACAGAGTTTCTGAGTTCCAGGGACCACGCTCGTCAGGATGAGAGGGGACCCAGAGGACCAGTGTTGCAGTCTTTTGGTGCCTGTGTTAGTAGGGGGAAGATTCCGTCAACCCACGGGAGATTTCTTCTGAGCTTCTGGTGCAGGGTGAAAGCAGGCTACCCCCAGAGCATGCACCACCTGGAAACAGTCAAGAAAGCTGGCAGGATGAGGCACTACAATGTTGCTGGCAGTCATCTGGCTACTTTGTTGCGGTTTTGCAGGCGTCCTGAGCAGTCAGCGGTCGATCCTTTGGTAGAAGGTGAATAAGGAGATGCAGAGGAACTCTGATGAGCTCTTGCATTCATTATCTGAAGAATTCCCCAAAGCAGAGACCCTAAATAGCCAGAAAAGGAGGTTTGGCTACCTAGGAAGGAGGATTGGCTACCAAGAGAGGTAAGAGCCTATCAGAAGGAGCCTCTGATGTCAACTGCTGGCACTGGCCACTCAGAGCAGTCCAGTGTGCCCCCAACACCTCTGTTTCCAAGATGGCAGAGGCCTGGGCACACTGGAGGAGCTCTGGGCACCTCACCTGGGAGGTGCAGGTCAGGGGAGTAGTCACTCCCCTTTCCTTTGTCCAGTTTCGTGCCAGAGCAGGGCTGGGGGATCCCTGAACCAGTGTAGACTGGCTTATGCAGAGATGGGCACCATCTGTGCCCATCAAAGCATTTCCAGAGGCTGGGGGAGGCTACTCCTCCCCAGCCTTCATACCTATTTCCAAAGGGAGAGGGTTTAACACCCTCTCTCAGAGGAAATCCTTTGTTCTGCCTTCCTGGGCCAGGGCTGCCTGGACCCCAGGAGGGCAGAAACCTGTCTGAGGGGTTGGCAGCAGCTGCAGTGGAGACCACGGAAAGGCAGTTCGGAGGTACCCGGGTACCGTGCTAGAGACCCGGGGGCTCATGGAATTGTCCCCCTTTGGGGGGACAATTCCATGATCTTAGACATTTTACATGGCCATGTTCGGAGTTACCATTGTGACGCCATACATAGGTAGAAACCTATGTATAGTGCACGCGTGTAATGGTGTCCCCGCACTCACAAAGTCTGGGGAATTTGCCCTGAACGATGTGGGAGCACCTTGGCTAGTGCCAGGGTGCCCACACACTAAGTAACTTTGCACCCAACCTTCACCAGGTGAAGGTTAGACATATAGGTGACTTATAGGTTACTTAAGAGCAGTGGTGAATGGCTGTGAAATAACGTGGACGTTATTTCACGCAGGCTGCACTGGCAGGCCTGTGTAAGAATTGTCAGAGCTCCCTATGGGTGGTAAAAGAAAAGCTGCAGCCCATAGGGATCTCCTGGAACCCCAATAACCTGGGTACTTCAGTACCATATACTCGGGAATTATATGGGTGTACCAGTATGCCAATCAGAATTGGTAAATTTAGTCACTAGCCTGTTACTGACAAATTTGGAAAGCAGAGAGAGCATAACCACTGAGGTTCTGGTTAGCAGAGCCTCAGTGAGACAGTTAGGCGTCACACAGGGAACACATACAGGGCACAAACTTATGAGCACTGGGGCACTGCCTGGCAGGGTCCCAGTAACACATAGACTAAAACAACATTTATACAGTGAAATATGGGGGTAACATGCCAGGCAAGATGGTACTTTCCTACAACCTTCCCTTCTCTTAACCTCCAGCATCCAACGACTGACCTGTCCCTCCTGTATAACTAGGCTATTAGCTTGCCAGCCTTGCTACCGACCTCATACAAGTGGAGTTGCATGTCTCTACATCTCATCTAGGTGGCATTTGTTGCCACGTCTCTTCATTCTTTCTGTTTCAGCAGGAGAGTATGGCTGGCCATAGTATTATCCGTTAATATAAGTCCCCTTTCCAGTGTTTGAATCTCCTGTTCCAGCGTCTCAAGCCTGGCTCTTTTTTCTTTCTTTTGCCCCACAATTAGGGAGAGGGCCTGAACTTTAATTACCACCTTCTGTGTCTCCCAGAGCATCTGAGAGGAGTCAACCAGAGAGTCATTCTTAGCTAAATAATGCTCTTTTGCATCTATTAGTCCCTTTCTAACATTGCTCGACTTAGGATACCAGGGGTTATGTGATATCACCTTTCAGGACCCCCCAAGAGCAATCACCTTCCATGTGGTGAAGTGTTCAGTGATACCTCTAGCCAGGGCACGGACCTCTGAGAAACAATGAAGCTGGTGTTTAAGGGAGAGAATATGGTCAATATGGGAAAGACTGCCACCTGGCCTCAAGTGGAATATGAATTGCTGTTCCCTGGGACCATGGGCCTTCCATAAGTCAGCCAACCCAATGGCTATAAAGAAATCAAACAGTGGGCATTGGGAGGATCCTGTTTATTTGGGGGACCAGCGATCTTGTTTCTCACACAGCATCAGGTTAAAGTCTCCCCCAATGAGCAACTTTCCATCAGTCAATCAAAGTGGTAGGGCACTCAAGTCAGGTTCCATAGAGGCATGTATGCGTGGTAGGACATAGACGGAGAAACTGCCTGTGAAGACAACATATCTCCCATGGGTGTCAGGCCAGACCTGATGACTCCTCAGCAGGAGCGACTTCTTTATTAAAATACTCAACCCTCTGGAGCCTGTGGTATATCCTGCATATGCCACTAGATTATAGCCCCATCTGTCTAGCACTCAATATGTGTTACCCTTCAGGTGGGTGTTGGAAATGGCCTTTCAGCAGGGTCACCCCCAAACTTTTTGCCTTCCTCCTTCTCTTCTTCTGACATCATTTTTGCTGGCTTTAGGACTCTGCACACTTTACTACTGCTAATCAGTGCTAAAGCGCATATGCACATGGTGACATTGGCTCATACCCAATTGGCTTATTTAATTTACTTGTGAGTCCCTAGTCAAGTGCGCTACATGTGTCCATGGTCTGTAAATTAAATGCCACTAGTAGGCTGCAGCACTGGTTGTGCCACCGACAAAAGTAGCCCCCCAACCATGTCTCAAGCCTGCCTCTGCAGTGCCTGTGTGTGCAGTTTCCCTGCCACTTCGACTTGGCATTTAAAAGTACTTGCCAAGCCTTAAACTCCCCTTTTTCCACATATAAGTCACCTCTAAGGTTGGCCCTAGGTAGCCCATAGGGCAGGGTGCTATGTAGGTAAAAGGCAGGACATGAACATGTGTGTTCTATATGTCCTGGTAGTGTAAAACTTCCAAGCTAGTTTTTACACTGCTGTGAGGCCTGCTCCTTTCATAGGATAGTGTTAGGGCTATCCTCATTTACCCTTTGAATGCTAGATCCTGATCGAAAAAGAGTAGCCAGGTCATATTTGGTACGGCCAGAATGGTGATGCAAAATCCTGCTTAATGGTGAAGTTTCGATTTAATATTACTATTTTAGAAATGCTACTTTTAGAAAGTGAGCATTTCTCTACACTTAAATCCTTCTGTGCCTTCCAATCTACGTCTGGCTAGGTTTAGTTGACAGCTCCCTTGTGCATTCACTCAGACAAAACCCAAACACAGGATGCTCAGTCACATTTGCATACATCTGCATATTGAATGGGTCTTCCTGGGCTGGGGGGCTGGAGGGCCTGACACTTACATGTCAAAGGACATTAGCCTGCCCTCACACAAAGGACTGCCACACACCCTACTGGGACCCTGGCAGACAGAATGGAACTGAAAGGGTACCTTGTGAACTTTGAAGCCACTCTTTGAAGTCTCCCCCACTTCAAAGGTACTTTTGGGTATTTAAGCAGGGTCTCTGACCCTACCAACTTAGACACTTCTTGACAAGACACTCTTGTCACAGACACTTCCTGGAGAAGAAACCCTGAACCAGAACCTGCAACCTGCCAAGAAGAACTGCCTGGCTGCCCAAAGGACTCACCTGACTGCTTTCTGAGAAGGACTGCTGCCTTGCTGTTGCCCTGCTGCTTTGCTGCTCTCCGGCTGTGCTGAGAAGTGCTCTCCAAGGGCTTGGATAGAGCTTGCCTCCTGTTCCCTGAAGTCTCAGGACCAAAAAGACTTCATTCCTGCAAGAAGAACTCCCTGTGTGGGGGGAATCGACGCACAGCTGGCTGAAAACGACGCACAGCCTGCATCGCGGTGAAGAATTCAACGAACGCCGAATCGGAACGCGCAGCCTGACATCACAAGGAGAAGATCGATGCAGCGCCAGCGTAGAGACCGGAAATTCAACGCATAGCCCAGTGGATTGACGCACAGCCGAGCCAGAACGATGCAGCCCGACTTCCTGAGAGGAATCGATGCAGCACCTGCGTGCAGTAGAAATTTCCACACAACGCCCATCGGATCGACGCAGCCCCTGTGACTTCATCCTGTCAGTGCTGGATTTCAATGCATCGTCCCCAGGGTGTTCGAAAACCCCGCAACCTGAAGAGGATCCAAGACCGAGTGCTGGAAATTGATGCAAAGCCCTCCCTCCGTGAAAAATAAACAACGCATCGCTGTGTATGGCCCGAGAAAGAGACGCACATTTCCCTGTTTCCCACGCATCTCCTCCTCTGTATTTCCTTGTGGAGATTTTGAACGCAAACCAGGTACTTTGTGCTTGCAAAAGACATTTATTGCTTTTAAGAGACTAAAGACACTTTATATCATTTTTATAGTGATATTTCAAAATATACTTATTGCATCTTAATAATTTTGACCTGCATCTTATCAGATAAATAATATATATTTTTCTAAACACTGTGTGGTGTATTTTTGTGGTGTTCTACTGTGCACGCCGAACCGGACCGACGCAGCCCGACTTCCCAACGAGGAGGTTGACGCAGCACCAGCGTTGCAACCGGAACTTCAACGCACGGGCCACTGAATCAACGCAAAGCTGACCAGGAACGATGAGCCGGTCTTCCTGAGAGGAATTGATGCAGCGCCTGCAGTGCGACAGAAATTTCCACGCATCACCCACCGGATTGACACAGCTCCTGTGACTTCATCCTGCAAGAACCAGATTTCAATGCATCGTCCCCGGGGCGTCCGAAAACCCCACAACCCGAAGACAATCCAAGTCTGCATGTCGGAAATCGACACAAAGCCTTCTCTACATGGAAAATAAACAACGCATCGTCTGTGTGCGGCTGGGAAAATCGACGCACACCTCCCCGTTCTCCACGCATCTCTTCCTGTGCGGTCCCTTGCAGAGAATTTGAACGCAAACCAGGTACTTTGTGCTTGCAAGAGACATTTGTTGCTTTTTAAAGACTAAAGACACTTTATATAATTTGTACAATTATAGTTTAACATATACTTATTGCATCTTGATCGTTTTGACCTGCATCTTCCCAGATAAATATTCTATAATTTTTTCTGCATGATTTATTGCACAAATACTTTACAAATTGCCCTCTAAGTTAAGCCTGACTGCTCAGTGCCAAGCTACCAGAAGGTGGGCACAAGATCATTTGGATTGTGTGTGACTTACCCTGACTAGAGTGAGGGTCCTTGTTTAGAGCGGGGGTAGCCTGACTGCCAACCAAAAACCCCATTTCTAACAGTGGGTCTCTTGTAGAAGGACCACATAAGGAGCTTATCCTTTGACATATTGCAGAATGACTCCCTGCTTAATTTGTCTCCCTGGCTATTTATGTTCCAGGATAACAGCTTCATAGCTGGCATGTCAGCCCATCTACCCATGTGTGTGTTTAGTCAAGATGCCTCCACAGGCTGGTAAGCCTGTTGGCCTACCGGGGGCACAGTGCAGGGGGACTGAGCGTACAACCATTTCAAAGTATAGTGTCAGTGCCTTTAAAAACAGCAACCTTATCTCCCAAAACAAACAGTGAGAAATGGCAAAATTCTTAAACTCATCCCCCCTCCCTGCATAGCGGGCTTAAAACTGCCTGCCCCCAACATTGTGGACTGCCTGTCGCCCCTAACCAATTCTTAAACAATAGTTGACAGTGGTAACTACCAACAACTGTCCCACACACTCTCCCCCACCAACACTCTAATGTTACCAAGAGTCATCAGGGTCTGTCAGCCGCACAACTTCTGCAGCAACTGCATAGCTACAGCAACATTGCCCCATAAATTACTGTTCATGATGCTGGTACTCTGAGACTGGGATTATTAATATTCTTGTCAGCCTCATCCCACTCCATTGAACCAGTCTTGTTAAGGGCCCCTGCGGCATTGTCTCCTGAGAGGCCCATTGCTGTGTCGACCGTTGATCATCTCTCATTCTATCGTCATCCTTTCTGTGGACTGGATTGATCTGATCACGCCGCTGAGACTGGTTTCTCCAATGTCATAAAAAAGTGCCAAGTATTCTTTTCGGCTACCACTCTGAGCTGCGCCGGAAAGATCATAGAGTATTTGAGGTTTCGCTCCCGCAAGACCCGTTTCACCTTGGCAAAGTTACAGCGGAGCCACTGGACTCAGATTGTGAATTCTGAGAAAAAACGAACAACTGTATTTTCAAACTTGACCGGAGGGGTATGGCGAGTTGCTTGAACAATCATATCATGGGCTCTAAAGTTGAAGACGCAGGCTATTATCATACGAGGAGGCACCCCCAGCCTGGGAGGGGTGCCTGGGATCCTATGTGCCCATTCAGCAGAGCAGTAGCTTAATAGGCCTCAGGGCTCTAATACCTTAAGAATGAGGATTTCCACAAAAAGGTCTACTGCTGACCCCTCTGCCATCTCACGGACCCCGACCAAGGGAATGATATTCCATCTTGAGAATTCCACAAAGTCTTCAGCTTTGCCCCTAAGACCTTAGTGGTAGTGCACAGTTCTTTGACCTGTTTATTCAGGTTTGCAGTCTCAGCCCTAGGGGATGTGATCAAATCCTCTGTTTCTTTCACTCTTGTGCTCATATTTCAGAGGTCAGCTCTGACTACTGTAACTTCCCTTGAGACCATGTCGATTTATGTCTTCAGGGCCCCCTAAACTCCCTGGAGTGCTACTATAATGTCTTTGAGTGTGAGTGACTCATCTGCATGCTGGGACTGCTCCACTAGGCTCCCCACTTCCTCCCTTCCTTCTTTAACTGGGCCCCATCAGAAGGGTGGGCCAATTTCTCCAGTTTAGTCTGGTGCACCGCTTGCACACCCTGTCTCCCAGTCATCACTGCCATTCTCTGGTTTCGTAATCAGCGTCGGGGTTACAGTGCTAGTCACCACCACCAAGCAGGGGTACCCACCAGGCACAGGCCTCCCCTGCAGCCTATATGTTTACCCACTGTTTGCGCCCTAGCCGTCCCGACTTCTCTCAATGGCCACATGTGAGATATTGCACCGCAGGGGCCGCAAATCAAGTACCCGGTATGCATAGGCAAAAACAGTTTGCTGAGTGGCAGTCTCTCTCTGCTCCTCTTGCATCACGTAAGTGGCAATACCAGACCAGGGTGGTGGCCCTAGTAGCCAGATTCCCTAGGCTCTGTTTGTTCTCAAGGTGCCTCCAGGCATATTTTAGGAGGGGTCTCACAAGTGCTGAACTGCTGAACCCATGCAAAGCTGTCCCCCCCTAGGAATCCATAACTGGGATCCCACTATAAGACTTACAAAACAGTACTAATGGTAGCCCTGCAACTACTTCGATTTCCTTTCACCCTGGAGTTGGGGAGAGGTTGGGAGGTCACAGTTGTAAAGTCATAGGAGCCCTTTCAGAAGGCAGACGGCAAATTCCAGTCAGGGTACATGCAGACAGGTCAGCTGCCTTTGCTTGTCGGTGATCAGCCTGTTTGGTGCAATCTGGCCAACAGGGCTCTTCTCCTACTTCCTTTAAGGGCCTGCTGCCACTCACCGGGGTCCCCGCACATCAGAGCTCGGAAGTCTGCCACATGGAGGCAGTTGTTGTCGCTAGGTAGGATCACCTGATGGTGATTTCCTCCAAGTGCTCCTCGTCCCCTCAGTCGCTCTCTGGCTGGACAATTTCCAGAGGCAAGGCTGCGGTGCAGTGCCCTACTTTGGTCACCACCCCACTGCTTGTGCTCCACTGAGGCTTCACTGAGCCTGCATCAGTGTCGGACCCATAGTGGTCTATATGGTGGCCACTGTAATATGCCATCTCTCACAGGCAAAGTCTGACACTCCGCTCTCCAACTTCATGGAGCACTGCCGGTGTCATCTCATTACTCAGGGCTGCAGCTCCCATACTGCACTATGCCCCACCCAGCAATTTAAGTTGTGCTCCACAGAGGTACATACCTGCAGCCTCCAGAAGTCAAATGGGTCTTGCTGGGGCTGTGGGAGAGTGATAAGATAACTGATTTCTGGGGATTGGGAGGGTGGAAAATGAGAGCCACTATAGCAAGCAGCCATTTTGGTCGGCAGTCCAACCTGAAAGGTTCTTGAAGAGATGCCGAAAAGCAGAAGTGCTTGCATTAGCGGATGTTGCCAGGGGCTTGATGTGAGTGGTTAGGTGGCCCTAGTCATTTGACTACACTCCCAGATATTTAATGTTAGGTACTCTTTCCACTTTACAAATCAGGCTCCATGCTTGATTTTCCTTTGACAAAGATTTAAATCTTGGTTTTTGTTATGTTAACAGTGAGATTGTTGATCTTGCAGTAATCGGCCAGGTATGACAAAGCTCTTTGGAGACCAATTGCTGTTTTGTCCAGTAGTATTGTGTTGTCAGTTTATTGCAGTGCATGAACCCTCTGGACTAGAATTTTGGGTGGAAAACAGTTTGCAGTGCTGATGTAGTCATTCAAATCTGCTAGATATAAATTGAAAAGTAAAGGAGCCAAAATACACACCTGCTTTAGGCACCTTTTAGTATAAATCTTTGCTGACGAGGACCACTAGCTGGACATTCTTACTTTGACCCTATGTGTTTGAATAAAGGCTCCTCATGGCTAGCAGAAAATGTGGAGAAATGCCCCATCCTGATAGTTTCCCCCACTGCAAGCCTCTATCAACTTTATTAAAAGCTGTAGCAAAGTCAATGAATGCACTATAAAGTTGTCCAGCCTCCTTTTTTGTTGCTCGATTGATCAAGACCGATATGCATAGCAGATTAACCTCATTGCCATGACCCTTTTGGAATCCAGTCTGCGTAGCTGTGATGATTTCTTTGTCTTGTGCCCATGCCCCCAGTTCTTTATGCATGATTTTAGCATAGCATTTCCCTTCCAAATCCAGGAGGGCAATGAGTCAAAATATTTCTGGTTTATCAAGAAAGCCCTTTTTGTGAATTGTGAACCCCACTACCTCTCCAGCACCAGGTTGTTTGCTAGGCAGGTGTTTACCTAGGTGTAAGACAAGTGGACAATTCATCAATTGCTGCCTCAAAGATGCTCACTGGGAGGCCATTAAGGCCAGAAGTGCCAGCCTAGCGGATCATCGCCCAGGTGTTCAGATGCATCTCCTCAATCATTTGGTTCACTGATCAGCCTGAGATACCAGTTGTACTGTGGAAAGGCAGTGGCTCCATGTATAAAGTAGTAGATCAACATACAGGGAGGAAATGTATGTCGACCAACCTGTGGCAAAGATGTTGGACAATTCCCTTTTTTCGGTTCTCAGACAAGTTATAAACCATAAGCCTGATTGTTTTTGAGTCTCTGGTTTTTATTGGAGAGAAGACTGCCTTCCATTAGGTGTCCAGCTCTCGCTGCTTTTTCTCATATAGGTATTGCCTACTGTTCTGATGTACTGATTTAGGTGGTCATTACAAACCTGGCGGTTGGTGTTAAAGCGGCGCTAAGACCGCCAACAGGCCGGCGGTAACAAATTTGCAATAACGACCGTGGCGGAAACCGCCAACGAAGACAGCCACTTTAACAGTCCGACTGCCACGGCGGTACAAACAAACAGCGCGGCAGACACCGGCAACAGACAGGCGGAGGGCAAAGTACCGCCCACAGTATAACAACAGGCCAATCCTCCACCTTTTCTGGGGCGGATTCACTGCGGATAAAAACATGGCGGAAACAGGATTCCGAAGGGAAAACGCTCACCTCTACACACCCCACGAGGAACCAGGACACCATGGAGCCGGAACTCCAAATTCTCCCTGCTATAGTCTTCCTGCTCCTCTACCAGGAGCACGAACGCCAGCGGCGAAGACCACGGTGAGTACTGCACCTACGACACAGGGGAGGGGGGAGGGAAAAAACAGGGACACACACACGCCCCCACCCACTACAACACACACACTAATACATATTAATACATGATAGTTACACCTTCCAACCCCCCCGGAAGAATGCAAAGACAAAAGGAAATGAGCGTAACCATTGTAATATATTAAAATCAAGTTAGCAAAAATATATATATAAACCATTAACAAAATATACACCAAGCATAGTAGTCCAGGTAGTGCTCCAATTAAGTCCGTGGAACACTGGGCCCACACGGTATGGGCGAGGCCCACACAAGATCCCTGACCATGACGGAGAGAACACTGCAGGGGCATCAGAGAGCCAGAAAACAGGCACCTCAGGGGGAGGGGAGGGGGGGCACCTGAGCCGGTTGAGGGCACGATGCCAAATCCACGAGAGGGCCACATGCCCACTGTTCAATCCTGGGGAGTGCAAAGCCACAGTCTCTCAAGTCTCTACAGTGGGTGGGTTGCCCACTGTTCAATCCTGGGGAGTGCAAAGCCACAGTCTCTCAAGTCTATACAGTGGGTGGGTTGCCCACTGTTCCATCCTGGGGAGTGCAAAGCCACAGTCTCTCAAGTGGATAACAGTCTCCACTGGTTCTGGAGGGGGCTTTGTGCCCAGAGTGTTTCATCCTGCTAAGGACAGAGGTAGTGGATGTATCTGTCCACTGGTCCTGGAGGGGGCATGGTGCCCAAAGTGCCTCATCCTGCTAAGGACAGAGGTAGTGGATGTACCTCTCCACTGGTTCTGGAGGAGGCATGGTGCCCAGAGTGCTTCATTCTGCCCGTGATGGACTCAGTAGCGTCAGTGCCCTTGGCGCTCATGGGCCAGTGTTGCTTGAGGCGGCGGTGCCCTGTTCAGACCGTGCTTTAGGCGGGGTGCCCTGTTCAGCGGTGCTTGAGACGGCGGTGCCCTGTTCAGCGGTGCTTGAGGCGGTGGTGCCCTGTTCAGCAGTGCTTGAGGCGGTGGTGCCCTGTTCAGCGGTGCTTGGAGCGGCGGTGCCCTATTCAGCTGTGCTTGAGACAGCGATGCCCTGTTCAGCGGTGCTTGGAGCGGCGGGCTCCTTTGCAGTGACTCAGCTGCTGGCGGTCCTCTATAGCCCAGTGGGGCTTGTGCTGACGGTCCTCTCTAGCCCAGCGGGGCTTGTGCTGGCGGTCCTCTCCAGCCCAGCGGGGCTTGTGCTGGCTGGTGGTCCTCTCTGTCCCAGCGGGGCTTGTGCTGGCGGTCCTCTCTGGCCCAGCGGGGATTGTGCTGGCCGTCCTCTCTGGCCCAGCGGGGCTTGTGCTGGCAGTCCTCTCTGTCCCAGCGGGGCTTGTGCTGGCGGTCCTCTCTAGCCCAGCGGGGCTTGTGCTGGCGGTCCTCTCTGGCCCAGCGGGGATGATGGCTGTGGCCTCCTGGTCAGCGGGGATGATGGCTGTGGCCTTCTGGGCAGCGGGGATGATGACTGTGGCCTCCATGGCAGCGGCGATGATGGCTGTGGCCTCCTGGGCAGCGGGGATGATGACGGACTTCTCCGCCGTGCTGCTCTTCCCAGACTTTCCTGTGGCCCATCACACCTTGGAAGGTGTCGCAGCTGACTCCACACTCCCACCGGGACCCCTGGGAGTGGCTTTGGTGGCTGGAGTCTTCCCCCTCTCCTGCAGGGCACTGGCCAACTTCTGATGCTTCACAGGTGGGGGACTGTCTGTGCTGTGGCTCCGTAACACACTGGCTGCCCTGGTGGCCGGTGCACTCCAAATTACGGTGACTACAGGCACCACTGGTCCCGGAGATGTTGTAGCTAGTTCAGGACCTAGGAGACGGACAGGGTGGGGGAGGTGTGGGAAAGAGGTCAAGGTTGGACAGGAAAAGTTTTTGGGAGACACTGGGATGGGTAGCTGGAGGGGGTTTGGGAGTGGAGGAAGAGGTTGTGGTTGTAGGAGGTGTTCGTTTGGTGACTTTGGGTGAAGGTGCATGCGTTAGATGCTGTCGTGAGGTGGATGGCTGTTGGGTGGGTGTGTGCCTGCGTTTGTGTATCTCTGGAGATGGCGTCACAGACACACTGGGAAAGGACACAGGGGACGTGTGAATGGTAGTGGGGGTAGTGACTGCATGTGAGCGGGGGTGGTGGTGTGTGCTGGTGATGGCAGTAGTGGCTGTAGATGTAGTGCATGCAGGTGTGAGTGTAGACGAGACTGGGAGGGAGGGAGACGAGGAGGAGGGGGACACAGTGGAGGCAGTGGATGTTGGTGTGTCTGCATGTGTGTGATGCTTGCGTGAGTGCCTGTGGGATGTGTGGTGCTTATGTTTGCCTGAGCTTCCCTTGTGTGTTGGCATGTGTGAATGCTGGTCTAGAGGTGTGCTTGGGATAGGCTAGGGTACAGGGGATTGGGTCTTGGTGGAGGAAGTTGGAGGGGGAGGCTAGAGACAGGGACAATGGCTGCCATCAGTGCTGAGGCCAGAGTCTGAAAAGCTTGCTGAAGGGCCGCCTGACCAGAATGAATGCCCTCCAGGAATGCATTGGTTTGTTGCAACTGCCTTTCGACACCCTGGATGGCATGCAAAATGGTAGACTGCCCAACAGTGAGGGCCCTGAGGAGGTCAATGGCCTCCTCACTGAGGGCAGCAGTGGTGACTGGGGCAGGGCCTGAGGTGCCTGGGGCGAAGGTGATGCCCACCCTCCCGGGTGAGCGGGCACGGTGCAAAGGCTGAGGGGCTGCTGGAAGGGCAGGGCTGGAAGGTGGGGTGGCGGCTGTACCTGTAGATGGGGCGGCACAGATGTTGCCGCCACCACAAGGGAGCTCCCATCAGAGGATGAGTCTGTGTCGCTGGTCTCAGCTCCTGTCCCCGCCGTGGAGCTGCTCTCGCCCTCTGTCCCACTGGTGAAGTCCATAGTGTGGCACTCCATGGCCATGTGGGATGCAGCCCCCTCTTGCTCCGGTGCCACTGCTCCTCTGCCTGATGATGCTAATGCACACAAGAACAGTGAGACCACAAAAAGGGGGGGACGACAGAAGAAAGACATGTTGAGTGCATGCATTACCGCTACCGTTGGCGGACACGACAGACACAGAAGTCCCCTGCACTACGCCGCGCTCTTGGGCTCCACTGTTCAATTCCTGGGAAATGGCCTACTAGGCTATGGACGACATCTGCACACATGGATGACACAGGGGCATGACTAGGTGTACTTGGCACTCTACAGAGGTGCGGTGGGGTGCCACATGGCCTGCCTTATGGAGGGACCTTGCCTACAGAACTCGCCCTGGCCTAGGGAAACCCACAGCCCACCTCCCCCACCCAGACACCTCCACTGCACGCAAAATCAGCAGGATGAGAGTGTACTCACCCCCTTGTGGCTGCTGTGATGCCCTCAAGCGCCCATCCAACTCCAGGTACGCCACATCCAGGATCCTGAACATCAGGGGGGTCATGGTGCGACGGGCACCCCTCCCACGTTGGGAGGCCATCCCCAGCTGAGCCTCCGCCATCTTCTTGCTCCAACGGCGAATGTCCTCCCATCTTTTCCAGCAGTGGGTGCTCCGTCTGTGGTAGACCTCCAGGGTCCGGATGTCCTTGGCGATGGCACGCCAAATATCTTTTTTCTGGTGGGTGCTGACCTACATGATTTGTACAGGGGAAAGAGAAACTTATTACCAACTGCACCATCACAGTCAAAGGCCCCCATCCCTACCCTTGCCAGGTGGCACATGCACTCACTGTCGTTTCATGCACCCTGCACTCTCCCCCTTCCTTCTTCCATCCACCCCTCTCCACACAGGCATAGCCCATACAGCATGCTCCCAGTGTACTTACCTGTTTGTCTGGAGGACCGTAGAGTAGCGTGTACTGGGGAGGACCCCGTCCACGAGTTTCTCCAACTCCTCCGATGTGAAGGCAGGGACCCTTTCCACAGACACTCGAGCCATTGTCTCTTTCAGACCGAGGTCACAGCAGCACTTGCAGTGTAGGTCCTCTCCTGTCGAAGATCAAGTGATTGAACAGATAGAAAATGGCTGTCACGTCTGCGGCGGTGCGTACCGTCACCGCCGGCGTACATCATCATTTGCTCCTGGGCCCCATAGGGTCCAATGTTAACCAATGCAGCATTGCGCCGCGGTCTTCAACACCAGCGCAGTTACCTCACATCCAATTGTCCCACTTTAGAGGTCAGGCAGCCGCCATTTCAGGGGCCCACATGGCTTCATTTTTAACTGCGTCACACATACCTAGGCCTAGACTCAACACACATACAGGCCACTTTTTAGATTATGATTGGTGTTCTGTGTAAGCTGTGGGTACGTACCTCTGAGCTGTTGTCCTTCATAGGCACCGTCCGCTGGGACATGTGAGGAGATGGCGGCATCCTCCGGTGTACCGACCTTTGGTAGACCTGTTGACAATGGAGAAAAGACATGTGATCATCACCTACAGGCTTGACCGTGCCACAATCCAGGAACTGTGTACCCAGCTGGAGCCAGACCTGATGTCAGCTATCCGCCATCCCACAGGAATCCCCCCTCAAGTGCAGGTGCTGTCAGTGCTCCATTTCCTTGCAAGTAGGTCATTTCAAACAACAGTGGCCATAGCATCAGGGATGTCCCAGCCTATGTTTTCCAACGTGTTGTCTAGAGTTGTCTAGAGTGTTGTCTGCCCTGCTGAAACACATGCGGAGGTACATTGTTTTCCCTCAGGTGGAGGATTTGCCTACAGTGAAAGGTGATTTCTATGCCCTGGGACATATCCCCAACATCA
This sequence comes from Pleurodeles waltl, assembly GCF_031143425.1. Lineage (NCBI taxonomy): Eukaryota > Metazoa > Chordata > Amphibia > Caudata > Salamandridae > Pleurodeles > Pleurodeles waltl. Next base: position 452,204,432 of record NC_090448.1, on the reverse strand, counting down.
TAGGTGCCATTGCTGGGACACATGTGGCTTTGGTCCCCCCCCCAACAGGAGTGAACAGGTGTACAGAAACCGGAAGAGTTATCATTCGATGAATGTACAGATGGTATGTTTGGCAGACCAGTACATCTCCCATGTGAATGCCAAGTTCCCTGGCTCAGTGTATGACGCCTACATCCTGCGGAATAGCAGCATCCCTTATGTGATGGGTCAACTCCAGAGGCACCGTGTGTCGCTATTAGGTGAGCACCAGGAAGCAAGACAGTGGGAATGGTTGTCTGGGTCTGGGGATATGCCTACAGGTTAGTGTGTGTCTAACAGTTGTCCCTCACCATTTGCAGGTGACTCTGGTTACCCCAACCTGTCATGGCAACTGATCCCAGTGAGGAATTCCAGGACAAGGGCAAGGGAATGCTACAATGAGGCCCAGGGGTGAACTAGGAGGGTGATCGAGCGGACCTTCGGCCTCCTGAAGGCCAGGTTCAGGTGCCTCCATATGACAGGTGGTTCCCTATTCTACTCACCAAAGAAGGTGTGCCATATCATTGTGGCCTGCTGTTTGCTTCACAACTTGGCTTTGCGACAACAGGTGCCTTTTCTGCAGGAGGATGGTCCAGATGGCGGTGTTGTTGCAGCTGTGGAGCCTGTGGACAGTGAAGACGAGGAAGCAGAAGAAGAAGACATGGACAACAGGGACTCAGTGATCTAGCAATATTTCCAGTGAAACACAGGTAAGAATACAAACCTGCCTACTACATGTACTTAAGCACTACTACCTCTCTACTGTCTGTCGTTTTCACCCAGTGTATGGTCACTGAGTTGTCACTTTCCCTTATGATTTTACAGATGTGGGGCCCAATGTGTGACATCTGCTGTAATTCCTCATGGACTACAGCTGTGTGACATAGGTATGTTGACATTACAAATGAAAGAGCTTTTTGCCACAGTAATTGCTAATACAGTATTCCGAAATCACAGACTGACTCCAGATTGTTTTGTGCTTTAAGGGTGTTTATTTTAATGCTCAATATTGGAGGGGGTAGCAAAATGGTGAGGGGTGATGGCGGAGGAATGTCCATGGCAGAGTCCAGTCTATTAGTCTCACAGGTGCATTACCCTAATGGGCATAGGAAGTGGAGCTGGGGCAGTTTAAGGATGGACAGGGTGACAAAGTGGGACAGTAGGATGACATTCAGGGTGGTCTCATTTCTTGGCGGGGATCTTGGCATTGTTCTCTGTCTTTGTCCTTGATCTCAGGGACTGTTTGCGAGGTGGTTCTCTCTCTGCAGTGGGTGGGGTGCTGGTGTGGTGGTCCTGTGGCGGTGCCTCCTGTCCACTAGTGCTGGCGGAGGTGGTGGGCAGTACTTCCTTCAGCACCCCTACGATGGTGCCCAGGGTGGAATTGTTGGCTCTGAGTTCCTCCCTGAAGCCCAAATACTGTTCCTCCTGCAGGGGCTGGGTCTCCTGAAACTTGGCCAGGACCGTTGCCATTGTATCCTGATGTTGGAGAGGGCCTCGTGGAGAGTGGGTTCCCTGGGCCTGTCTGCCCTCTGTCGCACAGCAGCCCTCCCAGTTCCCCTGTGTTCCTGGGCCTCCGTCCCCTGGACCGTGTGCCCACTACCACTGCCCCCAGGTCCCTGTTGTTGTTGGGGTGGTGGGTCACCCTGGGTTTCCTGTAGTGGTGGACACACTGGGGACGGAGGTATGGGCCCACTGGGTGGGTGTCGTGCTGGTGTTTCCAGAGGGGGGAAGGTCTGCAGTGGCCTGTGGCTGGGTGAGGGTAACGACTGTCCTGAGGTCCCCGATGGGCCGGGCTGGTCATCTAGATCTAGTTGGGCAGAGGTGCTGTCATCAATGTGGGCCTCTTCTGTTGGTGGTGTGGACATGTGTGGACCCTCCTGTCCGGTGACGTTGGGTAGGGGTCCTGCAGGGGTATAAAAGGATGTTTATTACATCTGTGTGTGCCATGGAGTGCAATGGGTGCATGACCGTGTACCGCAGTGCTTGCATTCCTGTGTCGGACATTGTGTGATGATGGTTTAGGGGGGTGTATGGGTATGTGCAGTGGGCATGCTTTAGTGATGGGTGTCCATGATTTGTTGTTGCATGCAGGGCTTGGTGTTAGGATGTGTGGTTATTTGTGAGGAGTTAGAGTGATGGGGTGAGGGTGAGGGTGGGGGTATGTGCTGGCATGCAGGTAGGGTGGGGATGTAATAGTTAAGATGTAACTTACCAGAGTCCATTCCTCCAGCTACTCCTGCGAGGCCCGCAGGATGCAGAATCACCAAGACCTGCTCCTCCCATGTTGTTAGTTGTGGGGGAGGAGGTGGGGGTCCGCCGCCAGTCCGCTGAACCGCAAGGTGGTGTCTTGAGACCAAGGAACGCACCTTCCCCCATAGGTCGTTCCACCTCTTCCTGATGTCCTCCCAATTTCTTGGGTGCTGTCCCACTGCGTTGACCATGTCCACTATTCTTCGCCATAGCTCCATCTTCCTTGCAATTGAGGTGTGCTGCACCTGCGCTCCGAATAGCTGTGGCTCTACCCGGACGATTTCCTCCACCATGACCCTGAGCTCCTCCTCCGAGAACCTGTGGTGTCTTTGCCGTGCCATGGGGTGGTGTAGGTGATGTGTGGGGTGGTGTGTGGGGTGATAAGGGTGCTGATATGTAGTGGTGTGTAGTGTGAGGTGCATAGAAGTTATGTGGGTGATGGTGTTGTGTGTCTGTGGATGCTAGTATTGTTGATGGTGGTGTCTCTCTCTGGCCTTCTCTCAGTAATTGTGGTCGTAGGGGTTTGTGTGTGATGTGGGTGTGTGTTTTATATTGTATTAGGTGTGTGGGAGTGGTGTGTGTATGTGTATCAGGTGTGTGTATTTCGATTTGTCCAATGTGGATGTGTTTTGTAAGAGTGTGTGTATTTTGAGCGCGGCGGTGTGTACCGCCAATGGAATACCGCGGTTGGAAGACCGCCGCGTGGATTCGTGGGTTGTGATAGTGTGGGCGTATTTCTGTTGGCGTGACGGTGGAGGTTTTGTTTTCCCCAGTTTATCACTGACCTTTGGTGTGGCAGACTTGTGTGGGTGTCTGAATTTTGGCGGATATCCGCTGTCTCGGCGGTGTGTTGGCGGTCTTCTGCATGGCAGTAAGTGGCTTTTACCACCAATGTTGTGATGACCGCCTATTTGTTATTTCCTTGAGTGCTGCCCTTATACTTCTGTTGAGCCTCCTTTTCAGCAACTGCAGTTCTTGGGTGATTGTTAGGCGTAAGCAGGGGCTACGGGAAGCACGTGGAGTAGGATGAAGATCTACTAAGGATGATTTTTAGAAGCTATTTGTGAAATCTGACCATGTTTCTATTGAGATTGGAGGCACTTTTGCTACGGCCAGCAGATGATCGTGTAATAATTTTGTTATCAATGGTTCTAATTTGACATCCCACCTTATCTTCTTGACCTGTTCCAAACCCAATCTCCTAACAGGATTTTCTTGCATAAAGGGATGGTCTCCAGGTGAAGAAAGCATGATAGCATGGCTGCTTATTAAATTATGGTCAATTTTTAATTACAATGTCCGATGAAAGTCTTTCATCATTACCCACAGATAATCTGATATTAACAATCTTTGGCATGACATATGTGTATAGGCAGCACCATGATCAGTAATACTCTTGCCATTCAAGGAGCGCAGCCCTAATATGTGGAGGACGGTGGACAGTTCGGTGTTAAGCTGCGAGCATCTGATGGAGGAGGATGCTTTCAATGCATGGATCTTCCATAATTTGTCTTCAATATCCATTCACTCCTGCTCATTCATAGTCATTAGCAAATTGACATTGAAGTCGCCAGCTATTAGCCATGTGGAGTTTAAGTGATATGGACTTAGATGGTTCAAGGTATTAATTAGATATTGTATTATGTTAATCTTTTTTATCCAAGCTAGAGTTTATACATATGTTCATGAACACCAGGAAATTTAAAGGACTATGTTGAGCAGCCAAAGTTTCAAGTTTATAGTGTAATGGTTGTTCCTTTTAATTCAGCCAAGATGGAAGTAGTAAAGTCCAAGTGATTGCGTACATATGTTGAAACACCCCTGGAGGGTTGCCCGCCCTTTGTTCAACTTAGTACTGAAGAGCAGTACTCAGTATAATCAAGCCAGGGATTCGAACATACTTGCCAAGTCTCTTAAAAACAAATTATATTGAAGGTATATAAATGATCCAAGTGTTTGAGAGAAGAAAGTAGATTATAATAGCCCCTGATGTTCCATGGACAGATCTTCATCAGCAGTGGTGCTTTACCTAGGTGTATATCAGGGCTGGTGAGGGGTAGCACCTGGTAATTTGATCTTCCTAGTTACAAGAGTGTTCATTAGGTTGCAAACTCTGCTACCAGACCCAAGATATTTGCACACCACTAGATCGTTTTTGAATGAGGAGCTTATTGATTGACTGAATGTGCCCCACAGGACTGAATTCTTGAAGTGGACACATTTTGAGGAATTACTGCCCCTGGTGGAATGGCTACTGATTATGAAAATCGGAGAGTATTTAACTATGATGTTTTCAATTATCCTTTTACCTCATTGCTTCAGCTTCTCATTTTCTGCCTGTGCGTGAAGAGCATTATTTTTGTCAAAGAATCTAATTTCAGTTCTTATGTTGCATTCGTCATTGAACCCTTCCCTGAAGTCAATATAGTCTATGTCCTTGGTAGTAACACTGTTCAGACTTGGGGTGGCAGCAAATAATTTTAATAAATGTCCCCTGTTTAGTATATCATCCCTGCCCCGAAATACATATTCAGGATATAAGACACTTTTTCCTTTGCTTCCTTCAGGGACAGCTTGGGATAGTCCTTGAGATGGGATCCAAGGGCCCCTTGTCGTCCCTTTGCCAATTGTTCTATGGATAACTAGCCTGGTGCTGCTGGGTGTTATAAGAAGCAGGTAGCCTAGGGAGAGTATCCTGTGGCTGTCTTTCGTGGCAGGAGCAATCATTACTTAGGTCTAGGACATTAGAGTTTGAGATGGACAGTTCGAAATTGAGCAGATCTCTAGATGCAGAGCTGGGAGCATTAATTTGTTGATTATCCCCGGGGAGTATCTTAACCTGGGCCAAAGTTTGAGAAGACTCATACACCTTTGGCATGGGGCTAGGTTTGGGCCATTGGTCAGAGTGTGTGGCCTGAGTAGAAAGGCACCTTCATTCCTCTTTGTGTTGCCAGCGTAGGTAGATCCACCATTGTGTTTTTGACTGAGCAAGAAGGGAGTTCTGCGGGAATAATCAAGTTAAATGACTGTTCCAGAGCTCCTAATCTGGTGCTATTGGTGGTATACGATGCAATGTAGGAGAGGTCGGACCCCTATTGATACAATTAGAATCCAGGACATGATTAGAAACACCTTGCGCTGCCCAGATTTAAAAAACATAGAATACAAGTTTTGTTATGTCAACTGTCCTTTTTTTGTCTTTTTTTTTAGATTCCTCAACCGCTTTTTTATTTTTATTTTTTTAGACAATTGGTGAATTTTGAGACTGCATATTGTGGCAGTTGTTGTAGGGAGCATGCCCATACAAAACAAAATGTTCTTCTGTTGTTTGTTGTTCTATGAAGTTGTGATACCATACTAGCAATGGTGTTGTTATCTGCTGTCAGTGACCCCTCCTGAATGAGATGGTTTACGTCTTCAAGTTTGTATGCCCCATAGGCGATTGTTGTGAGTCATGGTCGGTGGCACTATGCCCAATTATATTGCATCATCTGGTGGGGGCTAGTGGTGGGTGGACCCAATAATATGTGTTGTAGCTCCTTTTTCATATCTGTAGTAGGAGCTGGCATGACCACAGGGAGATCTGCCAGTTTTTCCAGAAGTTGGGAGCAGAGACATGTGACTTTGTTATCAAAAGATGAACTCTGCACCTGTGATATTAAAGAATTTAAGTCATCTAGGTCCATATTTATGGGCTTTTGTCATAGGGTGGTGCAGCAAGTCACCATGCTGTGCTGCCTTGTTTCAAAGGCAAAGGGCAGGAATGTGCCTTATGTATGCAATACAGTTAGTTTCTGCCCTTTCCTACCGCTCCATTTTAGCAGCCTAGCACTAATGCAGGCACCCTTGCACCATGTACAAGGGTGTCTGCATTGTAGGCAGGATTATTTCTGTGCAGGAAGGGGCACCTTCCTTTACAAAAACAATCCTGGAAGATTTTTGTCTGCATTCTATGTGTGCTGAAGAATGCAGAGGAAAAAACAAGCAGAAGTACAGATAGTTCTCCTTGTTTTACCTTCCTTGGGGATGCTTAAGGTTTTGGCACATTCCCATGTTTACAAGGTCTTGTAAATCTGGGATGCATCAAAATCTATGGGTATTGCATGAGAACACCCACAGCAATGCCCATGGAAAGCCTCCCTAATGCAGAGTAAGACAGCACAGCGATTTGCTCTGCCTTGCCTCACTAACTTACTGAGGCCATTCAAAACCATTGAAGGTGGCTTTGCGTGACCTCATAGATATGATTTAAAGGTCTGCACCGCCATTGCATCACAAAAAGTGATGCAACGGCGAAGCAAACGGCTCTTAAATATGCCCCCTAGCTTCTAGTTGATGGCTTTTGTGTAATCAAAAAACAAAGGGAGGGCTAAGTTTACAGGAGGTTTTGAAAAAGAAGGAAAAAGAAAAATTGGTCCTGTGTATAGTACTCCCATCCAAATCATAACACAAAGAATACACAGTTCCACTCAGGGATAGAAAATTAAATCTCAACAGTGCACAACAAAAAGAAAAGGAAAGAAGAAAGAGAGGAAAAAGAAGAAATAAGATGGTTCCGGTGAGTCTAATCAAATAGTAACAAGAGCCTTCACTCACCAGATGGTGACATGCTTCATCCTAGGGCTATGCTCCTCGTCAGGCCGGCACTGCAATGCCTGACGGGCACCGCATGGGGGCTCTTTGCCGGAGATCTTTCAATATAGACAATTGCCGGTTGGTGAATGTAGAAATGTGGCCTTGTTACAAAAACGTGCTGTTAAAAATGACTAGTGGAAAAAGGAACAAAGCAATTTTATTGGAGATTAAACCTCTGTCATAATTAAAAAATATGTGTAGGGAAAAAATTAGAATAATGGCTAATCTACCCTAAACAGGTGAAAATGTCTGATGACCACAGTCCCCAGAATCTGGAAATGTGGTACGTGCAAGTACGGGAATCCCTATACTGCATCAAAGTCAGGTCAACATGTTTCTCGCTTCTATAGTCAACAAGGATCTAGTTTGATTCGTCAGGACGAAAAACCTACCTAATCCTCATATGTCAAGAACCTAAATTTCAGGAGTCTCACAGAAACCTAGAGGAAACAAAGGAAAAAAGTATAAAACAAAAATATAAGTTAAACTGCGTGCACTGTGTGAAGAAGTAAGGAAGTACAAAACCCACTGGTGACTCGACCTCCTCGTGAAGTGCAACAATCAATGGTGAGTAGCACAAAAAAACTAAATCCTCAAAATTAAGAGGAACCTTCCTTACCCTCCTCATACTAAAGGATGAGCCCCATCAGGGTAGCAACAAGCTCCAGTGGTCCAAATTTGACTGGATATCTAAACATATATAGGTATATGGCATTAGTTACAAACAAAACGTAGATAAACATTCAAAATTATCTCAAATTGTCACCCCAAGGAGGAAAGTCTGTCAAGTTATGAGTGTGCCCCATACCTAATATCTAGTCATCTTTATCTCATTCTAGGAGGGTAATATAAGGCAAAGGGGAAGATAATATGATGGCCCTAACAGTGTGTATAGTCTGAAAATAATGCATCATCCATATATAGAGCGTAACAGCATTAGAAAATAGGTACCTTACACACATTCTACATCTAAGTAGAGGAATGGTAGGTATTGTATCTGTGTGTAAAGGAAACTTAATGTACTGCGACCCCATATGACAACTCCCACCGAGAGAAAAAAGGGGGGGACTGCGAATAACCATGTGGCTGGTCCCTTCACAGTGCCTAGTAACAAGCAAAATGCGGACCCGACGTCAGGAGTCAAAAAACAAGGTATGCTGAAAGATGGCGAGATCATCCTAATTACTACATTACTTAAATCAAAAAGAAAAGAAAAGGCTATGTCGGTGAAGAGCTGAAATAAGCGTCCGATAAACGCTATGTCCGTCAATAAGAGAAAACACATCCTTAAAAGAAAAAGAAAAACGCTCCGCTATTTAATGCGGTCGCGGGAAATGTCAATAGTGTGTACAACAATCGGGATACAAAAGTCAAAAAGCAAAAGGTGCAGTTAACTTACTTCTCACGGCGCCACTTGGTACAGAAGCACCTACCCCAGCTTCGTGCTCGCCATGTGTGGAGATAGGAGCTGCAAGGCGGGTTCATATGTGATTGCATCACAAACATAGAGAACAGACTACGCAGCCTAAAAAAAACGCCGGCCATCTTAGGGCGCACCGGAACTAGAATGGTTCCAGTGCAGGTACGTCTTCAGCAGGAAAGGCGAGTCTATGGAGAAAACGGCGGCCGTCTTATATGGTGCACATGAACATAGATCAAAACAGACAACGTACGTTACAAGGACAAAGGGGCACAAAAATCAAAAAGGCCTTACACATTCTTGGTCAGTATGAAGATATCCCCATAAATCTGCATAATAGTGTGGAAAACCAAAGCTGTCAGTAACAGTTAGAATCTGATCTAGAAAAGTGGACGTAATGGGAAAGAAAGAATATGAAGAGAACAAATTAAGTCCAAAGTGAACTTGGTAATGACACCATGTTAGCGGTGAATGAATTCTGACCAAAGGATATCATCATTGAGTCCTATTAAGTGTGTCCCCAATCTGTACACCCAATGTTGTTCTTTCTCAAATAATCTGCCAATGCATTCGCTATTGTCCTTAACACTTTCCAAAACTACCCATCTAAGGTCATCAGGAGTATGGTGTTGTTCTAAAAAATGCTTTGTTAATTTAGTAGAGGTCATTGGCATCTTACAGTACTGCGATGCTCATTGATCCATATCCTGACCATCCTAGTGGTATTCCAATGTACTGGAGCTTACAGGGGCAAATAATCATGTAGATGCAGTTCTTGGTGCGGCAGTTTGTGTGAGACAGTAGCTGCCATTTTTTGGTCTCACCCAGGTCTAACTCTTTTGTTTTTATAGAAAGCAGGCAAACATTACATCCGCCACAGGGATAATGCCCCGTACCTTTTGGCCAGGATGCGGGCAGAGTAGTGTACTGAGTCTTGTTAGATGTTGGTCTTGTGTGCACTACAAGGTCTCTAATATTTTGAGTTATTTTAAAAGCGAATAGTGGACATTCTAAAGTTTCCCCCGAGCTGTTCCAAATAGGCCAATGTTTCTTAATGATTTTTTTCGCACAATTGTGGTTTGCGTTTAGATTCGGTCAAAAGTAAGATTCTAGATATATTACAGGCTCGCTTATTAGCCTGCCCAATAATACGACTGGTATAGTTGCGATTCATTAACTTTTGACTTAAGATGTCTGCTTGGTGATGGAAGTCAGAAATGGCGGTGCAATTCCGCCTCAGTCTCAAAAACTGTCCAAAAGGCAAATTCATCCTTAATGACTTTGGATGGTGGCTGTCATATAACACTAAACCGTTCCTATTGGTGGGTTTGTGAAAGATAGAAGAATGTAGAAGGCCATCAGTCAAAATGATACAAAGATCTAGAAAGGAAACCTCCTTGCTTGAAAAATGGGCACTAAACTGGAGGTGGCGGTCCAAGGTGTTGATCCAAATAATAAATGCCTTGGCCTCATCACTGTCACCCTTCCAGACCACCAAAATGTCAAAAATATAACGTTGCCACAGGCGGATATTGGAAAATTAAGGTTGAGAGGATGACAAAATGTGTCATTGTTCAAAAGTGTACATGTAAAGGCAGGCCAAACTTGATGCAAATGTCCTTCCGATAGAGGTACCTTGTATTTGATGGTAGAGATGATCTTCATATTGAAAAAAGTTCTCTTTTAGAGCTAAACTCGCACATTGTAAAATAAAACTAATGGGAGTATTGGAAGTCCAAGTCATGGAGCTGAGAATATCTTCTACTGCTTCTAAGGTGGCATCCTGTGGTATGTTGGTGTATAATGCCTCCACATCTAGGCATATTTGCATGTCCGTGGTGCTGCTAGTGTTGATGTCATCTAGCAAGATCAAGGTATCCTTAGTGATTTTGTATAATCAGCCAGGTTTTGAAGGATCAGAATTTGAACATCAAGTTTTTCAGCATGCAGTTCACCTGCTCTTCTTATTGCTGACACTTTTTTTTCAGTACTTGACTCCAAGCAATCTCTTTTCTAGTGCAAGAACTTTTGGATCAAACTTGCCAGTAAGAACTGGAACCTGTCAAGCTTATTGGATGAAACACTGATGTAGGAGAAGCATGGGACACCTGGACTTGGTTTCTGACTCACCTTCCTCGTTATATTGTGCTTAAAATATTTCTTAATGCCTGTTTTTTTTTCCCACCAGGTACCATTGATATTACTGACTCACTAGTTGGTAACTGTAGCACGACTGAGGTGAGGGAATCCACGGAAGGAGACTAGGGTAAATTGATGGAAGTAAGGCCATAGATTTTGTTCTCCTTTCACCTATTTTAATTTTTGTTTTTTTTGCCCCTCTCCTCGTTGATATTTAGTAGTGTAGAGCTGCAGGTGCACATTTCCAGGCAGCTTTGGGTGGTCCTAACAGGGCAGAAGTAAGCTGAATTAAACCACAGCACACAGCTTCAGGTTCCAGATAACCCAGGGAAGAGCAGTTGTGTTTCAGAAAAGTTGGCAGATAAAGGTCTTCTTGGGGCCTAAACATCTTTCCTTATTGCCTCCTCGCCCCCACAGATAAATTGCTTCCCAGGGAATTGATATGTTTTAACAAAGAGCCAACTATTGATTGCAAAAGCAATCCACCCTGCTACATGATGCCCTGTTCTATTAATGCCCTATCAAACTGCAGATCAGGGTGACTCACTGATAGAAGCATAAGCTTGTCGAACCTTCACTTGAATATGAGTCCCATGGCCCTCTCACTGCATACTGAGCCTGAGGCCGCTGTAAGTGCTGAGTTATAAGCTGAGGATAGAGAGTGGTACAAAGAGGTAGGCAAACAATTAAGAGCTGGCCATGTCTGGAACAACCCTAAGTAAACGCAGATGCTGTGGACATTGTGAGAAGATTTCTGCAATGCAGGCACTTTTTGTTTAAAACAACTTGATGAAAGACCGGATCTGAGGAGCGGTTGGGGTGCAAGCCACACTGACCTCTAAGTGGGCTGCTCAACAGCACAACAGCATGCGTAAGGCGGCTGACTTGCTCCTTGCGCCCGCTCTACTTGCCAAAGAGACATGCAAAGGGAGTGGGACCGGCCACTACAGACTGGCCTCAGAAACAGCTCCTGCAAACTTAGACACAGCCTCTCCTCCTCCCTCCTTGGACCCAGCTTCCTGGCCAGGTCAAAAATGTGCTTTGGGGCAAAATATGTAGTGTGACCACAAAAAAGAGCAAGTAGAAATATGTCTTACCACTAAATTAATTTTTGTTGATGCTAGCCAAAAGATAAGACTTGCTCACTTGACATTTCCTCAGTGCCCAAATGATTTTGCATCCCTGAGTTATTCCATTTTGAATGAATACAATGTTCTTTTCAGCGTTGTGGAAAACAGGTGAAAACTGTGTGACACTACTTCAACACTACAAAGTGAAGATTAGACTAATTTTCTTGCAACTTAGATTTAGAGTACTTGCCATCCGATCTCTCAGTCTAATTTATCAACAACTGTAGCAGCATTGTAGCATAAGTCATTTTTTGCCCCTTCAATCTCAGTTAAACCCCATTTGTCTTTCATAACATAAGGACTGTGAAGAGAAAGATGGCCTATAGCATATTTCAGGGATTAAACCTATAACTCACAGTTAGGGCCTTTAACAACCAGCATAATCCTTACTAGCGGGCAATTTGGAAATAGTACACTGAGGGCCTTGTTACGAACTTGGCGGAGGGGATTACTCCGTCCCTAAAGAGATGGATATCCCGTCCGCCGTCTTACAAGTTCCATGGAATATAATGGAATTTATAATGCAGCGGGTGGGATATCCGTCCTGTTTGGGACGGAGTAATCCCCTCCGCCAAGGTCTTAATGAGGCCCTGAGTCCTTACCTTCCTCGTCACAGTTACACTCGCCTCTGTAAAAGGGCTGTGTTCTCGACTCTGCACTATTATTATTAATCGATTTGACAACAGGTAGAAGTGAGAGTGGGGGTCTTTTATGTCCGGGAAAAAGGTTATATAGCAAAGGAATTTAGGAAAGAGGTGTTTAAAGGTGCAAGCCTGGTTGTCTTTGTACAGAAGTGGCCTCCACTGTCTGCTATGACCAAGATTAGAACTGAGACTAATGAAAATCAGATTAAATTATCATTGCACTAATTTGCTGTTTACAAATTGTGAGAGAATGCACCAAAGAGGACACACGTAGGGCTTATCAACTCATAAACACACGTTATATCCAACAATGTATTCTCTTTATACCATAGACAAAGAAAGGGCATATTGCAATCAGTTGCGGCTTGCAGCGTTAAAAAGGTGCGAGGTGGGTGCAATGTGGGGGAAAGGAGGGAGGGGAGGCACATTACATTATTTAAAAAATGTTTTAAAACATACCTGATTTGCCGACCTGCGCCGCTTTCCTTTCCAGCGTTGCTGCAGGCACAGCTCCCAGCCTGCCCTGCGGCCAACACTGACGCCCAAGATGGCCGGCCAAACTCTCATGCATGCTGAAGGGGAGTGCTGTGCTCACTGCTAGTCACCCCCATGGCTCTGCAGTTTATTATCCTTTCGTTCTGAAAGGTTTGCAGCTTCTGCTGCTGTCGGGGGTGGGGGGGGGGGCAACACTCCACCCTAACGGAAGAGCCGCCCCTGGTTGCAACGCATCTGTTTGCAAAAGTCTGTTGGCATATGCACCACTGTGTTCTTTTCCCACTCTTTACAACACCTTATGATTGTGTGGAGCTGTGTTCACCGTAGCGCATTTGTAGCATTTCTCTCTACCTCAAACACCTTGCTCGAAGTCCCTGCAATAGGCCAAACTACGACCAAAACCACATCAGCCATCCACTTAATAGGGCATCTGGAACCAGGTGAAATCACAGCACTTCACGGCATTATAGGGGTATAAAGTGCTATACAAATGCTACAGTTCAACAATATTGTGTGATGGGAACAAAAGGAAACAAACCGCTAACTGTTTAATTCCAACTTACATGAGTATGAAGCATAATATGAACCATAACTATTCAATAACGTGACCTCCTGGCCAGCACCATGCTATCTCTTGAAATTTTCCTCAAAAGAAAAGTAAAGGTAAGCGCCGAAGCCGTGAAGGAGATTCACATATGCAATTTTAAATGGCAATAAAAAAAGGCCTTTGGTAACACAGGTGGGTCATTAATTGATTTGACTGGATAAAATGTCATTAACTGCAAAGGCCTGGCAACAGTTAGGTCTGGCCTATAAGCATGTAGTTGGTGGTGACATGTTGCCATGCTTTTCTTATTATTATCATTGTGGGATATGCCTGCAATACAAATAACAAAAATCTATCAATGCTTCATCTTGCCAAGGCCAAGTGTATGGCTTTGCCAAAGCTTGCTTAGACTTTTGTTTGCTGTTTATCTTCAGAGCTTTGTTAATCAATTTACATTTTTACGATCAAGTCTTTGCAGCCTAGGTGACACGAAGAGAAGGCCTCCTAAGAGGCAGCACATCACGCTGTAACATTTGAAGCTTTTTTTGCAGAAAAGCTTGCCAACATCTGATTGCACCAGGCCATGCAATATATACCGATTGCTACCATCCTTGTAATAATTACTGGATGCATTTTTCCCTTAGCCTCGCTACAGATTATGCTCATGTTCTCAGTTCAGAAGAGGCTTCAAAGAATTATTAACCCAAGTTAATTCTTTATGATGATGATACAATTCTGAACTTTGATACTAAGCAAACCACATCGATCCCCCAGATATAAACTGGAAATATATATGTAAATATGTGATGCAAAAAAACAACTGTACAGTAAGACTGTCTCAATTACATGTTCACACTCCTAAATCATGACACCCCCATTTCTTTGCGGTTTTACTTGACCCCACCCACGATCTACTCCTCTACTTAAGATGCTCCTACTGTAAAAAAAAAAAATGCTCTCTTTAAAGTGCTCCACGACCCCTCGGAGTTATGTCCTTACTAGTCAGCGAGCCTAAATGGGGGCTGGCACAGCTGCCACATAATGAAGGACTCAACAAATCGAAAATGCCTTTGATCATTCCCCTTTACTTCGAGCAAGACCACAAGCACTTCTAATTTATTCCTGATCTCCCTGCTCTAACAGAGAGCACAGCTTTACAAATTAAACGTTTCACCTGGGCTTCCTGGAAAATGTGCAGATTAAGGACCCGTCTCTCGCTCACTGAGCTCCCTAATTTGCTAATTTCACAGTGTTTGTACTTTTTTGCATGCATCCTTTCCCTTCTTGTACAATGGTTCCTCCCCCTGTGCCACGTGTTTTAGCCGCTCGTGCGGAGGAGCCTGGCGCCAGCTCAGTTATCTGTTTTACTGGAACACTGATCGTCCTGCCGATTAGTGTCGCGAAATACGAATGCATATAGCGCATAGGCCCCCGCCCCGTTCGCGGCTGGCATTGGCACTTCTGTTATCACGCCGGCTGTTTCGAGCTCTGGTCTGCCTGGGACACATTAGACCTTTATGAAAATGGACCTTTGGACAACTTATATACTTTTGCTTTGCTAACATGCCACGCAAGTAAGTGTGACACCGTAATTCCGACGTTTTCGAGCACGTCGCTTATTCGAAGACCTAGACGGAGTGCCTCCGCATTTTGTTTCTTTCTCATCATTATCTTGACAACTGCACAGCAAGGCTCACAATATGCTGTCCTGGAATCCATGCTGTTAAGCTACCTCCCATGTCTCTCTGAAGCTCGAGGCCTTCCTATGACATCTGTCGCTTTCCAAACACTGAGAAACCCTTTTACAATGGCACACACACATCTCGTTTCGTAGTAGCCTTTTCTTGGTTTTCCCTTTTTTTAGAACCACTGAGCATAACTGTCTGGATTCCCGAGTTTATGGAGTGATCTTGATATGAATTTATAAAGCCCTCTTCCTCATGAATCGCTGTACAGAACAGATTTACACGCCCATGGGAAAGGGAAAAAGCACTTTCAAGGGGTGCTTGCAGAGGTTCACGCAACTCGAGGGAAGGAATAGGAAATAGCAGAATGGCAAGGTTCATATGTCTGAAGCAAATACACGCTCTCCATTATTATTATTATCATTATGATTATTATTATTTTTTGCAGTTTTATATTGTGCAGACTTGACAAGAAGCTTTACATTAGCACCAGTTATATTGCACAAGGACACATTCATTTTTGTAGACAGATATTTAAGGGCCTGATTACGATCTTGGTGGATGAAATAATTGGTCACAAACGTTATAGATATTCCGTATTCTAATTTCCATAGGATATAATGGAATCTTAATATGGCAGACGGTATTTCCATCACATTTGTGACGGATTAACCCCTCCTGACAAGATCATAATTAGGCTATCAGTAAGTTGCCCAGAATCACAGGATGTTGAGCCACTACCAGGGCTTGAATTTCATTCCCCAGTTCCAAAATCGGCTGCTCTAGTTGTTGGGCAACATCTTCTCCCCAAATTATCATTTCATTTTTGTAGTAGTGCCATCGCTTAAATACATTTCTCAGCAATCCTGCCTTATCCTCTTCCCCGGCCAAGCGCGCAAAAAATTAGGCCTGAGCAAAATTTTAATTACACTGGCATATTTCACATAATTTTTAGACTTCAAGAAATTTGTAAAATTCTGCCATTATCCTAGTCACGTAACTATGCTGGTATTTGTGCTAAAAATATGGCACAGGAACAATTTAAACAACCTGAATGAGGGCGGCTAATGTTTGCAGCAATAGTATTTTTCACTTTATTATTTTTGCAGGCAATGTGTCCCATATCAGACACATTTCACGCTAAACTATAGTGCTGAATGATGGATTTGCACTTCATGCAAGTATGCTTAATTTCAAATAATTTTCCTGATATGTTGTGCAATCAAGTGAAAGCAAATTGTGCAAATTTTGTACACCCATAAAATGATACTGCAGGATAATTCCACAGCTACACTCCAAAAAACTAATCAGAGCACACTGTTCAACCAAGTTTTCAATAATATCCGCCCTACAGATGGACATGGATCACCAAGGAAAGCAGCACTTTACAGAAGATCACAAACAGAAAAGGGTCGTTGAGTGAGAGGGCCCGGAGGAAGGACAGAGCACACTAATAAAAGACTCACCGTACTGAATTGATAACATACTGTTAGAAATTGGGTTACTGGTTGACTGGTGTGTAAGCCCTGTTCACTCAGCAACCACAATCCTAGTCAGGGTAAGGCACGAGCAAACCCCAAATTAACCTGTGCTCAACCCCCCTGGTAGCTTGACACAGAGGAGCCAGGCTTAACGTAGAGGCAATGTGTAAAGTATTTGGGCAACACTTCAAACAGTAAGACAGTAAAAAACACCACACAAAAGCATTTCACATCAGGTTTAAAAAGGAGAGCGTAATTTAATAAATACATCAAGGTAAAAACGCCAAAAATCCAATCAGTAGAAATAAAGTCATGAATTTTTTTAACGATAAACTGCAATATAGCCCCTGAAAGCATACAGCACCAACTGCAGCTATCTGGTTGTGCAGGAGCAGGTCAAAGTCAAAAGTTCAGGTTGACTGTGATGGAGCACAGGTCAAATACAGTTGCAGAGCAGTCCAGCAGAAGTTTTACCTTCTCAAGTTTTGTGCCAAGAGTACCGTTCTCATTGGAGAGGTTTGTGAGGAGCAAGGAGAGCGTCGCAGGCAGCAGTCGGCATGGTGCGAAGAGCAGACTGGCCAATGCAGAGGGGTAGACTAGAGCTTCGTGTTGGTGGACACCCGGGGCCTGTTGATGCTGCTGCGCGAAGAGGTGGACTGGTGGTAGTTAGGCTGGATTTTGATACATGCGGCATAGTTCTGGTGTGAACTCACCCGTTCGTGGTCAAGAAGAGCCCCAAAGCTTGATTTCAAGAGTGCGTGAGCCACACCAAGAGTGCAAGACCTGAAAGGCACCACTTGGGGTACAGGACCTTGCTGCAGCAGGGTCCAGATGCTGGTTTGCGAGCCTTTCATGTCCCTGAGGCTCAGATCAGGAGGCCAGCAAACTAGCACTTTGAGTCACTCTGGGGTACTGGGTTCAAGATGAAGTTGCAGGTTTCAGTTCCTCCTACCCAGGCAAAAGGGCAGCAGGTCAGCACAACAGGGCAGCAGTTAATTTAGAGCAGCAGTGCAGCACAGTGGCAGTTCTTATTGCAGCACAGCTGTCCTCCTTCCTGGCAGAGTAGCCACAGGTCCAGAAGTGTACTGAAGAGTTGGTGTCTGAGGTCCTTCTTTTATATCCTGGTGTCCTAGATATGGAAGGGCAGATAAGCTTCTAGACAGTGGCTTTGAAGTGCATGACATTTCCTGCCTTCCCTGCCCTGGCTCCAAGCTGGCTGAACTGACAATGCAGGGCTGTTAGGCACTTTGTGTGAAGGCAGAATACAGGCTATTCAGGTGTAAGTGGGGCTGAGCTCAACGTTGCCCCCTCATCCTGCCAGCAGATGGCCCACTCAGGCACACCTAATTCCTCTATTGTGTGATTGGGAGGAATTCACAAAGTCTGTAAGGTACAGCCAGTCATGTAACTCAGGCTAAGCTATTGGAACAAAATGGCTAAGAGCAGAAAAATTCCAACTTTCTAAAAGTGGTATTTTTAAAATTGTGATCAGAAATCCGACTTCACTACTAATTAGGTCTTTTCATTCTAATTCCAAATACTCCACACATGAAATGGTTATCTCTTCCCGTTTAGAAATTAATCTTTAAAAAAGTTAGCAAGGCAACTCCAATAATTTCCTATGGGAGAGAAGGGCCTTGCAGCAGTGAAAAACAAATTTAAGAGTTTTTAACTCACAGGACATGCAAAACATAAAATATCCCTCTTTTAAATATATTGCACCCCACCCTCAGGGCTGTCCTGGGCCTATCCTAGGGGCAACTTATATGATTTAAAATAGGTTTGTGCCTGGCAAGAGGTTTATTTTGCCAGGTCACCATGGCAGTTTAAAATTGCACACACAGTGTCAGCAGTGGTAGGCCTGAGACATGTCTAAAGAACTACTTGAGTGGGTGGCACAATAAATGCTGAAGACTCATTAGTAGCATATAATTTACAGAGGCTGGGCACATTTAATGCCACTTTACCAATTAGGTACAAGCCAATCTAACATGTTTTAAGGAGTATCACATGCACTTTAGTATTGGTTAGCAGTGGTAAAGTGTACAGAGTACTAAAGCCAAAAATATTAATACAACTGAACGTGAAGGGTTCAAGAAAAAATGTTTAGGAATGACTCTGCAGAAAGGGTCAAGTCCAACACATACCTCATATCTTCAAAATGCAGCTTCATTCCAGGAACACTCTAATTGTTTGGCAAACAGAGAACATTGAGCTCCATTGTTATTTAGTCACCTTTTGAAGCAGATACACCAAAATACTAGAACCCTTCTGATGCAAATTCGTTGGCACTCTCATGATAGACTACTATTACAGTCTAGAGATGGCAGAGCAACCTGTTAGACCTGATATCCTCAGCAGGGTAACCCCCCAAACCTTTTGCCTTCACCCCTCCTGGTTTGCTGAATTTGATTTTGTTGGATTTAGGACTGTGTGCATTTTGCCAGTGCTAAAGTGTTTGTGCTCGCCCCTTCAAACATGGTAAAATTGGCCTACAATAAATTGGGACATTTATTTTACTATAAAATCCTTAGTAAACAGTACAACATGTACCTAGGTCCTGTAAATGAAATGGTTCTTGTGGGCTTTCAGCACTCATTGTGCTATCTGCTAACGTAGCCTTTTAAAACACGTATCAGGACTGCCAATGCAGTCTGTAGTGCAGTTTTAAACTTTTAAACTGCCATTTCAATCTGGCAAAGTAAACCTTTTGTTTGTCTGAAACCTTCCTTTTTTTTATTACTCTTAAGACACTCCCATGGTAGGTTCTAAAGTCTCAAAGAGCATAATGCATTGTATTTTAAATATAGGACATGTGCTCCAAAGTTGTCCATGAACTGGCAGTGAAAAACCCTAAAGTTGTTGTCCACTTTTGCAATTCCTATCCTTCTCATTGATTATCACTGAATGACCTTATTGCATTTAATAAGTGACAACTTTGTATTGGGTGCAGACAGAGATTAGGGGTGGGCAGAGCTCGTAGAGTTCGATTCCATGGAATCCTGCGGAGTTATTAAAAAACTCAGTGAAATTTTGCAGAGTTCCAAGTGCGTCAGAATGCAAGCCTGTCCTACTGCAGACACTGACCAGCTATCGGGCACTGATGCATCACTGTCAATGAGGGGAAAATCCACATTAGATACTAAAGCCCTCTTTATGAACTTGGCGGTTCAGACCGCCATGCCGGCGGTGTCGGAAAAGACCGCCACCGGCATGGTGGTCTGAACTGGCATATTATTAACACAGGGAGGTCCGCTTGTGGCTGCCCTCTGCCACCACCAGGCTACTGCCGACAGGCAGCCTGACGATGGCGGATTACATTATCCGACAGATCAGCGCTGCCCTCCGGATAATGTACCCTGTTTCCCCCAGCCTTTCCCTGGTGGGTTCCCCCGCCAGGGAAAGGTTGGAGGAAGGGGCATGGCCAGTGCAGGGGCCCCAGTGCAGTGCCCTGTCCCGCAGATCACTGCCTGATTACTGGGCAGTGGTCTGCGCGACGGGTGCTGCTGCACCTGCCGCACTGTGGCATTGATGGTGGCTCCATGTGGAGCTGTCGGCAATGTCCCGGCCCTGCATTCTGCTGGGCTGGCGGGTGGAAACAATGTTTCTGCCCGCTGTCCCAGCAGAATGTGCTTTATGCGGCCGGCAGGGTCTCAGGGGGGCTGGCGGTCTATGAAAAGACCACCAGCATGAACACGGCGGTGTTTACCGCTGTGTTCATTATGACCACCTAAGTTTGGTGGAATGCCCTCAGACTTGGGTTGATGTATGAAAGAAGAAAGCATTTTACCGTGCGCCGTGCAGACTCTGGGCAGTAACTACCACTATACAAAAAAGAGTGCACCAAGAAGTCTAAATAGGTCATGCAACAATTCACGTTGGATGAGACGTCTGGTCAGGTGACATCAATCTGGGTTACAGGCCTGCAGCAGTCACATCACAGGCATCGAAGCACTAGCAATTATTTAAAGTAGTAAACATTAACATTGATGCGAGGAACATGGTACAGTGCATCAGTTTACCGGCCAATGCAGGCCTAAGACTTAAACATTAAGGCCCTTATTATGACACTGGTGGTAAATCCTGCTTACCACCGCAGTGACGGCCGCCAATATACCGCCACAGTGGTAAATATCAGTTCGCCGTATTATGACACACACACCAATCCGACAGAATACTGCCACATACACAAATCCGCCAGCCCAAATGTCAGTGATAAAGTGCCGGTCACAACGCCCATACCGTTATGCCAACAAAACAAAGCCCACCACATTATGACCCACAAATCACCATGGCGGACATTCAATGGCGGTAAACCATTGGCGGTACACACCGCTGCGTTCAGAATGGACACCCACATACAAAAGAACACAACATTAGCCAATACAAAAAACACATACCTGACACCCATACACACACCATACCACCCACCCACAGCACTATAAAACACACACCCACAGTACCCACAACCATTTACAAACAACAATTACTGATAGGAGATTGACATGAACAGCACAGAGACAACTAGACACACACCACTTACACCCATACATCCCTCACGAACCCCACATCACACACCCCACCAGATTACTCAACACAGTCTTGCCAACACACACCACACAACACCCATGTCCCCTCAAAGGCACCCACGTTTCTCTGATGAGGAGTTAAGGGTCATGGTGGAGAAAATTGTCAGGGTAGGGCCACAGCTGTTTGGAGCACAGGTACAGCAAACATCCATTGCAAGGGAGATGAAGCTATGGTGGAGAATCGTGGATAGGGTGAACGCCGTGGGACAGCACCCAAGAACAAGGGATGACATCAGGAAGAGGTGGAACGACCTGCGGAGGAAGGTACATTCCATAGCAGCAAGGCACTAGCTCGCCATACAGAGGACTGGCAGTGGACCCACAGCTCACAGCTCACAGCATGGGAGGAGCAAGTCTTGGCAATACTGTATCCTGAGGGACTTGTTGGAGTAGCCGGAAGAATGGACACTGGTTAGTCAACTTTTACTACTTATCACCCCTTATACCTGCATGCCATCTCACACCCTCATTCTCACTCCCATCACTCCACTCCATCCCACACACTGGACCTACAGATATGAATAACCACAATGCTAAGCCCTGCATGCCATACCAATGCATGGCTACCCCTCCCAGCCCTGCATTGACACCCATAACCAAAGCATGCACATCAAAGGGAAACTAATAATCACACAATACATCACCAAACACAAGCAAAAGTTGTCAGGGCAACAGAAACGATAGAGGGGAAGCCAGGGATGTACAATATGTCACAGGCATGAAGCATAATATATCACTTGCACCCCCTTAGGTGCCCCAGCCAATCTCAGCGGAGAGGAGGTGCCATGACAAACCAGTCCCTCAACAGAAGATGCCCCCAGTGATGACAGTTACTCTGGACTTCAGGATCTGGACCAACAACCTGGCCCATCAGGGACCACTGGACAGTTGGTCACCCAAGCTTACTCACAGTCCACTACAGAGCCTCCCCATCAGCATCCAACACCACAGCACCCACCCAGCGTACCCACACCTCTGTCCCATGGACATGTCAATCAGCAGTGTTCCCACCTGCACAGGGACCCCAAGCCACACCTCATACCCAAGACAATCAGGGACCTGGGGTTAGTGGGAGTGGGCATACCTTTCAGGGGACAGAGGCACAGGCCAACAGGGACACTGAGAGGACCACTGTGCACCAGAGGGAGGACAGGCCCAGGATCCGAGATCCTAGGAGCCTACCAACATTCCCAGGACACGATGGGCCAGTTCCTTGACAACGTGCAGGAGAACAGGTGGCTGCAGGAGGGACAGTATCAGGGGATCAGGGAGGACTTGCAGGCCATGAACACCACCTTGATCACCATAGCAGGGGTGCTGGCAGACATGGCCAACATCATGAGGGAGGCAAGAGCACAGCAGCGGGCCCCTACCACTAGCCAGTCCATTGACCAGCCCTCCACCTCCACTGCAGCTAGTGGGCAGGAGGCCTGCCACAGGACCCACAGACCACCAGAAGGTGAACCACCCCACAAACATTCCCTGCAAACCCAACAGAAGCCAGAGACACCTACCAAGACCACCGCCAGGAAATTAGACTCTCTTGATTGTCCCCCTTGTGTCCCACCCTGTCATCTTCTCCACTTTTTGGAACCTTCACCTGTGCTACAAACAGACTTGGAACAATACCCTGGATGTTCCTCCATCATCCCCACATTCCATTGCACTATTCCCTCAATTTCTTAGCACTACAATAAACACCCTTGAACACAACTTGACTACTAGTATTTTGGGGCATATTTATACTCCGTTTGCGCCAAATTTGAGTCGTTTTTTTCGACGCAAATTCGACGCAAAACTAACTCCATATTTATACTTTGGCGTTAGACGCATCTAGCGCCAAAGTTCATGGAGTTAGCGTCATTTTTTTGCGTGAACACCTTCCTTGCGTTAATGATATGCAAGGTAGGCGTTCCCGTCTTAAAAAATGACTCCGATGTATATGCGTCGTATTTATACTCCCGGGCAAAAATGACGCCCGGGAGTGGGCGGGTCTAAAAAACCTGCATTAGCGCCAGATTTTAGTGCCTGGGTCAGGGCAGGCGTTAAGGGACCTGTGGGCTCAGAATGAGCCCAGAGGTGCCCTCCCCTGCCCCCAGGGACACCCCCTGCCACCCTTGCCCACCCCAGGAGGACACCCAAGGATGGAGGGACCCACCCCAGTGACATTAAGGTAAGTCCAGGTAAGTATTTTTTTAAATTTTTGTTTGTGGCATAGGGGGGCCTGATTTGTGCCCCCCTACATGCCACTATGCCCAATGACCATGCCCAGGGGACAGAAGTCCCCTGGGCATGGCCATTGGGCAAGGGGGCATGACTCCTGTCTTTGCTAAGACAGGAGTCATTTCAATGGGGGATGGGCGTCGTAAAAAAATGGCGCAAATCGGGTTGTGGCGATTTTTTTGCCTCAGCCTGACTTGCACCATTTGTGGACGCCCATACGCCATTTTCCCCCTACGCCGGCGCTGCCTGGTGTACGTCGTTTTTTTCAACGCACACCAGACAGCGCCGGCGGCTAACGCCGGCTAACGTCATTGAATAAATACGGCGCCCGCATGGCGCCTCAGAATGGCGTTAGCCGGTGCGAATTTTTTTGGCGCAAAACTGCGTTAGCGCAGTTTTGCGTCAAAAAGTATAAATATGGCCCTTTATGTTTTGAAAATGTGCATTTATGGAAACAGTCACATCTAATGCAAATAATTTGAACACAGTGAGAGCATAGAAATAATGACCTGTAGCTGTCTGTAGTCATCACATAAGTACACAGTTGTTACATCACCAGCATCTGTAAAATGACAAGCGATAGGTGACAGTAAGTTTAGATGCAAAGGAAATTAATGCCACAATGCTACAGCCACATAGAATACACCAATAGTCAGAGAAATGGTCAGTTGCACTGTCTCACCTGTGTGTCATTGGAAGTATTGACGGATAACTGATGTTCTGTTGTCCTCATCCTCATCCTCAGCTTCCTCATCTTCAATGTCCTCAGAGTCTACTGCTGCCACAGGGGCAAATCCAGGCTCTTCCTCCTCCTGCAGAAAGGGTACATGCCGTCTGAGGGCCAGGTTGTGCAACATGCAGCATGCCACTACTTTCTGGCAGACTTTCTTGGGTGAGTAGAGCAGGGATCCACCTGTCAAATGGAGGCATCTGAACCTGGCCTTCAGGATGCTGAAGGTCCTCTCGATGATCCTTCTGGTTCACCCATGTGCCTCATTATAACGTTCCTCTGCCCCTGTCCTGGCATTCCTCACAGGGGTCGGCAGCCATGATAGGTTTGGGTAGCCAGAGTCACCTGCAAGTATTGAGGGTCAACATTTAGCCTAACACAATGCTATAGGGATGACACTTGAAGGCATACGCTAACATACAGTGGAAGGGGACCATGGCTCACCTATTACCCACAGCCTGTGCATCTGTATTTGGGCCATCACATTTGGGATGCTGCTATTCCTCAGAACAAAGGCGTCATGCACTGACCCAGGATACTTAGCATTGACGTGGGAGATGTACTGGTCTACCAGGCACACCATTTGCACATTCAGTGAGTGGAAACTCTTCCGATTCCTGAACACCTATTCATTCTGGCGGTGGGACAAATGCAATATGTGATCCGTCAATCGCCCCAATAATATTGGGGATATGTCCCATTGCATAGAATCCGGCCTTCAATGTGGCCAAATCTTCCACCTGGGGGAAAGAAATTTAGCTGCAAGCCGAACTCCGCAAGATCATCAACCTCTCCTTCACTTCTGCCACCTTCCTGGACAGCTGGAAACACGCAGAAATCCAACCCCTCCTCAAAAAACCCAAGGCTGACCCCAACGACCTCAAAAACTTCCGTCCGATCTCTCTCCTCCCTTTTCCAGCGAAAGTCATCGAGAAGATCGTCAACACTCAGCTCACCCACTTCCTCGAAGACAATTCCATCCTGGACCCCTCACAATCCGGATTCAGACGAAACCACAGCACTGAGACCGCCCTCCTCGCCGCCACAGATGACATCAGACATCAAATGGACAACGGCGAAACCTCAGCCCTCATCCTCCTCGACCTATCAGCCGCTTTTGACACCGTCTGCCACCGCACCCTACTGACCCGCCTCCAGGAAGCCGGCATCCAAGATAAAGCCCTCCACTGGATCTCATCCCTCCTCTCCGACAGAACGCAGAGAGTCCGTCTCTCCCCTTTCCGCTCCAAAGCCACCAACCTCATCTGCGGCGTCCCCCAAGGATCCTCCCTCAGCCCCACGTTGTTCAACGTCTACATGGCCCCCCTCGCTCAACTGGCCCGCCAACATCATCTCAGCATCATCTCCTACGCCGACGATACCCAGCTCGTCCTCTCCCTGACCAAAGACCCGCTCACCGCCAAAACAAACCTCCACGAGGGACTAAAATCCATCGCCGATTGGATGAACAACAGTCGCCTGAAACTCAACTCCGACAAGACGGAAGTCCTCATCCTCGGACGCACTCCCTCAGCCTGGAACGACTCATGGTGGCCCTCCGTCCTCGGACCCCCACCCACCCCTGCCAGCCACGCAAGAAACCTCGGCTTCATCCTGGACTCCGCCCTCACCATGTCCAAACAGGTCAGCGCCGTCTCCTCCTCCTGTTTCAACACCCTTCGAATGCTCCGCAGAATCTTCAAGTGGATTCCAACAGAAACCAGAAAGACGGTGACCCAGGCCCTCGTCAGCAGCAGACTTGACTACGGCAACGCACTCTACACAGGCATCCCAACCAAAGACATCAAACGCCTCCAACGTATCCAAAATGCCTCCGCCCGACTGATCCTCAACATACCCCGCCGAAGTCACATCTCCCCTCACCTAAAGGAACTCCACTGGCTCCCGGTAGACAAGAGGATCACCTTCAAACTCCTGACCCACGCTCACAAGGCACTTCACAACACCGGACCCTCCTACCTCAACACCAGACTCAACTTCTACACTCCAACACGTCAACTCCGATCCGCCAACCTCGCCCTCGCCATCGTACCCCGAATCCAGCGCAAGACATCCGGCGGCAGATCCTTCTCCTTCCTCGCCGCCAAGACCTGGAACTCTCTCCCCACATCTCTTCGCCAGACCCAGGACCTCCTCGCATTCAGAAGGCTCCTCAAGACCTGGCTCTTCGACCGCTAAACCAGCAGCGCTCTCCCCTCCCCCCCCCCCTCAGCGCCTCGAAACCCTGACGGGTACATAGCGCGCTTTATAAATACTATGATTGATTGATTGATTGATTGCAAATGTGTTTCACCAGGGCAGACAAAACTCTTGCCGGCACAATTGAGAACATTGGCAGTGACATTCCTGCTGCCAAGCCCACTGTCACTTGGAAAGAACCTGTTGCCAGGAAATGGAGAACTGATAGCACTTGCACAAGAGGGAGGATCCCTGTGGGGTGACAGACAGCAGATATCACTTCTGGCTCCAATTGGGCACACAGCTCAGATATTGTGGCCCAGTCCAGTCTATAGGTGAGTATAATGTGCCAGTCCTCCTGGGTAGCCAAGTCCACAAGGGAATATGTCTCCACCTGCTATTCATCCGCAGCGGTAGGTATCTAAGGGACACAAAAGTGGGCTGTCACAATTTGAACAATGGAACCACAACTTCAGTGTACTTAGTGCATTTATGTGATGGGACAGTGGGAATGGCGAGGTATTTGCTAATCTAGGCTGTGTTGCAGTTAATGTCAATATGACCGTTGTCCTCCCCCATGAAATGGCGACCGACTTTTCTGTATGTAGGGACAGGTGGAAGTGAGGTAATTCTACTGACTTTGGGTGTCATGGCGTAAGGCGGTCTTGCACCGCCATGCAGTTCCTCATTGGATAATATAGGCTCTATGGAGTACAGTGGCCAATGGGGATCTGCGCCGGCGGTGACAGTGTACACTGCTGCGGAAGTGACCGCCATTTTCTATCTGATTCTTCACTTGTTTCCTGACCGTCAACAGGAGAACACCTACACTGCGTGTGCTGCTGTGACCTGTGTCTGGAACCTACCATGGCCCGTGTGACCGGGGAAAGGGCCCTTGCCTTCACTTTGGAGGAGTTGGAACAATTGGTGGATGGGGTTCTACCCCAGTATGGACTGCTGTATGGGCCTCCAGACCAACAGGTGAGTACACTTTGGGCACAAAGCATGTGGGAAGGATGCATGGAGATGTGTGTGAAAGCATCATGTCATGGGGGGTAGGAGGAAATGTCTTGTGGTGGTATCCATGGTTTGCGCCGACCGATGTGTGTGCCAATGGTGATGGAAACGGGATTGTGTCGCCCATATGTGTGACAGGCTGGATTGTATGTGTAATGGTGTTCTCCTGTCTGTATTACCTCTGCAGGTCAGCGCCCATCAAAAGAAGGGATTATGGCGTGCCATCTCCAATGACATGCAGACCCTGGGGGTCTATGGCAGATGGAGCACCCACAGTTGGAAATGGTGGGAGGACCTGAGACGCTGGATATGGAAGACTGTGGAGGCCCAGTTGGGGATGGCCCAATAAGTAAGGGGTACCAGTCTGAACCTGACCCCCCTGATGGCCCGCACACTGGTGGTGGCCTACCCAGAGCTGGATGGGCTCTTGAGGGCACCACAGCAGCCACAATGGGGTGAGTACAGTGGGCATTATTAAACAATTCAGCAGGTGGCATGGGATCCGGGTGGTGAATGTGAGTTAGTAGGCGCCCCTAGGACCAGGCCAGACATTGCAGCGTGAGTCAACTCTAGGGTAATGGGTGTATGGCAAATGCAGGTAAACTAGCTTGTTAGCATTCCATGTCAGTCAGGGCTTTGTGGGTCCCAGGAGGGGTGCAGTTGGTGGTGTGCGACCCTCATCTTGCTGTGGCATCTACCCAGATCACTGGCAGTGCAATGCATAGTGCTGAAGCCTGATTCCTGTGTGTGACGGTGCTGTGTATGCCAACTGTTGTGTTGGTGCAATAATTGACCCAGTGTTTCCTTTTTCTTTCTCCCTCCTTTTTTCTTTTGTCATCCTGTCCATGTGTGCATTAGCATCATCTGGTGGAGGAGCAGGGGCACTGGCAACAGAGGGAGTTGCATCCCACAGAACCCAGGAGGCAAAGTCCACCGATGCCGAGGGAACCAGTGGGATGGAGGGTGAGGGGAGCACTACGGCAGAGACAGGAGGTGACAACACAGACTCCTCTACCTCCTCCCATAGAAGCTCCCTGGTGGTGGCTGACACCTCCTTGACTATCCCAGCTGCAGGTACAGCCGCCACCCCCGTACCAGCACCACCCTCCCAGTAGCCCCTCAGCAAGTTGCCCAAGCCCGCTCACCCAGAAGGGTGGGCATCTCCTTTGCCCCAGGCACCTCAGGCCCTTCCCAAGTGAGCCCTGCTGCCCTGAGTGAGGAGGCTATTGACCTCTTGCGATCCATCTCTGTAGGGCAGTCAACTATTGTGAATGCCATCCAGGGGCTGGCATCCCAGATGCAGCGATGCAATGCATTCCTGAAGGGCGTCCACAGTGGATTGGCGGCCCAACAGAGATCGATTCAGGCTCTG
This sequence comes from Pleurodeles waltl, assembly GCF_031143425.1. Classification (NCBI taxonomy): domain Eukaryota; kingdom Metazoa; phylum Chordata; class Amphibia; order Caudata; family Salamandridae; genus Pleurodeles; species Pleurodeles waltl. Next base: position 452,175,858 of record NC_090448.1, on the reverse strand, counting down.
ACCTCCTCTTTGATGGTAGTCATTGTCCCTGTTCCTACCGTTCCCCCTCCAACTACCACTTTCCAGTCCCAGTCCCCTCAGCCCCAACCAACCCCATGCACACATAGAGATGAGCATGCACACAAGACAACACTCAAATGTGGCACAGGCAAACACAGGCACCACACTTCATCCCACAAGCACTCACACAAACACCAGACAGTTGCAGACACAACCGCATCCACTGCCTCCACTGTCTCCCCCTCCTCCTCCTCCTCCACCTCCTTCACAGTCACGTCCACACTCACACCTGCATGCACTGCATCACCATCCACCACCAGCATCACCACACCAAGCAGGACACACACCTCACTAGCAGACACCTCGACAACATCCATGCACGTGTCCCCTGTGTCCTCTTCCACCCTGTCTGTCCCCCCTCCTAAAGGACACAAATGCAAATACTCACACACCCAATAGCCATCCACCTCACATCAGCATACTGCCCATGCACCTGCACCCAAATCCAGCAGATATACACCTCCTACAACCACTCCCTCAACATCCACTCCCATCCCCCTCCCTCCTCCCGCCCCACCGTCCCTAAGAAAAGTTTTCTTGCCCAACTTGACCTCTTCCCTCCCCCTGTTATGCCCGTAAGAGCTGGGTCTCAATGACCCAGCTCCTCAACCAAACAGTCCATGCAGACAGTGATGGCACCACCTAGTCATGGTGGCAAGTCAGTGAAGGATCCCACTCCACCGGCCAAGAAGGTGAAGGATCCCACATCTCCTGCCATGAAGGGGAAGGAGCCTGCACCTCCTGCCATGAAGGGGAAAAAGCCCTTGACTCCTGCCTGGAAGGCTAAGGAACACACACAACCTGCCATGAAGGGGAAGAAGCCCTCAACCCCTGTCCGGAAGGGTAAGGATCCCACGCCTCATGCCATGAAGGGGAAGAAGCCCTCAACTTCAATAGATGCTGTCAGGGTGACACCTCCACCACCACCAGTGGTCCAGGGCCCCCACCACCAGCTGAAGAAGTGCATCCCTCACTGCCAGCAGAGGCTGCCCAGGAGGCACCTCCACCTGCCATCACAGTTCAGCCCTAGCCACCAGCAGAGGCTGCCCATGAGGCACCTCCACCTGCCACCACAGTTCAGCCCTCGCCAACAGCAGAGGCTGCCTAGGATGCACCTCCACCGGTCACCACAGTTTAGCCCTCTCCTTCAGATGACACAGTGCAGCCATCACCACCAGCGGAGGGCATGTACACCACCCTCCAAAGGCTGCTGTACGATAGGCCCCCTCCAGGAGCAGTGGGCATGTTCCCCACCTGAGAGACTGTGGCCTTGCACTCCCCAGCACAGACAAATGGGCATGGGGCCCCCTCTAGAACCAGTGGGAAAGTCACCCACCTGAGAGACTGTGGCCATGCACTCCCCAGGACAGGGAAATGGGCATGGAGCCCCCTCCAGAACCAGTGGGAAAGTAACCCACTCCAGAGACTGTGGCCTTGCACTCCCCAGCACAGAGAAATGGGCATGGGGCCCCCTCCAGGACCAGAGGGAAAGTCACCCACCTGAGAGACTGAGGCCTTACACTCCCCAGCACAGAGTAATGGGCATGGAGCCCCCTCTAGAATCAGTGAGAAAGTCACTCACCTGAGAGACTGTGACCTTGCACTCCCCAGCACAGAGTAATGGGCATGGAGCCCCCTCTAGAATCAGTGAGAAAGTCACTCACCTGAGAGACTGTGACCTTGCACTCCCCAGCACAGAGAAATGGTCATGGAGCCCCCGCCAGAACCAGTGGACCTGTTCCTTATTTCATCTGAGGTGCCCACCAACCCCCTGAGGTGCCTGCCCACTTGCAAACTGATGCCCCTGCAGAGTTCTATCCAGATGAAGTCAGGATTCGAGTTGAGCCTTGGACTGTTCCCTGTGGCCATGTGGGCCCTTAGTACATTGGACTGGGCAGTGGTCCTTTGTGTACATTTGTACATATCTGTTTCATGTACAATTGGATTATTTGGTAGCTGTTTATATCAATAAATCCTCATTAGTGCATTCTTGTTGTCCTTGCATTATTGCGCCGTGTGTCGTGTGCCATTGTTTTTCGTGCGCAGCTGGTTGTGTGGATGGTGTGTTTGTGTGTCAGGTGTGTGCCGTGCGTGTGTGTGTCACTCTCGTTTTCTTCCCTCCCTCCCTTGTGTGCTAGGTAGCTGTACTCACCGTCGTCATCTTCGTCAGTGTTGGTGTTCCAGGTTCTTCCCTGTGTCTCGGATGGTGAGTCCTTTCTGTTCTGTAATGCATTTCCGCCAGGCTTTTGATGGCGTTGGTACCACCCCGGAAAATGTGGCGGATTGATGTGTCAAAATATGGTGGGTGGTGTCTTCCGCCTGGTTGTTGACAGATACCGCCGTGGTGAGTGTTGTTTCCACCCTGGCGGTTGATGTGGTACATTGGCTGTCTATGGGAGTTATCACCGCCATGGTCATAATTTGGTGGTAATATACCACCAGCATGTTGGTGGTATTACCGCCACTTTATCACTCACTGCCAGGGTCATAATGAGGGCCTAAACGTGCCTGTAAGCCAAATGCGTAACACAAAATGATGCCCCCTAGCTGATTGTGATGAGTCTTCTATGTATCACCATATGCCTTGGCCCTGAGCTGGTGGCACCTGGCCCGAAGGGGGCTCTGTTGCTCCCATGCACCTTATTGGATACTCTAGGGAGGCCTGTGGATTCAAAACCAAAACTCAGGGCTGTGCAGTGCCAAGCCAACAGGCACTTCAAGACATTCACGTACGTTCCCAGCATGGCCAATCGTATTCCGAGCCACCCTGTCCTGTGGCTAAACATCGCCCAAACTCTGCCAGCAAAGGAGATCCTGGCTAACCTCCCAGGCAATGCAGAATGTGGTGCAGGGGTGTCAGCTCTACTCAGCCAGTGAGGAAATATCAAAACATGCTATCAAACATTACACAATGCACCTCTTTCCAGAACAGTTTAATTCTCAGGTGAGCATCGTTTGAAGGGCCTGAGCCACTTTGAAAGTCAAAATGACTGTGGTCTTTCTCATCGAAGTCATAAAGGGCCAAGCCAAGGCTAAGAACTTCGATGCCAAGTACAACTGGGATCAGCATGTGGCACATATCACACATGCTGACAGCCGTGGAATCCCAAGCTACAGCAAATGCAGGCCAAGAGCCCTTTCTTTCCTCATGCCTCCACTCGCAGTATAAGTAGTACACTTGTGGGGCCAAGCCTCCATCCCGACAACCCTCTCACCCTCCACTCCCCACCACTGAATGCAGAGTACAATGTTGTATGGATAGCTTCAGGCACCCCTTCTCCTTACCTGTCAGCTCTGGGCACCACAGGTCTCTGCAATGTAATGCTGAGAAGACATAAACCACTGAAGTGGGCCGGGAAAAATGCACAGCCATTGTATCCCTCCAGAAGCCACTCGGGGGTTGCTGAGTCCTTATGTGCAGAGCTAACATAATGCCTGGAGCATGCCGCCGATGCGTGCTTCAGCCAGGTGTGCATGTGTGTGTCAGTGTGAGGCAGCCCTGTGTGGACTACCCAGCTCTAGCAGTAGTTCAGACATCTGCTCTTGAGGTGGGGGTGAAGCTCTGAACCGCCAGGCCAGCCCTTTTACCTCTGTGTTCATCAGCAGAGGTCCACCCCCTGTCTGCAGGCCCACTGCAGTTCCACCCCTTGGCTTCCTGGAAAGCATGTGTCTTTTAGCATCTGCTGCTACACACATTCACTTTCCTTTTACAGAATACTACAGCACAAAATGTAATTGAGAATATGCACTGTAGGATATTGTAAAGGTACTGACAGGGATGAAGACTAAACTTGAGCTCTGCCTCTGTCCTTTGGAAACAGTGCTCCTGTCCCACCTTCCCATTACTTACTATCTGGGTGGTACTCAGCTAATACTCGAGGTGGGTTTGTGGCGCACTGGTGAACTCTGTTCAGCCACCGGCTGGTGGACCTTTTTTGCAAAACTCAGTGCTCTGCTTGGAACGCGGAGTGACGAAAACTCTGTGAACTAAGCCAGCGGTGTGGAGCTCACTGCCCACCAATAATATAGATGTGCTGTTTACACTCAAATGAATTGGAATTTAAAAGCCCCTTTATTGGTAAAGTCAGATTTTAAGTCACAATTCTATAAATGCCACCTTTGGAAGGTGGTATTTTCTGGTCCCACCCATTTGTGCCTTCTGCCAGTGTCCTGGGTTATAGGACTGTGAATGGCTCTGCTGTGGCATTTGTGTTTTGCTTCCAGACTAACACAAAAGGGGCTTGGGGGTGGACAGGATGGGCCATCCCGGCAGAATGGCAGCTGTACCAAGCCTAGAAAACACTTGATGTGGCTTTGACTCCTGCACACAGAAAATAATTTGACACCAGGCCTTACCTGCCTTTTGTCACCACTAGACACCTTGGAGCCTTAACAAGGGAAGTTGAAGAACTATTATGAAACAAAGGTGGGGGTATGGTAGGGGGTCCTGCCACATGAAGGCTGCCACTTCATCAGAGTACTGTTGGACCTATGGAAGTTACAGAAGAAGGACTCCTCTGCTTCTGAGGACTTCCTTGCTGTCTGTGAAGGAAGGGTGAACCAGATTACCTTCATGCTAGGCTCACCCAGAGTGACTCCAAGGGTCACTTGGCTGACCTCCTGTGTGAGCTACAGGGAAACAACAAGCTTCAGAGGCTACCCTACAACTATCCAGCTGGCCTGTAACTGGACCAGTCTGAGCCATGCTGGCCTTTGCTGAAGTGAGTCCCTAATCTCCAAGACATCCTAGACCCATAGCTAGTATCAGAGTGTACTCATCTGCAAGAAAAGATGATAATAGTAAAGTTTGGGCACTTTGTGACCATGAACGGCCCAGTTCCCAGCAAGATTTTGCAACCGATGATGACCATCAACGCAAAGCTCCTGTGAGACCTGCTCTTTGCGTTACAGTGATCTCCAGTCATGACTGGCAATGCAAGATCCACACTTTGTACTACAGCAACAACATCTTGAAATGTCTACCAACCCAAATCTACATCAACGACTGCCTGGAACTTCAGTCTGCCAGAATGCTATACTTTTTCTGAAAAGTAGACAAAATTCAGATTTCAGAGAGAGGTCACTTGGTAAGAACCGTCATGGTTTTTCCAAATATAAATATAAGTATGAAAAAATAAAAGTAGACAACAATGTTTTTTGTATTTTTTTCCCTAATTGATAAGTTACATCTGGAGACACATATGGTCACAGGGACGCACACACCTAGATTTACAAACATTTTATACAACACAGTGGAGCAACTGACGTTGTTTTCTATTGTTGTGTGACAGAGAGAGCAGAATTGCACAATACTTTCAAAGAAATGTTGCAGTTCTGCTCTCTGCCTGTGCTAAAACACTTTGAGCCGACTAGCACCAACACAGACACCCTTGCGCCATAGCGCAATCAGGATACTGGCCAGGATAGTTTTTGTGCAGGAAGGAAGGCCCATTTCTGTAACGTGGGAGACTGCAGTATTTGGGCCCAGGCTCAGCTTACACTCAGTGGAACCTACCAAACCCAGACATTTCTGAAAACTAATTATCCATGGGAGTCAAAGGTGGAAAGACCTGTGTGAATGCCATTACATTTCTTACCCAGAATGCCATGCAAATGTCAAAAACTGGGCAAAAAAAATAATTTTTCTTACATTTCTGAGAAAGAAAGACCTGGGCCCATATTTAACAGAAAATGATGGAGCACGACACTGTGCCAAAATTGGCAGCGCCGTGTTCCATCATTTTCACAATGCAGGGATGCGCCATATTTAATTGAATAGGTGCACACCTGTGTTGTCCCCTGCGCTGGTGCTAAATTGAGCTGCCTAGCACTAACGCAGGCATCCTTCCACCATTGTGCAAGGATGTCTGCATTGAGGGGTTGATTGTTTATGTGTGGGAAGGTGTCCCTTCTTACACATAATCAGTCATTAATGGCGATTTAACACTTTTAAAGTGGCATAAGTGCCAAAGCGTCACTTTGAAATGATTGTATATGTGCAGGAAGGGACACCTTCCGCACATAAACAATGATGCCTGTTTTTTGCTCTTTCTATGTGTGCTGCAGAATGCAGCATGCATAGAAAAAGCAAAAAACGAGAGGGTGTCATTAGATTTTGGCGCTGCCTCAGGTTTACGAATACTAGTAAATTTGAGGCAGCATCAAAATACAATGGGTGTTGCTGTGGCACGCCCCCAGCAACACCCAATGCCCACCTTTCTCACGCAAAGGGCTGTGTGTGAATGGGCCGTATTTACAAGGTGGCATTAAGCCACCTTGTCACTACAGCACAGGGCATAGCGCCACCAGAGAGTCATGAAAAGTGATGCTTCAGGGGGGCTATGGGCTCCTAAATATGCCCCCTCAAATCTCTGAGGACCCACATAATTCCTACCACTCACCATTTCCACATGTCCTCCAATAAAAAAAACAGTACCCATCTTGTGTGACTGGTCTCATTGCCTCTGATAGGAAAGGTCTTAAAATGCATTTGGAAACATCAAGATTTTGCCTTGAAAATTAACAAATTTTAGCAAAGTTGTACCTGCAATTGTTTGGCCTGAGGTTTATTGTCACACAGGAAAACTCACAAACCCAGAAATTTATGAAAACTTAATATCCAATGAGGTCCAGGGTGGTGAAAGTAGCATAGCATTGGTTTTCCCAGAACGCCCTGCAAATGTCAAGCAGTGAGTAAAAAAACTACACATTTGCCTCACATTTCTATAATGGAAGGTTCCAAAATCGGTGATAACCCACAAAATTCCAACTACCCAGCATTCCCACAACTCTCCCAGTAATAACAGTACTCAACTTGAGTGGCTGGGTTCATTGTCTGTGACAGGAAAGGCCCTAAAATTCAACATGTAGACCTCAATAAAAAAGAGAAACATACAAAAACTAGACACTTCTGAAACATAGATAGTGGCCTCTATGGTGATGTGTCTTGCCTAGATACTATTACTTGTTTTGTAACTGAGGGGGTCATTCTGACTTGCCGCCCGCCAAAGTTACCCCGTCGAAAGACCGCTCCATGGCCAAAAGACCGCAGGGGTCATTTCTACTTTCCCGCTGGGCCGGCGGGCGACCGCCAAAAGATCGCCCGCCGGCCCAGCGGGAAAGGCCCTGCAACAATGAAGCCGGCTCCGAATGGAGCCGGAGGAGTTGCAGGGGTGCGACGGGTGCAGTTGCACCCGTCGCGATTTTCACTGTCTGCAATGCAGACAGTGAAAATCCTTGTGGGGCACTGTTAGGGGGCCCCTGCACTGCCCATGCCACTGGCATGGGAAGTGCAGGGGCCCCCAGGGGCCCCACGACACCCATTCCCGCCATCCTGTTTCTGGCAGTGAAAACGGCCAGAAACAGGGTGGCGGGAAGGGGGTCGGAATCCCCATGGCGGCGTTGCAAGCAGCGCCGCCATGGAGGATTCCCCCAGTCGGGGGAAATTCGGCGGAAAAACGCCGGACCCGGCTGGGCGACCGCGGCTTCACAGCCGCGGTCGGAATAAGAAATGAAGCACTGCCAGCCTGTTGGCAGTGCTTCAGCCGGCCTCCACCCTGGCGGTCATAGACTAGGGTCAGAATGAGGCCCTGAATGTCCTGCAAATGTCAAACTTTGGCTAAAATAGCCAAGTTTCCTCACATTTCTTTGAGGAGAATTTCAGGAATCTGCAGTGATCCAAAAAATCCCTCTCATCAGGGTTTCCATACTTTCCATACTTTTTATGAAAATAGTGTAACCACTTGCAGAGCTGGACCTATCATCCGTGACAGAAAAGCTGCAAAATGCCACATGAAAATATCAAGATTTTGCCTTGAAAATTAACCCATTTTTGTGATGTGGATAGCTGCAGTATTTGGACTCGGGCTTGGCCATCATTCAGGGAAACCTACAAAAGACCCTTCATTTCTGAGAATTAGTCACCCATTGCAGTCCAAGATGATTTGACTTGCATGGATGCTGCCACGTTTTCCTACCCACCCAGAATGCCATGGAAAAGACAAGCACTGAGAAATAATAACACATTTGCATCACATTTTTGCTAGGGAAAGTCACAGAATTTGTGAGGACCTTCAAAATCCCTACCACTCAATATTTCTACACTTTTCACAATTACAACAGCACCCCACTTGTGTGGTTGGACCTGTCACCCATGACAGGAAACGTTCTAAAATGTAACATTCAGACATCAAAATTTCACCCTGAAATTTTGCTTATTATTTGATGTTGGTCACTGTGGTATTGGAGCCTAGACTCATCCACCACACAGTGAAACCTACCGAACCCAGATATTTCTGAAATAAAGGCATAAGGCGGAGACCACGGTTGTCTGACTTGCAAGGATGACACTACCTTTCAAACCTAGACTGCCCTCCAAATATCAAACTTGGCAAAAATCACACATTTTCCTCACATTTCACATGACTAATTTCTGGAATCTAGAACAAGCATTCTTAACCTTTTTCTGATACAAAAGTACATTGTGTTGCTGGGCCTCCAAATGCACCATGCAGACATCAAGATTTAATTTAGAAAAATAATTTTTTGGGCAATGTGGGTAGCAGCAGTATTTTGTCCTGGACTTGGTCGCCACCCAGGAAAACCTACTAATCCAAGTCAATTCTGAAAACTAGACATTGAGGAAAATCAAATGTAGTCTGATTTGTGTAGATTCCAGAATGCCCTCAAACTCTGGCTATAAATACACAATTTCCTCACATGTCCATGAGAGAAAGTAACAGATCTGAAAGGACACACGTAATTTTTATCACTCCACATTCCCACACTTATCTTGGTGAAAACAGTTGCCCACTTCCATGTAAGGGCCTGTTGCTTGCAATAAGAATGGTCCCAAAATACAACATGACTTCAAGATTTTGCCTTGAAAATTGACCCATTGTGGCCGCATTGGCAGCTGCAGTGTTTGGGCCTGGTCTTATCCACCATGCTGGAAAACCTACTAAATATAAAGAGTTCTGAAAACAGACACATAGGGGAGTCCAGGGTGGTTTAACTTGCTTGGTGTGCACTACATTGTTGTACTCAGAGTGCATTACAAATGATAAGCTTTTGACTTAAATCACACATCACAGGAACGTTTTTGAATTTGTGGGGATTCACAAAATTCCCACCACTCGTTATTCCCACTCTTTTTTTTCTTTATTGCTGGGTGTATTGTTGAGAGAGTATGTGAACAAAGCATGAACCATCTAAATTCTATGTTTTGTCAATGATGTATTCTTCAGATTGTACGGCTGGACTGTTACAATGATGTGTTTTAGATACACCCACACATGGGGAAAATGTGGTTTTTTCTGTCACATAAATATGGTAACATAGTCTTTGTAACCCATACTTTGACATTTGAAGAGCATTCTGGGAAAGAAAACATACTGTTATACATACAGGTCATACCACCCTGGATTCCCAGGGCCTTTAGGTTTCTAAAACACCCAGGGTTAGTAGATTGCACTGGTTGGCGGCTGACCCATAGCCTGAATACTGCAGCATTCACTGTGGCAACTAAGAGGACTTTGGAATCTACCCCCTCTCTGCTGGCCCATTTGTAAAAAAAAACTAAGAGCCAGATTTATCAAGGGCTTGTGTTACCCTTAAGTGAGATTTCATCTTGCTTGGCCCTACGTGGCTTGGTAAATCTGGAGTAATGCAAAGCAGCACAAGTTTCTGCCTTGCTTTACCCTCCATGGGACGACGTTGCATGGGTGAAGAATGGGTGTTCCCCTGCATCCACCCTTGTATTTTGGAGCATTCTCAGATTTGCTAACACTAGTAAACCTTGAAATATGTCATAATGCTATACCTCCCTAGGAGAGGCCCAACAAGGAAAAATATCTTTATTTCTCATCATGTTTTCTGATATGTATATGCCCTGAATTCAAAGTGGCTGAAAAAGAATTCTCAATCCTGCTTATAATGTAGGCACACATTTCTATGTGTGGGGGGCACGTGGCCTCTGGGCCAATTATGGCCCAGGGACTCTATCCACTGGGGCCCGCCCATCTCTTCTGGGTGCCCTGTGCACCCATTGTGCCTGATGGGGACCGTAGGGGGAGCCGAAAGGCCCCCGCAGTCCCAACTGGCTCTCCACCTCCTGCTAAACATGCAGCTCCCTGTCTTCAAAAGCAATCATTTCTTCTGGTTCTCTGCCCAAAGACATGCGGAAACCTCCATTCCCAGCAAGCAAGAGCTGTTAGACAGCTCTCACTTGTGGAACCGGAGTGTTTACTGTGACTTGGCGGAAGCTGTCAAAGCTCCACCAAGTCATAGCAAACAGCTATGTTCCTGGGGTGGGTACCTGGGGACATAGCAGGAGCCGGCCTTGGGGAGTGGCGGTCCCAGGTCCATTAGTGGCTACTCGAGGTAGGCGGCACAACACCCATAAAACATTTAAATACTCTGGGAAAGTGGTGGTCCCTGGGGCACGTGGTCCACGTGCCCCCTGCATCATATTGAATATAAGTCTAGGGAGGTGGTGGTACCCGGAGCATAAATAAGACTAGGAAGGGGGCCTTATGTGCCCTTCTTCTTTATTTCTTCATATGCTCCCAGGATCTGGCCCACCAAGGGGCTTTCGTAAAACAAGCACAGGAGAACACGCTTTTCTCTTTTTTCATTTTTGTTGTGAATTGGCAACGTCATCACAAACGTGCTGCAATTTCTTTTATTAAAGTGCTTTATTGGCCTGTTGGGATCCCTCACCAGAGCTAAGGGGTCAGGATGTCCCTCGGCTGGCCAATTTTTCTTTTTTCACTTTTTCTTAGGGGCTTGGCTGAAGCCAAGTCTCAAGATTGCTGCCAACACTTCCTGGGTGAGGTGCTGCCAGCCAATCAGAGCTCTGCAGACTCTTCACAAGCTGCACAAGCTTGTTATTATTCGCAAAGTCGTCTGGGAGGAACCGCAGATCTAGATATACAAATTTGGATTTCCTTTAATTTCTCTTAAATGTCTGACCAAATTTATGCCAAATAATTCTGTCCAGTAGTTCAGGCTGTAGTTGTGTTCAAAACTCCTCTGGGAATTAATATAGGAAAAACATGTTTTTTGACCCCCCCCTCAACCCTCCACTTGATGGATCACCCCAAAACCTTCCATGTACTGCAAGAAACAACAAAACATTACCTTTTCTATGGATGAGAGCCATGTAAGTTCTTCCAACCAGACATCACAATCTGTCTTAAGTTTTGATTTCTAAAGGTGTAGTAATCACTGCTCTGGTTACAAAAAGTGAAAACCAGAACTTATGATCAGAAACTGGAAATTGTTATGAAGCAGTGTTGTGAATGTCCCTCTTATTTCAGAGTCAGACTCATGTAGATGTTCTTAACTCCCTCAATGGTGGTACTTATCCTCATGGAGATAAGGCTAATGGACAGGTTTCTTCTACTCTTCTCTCTGGAATATGCCTCGTGGGTATGTGGATGTTTAGAATTGACAAACCTCACTGAAAAGGTTGTCTTTCTACACAGTATTAATGCAGCCAACTCTGGGATTTTATAACATTTAGCTTTTATTAAGCCCTAATCAAATGTAAATCATACTTAGGAGAATCACTGTTAGACTTTTCACCCTTGGCCTGGTCTCCCTTAACTTTTTGCCTCTGTTTCCGAGGTTGTTAATGTGTGCTGGACTCTGTTTTTGCTGTTTTTTTGTTACTCTGGGCACTTTACCATTGCTATCCAGTGCTAAAGTACAAGTGCTCCTATACAAAATGTGTATGTAATTGGTTCATCCATGATTGGCATATTTGATTTACTGGTAAGTCCCTAGTACAGTGCACTAGAGGTGCCCAAGTCCTGTAAATCAAATGCTACTAGTGGGCCTGCAGCACTAGTTGTGCCACCCACCTTAGTAGCTCTGTACACATGGCTCAGACCGCCACTGCAGAGTCTGTGTGTGCAGTTTAGAACTGCCAATTCGACTTGGCAAGTGTACCCACTTGACAAACCTAAACCTTCCCTTTTCTTACATGTAAGATGCGCCCAAGGTAGGCCCTAGTTAGCCCCATGGGCAGGGTGCAGAGTATGTTTAAGGTTGGACATATACTAATGTGTTTTATATGTCCTAACAGTGAACTACTGTCAAATTTGTTTTTCACTGTTACAAGGCCTATCCCTCTCATAGGTTAACATGGGGGCTGCCTTTAAATATGCTTAAAGTGTATATTCCCTTTGGGAGCGGATAGACATGTGGAGTTTGGGGTATCTGAGCTCACAATTTAAAAATACATCTTTCAGTAAAGTTGATTTTAAGATTGTGTGTTTGAAAATGCCACTTTTAGAAAGTGAGCATTTTCTTGCTTAAACCATTCTGTGAGTCTGCCTGTTTGTGGATTCCCTGTCTGGGTCAGTTAGACAGTTGGGCTGTTTGCACCTCTCTCTAGACAGTGACGCAAAGGGAGCTGGGGTGTAGCCTACATACCCTGATAAGCCATCTGTGCTAGGAGGGATGAGAGGAGTGGTAACTCACACCTGGTAGGGCTGTGTCTGCCCTCCCACAATGCAGTCTCCAACCCCCTGGTGTGTGTCTGGGGCCTACTTCAAAGGGCAAAATGGGTATAAGAAGGGCACCCAAAGCCACAGACTTTAGATCACTTCTGGAAACCAATAGGAACCTCTGCCTGGAGAAGAGCTGAAGAGCTTCCCTGCCTGTGACTGTGCTTTGTGGAGCTATCCTGCACTTGCTGCTTCTGTCTGTGCAAGAGGACAACGCCTGGACTTTGTGTGCCTTCCTGCTTGTGAAGAACTCTCCATGGGCTTGAAACTGAGCTTACCTCCAGTTGTTGAAGTCTCAGGGACAGCAAAGACTTCTCTCTGCCAGCACCTGGAGCCTCTGCTAAGACTTCTGCCAAGTGGTGGCCTATCCAGTTCCTGGGGCCTTGACAGGTGAAGCTGGCGGACCAAGGTTGGAAATCCACTCACAGATCGCCGTACGAGGAAATTTCCGAAGCAACCTCCGAGAGTGGCTAAAGAAACGACACGCCGCCGGCTCCGCGACTGAAATTGACACAGTGCTTGCAGCGCGGCTGTGAAATCGACGAACACGGATGGAAAAATGATGCTCGGCATCACTGACGGAGGCTGCAATGACGCAACATCGCTGGGTGCAGAAAAGCAACGCAAGCCTGCCTGGACCCGAGGTGTTTTGACCGGATCGACGCATCTATCTCCTGTGGGTAAAGAAACGACACATGCCGATCAGACCGGAGAATGTTGGATACAATTTGTCAAAGTCTTATTAAAGTACACTTTCTAAGGATACTGTTTTTCTCCCAAATATTCAGCTGGTCACCACTACATTAATCTAATGAGAGCCACTGACTTATGATCTAAAGCAATTGTAAGACAAAAGACCTTTACAGATTCTTTGGTCCACCTTATTTTCCAACTGACTTTGTATTTTTTTAGAATTGACCATGTGACAGGAAAAGTTTCAATTTTCCAGACGTTCAACTTGTAATCAGAAAGTTTGCTTTGTTATGCACCTATCTAGAAATCATGTCCAAGTGAAACTTTTATATATATATATATATAGAGAGAGAGAGAGAGAGAGGAGGGAGGGACAGAGAGAGAGAGAGAGAGAGAGACTCTCTCCCTATGTATATATATATATATATATATATATACATATATGTATACACTCGCTCAAAATATATATATATATATATATATATATATATATATATATATATATATATATATATGTACTTGAAAAACCAAAGGTTACAGGGATGTTATAGGTAGGCTCACATTTCACATGTACAAAACCAGTGAAATTCAGCAGTTACAGTTACCTCCACTAACTATAAATTCTGCCTAGTAATGCACTGCTTATGACCTCACATATTATATCACTCATGACATGCTCAGTGACATTACTGATTACATCACTGATAACGTCACTAATGACATCACTGATGACATTGCTGATGACATCATCCAGTGATTGTAATTAGTTGTATGGATGTGTGATTGGGTGAGTAAGTGTGTCTATCAGTGAGTGAGTGGTTGAGTGAGTTGCTGTATGGAAGAGTGCGTGGATGTGTGAGTAGCTGTATGTGTGAGCAAGTGGCACTGTGAGAGGCTGCATTGGTTGAGTAAATGGGTGTGTGAATAGCTGTGTGGTTGAGTGAGTAGGTATGTGAGTGGTTCTATAGATCAGAGACTGGGTGTGGTAGTAACTGTATTAGTGAGTTAGTGGGTGATTCAGTGACTGGGTGAGTAAGTGGATATATGACTGGCTGTATGCATAAGTGAGTGACAACTCTCCCTCATTGCAAGCAGAGTGTTTGCTGTGACTTGGCAGAAGCTGTCAAAGCACCCACCAAGCCACAGCAAACAGCTTTTCTTCTTGTGTGGGAACCCCAGGACATAGCAGGACCCAGGCCTGGGGGGGGGCAGGCAGCCCCCAGGGCCATCAGTGGCTCCGTGAGGGGGGCCGCATGGCCCCACTCAAAAATCAGTAGCCCCAAGGAGGAGGTGCCTTGGAGGCTGCAATCAGCCCCTTATTTCTTTTAAAATTTTCCCCCAGGATGTGCGGTCCCTGGGGTTGCAGGGGGTTCTGCAGCCCCCGCGTTATATTTGTTATAGGCTGTAGGGGAGGCTGAACACCCCCCATTAGATTTGCTTAAAGCCCTGGAGGGGTGGCAGTCCCTGGGGTTGTGGAGGGGGCAGCGGTCCCACTGTTGGGGTTGTTTAAAGCCCCAGGTAGGTTATGGTCCCTGGGAGTGAAGGGGGCCAAGTGGCCCCACCATTTCATTTATTCAAAGCTCCGGGGAGGTGACAGACCCTGGTGCTGCGGGGAGCAGCACAGTCCCCACATACCATATTATATCCATAGTAGGGAGGGTGCTATCCCTGGGGCTGTGGGGAGGGGCCGCACACCCCTGGCATTCCATAGTACATCTACCCTGGGGAGGTGGTGGACACAGGTTCTGCGGGGGCCAAGCAGCCCCCTGCACAAAACAAAATCCTCACCCCGAGGAGGTGGCAGTCTCTGGGGCTTTGTGAAGGCTCATAGGGGGGCCCATGTGCCCTTTTTAAACGTCTCACATACCCCCAGGACTTGGCCCACCTGGAGGCTTAATAAAAAGGGTGGGAAACCACCCGTTTTGTTTTTCAAAAGCATCAGAAAAATCAGCTGATCAGGATCTGTGGGTTTAAAAAAATGCTTTTACACTCTGGCAGGGTCCCTCTGGGACCCCAGCACCAGAGCTAAGGTGTCAGGGTGTCCCTACCCTGACCCCTTTTCTTTTTTTAATTTTTTTTTCTGAGAATCGGCTAGAGCCGAGGTTCAAGGTGGCTGCCAACACCTCCTGGTTGAAGTGTTGGTAGCCAACCAGATATCTGCACGGCTATAGTCGGACCCGCATCACTATATAACTATAAACTACTTAACAGATTTACACCAAATCACAAAAAGTATGCTTTCGGGCCCAAGGTCTAGCTTTTTGAAAGATTTTGTTTGATTCCGTTCTGTAGTTCTGACTGTAGTGTGTTCAAAGTTCTGAAAAGTCCCATTGACATAGAATGGGGGAAAAAGTGTTTTGGACTCCCCTTTTCCTCGAGTCCCACTTGACAGACCACCCTGACAATTTCTAGTTAGCAGCTGAACTGGTCAAAGTATAAGTTTTGAAAATTTTGTGAAGATTCGTCAAGGGGCACCAAAGTTATCGGCAAAACAAAAATGCTCAGGCTATGAAAAAAATAGTTCTAACTATAACTTCCCAGTGGTGATCACCACTAGGTTTTATATATATATATAAAAGGAAAATGAATATAATACTCGCACACTCGGATTTCAGGAACAAAAAAGATCAGTTTAATCTACACACAACGCGTTTCGACTGACACAGCAGCCTTGGTCACGTGATAAACATCACCACTAAAATACCATTTAAATACCCTGTTAACATAGACATAGAAATAGGACATTTAAAATGTGCAACCAATAAGAACACACACTACTTAGCAGATGTTATCGTAATAATACTCTTAGTACTTAGATCAGTTCATGCCCCTATATAATACCAAATATAATTCAAATATAATTATTAAATTACAAATCATTTCCCCCAATATTATTAATAAAATTAATAAATTAATATTATCAGTTTTTTTTTAAAATTCATTGTTGAATTTAAAAGGGAAAATAACCAAATTAAATAGCAGTGTTCTATCTATTAAAATTCATATTTCTTTGTTCTAAATCATAATGACTGTAAAATTACTTATCATTTACAAAAAATTTTTTAGAGAGATGGTAAAATATGTACACTGCAAATATATCATCATAAACTTATTAAAGGCTAAAAGTCATCACCTGTACTAATTTTAACAATCAAATCAGAAAATCTGCAAAGTTAACCATCCATTAATAACGTGAAAAACACTGGAGAATGAATATAAGCAAGCGGATAAAGTTTGATACTCCTTCGTCCGACCATATTATCTAAAAGAGATATCCAAAAATTAGAAATTAGAGTCAAAATTGGAGCAATAACTGAAAATTTAAACATCAAATTAATATTCAGATGTAAACTTGACACTCATACTCCATATCACATGATTGACCAAGATACTTGATCTAGATCCTATAAATTAATTCTATGCATAATAACATTTCTGTACAATCACCTCATTATATATATTGGTAAAAAGAATTTTCTTAGTCAGTAAAAAAAGTCTCATCAAGATAAATTAATAGTTATCATATAGGTGAGTATTTAATTCCTCCCCCATATTCAAACCAATCGGAGTCTTAGGCCCTCATTCTGACCCTGGCGGTCGGCGGAGAGGCGGCGGTCGGACCGCGAACAGACCGGCGGTCAGAAAAATGGCATTCTGACCGCGGCGGTCACCGCCGCGATCGACCGCCACTTCCCCACTCCGACCGCCACGGCGGTCATGACCGCCGGGCTGGAGTTTGCGCACTCCGGCCCGGCGGTCGTCCCAAGACCGCCAACGGTATCATGACCCTGCCTACCGCCGCGGTTTCTTGCGGTCGGGAACCGCCATGCGAACCATGGCGGTAAGCACTATCGGGGCCAGGGAATTCCTTCCCTGGCACTGATAGGGGTCTCCCCCACCCCCCACTACCCACCGAGTCCTCCCCCCACACCCTCCACCCCCCTGCCACCCCCCAGAGGTGGTACGAACCCCCTCCCCACCCCCACCCCGACATGCACATACATGCACCCCGACATGCACACACCCCCAACATGCACATATACACACCCCCTACACACACATACACAACGGGGACACATACCCGCACACATACATGCAGACATGCGCACCTGCCGAACAGCACACATTACCCATAGACACAGCAGCACCCCCCGCCCGCATACACGCACTCACACACCCCCTCTACACACTCACACGCACACCCCCATGCACGCCCACATCACACAACACCCCCCCTCCCCCTCCCCTCACGGACGGTCAACTTACCTTGTGTGTTGGACCTCCGGGAGGCGACGGGAGCCATGGGGAGGTGACCGCCAACAGAACACCGCCAACAGAAGACCGCCACACAGATATGTGGGTCGTAATTCTGTGGGCGGTGTTCTGCTGGCGTGGCGGTGGAGGTTGACCAGTCTCCACTTTTCCGCCGACCGCCAGTGTGGCTGCTGGCGGTTTCCCGGCGGAACGCTCCCAGCGGTCGGAATGCGCACAGCGGCATACCGCCGCGGTCGGCGGTCTTCACCGCGGCGGTAACTCGGCGGTCTCGCGAAAAGACCGCCAAGGTCAGAATGAGGGCCTTAGTCTCTAATTCTAAGATATATACTGACTCTTTTTTCCTCAGCACTAATTCTCTGTTCCCTCCCCTATGATGTGCAGGAACATGTTCAATACCAAAATAGGATAATTTGGTACAGTCAGAGTTGTGTTTTTCTTTGAAATGTCTTGCTACCGGATAATGTTCGTCATTAGATGTAATTGCACGCATGTGTTCTAAAATCCGTTTCTAAACACCATGTTTGGTGCTGCCAATATACCATTGTAAGCAAGGACATTCCAATACATAGATTACAAAGGGGGTACTGCACGTTATAAATTGATTAATCTGTCTGACTTTTCCAGGTTTACACATGGTATATTGTTTCCGCATAGTGCTGTAGCGACATGCTTTACAATGGCCACATGGGAAAAAGCCTTGCAAATTTTGTTGTCTCAATTGTGGAATAGACGTAATATCATTGGACCTCAAAATGTCATGTAAACTACGTCCTCTTCTATAGGTAATCTGAGGTCTCTTTTGTATATTACTCCCAATAACAGGATCACTTTTCAAAATATTCCAATTCTTTGAAATGATATTCTTGATCTGTCTTGTATCCTCATTATATGTCATAATGAGTCTAGTTCCATCTTTATCATCTGCCTGTTGTTTAGTTATATTGTCAAAAAGGGTCTCCGATCTTTTTATCCCCTTAGTCTTATCAATTGCTCTCTTTATTACCCATTCAGGATATCCTCGCTGTTTAAATCTCAAAGTCATCTCCCTTTGTTCGACCTCAAAAGCTTCATCAGTGCTACTTATTCTTTTAGCTCTTAGTAGTTCGCCAAAGGGGATACTCCATTTTAAACTATCTGGATGACCACTAGAAGCATGTAATAAGCTGTTACCCGCCGTGTGTTTCCGGAACAATTCAGTGGTAATATTCTGTTCCCTAATCTTTACCATAGTGTCTAAAAACTCAATGGAGGAGCTACTCACATTACAGGTCAGACCAATATTGAGATCATTTCTGTTCAACTTATCTACAAACTGTATAGCCTCTTTTTGGGTTCCTTTCCAAATAATGAAAAGGTCATCGATATATCTTAGCCAAAGAATTGCCTGATTCACTTCTGGATATAGTTCTTCATCTTTGAAAACAGTCTCTTCCCACCAACCAAGAAAAAGACAGGCAAAACTTGGAGCAAAACAAGTGCCCATAGCAGTCCCGAGGGTCTGTTGGTAAAGTACCCCATTGAACAAAAAGAAGTTATTGGTTAAACAATACCTTATTATATCAATTACCATCTCAGTATGGGCCAAATACTTCAATGACCTTGTGTGTAAAAAATGTTTACATGCATTAATGCCCTTATCGTGATCTATAATGGTATAGAGGGAGTTAACGTCCATAGTCAACAACAAGAAATCATCTTCCCATATAATACCCTCCAATTTACCAAGAAAATCCTTTGTATCACGGACATATGAGGGTAAATTCACAACAAATTCTCTCAGAAAATGATCCACATATTTGGAAACATTTTCAAGTACACTGCCACAAGAAGATACAATAGGGCGTCCCGGGGGATTAGTTTCATCTTTATGGATTTTGGGTAGGATATAC
The DNA here is from genome assembly GCF_031143425.1 of Pleurodeles waltl. NCBI lineage: Eukaryota > Metazoa > Chordata > Amphibia > Caudata > Salamandridae > Pleurodeles > Pleurodeles waltl. The sequence continues at coordinate 452,156,429 of NC_090448.1, read as the reverse complement.
AAAACAGGCAATTTGGGAAAATCTCTCTTCAGAAAGCAATACTCCTCCCATACCAATAGACCTTTGTCTTTCCATTCCATCAATAACTGCCAAATTCCGGTAACACTGTTGACATATGCGTCTCTGGTAGTAACCTTATAGAACTGTGTATTGTTGAGTTGACGCATAGCCTCCTCAATATACTTATGTTTATCCATGAGTACTATATTGCCACCTTTATCAGCGGGACAAACAACTGTGTCCTTATCATCAACCAATTTTGTAATAAACAATCTCTGTGTTGATGTGAGATTCTGATTATGTCTAGGTTTAAACCACGTTTTATGACGAAATTTAATTAGATCCTTCACCACCATATCATAGAATGTATCAATATTATTGTGGTTCATGGTCGGACAAAATGTAGACTTAGGTTTAAAGCCGGTTGGAACCGATAAATCATAAGTAATATTCAATTCGTCAAGAATTTGATAAACATTGTTGATTACATCAGGATCTACATCATTTCTTTCTAATTCATACAATGTTATTAGAGAGTCTACATCACTGATACTCAACACATCCTGATGTTCAGAAGTCTGGGAATTAAGATCCCCTCCCTCAGATGGATTCTTGATTTTAAACCATTTTTTCAATTTCAATTTTCTAATGAATTTATAAAAATCAATCCTTGTCTCAGCATAATTAAAGCGTTCAGTAGGGCAAAATGAAAGACCTAAACATAATGTCAATTTATCACTTTCGGACAAAACAAAATTAGACAAATTTACAATTGTCTTATTTACCATGTTGCTATCCATTATATCTGTACATTGGAACTTCTTGTTTGTTTTCCCACTTGTCCCATCGAATAGTCTGTTCTTGTTATGGTTTCTAAGTCTCTCTCGCCTCTTCTTGGTCCGCCCCGTCTTCCTCTTCGGCCCGATGTCCTTCCTTTGTGGTTCAGGTTCTGTCCTTGTTGGTTCTTGGAAATTTGACTGCCATGACGCAGCAGGCGATACTCGTCTAAAAAAGTCGCTGGTTTGTTTGTAATTTCCTCAATAGATTTCTCACTTTCCGTGGAACTAGGAGTATCAGATTCCCTTGTATTTTCCACATCACTCTCAGAAACAGACTGTCTTTCCTGTAATGGATAATTCATTGGGGATGACATATAAATGATCAAATTTCCTACTGAAAGTTAGGATTCTTCCACTCTCATAGTCACCTGTATCTCTATGTAACTTTTGTTGTTTCTTAGACTTGATATCATCCTCATATTTCTTTAATCTCAGATTCATAGCTTCCATAAACTTGGATATAAAATCCTTTTCAGGTCTCAATTCAAGTTCATCCCTCATTCTTCTGATATCCTCTAATAAAACTCTCCGATCATGCCAGGCATATTTAATTAGAATTTCAAGCATGTGTCTGGAGCTGAGGGCAGAGTTAGCTGCCCATTCCTTCAGCATTTCCGGATTGGGAGTTTCATAAGAGGGGGTAATGAAAATTCGTAAGCCCCTGGGAACCATTTGTTGATCCACATAGTTCTGTAATGATGTGGCTTCCCACCATTTGGCTAATTCAGCTTTACACATTTTCTCTAATTTATAGAGTAAAGATTTCAGATCGTTGGTACTGTCCTGGCCAGAACAATAAGGAGTCTTCTTAATGACATCTGTAGAAAACAGTGCCTGTGCCGCCAGTCGTCTCTCATTTTCAATCTCATCATTCATTCTCCAAAAAAGATATATATCTATACTATACAAAAAGGTATAATGTGCAAAAAACGAACGTAATTATTCACATGTAACCTGAAACCCCCAGGAAAAATTCCTAGTTCCCCTTGCCAAATATATAATACAATAAATGCTGCCCCAACTATATTGGTTTCATTAGAGTATAACTGATAAGGAAATACTGCGCAAATTTAATTCTCCTCTTAATTATATTTGGTATTATATAGGGGCATGAACATCTGCTAAGTAGTGTGTGTTGTTATTGGTTGCACATTTTAAATGTCCTATTTCTATGTCTATGTTAACAGGGTATTTAAATGGTATTTTAGTGGTGATGTTTATCACGTGACCAAGGCTGCTGTGTCAGTCGAAACGCGTTGTGTGTAGATTAAACTGATCTTTTTTGTTCCTGAAATCCGAGTGTGCGAGTATTATATTCATTTTCCTTTTGTTTAATTAATTACCGGCTTGCTCGTGCCGGTTCTCGCACCACCCCTTTGGGCTGATTGAGATCATATTTCGAGTATTTTTTGTAGCCATATATATATATATATATATATATATATATATATATGAATATATTCACTCAAGAAAACAAAGGTAACAGGGATGTTATAGTTAGGTTCGGAATTTACTCGTATAAAACTGTAGAAATTCAGCAGTAACTGTAACCCGCACCCTCTATGTGTATATATATATATATATATATATATATATTTATATATTTATATATATATATATATATATATATATATATATATATATATATATATCTTACCTACTGCCTTATTCGTCAAACTGTGGCAAAGATATAGGCAAGTCAAAAAATGCTTTTTCTATAGAAACATGGCTCTAACTATATAACTGTATCTACTTACTGATGACTGCCAGTAGGTGAGATATATACGCAGAAATAGAAGCACTGTAATTGACTGGCCACAACCTGAACAGAAAGCTGCGGCCAACATTTTAAGGTCTCAGGACACAGTCCCGGGGTCTGAAAAACAAAATGAAAAGTAGCATAAAGGGTCATGGTGAAGGTACCGTGACCCCAGGGCCGTGATATAGGGGCGTTTAAGGGTCAAATTGTCTGTTAAAAATGATTGTTTTTCACCATGTGGAAAATTCACAAATAATCGTGATTAATCGCAAATAATTAAAAAAAAAAAGAAAAAACCTTCATAGACTTATTCATACACCTATTCATTCCCTCATACATGCACTCAGAGACCCAAGCTTCCACTGACACACTCACATCCTTCTCTGAAGCACCCTTTAGACCCACTGTTATACTCTCACATGCACTTTCAGACCCAGTCAGACACTCACTCACCCTCTCAGAAATCCACTGACAGCCCCTGTGGTCAACCCCCACTGCTCACGATCTTTGGACTTGCTCAATGCATAGTTGGGTGGTTATAAGCGCTTGGCTGCAGGCCCTGTTGCCAACCTCCACAGATCACAACAAGAGGCTGTGCTCAGCAGCTGGAATAATGTATAGTAACTAATATTACTTGACATAAAAAAAACTGAGAAATTCACTGAACAAACAAAAATTACAGGGACGTTATAGTTAGATTCTAAATTTACTGGTACAAAACCATAGAAATTCAGAAGTTAAAGTTATTACAAGTAACTATAACTCGTTCCCTAACGTAACTATATCATAGGCCTTGTCATGCGCAGCTAATTACTCCACATATTATGTCATTGATGACAACTTTTATGGCATCTTTAATATTATCACTGCAACATTTGCAAATTATTGATGAGAAAACTGTGCATGGCGAGTTATAGTTACCTTAGGGCGCAAGTTATAGTTACTTGAAATTACTTTAACTATAACTTCGGAAATTCTATGGTTTTGTATAAGTAAATTCAGAACCTAACTATAATATCCCTGTAACCTTTGGGTTTTTCAGTGAAAAAAATATATGTGTATATTCATTTTCTTTCACTGAAAAAAACAAACGCTACAGGGACATAACAGTTAGGAAATAGAATTTAAAAAACCATAGAAATTCACTTAAAATACTAAAGGTTACAGGGACGTTACAGTTAGGTTCTGAATTTACTCATACAAAACCTTAGAAATTTAGCAGCTAGAGTTATTTCAAGCAGCTATAAATCACGCCCTAAAGTAATTATAAGTTGCACTCCTGCCATGCACATTTATTTCTTCATTAATTTGACTGCTTCTGCTTCATTGATACTTATAAAGACGTTATAAAAGTTGTTATTCCTGTAATATCTTGGATAATTAGCAGTGCATTGTGAGAATGAGAGTTATGATTACCTCAGAGTCTTTCCTGCATGCAGATATGCATGCAGGGAAGTAAGAAGAAAAAATTGCTCCAGCAAGCAGGGAGCTGTTGTGAAAAGCAGCTACCTGCTTGCTGAAGCAATGCTGGCTTGCACAGGTGACGGGAGCCTCAAGGGCTCCCCAGTAGTCCTGGACAGCCAGTAAAGGGCGAAAAATTAAAAAAATACAAACAATCAGGTGGAACGCGATGGGGCCTTGAGGCCTTTGGGCTCCCCTAAGGTCAGAGATAGCTCGTAAAGGGCTAAAAAATGGAAAATAAAAAAATGGATAGCATAATGGTGAAGTTCACAGACCTTCACACTGAGAATTTAGGGTTCGACTCCAGTTGTATCCATAGGAATTTCCCTCCTTTGATTTCATCTTAACAGCAAATGTTTAAGGTTCACATTGAAAGGGGATCTTACTATTTTTAACTGACAGATGCATTTTTGTTTTCAATTGTGCAGAAATATCTCATTCTAAGTATATCATCCATCAAAGACCAAACAACTCTCTCATTCCCTCTTACTCTCTTTCTCTCTCTCTCTCTCTCTCTTTCTCTCTCTCAATCTCTTTCTCCCACTCAGACCCTTATGCACCCACTTACCGACCCACTCAGACCCTTGTGCACCCACACACAGCCCCAGTCAGACCCTCCCACTCCCACTCCCACTCACAGACCCACTCAGACACTCACACACCCTCTCACAGACCCACTCAGACTTTTACACACCCACTCACAGACCCACTGACATCCTCATGCACCAACTCACAGACCTGCACAGATCAATCAATCAATCAATCATTACATTTATAAAGCGCACTATGTACCCGTCAGGGTTTCGAGGCGCTGGGGGGGGGGGGTGAGCTGTTAGCGGTCGAAAAGCCAGGTCTTGAGGAGTCTCCTGAAGGTGATGAGGTCCTGGGTCTGGCGTAGTGAGGTGGGGAGAGAGTTCCAGGTCTTGGCGGCGAGGAAGGAGAAGGATCTGCCGCCGGAGGTCTTGCGCTGGATCCTGGGGACGATGGCGAGGGCGAGATTGGCAGAGCAGAGTTGACGAGTGGGGGCGTAAAAGTTAAGTCTGGAGTTGAGGTAGGTAGGTCCGGTGTTGTGTAGAGCCTTGTGAGCGTGGGTGAGGAGTTTAAAGGTGATCCTCTTGTCCACGGGGAGCCAGTGGAGGTCCTTCAGGTGAGGGGAGATGTGACATCGGCGGGGTATGTCGAGGACAGACAGTGAGGCACCCACAAAGACACTGATGCACACATTCCCACACCCAGATAAAGACCCTCACAGCCACTCTCACCCCCAGATACACCCTCTTACACCTATTTTCACACCCAGACAGATAAGCTGTGGACAATTCCTGTCGCGCATGGTCAAAGGGCTGTGTGCAGAGTAGGGTTGGGTGGTTAGGGCAGTTGGTGGCAAGATCTGGCTGTAGGCTAGGCATTGCAGGCACCCCTGCTGCGTACTGGCAAAAGCCATGCACAGTGCAAGTTTGGGTGCTCTGGCCAGGCCCCGAGGCCAACCACTTCCATGCAAGGCCTTAATTTATAATAATGAAAATACCTATACGTTTTTAAAAACATAGACCTTCACTGAAAAAACATAACGAACGATTTCAGGGATGTTATAGTTAGGAAATAGCATTTTAAAAACCATAGAAATTCCCTGAAAAAAACAAAGGTTACAGGGAAGTTATAGTTAGGCTCACATTTAAAAATTGAACCCCTCGCATTTGTCTCCTGACCAGAATGTGGTGAACTGTTAGAAGCACCACACATCAAGAACTGATAACATTCTGGATGAAAAGGCCTACCCGTTGTTTAAGAAAAACATTACAGATTGCAAGGATTTGATCTATTTAACACAAGTTCCAAAACTGAGAGAGGACTCCTATGAAGATGGTGAACCACTGATTAAAAAAGTCATCTTCTGGTTCAGGATGCAACATAACTGTTTGTCTATTGTTAGGTCTGACATTGTTTATGCTAGGATATTTATTTCTAATCTAAAAGCAAAAGATTATATTTTAGTACAGTTAAGATCTAGCACAATGGTTGACGATCCTATAAATTTTGAGTTACGTACCTGCCATGACAGCAAGGGTCAAACAACAGCTATCAAACTGAAATTATTCCCTCTAGAAATCAGTATAGGCAGGAGATGTGAGTGGGGTGGTTTGGAGGGCATACACTGGAAGCCACTGAATTATGGATTAGTTGTACCTTCCCATCAGCTTTTTGGTGGCCGAGACTGCCATACCCCCTGTTGACCCCTTAGCCATTCCTAAAGGTCAAACAGACGTGATGCAAGGGGACCTACTACTCTTAGGGGATACTATTGTCAGGGGGATTGGTGTGGACTTTTCATTTATAATGCAGGAAGTGGCGTCCTGTGGTGCTGCCACTCATAAAACTATAGGTTTGGCAGAACTGCCACTTTGTGAAGATGTCCTACATTCTGGAAAAGGTAGATGGTGGGAACACACTTGTGGTCGATAATGGCCTTCTCTTGTTGCTGTCTTGGAATGTGGCTGGAATTAAGAAAATATTGATTGATGATGATTGGTTGCCTTCTATAGCGAAGAGTAACATTTGTTTGTTTCAAGAAACATGGGCTATGGAAAACTTTTTTCCCTCAATTGTTATACCTCATATAGTATAGAGGCTAAACCATCGGAGAAATTTGGAAGGGCTAGTGGGAGCCTATTAGTTTTATTGAAGAATGATCTACCTATCCCCTGTAAGGTTATGCAGATAAATTCACCTGATGTCTTGGGCATTATTATATTTTTTCCCTCTGGAATTCGCACTGCTTTTATCAAAGTTTATGTATGTCAGGTAGCAGCAAGTAAAGATTCCCCAACCCTGCTTTCTTTGGAAGGGGCACTAAAAGCTATCCATCCTGATGTAAAAGTTATTGTAGCAGGTGATTTTAATAGCTCATTTGAACCTTCCCCACTTTTTAGTGAAGTTACTGACCCAGAGGACGAAATGTGGAATATTCCTTCAGCAGGGGGTAAACCACTTTGTAAATATTCAGCCACTGCTCTTAAGATTGTATCACTGATGGTTAGCAAGGGCTTAAGAACCTGTAGTGGTAGCACTGTATCTGACACTGGGATGGCCAGTACTTATAAAAGAGATAGCCGTTCTAGTGTTATTGATTACATTTTAATTATACATACGACTGTGGGTTCTGTTGGAAGATATGAAGGTCGAGAGCCATCATAATCCTTTGAACTTGTTCCTATCTGTGGAAGTATTAAGGAAGGAAAATAGCACCTGCAAGACTATGGTCCCTGAACCTATTGTGGCCAGCGGTGGTCGCTACCTCTCCTGGCTAGCTGTAATGTCTATCCAAGACTTGCACTCCAAGATTTATGATCTCTTTGCATCTCACTTCTCAAATTATGCTGATTATCTGCCTGCAGATATTTTGATCTTGGAAGTACAATATCAACTATTTATAGGACTGAGGGGATTGTTCCACAAGGAAAATCATTGGAAGTGGGGTGGAGCAAATCAGGTAGATGGCTCAAAGTGAACTAAACCTCACTTAACCCCTTCGCTGCCAGGCCTTTTCCCCCTCAGGTGCCAAGCCTTTTTTTGGCTATTTGGGGCAGTTCGAGCTTATGCCCTCATAACTTTTTGGCTACGTAAGCTACCCACACCAAATTTGCATCCTTTTTTCCAACATCCTAGGGATTCTAGAGGTACCCAGACTTTGTGGTTTCCCCTGAAGGAGACCAAGAAATTAGCCAAAATACAGTGAAAATTTCATTTTGTTTTTTAAAATGGCAAAAAAGGGCTGCAGAAGAAGGCTTGATGTGTTTTCCCTGAAAATGGCATCAACAAAGGGTTTGCGATGCTAAAATCACCCGCTTCCCAGCTTTCAGGAACATGCAGAATTGAATCAGAAAACCCAATTTTTTAACACAATTTTGGCATTTTACTGGGTCATTACCAATTTTTATGATTTTTTGTGCTTTCAGCCTCCTTCCAGTCAGTGACGGAAATGGGTGTGAAACCAATGCTGGATCCCAGAAACCTGAACATTTCTAGAAAGTAGACAACATTCTGAATTCAGCAATGGGTAATTTGTGTAGATCCTACAAGAGTTTCCTACAGAAAAAAACAACTGAAATAAAAAAATATAGAAATTGAGGTGAACAAAAACAGCCATTTCTCTCTATGTTTTACTCTGTAACTTTTTCCTGCAATGTCAGAATTTTGAAAGCAATACACCGTTACGTCTGCTGGACTCTTCTGGTTGCAGGGATATATACGGCTTGTAGGTTCATCAAGAACCCTAGTTACCCAGAACCAATAAATGAGCTGCCCCTTGCAGTGGGATTTCATTCTATACCGGGTATACAGCAATTCATTTGCTGAAATATAAAGAGTGAAAAATAGGTATCAAGAAAACCTTTATATTTCCAAAATGGGCATGGGGGGCAGAAATGGCCTAAAAATTATTTGTCCCCCTGGGAAGCGGCCCTTTACCAAGGGGCCGCTCCCCTTATGTTGATTTAAAAAAAAAAAAAAATCCCTGGTGTCTAGTGGTTTCTGCCCCCCGCCCCGGGGGCAGATTGGCCTATAATATGCCCGGGGGGGCAGAAATGGCCTAGAACCAATTTGGTCCCCCAGGGAGCCTTGTTGAATGGGTCGCTCCCTAAACATAAAAGGAAAAAAGGGCAGAAATGGCCTAAACATTATTTGCCCCCCTGGGGCCGCTCCCCTTATGTTCATTTCACACAAAAAAAAAATCCCTGGTGTCTAGTGGGCATTTCTGCGGCCCGATCAGAAATGCTTGCAGAGACATGAAAGGAAAGGCCTTTCCTTTTCTTTCATGTCTCTGCTGGTCCCCTCCTCCCGAGCGGAAGAGAATTGCTGAGCATTTCTCTTTCGCAATCGAGCTGGAAGCATGCTTGCAGCGCAATGGGAGGTGATCTCTGATAAGGTCAGCACGCTTTTGCGTGCTGACATCATCAGATGTCACTGGGGGGTCGGGAGGTCGGGGGTCGAGGTTGGAAGGGGAAGCGATTCCCCTTCCAGCCCTGACCTGGGGGTCAGGGGTGGCCCTCGGGGGGAGTGCTAGCACTTCCCCCGAGGGCCGGTATATGGATGTAATTGTTATGTCCATGGTGCCACACAGGCATAGGCATGGACATAACCATTACGTCCGTGGCGGCAGAGGGGTTAAGGAAAGCCATTAAAGTGGGAAATAGAGAGGGAATAGTGGAAGCCAGGCATGATAATAGCAGAGCTCTTGTTATTGCAAAAATTGGGTGGGATGATTTGATTTGGAGGGATATGTTAAAGGCAGTATATAGGAGAGATACACGGTTATTCTGGAAGCTGGTGGCTATGCTGGATCTGACGGCGGGAGCTCCCATCGTTAACACATCAATCCTGATAATTGGGTGACTCATTTTTTTAACTTGTATGTCCCTGAGGGCCCATTTGAGCCTGAATCCAGTAAGGAATGAGGCATTCTATGATGAATTGGAGCTTGAGTGTGCAAGAAAGGACACAAGGGGTTTAGTATTTTTTAGATTAAATGACACAGCCCAGGCAATTACTGCCCTAAAAAGCGTTAAGGCTCCTGTACCAGGTGGGTGTGGCTTACCGCCCAAGATGGTGGTCGTCTGATAGCAGAGCTCCTGGCCCGGGCCCGCAAAAACCATGTGAATCTGTACTAAAATGGGACCATCCACGAAGAAGAGACTAACTACTAGTCGGGGTCAGAAGCCACGCACCCACTAGGCTGACGCCGCCCATCGGATCGATGCTGCATGAGCGCGACGAGGCCTGATTAGAGGTTGGGCCTGTTGAGCGGGGCAAGGCACCCGTACGCGGCAGCCGTCGGACTGGGGACGCGTCTCTGGGTACAGACGAAATGACAACAACGCAACGGTGAGAGGCGCCGTATCGGGAAGGCTGGGTGGGAGAACCCTTGTCTCCGTGGTTTCCGAACCCACCACCTTCTCTAACAACCAAGAGGTAGACGTGACCGGGGCCAATGAGGGGCAGGCTCAGTAGACGAGACTATAAGATCAGTCGAAAGATTCGCTGGACCGATGGCTTGAACCAGTGAGTGGTGTTTGTCGAAACTACAACTGCGGCCAACAATAGCGGTGGAGGTCGGGGCTATGACACTACGACCTGGCTCGTGCTGGAGGCTGAGGCCTCCACTTCCCCCCCTCTGCTTATGGGACAGCATACTATGTGAACCACGACAAAAGGATGGCTTGTAGGGGAGGGGAGGTGCTGATGTACCCACCGGCCGAGGCACATATTGTGAGGCGGAGCGCGAAGATCTAGCTCTGAAGTTATAAATGGCAAAGGCGCACACCCCATGTAATAACGCACCTAATAATGTGTAACGATAAGGAGGCTGAAACCAAATGAAGACCAGAACCGGTGCTAACGCCTGAGCGCCCTTCTCTTGGCCAGAAATTTCACAAGAAAAGTAAAAAGATAGTATAATCGGCTGAGATAGTGGAGATAGTGACATTACCAGGTAAACACCACACCTTGCACAGGAAACAAATCGGAGGGCACGAACTGCCCTGGGTCGGTCATACGACGTATAGACCAGATCATGGTCCGCAACAAGGGCAAACATCTCGAAGGTGTGGAATCTTCGGCCTCTGGATGTTGGCCCCGCCAATAGATGGCTCGATGGACAAACTGGACGTCATTCTGCACGAAATTCGAGAATCAAGACAGGCGATAGAACAGAGATTGGGTACAATCACATCGGAATTGGGTATCCTTAAAAATGATTTTAAAAAACTAGCAGACAGACTAAAGCAGACGGAATCAAATGTAACGGACATCCTCCCTGCCCTTAAAGGACATAAAAATGCTATTGAACTATTGCAACAACAAGTAGAAGCATTGCAGGAGAGAGTCGAAGATGCAGAAGGATGATCCCGACGAAATAACGTCTACATAATTGGTCTGCCGGAAGGGAAGAAAGGACAAAACCCCACACAATATGTGGAAGACTGGCTGAAAACGATAGCAAAAGCTGGATTGTCAACCCACTTTACAATTCAAAGAGCGCATTGGATACCTGGCAGGAAACCCCAACCAGGAGCACCGCCGAGACCCCTGATAGCTAGAACACAAAACTACAGAATGGCACAATACTACAGATGGCGAGAGAAGCAGAACCTGTCATTGTAGACAATACCAGAGTTTCCTTATACCCAGACTATACACTAGCAGTCCAGAGAAGTAGAGCTTCCTTCCAAGCTGTTAAAAAAAGGCTCAAAATGGAAGGACTTCCGTATGCCTTACTATTCCCGGCCCGATTACGAGTCACTTATAATCAAAAGGCACACTTTTTTGATACACCAGAATTAGTGCGCGACTGGCTAGACACAACCTTTCCACACCCAGGACCTAAGGAACACGAGGATGCCCTACCACCAAGACAGGCCCGCCAGCCTCGTAAAGACAAGCGAAACCAACGTCACTCAACGCGAGGACCAGCAGGCCCAACCTTGTTGCAAGTAATAGAGGGTCAGAATGATGCAATACAGTCAGCATATTCTATAGCAAAGAGTGGATTCTCCCCCTCATGGTATGGCTTCCTCGATAGATAGCACCATTGCGTCGGACTCGGAGGGGAGCCTGGCACTGTTCCCCTCTATAACCCCGCAGACAGCGCAGGAACTTTAATAAATACCCTAAGCGATGAACGATTTAACGGCCCACTATAAACATAAAGACTACAATCCCAGAAGTGTGAAAACACACGAAAGGCCCACACAATTCAAGCAGAGGCTTGAACCATAAATAATGCACACCACCGCTTGAACATAGAACACTGACTATGTATTGATGTGCAGATTGGCTGCAAAGACTGACCTCGAAAATATACAGCTAAACTATTTCTCTTTGCATGAGTGGAGATTTACCTATTTGCTGTGAAACTTTCATATTTCCTGACTAGGGGATGGGCCCGGATGGCCGACCTCTATGATTCATGTCTCGCCTGAGAAACTTGACATCGCAGGCGAAAAACTACTAGACATACCTTTTGTACCCCCCATTGCGTAGGCTTATTGGACTGCTTTCCAATGATAATGGTTGCATACCGAACTGGTTTTTATAGAGTAAAGGTTTGGCAGAGACTGGGTTAGCTCTGCCTTGTATTGGGTTATGTTGGAAGAATTGATTATATGTTTTTTTCTTTTCAAGTTTTGACATCAGCAATCACACCATGCATAAAACATTTGAGGGGAGGTAGCTTGGCACGAATTGAAGGTGAATTTACAATATTAAGGCCCTATGGTACTGTTGGTACGTAATTACAATATTCTTACTTGGAATGTCCGCGGGATAGGATCCATACACAAACGACATAGAATACTGGCCCAATTAAATCGCCGCAAAACACACATAGCTTATTTACAGGAAACACATCTCACCACTCATGAGGCGGCGAAACTTCACAAAAAATGGCGGGGACAACTGTTACATACTTCCTACTCTTCATTTGCCTGAGAAATGGCTGTGTGGCTGCGTGCTGGGGTCCCCTTTAAAGTACTAGAGACAAAAATAGATGCAGAGGGCAGGTACACATTGATCAGGGGTAACTTAGATGGGAAACCAATAGTGCTAGGTAGCATCTATGCTCCAAATACCGTTCAGGATGCCTTCCTGGAACGCCTATCACTGGTACTCACACAATGGGCACACATCCCCTAGTTAATAGGTGGGGATTTTAATGCAGTGCTAAATATCACTCTAGATCGCTCTACTCCACCATTATCGGGTACTAATGCACAAAGGCAAGAGGAGGCATTGCAAAACTGGTTACATGGCTGGACGCTTACATATATATGGCGAGCCAGGAATGCAGAGATGAGAGAATACCTTTTCTATTCCCACCCACATGGAGTACACATGAGGTTGGATCGCGTCCTATGTTCCGCATCACTACAGACACAGATAACCCGCGCTACATACTTGCGGAAAACACTCTCGGACCACAACCCATTAAAATTGACTATGATATGGGGTAGAACAGCTACACCGATCCCGGCATGGCGTCTACAGCCTTCACTACTCAAGGATGCGGTGTTAACAGAGGAAATAGCCAAGGTGATAACCAATTTCTTTACCGAAAACACTGACACCGCGTCCTCCCCATTGGTAGAATGGGAAGAATTCAAAGTGGTGATAAGAGGTGCAGTGATGGGGGAAGCAGCAGGAGCACGAGTAGTAATATCAGGGGAGCTAAAGCAAGTAGAAGATAGAATAGGGCCCTTAGAGATGGAGACGATATTACAACCCCCCCCAAACACAACAGCCAGGGCCGAGCATGCAGAGTTGCTTGAACGCCTACGAAAAATTGACTTTACAAAATACAGGGAATGTGCCCACAATTAAGTAGATAGAGCAGGTCCACTCTTAGCGCCACCACAAAATGACATAACCACTCAATTAAGGATTAACAATGCATTTTCGAGATTATTATATAACTTTATACTCTGCCCTACCAGAACGAGATCGAGAACGCCTCAACTCCTTTCTAACTGGCATTGAGCTCCCAACACTTAGTGATGAAGCCAAATAAACGTTAGGAGCACAGATAACTCAGGGGGAGATACGGGCGGCAATTAAAGATATGGCACTTAATAAAGCACCAGGATCAGACAGTCTACCGGACAAATTTTATTCTTTGTATAGCTCTAAATTAGCCCCTCAATTGAGAAAATTATACTATGCCTCGCTGGCAGCAGGACACCTCCCAGATTCTACTAAACAAGCAATAGTGACCTCATTGTTAAAGCCTGGGAAAACTACTTCCTCCTATAGGCCTCTATCCCTCCTGAACACAGAATATAAAATACTGGCAAAAATATTGGCACAAAGACTCATCACCTCTATAGGTAGCCTGATACACAAAGATCAATGCGGATTTGTACCATCTCATAATACTTCCTTAAACATACGCTGACTTTATCATATGATAGATTACGCCAGAGAGAGGTACCCCCAAGCGGGCTGTCTCTCATTGGATCTTCGCCAAGCATTTGATTCCTTAAGCTGGGACTATATGTTTGAGGTGCTGAACAGTTTTGGGCTTCCCCATGAATACATGCATTGGGTCCGATTGCTTTATGCTGCTTCGACGGCAAGAGCACATACATGGGCAAAACATTTAAAACTCTTATCATATCCATAGAGGTACCAGGCAAGGATGCCCATTGTCTCCCTTACTGTTTATCTTGGTGGTGGAACCTTTGGCGCACCGATTGAGGAAAGATGGTGAGGCATGGGGAATCGGAGTGGGGAGAGTGATGCACTCAGTATCATTGTATGCTGATGACATAGTTCTCTATGATAGAAACCTTACCCATAACTCAGACACTGCTGCGCACATATTTCAAGATTTTGCACCATTGTCAGGGCTGGTCATTAATTATGATAAGCAAATGTTGGAGATACAGTGGACTTTGGGGATAAACAGCTGCGAGTAGCCACAGACACCTTTCGATACCTGGGCATACAAGTTTACCGAACCCCACCAGATTTACTAGAGGGCAATTTACGGAGAGCGATGACCTCACTTAAACCACAGATTCAGTTCTGGACAACATTACCGATATCCATCGCAGGTCGACTAGCACTGGCCAAAATGGTGATGCTACCTCGCGTCTTATATTACTTTATGAATCTGCCAGTAAGGGTTCCCAATCTATATTTTAAAGCACTCTACTCCATGTTGCTCGAGCTTATCTGAGGGCGAGGATGGTGCCGAATTAGCTTCTCAAAGCTACAAATGCTGGTAGACCGGGGAGGAATGAGCGCACCTGATTTCAAGGCTTACTGTGCGTCGAGCCACCTACAATGGCTTGCGTATTGGCTGGCTGGACGAAATTTGCAAGAATTAGAATACACTCAGACAATGTTTGATAGGGGACGTCTCCACTCACTGATCTGCCCTGGCTCTCCCACCTCAGAGAACGTACCACTTTTACTGCAAGTGGCTCGGCAATATTGGAAGCTAGCGATAAAATACACAGCTAATGCGGTTGCTTATGCTCCTAATATCCCGCTGCTGGGCCTCCCAGTAGGTACCGGAATATTGTCCCAAAACCAAATACTTAAAGGGACACAAGAAGGAGTAGACACGATCGGAATGCTATTCAAAGATCATCACTCACACATATGGATTTTCCACATGAACACAACCTACCACCCTCGCTATTCTTGATGCATGCAAATATAGTACACTATGTTAAAACCAACTGGGCCCCAGCTGGCACAGAACCCTCTACGCATGACCTCACACATGTTGTATATACCATAGGACACGGGAAAAACTTAATAAAATGGCTATATCGGGGAATTAGAACTCATTTACTGCAACCCCTAACAGAGCTAAAAACCAAATGGGAGACAGATATGGGCAGAGAACTATCAGACAAAGAGTGGTCCTCCATACTAGAATACCCTAGTCAAGTGTCCCGTAATACTAGATTCAAGTTTATACAGTATGCGATACTACATAGAGCGTACCTCATACCACATAAATTACATATACTATTCCCCACATCACCATCAACATGTCCCAGGTGTGGGATGGAGGAGGCGGAGCTGCTACACATGCCTTGGTTCTGTCCTAATATCTCTCAGTATTGGCAAGGAGTAGGTACTGTTTTAGAAAAAGGTGACAGGGACCTGCATATGGCGATCGGCAGAGGTATTTCTGCTGGGGCTGTTTCCCACACAAAAAAAGGGAAGAGCGCCAGCTCGATTGGCAGATCTGGCGCTTTTGTTGGCAAAGCGCCTACTGACGAGACGCTGGAAGGCTACGTTATCACCCACTATAGCACAATGGAGTACAGAAGTGCTAGAATGGGGTAAAGCTGAAAGTGCAGCCATAAGAAGAGCAGAGAGTAGAGAATTTAGAAAGATACCAATGGCTCTAGACTTGGATGAGATACTAGAGGAGTTTAAAAAGACATGTCAAGAAGACAACGCCCAGGCACAAACATAGCACTGTCCATGCTGAGATGCGGTGTGGGATGTCAAAACGGAAGGTGGAGGGAAGGGAGAAATGTTTATTGTTACATGTTTTAAAATATTAATTAAAGCACAAGCTTCTATGATATGGCACATTATGACAAAAACAATACAATAAGACCAAATGATAGTGAACATTGCATGCTGGTATAGTACTCAGGAATTAAGTTTATATGCCATGTTGCACAATATAACTCTGAAGTATCACGAAGTAATTGATATATATGATATAATAATATATGACATGACATGTTGACTTCTACTGGATAATCTACTGTGTGGCTTATAATAAAATCAATATAAATGTGTTTAAAAAAAAAGGCTCCTGGACCGGATAACATTCCTGGTGACCTCTATAAATCTGAGACACTCGTCTGGAGTAGTTATTTTAACCTGCTATTGAATGCCATTTCAAAGGGAGGGGATATACCTGAGACCTGGAGAGGGGCTGAAATCATACTGCTTTATAAAAAAGGGGATGCCTTCTGCCCTTTTAATTACAGACTCATAAGTCTCATTGACAACCTTAAGAAAAATGTTGCCAAGCAAGTCTTGGATAAATTGCTATTGTGGGTCGAGGAGAAGAAAATGTTGCCCCCCTTACAGGCGGGTTTTTGACCAAAGACCAGTACTACTGATCAGGCCTTTAGGCTAGCTGGACCCTACTGGAAATATGTTTTATTAGCGAAGTTCTATGTAGCCTTTGTAGATCTCAAGGCCACATTTGACCTTATCCCAAAAAACATTTTGTGTCAAGTGTTATCAAGCATGGCAATCCCCTCAAATTTGCTTGAATTGATCATCAAACTCCATTCGAAGAATTATTCCAAAGTGCGTTGGGGTAGCCAGAGAGAATTAACTGATAAGGTCGCCATCAGACGTGGTGGGCACCAATGTTGTGTGCTTGCTCCCACATTATTTACACTATTTATGAAAAACATGGCGAAGTACCTCTTTGACTGCCCTACCCTAAATAATGCAAAAATTCATATCTTACTTTTTGCTGAGGACTCTCTACTTATATCTAAAACACTACTGGCACTGTAAGTGCTCATTGATAAATTCATGAATTTTTGTACATCTAGAGGATTGGAGCTGAATAAAGGAAAACCAAATATATGGTCTTTGGTCAGAGGGGAGCTAGGAACATGCCAATTCTAGTTGGTGGCGAAATGCTAGAAAAGGTTAACTCTTTTGACTATCTAGAGGTCAAATTAACTAGTGACCTTAAGCCTTCCCTTATCATGGAACATAGATCTAATGTAATTAACACTAACTGTCGATCTGTCTCTCCTGCTCTAGCTGTCTATCTAGCTAAGGCACAAAATACTGACTTTTTTGGTGCAGAGATCTGGAGCCATTGCAATACAAGCTGCTTAGGTGTTGCAGAAAACAAATTTGTAAGTGATCTGTTATTATTACCTGCAAGCACTCTACTGATGCCACTCTATTTGGATCTTGACCTGGCTGCTTTAAAGCCCTTGGTTTATTTGGTCCGACTGAGCCCTTATAGAGACTCTCTAAGAGATGTGATGACCACAGTTAACATCAAATGTATGCCCTGGGCAAAGTCAGTGCGTGATTGGTTTTTATAGATTGGGCCTAGGGAGGCATTGGAAAGAGCCAGAATCACTATGTAAAGCTGATCTCACAGTGCTCAAGAGCCGCTATTGGCAATATGTCAATGAGCAGCGTGCTCTGGCTGATGATCATGACCCCTTGACGTATACATTCTTGGAAATTAAGCTCTCCCCAAGCTTTGAACCATTGTTTGATAAGATCACTTCTGCTCTTGCCAAACGTTTATACATCTATTTCAGAGTTGGTACGCTCCTTTCGAGAACCTTTACTAGAAAATTACACAGGGAAACATGCTCAAGTGAGTGTCCTGCATGTGGCAAAGCAAGCGAAACTGACCCAATGTTCTTTTTTTCTGTCCTGAGTATAGAGGACTACGTAGAAGATGGATTCACCCAATTTGCCAGAGCCTAGGGACTTCTCGACATTTACAAACTTTAAGGATTTTAAAGTGTAACACAACGGAATTAATTGTCTTTCCAGTGAGCAGATTTTTATTAACTATACAAGTGCGTTAAGCTTTTATCAATAGCCGATACACATTAACATGTATCTTTTTATGGTATCTAGTCATTTTATGATGTCGTTATATTTATTGTGTCAAAGTATGATACACTTTTGATGATTGCAGATAAATAGAAGAAAGTAGAGTTCTGGATTGTCAGGAATATCTGGGTATTTTATATAAATATGCATGTGAAATGGCAGTATTTTATTTTCTGCTTCTTGTGGATAAAGTTTTTTAGTAAATATTTTGGGGGTCATTACAACATTGGCGGTAAAAGCCGCTTACCGTCGTGCAGAAGACCCGCCAATACACCGCCGCGGCGGCGGGAGACCACCACAGCTATTATGACACACATCACGGAATCCGACGAAATTCAGACACCCACACAAGTCCGCCACACCAAAGGTCAGCGATAAATATGCAGAAACAAATCCTCCACCTCCACGCCAACAGAAACACGCCCATGCTATTACGACACACGAATCCACGCAGCGGTCTTTCAACCGCGGTATTCCATTGGCGGTACACACCACCGCGCTCAAAATACACACACAGCTCCAAAACACCGCCACATTGGACAATTCAAAATACACACACCTGATACAGATACACACACCACTCCCACACACCCAACACAATATAAAACACACACCCACATCACCCACAAACCCCTACAACCACAAATTAGAGATGAAGGCCAGAGAGAGACATCACAGAATACATAACACCATCACACAGAGGCACACTACACCATCACCCACACAACATCCACGCACAAAACACCACATACCACTACACTCACCACACTCATCAACACATACACCACCCCACACATCACACACACCACCCCATGTCACGCCAAAAGACACCCCCGCTTCTCCGAGGAGGAGCTCAGGGTCATGGTGGAGGAAATCATCAGGGTAGAGCCACAGCTATTTGGCTCACAGGTACAGTACACATCCATAGCCAGGAAGATGGAGCTATGGCAAAGAATAGTCGACAGGGTCAACGCTGTGGAACAGCACCCAAGAAATAGGGAGGACATCAGGAAGAGGTGGAAAGACCTAAGGGGGAAGGTGCGTTCCACGGTCTCCAGGCACCACATTGCGGTTCAGCGGACTGGTGGCGGACCCCCACCTCCTCCCCCACAACTAACAACATGGGAGGAGCAAGTCTTGTCCATCTTGCATCCTGAGGGCCTCGGAGGAGTCGTTGGAGGAACGGACACTGGTAAGTCTAATCTTCACTATCATATCCCCCACCCTACCTGCATGCTATCACACACCCCCACCCTCACACCCTCCCCTATTACCCTAACTCCTCACTAATCTACCCATAACACCAACCACCCATCCCAACCCCAAGACCTGCATGACACAACTAAGCATGGACACCCATCACTAAAGCATGCCCACTGCACAGACCCACAACACCCCCCAACCATCAGCACACAAGCACCCACACAGGAATGCCTGCACTGGGGTTCACACACACCCAACCATTGCACACCATGAAACACACACATGCAATAATCATGTACTTATACCCCCGCAGGAACCCGAAGGAACGTCACCACACCAGAGGGTCCAGACAACACCACTCCACCCCCAGAAGAGGCCCACAGAGACGACAGCAGCTCTGCCCTACTGGATCTTGATGACCAGCCCGGACCATCGTGGGCCTCAGGACAGTCGGTTCCCCTTGCCCAGCCACAGCCCAACACCGAGCTTCCACCCTCTGGTAACCCCAGCACAGCACCCACCCAGCGGGCCCATACCTCCCTACCCAGGACAGGTCAATCAGCGGTGTGTCCACCGCTGCAGGGCACCCAGGCTAACCCACCACCCCAACAACAACAGGGACCGGGGGGCAGTGGTAGTGGGCACACGGTCCAGGGGACGGAGGCACAGGAACACAGGGGAACTGGGAGGGCTGCTGTGCGACAGAGGGAGGGCAGGCCAAGGGAACCAACTCTCCACGAGGCCCTATCCTCCATCATGGGAGCATACCACCACTCCCAGGAGACGATGGCAACGGTCCTGGACAAGTTGCAGGAGGAGCAGTATTTGGGGTCCAGGGAGGAGCTCAGGACCATCGCCTCCGCCCTGGGCACCATCATAGGGGTACTGACGGACATTCAAAAGACCTTGAGGGACACCGTGGCACTCCAAGGGGCACCTGACACTAGCCAGGACAATGAAATGCCCACCACCTCCGCCGGCGCTAGTGGACAGGATGCCCCACCACAGGACCACCATACCAGCACCCCACCCCCTGCAGACGGACAACCACCACGAAAGCGGGCCCTGAGATCCAGGAACAGGACAGAGCAAGATGGCAAGACCCCTGCCAGGAAATAAGACTACCCTGATTGTCCCCCCACTGTCCCACTTTGTTACCCTGTCCAGATTGGAACTGCCCCAGCTCCACTTCCAATGGCCAGATGTGCAATGTACCTGTGAGACTAATAGACTGGACTCTGCCATGGACATTCTTCCACCATGACCTCTCCCCATTTCACAACCCCCCTACATTTTTATGCACTTCAATAAACACCCTTGAAACCCTAATAATATTGGAGTCAGTCAATGATTGTGAACTTTGTATTGTCAATTACAGTGTTAAAAAAGGTTACCCATTGGAAGGTCAACATACCAATGTCACACATCACAAGCCTTGCAAGGGTGCAAGCTGTTGACACGTAGGTTACCACATTAGTGAAACTGAAATGGAATGGGACAACTCAGTTACCAAATAGGGAGTAAAATGTAGGTACAGGATAGAGGTAGACATGTGAACTGTAATATAATGTGAAACATGAAATTGTACTCACCTGTGTCTCATTGAAAATATTGCTGTATGACTGACTCCCTGTTGTCGTTTTCATCTTCCTCAGCTTCCTCCTCATCACTGTCCACAGGCTCCACAGGCTCACCCGCTTCAACAACACCGTCATCTGGATCATCCTCCGGCAGAAAAGGCACCTGCCGTCGCAATGCCAAGTTATGGAGCATGGAGCAGGCGATGATGATGTCGCACACCTTCTTCGGTGAGTAGAATAGGGACCCACCTGTCATATGGAGGCACCTGAACCTGGCCTTCAGGAGGCCGAAGGTCCGCTCGATCACCCTCCTAGTCCGCCCATGGGCCTCATTGTAGCGTTCCTCTGCCCTGGTCCTGGGATTCCTCACTGGGGTCAGTAGCCAGGACAGGTTGGGGTAACCAGAGTCCCCCAATAGCCATACACGGTGCCTCTGGAGTTCACCTATCATATCAGGGATGCTGCTATTCCGCAGGATGTAGGCGTCATGCACTGAGCCAGGGAACATTGCATTTACCTGCGAGATGTACTGGTCTGCCAAACAGACCATCTGGACATTCATGGAATGATAACTCTTCCTGTTCCTGTACACCTGTTCATTCCTGCGGGGGGATCAGAGCTACATGGGCCCCATCAATGGCACCTATGACGTTGGGGATATGTCCAAGGGCATAAAAGTCACCTTTCACTGTAGGCAAATCCGCCACCTCAGGGAAAATGATGTATCTCCTTACGTGTTTCAGCAGGGCAGACAACACTCTGGACCAGACGTTGGAAAACATAGGCTGGGACATCCCTGATGCCATGGCCACTGTTGTCTGAAAAGACCCACTTGCAAAGAAATGGAGCACTGACAGCACCTGCACGTCAGGGGGTATTCCAGTCGGATGGCGAATTGGTGACATCAGGTCTGGCTCCAACTGGGTACATACTTCCCAGATTGTGGCACGGTCAAACCGGTAGGTCACGATGACATGTCGCTCTTCCATTGTCAACAGGTCCACCAGCGGTCGGTACACCGGCGGATTCTGCCATCTTCCAATATGTCCCAACTGACGGTGCCTACGAAGGACAACAGCGAAAAAACTGTCAGCATTCCTCCAGGTATGTACCCACAGTCACACACAAGACTACACCAGACAATTAACCCATCCGGGAAAGGTTTTGAGTGTAGGCCTCGGCATGTGTGACGCAGTAGTACTTGAAGCCATGTGGGCCCCTGAAATGGCGGCTACCTGACCTCTAAACTGGGACAATGGAATTGTGGGGTAACTGCGCTGCCGTTGAACACCGTCGCGGTAGGCGGTCGTAGAGCGCGGCGCAATGCTGCTTTGGTTAACATTGGACCCTATGGGTCCCAGGAGCCAATGAACAGGTGCGCTGGCGGTGATGATGCGCACCGCCGCGGACGTCACCGCAGCGGACGTCACCACCATTTTCTATCTCTTCAATCACTAGATACCTGACCTTTGACAGGAGAGGACCTACACTGCTAGTGCTGCTGTGACCTCGGTCTGGAAGCGACGATGGCTGCTGCGTCTGGGGAAAGGGCCCCTGCCTTCACTGCACAGGAGTTGGAGAAACTTGTGGATGGGTCCTCCCCCAGTATACGCTACTCTATGGTCCTCCAGACCACCAGGT
The DNA here is from genome assembly GCF_031143425.1 of Pleurodeles waltl. Classification (NCBI taxonomy): domain Eukaryota; kingdom Metazoa; phylum Chordata; class Amphibia; order Caudata; family Salamandridae; genus Pleurodeles; species Pleurodeles waltl. The sequence goes on along the minus strand of NC_090448.1, from coordinate 452,133,807 downwards.
TAGTACACAGGGAGCACGTTGTATGGGCTAGGCCTGGGTGGAGAGGGCTGGGTGGATGAGGGAAGGGTGCAGAGTACATAGAACAGTCATGCATGGGGATGAATGGGCCACAGGGATAGAGTTGGGAGGGGGCCAATTACAACGACGGTGCAGTAGGTAATGACTGTTCCTCTTTCCTTGTGCATGTCATGTAGGTCAGCGCCCACCAGAAGAGGAACATTTGGCGTGCCATCGCCAAGGAAGTCCGGACCCTGGGGGGCCACCATAGACGGGGCACCCACTGCCGGAAGAGATGGGAGGACATTCGCCGCTGCAGCAAGAAGACGGCGGAGGCTCAGCTGGGGATGGCCTCCCAACGTGGGAGGGGTGCCCGTCGCACCATGACCCCCCTGATGTTCCGGATCCTAGCAGTGGCCTACCCGGAGTTGGATGGGCGCTTAACGACATCACAGCAGACACAAGGGGGTGAGTACAACTGGATGGGGGTGGTGGACTGTGGGTGTCCCTAGGCCAGGGCGAGTTAGGTAGGCAAGGCCCCTCCGTTATGTAGGCCATGTGGCACTCTACCCCAGCAAAATAAAAAGGCAAATTGATGTATAGTTGCCTCTTTGCCATCCATGTGGGCAGATTTCTAGCATTGCCATGTAGGCCATATCCCAGAAATTGCATGTGCAGAGGGCAAGAGCACGGCGTAATGCAGGAGGCTGCTGCGTTTGTCTTGTCCGCCAACGGTAGCGGTATGCCATGCACTAAAACTCTCTTTCTTCTGTCTCCACCCTTGTCTGCTCTCCCTGTCCTTCTGTACATCAGCATCAACAGGCGGAGGTACAGTGGCACCGGAGCACGACGGAGCTGCATCCCACATGGCCATGGAGGGCCACACCACAGACTCTGAATTCACCAGTGGGACAGAGGGCGAGGGGAGCTTCACGTCGGCCACAGGATCACCAAACAGCGACACGGACTCGTCCGCCGATGGGAGCTCCCCTGTGGTGGCGGCACCATCTGTGCGCCCCACTTCTACAGGTACAGCCGCCACCTCCCCTACCAGCACCGCCCTCCCAGCTGCCCCTCAGCGTTCGCCCCGTGCCCGCTCACCCAGGAGGGTGGGCATCACCTTCGCCCAGGCACCTCAGGCCCTGCCCCAGTCACCCCTGCTGCCCTCAGTGAGGAGGCCATTGACCTCCTCAGGTCACTCACTGTTGGGCAGTCTACCATTGTGAATGCCATCCAGGGTGTAGAACGAGAGTTGAAACAAGGTAATGCATTCCTGGAAGGCATTCATTCTGGTCAGGCTGTCCTTCAGCGAACCCTGCAATCTCTAGCCTCAGCACTGATGGCAGCCATTGTCCCTGTGTCCAGCCTCCCCCCTCCAACTTCCTCCACCCAGACCCAATCCCCTGTACCCCAGGCCATCCCAAGCACACCTACAGACCAGCATGCACACAAGTCAACACACACAAGTAGCTCAAGCAAACATAGGTACCACACACACCACAGGCACTCACACAAGCATCAGACCCATACAGACACAGCAACATCCACTGTCTCCACTGTGTCCCCCTCCTCCTCTTCTCCCTCCTCCCTCCCAGTCTCGTCTACACACACACCTGCATGCACCACATCTACAGGCACTAGGACTCGCACCAGGACACCCAGCAGCACAAGCCGCTCACCTGCACTCACCACCTCCACTGCCATATACACGTCCCCTGTGTCCTCTCCCAGTGTGTCTGTGACGCCCCCTCCCAAAGTACACAAACGCCGGCAATCACTCACCCAACATCCATCCACCTCACGACAGCCTCCAGTACCTGCACCCAAAACAGCTAAAGTGACACCTCCTACAACCACCTCCTCTTCCTCCACTCCCAGAGCCCCTCCAGCTACCCATCCCAGTGTACGTCAGAAACTGTCCCTATGTCAAATTGACCTTTTTGCCCCCCCCTCCAATTCATCAGTCCCGTCGTAGTGCCTCAGCCAAAAAGCCTCCAGTACCAGTGGTGCGTGTACCAGGTTTTTGGAGTGCCCCGTCCACCAGGGCAGGCAGTAGGACCCGGAGCCAAGGCACTGTCAGCCCACCCCCTGTAAAGGCTCCGAAATTGGAGAGTGGACGACGGGACCATGTCAAGACTCCTGGTGGGACAAACAGTGAAATGGGATCCAAGGCGATTGGTGAGTCATCTGTAACTCAAAAGAAGGTGGGGAAGGTCCCAAGGAAGTCTCCCCAACCTGTTGTGAGTGTCACGGCGGAGAAGTGCGCCATCATTTCCGGCGGTCCAGACACAACCGCCAGCACCATCGTTACTGGTCAGGAGACCACCGCCAGAGTCACAGCCCAGGAGGGCCCAAGTATCGTCACTGGTCCAGAGACCACCGCCAGAGTAAAAGCCCAGGAGGGCCCAAGTATCGTCACTGGTCCAGAGACCACCGCCAGAGTCATAGCCCAGGAGGGCTCAAGTATCGTCACTGGTCCAGAGACCACCGCCACCGCCAGAGTCATAGCCCAGGAGGGCTCAAGTATCGTCACTGGTCCAGAGGCCACCGCCAGGGTCATAGCCCAGGAGGGCCCAAGTATCGTCACTGGTCCAGAGACCACCGCCAGAGTCATAGCCCAGGAGGGCTCAAGTATCGTCACTGGTCCAGAGACCACCGCCACCGCCAGAGTCATAACCCAGGAGGGCCCAAGTATCGTTACTGGTCAGGAGGCCACTGCCGGAGTCACAGCCCAGGAGGGCTCAAGTATCGTTACTGGTCAGGAGACCACCGCCAGAGTCATAGCCCAGGAGGGCTCAAGTATTGTTACTGGTCAGGAGACCACCGCCACTGCCGGAGTCACAGCCCAGGAGGGCTCAAGAATCGTTACTGGTCAGGAGACCACCGCCACCGCCGGAGTCACAGCCCAGGAGGGCTCAAGTATTGTTACTGGTCAGGAGACCACCGCCACCGCCGGAGTCACAGCCGAGGAGGGTCCAGAATCCCACAGCCCCGCTGGGCAATGATGGAACATCAAGCCACACACCAACGTCCAGTGTGGAGTTCGTCATGCCACACACCAACGTCCAGTGTGGAGTTCGTCATGCCACACACCAACGTCCAGTGTGGACTTCGTCATGCCACACACCAATGTCCAGTGTGGAGTTCGTCATGCCACACACCAACGTCCAGTGTGGACTTCGTCATGCCACACACCAATGTCCATTGTGGAGATCATCATGATCGTCATGCCACACACCAATGTCCATTGTGGAGATCGTCATGCCACACACCAATGTCCAGTGTGGAGATCGTCATGCCACACACCAATAGCTGTACCAGAACCGCCATGGCAAAGCACCGCTGAACAAGGCCAAGACCACCATGGTGAAGACCGCTGAACAGGGCAAAGACCGCCATGGCAAAGCACAGCTGAACAGGCCAAAGACTGCCATGGTGAAGACCGCTGAACAAGGCCAAGACCGCCATGGTGAAGACCGCTGAACAGGGCAAAGACCGCCATGGCAAAGCACCGCTGAACAGGCCAAAGACCGCCATGGTGAAGACTGCTGAACAAGGCCAAGACCGCCATGGTGAAGACCGCTGAACAGGGCAAAGACCGTGTGGGTATGAATAGTCCGGCACATCAGGCATCGTTCTCCAATGTGCAGCTGGGACTGTGACAGGACATGTACTTTCACGGGGAGACTCATCCAGTCTGGGCACCAGTCCCACCCAGTACCAGTAGAGAACTGCATCTACTTGAGAGACTGTGGCTTTGCACTCCCCAGGATGTAACAGTGGGCAACCCACCAACTGTAGAGACTTGAGAGACTGTGGCTTTACATCAATGGTCATGGAGCCCCGTCGTGGATCTGGCTTCGCATTCATGTGGCTGAGGTGCCCCCCCTTCCCTTCCCCCTGAGGTGCCTGTATTGTTTCTATCTGATGCCCCGGCAGTGTTCTCTCGGATTTTGGTCAGGTATCTATTGTGGGCATCGCCCATGCATTTTTGGACTGTTGGTGCACGGACATTGTTGTGTGCATAACTGCACTACTTCTTGTATTGTACATTTATTTTTGATAGATTTTGTGATATATATCTGTATATTTTTTAATGAGTAGTATATTGGCACAATACAAAGTTTGACCGCTATTCGCTTTGTCTTTGCATTCTTCCGGGGGGATTGTGGGTTGTTCATGTGATTTTTGTGAATGCATTGGTGTGTATGTTGTAATATGCGAGGGTGGGGGTGGGGGTGTTTGGTGGGTGTCCCCGTAACTTTTGCCTCCCCCCTCCCCTGTGTCGTAGGTGCAGTACTCACCGGTATGTTCTGCGCCTACGTCGCTGTTGGTCGTAGATGAGCAGGAATGCAAGGGCAGGTAAGATTTGTAGTTCCGGCTCCATGGTGTCCTCGTTCCTCGTGGGATGTGTTGAGGTGAGCGTTTTCCCATAGCAAAAGCTGTTTCCGCCGTGTTTTTATCCACGGTGAATCCGCCCCGGAAAAGGTGGCGGATTGGTGTGTTGTGATAGTGTGGGCTGTACATTGTCTTCCGCCTGTCTGTTGGCGGTGACCGCCGCGCTGTTTGTCTGTACCGCCATGGCGGGCGGTGTGTTAAAGTGGCTGTCTTAGTTGGCGGTTTCTGCCAGGGTCGTAATTCACTTTTTTTGTTCGCCGGCCTGTTTGCGGTATTACCGCAGCTTTAACGACGTCCGCCAGGGTTGTAATGAGGGCCTTTGTGTTGAAGAAAGATTTGCTTTTACATTGATGGTGCTGATTTTATATAGTGTTTGTATTTTTTTGCTTTGTGTTTTATATATTGAAATGTGTTTTACTTTGATGGTTGCTACTAACAGAATAAAGTATTTTTCTACTCTTTCTACTCTCTCTCTCTCTCTATATATATATATATCGACATTTGGAGCAGCTCAGGAACTCTCCCATTTCCTGCCACCCCAGACAACCAGATGCCCTCTTGATTAGATTAGGAGAGAACAAGAGAGGGGTAAGTTAATGATTTTTAGCCACACCAGTTTGTGGACTCAGCCAGACCTAACCTCCAAATTCAGTTTCTGCCATTTTGGGTTTTTAAAGAATGTTGCTCCCTGGGATTGATTTTTGCCACACTTCCTAGAAAGTGGTCATCCAAAGGGGTAGTGGCCTGCTTGTGACAGTTGCCCCCTCCCTGCTTCCCACCCCAAGAACAAGGATAAATATGGCAGAGCTGCACCCACACCTCAGATCCCTACAAGGAACAACAACAGAAGAAGAAGGACTTCCCTGCTGGGCCCCTGACTTGCACCTGGATACTGCACTCTAAAGGACTGTACCAGCTGCACACTTAGGCTTCACCACTAAAAGGACTTTGCCTGTCTCAACTGGTTCAAGAAGGGACTCCTTGCTTGCTACAGGTGCAACATAGTGAACCAGAGTCCCCTGCAACAAAACCTGAAGGAACTGACCAGCTGACCAGTGGCTAGTGGTCATTTTTGATTTTGAACCAGGTGCATTCTAGGAGTTGGAGTCCTAACCCTCAAGAAGCAACTTCTGGAACCTTGGAGGGAGCTGTGGACTCCTAGAGGACATTCAAAGGCCTTCTGGAAGAAGATCCGGAATTTTGGAGAAGTTTGGAGAACTTTAGGAAAAAGCTCATAAAGGGACCGACCCAGTGTGGTGAGTCAAGCCGGCTTAACTCAACCACGACCCGGCCTGACTTGGAGGTTCGTCCCACTGAAAAACTCCAGAGCCACAGACTTGCAGAATTTCACGGGGGCTTCTAGAAAGGTGATCTGATGACCTTACATCAAAACTGGCTTGCTGTGGAGGATCGACCCCCGTCGGAAGGAAAAAGCTCCAAAAAATGACAAAGTCCAAATGCAAAAAGTTGCCCGGGACTTCCTGTGCAGCGTATCCGAGGAGGACTCCAGGGACATTGGATCATGATTCAGCTTTGGCCCGGACAATGAATTTCCGTCCTGAAAAATCATCTAAGTCTGAAGGTAGAATACTTCACTGAGGTCTCTTGCAACACTTATCCAAAGAGGGTCCAGGGAGGTTGGATCAGATTGGCAACTTCGTCCTGCTGAAGAAAATCTTCAAGAAAAAGACTAATTCCAAATGTAAACTTTTGACCTAGGCCTCCCGCTTGCTGTAGCCGAGCAGGGCTCCATCAGAGGTCGTCCTCAAACTTTGACTTAGCCCCAGTCTAGTGCAAGCAGATGACTAGATTGGTTTTAATTTCTATGCAGGAGAAAACCTTAATTCTTTGAAATTGAATCTCTCCAGTTTTAAAAGATAAAAAATAATGTATTTTTATAAATTGGTGTTGGATTTTCATAGTGTTTTGTGTTTTACTTATTTACTGTTTTGTGATTTTTGAAATGCTTTACACACTTGTCTCCTAAGTTAAGCCTTGTCGTCAAGCTACAGAGGATTGAGAGAGGAGTAATCTATTGAGACCTGACTCGACCTAGTGGGGTTTAGTGGCTTATTGCTAAGTGTAGGTACTTACCTGATTTTACCAATGATCCACTTTCCAACATATATATATTATAAATAAATAGATTTGTATAGAATACACATACATACAACTTTTAGATAGCAATAAAAATGTCAAGCAAGCTCTTTCAATTATGTTATATATCTGTAAAATACATATACTTACAACCTTTCGGGTAGCAATAAAAATTTAAAGCTAACTATTTATGTTGCTGCTAGAGAGAGATTGGACTTTTGTCTAGTGGCAGTTTGGACTCAGTAGTTCAGATGGTTAATATGCCTGCTGCAAAGAATAGATCTCTATTTTGTATTGAAAGCTGAGCAGATTAGAAAAGCCTGCCATTACCAGTGCTTTGAAGCAAAAAAAATATATATGACAGAGGAGCTATGGAGAGATTAGGGGCACTTTTGCTGGATAGTGAGGAAATCCAAGGAGGAGGTCATGGGTTGGGGATATCAAAATTGATTGTCGCACTGAGCGCCACCAGAGCTAAAGGCTGTGATAATACGTATGTTGCAAGGTGAAGTAATACCTTTTCTTTTTTGGGGGATTTATTTAGTGTTTTTGGAGAGTCTGTTGATTGGAAGGAGACAAGGTAAGGTGATCAACGTTATTCACTGTTGCACACATCACTCATGCATACACCCACCAACAATTTGCGAAGAACATAATTGCCTTCTACATAGGACAGAGTTTTAGAAGGAAAGTTTTAGCCGGTAACAGGGATGGCATCTCTTTGGATGACTGCTGCTCAAGCCGTAGCATGGGCTAAGAAAGACAGCTCTGAGGCATGATCATAGACTAAGACAGCATCTCAGGCAGAGGACAATGGAGCAGAATCTGGAAGGGGTTTTTGCAGTCAGCAGAGTCCCATCTCACGACTCCTCCACCAAAAAGTCTGAGGGAGACGATGATGACAGCCCTCCTGTCCCTTTGCAAGCAACGTTTGTGCAGCGGGACAACAGTAACAGGTTAGACAAACCCAGAGAGCAGGCCTGTGTGGCTGCAAGCGCAGATGGAGTGCTCTCTTGGCAGCCTCCCAATTTAGTTCAGCCTCAAATTCTGCTTTTCACTGGTGAAGCTTGATGTAAAATCGATAGGGCCAACTTTTTGCCAATTGACTACATTAATTTATTTTTGGGTGTTGACTCCCATGAACAAATTGTGTAGCAAACAAATTTGAATGCTGAACAATTTCTGAGGGAGCACAGAGGCACTCTAGGGCCCCATTTTAGGGCATGCCAGCAGAGTCCTACTTTGCTGGAGAAGTTGAAGATATTTTTGGGCCTTACGTGCAAAATGAAGTTATTGCAGAAACCAACTCTGTGTTCCTCAAGCCTCCTCAGAAAAATGGTGCCTCACTTTTATGGGTGGATCAAGTACCCGCGTCAGGGAAGGGCCCAAAATGTATTGTGGAACATCGAAATTAACTATCACAAAACAACTTGGTTTTGTAAGGGAGGAACCTGAGTTTTTGGATTCAGGCTCGGCAGCCATGTAGCGAAACCTACCAAAACCAGACATTTCTGAAAACTAGATACCCGGGGGGAGGTCCAGGGAGGTGCGGCTTGTGTGGATTCTCCAAAGTTTTCTTACCCACAATACCCTGCAAAGGTGAAAGATTGAATAAAAACACAATTGCAATTTTTCCTTGCATTTCTGTGACGTAAACTACAGGAATGTGCAGGGATCCACAACCTTCCTACCACCCAGGGTTCCTCCACTTATCTCAATAAAAACGCTACCCAACCTGTGTGCCTGGGCTTAGTGCCTGTGTCAGGAATGGATCATCCCAGGGCCATTAGAAGTCCTCATGCAAGGACTACCGTTGACCCTTGTGTGATCCATTCCTGTTGCAGGCACTAGGCCGAGGCACACCAGTTGGGCAGCGTTTTCATCTAGCAAGTTGAGGAATCCCGGATGGTAGGAAGTTTGTGGATCTCTGCACATTTTCCCTATCACAGACATAAGGTCTACATACACAAGTGAGCTATCACTTTTTTTCAGGAGACCTGGGGGAATAAAAGGTGGAAGGAGGTTTGTGTCTCACCACAGATTCCTGAAATTCTATCACAGAAATATGAGGAAAATGTATTTTTTTAGTCAAAGTTGGCAGTTTGCAGGGGATTATGAGTAAAAAAACATGGTGTGAGCCATGCAAGACAGCCCACCCTGGATACCCCTAGGTGTCTAGTTTAAAAAAATTTACAGGTTGGATAGGTTTCCTGTGAAGATGGCTTGGTGCTCTATGCATTGTAGGAGAGCCAATACTGGAATGTGATGAGGTAAATGGGTTCTGGAACGGAGTGTGTGGGGGAAGTTGAGAGGTGGAAGAGAGAGAGAGATGGAAGGAGCTGTGCTGGAGATGCTGTATATTACTTGTGAAATAAAGAAGTGGAATTGAACCAAACTGAGAAACTCATCTTTACATTGGCGACGAGGAGCCGTGCAGGAGACGGATTGAGTTGAGCATCTCCACTCCTGGAAGCTAATACAGCTCATGAAATAAGCTATTCAACAGAAAAAAGGAGAAAGGAAAAACTCACAAGAGAACTTGAATCTTAATTTGGAACTGGTGAGCACAATTATTATTGTTCAAATATCGTTATTTCAAATCGGTTAAGCTGCTCTTGGATACTGTAAAAACTATATGAAGATATTTGAAGACATAAATGTTTTTTAATCAGCTCCGGGCGACGAGCTTAATCGCGTGCTAACATTACTAAAAAGAACAATAATAATCTTTATATATCCCGTTGTAAGGAAGACGCCTGCCTCTAACGAACTGTGTGTTGTTTTTTGAATAACTAAACGAGCAGATGCGCGAGATACAACTGACAGGAGCGCGTGAACCATTTAATTTAATGCTCCAAACGCGCGAGGTACAACTGACAGGAGCGCGTGAACCATTTCATTTAATGCTCCAAAAGCGCAAGGTATACTCGACAGAAGCGCGTGAATCAATTGAACAAATTCTGCCGCGAGCACAACACGATCCGCACAATCGAGCGAGCAATTTCCATTACGGCAGTTCATGCCGTGGGTGGAACATTGCCCGGCTTCCTGCAGCAATTAAAATATAAAATAAGGAGAAAAGAGACGACCTTACCTGCATCGGCAGTTCACAACGTACTCTACACTAGTCCTGCAAAAGCGAGGAAGGACTTAGTAAAAGTTGAATAGTGAAAGGGAAGAAAGACTTAAAAGAAAAAAAAAAGAAAAAAAAACAACAGGAAAAAAGGCAATGTGAATGGGGAAAGGTTGAAGAAGTACAAATGTTAAATGCATATGACATAACAAATTTTAAAGTGGAAAAAATTTGAGAAGAAAACTACATATAATATAAGACAAAAACAAGAAATATATATATATATATATATATATATATATATATATATATATATATGTAACCATAACATTTTATAAGGAACTAAGGAAATATCTATTGAGTTGAACTATGGGTGATCAAAGTATGTCCTCGCCACCACCCTTTTTGGCAACTCCTGGGGAACCGCCTATTCCGTGGAAACAGTGGAAAAAGGTGTTTTCTACCTACTTACTGGCAATTGGAGGAGATCGCTACAGTCCTATTAGAAGACAGGCGATTCTTCTTCATCATTTGGGTATAGAAGGAAGAAGAATCTATGAGGACCTACCTGAGGTTTCCTTAGGTATGGGTGATGGACAACCCTCCAATCTGTTTGAGATGTCCTTGCAAATGCTAGATTTACAATTTACACCTAAGACTAATTTGGTTCTAGAGCGTCATAAATTTTTCTCGAGGATGCAGAGTGCTGAAGAAGATATAGCATCATATGTAGCAACCTTACGGGGACTCGCCCTGTCTTGTCGCTTCGAACAGTTATCGGATTCCCTGATAAGAGATCAGATAGTAAGGTGTGCTTATAGTAAGAAAATAAGAGAGAAGTTATTAATGAAAGATCCTAATCTGGAGGAAGCGATTCAAGTTGCTAAAAGAATGGAGAACACAGCTGTATGGCTACAGGAAATGGATGATTCAAATAAGGAAGGAAGACAAAATGTTATCAGTGAAATAAAGAATAGGGGTAAATTCATAATTAGTGAGGAGAGGAAAAGATCAACAAAGAATTGGGAAGATCCGAATCGGGGAAAGTTTGATTCAAGGGAAGTAAAATGTTATCGGTGCGGAGCACCTGGACACATTGCATCAAGCAAAATGTGTGCTGCAAGAAACGCAATATGTCGCAATTGCGGGAAAAGAGAGCATTTTGCCAAGGTCTGTAAATTTAAAAACAATGAAGGTAGTGGTCACACAATTCAAGATGTTCAGGATGTGTGTGGAAACTTGGAGGAAATAATTTTAACTGTGGAAGGAAACCCCATTGATCTAGCTCATAACAAGAAAACCATGGGTATGGAAGATTCAACACTCAAGATTGAGCTTGAAAGTACAAGTATCTTGAAGAAACCTCATGCTCAAGTGTTACTGAACAACCTGCCAGTTAATCTGTTGGTAGATTCTGGGAGTCTATTCACCCTTGTTTCAAAAAAAACTTATGAGGAATTATGGGTTAACACTGGAAATGAAAATCTATTGGAACCGGATATAAAAGCTGTGGGATGTGCAGGGAAGAGAATAGAAATGATAGGCATGATTTGGATGACGATTGTTTTCAAAGGGAGAGCAGTTAAAGGAAGGGTATATATCACTGACTTTGGAACTAATCTATTGGGCTGGCGTCATCAGAAGGATTTGGGGATAATTCTGAACCCTAATGCTAAAGAGCCTGTAATGATTTTTGAAAAAGAAAGAATTGGTGAAGTAAAAGACACTCATCCCTTGATCCAAAAGCATCCACAGGTTTTTTCTCCAAGATTAGGCATCTTGATAGGGTTTTCTCACAAGATTGTGCTAAAAAGAGATGCAAAACCTGTAGTTCACAGGGTGCGAGGCATACCTAATTTGATGATGGAACCTTTAAAAAATGAATTGGACAGGTTGTTGCAAGATGGTATCATTGAACCAATAGAGTCCTCGGAATGGCTGGCTCCGATTGTTGTAGCACCCAAGGAGGGAGGGAGGATTCGTCTGTGCATCGATCTTAGAGACTTAAATAAAATATCTGGGTGGACAGGCAACCTTTGCCAAATATTTCACAAATGTTGTCCATAAAAGGCAAAGGGTGCATTTTTAGTGTGTTGGATATGTCCTCAGCATATCATCAGATTAATCTACATGAAGAGTCTAGACATTTGACATCCTTTGTGACGCATTTGGGGGCATTTCGCTACAAGAGGATGCCCTTTGGATTAGCTTCTGCCTCAGCCGTTTTTCAGAGGCTAATGGAAGAGATTTTTGGAGATATGAACAAAGTGTTATGCTTTCAAGATGACATTTTAATTGTAGGTAATGATGAAAAAGAGCATAACCTCTTCTTTGAAGAAGTAATGTCCAGGTTGGAGAAGAGAGGCCTGACCATTAATGAGGAAAATGTCAGATTGGAAAATCTGAAGTGACTTATTTGGGACATACTGTTAATGAAAATGGTATTAGACCTAAGAAGAGCATAATGACTGCAATCGAGAAGGCGCCAGAGCCAATTAACAAAGATGAGTTAAGATCTTTCTTGGGTCTTGGGGAATACTGCGCCAAGTTCATAAGGAATTTTATAGAGATTGTAGAACCTTTAAGGAGATTGATGAAAAAAGAAGTGGCATATGAGTGGAATGAGGATTGCAAAGGTGCCTTTGAATATGTGAAGAAGAGTATTTTGAATGCTCCCACTTTAGGTGTTTTTGATGTGACAGCAAAAACGTATGTAACTTCAGATGCGAGCAATGTAGGAGTAGGAGCAGTTTTAACTCAAGTAAAGGATGGAAATGAGTATGTGGTAGGTTTCGCTTCAAGACGATTGCAGGGTGCTGAATTATCATATTCAGTAATTGAAAGAGAGGCCTTGGCTTGTTGCTGGGGAATCAATCATTTCAGGTTTTATTTATGGGGAGTGCCTTTTAAACTAAAAACTGATCATAAGCCCTTGATCTATATTTTCAAGGGCGGGCGTGGTTTGGAAGGGCATGTGACACCTCGAATTTCAAGGTGGCTATTATCTGTGATGGAGTATAATTTTGATGTGGAGTTTGTAAGAGGTAATAGGAATGTGGTGGCAGATTGTTTGTTGAGAATGCCTGTGATTGTGGATGAAGTTGTAGGTGAAGGAGTTGAGAATTTTGTGGGAACTATTTTAGGTGAACTGGCCTTGAGTGAGAGCGAGTGGGATGAGGCTAAAGCGAACGATTCCGTCATTTGTAAGGTGGAAAATAAAATAATTAATGGATGGACGCATGAGGATGAACGAAGTAGCGATGTGTCATGTTACTTTAGGATTAAGGATCAACTGAGTGTACTGGAGGGGAGGTTATATAGGAAAAATCAAATTATTCCCCCTGAGGGTGTAAGGAAGCACATAATTGATATAACTCACCAGGGACACTTAGGACGAGGTGTAATGAAAAGGAAGATAAGACAATTGTTCTGGTGGCCTGGAATAGACAAACAGGTGGAAGAGACAGTGAAGTATTGTGTGCCTTGTGGTAATAGTGAAAAAACTAAGGTCCTAAGGCAAACTCCTTTAGCCCCTGTAAGATTTCCAGAAAGACCTTGGGAAAAACTGGCAGTGGATTTCATTGGTCCTGTGCCCAAATTAGGTGCTAGAAACAGGTTCATTATTGTGCTAGTAGATTATCACTCAAAATGGTTTGTGGTCAAAATTGTTGACCATGTGAATACTGCGAGAGTCATAGAATTCTTTGAAGAAGTTTTCTTAGAGGAAGGGATACGAAAAACTATTGTGTCTGACATTGGTGTACAATTGGTGTCACATGAAATGGTGGAATATTTGCGAAAGATGGGTATTAGTCATGAAAGAGTTGCTCTCTTTCGACCACAGGCCAACGGCTTGGTTGAGAGGGTGAATCGCGTGATAATGGATAATATTCAATTGTCTTTAGCCAATCATATATCGTGGAAAAAAGAATTATGTAAAATGATGTGGACGTATCGTACAACTCCACATTCAGTCACTGGGGTGGCGCCATTTGTAGCTCTTAAGGGAAGAATGCCTGGAGTGAAAGAATGTCCAGTGTGGTTAAAGACGGAAAGGAATGTGAGAGTGGACAGGGAGGCAATGAAAGAGAGAGTAGAGGAGATGCAGAGGAAAAATACCCAACAGTACAACAAAAGAATGGGTGTGAAATACTTTCACATAAATAAGGGGGATTGGGTGGTGACAAGGAGAGGTGGAACAATTGTGAAGGGAGACAGCAAGTATTCTGCTCCTCAAGTGGTGAGGGAAGTCAAAAGAAATGTAGTAATTTTAGAGGATGGTTCTTCCTGGAGTATGGGAAGTGTGTGCAAAGTTCATCGTTAAAATATTGAATTTCGGAATTATTTTGTTGAACTTATATTGTGAACTAGGGTTAATAGCTTTATCTGATTTTCCATGTCTTCTAGTACCTATTTTTGTTATTTGTTTTGTTATTTGTTATATATTGTATAAGGGGGAGAAGTGTGAAGATGGCTTGGTGCTCTATGCATTGTAGGAGAGCCAATACTGGAATGTGATGAGGTAAATGGGTTCTGGAACGGAGTGTGTGGGGGAAGTTGAGAGGTGGAAGAGAGAGAGAGATGGAAGGAGCTGTGCTGGAGATGCTGTATATTACTTGTGAAATAAAGAAGTGGAATTGAACCAAACTGAGAAACTCATCTTTAATTTTCCCTAAGTGCCAGCTGCGCTAGGGTCCAAAATTCTGAACTACCGACACTGGAAAAAAATAACCAGTTTTCACTATTAAAATGCAAGGCATCCATGTTGCATTTCAGGATGTTTCCTGTTGCGGGTACTAGCCCTACTCATACAAGTTAAGTGCCATTTTTATTGAGAAACTTGTGGCAGCATAGAATAGTAGAACATTTGTTATAACCTACTGGATTTTGTTGCATTTGTGCTTTTCAAATGTAAGCCAGTCTATAAGAAAGAAGACATTTTGAAACATACCCTCTAAATCATACTCTAGCATGGGTACCCACCAATTCAGAGATGTAGAAATGGCCACTGCTCCTAAACTCTATATCTTGTGCCCATTTCAGAAATACTTAAGTTTCCTTGATACCCATTTTTTACTCTGCCTATTTTGCTATAAGAATTGGTCTATAATTGGTACTCAATCAAAAACCATTGTACGGTGCACCTCAATTGTTGGTTGTGGGTACCTTGGGTTCTTGGAGAACCTACAACCCTTATTTATCCCTGTAACCAGAAGGATTTAGCAGACGTTTTGGTTATTGTTTTTGTCAAATAACCATTGTGACAAAACGTTAGAGATGAAAATGTTGCCATAAATGTCTGCTTTTCCCTACTCATTTTTTATATTTCTTTCATTCAACAGTTATTTTCCCTGACACACTCTTGAGGGATCGACACATATGACCCCTTGCTGAATTTGGAATTTTCAGAAATGTATAATTTTACTGGATCACACATGGGTTTCACAATGGTTTCTATCAAAAACTGGAAGTAGGTAGAGAGCCCCAAAAATAGGGAAAATAGTCCACCTCTGAAAAAATGCCAAAACTGTGGTACATAATTAGGTTTTTGGGACCAGCTTTCATTTTCCTGAAAGCTGCGAAGATGGTGACTTTAGCACAGCCAACCGTTAATGGATGCCACATTTAAGGAAAAAAGTCCACTTTTATCTGGAGCATGTTTTACCTATTTTTTAATAAAACTTGCCATTTTTTGCCTATTTTCTCTGTCTCCTCCAGGGAAATCCACAAACCCTTGGTACCTTTACAATCCCTAGGATGTTTGAAAAAAGAACACACATTTGGCATGGATACCTTACGTGGAAAATAAGTTATGGAGCCCTATGCATGATCTACCCCAAATAGCCAGAAAAGGACTTACCAATAAGGGGAAAGGCCCAACAACTAAGGGGTTAAGGTAGTGCTTGCTCCAAACACCTTTTACCACCATATATTGCGAAAATAGGATTCTGGAGATTATGAAAAAAATCTAGTGGTGATAATATGTGACGCGAAGGTATATGCACATTTGTTGTGTGGAACTTTGGTGTAGTGGTGATGTGCCCTGCTGTCTTTTTTGTGCTGCTATGTTTTTATGCTAGATTATTACACTGCAATGTTATTGTGTTGTACTGAGATTGTTAGGTTTTGTTCTGTTTTGAGCATTTTGTTGTGATAAGGTACGTAAATGTTTTAGTTGCTATTTTGCTTTCTGTATGGTATTGAGTTATGTTCTGTTACGTACCTTTTTGAAAAAAATATGCTGTAGTTCCAGTCAAAAGCAGCACCTCTTTAAAATTCCTGTGACGTATCCATTTATCACTGTCTAAGGTACTATAATAGTGGTGGGTGCAGCTCTTCATTTAAGACACCCAGACCTTTAAAAAGCTCAAAATGGTGGCAGGGACTGTGTCTTAACTGAGCACTCCTGGTGCTCACGTATTCTAATTGTCCCATAGTGATCACTTTATGTGAGCTCGTCCTACAAGTGTTGAAAACACACATTTTCTTTTCCTCTTATACCATCCAGTACCTGGTGATGTGAAAAGCTTCTTCTTCAGAACTTCAGCCTGAAATCTCTTTTAATAATGTTTCAAGAGAAGATAATCTCTTTATTATATTCTTTGAGAGTAAATAGGCAGCATGATGAGCTAGAGATAATGTACAGACCAGATACGAGTGGATGATTAGCGGGTAATTCAGTCATGGGACTGCAAATGGGGGGCTTTTGTTGTTGAAGAGTTCCTTGTTATTCTGTATTACTAGGTCCTTATTCGTGCTTAGAACAGCTTCATACCTTTTCATGGCCACAATTACAAGTACAGATATCTAATTGACATTGAAAATTGGAAAACATTAGCAAATCATGATAGTCTGCAGAATGTCTTTGTGTTACCAATCTGAATATTTTGATCCCTATTAGGAAACAGCATTTCACGCCAATAACATCATTATTAGAGATATATCATACGTGGCATTTCAACAAAAATTGAATTGTGACAATGTCTTCCTCTTGAAAGATGACAGACATGCACTAAACCTGTAGTGCCTTTGGTGCAACGGCCATGAAGGTGATTGCTCTCAAGTCAGAGAGATCACCTCTGCGCTGCTGGTGATCTTTAGAAAATGGCAGGTGGCAGCAATGGTGGACAGGCTGGACCCTAGCCAAACTCTAACTCAGCCCCCTAGGTCGCTTGAAGGGGAGAAAGGCATGTTGGTCAATGAGAGTGAAGTAGAAATCCATGAAATCTTTCCACCCTTCAAAGCTTTTTCATAGTAAACTGGGGGAACTGAGGAGGGATGCTGCTACTCAAGTGTCAGCACTGAATATAAAAAAACACAAACAAAAGAGCATTTCGACTATGCGCAGAAACCCCCAGGGAAGTAGATGGGGAAAGCTCATTTCAGGGGGAGAGGGCGAAAGGAAAGTCAAAATGTGCAAAAATCAGACATGTACCAAAGCAGCTGGCAAAACACTGCCAGTTTTCTCAGACTTCAGCTATGGAGGCCAAAACTACCATCGGTGTAGGTGCTGGTGACAAAGAGAGTCCACTATAGAACGTTTTTCCTGAAAATGGCTTTGAGTGTCATAGCCTGATAAGACTGAAACGCCCACAAATAATTATTTCTTCCACCTATACTATACTTTCATGCCCAGAATGTCTTTTAAAGCAGGCCGTGTCCAACCTTATAGTCACCTAAAATACCTCCTTTTTCACCTGTTTCACAAAAAATCTTGAAGGGTGGGAGCAAGAGTATGACAGGAGGCCATTAGACATTTCGACCAGCCTGAAAATCGAAGTGCTATGTCCTTTTGAGGGAAATTTGAATTTTGTAGGAGTTAGGAAGTAAGTGTCAATATACTTCTACCTTGGTGTTATCGGTTCGATTGAACACTTGTCAGCAATGTATGATGGGTCTAGACTGTGAAGGTATTTATATGTCAGTACAACTCAAACTAGAACCAGTCACCCACAGTACCCAGTAAAGCTTGCCTTCTGATACATGCTCTCTGAACCTCAGAACCTGCATACACTAAACTCCACAATTCCTTGCACTCTACGTGCTTTAACCGGACTCTGAAGAAGCTTATTTGTGAAAGACATCACAAAGTTCTAGTTTCAAATAGTCTCAAATTGATTTCAACAGCCACATAATTGTTTTCTGCTTTTTGGACAAAAGGTATAGCAGTGGTTCCCAACCTGTGGTCCGGGGACCCATGGGGGTCTGCAAAGCCTCCTCAGGGGGTCCACAACTGCTTAGAAAATAGAATAATATTAACAGATTAGGTACCCAGATTTTAGTAATGACTCAGTGGGGGGTCCCCAGATTCCAATAATGATTATGTGGGGGTCCCTGGGTTCCAGTAATGATAAAGTGGGGGACCTCAAAAGTCAAAAGGTTGGGAATCACTGAGGTATAGCATTCAGAGCGATTGGGAACATTTCAGACAAACATTGGCAAGTCAATAGGCCTGTCTTACATTTTGAGTCCTCACTAAAACGTGAAAAAAACTGCTGCAGTGAAAAACTAAAATAAAAAATGAGTGCTTCGTGTATAAAATAGATGAGCTTAAGAATTTGAAGTGTGACAGCTCAATGTATTTCGTATGTAAAACAGCATCTCCTCCATTACAATGCAAGTACTCAACAGGAGGTGTAATGATACACCAAAAACCCGATAGCATGAGTTGAGAAAGAAATAGTACTTTGGGAGGATCCACACTCGCTATATTTATATTTCTAAGAGTTGGTAACAATATATCATGGCTGCACTGCCAAGCATGACCTAAAAAGCAGTTTTCATACAGTGCTTTAATTGGGGTGTTAATGACATGATCGTTTCTAGAATTGATCCCACACCCAGTTCTTTGTGTTTGTTTAGTACACTCGCTCACTAAGGGCGAGCAAGGATAGCTACAAACCTCTGAATTATATAAGGCATACCTTTCTTTGCACCCTGTTGCATTTGCCAGTTACGTATCCTAAACAAGCTTTTCATGAGCAGACCAACAAAGGCTTAATCAGGAAACATTTTCAGAAAGAGTTGAGTGTTCCCCAAGTAAGGTTGAATTGTTACTTGAAATAATGCAAGTTGTCAAAGGGTTTGGGGGTATGTATGGGTAAAAGGTCAATATGGGACGTTTATAGATATTGGGAATTTCTACAGCAGGTCAAAGGTAATGTTAGATGCCTGGATTTTTTTCCTGCAAAAGATAGCATTAAGCATTTAGAAATATGGATTCCAAGTAATTTTAATGAGCTGGTGGTGATTAATATCACACTTGCAAAACTATTAGCAGTTGTAGGACACGTTTCAGTGAGATTTCTATTTTAAAATACGGAGACGCTGCATTCAATGGATTTAGGGGAATTCTTTGCTAAACCTATAATCTTTGCTTTAAGATTAGCAACTAGATTCTCAAAGCATGGTCAATAAAACACTCCATCATTACAAAATGCCAGTCTAAAGCTTTTAGATCTGTAACGTGTCAAATATATTAAATTGGTTTGTAAGTTTATATGTGTCCCAAGAACATGGAGAAATACCCATTGTTGAAAACATTGTGTGGTGAAAATTAATTTAAGGAGATGGGGATGAGGGGTGGATTTCCTTAAATGGGCAATTACAAGAAGGAGGCATTTGACAAGGCAGCACGTGTTGGTGTTATGGTTCATGAGCAAATGCAGCATGTCTTTGCCTGTGTACGCAGCATCAACTAAGCTAAAACAACCTTCGCATGCTATTGCGATTCTTTCTCATAGTAAACCCAATATACTGTACCTGAGTAATTCCTGTATTCCCCGTGGCACTGTGAGGGAGAATCTTATGGATATCACAGATTCCGTGGGGCATGGTTTGAAGGAGACCACAAAGTAGTGTTTAATTGCTACACATTCTGCTACAGTGCTCTTTTGGCACAGTTGTAACATGAACATCCTCAGGGACAATCACACTGCACAGTACGTGCCATGCTGACTGCCACTGCCCACCCATTCTCTTGCAATGTCCATCCACCCTCTTATTGAGAGATAATCCTTTTGGTGGCCACGCTGAGAGATAATCTCTCTGGTGCCATAGTGATGGAGCTGAGGGAAAGTGGAAGGATTGATATCTGGAAGTTTGTCATGGTTGCATCCTGCATTGAAAATGCTTTTCTACAGGCTTAAACTTTCCAAGACAATTAAGTTGCAGGTGGTGTCCAATGAATGACGATTTCCACACTGGTCTCTCAGTTTACCTCAAATTCATTCAATTGAAGGTGGCGAAATTTCGAAATAGAGAAAATGTCATGGGAATGAACACAGGACCACTGGGCTGGAGCAAGATGAGAGAGTCCTGGCTGAATGTACACTACCTTTCAGTTGGAGGTTTTGTAGTTTACATTAGTCTCTGAAACAGCCACAGATGTTGATGTTTTTCATTGATGCACATTTCCTGACTGGACATCATAGGTTCTCTATGTCTGCTCTCACTATTCCTAGAGAAACTGATGTTTTCATAGATTTCTGTTGCATGGCTTCCCGAGGCACCTAGACATGATGACTGTTGATGATCACCCTCCTTAGAGTACATGCTTTTGAAGGTCAAGACTCAAGATCATCACATCTTTTGGACCTAAAACCTGTCATTGTGTAATTATGTGCCAAATTATAGTTGCCTAGCATCAACCACTGATGATGTCCTGTCTTTTTCTAAACCACCAAACCAAACCAAACCACTGTTCTGTTCCATATATCCAAGGATCTAAAAGATTTAGAAAATTAATTCTAATGATAACCCAGGATTTAGGTTTTTCATGACTAAGATTTAAGAAAAGTGGCGCTTCATGTCATGAAGGGCCACTTTTCTTGTGGCCTTTTGCGCCCCTTAACAATACCATGTGTGCACCATATTTAACATACAGTGCACCATGGCGCAGGTTAGGGACACTAGCGTCATAATTTTAGGCGTTATTGCTGTACTTTGCAAGGTTAACACCAAAAATGCTTGTGCTAATCCTGCAAAGTACATAGAGGCCTGTTAAAATATTGCCTACTCTAAGCAGGCATTAAAAATGCCACTAAAACGGGGTAGTGAAATCTCATAGATTCCACTGCACCATTTTTCCGGGCCACCTAATGGGAGAATGCCACCTTGCAGACATTATGCCTGGAGCAGGCATAATGTTGCACAAGGGTTTACAAAGTGGCCCAATGGAAGCATTGCACCACTTTGTAATTGTGGTGCTGCCTTTTTGCCACACTATCGCCACATTAGCGTCAATAAATGATGCAAATGTGACGATAGTTCGCACTAGGCCCTTCTTAAATTTGGGCCTAATATTTCACATTGGGCACTCCCAGAGCTGCGACAATGTTTCACATTTGATGAGGCAAACAACAAAGTAATGGAAAGAAAGCTTGAATAAAAGTCAGCCACTGATGATCTGTCTGATAAGTCTTCCAGTACATCATTTTTCACCCACTGTCCCATTCTAGACAGACACCAGCCACATGCAAATTAGCCTGGGTATGGTCAAGCCCAAGACTGATTTTCTTGTGGCTCGTCTCTGTCAAGCATGGCATAATTGCTAAAAAGAGATAGAGTGGAAGGTGGCCCAAGTGAGCTCTAGTGACCATGATTAATGCAAACCTTCCTTCCTTCAATTTCTTGTTTGTTGCAAAGATACAGTCAAGGTCCCAGGTTTGCTATGATATAGGCAGAAGTATTTCGAATGACAATCTCTGGCGGCGAGCATCTTACCTTGAGTTACACTGAAAGGTTTTTACCAAGCTTTTGTTGCTACAGGGCACGGCACCACAAGATGGCTTGCAGTCTGGTGGTGAACAGAAGGATAATTTGTTAGCAGAACTAGCTAACAGATTGTTCTTGACTGTAAACAACTAGTATCCTCAATCAGAGCTCCCTAATCAGGTAATTATACAAACCGTGGACTGTGGAGCTGCAACCAATTATTTACACCTAAGTGTCCTGCCAGGAGTGATTGGAGAGAATGTTAAAAGCAGATGCCACATATATCAATTAGCTTTTTCGCTTCTGTAAGAAAATACACCTTTAGGAGACATTGCACCACTTCTTCTTATCCCTTCGAAAGTAGATGGGATCACAGATAAACCTTACAATAGTCACATATTTCTACTGCCTGCGTACGCTTCACTAAGGATGTCCATCGACAGTTATACAGATAGGTGTTCGAACATATCTTAAAACGAACACGAGCTGTAACTCTTTTTTTTCACTTTCTGCTTGCTTGTCAAACATTGTAAAATATGTATGTCACAAAATCTGTTCTGCTTTACTGAGTGATCAGATTCAATACTAAGGTACAGGATGAACGGTGTAACATACATAGTCATAAAGGATAAATAATACAGAAGTGATGACGACGTTAATAACTTCATAGTAGTGATGTAACCACTGTGCAGTGATACATTTAATTCCCAGGTTTGAAAATCGTTATTCCACAAACAGCTGTAGTTTGAAAGTACACATTAAAAAAAAGATGTTGCAAATACCCATTATTGCCCTGTAAAGTTAAAGGAATGACTTCACTTCAGTTAAATAGTAATTTCCAACAAGAAACAAATCTTAAACAATCATTTTTCAATCTGATTTCCTGACCACGAATTACTAGTCATTGTCTTCTAAACGTGATGATCCCTTTAAATAATAAAAACAAACTATTCAGTTACTAATAATATTCTATGCTCGAATGCAATGGACTTATTTCCCTTTGAGCATTCCCTTTGACTAACAAGAGCCATAAATACACTGAGGCCAATTCATAACATAATTTATGAGTACATGAAGCTGTACTACTGTACTATTGTTTTACGTTCTCCTATATATAAGTCTGTGTAAATTTGCCAAGAAAAGGCTAACTATTATTAAAGTTGCAAAGAAGGAACAGTCCATTCTATTTGTAATAAACATATATGATTATTCCCATGTTATTCCCATTTTAGATGTGTTGGGTCCAATTCACAAAGGCATTTAAGACTACTTAAAAGAGTACCAGTAGAGTATTACTTTATGAACTACAAAATGCCTCTGTGTACAGGCCACAAACTTTTCAAACTACTGATTACCCTTTGTTTAATTTGCACACATCCTCGTGAAAGGTAACCATTCTCCAGGCAAACAGCTGGACACTATTAGCTGGACATTGCAAAGAGCAGTTCAAAATCCCTTCCACCTTTTTCCAATGTGTTAATTTAAAAGAAATTCCTGCTGAAGGAAATATGATTTAAAAGAAAAAAAGGGAATTGAATAAAACCTCACCTGCTGATGAAGTAAGATTATCTTCGTTTATATTGACTAAAGGCAAACTAATATTATAACACACCATTCAACTTACTACTTTCAATACATATTTTCCTACTTCAAAAAATATTTATTTTCATGCAAATGAACCAAACTAAAGAGTCCAATAGGTAATAATTTTGCATTTGTCTAACAATGCCCTGTCAGGTTTTGTTAGACCTGACAGCATTTGCTGTGGTCTCCCCCCCTAACGTTTTGACTTTTCTCCTCCTTACGCTGCTTCCAAATCTCCAATAAAGTGGTATTGCATGTACCCAATACTTGTAAATTAAATTCTACTGTAGGGTCTACAGCACTTATTGTGTCACCCACTTAAGTACCTGTTTAAAACATGTTGCAGGCCTGCCATTACACCCTGTGTGCAGTTTTAAACCATCAACTAAACCAGGTAAATTAAACCTTTTGATACACCTAAATCTCCCTTTTGAATATATATGAATCACCCCTGTGGTAGTCCCTAAACAGCCCATAGAGAAGAGTGCATTATATTTAAAAGGTATGCCATGTGTTTTTAAGTTTTACAGGCCTGGTAGTGAGACACTCTCAAATGTGTTTCCCACTACTGTGAGGCCCAGCTCTCCCATAGGATAACAATGGGTTACCTTATTACATTCAGTAAGGGCTCGCTTTTGATTGGGGAAGGTAGAATTGTCAGGCTTGGTCTCAAAATAGTTGTAATTTAAAAGTAAAGATTTAAGTCACAATTCTGAAAATGTAATTTTTAGAAAGTTGGCATTTTCTTTTTCTAACCATTTGGTGCCTGCAGCCTGTGTCCTAGGTCACATGACTGTGAATAGTTTACATTTGTCCTGCGTGTATTCCTTCCAGACAGTGAGACAAAGGAGGAGTAGATTTTGGCAGGATGGGTTATTATGCCAGGAAGGGAAAGAAAAAGCTGTTTCCTGCACTTCTTACATTTCAAAGAGCTACACACACTCACTAAGGCTGGTGTCTTGTGCCATCCTAAGCCATTTACTGCCTGTACAGGGGAGGTAAGGAAGGAAATTTCAAGAGCCGGATAGGGGGACAGCTTCAAATTTTCTACACTTCAAAGGATCGCGCCTGGTGTAAATATTGGACCCTCAGGACTACTCTTCATTACACTCCTGGATCTGCAGACTACCAAAGAAGAACTGCCTTGTACCCTAGAGTACATCCTCACAGGATTAAATCGGATTTTAAGTCACAATTCTGAAAATGCCACTTTTAGAAAGTTGGGTTTTTCTTATCCTAACTATTTGATGCTGCAGCCTATGTCCTGGGCCACATGACTGGGAATAGTTGGCATTTGGCCGGCCTGTGTGTATTCCTCCCAGACCGTGAGAAAAAGGGGGAGTAGATTTTGGCAGGATGGGCCATCATGCCAGGATGGGAAAGAAAGAGCTGTTTCCTGCCCCTCTTTCATTTCAAAGGGCTACAAACACTCACTAAGGAACTTGACACCAGGCTTTAACCACCCTACACTACTTATTGCCTGTGCAGGGGAAGGAAGGGAATTTCTAGAACCAGATAGGGCAATAGCTTCAGAGTTTCTACACCCTCTTGGACGCTCAGGAAGACTCTTTCCTACACACCCGGACCTGTGGACTAAAGAAGAAGGACTGCCTTGTTCCCCTGAGTACTTCCCTGCTGCTTGAGAACTGACTTATTCTTCAGAGGACTGCCATTCAGCTACCAGAGGACTGCCCTGCTGCTTAAAACCTGCCTTGTCCTCAGAAGACTGCCTTGCTGTTTGAGGCCTGGCCTGCTCTGTGAGATTAAAGACTCGACCTGCTTTTTTCATTCCAGATTAACTCGAAGGGTCAGTTGGCTGACTTCCTGTTCTGAGCTACAGGGACACAGCGTGCTCCAGAGGCCTACCTGCAACTGCCAGCTGACCTGCAGCAACTTGACCTGCCTGTACCCAGACTTTCCTGAGCCCTGCTGGCCTACGCTAGAGTGAGTCCATAATCCCGAAGAGGTGCCTCCCCTAATTCTGGACCCTTGGCTGGCATTAGAGTGCACTCCTTTAAAAGAAATTGATAAATCCTGAAGCTTTGGGTTCTTCATGACCGTAGCCTCCGCCACCACAACTGGACTCTTTGAGAAGGTAACGTTTTCAGCGTGACTAACCTGTTTCCTCTAACTGGGAAATCGCATATCTCTGGTTCTACCATTCATTCTGATATCATTTTATTGATTATGATTTTCTCTATACTCAACGCAGTGCCTCTAAGTTAAGCCTGACTACTTTTGTGCCAAGCTACTAGAGGGTTAATACAATTGCTCTCAGCTTCGAGCTCACTCCAAATAAATCCACTGGTAGACAAGTCTAACTTTATTTTCTTTGTAGATCGAATCATCAATGCTCATATCTTACCACAATGCCAATACCACAATGCCAATACGTGTTTCCTCAGAGCTTCTTGAGTTGTAATTGACTTCTTCAGGGCTAGAACCAAAGGTTGTACATCAATTCAGGGAGGAGTCTGTAACTCTAGTAATAGATCCCGCCACCCAAGGCATAGCTAAGCCACTCATGCACCAGAAATTATAGGTGCAATAGCAAAGTATCTTAGGGAAACCAAAAAATATATTGGTGCATACAAAAGTGCAGGTGAAAACAGATGAAAAAAGATCATTCCTCCAAGTGAACATTCATCTCACATTCTCCCAATGTGTTTAAATATGCATCAGTCTTGTGAAAGGTGAGAGTCTCCATACCTTGTAGGTCTGTATTGTGTTCATAGCACATGTCGTTGGATCACTGTTATATTATCTAAAACGTAGAAAAACACTGGCCCACTATTTTTGCAAAACACTAATGTGCATAAAGTGAAGTACCGCCATATTCAAGTCTATCCTTATATCAATGTTGCAAATAGACACCCATATGTTAATCTTATCAGAGTAGCTACATAGATGCTGTCCCATACAACATACAACTAACTAAAATGGTAGGACACTCAGTAAAGCCAATGGCAAGACACATATATAACAAACAAAGCATATTTTACAATTTTTTGAACTCCTTATACACGTACTTATGATAGATATCATGCCACATAATCTAGTTTCCAATTAATTTCAGTAAATGAGCTATGATCATTACACGCCACCCATAATGAATAACACTCCTGGTAGATAATCCAAAATCTGCATTGCATCCATCTACAAATCTACAGCATGGAGCTAACATGCCATGAAGAACTTTCTAAATTACATGCATATATGCAACACGTACATTGTGCCGCAAATCCAAATATTTAAGGTGTCTACTGGCACATATGAAAAGCCGGAATTTAACTCCAACAGCCACCATCTTACATGTGTAGAAATAAGGACAGTTTCTACCACTGTAATTATTAGTAAGAGTCCCACCAGATAAAATTATACACAATCCTTGCACTCTTCTTGTATCATTATCAGTAAGAAAGCCCAATTGTAATATCGCTAAGCACAACAAATCACCCAAATTCCAAACATACCTGGGAGAGTACTCCCATAGTAGTGTTGCGTGTCGATCTGAATTCGATAAAGTGGAGCATAGGCGTCATCTTATGATCACCTTAAATACATGGTACGCCACCACGAAAGCATCCCGTGATGGCCCAAAACGTAACAGTAGTCCAATGTCTTCAAAATCAAAGAAGGACTTTAAGGCTATCATGAACACACCGCCATCTTGTAGTGTATACAGATCCCTAACAAACACTCCTATGTCTGGGTCCTCACAAAGTATAAGCGCTCACCGTGAGCCATGAGTAGCCCATATTCTCACCACAATACGTTGTAAAGTATAAGTGCTCACCGTGAACAGTTGTTGGATTCCAGCCCCAATCTGTAAATGGACGGTACTAGCCAAGAATACATTAAGTATTAGGAAAAGGTAATATCACCCGAGTTCCCCCTCAACCCTACATATAAAGCCCACAATGTAACCTTAGTCCAAAGTTAAAGAAGGACTGTAAGGCATATTTGATGATTCAAACTACAAAGAAAATAAAGTGATACCTGTCTACCAGTGGATTTAGTTGGAGTGTGCTCGAAGCTGATGAACAATGGTATGTGTGAGAAGGTAGCCTCTTTCTAGCCTTGTTACCCCCACTTTTGGCCTGTTTGTGAGTGTATGTCAGGGTGTTTGTCACTGTTTTCACTGTCTCACTGGGATCCTGATAGCCAGGCCTCAGTGCTCATAGTGAAAACACTATGTTTTCAGTATGTTTGTTATGTGTCACTGGGATCCTGCTGGTCAGGACCCCAGTGCTCATAGATTTGTGGCCTATATGTATGTGTCACTGGGACCCTGTCACACAGGGCCCCAGTGCTCATAGGTGTGCATGTATATGTTCCCTGTGTGGTACCTAACTGTCTCACTGAGGCTCTGCTAACCAGAACCTCAGTGGTTATGCTCTCTCATTACTTTCAAATTGTCACTAACAGGCTAGTGACCAATTTTACCAATTTACATTGGCTTACTGGAACACCCTTATAATTCCCTAGTATATGGTACTGAGGTACCCAGGGTAATGGGGTTCCAGGAGATCCCTATGGGCTGCAGCATTTCTTTTGCCACCCATAGGGAGCTCTGACAATTCTTACACAGGCCTGTCACTGCAGCCTGAGTGAAATAACGTCCACGTTATTTCACAGCCATTTTACACTGCACTTAAGTAACTTATAAGTCACCTATATGTCTAACCTTTACCTGGTAAAGGTTAGGTGCAAAGTTACTTAGTGTGAGGGCACCCTGGCACTAGCCAAGGTGCCCCCACATTGTTCAGAGCCAATTCCCTGAACTTTGTGAGTGCGGGGACACCATTACACGCGTGCACTACATATAGGTCACTACCTATATGTAGCTTCACAATGGTAACTCCGAATATGGCCATGTAACATGTCTATGATCATGGAATTGCCCCCTCTATGCCATCCTGGCATTGTTGGTACAATTCCATGATCCCAGTGGTCTGTAGCACAGACCCTGGTACTGCCAAACTGCCCTTCCTGCAGCTGCTGCAGCTGCCAACCCCAGCTACTGCAGCTGCTGCTGCTGCCAACCCCTCAGACAGGCATCTGCCCTCCTGGGGTCAAGCCAGGCTTGTCCCAGGATGGCAGAACAAAGGACTTCCTCTGAGAGAGGGTGTTACACCCTCTCCCTTTGGAAAATGGTGTGAAGGCAGGGGAGGAGTAGCCTCCCCCAGCCTCTGGAAATGCTTTGTTGGGCACAGATGTGCCCAATTCTGCATAAGCCAGTCTACACCGGTTCAGGGGACCCCTTAGCCCTGCTCTGGCGCGAAACTGGACAAAGGAAAGGGGAGTGACCACTCCCCTGACCTGCACCTCCCCTGGGAGGTGTCCAGAGCTCCTCCAGTGTGCTCCAGACCTCTGCCATCTTGGAAACAGAGGTGCTGCTGGCACACTGGACTGCTCTGAGTGGCCAGTGCCACCAGGTGACGTCAGAGACTCCTGCTGATAGGCTCCTTCAGGTGTTAGTAGCCTATCCTCTCTCCTAGGTAGCCAAACCCTCTTTTCTGGCTACTTAGGGTCTCTGTCTCTGGGGAAACTGTAGATAACGAATGCATGAGCTCAGCCGAGTTCCTCTGCATCTCTCTCTTCACCTTCTGATAAGGAATCGACTGCTGACCGCGCTGGAAGCCTGCAAACCTGCAACATAGTAGCAAAGACGACTACTGCAACTCTGTAACGCTGATCCTGCCGCTTTCTCGACTGTTTTCCTGCTTGTGCATGCTGTGGGGGTAGTCTGCCTCCTCTCTGCACCAGAAGCTCCGAAGAAATCTCCCGTGGGTCGACGGAATCTTCCCCCTGCAACCGCAGGCACCAAAAAGCTGCATTACCGGTCGCTTGGGTCTCCTCTCAGCACGACGAGCGAGGTCCCTCGAATCCAGCGACTCTGTCCAAGTGACCCCCACAGTCCAGTGACTCTTCAGCCCAAGTTTGGTGGAGGTAAGTCCTTGCCTCACCTCGCTGGGCTGCATTGCTGGGACCCGCGACTTTGCAGCTACTCCGGCCCCTGTGCACTTCCGGCAGAAATCCTTTGTGCACAGCCAAGCCTGGGTCCACGGCACTCTAACCTGCATTGCACGACTTTCTAAGTTGGTCTCCGGCGACGTGGGACTCCTTTGTGCAACTTTGGTGAGCACTGTTTCACGCATCCTCGTAGTGCCTGTTTCTGGCACTTCTCCGGGTGCTACCTGCTTCAGTGAGGGCTCTTTGTCTTGCTCGATGTCCCCTCTCTTTTCAGGTCCAATTTGCGACCTCCTGGTCCCTCCTGGGCCCCAGCAGCGTCCAAAAACGCCAAACGCACGATTTGCAGCTACCAAGGCTTGTTGGCATTCTTTCGGCGGAAAAACACTTCTGCACGACTGTCCATGGCGAGAGGGATCCGTCCACCAAAGGGGAAGTCTCTAGCCCTTTTCGTTCCTGCAGAAACCTTAGCTTATTCTGTCCAGTAGAAGCTTCTTTGCACCCACAGCTGGCATTTCCTGGGCATCTGCCCATCTCCGACTTGCTTGTGACTTTTGGACTTGGTCCCCTTGTTCCACATGTACCCTAGATTGAAAATCCACAGTTGTTGCATTGATGGTTTGTGTCTTTCCTGCATTATTCCTCTAACACGACTATTTTGTCCTTAGGGGAACTTTAGTGCACTTTGCACTCACTTTTCAGGGTCTTGGGGAGGGTTATTTTTCTAACTCTCACTATTTTCTAATAGTCCCAGCGACCCTCTACAAGGTCACATAGGTTTGGGGTCCATTCGTGGTTCGCATTCCACTTTTGGAGTATATGGTTTGTGTTGCCCCTATCCCTATGTTTCCCCATTGCATCCTATTGTAACTATACATTGTTTGCACTGTTTTCTAAGACTATACTGCATATTTTTGCTATTGTGTATATATATCTTGTGTATATTTCCT
This sequence comes from Pleurodeles waltl, assembly GCF_031143425.1. NCBI lineage: Eukaryota > Metazoa > Chordata > Amphibia > Caudata > Salamandridae > Pleurodeles > Pleurodeles waltl. The sequence continues at coordinate 452,104,020 of NC_090448.1, read as the reverse complement.
ATCCTCTCACTGAGGGTACACTCTAAGATACTTTGGCATATTGTCATAAAAATAAAGTACCTTTATTTTTAGTATAACTGTGTATTGTGTTTTCTTATGATATTGTGCATATGACACTAAGTGGTACTGTAGTAGCTTCACACGTCTCCTAGTTCAGCCTAAGCTGCTCTGCTAAGCTACCATTATCTATCAGCCTAAGCTGCTAGACACCCTATACACTAATAAGGGATAACTGGGCCTGGTGCAAGGTGCAAGTACCCCTTGGTACCCACTACAAGCCAGTCCAGCCTCCTACATTGGTTGTGCAGTGGTGGGATAAGTGCTTGAGACTACTTACCACTCTTGTCAGTGTACTTTTCATAAGAGAAAAATATACAAAACAAGGTCAGTGTATATACACATAGCCAAAAAGTTTTGCATTTCCTCTTCTCACTCTTTTCTAAGTGCTGAAAACTACTTCTAAACTTTCAAAAAGTTCTTAAAAGTTTAAAAAGTTTTTTTTCTGTCTTTCCAAAAAGTTCTGAAAACTTTTTATCTTTTTCTATCACTTTAACTCTCTCTAAAAATGTCTGGCACAGGCCAAAATGTTGATCTGTCCAAACTTGCATATGACAACCTTAGCTGGAAAAGAGCAAGGAGTCTCTGTATAGAGAGAGGTTTGAGTGTAGGGAAGAATCCTTCCTTGGAACTGTTACTTAGCATGCTTAGAGAACAGGATAAGGCCATAGGTGCCTCATCTGTTGAAAAAGTACCTAATAGTTCTCAATCTGATTCAGGGACTCCCCCAGGAAAAGATTCAGGAAAGAAACTTCCTAGCCTGCCCATTACTAGACAATCTAGCATAGTAGGTAATGATGATGAGCCACACCATATAAATAGTGTTGTCTCACATCATAGCAAAAGCATTTATTCTCATCATACTGGTAGTAATGTTTCTGTTAACCAAGCTGTTAGGGTGGCTTCTGTAAGGGACAGGTCTCCTTCTGTTCATTCCCATCATAGCTCTGTTTCTAGGAATGTCCCTCCCACCAACCCTGATGACAGAATGTTAGAGAGGGAACTCAATAAGTTGAGGGTGGAACAAACCAGACTGAAGCTTAAAAAGCAACAGCTGGATTTGGATAGACAGTCTTTTGAATTAGAGAAGGAAAGACAGAAGTTGGGTTTAGATACCCATGGTGGCAGCAGCAGTATTCCCCATAGTCATCCTGCAAAAGAGCATGATTCCAGGAATCTGCACAAGATAGTTCCCCCTTATAAGGAGGGGGATGACATTAACAAGTGGTTTGCTGCACTTGAGAGGGCCTGTGTTGTACAGGATGTCCCTCAAAGGCAGTGGGCTGCTATCCTATGGCTATCATTTAGTGGAAAAGGTAGGGATAGGCTCCTTACTGTGAAAGAAAGTGATGCCAATAATTTTACAGTTCTTAAGAATGCACTCCTGGATGGTTATGGCTTAACCACTGAACAATACAGGATAAAGTTCAGAGAGACCAAAAAGGAGTCTTCACAAGACTGGGTTGATTTCATTGACCATTCAGTGAAGGCCTTGGAGGGGTGGTTACATGGCAGTAAAGTTACTGATTATGAAAGCCTGTATAACACAATCTTGAGAGAGCATATACTTAATAATTGTGTGTCTGATTTGTTGCACCAGTACCTGGTAGACTCTGATCTGACCTCTCCCCAAGAATTGGGAAAGAAGGCAGACAAATGGGTCAGAACAAGGGTGAACAGAAAAGTTCATACAGGGGGTGACAAAGATGGCAATAAGAAGAAAGATGGTGAAAAATCTCAAGATAAGCATGGGGATAAGGGTAAAACCAAAGATCCCACTTCAAATCTTAAACACTCTTCAGAGGGTGGGGATAAAACAAATTCTTCCTCTTCTTCTCAACCCACACACATTAAAAAGCCTTGGTGCTTTGTGTGTAAAAACAGAGGCCATAGGCCAGGGGATAAGTCCTGTCCAGGTAAACCCCCTGAGCCTACCACCACTAATACATCAAGCTCTAGTGCCCCTAGCAGTAGTGGTACTAGTGGTGGGACTGCTGGCAACAGTCAAGTTAAGGGTGTAGTTGGGTTCACTTTTGGGTCCATAGTAGAAACTGGGGTAGTCAGTCCCAAGACAGTTTCTGTCACACCTAGTGGCATTGGCCTTGCCACACTGGCTGCTTGTCCCCTTACAATGGATAAGTACAGGCAGACAGTTTCAATAAATGGTGTTGAGGCCTTGGCCTACAGGGACACAGGTGCCAGTATCACTTTGGTGACTGAAAACCTAGTGCACCCTGATCAACACATCATTGGACAACAGTATAAGATTATTGATGTCCATAACTCCACTAAGTTTCTTCCCTTAGCTATAATTCAGTTTAGTTGGGGTGGAGTTACTGGCCCTAAGCAGGTGGTGGTATCACCTAGCTTACCTGTAGACTGTCTCTTAGGTAATGACCTAGAGGCCTCAGGTTGGGCTGATGTAGAGTTTTATGCCCATGCAGCCATGCTGGGCATCCCTGAGGAATTGTTCCCTCTCATTTCTACTGAAATGAAAAAGCAAAGGAGAGAAGGCCTGAAAACTCAGGATCCCTCTCCATCAACAGGTAAAAAGGGTATCACAGTATCCCCTAACCACCCTACCATTCAGGATACCATTCCTGTGGTGGGAGAAACCTCTCCTGGGGTGGCACCTGTTCCAAGGGAATCATCAGTTGGCAAAACTGTACTCCCTGAGGTGGAAGTACCTCTCTGTGGGATAAATAACATTGGTGAGAAAAAGAGCACCATTTTAGTTAACATGGAGCATCCCTCCAACCCTCCCAGAGAAACTTTAGTGCAGAAACTCTGCACTGCCTCACAACACTTAGGACAGCATCCCTGCCCTAGTGTGGAGCTCATAGGACAGCATCCCTGCCCTGCTCCAACTCAAGAGAAACAGCATCCCTGTTCTCTCTTCCAGCCATATGGACAAAGTTTTTGCCCAGCCATGGCTTTTCTGAGACAGCATCCCTGTCTGGCATTTCCATCATTACAAATAGGTTCAGTGGACAATTCCCACTGCTCCAAACTAAAACTTACTGATAGAAACTCTGAAAATACATCTTCACATTGTTGCTTAGCTAAAAAACTTCAAACAGGGTGGTTTACATCCCCACAGGGAAGTAACCATATAGTGGATGATAAAGGGAGTAACCAGTCTATTACAGAGCTACTCTCTACTTATCACCACTTAGACAATAAAGTCTCAACTGGCCAAGGTTAGCCTTATTGTCCTTCGTTTGGGGGGGGGGTTGTGTGAGAAGGTAGCCTCTTTCTAGCCTTGTTACCCCCACTTTTGGCCTGTTTGTGAGTGTATGTCAGGGTGTTTGTCACTGTTTTCACTGTCTCACTGGGATCCTGATAGCCAGGCCTCAGTGCTCATAGTGAAAACACTATGGCCCTCATTCTGACCTTGGCGGTCGGCGGAGAGGCGGCGGTCGGACCGCGAACAGACCGGCGGTATTAAAAATGGCATTCTGACCGCGGCGGTCACCGCCGCGACCGACCGCCACTTCCCCACTCCGACAGCCACGGCGGTCATGACCGACGGGCTGGAGTCTGCGCACTCCGGTCCGGCGGTCGACCCAAGACCGCCAACGGTATCATGACCCTGCTCACCGCCGCGGTTTCTGGTGTTCGGGAACCGCCATGCGAACCATGGCGGTAGGCACTATCGGGGCCAGGGAATTCCTTCCCTGGTACTGATAGGGGTCTCCCCCACCCCCCACTGCCCCCCCGAGTCCTCCCCCCACACCCTCCACCCCCCTGCCACCCCCCAGAGGTGGTACGAACCCCCTCCCCACCCCCACCCCGACATGCACATACACGCCCCCCGACATGCACACACCCCCAACATGCACATATACACACCCCCTACACACACACATACACAACGGGGACACATACCCGCACACATACATGCCGACATGCGCACCCGCCGAACTACACACATTGCCCATAGGCACAGCAGCACTCCCCGCTCGCATGCACGCACTCACACACCCCCTCTACACACTCACACGCACACCCCCATGCACGCACACATCACACAACACCCCCCCACCCCCTCCCCTCACGGACGATCAACTTACCTTGTGCGTTGGTCCTCCGGGAGGTGACAGGAGCCATGGGGAGGTGACCGCCAACAGAAGACCGCCAACAGAAGACCGCCACACAGAAATGTGGGTCGTAATTCTGTGGGCGGTGTTCTGCTGGCGTGGCGGTGGAGGTTGACCAGTCTCCACTTTCCCGCCGACCGCCAGTGTGGCTGCTGGCGGTTTTCCGGCGGAACGCTCCCAGCGGTCAGAATGCGCACAGCGCCATACCGCCGCGGTCGGCGGTCTTCACCGCGGCGGTAACTCGGCGGTCTTGCGAAAAGACCGCCAAGGTCAGAATGACCCCCTATGTTTTCAGTATGTTTGTTATGTGTCACTGGGATCCTGCTGGTCAGGACCCCAGTGCTCATAGATTTGTGGCCTATATGTATGTGTCACTGGGACCCTGTCACACAGGGCCCCAGTGCTCATAGGTGTGCATGTATATGTTCCCTGTGTGGTGCCTAACTGTCTCACTGAGGCTCTGCTAACCAGAACCTCAGTGGTTATGCTCTCTCATTACTTTCAAATTGTCACTAACAGGCTAGTGACCAATTTTACCAATTTACATTGGCTTACTGGAACACCCTTATAATTCCCTAGTATATGGTACTGAGGTACCCAGGGTATTGGGGTTCCAGGAGATCCCTATGGGCTGCAGCATTTCTTTTGCCACCCATAGGGAGCTCTGACAATTCTTACACAGGCCTGCCACTGCAGCCTGAGTGAAATAACGTCCACGTTATTTCACAGCCATTTTACACTGCACTTAAGTAACTTATAAGTCACCTATATGTCTAACCTTTACCTGGTAAAGGTTAGGTGCAAAGTTACTTAGTGTGAGGGCACCCTGGCACTAGCCAAGGTGCCCCCACATTGTTCAGAGCCAATTCCCTGAACTTTGTGAGTGCGGGGACACCATTACACGCGTGCACTACATATAGGTCACTACCTATATGTAGCTTCACAATGGTAACTCCGAATATGGCCATGTAACATGTCTATGATCATGGAATTGCCCCCTCTATGCCATCCTGGCATTGTTGGTACAATTCCATGATCCCAGTGGTCTGTAGCACAGACCCTGGTACTGCCAAACTGCCCTTCCTGGGGTTTCACTGCAGCTGCTGCTGCTGCCAACCCCTCAGACAGGCATCTGCCCTCCTGGGGTCAAGCCAGGCTTGTCCCAGGATGGCAGAACAAAGGACTTCCTCTGAGAGAGGGTGTTACACCCTCTCCCTTTGGAAAATGGTGTGAAGGCAGGGGAGGAGTAGCCTCCCCCAGCCTCTGGAAATGCTTTGTTGGGCACAGATGTGCCCAATTCTGCATAAGCCAGTCTACACCGGTTCAGGGGACCCCTTAGCCCTGCTCTGGCGCGAAACTGGACAAAGGAAAGGGGAGTGACCACTCCCCTGACCTGCACCTCCCCTGGGAGGTGTCCAGAGCTCCTCCAGTGTGCTCCAGACCTCTGCCATCTTGGAAACAGAGGTGCTGCTGGCACACTGGACTGCTCTGAGTGGCCAGTGCCACCAGGTGACGTCAGAGACTCCTGCTGATAGGCTCCTTCAGGTGTTAGTAGCCTATCCTCTCTCCTAGGTAGCCAAACCCTCTTTTCTGGCTATTTAGGGTCTCTGTCTCTGGGGAAACTGTAGATAACGAATGCATGAGCTCAGCCGAGTTCCTCTGCATCTCTCTCTTCACCTTCTGATAAGGAATCGACTGCTGACCGCGCTGGAAGCCTGCAAACCTGCAACATAGTAGCAAAGACGACTACTGCAACTCTGTAACGCTGATCCTGCCGCCTTCTCGACTGTTTTCCTGCTTGTGCATGCTGTGGGGGTAGTCTGCCTCCTCTCTGCACCAGAAGCTCCGAAGAAATCTCCAGTGGGTCGACGGAATCTTCCCCCTGCAACCGCAGGCACCAAAAAGCTGCATTACCGGTCCCTTGGGTCTCCTCTCAGCACGACGAGCGAGGTCCCTCGAATCCAGCGACTCTGTCCAAGTGACCCCCACAGTCCAGTGACTCTTCAGCCCAAGTTTGGTGGAGGTAAGTCCTTGCCTCACCTCGCTGGGCTGCATTGCTGGGAACCGCGACTTTGCAGCTACTCCGGCCCCTGTGCACTTCCGGCGGAAATCCTTTGTGCACAGCCAAGCCTGGGTCCACGGCACTCTAACCTGCATTGCACGACTTTCTAAGTTGGTCTCCGGCGACGTGGGACTCCTTTGTGCAACTTCGGCGAGCACCGTTTCACGCATCCTTGTAATGCCTGTTTCTGGCACTTCTCCGGGTGCTACCTGCTTCAGTGAGGGCTCTTTGTCTTGCTCGACGTCCCCTCTCTCTTCAGGTCCAATTTGCGACCTCCTGGTCCCTCCTGGGCCCCAGCAGCGTCCAAAAACGCCAAACGCACGATTTGCAGCTAGCAAGGCTTGTTGGCGTTTTTTTGGCGGAAAAACACTTCTGCACGACTCTCCACGGCGAGAGGGATCTGTCCACCAAAGGGGAAGTCTCTAGCCCTTTTTGTTCCTGCAGAAACCTCAGCTTCTTCTGTCCAGTAGAAGCTTCTTTGCACCCACAGCTGGCATTTCCTGGGCATCTGCCCATCTCCGACTTGCTTGTGACTTTTGGACTTGGTCCCCTTGTTCCACAGGTACCCTAGATTGGAAATCCACAGTTGTTGCATTGCTGGTTTGTGTCTTTCCTGCATTATTCCTCTAACACGTCTATTTTGTCCTTAGGGGAACTTTAGTGCACTTTGCACTCACTTTTCAGGGTCTTGGGGAGGGTTATTTTTCTAACTCTCACTATTTTCTAATAGTCCCAGCGACCCTCTACAAGGTCACATAGGTTTGGGGTCCATTCGTGGTTCGCATTCCACTTTTGGAGTATATGGTTTGTGTTGCCCCTATCGCTATGTTTCCCCATTGCATCCTATTGTAACTATACATTGTTTGCACTGTTTTCTAAGACTATACTGCATATTTTTGCTATTGTGTATATATATCTTGTGTATATTTCCTATCCTCTCACTGAGGGTACACTCTAAGATACTTTGGCATATTGTCATAAAAATAAAGTACCTTTATTTTTAGTATAACTGTGTATTGTGTTTTCTTATGATATTGTGCATATGACACTAAGTGGTACTGTAGTAGCTTCACACGTCTCCTAGTTCAGCCTAAGCTGCTCTGCTAAGCTACCATTATCTATCAGCCTAAGCTGCTAGACACCCTATACACTAATAAGGGATAACTGGGCCTGGTGCAAGGTGCAAGTACCCCTTGGTACCCACTACAAGCCAGTCCAGCCTCCTACAGTATTGATGGTTTCCAATTGAGGAAGTAAGTGTGGCTGTTCCCCTCTTCTTGAGCACCAGACACTAGATTCTTGTCTCACCTATAATGCTACAGTCAGACTTGATAGTTCACAGGTACTTGTGATGTATGTGTTGTATATTTTCTTGAGAGATTACACGATGTGTTAGGCCTGTCAGCTCTTCGTATGGTTTTTCCTCTTGGCTGACCAATGCTGAAGTGCAAGTGCTCTCTGTCTAAATGGTATTGGTGATTGGTTTATCCATGATTGGCATATTTGATTTACCAGTAAGTCCCTAGTATAGTGCACCAGGTGTGCCCAGGGCCTGCATATCAAATGCTACTAGTGGGCCTGCAGCACTCATTTTGCCACCCACTTGAGTAGCCCTGCAAACATGTCTCAGGACTGCCATTGCAGTGCTTCTAAATGCAGTTTTAAACTGCCATTTGGACCTGGCAGCGGCACCCACTTCCCAGGCCCAAACCTTCCCTTTTACTACACCCCTAAAAGAGGCCCAAGGAAGCCCCATGGGCAGGGTGCAGTGTATTTAAAAGGTAGGACACGTACTGGTGTGTTTTACATGTTCTGATAGTGAAATACTGCTAAATTTGTTTTTCACTATTGCAAGACCTATCTCTTCCACAGGATAACATGGGGATTTCCCTTTGGATGTTTGTCATTTCGGTCTGCTTTTATTCAGATTAATATTGGCTGATTTTCAAAACTGGTGTGGAGTCATTTTGTAGTGTTTCTACTGTGTTACTGTGTGTGTGTGGCAATTACTTTACAGATTGCCTTTGAGATAAGCCTGACTGCTTGTGCCAAGCTACCAAGGGGTTGAGCATGGTTAACTTAGCTATGTGGCTTCCTCACCCTGATTAGAGTGAGGATCCATACTTGGACAGGGTACAACCCACTGCTAACTACAGACCCCTTTCTATCAAGATGTTTCAATATTTCTGGCATTAAATGTAGATGATGAAATAAAGAAGGGATCTTCGACGTATTTACATGCTCAACAGTGACAGAATATTGAATTTGTGGAGGCCTTCACTGAGGTAGAATGCTTTTTTGATTGTTTTGTATCTTTTAACTTTTAATTTGAAAATAATCTCTCTTTGCAGTTATGCTTTGTGTTAATACTCTGGGCTTATTTGTTTTGAAATCCACTATCCAGCTTCTCTCTCAAACAAATAGTAAACACAACAAAATAATTAATCCTTCTCTAAAAATATTTACATAGTAATTTACTATTCAGTTGTAGTCACCAGCATATGGTGCAACAGACCATAGGACAAACAAGTATTTTGTACTGAAAAATAGAAACGTTTACTTCTTTGATCAACCAGGTGGCAGCTTGTGTGGGGAACTCACATGAACTAGAAGCAAGAAGGGAAAAAGAAAAATTAGAATCTGAAGGAGACTCCAGATGAAAACAATCCGTGGAGGTTACAGATCTCTTTGTTGAAATCTTCAAACACAGTGAGCTAAGGGTTAATTCTCTACTTGACTAGAACAGGAAGGAGACGAGGGAAAAGAGGGCCCTGTAAACTGCAGCTCTCTCCACTACAACTACATTAAGCTTACACATAGCCCTCAACCTACACCACCACTTTCCTCACCTAAAGTTAGACGTAATATTGCCAAATCAGTTAATATTTTATTGGAAACATCTGTTGCAAGACTACTAGACAATGTGGATATTGTGGCATCTCTTCTAATTTGGCACCTTCCACGTGTACCTACAAATTTCAATCAACCATCAATAGAAAGAAGTGTAGCTGATTCACTAACTGCACAGATCAAAAACACAAGCAGCTACCAGGATTTGATAACACCCATAGAAGAGCAGAAAGAATAGATTTCTAGGCTAAAAACAGAGCTTCAAGAGGCCAGTGCTGCCAGATGTACATTTTCAAGTACAATTCCACCAGTAAAAAGGATTGACAAATCGAAATAAGTAGACACTGCTTACTCAGTCGTAACCTCAAATGAAATCCAAATCCCAAAGCCCCCCAAAAATGAATGGCATGGCAATTCCTTCAGACAATTCTTATATGCATCCATTAATCCACTCAGCTCATTGAATCATTGAATTCAGTCATAGCAGAGTCACTGAATAAGACATCATCCAAAGTAAGGCCCTCCATGTGGGAAAGTGCCCATTTGTGACATGGTCATCCCCACCTTTTGCCTGGTAATTGATGCAATTTTGACTGAAAGTGGACAGGGGTCCTGCTAACCAGGTCCCCAGTGTCAGATCTGTTTCCCTAAAACTGTGCAATTGGTCCCCAATTGCCAATAACTTTGCCCCTCCTGTAAGTCCCTAGTAATCGGTACCCCTGGCAACTAGGGCATGGGAAACAAAGAAGGTCCCCAAAGGCTGCAGGATGTATTGTGTCACCTGCAAGGACCCTTCATCTAGCACATGCAAACTGCCATTGCAATTGTGTCTTGGTGGAGTTAAAAGTTCAAACATAACATGACACACAGCCTGGTTGCCATGTCCCCTAACACTGCATAACATATATGTAAGTCATCCCTACAGCAGTCCGTACAATCCTAAGGCAGAGTGCATTATATTACTTGTGAGGGAATAACTGCACAAGCAGATATGCCCGTTATGCCTTTTTTGATTTTTAGACATGGTGAGTGAACAGAGAACTCATTTTAAGTACATGTGCTCGACACTGGTCAATTTGAGTTCCCCAGCTACATGATGGCTTCACTGGAAATAGAAACTAGTTCTAGCCACCCTGCCACCAGCAGACATTCCTTTGACCCAAAAGGGTGAGAGCATTTGCTCTTGGGTGATCAGGAACAAAGCCTGCTCTGGAAGAGGTGTTTACTACCCAACAGGATGACCTGCAAATCTTCTTTCCAAGGAAGAGGGATTCAAAGAAGCCCACTGCCCTTGGTATGCAGAGCTGGCCTCTCTCAAAGGAAAGATGCCGACCCTTCCTGCCCAAGCAGTGATTTGGTGCCAGGACAGGCAGGAAAATGAGTAGTCAAAGAGACGTGCCTACCTCTCAGGCCAGTCCCACCCCTCAAGTGAGCTGACTGATGAGAACACAACTTTTGAAAGCCTGCCATTTTGGTGATGGCAGAAGTAGGAACTCTGGGACAGAGTTATGCCTATTTCCCATGAGAGGTGGTCATGCAGGTGGTGTAGTGACCCCAGGGATAAGTAGCCAATCTGCTACTACCCTACACTCCCCAAAACAAACCTAAATTCAGTATTTATGGGAGCCCCTGGCACCAAGAAAGAAGATTCCTGCTGACCTAAGAAGAAAGACACTAGAGAGCCACAAAAGAAAAGACTTAGGAAGAAGAACCTCACTTGGACCCAGCCCTGCCAGCCTGTCTGCTGCTCCTGTCTAATTGCACCAAAGTCATCTTGTTCTGGAAGCTACTGCGCCTCCAAAAGCCTGGGAGGACCGCCTATCTTCACAAAGACCCAAGAACTCCAGTGGAGCAGCAGAGCTTCTTCCCTGCATTGTGCAGGCACCCCAAGAGAACTGCGAGGACTCAGAACGCTGAGAACCCGAGACCTGAAAGCACCACTGCACCCCTGTTGCCCAGCCCAAGTTGAAGTGACTGACAGTGCAGCATGTCCCTCCAGCACTCCAGAGACAAAGCTCACCTTGGACTCACCAATGCTGCCTGCAGCCTCTGCCCCCAAGCCCCATCAACACGAAACACAAGTACCTCCAGTGGAGAAAACCCAGCACCTCAGGACACCTCTGCACCTGCCACTCCTGGCCAATGGGGAAGAGGACCTAAGGTGTTCTCACATCCCCAAGCATCATGAGAGCTGAGCCCACTTGTTGATTCAGCCTGACTGGCCTCCCAGTCCAAACCTGCAGCCTATTTGTAATCGGACCGATCCCCATAGACTAGCATGGGCACCCGATGCTCTTCTGCACCTCTGAACCTGGCTGCCCCAGTGCTGCCCAGTGTGACCTGTTGGTGTGGCCTTTGGACCTTGCCCCATACTCACTTTAAGTCCAGGAGATTGGTCCTGTAAGTCGCTGCACCATACTTGCATGCAGTAATCATTTTTCCTCCACAGGATCACATTCCAGCATTTGAAACATGCACTGTTGACTTTTGAAACCTGTAAAGATTTTTCTCACAAAACACACTTAGCTGATCTTATTGATTTTGGTGCCCAAACATGTATAAAGATACTTGTTATTTTTGTAAATTGATGTGAATCTCCTTCTTGAGTTAAGTGTCTCATTTATTGACTGTGTGCCTACGATAAATGTCTAACACTCCTCTCTGATAAGCCTAAAGCTGCTCACACCCCCTAAAAGAGCACCTTGGGATTGCTAGAGCAAGCCCCTGTCCACTAATAAAGGGAACCCCTGGACTCTTTGCACAATATATCTTATTTTGATATATCGTATAAAGAGCCAACTTCCTACTATCCACAGCAATTGACTTTCCCATAAATAATATGGCACCTTCATTTCTCCAATATCCTCAGACACCAGCAGGCAAGATTCTAAAATGTTAACAGTGAAGGATATAAAGATTGCCTCAATAGAAACAATGCACTTTTCTTATTATAAATATTGCTAAAGGGTAAAGGCAGGTGCAGAAGTGTTAAGGAGTAAGAGCTGGCTTGGTTGAAAGAAAGGTCTGGGCCATGGCAAGTAGGTCTGATAATCTGAAAAGAATAAAAGGTTTACATCCTAGAATATTTATGGAAAACTATTTTCATAGGTGGTTAGTGTAATCCAGCACACCAAACACAGCAAAAAAAACTGTGTATGCCATCTCCAAAGCCCAAAATCATTTTGGACTTGGGTTCCACCCTACGTCCTTTAAAAGACTGGATTTGGCTCGAAAAGGGTACTGTGTTGAAATCCCGAGGATATGCTCTGCAAGTCCCCTTTCATGTCCACAATGGTTTTCACTTTGATACCATCAGTGTTTCATTTGTAAAAGAATAACAGCAAAGGGCCCAAAGTTTTATTCAGTAGCTGGTGGCCAGCACTATTGTGTGAGGTCCAAGGCTGTGCAGTCTTGAGTCCACCTCATGTCACTTTAATCCTTCACCAGACACACTCTGTCCCTTCATCTCATTTTGCAGGCTCTTTGCCATCCCTGCTTTCCCCCTTTCTCACTGTGTTTCTGTCTTTTTCTTCTTCATTCTTTCCCCCTTTTGTTTATTTTCTCTCTCTCTTGCCCAGTCGGGAGTATTATGACTAAAGTAAATGCGGTCTCCAAAACTGAGTGCCTTTGGGGCTCTCCTTCAGCCATCGGTTCACATGAAGCATTAGATACCGTGATCATTTGTGGTTCACGTTTAATCTCTTTAAATTCTGGTTTTCACTTCTTGTTCACTAATACCGTACACATGAAGTAGTTCTTCCAAACTTTGTGAAATACCCTATTCCTTTTTTATTGTTATTCTAATTCGACCTATTTTCAGTGTATACTTGTTTAACGATGATATCCTTTCATTTTCTATTGCAATATTACTATTTTTGTCTTAGCCACGAAGGCTAATTTTGGTCAAAATGTGTTAAACAAAGTATCATGCCAGTGGTTTGTCAGTCCCTGCTTTGCCCAGTAAGAATTAGAGCCCTAAGGCTGTCCCAACATTGAAGCAATAATGAGGCTTAAACCTAACAGCACCATTTTGACTTAAAACGTGCATACAAAACCGATCTCTGGTTGGTATTCAAAAACAGATCCCCCTGAGACACTAACAGCTATTGCACAAAAGTAGGAAATGTCTAATGTGCACGTTACTGATAATCAGGACAATCCATCGCCTCAAAAACATTTTGGAAGGACTATTTTAGAATACAAATATCATTTTAGGAGGGAAAGGAAAAGAATGTTTCCATTGTAAAATGGTAGGTTGCGGTATTTTTGGTTCTGGACCCAACAGTGCATCATGGAAAAATGCAGGTGGGCTGGGAAATGTGACAAGAATAGGAAAATGGAGACCCTAGGCTTGGTTGTTTTGCAGGCCGAATGAAAATGGATTTTAATCATAGACTTTTGTTAATGGAAATGAGCCTAAATTAGAGTACAAAGTGAGCCATTTTTGGCCCACAAAAATATGGAATTTTTTCGCCTCATTTCCTTTAGCACTAATTTCAGTATTTTTTGAAGATATGCCTAATCGAAGCAGCAACGTGATTGTATCTTATCCAGATTACACTCGATTTACATGCGTGTTCGTGACAGTCCTTTCGTGAACTCAGATCCATTTACAGACGAATTTGATCGTGTATTAGTAGGAAGAGAGGAAAGCAGTGGTCAAATAGATGCATATTTAGGTTATGTGTTAATTTAATTATTGCATTTGAGAGCACATTACGTATCCACTGAACAACGTTCACCGTTTGGAACATATTTCACAAGCTGTCTGAGTTATTTTATTTATTTTAATGAGCAAACCTTTAAGTAATGTCACTGCTCCTCAGAATGCTCTTCTCTGCATTATTTAAGTTCTTAATTCTGAATACCAGGCCATGCAATCGAAGCACATCAAGGATCATACACTGGTTCAGTTTGTAAGAAATGCAGGATTTGAGTTCAGTAGCAATGGATGGCGCAAGGGATAACAAGGTGCAACCAAAGCTGAAAAGTAAAGTTGTAAGTATTGCAGCAAGAAGCAAAATAGTGGAGTAGGAGTATTTTGGTAAAGTGAACTCCTACCAGCCCCACCTTGCCGTAGTTGTGCTCTCGCTCCTAGGCGAGACTGCTGGTTTAGGAGAGACAGCACTTTTGTTTGTAGGGGACTAAGCCACTCTTACAATGGGTCACAACTGTCGGCCCAACCCTCCCAGCTCACAAGCAGTACCTCACCAAAACTCAGAAGGCAAAGGTGATTTCTGGCAGCCTTACACATGGACTCAAGATTGCTACATCTCAGGAAAGTAGTGGTGGAATGGAGGTTACCCTTTTCTCACGTTAGCAACAAGTCTCAGTCACACACCGGCAAAGAAGGCGAAGCAAGAACGTTTTCAGTATATTTATTGAAAATACTGCAATCTATGGCAAAAAGCAGTCGCTGCAATGATTAGGATAATAAACAGTAAAATAATAATAATTGTGAAGATGAGAGTTGTGTATATGAAAACCCCCACCATCTTTACAATAAACATTAGGTATAAAATTCCTAACAGAGAGAACCTAGGGCCAGATGTAGCAAAGGTTTTTACCCATTCTGTGTCTATGGGAAAAAGTGATCGTACATATGGCCCCTAATCTCTAACCTAATGACATTTAGGTATGATAAACCTAATTTGCCAGTACCATGTCTATGAGAAACGTCCCCAACCCTTGTTAACTTGGACTGAGGTCTTTAGGTCAGACTCCGTGGTGACACTAAGGCTGCATTCTACAGCATGGTGACGTGCAGTGTAGATGGCATCTAGAAGGAACCCCTCTAATGACCCCGTCCGTGTGAGATGTATTTATACAGATCATGTAGGACCCCTGAAACAGGTATGTTCCCAAACAACTGATAAGGAGGCATTTGTGACTGCAATTATATAAACAATCCCCAACAAGTGTACATTATGTTCCTATCACATGTAAGTGAGAAAGGTACATGATAATAATACCTACGTACATCACTGATCATGACGCTGATAATGACGCCTTCACAGAGTGGCACTGATGATGTAAATCAGAACATTTCTATAAACTATAAACAATGGCATCCATCTTAGAAGAAACAATAAAATAAATGAAATCAAAGACAGCAAGCTAAGTAGGTTAAAAGTCACTAAGGTGGTCACTACAACCCTGGCGGACAGTGTTAAAGCGGCGGTAAGACCGCCAACAGGCCGGCGCAATTACGACCGTGGCGGAAACCGCCAACAAAGACAGCCACTATAACACTCCGACCGCCACGGCGGTACAAACAAACAGCGCGGCGGTCACTGCCAACAGACAGGCGGGAGACAATGTACCGCCCACACTATTACAACCCACCAATCCGCCACCTTTTCCGGGGCGGATTCACCGCGGATAAAAACACGGTGGAAACAGGATTCCAAAGGGAAAACGCTCACCTCTACACACCCCGTGAGGTACGAGGACACCATGGACCCAGAACTCCAATTTCTCCCTGCGATAGTCTTCCTGCTCCTCTACCAGGAGCACGAACGCCGGCGGCGAAGACCATGGTGAGTACTGCACCTACAACACAGGGGAGGGGGGAGGGAAAAGAGAGTGACACACACATGCAACACGCAACACCCCCACCCCCACCCTCACCCACGACAACACACACACTAATGCATATTGGTGCATCACAGTTACACCCCCCCAAAGCCCCTCGGAAGAATGCAAAGACAATAGCAAATGAGTGAAACCATTGTAATATATTAAAATCAAGTAGGCAAAAATATATATATACACCATGTACAAAATATATACCAAGCATAGTAGTCCAGGTAGTGCTCCAATTAAGTCAGTGGAACACTGGGCCCACACGGTATGGGCGAGGTCCACACAAGATCCCCGACCATGATGGAGAGAACACTGCAGGGGCATCAGATAGCAATAAAACAGGCACCTCAAGGGGAGGGAAAGGGGGGGCACCTCAGCCGGTTGAGTGCACGAAGCCAAAGCCACGAGGGGGCCACATGCACACTGTTCAATCCTGGGGAGTGCAAAGCCACAGTCTCTCAAGTTTAAAGTCTCTACAGTGGGTGGGTTGCCCACTGTTCAATCCTGGGGAGTGCAAAGCCACAGTCTCTCAAGTCTATACAGTGGGTGGGTTGCCCACTGTTCCATCCTGGGGAGTGCAAAGCCACAGTCTCTCAAGTGGATAACAGTCTCCACTGGTTCTGGAGGGGGCATGGTGCCCAGAGTGCTTCATCCTGCTAAGGACAGAGGTAGTGGATGGATATCTCCACTGGTTCTGGAGGGGGCATGGTGCCCAGAGTGCTTCATCCTGCTAAGGACAGAGGTAGTGGATGGATCTCTCCACTGGTTCTGGAGGGGGCATGGTAACCAGAGTGCTTCATTCTGCCCGTGACGGACACAGTAGCGTCAGTGCCCTTGGCGCTCATGGGCCATCGGTTCTGGGCTTGTGCTGGCGGTGGCCTCCTGGGCAGCTGGGCTGGTGCTGGCGGTGGCCTCCTGGGCAGCTGGGCTGGTGCTGGTGGTGGCATCCTGGGCAGCTGGACTTGTGCTGGCGGTGGCCTCCTGGGCAGCTGGGCTGGTGCTGGTGGTGGGTTCCTGGGCAGCTGGGCTTGTGCTGGCGGTGGCCTCCTGGGCAGCTGGGCTTGTGCTGGCAGTGGCCTCCTGGGCAGCTGGGCTTGTGCTGGCGGTGGCCTCCTGGGCAGCTGAGCTTGTGCTTGCGGTGGCCTCCTGGGCAGCTGGGCTGGTGCTGGCGGTGGCCTCCTGGGCAGCTGGGATGATGGCGGTCTTCTCCGCCGTGCTGCTTTTCTGAGACTTGCTGACTTATTTGTGCCCCTTCCCCACCTTGGAAGGTGTCGCAGCTGACTCCACACTCCCACCTGCACCCCTGGGAGCGGCTTTGGTGGCTGGAGTCTTCCCCCTCTCCCGCCGGGCACTGGCCAACTTCTGATGCTTCACAGGTGGGGGACTGTCTGTGCTGTGGCTCCGTGCCACACTGGCTGCCCTGGTGGCCGGTGCACTCCAGATTCCGGTGACTACAGACACCACTGGTCCCGGAGATGTTTTGGCTGAGGTGCTAGTTCGGGACCTAGGAGATGGAGGGGGTGGGGGAGGTGTGGGAAAGAGGTCAAGGTTGGACAGGAAAAGTTTTTGGGAGATACTGGGACCGGTAGCTGGAGGGGGTTTGGGAGTGGAGGAAGAGGTTGTGGTTGTAGGAGGTGTTCGTCTGCTGACCTTGGGTGAAGGTGCATGCGCTAGATGCTGTCGTGAGGTGGATGGCTGTTGGGTGGGTGTGTGCCTGCGTTTGTGTATCTCTGGAGGTGGCGTCACAGACACACTGGGAAAGGACACAGGGGACGTGTGAATGGTAGTGGGGGTAGTGACTGCATGTGAGCGGGGGTGGTGGTGTGTGCTGGTGATGGCAGTAGTGGCTGTAGATGTAGTGCATGCAGGTGTGAGTGTAGACAAGACTGGGAGGGAGGGAGACGAGGAGGAGGGGGACACAGTGGAGGCAGTGGATGTTGGTGTGTCTGCATGTGTGTGATGCTTGCGTGAGTGCCTGTGGGATGTGTGGTGCTTATGTTTGCCTGAGCTTCCCTTGTGTGTTGGCATGTGTGAATGCTGGTCTAGAGGTGTGCTTGGGATAGGCTAGGGTACAGGGGATTGGGTCTTGGTGGAGGAAGTTGGAGGGGGAGGCTAGAGACAGGGACAATGGCTGCCATCAGTGCTGAGGCCAGAGTCTGAAAAGCTTGCTGAAGGGCCGCCTGACCAGAATGAATGCCCTCCAGGAATGCATTGGTTTGTTGCAACTGCCTTCCTACACCCTGGATGGCATTCAAAATGGTAGACTGCCCAACAGTGAGGGACCTGAGGAGGTCAATGGCCTCCTCACTGAGGGCAGCAGGGGTGACTGGGGCAGGGCCTCAGGTGCCTGGGGACATCAGAGAGCAACAAAACAGGCACCTCAGGGGGAGGGAAAGGGGGGGCACCTCAGCCGCTTAAGTGAACGACGCCAAATCCACGAGAGGGCCACATGCCCACTGCCATATCCTGGGGAGTGCAAAGCCACAGTCTCTCAAGTCTCACAAGTGGGTGGGTTTTCCACTGTTCCATCCTGGGGAGTGCAAAGCCACAGTCTCTCAAGTCTCTAGAGTGGGTGGGTTGCCCACTGTTCCATCCTGGGGAGTGCAAAGCCACAGTCTCTCAAGTCTCTAAAGTGGGTGGGTTGCCCACTGTTCCATCCTGGGGAGTGCAAAGCCATAGTCTCTCAAGTCTCTACAGTGGATGGGTTGCCCACTGCCATATCCTGGGGAGTGCTAAGCCACAGTCTCTCAAGTGGATAACAGTCTCCACTGGTTCTGGAGGGGGCATGGTGCCCACAGTGCTTCATCCTGCTAAGGACAGAGGTAGTAGATGGATCTCTCCACTGGTTCTGGAGGGGGCTTGGTGCCCAGAGTGCTTCATCCTGCTAAGGACAGAGGTAGTGGATGGATCTCTCCACTGGTTCTGGAGGGTACATGGTACCCAGAGTGCTTCATCCTGCTAAGGACAGAGGTAGTGGATTGATCTCTCCACTGGTTTTGGAGGGGGCTTGGTGCCCAGAGTGCTTCATCCTGCTAAGGACAGAGGTAGTGGATGGATATCTCCACTGGTTCTGGAGGGGGCTTGGTGCCCAGAGTGCTTCATCCTGCTAAGGACAGAGGTAGTGGATGAAAGTCTCCACTGGTTCTGGAGGGGGCATGGTGCCCAGAGTGCTTCATTCTGCCCGTGATGGACTCAGTAGCGTCAGTGCCCTTGGCGCTCATGGGCCAGCGGTGCTTGAGATGGCGGTGCCCTGTTCAGCGGTGCTTGAGACGGCGGCACCCTGTTCAGCGGTGCTTGAGACGGCGGTGCCCTGTTCAGCGGTGCTTGAGACGGCGGTGCCCAGTTCAGCGGTGCTTGGAGCGGCGGTGTCCTTTGCAGTGACTCAGCTGCTGGCGGTCCTTCATGGCCCAGCGGGGCTTTTGCTGGCGGCCCTTCATGGCCCAGCGGGGCTTGTTCTGGCGGTCCTCTCTGTCCCAGCGGGGCTTGTGCTGGCGGTCCTCTCTGTCCTAGCGGAGCTTGTGCTGTCGGTCCTCTCTGTCCCAGCGGGGCTGGTGCTGGCGGTCCTCTCTGTCCCAGCGGGGCTTTTGCTGGCGGTGGCCTCCTGGGCAGCAGGGCTGGTGGCGGTGGCCTCCTGGGCAGCTGGGCTGGTGCTGGTGGTGGCCTCCTGGGCAGCAGGGCTGGTGGCGGTGGCCTCCTGGGCAGCAGGGCTGGTGGCGGTGGCCTCCTGGGCAGCTGGGCTGGTGCTGGTGCTGGCGGTGGCCTCCTGGGCAGCTGGGCTGGTGCTGGCGGTGGCCTCCTGGGCAGCTGGGCTGGTGGCGGTGGCCTCCTGGGCAGCAGGTCTGGTGGCCTCCTGGGCAGCTGGGCTGGTGCTGGCAGTGGAAAGAGGTCAAGGTTGGTCAGGAAAAGTGTTTGGGAGACACTGGGATGGGTAGCTGGAGGGGGTTTGAGGCTGGAGGAAGAGGTTGTGGTTGTAGAAGGTGTTCGTTTGCTGAATTTGGGTGAAGGTGCATGGGCTGGAGGCTGTTGTGCGGTGGATGGCTGTTGGGTGGGTGTGTGCCTGCGTTTGTGTATCTTGGGAGGGGGCGTCACAGACACACTGGGAGAGGACACAGGGGACGTGTGAATGGTAGTGGGGGTTGTGACTGCACGCGAGCGGGGTGTGGTGGTGGGTGTGCTGGTGATGGTAGTAGTGGCTGTAGAGGTAGTGCATGCAGGTGTGAGTGTAGATGAGACAGGGAGGGAGGAGGGAGATGAGGAGGAGGGGGACACAGTGGAGGCGGTGGATGTTGGTGTGCCTGCATGTGTGTGATGCTTGCGTGAGTGCCTGTGGGATGTGTGGTGCTTATGTGTGCCTGAGCTTCCCTTGTGTGTTGACGTGTGTGCATGCTGGTCTGTAGGTGTGCTTGGGATAGGCTGAGGTACAGGGGATTGGGTCTGGGTGGAGGTGATGCCCACCATCCCGGGTGAGCGGGCACGGGGCGAAGGCTGAGGGGCTGCTGGGAGGGTGGTGCTGGAAGGGGGGTGGCGGCTGTACCTGTAGATGGGGGGGCACAGATGTTGCCGCCACCACAAGGGAGCTCCCATCAGAGGACGAGTCCATGTCACTGGTCTCAGCTCCTGTCCCCGCCGTGGAGCTCCCCTCGCCCTCCGTCCCACTGGTGAAGTCTGAGTCCGTAGTGTGGCCCTCCATGGCCATGTGGGATGCAGCCCCCTCGTGCTCCGGTGCCACTGCTCCTCCGCCTGATGATGCTAATGCACACAAGAACAGGGAGACCACAAAAAGGGCGGGACAACAGAAGAAAGACATGTTGAGTGCATGCATTACCGCTACAGTTGGCGGACACGACAGACACAGAAGCCCCCTGCATTACGCCGCGCTCTTGGGCTCCACTGTTCAATTCCTGGGAAATGGCCTACTAGGCTATGGACGACATCTGCACACATGGATGACACAGGGGCATGACTATGTGTAGTTGGCACTCTACAGAGTTGCAGTGGGGTGCCACATGGCCTGCCTTACGGAGGGACCTTGCCTACGGACCTCGCCCTGGCCTAGGGAAAACCACAGCCCACCTCCCCCACCCAGACACCTCCACTGCGCGCAAAATCAGCAGAATGCGAGTGTACTCACCCCCTTGTGGCTGCTGTGATGCCCTCAAGCGCCCATCCAACTCCGGGTACGCCACTGCCAGGATCCTGAACATCAGGGGGGTCATGGTGCAACAGGCACCCCTCCCACGTTGGGAGGCCATCCCCAGCTGAGCCTCTGCCGTCTTCCTACTCCAGCAGAGAAAGTCCTCCCATCTTTTACAGCAGTGGGTGCTCTGTCTGTGGTAGACCCCCAGGGTCCGGACGTCCTTGGCGATGGCACGCCAAATATGTTTTTTCTGGTGAGCGCTGACCTACATGATTTGTACAGGGGGAAGAGAAAGTTATTACCAACTGCACCGTCAAAGTGATTGGCCCCCATCCCTACCCTTGCACTCACCGTCGTTTCATGCACGCCGCACTCTCCCCCTTTCCTTCTTACATCCACCCCTCTCCACACAGGCATAGCCAATACAGCATGCTCCCAGTGTACATACCTGTTTGTGTGGAGGACCGTAGAGTAGCGTGTACTGGGGGAGGACCCCATCGACGAGTTTCTCCAACTCCTCCGATGTGAAGGCAGGGGCCCTTTCCCCAGACACTCAAGCCATTGTCTCTTCCAGACCGAGGTCACAGCAGCACTTGCAGTGAAGGTCCTCTCCTGTCGAAGATCAGGTATCGAGTGATTGAACAGATAGAAAATGGCGGTCACGTCCGCAGCAGTGTGTACCGTCACCACCGGCGTACATCGTCATTGGCTCCTGGGACCCATAGGGTCCAATGTTAACCAATGCAGCATTGCGCGCCGATCTTCGACCGCCTACCGCGACGGTGTACAATGCCAGCGCAGTTACTTCACATCCCATTGTCCCACTTTACAGATCAGGCAGCTGCCATTTCAGGGTCCCACATGCCTACAATTTCAACTGCGGCACACATACCTAGGCCTAGACTCAACACACATACAGGCCACTTTTTAGATTATGAATGGTGTTCTGTGTAAGCTGTGGGTACGTACCTCTGAGTTGTTTGACTCTGTGCTCGCTGTTGTCCTTCATAGGCACTGTCTGCTGAGACATGTGAGGAGATGACGGCATCCTCCGGTGTACCGACCGTTGGTGGACCTGTCAACAATGGAGGAAAGACATGTGATTATCACATACAGGCTTGACCGTGCCACAATCCAGGAACTGTGTACCCAGTTGGAGCCAGACCTGATGTCAGCTATCCGCCATCCCACAGGAATCCCCCCTTAAGTGCAGGTGCTGTCAGTGCTCCATTTCCTTGCAAGTGGGTAATTTCAAACAACAGTGGCCATAGCATCAGGGATGTCCCAGCCTATGTTTTCCAATGTGTTGTCCAGAGTGTTGTCTGTCCTGCTGAAACACATGCGGAGCTACATCGTTTTCCCTCAGGTGGAGGATTTGCCTACAGTGAAAGGTGATTTCTATGCCCTGGGACAACATCATAGGTGCCATTGATGGGACACATGTGGCTTTGGTCCCCACCCAACAGGAGTGAACAGGTGTACAGAAACCGGAAGAGTTATCATTCGATGAATGTACAGATGTTATGTTTGGCAGACCAGTACATCTCCCATGTGAATGCCATGTTCCCTAGCTCAGTGCATGACGCCTACATCCTGCGGAATAGCAGCATCCCTTATGTGATGGGTCAACTCCAGAGGCACCGTGTGTGGCTATTAGGTGAGCACCTGGAAGCTAGTCAGTGGGAATGGTTGTGTGGGTCTGGGGATATCCCTCCAGGTTAGTGTGTGTCTAACAGTTGTCCCTCGCCATTTGCAGGTGACTCTGGTTACCCCAACCTGTCATGGCTACTGACCCCAGTGAGGAATCCCAGGACAAGGGCAGAGGAACGCTACAATGAGGCGTATGGGCGAACTAGGAGAGTGATCGAGCGGACCTTCAGCCTCCTGAAGGCCAGGTTCAGGTGCCTCCATATGACAGGTGGATCCCTATTCTACTCACCAAAGAAGGTGTGCCAGATCATCGTGGCCTTCTGTATGCTTCACAACTTGGCTTTGCGACGACAGGTGCCTTTTCTGCAAGAGGATGGTCCAAATGGCGGTGTTGTGGCAGCTGTGGAGCCTGTGGACAGTGAAGACGAGGAAGCAAAGGAAGAAGACATGGACAACAGGGACTCAGTGATCCAGCAATATTTCCAGTGAGACACAGGTAAGAATACAGACCTGCCTACTACATGTCCTTTAACACTACTGCCTCTCTACTGTCTGTCGTTTTCACCCAGTGTATGGTCACTGAGTTGTCACTTTCCCTTACGATTTCACAGATGTGGGTCCCACTGTGTGACATCTGCTATAATTCCTCATGGACTAGAGCTGTGTGACATAGGTATGTTGACATTACCAATGAAAATGCTTTTTGCCACAGTTATTGCTAATACAGTATTCCGAAATCACAGACAGACTCCAGATTGTTTTGTGCTTTAAGGGTGTTTATTTAAGTGCTCAATATTGGAGGGGGTTGTAAAATGGTGAGCGGTGATGGCGGAGGAATGTCCATGGCAGAGTCCAGTCTATTAGTCTCACATGTGCATTGCCCATATGGGCATAGGAAGTGGAGCTGGGGCAGTTTGAGGATGGACAGGGTGACAAAGTGGGACAGTAGGATGACAATCAGGGTGGTCTCATTTCTTGGCGGGGGTCTTGGCATCCTTCTCTGACTTTGTCCTGGATCTCAGGGACTGTTTGTCGTCCATGCTAGTGTCCATGCTAGTGTCAAGGGCCCCTTGTAGTGCCACAGTGTCCCTCCTGGTGTTGAGTACTTCCTTCAGCACCCCTACGATGGTGCCCAGGGTGGAATTGATGGTTCTGAGTTCCTCCCTGAAGCCCATATACTGTTCCTCCTGCAGGCGCTGGGTCTCCTGAAACTTGGCCAGTACCGTTGCCATCGTCTCCTGGGAGTGGTGGTAGGCTTCCATGATGGAGGAGAGGGACTCGTGGAGAGTGGGTTCCCTGGGCCTGTCCGCCCCCTGTCGCACAGCAGCCCTCCCAGTTCCCCTGTGTTCCTGGGCCTCCGTCCCCTGGACCGTGTGCCCACTACCACTGCCCCCAGGTCCCTGTTGTTGTTGGGTTGGTGGGTTAGCCTGGGTTCCCTGTAGTGGTGGACACACAGCTGATTGACGTGTCCTGGGGACGGAGGTATGGGCCCGCTGGGTGGGTGCTGTGCTGGTGTTTCCAGAGGGGGGAAGCTCTGTGGTGGCCTGTGGCTGGGTGTGGGGAACCGACTGTCCCGAGGTCCCCGATGGGCCGGGCTGGTCATCCAGATCCAGTTGGACAGAGGTGCTGTCATCACTGTGGGCCTCTTCTATTGGTGGTGTGGACATGTGTGGACCCTCCTGTCCGGTGACGTTGGGTAGGGGTCCTGCAGGGGTATAAAAGAATGTTTATTACATCTGTGTGTCTCATGGTGTGCAATGGGTGGTTGACCGTGTACCACAGTGCTTGCATTCCTGTGGGGGACCTTGTGTGATGATGGTTTAGGGGGTTTATGGGTATTTGCAGTGGGCATGCTTTGGTAATGGGTGTCCATGCTATTTTGTTGCATGAAGGGCTTCGTGTTAGGATGTGTGGTTTGTGATGTTGGGACATTTGTGAGGAGTTAGAGTGATGGGGGTGAGGGTGAGGTTGGGGGTATGTGCTGGCATGCAGGTAGGGGGGATGTAATAGTTAGGATTTGACTTACCAGAGTCCATTCCTCCACCTACTCCTGCGAGGCCCTCAGGATGCAGAATCACCATGACCTGCTCCTCCCATGTTGTTAGTTGTGGGGGAGGAGGTAGGGGGCCGCCGCCAGTCCGCTGAACCGCCAGGTGGTGTCTTGAGACCACGGAACGCACCTTCCCCGGTAGGTCGTTCCACCTCTTCCTGATGTCCTCCCAATTTCTTGGGTGCTGTCCCACTGAGTTGAACCTGTCCACTATTCTTTGCCATAGCTCCATCTTCCCTGCCATTGAGGTGTGCTGCACCTGTGCTCCGAATAGCTGTGGCTCTACCCGGACGATTTCCTCCACCATGACCCTGAGCTCCTCCTCCGAGAACCTGGGGTGTCTTTGCCGTGCCATGGGGTGGTGTAGGTGATGTGGGGGGTGGTGTGTGGGGTGATAAGTGTGCTGATATGTAGTGGTGTGTAGTGTGCAGTGCGTGGAAGTTATGTGGGTGATGGTGTTGTGTGCCTGTGGATGCTAGTTTTGTTGATGGTGGTTTCTCTCTCTGGCCTTCGTTCATGATTTGTTGTCGTAAGGGTTTGTGGGTGATGTGGGTGTGTGTTTTATATTGTATGAGAGTGTGGGAGTGATGTAGTGAATCCTAGTTCGTTTTAATGGGATAACAGGAGTTAGCTTAGCCTCTGGCTTGTAGACTCGTGCCCCCGTCACCTAGTGACTTTTAACCTACTTAGCTTGCTCTGTCTTAGCCCATTTAATTATTTATTTCTTCTAAGATGGCTTCCTTGTTTATAGTTAGGCCACTTGTTATGAGTTACATTATCAGTGTCACCGCGCCAAGGCGTCAAGATCAAGCACTAAAGACAAACAAACAGTAGGTGTTCACGCTTAGGGATTTTCCCTCTCTATACTTTTGAGGGATTGTTGATATTAATTGCCGTCCCAAGCATGCCTGTTATCTATTGTTTAGGAATACATCTACGTCAGGTGACCTTGTAGATCTGTATAAATACATCACACTTTAGACAGATAATCAGAGGGATTCCGACCAGAGGGCATCGCCACCATCGCTGATACCGATGCTGCAGTCGTCTTGACGCTGACCCAGTCTTCGTGTCCCTGTGGAGTCTGAGATAGAGACCTCATTCCAAGGTAACGAGGGTTGGGGGGCTCCTCTCATGGACACGGCATTGGCAGATTAGGTTTAACAAACCCAGCTCTCCTTTAGGTAGGAGGCTAGGCCTTCTTTATTAGGGTATGAGGGCATATTACATCTAATATATCTTTTCTATGTATTGCAAAAAGGTGGGGGTCTTCATAACAATGATTCTCGTCTTCACAATACTGTTACTTGCTATATTCATTATCCTAATCATTGCAGTCCATGCAACTTATCGCAAATTGCAGTTATGTTAAATAAAAAGCTATTATAACTTTACTGCATCTGTGTCATTGCCTGTGTTTGTATGATACAGAATATATCTGTAGGAAAAGGGTAATCTCCATTTAACCACGACACTCCCTGAGATGTCTTATTTTTGAGTCCATGCATAAACGGCTGCCATAAATCACCTTTTACAATTGTGTTTCTGGTGAGGTGCTGCTAGTGAGCCGGTAAGGTTGGGATAACAGTTGCGACTTGTTGTAGGAAAGACGCAGTCGCCTACAAACAAAAGTACTGTCATCCTTAAACCAGCAGTCTTGCTCAGAGCAAGAATCCAAACTACGACGTGGCGCCACCAACGATGGTGTTATGCCACTAATTTACGGATGCCCTGACTATCACTCTCTCACAGACAACAGGTACCCTAAGTACCATTATACGGAGACGTTCGTGGTCTTTGGAAGAATCCTCCTCAGCTGAAAAGGTAACACCTAATTAAGCTGTAGGTTGTTCGAGCTCGAACTCATAAAAGGAAAATACTTCCCCTATCTGGTGTTCCATTTCTCTAAACAGCTATGGCTGATACCATAGACATTCCTGAAAATGCTAGACATGCACTAACACAACATTTATTAACGCATGGCCTTACAGATCTGAGCGGGATGTTACTCTGGGAATAGAAGCTACTGAAGCATACCAAACAGAAACATTTTACTGTTGGGTCACCTTTCCTGAGGTTGACCAAAGAACGCACACATTTCACACATATGAAGTTGCGAACGTACCTTTACGGTACCAAGCATACCAGTATCATGAAATATCGCTCACATACCAAGAGCATCAGAACTGGTTTGAAGGCGCCCTACCACATGTACTATGAAGAGTGAGGTTAGGTCCCTTTTGTAATGAGGGACCTACCTGGCCTATGTTCGCCACATATGCACCTCACCCAGGCATACAGAATATGCCGATAGCAGATTTACGAATTTTATATAATGAATTAGTGGCATTATATAGACGATTAGTTCAGTACGTAATGCGAACATTGAACACAACACCAGCGCGTCCAGCACCGCCAGTGGCTGGTGGATATCAATTGGCTACTGGGATTAATCCACAAACAGTGCATACTATTATGGGTAAAGTGCCCACAGAACGGGAAAAAATACCGTCCTGAATTGCCCAGAAAACAAATCAGCTGGAAGCTGTGTTTCCCCATACGGGACCACAGGGGAAACATAGATTGCTCACTATGGGCCTCATTATGACCCTGGCGGGCGGCGGAGGCCGCCCGCCAGGATCCCGCCCTCCAAATTACCGCGCCGCGGTCAAAAGACCGCGGCGGGTATTACGAGTTTTCCCCTGGGCTGGCGGGCGGTTCCAGTTAAACCGCCCGCCAGCCCAGGGGAAAACGACCTTCCCACGAGGATGCCGGCTCGTAATCGAGCCGGCGGAGTGGGAAGGTGCGACGGGTGCTACTGCACCCGTCGCGTATTTCACTGTCTGCAAGGCAGACAGTGAAATACATTTTGGGGCCCTCTTACGGGGGCCCCTGCCGTGCCCATGCCTTTGGCATGGGCACGGCAGGGGCCCCCAGGGGCCCCGCGACCCCCCCTACCGCCATCCTGTTCATGGCGGCTTTCCCGCCATGAACTGGATGGCGGTAGGGGGGGTCAGAATCCTCATGGCTGCGGAGCGCGCTCCGCAGCCATGGAGGATTCCAATGAGCAGCGGAAAGTCAGCGGGAGACCGCTGACTTTCCGCTTCTGACCGCGGCTGAACCGCCGCGGTCAGAATGCTCATTGGAGCACCGCCAGCCTGTTGGCGGTGCTCCCGTGGTCGGTGGCCCTGGCGGCCACCGGCCGCCAGGGTCAGAATGACCCTCTATGTGCTTGCCGTTTGGGATGGTTCCCTTAGTGGATGACTGAGCCACATGGGGTACAGTCTTTGCTGCCATATATACTACCACACATATATAGTACCCTGACACTTGTCAATTTACCGGAAGTGTTAAAACAAATACAAAATGAACATGGGGCTGCACCAGCCCTGGATCTGGGGATGAAATTAATGCGTAACTTTGACGCCGTATCCTCAATAATACTGAGTAATATTAAAGGGGAAGCAGTAGCACTGGCAATTCGCCAGCGTCTCCGGGAAACTCCAAACCAGAAACAGGAGAGACAGCTACCTAAAATAATTTCCGATACCTATACTAGTATAGGACGGGATAGTTTGGTAGCCAAACCTAAAAAATTGGAGTTAAAAAGTACCGCCCTTAAGGAGGGTAGGAAGCAGGCACAAGAGGGCTCTAAGAAGCGCTGGGACAAACAAAAAGATTTCAAAGACAGAAAAAATAAGAGAGCTGATTCTCCACACCCGGAGAACTCAGAAAGGAGGTATAATCTCAGAAATAGGGAGAACATTAGAACTCCAGACAGATATACTGATTCACGTCTCTCTCGTTCCTTTCAGGACTCACCGGATAGACGTAGCGAGAGAGGGGGCCGTCAGGATCGACGTCTGGAATACGTGAAAGAAAAGAAAGACTCACCACAGTCTACCATTACAAAAGAACAGACTCCTCAGCAAAAGCCACAGTTTAAAAAGAAGAAGGTGGCAGCACTGACAGTTAAAAATGGCAGTAGTATTGAGAACGCTGTTGAGGAACAAGAGGTGGGCAGTGACTCTGTTAGACAGCGCGGCAGTCTGAAAGATCATCTGGATGCGACAGGAACTAGCGATTACATCGCGGTTGAAACAGCGGATGGCTGCGTTCTCCCCCCCGATAGGGTTTATGATTTAACAATTCAGATAGAGGGAGACGTGAAGCGCACTATTAGTGTAATATTTTGGGATGAACTTACTAATGATATCCTATTGGCCAAGAGAGACTGGCCACCTGAACACGTCCGCAAGCTCCCGCATGGGGAAGATGTCATTTTGCCTTCTTTCTCCGATCTTGTTCCGGAAGCAGTAAAAGGAGCCCATGCTGCTGAATGGGCTTTAGCGCAGGCACCTGCACTATATCGCAATCATGTAGGTTGGGACAAGGAGTCTCCTTGTCATGTTATTCCCGTTAGGTCTACACCCCAACTGCAGCCACAATACCCTGTTTAACATGAAGCGAAAGCTCCGGTAAAGTAGATCCTTTCACAACTTGAGTACCAGGGAGTAATTGAGCCCTGTACGTCTGCAATGAGTAATCCATTATTCCCTGTTGCAAAGCCAGATCATTCATATAGAATAGTAGTTGATTATAGGCACTTAAATAGTCATACACGCACGTATGCTATACAAAATTCACACAGCACAGCACTGATAAACAATATAGTGCGTAAAAAATATAAAACTACATTAGATATATCTAATGGATTTTTCTGCCAGAATTTAGCACATGAAAATAGGGACCTAAGTGCATTTTCATTTTGCTCTCAGAAACGCTTTTGTCGTTTACCTCAAGGCTATAAAAATAGCCCAGGCCTGTTTTCAGCCCGTGTAACATCAATATTGCATGATATTGATCCCGAGGCATTGTCCTATGTGGATGACATATATCTCACAGACAACGCCCTCGACATTCATCTTGCGAGGGTCGATCGGATCATTTTGGGATTTGCAGACCTCAGTTATAAATTGAATTTTAAGAAAAGCAAGATAGCCTTTCTTAGTGTATTATTCCTGGGATATGAGCTATCAAATGAGGGGAAGAGCCTGGCCCCGCACTTTCTAGAGAAGTGTGCTCAACTACAGCCTCCAAACACACTTTTACAGTCATTACTGGGTTTCTTCAATTTTGGCAGAACATACATTCCAGATTATGCAGAACGCATCAAGCCACTTTATGACTTAGTTCAGCCAAATTTTTCTAGCAGACGCTGGACGATTGAACACACACACATCCTTAGGGACATGCAACAGGACATGCTAGAAGCTTAACACTTACACACATGTGACAATAAAACAAACTTGGTCATCAGAATAATTGCTGGTGCCCTTGGATTTACTTATGTCACCTTTAATGAGGATGACACGGCACCAATAGCATATAAATCACATTTATATTCAAATGCTGAACAACGTTTTGCACCTACAGAAAAAATTCTGACGGCAGTTAAGATGGCTGTCATAAAAGAGAGGCCACTTGCCCAGGGGAAACGCATTATTGTTGTCTCCCCGGTGCCGGCCTTAGAGGCTGTCACTAAAGTGAGCGTTCCGAATGCAAAGGCATTACATCCACGTTGGATTCAGTGGGCAACGTCTCTGACCGCCACTGATGTCGATTATATATTCGATCTAAGACTTCAAACACAGGAATTTCTCCAGTATGAACAAGAGTACCCCGCTCCTCTAAATATTTTGCCACTAGACAGTTACAATACTATCAGATATACTGACGGATCAGCACAACCGTCTGTAGGTACTAAACAGCAATACTCGGCAGCTTGTGCAGCTGTGTGCGGAGTGATGGAAGATGGAGTTTTCCACCCTCACAATGCCTACACGCAGACCTTAGGGGACTGCACGGCACAGTTGGCTGAGCTTAAAGCTCTTATTCTAGTGCTTGAACACACTGAGACAGGAAGCCAGACTTTGATAGTCTGTGACTCATATTACTGTGTCCAGTCATACAATGAATATTTCAATCATTGGATACTGAACGGGTTTAGAGATTCAAAGGGGAACACCATTAAACACAAAACGTTGTGGGGGAGGGTGGCTGATCTTAAGGGTAAGCTACTGTGTGTCCATGTAGTTCATACATTAGGACACCAACGTGTAGGAATACACGTTGCTGGTAATACATTGGCTGATGAAGCGGCCAAAGTATCAGTAGCTACGGCTTCTGTGGCTGCAGTGACTCGTTATCGGACGAGATTGGATAATGAAGTACTGATTGCCGTTAAAGCTTCGGCTGCAGGCAAGCCCCTTCTGAAAGGATACCCTACAAACTATACTTATCATATCAGTGCACAGAATTTTGCTTATACAACGATTCCTGGGGTTGAAGATCGAGTGATCCCCAATGAAGACCAGAGATTGGAGCTGATTACAGCAGCACATGAGGGTGTCGCTTCTGCACATGCTGGTGTACAGGCCACAATAACAATTCTACAGCAACACTACTGGTGGCCTGGTCTATGCAGACAAACTAAACAGTGTGTCCTTTGCTGTGACATATGCCAGCAGATTAAGGGCTCTAATATCAAACGCTCTCCGCAGACATCCCTCTTAGTGTCTGACAAGCCGCTTCAGTGTGTGTACCTAGACTATTGTGGTCCCTTACAGCCTGATGGTGCATACAAATACATTTTAGTGGCGGTGGATTCCTGTTCTAGATTCCTGTGGGTATGGCCACAGCAGTCGGCTAACGCCCGGACTGTTATAAAAGATTTGCTGATCTTCATCGGTACATATGCGATTGCAGCATTCCATTCAGACCAGGGCCCTGCATTTGCCTCTAAGGCATTCAGGGACACCATGGGAACGATGGGTGTTGAACTCCATTACTCCTCACCATACCATCCCGAGGGAAATTCGGTCGTGGAGAGGCGGAATCGTGATCTAAAGCAGTCCTTAACAGCTTGAGTATTAGGTTCAGGCCGCAGTTGGTTGCATCACCTATATGGGGTCCAGAGAGCACTGAATAATCTGCCAAGACGGTCTTTGGGGGGACGCTCTCCATATGAGGTTCTCTTTGGGATACCTATGTATGTCCCAGATCTTGATGCCCCTGGTATGGTGGCAGCAGAAACACCATTTGACATAAAAGAACATCTCACTGTTTCACAGGAGCTTCAACAATTTCGTAATGATAAATCATCTACAAGTGCTGCCACCTTAGGAATAAAGGAATTGGCGAAAACTTCGACTGGCTGGATTCCTAAAGTTGGGGATCTGGTTTGTGAGAAGATTGCTGTGAAGAAGGAGTTTGGTCCATCATACAGAGCACCGGTGCCAGTCTTGGGAATAAAAGGCAACAGGACTGTCATCTTACCACCACTGTCTGGTTCTAAGACGAACAGATTCATATCCATTGATGACATCAAATTACACCATGTGGCCGATCCTTCACAGTAGACCAGAAGGTCCCTTGGGTGGTTCCTGATCCCCTCTCACTACCCAACAGGACATCCATCTACATAGTAGGATGAACATCACTACTACTGACTATGCAACTATGTCAACTGCTGTTCCGGACACTTCCTAGACCATGGGGAGGGCAGAAAATGAACTTTTGTTGGTTCCAGTCACATCTTCAGTGACCACCCCGCTTCGAGATTTGGCTGTATTTTACACGAACACTTCCATGACTAATGACGTTGTCTATCAAGAGCCTCCACGTGCGGTGGATCAGAATACACTGGCTCCTGTGTTTGCAGAGACTACCTCTGGCTATTTCATTGACATTGATGATTTTTCTTCGGATTCATCCTCTACAGTGATTGACAATATTTCAAAAAGTAGTAAGCTGTATCAATGGCTTAAAAAGAACTATTTGATCTATCCATGGAACTACCTGTGGTTCTGTTTGACATTTATTGCATTATTTTCATGGATTGGTTTTGTGACTGTTTTCTTTTTGCTCATAAATGGTCACTATATTCCTGATCGCTCCTCAGTGGAGCCTGTTGATGAAATTTTAACAGCACATCATTCTTCACATAAGGTCCGAAGAGATTTGTCCCCTGTAAATATTACAGCAATACCAATTACTGATGGGATTGTGTGGGACAAAGTTCCATTCGATATATACGGGCCTACAGAGATTATTCAAATACCATACATGTTCAAAATTTAAATATCTGATGTTATTACACCTAATGTTGTCTCTGATGATTGGGATGTCCAAACAGTTAATTCCATGCTAACTGAAATTAAGGACTATTCCGCTTTTGAAAGTGCTGATGTATATGATTATACAATGAATTATGGGGAAATGTTCTGCTATAACAATTGGGGACATCACTACCTACACTGTGCCACTAGATATAGGCCTCTCTTGAACTACACACAGTGGGAACACTGTTCTACACCACAGGTGGGGAGTCCAAAGTATTATAGTGATAAATGTACATAATTTTCTGGGCATGATACAAAAAAAGCAGAGTTGTATTATTTTAAAATACCTCCGGCACAAATTAGGAAAATTTTGCTAACAGATACAAAACTGATTTATTCAGATCCCTTTGTTTCCCGGCTCTCGATTGAGGGTTATGAATATTGGAAGAGCACTATTGACTTGAAAAGTGTATGGGGAACACAAGATTGGCAGATACAGGGTAGGGAGGCTTTGTTTCGAGCATGCCTGATTCCTGTGCAAATGATTTTTTTAAATGACACTATTGAGCAGACATCCTGTCTGGGGTTAGCAAAAATTAAAGATCTGAACACGCCCAGTATCCCTACTCCGGCAAAATTTTAAGATTGGCAACACTTTCTTAATGTTACAGAGGACAGGCTAGATGCAATGGTTAAGGCTGGTACCTATAATTCTTCACTTTCCAGTCCCGGCGGGTGGTTGGTATGGCCCACCGACACTAATGAGTGTCAAAGGCGTTTCTTGAACTCTTCAGTTTTTTTTTTAATTAACAGACCAGACCCTCGCTTTATATTGGGTCAACATACAGGTATAGTTACAACATACAGTGTGGGTAAGCTGTGCCAGCAATGGGTGCAAACGAGCACGTTAACAGCAGTTAAGAAACACCTGAACACTCTTTCTGACAGTATAGACTTGCAGGATTTTCTGCTGGGTCCTAGAAAACAGCGCTCAAAAAGTTTTTTATATGCTATGTACAATGACATTTGGAAACTTTCCCAGATTGAGGCTGCTGCGCGTTTAAGGCAACTGGATAAGGAAAATTTGGAAAAAACATTAGCTGTTGTCGACAATGGCATGAATACAATGTCCAACAGGATTTATTCACTATCAAATATAGTGTCGTCTGCTATTGATATCACTCAGACAGACTTGTCCCGGTTATATCATGGGCAAACACAGCTACGTTCCATCATGCAACTAGGTTGGACGTTGCAGACACTGAAAAATGGCCACATTCCATGGAAATATATTAATGGGAGTGAATTCTTCACTGCTTTTAATTTTTCCAGGGAACAAGAGACAATGGCTAAAAGAGAGGCTAGTTTCACCCTGCTTCAAGTAGGTAAATTAGATAAGTTGCCCTTCACTGTAGCAGAGAGTCCTTCAACTATCTGGCTCTTACACAGCATTATTAATTTACCGATTTCGACCTTTCGTTTCTCGAGCTGCCTGAAACATCTTGCAGTGGGACGATATGAGCAACTAGGAGATAGCTTTATTAAGGAAGAGTGGGAGTTGCCCTTTGACTATAGATGTCTGAACGGTGAAAGGGAGGTCTTTCTTAGCGGAAGCGAATGTGAGACTGCTGTTCGTCATTCTATGATATGCAAACAGGTGTCTCTTCACGGTCTTTGCAATGCGGGGGTCGCAAATTTGGCCTGTTTTCTGAAGGGTACTCCCGTCCCCTTGATTCGTCTAGTGTTTCATGTACTTTCCAATGGAAGTTATGTGGTACTGAACGATCAAAGCTGTTGCGGCATGCGACCTGGAATTGCCTACGCCATCTCGGTCACAAAGGTCGTTACGTGTTGTGGACATGTTTTGTTTCCCCCCACACGAGAGATAAAAGTATCTGACACGTGGCCCCACATAGATACTATTAATGTGAACTATGACAAGCTGAGTAGGCTAAAGGCGTTATTGTTTCAGAAACAGGTCGCCTTGACATCCGCAAAAGAGAGGTATGCTCTCCAGATTGCGAGATCATCAGCCGAGATACAATCTCTTTTAAATACCAATTTCCTCAAACACTTTGGAGAGCTAGAATATTCAATGCTTCGAGCACCACTGGGATTGTTCATTTCTTTAAGGCTGTCGGGTCTGGATTCGTGTCCATCTTCCAGACTGTCTTCGGAGTCATCCCATCAGCCATCCATTCTCTCTTTTCAAGTGTGTTTGGTGGCTTTCCAATTATTTTGGCTTTAATTGGCGGACTACTACTGCTATTTCTTCTGATTCGCAGTGGTTGTTTCTTTCCAGCAACGCAGAGCAATGGAGCCGCCCCCGCCAACTCCACTGTGCCGTGAGCGCATGGTTCGGATCTTCGGTGCACCTTTGCTGGTGGAACTGGAGCTTGACTGGTCGTTGTCATTTCGCCCACTTCTCTGGTGTGTACAACCACTCTTCCGCTGCATATGGTGTCTCTTTGAGCATCTGCCTATGGTCTGTCTTGCTATTGCACTGACATCTGCTGTGGACCACGAACTGCTGATGTCCCCGATGAGGGTTCAAACACGGTTATGCCCCTTGCGACTGAGGTTGCTCCGCGAGGCCACCTATGAGCCTTCCGTTGTGAGATCTACCATGGATGAGGACACTGCAACGAGTAACGATACACCAGGAAATACGTCTCACTTCTGCTCTGTGGATCCGTTTGTCCGCCCAGCACTCGACTTAACTTCGGACGATGTTGAGTCATTTTTAAGATCATTGACTGGTGACTTCGATGACATTCTTCAAGATCATGCGTATAACAAATAATTTGATGAATTGACTTGCCATTCCCGATTCCAAATTATGCATTTAAATTGACATTTGCTGTTGCACGCTGTACTTGTCATAGTTGACATTAACATCTCTGTATGTATTTTAAAACAGATTTGTTTTAACATATTTTTTAACACATGCAAATGCTTTTTTAGCTTGTTTTTGCTTTTAGCTTTTAGTTCAGAAGCAACTTTTAGCATTTGCGTTCCTGTACCTTCATCATACCTGTTACGGCAATGGGGAGGGTGTAGTGAATCCTAGTTCGTTTTAATGGGATAACAGGAGTTAGCTTAGCCTCTGGCTTGTAGACTCGTGCCCCCGTCACCTAGTGACTTTCAACCTACTTAGCTTGCTCTGTCTTAGCCCATTTAATTATTTCTTTCTTCTAAGATGGCTGCCTTGTTTATAGTTAGGCCACTTGTTATGAGTTACATTATCAGTGTCACCGCGCCAAGGCGTCAAGATCAAGCACCAAAGACAAACAAACAGTAGGTGTTCACACTTAGGGATTTTCCCTCTCCATACTTTCGAGGGATTGTTGATATTAATTGCTGTCCCAAGCATGCCTGTTATCTATTGTTTAGGAATACACCTACCTCAGGGGACCTTGTAGATCTGTATAAATACATCACACTTTAGACAGATAATCAGAGGGATTCCGACCAGAGGGCATCGCCACCATCGCTGATACCGATGCTGCAGTCGTCTTGACGCTGACCCAGTCTTCGTGTCCCTGCGCAGTCTGAGATTGAGACCTCATTCCAAGGTAACGAGGGTTGGGGTACTCCTCTCATGGACACGGCATTGGAAGATTAGGTTTAACAAACCCAGCTTTCCTTTAGGTAGGTGGTTAGGCTTTCTTTATTAGGGTATTAGGGCATATTACATCTAATATATCTTTTCTATGTATTGAAAAATGGTGGGGTTCTTCATAACAATGACTCTCGCCTTCACAATACTGTTACTTGCTATATTCTTTATCCTAATCATTGGAGTCCATGCAACTTATCGCAAATTGCAGTTATGTTAAATAAAAAGCTATTATAACTTTACTGCATCTGTGTCATTGCCTGTGTTTGTATGAGACAGAATATATCTGTGAGAAAAGGGTAATCTCCGTTTAACCACGACACTCCCTGAGATGTCTTATTTTTGAGTCCAGACGTAAACGGCTGCCATAAATCACCTTTTACTATTGTGTTTCTGGTGAGGTGCTGCTAGGGAGCCGGTAAGGTTGGGATAACAGTTGCGACTTGTTGTAGGAAAGACGCAGTCGCCTACAAACAAAAGTACTGTCATCCTTAAACCAGCAGTCTTGCTCAGAGCAAGAGTCCAAACTATGACAGTGGTGTGTGTATGTGTATCAGGTGTGTGTATTTCAAATTGTCCAATGTGGCTGTGTTTTGTAAATGTGTGTGTATTTTGAGCGCAGCGGTGTGTACCGCCAATGGAATACTGTGGTTGAAAGACCGCCGCGTGGATTCGTGGGTCGTGATAGTGTGGGCATATTTCTGTTGGTGTGACGGTGGAGGTTTTGTTTTCGCCAGTTTATCACTGACCTTTGGTGTGGCGGACTTGTGTGGGTGTCCGAATTTTGGAGGATTCCGAGCTGTGGGTCATAATAGCTGTGGCGGATTTCCGCGGCCGCGGCGGTGTGTTGGCGGTCTTCTACACAGCAGTAATCGGCTTTTACCGCCAATGTTGTAATGACCACCTAAGTGATGAGGGCACAGGCCCGCAAGCCAAAAGACTAAGCTAAACTTCTGAATCTCAATAAGAACTAAAATGGATACACCACACCCTCCCCATTGCTGAAACAAGGATGCTAACTCGCTAGTGAGGGTGCATGAGTCCAAAACTAAAAAGTCATCATCTAAAAATCTAATAAAAAAATAAGCTCACGACACACAAAGAGATAAAGGCCCTTATTACAACCCTGGTGGTAAATGCTGGCGTGCCAACGGCCGCCAACATACCGTGACCACTGCGGTAATCCTCCACGGGTATTATGACCCACACAGAGAATCCTGCCACAATACAGACTCCAACACAAGTCCGCCAGCCCAAAGGTCAGTGATAAACTGGCAATAGCAAAACCCACACCGTTACGCCAACAGGAATACGCCCACAGTATCACGACCCACGAATCAACGTGGCGGTCATTCAACTGCAGTAATCCATTGGCGGTACACACCGCCACACTCAAAATACACACACACTTAAAAAAACACACCACATTGGACAATTCAAAATACAGACACCTGACATACATACACACACCACACCCTCACACCCATACCACTATAAAACACACACCCACATTACCCACAAACCCTTACAATGAAAAAAAGAGACAAAGCACAGAGAGACAAGCAAAAAGCACCCACTCAATCAGAGGCACAGAACACCATCAGCCATACACCATCCACGCACATTACAGTATACACCCCAACACATCACCCCACACATCACCTCACACATCCTCACACATATCACTCACACCACATCCATGGCACCCCAAAGACACCCCAGGTTTTCAGAGGAGGAGCTAAGGGTCATGGTGGAGGAAATCATCTGGGTAGAGCCACAGCTATTCAGATCAAAGGTGCAGCAGAAATCCATTGCAAGGAAGATGGAGCTATGGCTGAGAATCGTGGACAGGGTCAACGCCGTGGGACAACACCCAAGAACAAGGGATGACATCAGGAAGAGGTGGAACGACCTACAGGGGAAGGTACGTTCTGTGGTTTCAAGACACCAGATTGCTGGACAGAGGAGTGGCGGTGGACCCCTACCACCTCCCCCACAACTAACAACATGGGAGGAGCAAGTTCTGGCAATAATGCATCCTGAGGGCCTCGCAGGAGTAGCAGGAGGACTGGACTCTGGTAAGTCAAATCTAAACTATCATATCCCCCACCCTACCTGCATGCTATCACAAACTCCTACCCCTACCCTCACCCCCATCACTCCATCACCTCAAATATACTCCACTATCACATCCCACCCATCCCAATACCAAGCCCTGCATGCCACACCAATCCATGGACCCCCATCACAGACCTGCATGGACACCCATCACCCCAGCATGCCTAACAGAGAGACTCACCCAGCCCACAAAATCACCACTCACACAAGGCCAAGCCGACAGGGAAAGCACAATCATACAGGGAAACACACCCTTTGAACAAGATGGCACACACAGATACATTAAGAATTCATTTGCATCCCAACAGGACCCCTAGTCAACGTTACCGGAGAGGAGGTGCCAGATACATCCAGCCCCCCCCCCAGAAGAGGCCCACAGGAATGACCGCAGCTCTGCACGCCTGGATCTGGATGACCAACCTGGCCCATCATGGCCCTCTGGACAGTTGGTTCCCCTGCCACAGTCCCAGACAACCACAGAGCCTCCCCCCTTAGGAAACACCAGCACAGCACCCACCCAGTGGGCCCATACCTCTGTTCCCAGTACACGTCAATCAGCAGTGTGTCCACCACTACAGGGACCCCAGGCAACCCCACAAACACAGCACGATCAGGGACGTGGGGTCAGTGGGCACACAGTTCAGGGGACAGAGGCACAGGACAACAGGGAAGCTGGGAGGACTGCTGTGCGACAGGGGGAGGACAGGCCCAGGGAACCGACCTCCCACGAGGCACTCTCAAACATCATGGGAGCATACCACCATTCCCAGGAGACCATGGGCCAGGTACTGGGCAAGTTACAGGAGACCCAGCGGCTGCAGGAGGGACAATACCTGGGGATCATGGAGGCCCTAACTAAAATAAACGCCATCCTGGTCACCATTGCAGGGGTGCTGGCTGACATGGGCAAGACCATGAGGGAGGCAGTGGCACAACAAAGGGCCCCTGATGCTAGCCAAACTGAGGAACAGCCTCCAGCAGTACACGTTACTCTACGGTCCTCCAGACAAACAGGTGCGTACACTGTGGGCAATGCCTGTTTGGAGTGGTGTGGATGTAAGCTACAAGTTGAGGGGTGCTAAGGTGTCCTGGCCTGAGTGCTGCATGAGAGGTGGTCATTGTATGTGCGTCAGGGCATGGGTAGGAACTGGTGGCCAATGAGTATGACCGTCCGGACGGGTGAGTAATTACATTTGCTGCTGTCTTTTCCCTCTAGGTCAGTGCCCACCAGAAAAAGGGTATTTGGCATGCCATCGCCAAGGAAGTACGGACCCTGGGGGTCTATCACAGGCGGAGCACCCACTGCCGCAAGAGATGGGAGGACCTGTGCCGCTGGATGAAGAAAACGACAGATTCCCAGGTGGGCTGGCCTCCCAACGTGGAAGGGGGGCCTATTGCACCATGACCCCCCTGATGTTTTGCATCCTGGGGGTGGCCTATCTGGAGTTGGATGAGCGCTTGAGGGCATCACAGCAGGTGCAAGGGAGTGAGTACAGATTCAGAAAGCTGACTTTGCGTGCATTAGGAGCTAGCAGGGTGGGGGATGGGGGCGGTGGGTACCCCTCGGACAGGTCGATCATGGCAGGATAGGTCCCTTGTATGCAGGCTCTGAAGCACTCCTACCCCAATGGTACAATTGGCCAACTACTACTGGGCAGGGTCCTGTGGGTGTCAGGTGTGCAGATGCTGGCGTTAGGCATTGTACTCCATGGGCTGCTGACTCCCTTAGTGACTGGTTGGGCATGGCCTAGTGCATAGGGCGGCTCCCTGTGTGTTGTGTCTGCCAACGGTAGTGGTGTTGCTGGCATTGACCAAGTGTATCCTCTGTCTCTCCCCCCACTTTGTGTTTTGTCACCCAGTCTTTGTGGGCATTAGCATCATCTGGCAGACGAGCAGAGGCACCGGCGACGGAGGGAGCTGCATCCCACATGGGCCTGGAGGCCGAATCCACTGAGGGTGAAGGCACCAGTGGGACAGAGGGCGAGGGGAGCTCCACAACGGCGACAGGAGGGGAGACCAGTGACAGCGATTCCTCCTCCGATGGAAGCTCCCTGGCGGTGGTGGACACCTCTTAGCCCACAGCAACAACAGGTACAGCCACCACCCCCCCTACCAGCACCGCCCTCCCAGCAGACCCTCAGCGTGTTTCCCGTGCCCGCTCACCCAGGAGGGTGGGCATCCCCTTTGCTCCAGACACCTCAGGCCCCTCCCCAGTCAGCCCTGCTGCCCTCAGTGAGGAGGCTATTGACCTCCTGAGATCCCTCTCTGTTGGGCAGTCAACCATTCTGAATGCCATCCAGGCGGTCGAGAGGCATTTGCAACAAACAAATGCATACCTGGAGGGCATTCATTCTGGTGTGGCTTCCCAACAGAGAGCGTTTCAGGCTCTGGCCTCAGCACTGATGGCAGCCATTGTCCCTGTGTCCAGCCTCCCCCCTCCAACTTCCACTACCCAGAACCAATCCCCTCTACCTCACCCTATCCCAAGCACACCTTCAGACCAGCATGCACACAAATCAACACTCAAAAGTGGCTCAGGAAAACATAAGCATCACACATCATCACACAGGCACTCACACAAGCACAATACCCATGCAAACATACCAACATCCACTTCCTCCACTGTGTCCCCCTCCTCTTTGTCCACCTCCCTCCCAGTAGCATCTCCACTCACACCTGCATGCACTACATCATCAGCCACTGCCTTCATCACCAGCACGCCCATCACAACACACACCTCACGAGCAGTCACCACCCCCACAACCATCCACACGTCCCCTGTGTCCTTTCCCAGTGTGTCTGTGAGCCCTCCTCCCAAAGTACACAAATGCAGGCACACACCCACTCAACAGCCATCCACCTCACAACAGCATCCAGCCCATGCACCTTCACCTAAACTCAGCAGATGTACACCTCCTACAACCACTAACTCTTCCTCCACTCCCAAACCCCCTCCATCTTCCCTTCCAAGTGTGTTTAAATAACATTTCCTGGCTAACATTGACCTCTTCCCTACGCATCCCCCCCCACCATCCTTTCCCTAGGGCCAGGGTGTCAAGATCCCAGGCCAGCACCTCAGCCACCAACACGGCGTCCGCTGTGGTACCTGCAAGTTCCAGGGGATCAAAGGGGGCACCCGTCAGGACTGGCAGTGTGCCACCGAACAATGCAAAGGACCAACTGATTCCACCACCTGCCAAGGTGAAGAAGGGGCCAGCATGCAGCACGGACAAGACGCACGACCCACCCAGCAAGGCCTCATCCAAAAAACAAGAGGACAGTGCCAAGGGCCCAGCAGCGTCTGCCAAGGTGGGGAAGGGAAAAAAAAACAAAGGCAAGGCACTTCAGGTCTCGAAGCCTCCAGGTGGGGGACTGGTGACCACCATTAGTCCTGACAGGCCAGCAACCTGTACAGCAGAAAGCACCTCCGCAAGCACTGCTACCTGCACTGCCACCTGCACCGCCATATGCACTGCCACCTTCACCGCCGCTGCCACAACAACAGTCAGCAGCATCATCCACAGTGGGCACCCGTCCGAGGCTGCTGGAGACGGCCTGGTGTCTCCTCCACTACTACCAGCACCTGCACCACGGCCAGCACTGGCAGCATCTCTGCCGCAGACACCGCCGCAGACACCGCCGCAGGCACTGCCACCTGCACTGCCATATGCACCGCCACATGCCCAGCCGGTGCCACTACATCGGACATCAGCAGCATCCCAAGTGGGCAGCCGTCCGAGGCTACAGGAGACCGCCTGGACCCTGCACCCACTACTTGAAGCACCACCACCAGTACTGTCACTACCAGCATTTTGCAGCCTAAGACACCGCAGGAAGGAGTCTGGCTCTGCCTCCATGGAGTATCATGCTACCTGTTCCCTGGACATCTTGTGCCTCAGACACTCAGGTGAGGGAATGTGAACTGCCACACCCCAGGTGCAGCATCACTGGGCACAAAGCCCCCTTCTGAACCAGTGGAGATATGCATCCACTCACCCAATCCTTGGCAGGATGAAGCAGACTGGGCACAAGGCCCCCTCCAGAAGCAGTGGAGATATGCATCCACTCACCCAATCCTTGGCAGGATGAAGTAGACTGGGCACAAGGTCCCCTCCAGAATCAGAGGAGATATGCATCCACTCACCCAATCCTTGGCAGGATGAAGCAGACTGGCCACAAAGCCCCCTCCAGAAACAGTGGAAAACTGGCACCCACTTGAGAGACTGTGGCTTTGCACTCCCCAGGACCAAGCAGTGGGAAAACCGCCCACTTGAGAGACTGTCGCTTTGCACTCCCCAGGACATCGCTGTGGGCATGTTGCCCCCTCGAGGAGCAGTGGCGTAGTACCATCTTCCAGCTGAGGTGCTCCCCCTCCCCTTCCCCCTGAGGTGCCTGTGTGTTTTACACCTGATGCCCCTGCAGTGTTCTCTCCATTTTGAGGCAGGAGTCAAGTGTGGGCTTTGCCCATATTTTTTAGGCCCACTGGTCCACGGACATTTGCAAAGGACAGTGTACGGCCCTCTGTACATTTTGTAAATGTTTGTATATACTGTTGTTTACAATCATTAACTTTATCTGCATTTTCTAAATATCACTGATTTAACTCAATTATTTTTGTCACTGCGTTCTTCTGGGGGGTAACAGGGTGTAAATGTAATGTTGCTGCATGTTTTTCTGTGTATGGTGTTGTGGGTGAGGGTGGGGGTGTTGCATGTGTGTGTCACTCTCTTTTTCCTCCCCTCTCCCCTGTGTGCTAGGTGCAGTACTCACCGAGGTCGTCGCTGCCGCCTTCTTTGATATTCCTGCTGTATTAGCAGATACACCAGCATTGGCAGGACCTGTAGTTTGGGCTCCATGGCATCCGAATTCTTCGTTGAGAGTCGAAAGGTGAGTGGTTCCCCTTCTGTGTCCTGCTTCGGCCGTGCTTTTGATGTCATTGGTACCGCCCTGGAAAATCTGGCGGATTGGTGCCTTGTAATAGCGTGAGCGGTACATTGTCTTCCGCCTGTCTGTTGTTGGTGACTGTCGCAGTGTTTGTTGCTACCACTGTGGCAGTCTGAGTGTTAAAGTGGCTGTCTATGTTGGCGATTTCCGCCGTGGTCGTAATCCCATTTTTTTAGCGCCGGCCTGTTGGCAGTATTACCGCCGCTTTCTCACTGACCGCCAGGGTTGTAATGAGGGCCAAAGTGTCAACCATGACAAACACAACAGGCCAAATGTGAGACTAATTAATAAGACAATTTGGTGTTACATTTAGAATTTTGAATAAGGCCAATGGTCAAATCATTCAACAATAATCATGGTCTTGAAGAATTTCTCTGAAGTCATGAATGGGAGTGTGACCAGGAAGGACTCCACCTCATGAAATGTCAGATCGATCACAGGATTGGCAGACGGATCCACGGAGCAAAAGTGTGAATATGCTGTAAATGCAGGATCACCCACATAGGTAGCAATATCCACAGTGCCAGATGTGTTGGAGTCAAATAGTTCACAAGCGGTGCCTCATAAGTGACCTTGCAAATCAACCTCAGCATCATGGAGCACACCATGAATGAACCCTCATTGGGAACATCAGCAGTTCCTTGTTCACCAGAGGCACTGACTGAAGAGCAAGACACACCAAACGTAGACTCTCAAAGAGGCACCAGATGCAGTGAAAGAGAGATTACATGCACCACAGGACTAGTCAGAATGACAATGACCAATAATGATCCAATTCTTCCAGCAACAGAGCACCAAAATACTGCATCATGCGATCACGACAAAGTTGAGCTAGTGGTAGCTCCAACACTCAGCTTACCTGAGAAAGCACAATCTCTGTGTAGTACTAATAGCAGCAGCAGTATTGTACCAATCAGCGCCAAAGTCACAGGAAATCCGCCAAACACACTTGAAAAGAGTGAATGGATAGCTGAAGGAATGGCTCTAAAGAGAGTCTGGAAGGTAGAAACAAATCCAGACCCAACAGCCTTAAAGAAGTAAACAATCTCTGCAGTGCATGCGGCATTGACAATTCTGCAGACCAGCTCTCCAAAGTGCTTGGGGAAGTTGGTATTTAATGGGGATTGTCTCTCGGTTGATGATCTCGCTATCTGGAGAGCATACGTCTCTTTGGCCGATGTCAACACCACTTGTTTTTAGAACAGTAGTGCCTTTAGTCTGCGCAGCTTGTTATAATTTACATTAATAGTATCAATCAGAGGCTACATTACTACTACTCTTATCTCTTGTGTGGGGCCGAAAAGAACTTGTCCACAACAAGTTACAATTTTGGACACCAAAATTGCGTAGGAAATTCCTGGTCTCATTCTGCAGCTCTGATCGTTCAGGATCTCATAACTTCCATTTGTATGTATAAGAAATGCCGGACGAATCAAAGGGATGGCAATACCCTTCAGAAAGCATGCCAAGTTTGCGACTCCCGCATTACAGAAA
The DNA here is from genome assembly GCF_031143425.1 of Pleurodeles waltl. Classification (NCBI taxonomy): domain Eukaryota; kingdom Metazoa; phylum Chordata; class Amphibia; order Caudata; family Salamandridae; genus Pleurodeles; species Pleurodeles waltl. Next base: position 452,059,231 of record NC_090448.1, on the reverse strand, counting down.
CTGTGAAGTGACACCTGTTTGCAGATCATAAAGGGCCAGATGTAGCAAAGGGTTTTACCCATTTTGTGTCTATGGGAAAATGTGTTCGTGCATATGGCCCTAAATGACTAACATTTGCTTCCACTCAGAAAGACCTCTGATTCGCGATTCAGACATTTGAACTCGAAAGGCAACTCCCACTCTTCTTTTATATAGTTATCTCCTAGCCACTCATATTTGCCCACAGCAAAATATTTCAAACATTTTGTGAAATGAAAGGTGGGAATTGGCAGATTAATACCGCCATGTACGAGCCATACTGTTGATGGTGTCTCTGCTACGGTAAAAGGATGCTTTTCGAACTTTTTTTATGTTAAGTATGATGTAATTTGGTTGCTTTTTAATCATTATCTGATGCTCCCTGGACAAATCAAAAGCAGCAAACAAGTCAATACTGTCGGTGTATTTACATGGGACGTGGCCATTTTTCAGAATCTGCAATGTCCAACCCAACTGCATGATGGAATGCGGCTGACTTTGCCCATGTTGTAAAAGGGACATGGTATTCTGAATGATGTCAATCGCAGGTGACACTATGTGCCTGATTACAACCCGGTGGCGGTCGTACTGCTGCCAATGCAAGCAGCGGTGCCCTGAGGATTACGACTCCCTTCTCCCTCAGCAGTTTCATGGCGGTAGCACCGCCATGAAAATACTGGCAGAGACTGGGTGCAGGGTGCCCTAGGAGGGCCCCTGCACTGCCTAAGCACTTGGCATGAGCAGTGCAGAGGCCCACCTGGCCAGCCCCTGCTCCACCCTACGCACTACAGTATAGCCGCCAGCTCTATTATGAGCCAAAGGCAATACTATAGGCTGTGTCTCACTGGGTGAGCAGGCAGAAACTCTGTTTCCACCGACTGACCCAGTGGGAAACTCATAATGGGCCCGGCGAGAAGGCTGCCGCACTGGTGGTAACCTACCCGTGGAAACTTCGGCTTTTCCATCCACCGAAGGCATAATAAGGCCTTCTGGTATTATGTGTGCACATTCTGTTGGACATAGGGGGTCATTACAACCCTGGCGGACGATGTTAAAGCAGCGGTAATTCCGCAAACAGGCCGGCGGACAAAAAAAGGGAATCATGACCCTGGCGGAAACCGCCAACAAAGACAGCCACTTTAACACACCGCCCGCCACGGCGGTACAGACAAGCAGCGCGGCGGTCACCGGCAACAGACAGGCGGGAGACAATGTACCGCCCATAGTATTACAACCCGCCAATCCACCACCTTTTCCGGGGCGGATTCACCGTGGATAAAAACACGTCGGAAACAGACATTTCAATGGGAAAACGCTCACCTGAACACATCCCACGAGGAACGAGGACTCCATGAAGCCGGAACTACAAATACTCCCTGCGCTTGTCTTTCTGCTACTCTACGACCACCATCTACGTAGGCGCCGAAGACAACGGTGAGTACTGCATCTACGACATGGGGGAGGGTGGAGGCAAAAGTTAGGGGGACACCCACGAAACACCCCCACCCTTGCATATTACAACATACACACCAATGCATTTCCAAACATCACAGTAACAACCCACAATCCCCCCGGAAGAATGCAAAGACAAAGCGAAATCCGTTCAAACATTGTAATGTTGCAATAAACAAGTCTTGCAAAAATATACAGATATATAAGAAAATCTGGCAGAAATATATACAGTACGAGAAGTAGTGTAGATATGTACATATCAATGTCCGTGCACCACTAGTCCAAAAATGCATGGGCGAGGCCCAAAAAAGATACCTGACCACAATCGGAGAGAACACTGCCGGGGCATCAGATAGAAATACTACAGGCACCTCAGGGGGAACGGAAGGGGGGGCACCTCAGCCGGATGACTGCAAAGCCAGATCCACGACGGGGCTCCATGCCCACTGTGCCATCCTGGGGAGTGCAAAGCCACAGTCTCTCAAGTCTCTACAGTGGGTGGGTTGCCCACTGTACCATCCTAGGGAGTGCAAAGCCACAGTCTCTCAAGTCTCTACAGTGGGTGGCTTGCCCACTGTGCCATCCTGGGGAGTGCAAAGCCACAGTCTCTCAAGTCTCTACAGTGGGTGGCTTGCCCACTGTGCCATCCTGGGGAGTGCAAAGCCACAGTCTCTCAAGTCTCTACAGTGGGTGGCTTGCCCACTGTGCCATCCTGGGGAGTGCAAGTCTCTACAGTGGGTGGGTTGCCCACTGTACCATCCTGAGGAGTGCAAAGCCACAGTCTCTCAAGTCTCTACAGTGGGTGGCTTGCCCACTGTGCCATCCTGGGGAGTGCAAAGCCACAGTCTCTCAAGTCTCTACAGTGGGTGGCTTGCCCACTGTGCCATCCTGGGGAGTGCAAAGCCTCAATTTCGCAAGTAGATAACATACCCCAGTGGCTTGTGAGGGGGACTGGTGCCCAGACTGGATTAGTCTCCCTGTGAAAGTTCCTGTCCCGTCACTGTCCCAGCTGCACATGGGATAAGGATGCTTGATGTGGCGGTCTATTCATTGTTACCCGGTGCATGCCCTGTTCAGCGGTCTTCACCATGCTGGTCATTGCCCTGTTCAGCGGTGCTTTGCCATGGCGGTGCTTGCCCTGTTCAGCGGTCTTCACCATGGCAGTTCGGGACTGTTCAGCGGTGCTTTGCCATGGCGGTTCTGGACTGTTCAGCGGTCTTCACCATGGCGGTCATTGCCCTGTTCAGCAGTGCTTTGCCATGGCGGTGCTTGCCCTGTTCAGCGGTCTTCACCATGGCGGTTCGGGACTGTTCAGCTGTGCTTTGCAATGGCGGTTCTGGTACGGACATTGGTGTGTGGCATGACGTTCCCTAGACTGGGCATTGGTGTGTGGCATGACGTTCCCTCATAGCCCACCTGGGCTGTGGCAGCTGGGGCCCTCCTGGGCTATGACTCCAGCGGTGGTCTCCTGACCAGTGACGATACTTGGGCCCTCCTGGGCACTGACTCCGGCGGTGGCGGTGGTCTCCTGACCAGTGACGATACTTGGGCCCTCCTGGGCTATGACTCCGGTGGTGGCGGTGGTCTCCTGACCAGTGACGACGGTGCTGGCAGTTGGGTCTCGACCGCCGGGAATGATGGCGCCCTTCTCCGCCATGATACTCACAACAGGCTGGGCAGACTTCCTCTGGCCCTTCCCCACCTTTGGTGGAGTCACAGCTGACTCTCCAATCCCCTTGGAACCCATGTGAGTTGTTTTCCCACCAGGAGTCTTCACACGGTCCCGTCGTCCACTCTCCAATTTCAGAGCCTTTACAGGGGGTGGGCTGCCAGTGCCTTGGCTCCGGGTCACACTGCCTGCCCTGGTGGCCGGTGCACTCCACATACCTTGAACAGGCACCACTGGTAGTGGAGGCTTTTTGGCTGAGGCGCTACGACGGGACTGATGAATTGGAGGGGGTGGGGTGGGGCAAAAAGGTCATCTTTACAGAGGGACAGTTTCTGACGAACACTGGGATGGGTAGTTGGAGGGGGCCTGGGAGTGGAGGAAGAGGAGGTGGTTGTAGGAGGTGTCACTTTAGGTGTTTTGGGTGCAGGTGCAGGTACTGGAGGCTGTTGTGAGGTGGATGGATGTTGGGTGTGTGATTGCCGGCGTTTGTGTACTTTGGGAGGGGGCGTCGCAGACACACTGGAGAGGACACAGGAGACGTGTAAATGGCAGTGGAGGTGATGAGTGCAGGTGAGCGGCTTGTGGTGCTGGGTGTCCTCGTGCGATTCCTGGTGCCTGTAGATGTGGTGCATGCAGGTGTATGTGTAGACGAGACTGTGAGGGAGGAGGGAGAAGAGGAGGAGGGGGACACAGTGAAGGCAGTGGATGTTGCTGTGTCTGTATGTGGGTAAGGCTTGTGTGAGTGCCTGTGGGTTGTGTGGTGCCTATTTTTGCTTGAACTTGAGCTACTTGTGTGTGCTGACTTGTGTGCATGCTGGTCTGTAGGTGTGCTTGAGATGGGCTGGGGTACAGTGGATTGGATCTGGGTGGAGGAGGTTGGAGGGGGGAGGCTAGACACAGGGACAATGGCTGCCATCAGTGCTGAGGCCAGAGATTGCAGGGTTCGCTGAAGGACAGCCTGACCAGAATGAATGCCCTCCAGGAATGCATTACCGTGTTGCAACTCTCGTTCTACACCCTGGTTGGCATTCACAATGGTAGACTGCCCAACAGTGAGTGACCTGAGGAGGTCAATGGCCTCCTCACTGAGGGCAGCAGGGGTGACTGGGCAGGGCCTGAGGTGCCTGGGGCGAAGGTGATGCCCACCCTCCTGGGTGAGCGGACACGTGGCGAACGCTGAGGGGCTGCTGGGAGGGCGGTGCTGGTAGGGGAGGTGGCCGCTGTACCTGTAGAAGTGGGGCGCACAGATGGTGCCGCTACCACAAGGGAGCCCCCATCGGCGGACGAGTCCGTGTCGCTGCTTGGTGATCTGGTGGCCGACGTGAAGCTCCCCTCGCCCTCCGTCCCACTGGTGCATTCTGAGTCCGTGGTGTGGCCCTCCATGGCCATGTGGGATGCAGCCCCCTCGTGCTCCGGTGCCACTGTACCTCCGCCTGATGATGCTGATGTAAAAAAGAACAGGGAGAGCAAAAAAAGGGGGGAGGGACAGAAGAAAGACAGGTTTTAGTGCATGGCATACCGCTACCGTTGGGGGACAAGACAGACACAGCAGCCCCCTGCATTACGCCGTGCTCCTGCACTCTGCATATGCAATTTCTGGGATATGGCCTACATGGCAATGGTGGACATCTGCACAAATGGATGCCACAGGGGCAACTATACCTCGACTTGGCACTCTACTGAGGTGGGGTAGAGTGCTACATGGGCTGCATTACAGAGGGGCCCAGTCTTCGTGTTTCTGGCTGGCCTAGGTACACCCACAGGCCTCCTCCCCCACCCAGACCCCTCTACTGCGCGCAAACTCCGCAGAATGAAGTTGTACTCACCCCCTTGTGTCTGCTATGACGCCCTCAAGCACCCATCCAACTCCGGGTAGGCCACACCCAGGATCTGGAACATCAGGGGGGTCATGGTGCGACGGGCACCCCTCCCACGTTGGGAGGCCATCCCCAGCTGAGCCTCCACCGTCTTCTTGCTGCAGCGGCGAATGTCCTCCCATCTTTTCCGGCAGTGGGTGCCCCGTCTCTGGTGGGCCCCCAGGGTCCGGACCTCCTTGACGATGGCACGCCAAATGTCCCTCTTCTGGTGGGCGCTGACCTACATGACATGCACAAAGGGAAAAGGAACAGTCATTACCAACTGCACCGTCGATGTGGGTGGCCCCCTCCCTACTCTGGCCATGTGGCCCATTCATTCACATGCATTAATGTTCTATGAACTCTGCCCCCTTCCCTCTTCCAACCAGCCCTCTCCACCCAGGCCTAGCCCATACAACGTGCTCCCTGTGTACTAACCTGTTGGTCTGGAGGACCGTAGAGTAGCGTGTACTGGGGGAGGACCCCGTCTACCAGTTTCTCCAACTCCTGAGCAGTGAAGGCAGGGGCCCTTTCCCCAGATGCAGCAGCCATCGTCACTTCCAGACCGAGGTCACAGTAGCACTTGCAGTGTAGGTCCTCTCCTGTCGAAGGTCAGGTATCTAGTGATTGAACAGATAGAAAATGGCGGTGACCTCCGCGGCGGTGACGTCCACGGCGGTGCGCATCATCACCACAGGCGCACCTGTTCATTGGCTCCTGGGACCCATAGGGTCCAATGTTAACCAATGCAGCATTGCGCCGCGGTCTACGACCGCCTACCGCCACGGTGTGCAACGCCAGCGCTGTTACCCCACAATCCCATTGTCCCAGTTTAGAGGTCAGGCAGCCGCCATTTCAGGGGCCCACATGGCTTCATTTACCTCTGCGTCACACATAGCTAGGCCTACACTCAACACACATACAGGAAGGGTTTTGTGATTGGTGTAGTCTTGTGTGTAACTGTGGGTACATACCTGGATGAAAAATGACTGATTCGTCGCTGTCGTCCTTTGTAGGCACCGTCAGCTGGGACATGTGAGAAGATAGCGGAATCCTCCGGTGTACCGACCGCTGGTGGACCTGTTGACAATGGAAGAGCGACATTTAATCGTCACCTACAGGTTTGACCGTGCCACAACCCAGGAACTATGTACCCAGTTAGAGCCAGACCTGATGTCACCAATCCGCCATCCGACTGGAATCCCCCCTGACGTGCAGGTTCTGTCAGTGTTCCATTTCCTTGCAAGTGGGTCATTCCAGACAACAGTGGCCATGGCATCAGGGATGTCCCAGCCTATGTTTTCCAGCGTTTTGTCCAGAGTGTTGTCTGCCCTGCTGAAACACGTAAGGAGATCCATCATTTTCCCTGAGGTGGAAGATTTGCCTACAGTTAAAGGTGACTTCTATGCCCTTGGACATATCCCCAGCGTCATAGATGCCATTGATGGGACCCATGTAGCTCTGGTCCCCCCCCCACAGGAGTGAACAGGTGTACAGAAACAGGAAGAGTTATCATTCGATGAATGTTCAGATGGTCTGTTTGGCAGACCAGTACATCTCGCAGGTAAATGCTCTGTTCCCTGGCTCAGTGCATGACGCCTACATCCTGCGGAATAGCAGCATCCCTGATATGATGGCTCAACTCCAGAGGCACCGTGTGTGGCTATTGGGGGACTCTGGTTACCCCAACCTGTCATGGCTATTGACCCCAGTGAGGAATCCCAGGACCAGGGCAGAGGAACGCTACAATGAGGCCCATGGGCGGACTAGGAGGGTGATCGAACGCACCTTCGTCCTCCTGAAGGCCAGGTTCAGGTGCCTCCATATGACAGGTGGATCCCTATTCTACTCACCGAAGAAGGTGTGCGAGATCATCATCGCCTGCTCCATGCTCCATAATTTGGCTTTGCGACGCCAGGTGCCTTTTCTGCAGGAGGATGATCCAGATGACGGTGTTGTTGCAGCTGTGGAGCCTGTGGACAGTGATGAGGAGGAAGCTGAGGAAGAAGACAACGACAACAGGGAGTCAGTCATACAGCAATATTTCCAGTGACACATAGGTGAGAACATTTTCATGTTTAACATTAGATTAACTTTCACACATCTACCTCTATCCGGTTTGTCGATTTCAAACACTATTTGGTAACTGAGTTGTACCTTTCCATTACGGTTTCACAGTTTTGTTTGCCAACGTGTTATCTGCTTGCATCCTTCAAGGACTTGTGATGTGTGACATAGGTATGTTAGCCTTACAATGGGAAACGCATTATGACACTCTCATTGATAATACATAATTTGTAAATCACAGACTGACTCAAGATTGTTTTGTGTTTCAAGGGTGTTTATTGAAGTGCTTAGAAATGGGAGGGGGTAGTGAAATGGTGAGGGGTGATGGCGGAGGACTGTCCATGGCAGAGTCCAGTCTATTAGTCTCACAGGTGCACTGCCCATCTGGGCATAGGAAGTGGAGCTGGGGCAGTTCAAGTATGGACAGGGTAACAAAGTGGGTCAGTGGGGGGACAATCAGGGTGGTCTCATTTCCTGGCGGGGTCTTGCCATCTTGCTCTGTCCTGTTCCTGGCTCTCAGGGACCGCTTGCGTGGTGGTTGTCCATCTGTAGGGGGTGGGGTGCTGGTGTGGTGGTCCTGTGGCGGGGCGTCCTGTCCACTAGCGCCGGCGGAGGTGGTGGGCAGTTCATCGTCCTGGCTAGTGTCAGGGGCCCCTTGGAGTGCCACGGTGTCCCTCAAGGTGTTCTGTATGTCCTTCAGCACGCCTACGATGGTGCCCAGGGCGGAGCTGATGGTCCTGAGCTCCTCCCTGAACCCCAAATACTGTTCGTCCTGCAGGCGCTGGGTCTCCTGAAACTTGGCCAGGACCGTGGCCATCGTCTCCTGGGAGTGGTGGTATGCTCCCATGGTGGAGGTGAGGGCCTCGTGGAGAGTTGGTTCCCTTGGCCTGTCCGCCCCCTGTCGCACAGCAGCCCTCCCAGTTCCCCTGTGTTCCTGTGCCTCCGTCCCCTGGACCGTGTGCCCACTACCACTGCCCCCAGGTCCCTGTTGTTGTTGGGGTGGTGGGTTATCCTGGGTTCCCTGTAGTGGTGGACACACCACTGATTGACCTGTCCTGGGTAGGGAGGTATGGGCCCGCTGGGTGGGTGCTGTGCTGGTGTTGCCAGATGGTGGAAGGTCAGTGTTGGGCTGTGCCTGTGCAAGGGGAACCGAGGGCAGAGCTGCTATTGTCACTGTGGGCCTCTTCTGGGGGTGGAGTGGTGTTGTCTGGTCCCTCTGGTGTGGTGACGGTCCTTCGGGTTCCTGCAGGGGCATAAGAGCATAATTAATGCATTTGTGTGTGTGATGGTGTGCAATGGGTGGGTGTCTGTGTACCCCAGTGCAGGCATTCCTGTGTGGGGGCTTGTGTGATGATGGTTAGGGGGTGTTCTGGGTATGTACAGTGGGCATGCTTTAGTGAGGGGTGACCATGCTTAGTTGTGTCATGCAGGGCTTGGTGTTGGGATGTGTGGTTTGTGTTATTAGTACATTAGTGAGGAGTTGGAGTGATAGGGGAGGGTGTGAGGGTGGGGGTGTGATAGCATGCAGGTAGGGTGGGGGATATGATAGTTAAGATTTGACTTACCAGTGTCCCATCCACCACCGACTCCTCCGAGGCCCTCTGGATGCATGATGGTCAAGACTTGCTCCTCCCATGTTGTTAGTTGTGGGGTAGGAGGTGGGGGTCCGCCGCCAGTCTGCTGAACTGCGATGTTGTGCCTGGAGACCGTTGAACGCACCTTCCCCCGTAGGTCGTTCCACCTCTTCCTGATGTCCTCCCTATTTCTTGGGTGCTGTCCCACAGCGTTGACCCTGTCCACGATTCTGTGCCATAGCTCCATCTTCCTGGCTACGGAGGTGTGCTGTACCTGTGAGCCAAATAGCTGTGGCTCTACCCGGATGATTTCCTCCACCATGACCCTGAGCTCCTCCTCGGAGAAGCGGGGGTGTCTTTGGCGTGACATGGGGTGGTGTGTGTGATGTGTGGGGCGGTGTGAGTGTTGATGTGTGTGGTGATGTGTAGTGGCGTGTGGTGTTTTGTGCGTGGATGTGGTGTGGGTGATGGTGTTGTGTGCCTCTGTATGGTGGTGTTGTCTTGGCTGTGCTGTCCCTCTGGCCTTCGCCCGTGAATTTTGGTCGTAGGGGTTTGTGGGTGATGTGGGTGTGTGTTTTATATTGTATTGGGTGTGTGGGAGTGGTGTTTGCATGTGTATCAGGTGTGTGTATTTCGATTTGTCCAATGTGGCGGTGTTTTGGAGATGTGTGTGTATTTTGAGCGCGGCGGTGTATACCGCCAATGGAATACTGCGGTTGAAAGACCGCCGCGTGGATTCGTGGGTCGTAATAGCATGGGCGTGTTTCTGTTGGCATGGAGGTGGAGGTTTTGTTTTCACCACTTTAACACTGACCTTTGGTGTCGCGGAGTTGTGTGGGTGTCTGAATTTCGGCGGATTCCGAGATGTGTGTCATAATAGCTGTGGCGGACTACCGCCGCTGCAGCGGTGTATTGGCGGTCTTCTGCACGGCGGTAAGCGCCTTTTACCGCCAATGTTGTAATGACCCCCATAGTATTCATGCCATTATCGAAAACAGCTAAAGCCTTTTCCTTATTTTCTTTATTTATCTGCCTCAAACATTCAGCTCCTTCCATTTGGGAAAGCTTCCATATCTCATTGTATTATGGCATACTGGAATCTTTTAGAATGTTGTTTTCGTGGACCTGGCAAGAAAGCCTGCAAGTCTACTTCCTCTGACAGGAGACTATGATGTTCTTTAACTGCTGCTAAGGTGTTAGTGTGTAACCATTGTTGGCACACTTTACCCACACTGCATGTAGTAACTATACCAAAATGTTGACCCGAGACATAGCAAGGATCGGGCCGGATAATCTTGAAACCCCAAGAGGAATTAACAAACTGTGCTTGACACCCATTTGTGTCTGTTGGCCACAATTACCACCCGTCGGGACTTGAAAGTGGGAAATTCTAATTATCATTCTGAACCCAAGCACTTAGAGGCATATTTATACTTTTTGATACAAAACTGCACTAACGTAGTTTTGCATCAAAAAATTTATCACTGGCTTGCACCATTCCTGAGTGCCAGCCACGTGCCATATTTATGGAATGGAGCGAGCCCGTGCAAAGGGTGGGCTAGTGTAAAAAAAATTATGTTAGCAAGGTGGGGGTGGCGGTATAGGGGAAGGGGGTTTTGCACCAAAAAATTACGTTAGGCTGGTAAGAGGCAAAAAAAAAATGCCTCTAACCAGCCTAGTGTCATATTCTGATGCAAAACCATCCTTGCCACATAACACCTGTCTTAGAAAAGACAGTAGTCATGCCCACCACCCAAATGACCAGCACATGGGACCAGGGTCCCCTGGGCATGGCAATTGCACCCTGTGCCATGCAGGGTGCCCCAAGTTGGGCCCCTGATGGCACTTTTTTTTTTTTTTAAATACTTACTTATACTTACCCTACTTACCTGGGATGGGGTCCCGACCTCTGGTGTCCCTCTGGTGTGGGTGGGGGTGTTCCTGGGGCTTTAGGAGGGCACCTGTGGTCCCATTCCATGGTGTTTAACCATGGAAATGGGTCCACATGTCCCTTAACACCTGGTCTGACCCACCCGTGCGTCATTGTAGCACTGGGGGGTAAATATGGGACTATGAGGTTAGCACCATTTTTTAGATGGGAAGGCCTACCTTGCATCTCTTTGATGCAAGGTAGGTTCATGCATCTAAAAAAATGGTGCAAACTCCAATATTTTGATGTTACACATGTCTAACGTCAAAATATAAATATGGAGTTAGTTTTGCGCCGAATTTGCGGATACAAAAATTATGCAAATTAGGCACAAAATGAGTATAAATATGCCACTTAGTTCTTCCTTGGTGACATTTAAGAATGATTGCCAATTAGAGAATTTGGCTGGTGTGGGGATACTGGGCACATTCATTTCTTTTACTCTTGCTAAAACTAGGCAAGATGTCTGCTGAACTGTACCATTTAAAATATCATTTGGACAGGAATAAGGCATGTTCTAAACAAAGCTTCGCTACCCTGAATTTGCCAATCTTCTGTTCCCCATAGACTTTTCACATCAATAGTGCTCTTCCAGTATTCATAACCTTCAATAGGAAGATGGGAAACAAATAAATCTGAATAGATTAATTTGGTGTTGTTTAGTGAAATCTTCCCCATTTTAGAATGTGGTAATTTGAAATAATATGACTCTGCATTTGTATCCCAGAAAAGTATGCTAATTTGTCTACATATGTCTTGGGGCACCCCTTAGGTGGAACTGAACAATGTTCCCACTGTGTTTAATTAAATACTGATTTATGTCAAGTTGCTTGGTGCAGAAAGTAATATCCCCAATAGTGATAACAGAAAATGTCCCCATAATTCGCTGTGTTCGTATACACATCTTTACTTTCAAATACAGTGTAATCCTGCAATTCAGCAAGTATGGAATCATGTGTTTTAATATCCCATTCATCAAAACAACACCAGGTGCAATTACATCAGTCATTGAAATTTTTAATACTTAAGTAATTTGGATAACCTCAGTAGGCCCATACATATCAATTGGAACTTTATCACAAATAATCCAATCCAGAATTGGTACTGCTGAAATGTTCACAAGGGACAAGTCTCTTCGGACCTTATGTGAGGAAAGATATGATGTTAAAACTTCATCCACTGGCTCCACAGAAGATGGTTCAGGATGATAATGACTATTCATCAAGAGAAAGAAAACAGTCACAAAACCAATCCATAGCAGAAAGACAAGCAAGGTCAGTAGTTTCCACAGATAAGTCCATGAATAAACCAAATAGTTATGTTTAAGTCATATTTACAGTTTATGGGGGTTATTCTAACGGATATACCACCAGCCGTATTACGAGTTCCATAGGGTATAATGGACTCGTAATACGGCTGGTGGTAAATCCGTCACTTTTCCGTCACTTTTGGGATGGATTAACACCTCCTCCAAAGTTAGAATAACCCCCTATGTGTCTTTGAAACAGTTTCAGTTGCAGGTACAGATGAAGTTGAACAAAAGTCATCAAGGTCGATGAAATAACCAGAAGTTGTCTCTGCGAACACAGTAGCCAGTGCACTACTGGTGGATGGATCTGCTTCGCATGGAGGTACATAGTAGACGATGTTGTCAGTCTGTGTTGCATTGGAATAATAGACAGCCACATCTTGACCAGTTCTTGTCGGTGAAGTGGTAACAGAAGTCAGCAGAAGCTCATTATCCTCCCTCCCCATGCTCGAGGAGGCATTTGTTGAATCATTGTACATGATTATATATTCAGAAGTGTTGTGTTGTTTTTTCTTTAAAGAGATATATCCTGTTGGGTAGTGAGAGGGGACTGAGAACTACCCAAGGGACCTCAGGGTCTACTGTGTAGGATTGGCTACATGATGCAATTTGATGTTGTCAATGAAGACAAATCTGTTCCTTTTGTAACCTGGCAGCGGTGGTAGAATGACAGTTCTGATGTCTTGGATCCCCAAGACAGGAAACGGTGCATTGTAAGATCGGCTGAATTCCTTCTTCACAGCAATCTTCTCATGAACCAAATGCCCAAATTTAGGAATCAAGCCTGCAGAAGTTGATGGGAAATCCCTTATTCCTAAAGTGGCAGCCCTGGTGGATGAATTATCATCACAAAATTCTTGAAGCTCCTGTAAGACAGTCAGACATTCATTTACATCAAAAAGTGTGTCTGCTGCCACCATACCAGGGTCTTCTAGATCTGGGACATACATAGGTATCCCAAAGAGGACCTCATAAGGAGTGCATTCCCACAAGGACCGTCTTGGCAGATTATTCAGTGCTTTCTGGACCCCATATAGATGATGAAGCCAACTGCAGCCTGAACCCAATACTCTAGCTTTTAAGAACTGCTTTATGTCACAATTCCTCCTCTCCACAACAGAATTTCCCTCAGGATGATATGGGGAAGAGTAATGGAGTTCAACATTTTATCATCCTCATGGTGTCCCTGAATGCCCTAGTGGCAAAAGCAGGGCCCTGGTCCGAGTGGAATGCTACAATCGCATGTCTACCGATAAAGACCAGCAAGTCTTTTATAACAGTTTGTGCATCAGCCCACCGCTGTGGCCATCCCACAGGAATCTAGAACAACAATCAACAGCGACTAAGATGCATTTGTATGCACCATCAGGTTGTAAGGGACCCCAATGGTCCAGGTACACACATTGTAGTGGCCTATAGGACACTAAGAGGGATGTCTGAGGTGGGTGTTTGATGTTTGAATCCTTTATTTGCTGGGAAATGTCACAGCAAAGGACATATTGCTTGGTCTGTTTGTATAGACCCGGCCACCAGAAGCGTTTCAGTAAGAGTGATATTGCGGCTGCCACACCAGCATGAGCAGATGCAACACCTTCATGCACTGCTTTGATGAGATCTAATCTCGGACCATATTTGGGGGTCCCTCGATCTCCCATCCCAGGAATTGTCACAAATGAAACATTCTGTGCACTTACATGGTAGGAAAATTGTGTAGGGTATGCTTTTGGAAGAGGCTTGCCTTCAGCTGAAGCTTTCACAACAATCTGGATTTAATTATCCCATCTTGAATGAGAATGAGTCACTGCAGCAATAGAAGCCATAGCTACTGCGGATTTGGCCACCTTATCAGCCAAAGTATTTCCAATAACGTATACTCCTAGACTTTGGGGCCCAATGTATGTACTACATGAGCGTCTGGTAGCTTATCCTTAAGGGCAGCCACCCTCTCCCACAGAGTTCTATGTTTTATGGTGTTCCCCTTTGAGTCTCCGAACCTGCTCAACCACCAATGACTGAGATATTCATTGTAGGACTGGACACAGTAGTACGAATCACACACAGTCAATGTGAGCTGTTCTGGATCTGTGTGTTCCAGTGCTAAAATAAGAGCTTTCATTTTCAGCTAACTGAGAAGTGCAGTCCCCCAGGGTTTGCGTGTAGGTATGATGAGGGTGGAATACAACATCATTCATCACTTTGCTCAAAGCTGTGCAAGCGGCTGAATATTGATGTTTTGTACCTCCCGCTGGTTGTGCTGAACCATCAATGTAAATGACAGATTGATATCTGTCAAATGGCTAGATGTTAGTAGGTGCAGGGTACTCCTGTTCATATTGGAGAAATTCTTGTGTTTGAAGTTTTGGGTCAGAAAAGTAATAAACATCAGTGGTAGTCAGTGAGGTTGCCCATTGAATTCAACGTGGATGTAATGCACTAGCATTAGGAATGCTTCCTTTGGTGACAGCCTTTAAGGCTGGCACTGGGGTAACAACAATAATGCGTTTCCCTTGGGCAAGTAGCCTCTCCTTATTGACAGCCATATGTACAGGAGTCAGAATCTTTTCTGTGGGTGCAAAACGTTGTTCTGTATTGGAATCCAAGTGTGATTTGTATGATATGGGAAACGCCTCACCCTCATTAAAGGTGACATAGGTGAACCCGATGGCACTAGCAATTATTCTGATGACCAAATTTGTTTTGTTGTCATATGTGTGTAAGTGTTTTGCTTCTAGCATGTCTTACTGCAACCCTCTAAGGATGCATGTGTGTTCCACTGTCCAGTGTCTGCTTAAGAAATCTGGGTGAATTAAATCCTAAAGTGGTTTTATAAGTTGTGCATAATCTGAGATGTAAGTTCAGCCAAAGTTAAAGAAACCAAATAGTGACTGCAGTTTCTTGATGGTATTTGGTGGTTGAAGTTGTGCTCATTTTTCTAAAACGTGCAGGCCAGGCTCTTTTCCTCATCTGATAGCTCATATCTCAGGAACAATACACTGAGAAAGGCTATTTTAGTTTTCTCAAAATTAAATTTGTAGCCAAGGGCTGCGAATCCTAGAACGATCCGATCAACCCTGGCAAGATGAATGTTGAGGTCGTCATCTGTGAGATAGATGCCATCCACCTAGGATGACGCCTCTCGATCAATATTGTTCAATATTGATGTTACATGGGCATAAAACAACCCTGGGCTGTTCTTATAGCCCTCGGGCAAATGGCAGAAACGTTCATGCACTAAGTTTTGGCAGAAACAAATGTTGGAAATATCCAACATTGTGATGTACTTTTTATGCACTGTGTTGTTAATTAGTGGGGTGCTGTGTGAGTTTTGTGTTGCACATGTGCGTGTGTAGTTTAAGTGTTTGTAATCTAAGACTATTCTATATGAATGATCTGGTTTTGCAACGGGGAATAACAGGTAATTCATTGCAGAGGAACAGGGTTCTAATTCTCCCTGGTACTCGAGCTAAAGTGAGGATCTCTCTCACTGGAGCTTTAGCCTCGTGTTTAACAGGATATTGGGGCTGAGGCTGGGGTATAGACCTGATAGGTATTTCATTGTAGGGGGAATCCTTATCCCCCCAGTTGGTTGACGTATAGTGCAGGTGCCTGCGCCAAAGCCCAGTCGACAACGTAGGCTTCTTTTATGGAATCCAAAACAAGATCTGAGAAAGAAGGCAAAATTAGCTGGGGTGTTCAGTCTCTTTCTGCCAATGGGATATCACAATTAGGTTCTTCCCATAATATTACACCAATAGTGCACTCTATGTCTCCATCAATTTGGATATTTAATTCATAAACCCTGTTCGGTGGGAGAATGAGAGGGACGTGAATTAGTATATCTGTCAGGAGCCATTAAAGTTTCTCTATTTCCAAGATTATGGGGGTCATTACAACCCTGGCGGACGGTGTTAAAGCGGCGGTAAGACCGCCAACAGGCTGGCGGTCTTTTTTTGAGCATTATGACCATGGCGGTTACCGCCATGGTCATCCGCCGCTTCTCCGTTCCGCCCGCTGGGCTGGAGACCTGGGTCTCCAGCCCAGCGCCCATCACAATACCGCCGCCGGTATTGTGACCCGGCTTACCGCCATGGATTTCCAGCGGTAGGAACTGCCATGAAATCCATGGCGGTAAGCACTATCAGTGCCAGGGAATTCCTTCCCAAGCCAACACTGAAGCTTCCCCATTAATGTTACTGACTATTATTGAGGAGACTGTGTCAAAGCTATGCATCAATTTTGTCCCCAAATCTTGGGCGGCAGCAGCCCCATGCTCATTTTGAATTTGTTTTAACACTTCTGGCAAGTTGGCAAGTGTTGAGGTACCATGGGTGGTAGTGTAAACTGCAGCGAAGACTGTACCCTATGTGGTGAGGTCGTCCACTGAGGGAACCATTTCAAATGGCAAGCGCATTGTGAGAATTTTATGTTTATCTCTGGGTTCCATATGGGAAACCACTGCTTCCGGCTGGTTAGTTTTTTGGTGCTATCCAGAACGGAATCTTCTCATGTTCTGTGGGCGCTTTGCCCTTGATAGAATGTACTGTTTGCGGGTTAATCCCAGTAACAACCAATTGGTGACTAGCTGGTGCAGCCCGTGCAGGGGCGGTGTTCAAGGTCTGCATAGTGAATTGTACTAATTGTCTGTAAAGTTGTACTAACTCATTATAAAATGTGCGTATATCAGCTATTTGCATTATCTGTAAAGCAGGATGTGGTTTGTGTGTGGCAAACACAGGCCACGTTGGTCCATCATTACTTAAGGGACCTAATCTCATGGGCTGTATTACATGTGGTAGGGCGCATTTGAATCAATTTTGATGTTCTTGATAGGAAAGCGGTATCTCTAGATACCGGTAAGCTTGATACCGCTGTGGTATGTTTTCTATTTGGTTTGTGAGAAATGTATATGTTGTGTCATCTTCTTCTGGAAATGTGACCCAAGAATACAATGTTTCTGTTTGGTAAGCCTCATGAGCTTTTACTATAAATGTGACATCTCCGCACTCATTTGTTAAGCCATAGGTTTTCAAGTGTTGTTTTAATGTGTGTCTGACATTTTCTGAACTGTCTATGGCATTAGCCATGTTGAATAATTGGTGCAGAGATGGAACACCAAATGGGGAGAAAGTCCTTCTAAGAGTTCAAGCTTGAACAACCTACAGTCTAGTACTCCCTATTCAGCTGAGGAGGATTGCCCCTAAAACCACAGACATCTCCGTGTAATGGTACTTAGGGTACCTGCTGTCTGTGAAACAGAGATACTCAGGATATCCATAAATTATTGCCAAAACTCCATCGTTGGTGGTACCATGTAGTAGTTGGGCTCTCACTCCTAGGCCAGACTGCTGGTTTAGGGGAGATAGCACTTTGGTTTATAGACAACTAAGCCACTCATGCAACAAGTCACAACTGTCAGCCTAACTCTCCCAGCTCACAAGCAATACCTCACCAAAAGTCAGAAAGCAAAGGTGATTTTTGGCAGCCTTACACATGAACTCTAGATTGCTTCATCTCAGGGAAGTCGTGGTGGAATGGAGGTTACCCTTTCTCATGTTAGCAACAAGTCTCAGTCACACACAGGCAATGAAGGTGATGCAGGAAGGATTTCAATATATTTATTGAAAAGACTGCAATCTACAGTAAAATGCATGAGCTGCAAGGATTAGGATAATCAACAGTAAAAGAAGCATAATTGTGAAGATGAGAGACAAGAATATAAAAAAAAACAGCATCTTACAATAAACATTAGACATTACAATCCTAGCAGAGAGAACCTAATCTCTAACCAAATGAGAGCTAGGTATGATAAACCTAATCTGCCAGTACCATGTCCATGAGAAGCACCCCCCAACCCTTGTTACCTTGGAACGAAGTCTTTAGGTCAGACTCCGTGCTGACACAAAGGCTGAGTTCTGCAGCAAGGTGAAGTGCAGTGTAGATGGCATCTGGAAGGAACCCCCCTAATGACCTTGTCTGTGTGAGATATATTTATACAGATCATGTAGGACCCCTGACACAGGTATGTTCCCAAACAACTGTTAAGAAGGCAGACTTATGGAGGCAATTATATAAAAAATCCCGAACAAGTGTACATTATGTTTCTATTCCTGATCATGACCCTGATAATGACACTTTCACAGAGTGGCACTGATAATGCAAATTAAAATGCTTCTATAAATTACAAACAATGGCAGCCATCTTAGAAGAAATTATAAAATAAAAGAAATAAAACGGAGCAAGCTAAGTAGGTTAAAAGTCACTAGGTGACAGGGGCACAGGCCTGCAAGCCAAAAGGCTAAGCTAAACTCCTGAGTCCCAAAAAGAACTAAAATGGTTTTACCACAACCGCTAACATTACTACCTTGTTTATCATCCTTGTCAGAGTTGTTAAATATTTAAAATGTATTTACATCTGGTTTGACATTGCAGCTATCTATAACGCATATTGTTATAAATGACTTATAATGTGCATTGAGTGGATTTTAGCTTTATCTGAAGGAGTTTACTCCATCACCTTATACTATTGGCTATTTGGTGTATCATTCCACCTTCCCAGGAAGTACTTCCTTTGCAACATATGAGGAACTATTTTACATTTGAGAAGTACATTAAGTGATGTTGGTTGCCACATTCCATTCCTTACAGATAGCAATCCTTTTTTTTTTAGCATTAGCAAAGCCAAAGCCAATAAGACAGACTTGAATGTGATAAACAACATTTTTGCATGCAAAATATGAAAAAGCATTTGTGAAAGGCTATGTTTACATGAGTTAACACGTTAAAACCCAGTCCTATTGGTATTGTGATTGCTCCTTTCTTTTAGCTCTTTCTCTGTTCGCATACATACCGTCGGGACTCAACACACATTCAGTTCACGATCAGAAGTAGTAAATGTGGAAGAGGAAAAAACAGTTCTTTGAGAAAGGGATGAATTTAAAAAATGGAATGAGGAAGTCTTGGATTCTTATTAATGAAGATTACTATTGAGTAATCATACCATTCCTAATGCATTTACAGGTGTTTCAATTAGCATCTGCAGCCTAAGACAGGAATGT
Organism: Pleurodeles waltl; assembly: GCF_031143425.1. NCBI lineage: Eukaryota > Metazoa > Chordata > Amphibia > Caudata > Salamandridae > Pleurodeles > Pleurodeles waltl. The sequence goes on along the minus strand of NC_090448.1, from coordinate 452,040,301 downwards.
CAATTTTCAATTGAATACAGTTTCAAAATACAGCCATACTTTTTTAATACCTGTTTATCTAGCAACTTCTGTCTTTTGAATGAACGGCATACTAGTTTCCTGCGATTCAGACACTCTGACGTCAGTTTCAGATTAGAAGGTGACATAAGCTCCTTTCACATTATAGTCACTACTGTATTGTGGGTAAAACATCAAAAAAGATCTGAACAACACAGCACCGAAGTGTTTGTGGTCATAAAAATCAGAAAAAGAGGGACTTATTGTTTAATCTTCCATGTAGAGGTGACAAACACAATGAAAAGCAAGCACACTAAAATTATGTTAAAATACTTATGGAACAGAAAAACAGCCATCCTTCTATTTATTGAAGTAAGCAGCTGGACATTCTGCTACATGGGTGCACCTCTTCTGAAGAAAAAAATATATATTTTTGCCAAATTGTGCAGCAACAAAGTACTTATATGTTACAAACTACTTTGTAGGTATTGTATACGTTTTAGGTATTGCAGCAGCACCATGAGGTAAGGGGTAGTCATTCTGATAAACTACTCATGACATGTTGACATGAAAAATGCATTGCCTTGTTGCTGTACATTTGGAATAATATATTGCAAAAGGTAATGAGTTTTGGTAACGTTAATAGGCCTTGCCTTTTTAATGTGAGTGCAAGGAATTGGCATTGCCATTGTTTGTCTTTAAAGCATTGTTAAAAAGAAAAACAGAAAGAAAATCAAACTACTAGAAGGAAAGCAAACCATATCTTAACTTATCTAAAAAATTTACATTAAATTCTAAATCTCAATCTTTATGAATGCCATGGATTATTTTACAAATTTCATGCAGGGAATTGAACAGAAGCCTTTTGCATAACAAAACAGAAAGGGCCAGATGTAGCAAAGGTTTTTACCCATTCTGTGTCTATGGGAAAAAGTGTTCGTACATATGGCCCAAAGTTACTAGTTAGAGGTACTTGAAAACACATAACACCTGTCTGAAAAAGTTTCAGACTTTAAAGGAAACTGCTAGGCATTTAATTTTCACAGGGGTTGGAACCTGCACACATTCTCTGACCATTTGGTGCTCTGCAGCAGAGCAGGGAGAACATTTATGGACCTCTGAGGAAAAGAGACATCTTTTCACTTAGTATATCCTGCGCCTCAATCATACGCTAGGAGAGTACAATAGTCTGCCCCTCTCCCACAGCCATAAGTGCTGCCTTTGCATGCCAATGCCTTTGCTTTGGCACAACCTGTGGAAGGAAGGAGATTAAACAAAATCAATATGATAAAGCGTGCTCTTTAGTCACAATTTGTCAAGCATATACCTTTTGCTTAGCTTTAACTGACAAGTTGTGAGTGATGCGGTGCAACATTGAGAGTCTGGGTGTGGGAATGTGAGGGGGAGCCACACATGGGAGAGAGAGAGTAAGAAAAATCATGGACACCCATAGAGGCCTCATGGAAAAAGAAAAAAAATGGTTCCCTTATGTGAATACTGAAATAATGCAAGCTATGCAATAAAAGACAGTAAAATAACTATTCTCCACTGAAGGCTCAAATAAGAGAGGAGCATGGAAAGTAATAACAAACTACGCAAACAAATGGGATTGACAAGAAAAGCAACAAAAAGTAATCAGTCGACTGAAACAAAGTGCACTCACAGTATTAGGTCTTCAACTGTACGAGACACCTAAAAAGAGTTCCTTTTGCTAGTTTTTCAAGCAAGGAGAGGACAAAAGCTAAACAAATAAATACATTAATCAATCCATATGATAGAGAAAAGTTGAGGGTTCTGTCAGAGTTTCTGTTACTGACAAAAACTACAGCCCCTCATCCCTAAAGTGTCCAATTGCTGGCTACCGTAGATGGTTTTCCACTCTTTGTGCCCCCTCATTCCATCGCGTAACGCAGACTACTTTGCCCCACTTCCAGATGTTCCAAGGCCTTTACTCATAACCCCTTCCCTGTGGCCTTTCTGCTTGACTCCTCTTCTACATTTTTCCAGGCATTTCTGCTTTCTCCCATCCCCATGTCTGAGGAAATCTGCATGGCTAGTCCAAAAGTCATGATCATGACTCCCACCCACACCCAAGAGAGCAGCAGCTGTGAGTTAGTATCCCACCAGGGCAGGGGTCAACGAGAGCAGATAATCCTAGCTGAAAAGAAGAGCCTTCTGGACATGCCATACAGCCACTGCTCTACACTCACAGCCCACTAGTTCTCCCTGACCCACCCTGACAGTAATTCCACTAGCCCCTCTGAGCCTCCCTTTGATAAGCCCCAGCCAGTTTAAGAAGTATTGATGTTGTATGTGTGTGTATATATGCTTTTGTGTCTGTGCTGGAGAGTGTGTGTTTGCTTGCATAAGTGTGTGGATATGAGTACTGTGCTCACAATCTACCCTTTTAAAATGCTGTAACTGTCACAATGGTGGAGTTTGCTGGTAACCTGTGGACATTCATGGGATAGTGTCAATTGCATACCCATCTCAAAATGTTGTTTTTTGTCAGCTTGTGGGAATTCCATTGCTCATGTGGTAAAATGCTGGTCTTCGCCCAATATTAGTAGTTCACAGCAACAAATGGGCATCCATGGATTATGTCAGTAGGTCACTTCTGGTAAAATGCTGGGCTTCACATAATGGTTGCAATTCCTAGAAATTTGTTTGGCTTCTATGTGGTTATGTCCTTTGCTTACTGCTAATACAATTTTGTTTCTCAGAGAATCGTGACATTTCTCTGTAACTTGTATGGATTTATGGCATAATGCTCAACCTAGGCAAAATATTGTTCCTGACATACTAACTGCAATTTCTGATAAATAACGATCATCAAATGTCTGATGGTGCCTATGTGTAGCAAAATGCAGAATGGTGATTATTTGTGATGTACTAGGCACTTCAGTGGCACAGTGGTACCCATCTACACCATACCGACAGACTAGTCAGTATGGAAGTCATTCTTGACATATTATGTGCACCTGTGCCCAACCATGAAATAATGCTCACCCGGGAATGATGGTGGTAGATTCTACCATTCTGTTGGCATTTATGATACAATTGTGAATCTGACAGTTTGGGGGTCATTCATTCCATATGATCGGCAGCTTTTGCTCAATTATAATAATCCTTGATTTACTGGCCACAGTTTCATATTAGAAATACTAGGCTTATTGTAGGCAGCCATGGCATTGGACCGATGCACAGATGTAAATAATTTTGAATTCATTAAAGTTCAGGAAGCCTCATAGAGGAGTGGAACCAGTGCAGGAGGGCATATGTAACCTATGGACTAGTATAAATCTCAAGCCTCGCTCCAAAACAAAGGGCAGAGGATGTCTTAGAGACAGGGTTGGGCAGGACAAAATCTGTAGTACTAGGGTTGTGCCCATTGTATTTTTTGAATTAACTAAAGAGCAAAAATAGCCTTCTCTATAATACCAAATATTCATAGACAATCAGGCCCGTTCACAAAGACATAGGACGTGACTTACAAAGGGCTTCTGCACTCATTGTGGAGGCCTGGCAGTCGTGGGGGAGTCTCCACACTCGGGGTGGAAACTCTGCATTGAGAATTCTCATTGCGGAGATTTCGCTCGAAGTGCGGAGATACCACTGGCATAACGAAAGATGAGGGGGCCCTTCTGCAAAGAACTGTCAGGGGACCCCCTCCCCCGGACCACATCAAGGTCTTGCTGCCCATGCAGAGTGTATTGTGGTGAGGGGTCCTCCTGGAGCTCGGGCCCCCATGCACCGCAGGGGCTGCGGGGGCCTTTGTTATGCCACTTGGAGACACCCCCACGACTGTGGGGCCTCCACCACAAGTGCAGAGGCACTTTGTGAATCAGGCCCATAGTTGGCCACAAAGGTAAGTTTATATCTGAAAATTACAGAATTTACACCTGCCAGGTATTCACAAAATGATACCAAGGAGGTTTAATTCCACTGATTCCTTTTGTACCAAAATATTGTGTACAAACATAGGAGGAACTCAAATGAAAGAGATCGGTTGGTTTTGGATGCGAAATGGCGTGGTTAGCGTTATGAGTTTCCTCTTTGGTAAAGTCCAGAGATTTGTTTCTGCAAATGGTTTTAGTACATCTCCTTCAAGTGTAAGTAGGGGGACAGAACACCTTCAATTTTTCTTAATTTGTGTGGGTGTTGAGAGCAGATTTTCCTAAGGTAAAAATGTTTTCCCACATAGAGAAAAAAGAGAATTCTGCACTGTAGAAAAACATATGATTTTCTGCTTTGAGAATTGTGCTGTGTGTACAATTACATATTGAGAAAATACAAATGCTTGAAAAAAGCACAGGTTTCCCAGGAGTGTGTCTAAAACACTGTGGCTGATGCTTTTTTCCCATCCTACTATTAAAAAAGTACATCCAAGTGAAGATATGCATTCCAGCACGCACTTCTACTATTTTTTGATAAGCAGACACAGGGATTATCTGTATTGGGCATCATTGATGGAATGAGCACCTCAGATATTTCGGAGAACATTGTGAGTCATTGAAATCATGCACTTGGGTTCTGCTGAGTGATAACAAGGGGTGTGACGTATTAACAGCACGCCTCACTGTAATTTCTGAAAATGTCTCAAATACTCTTTAGGGAGAAAACTGGAAAAGAGCAGTCCATTAAGCACTGCACACTACCTCTGCTCCAGGATATGCAGGTGGTTTGACGTGAAAAACAATTTCAAGGAAAAGTGTTCGACTGAAATAAATACTTTTGCGAAAATGAAATTGCTTTTGAGCACCGTTTATTTAATTTTCATTGATTTCCTTATGCACAACATGTTATATTGATCATTACATTAGTATTTCATAATAAAATAATTACACAAAGTATGTGATTTAGAAAAATCAAATCCGTTTTTAGGTCAAGCACAGCAGCGTGCAAGCGCTGCACTTCCCGACATGCTGTGTTCTATTCTGAGGGCTTTAACTATGCCCATCTCACGCCCATCACTTTCATTCGTTACTGGACCTGCCTTTCAAAAATCTCTTGCTATCGCTGGTAAATGCTTTACGTTTGTCCTGCCTTCAGGCTGCTTTGTTACTGCCTTAAAGTCTGACCCTGTTTCATGGATTATTGCACGATCAGCTAGATAGCGTTGTGTCAGCGCACTATTTTTTCTTTTTCCTCGCTGCTTTGTTCATGGCGTTATGTTGTTTCTTTGTCTTCTTTGGTTTCTGGCATCTTGCTGTTTTTTTGCAATGTCTGTGGGGCTTTTTAATTTTTTTGCAGTTTTATGTAGCGCAAACCCCGCACAAAGATATTGGAGCGCTTTAATTTTGTTTTTGCAGTTTTATATAGCACAAACTCTGTACAAAGGTATTACAGAGCTTTACATAAGCACCTGTTACATTACAGAAGAACACATTTATTTTTAGTAGCAAGGGGAGATTAAGTAATTTGCCCAGAAACACAGGATGTTGAGCTGGTGCTGAGTCTCAAACCGTGTTCCCCAGCTCAACAGTTCTGGCCCCTACGCCACATCCTCTCTTGTAGGGTTCTTTGTCTGGTGCATGTTGAAGCAGTCTGTGAATAACTTTTTTTATATATCGCGCTCGCTAATACAGGTTCTGCCATGTCATAGCACTACAAAGCAGGTAACATTCTTAACAAAATTGCTGTAATTCATTTACAGTTAAGCTGTCTCTTCTGTTATTCTCTTTATATACAAAGTTAGGATGCTATTGCCAATGTACAGGAATAACTCATTTAAAAGTTTAACACACAGAAATATATTAATGCACCCTTTTCTTTTCTCCTCTTTTGCCCCCTTCCCATTCTCCAAGTTTAATGCCACAAAGATGGCTTTTTGTGACTTGTTTGGTGCCATAAAAATCTAGGTAAAAACACTAGAACGGGTTGCATGTCTAGGGTATCACATCCCGTCTTTAGGGATGAGGCAAAAACACTCCCAAGATGGTGACCTAGTTGTGTCCTCTCTCAAGCAGCAACAGGTCTGGGAGGGTTGCTGTGGCATCTGGCATTCCACTACACTCCAAACCAAAACACAAGGGTAAAAGCCATTGTTATTTACAACGCCAATATCTCTAACCCTCACAAATGTGAGACTTAATCCATTGCAAATGCTTGTTTCATATTATTTTAATCACTGAGTTGGCTATTAGTCAGCAAACATACACATTCATTACTTGTAAAAATACAAAGAGCAGTCCCACATCCAATTATATCCTACTTAATGTTAGCTACACAGAGATGCTTAAACAAATTGTCCAAGATATATGCCGCACAGGTGGTTATTGAGCAGGTGAATTAAAAATGTAGTAACATGCTTTGGCATTAATTGCGCCAGTGGTGGCTTTGGAAGTTAGCCATAAGCAATCCACCCGCCTGGAGTGAAAGCTGCAGTGTGAATTTGTAGCTGTAAGCCAGAGTGGAGATGAATTGTCGCTAGGCACTTCAAAGAGAAAGACAAAATGGCAGTAAGTGTGTGCACACCCTTCACAATATAGAACTATGTAAAGGTGCAGATGCTTACGAAGCCCCACTATGCCTAAAATAAACGCTGTAACAAAGTAATTTACTTTTCTCTATAGGATACACTAGATGGGATAAAAAAAAAAAATTGGAACTGGAATATTGTATTTTCTATGGGGTCATGATTCTTCTGGGTGTGAGAAAGGTTATTCTTTCTTAATAGGTTTTCCAATATTTAAAACATGTTTAAATCAAAGACTCATAACAAGAAACTAGCTCAAGCAAATATTTAAAATTGTAAAAGTTTGCCCTTTTATTGTTTGAAGGTTTCGGGAAAGTTATGAGTGCCCGGTGTAAGGATTGTTAATATATCAGGGATGTAATTAACTCCGCAGGTGAAGATAAATTACTGATGAGTTGTAGTTGGACCCGAGGTTTCCTTGAGGGATGAACAATTATGGGGAGGGCATCAATCATTCCTGACCCGTTTTCCTAGTTATTCCTATTTTTTTCCCCAACAGTTTCCTCCGAAGAGTTTGGCAGCTTTGAGGAGAAAACATGACAGGTATATTCATAGACCTCGTGATTCAAAATGGGGCCCCTAACAGGTCCACTACACCACCGGTAATTATAAGCCTCTTATAACTAGGGCCTGTTGTGTTTACTATGGTATTTTTGACACAGCCTTGCCACTAGTCTGCATTGTAAGCAAGGAAGGCACTACAATTGCATGAGCTACCGTTATGCAACGTGGCTACCATTATGTTAAGGAGGACTAAAATAGAACAAAATAAGACATGGCGATTAAGTGGGTTCATTGGGGAAGTGGGAGAGTAGCATTAAGTCAAGGAAGATAACGAAACACAGGGCTACCATAAGGCTGAGTGTAGGACACTATTTATGTCAAGAAGGATATGGGGATATCAGATGGATAACACTCTGCTAATGGTCGGACCATCATATTGTCAGTATCAGCCACAATACAGAAGTGTCAACATTATGCCAAAGGTGGGTCACCATTTTGTCTCGGAGTGTCACAATATGCCATGGCTAATAATATGAGAGCACAATGTGAGGGACAGGATCATGTCATGGGTGGGCCACCAGTATAATATGGAGGACTACTTTCACACCAAGGATGTACAACAACATGTTAGGACCATCAGTATTTACCAGCTTTCCATCAGTATGTCACAAGGGACACAATGTACAAGGCCCAAAATTATGCCAGGGGTCACTGTAACGTTTAGGACTAGGAGAGTGATAATATGCAACAATCACTATTATGTCGGTGATGAGCCAAGATTATGTTAAGAAGTGTAGCGATATACCTTGTCACCATAATATCAAGATGGCAAGATGAGTCAACATTATACCAAAGTCGACCCACAATTATATCAAGGCCAGCCATTATATGCCTTATTCACTATTACAACAAGGTCTTGGTACTCCTCATTACCTAAACTTTCACCAACCTAGAAAACAGACGGCCAGATCTACACACATTACTAACAGGCACATGCTTATGAATGCACACACACACACACACACACACATGTGCACGCACAAACACAAACAGACACACTAATGAGTGACATGCCCCACCATTTCTTCCTGTCGGCTTTTGATGGCTTTAGAAATTAGTGAACATCACCACTGCTATACCATAGTAAAATGCTTCTACTTTGCCGCTAAAGCATGAATTGTGCAATTGGAACTTATTTTTGTCTTGTGTGAAATTCCTAGAAGCTCACTATAAATGGTGCCTAAAATGCATCTGTTAGAACTGACAGCCTTAGGGTGGTCACCCCTAACTTTATGTCTGCCTCCCTCCACTTTTTAGTTATTGTTTTTGCTGGTTTTAAGATTCTGCACACTTTACCACTGCTAACCAGTGCTAAAATGCATATGCTCTCCCCCTTTAAACATGGTAACATTGGATCATACCCAATTGGACTATTTAATTTACTTATAAGTCCCTAATAGAGAGCACTATATGTGCCGAGGGCCTGTAGATTATATGCTACTAGTGAGCCTGCAGCATTGATTGTGCCACACACTTTAGTAGCCCCTTAACCTTGTCTCAGGCCTGCCATTGCAAGGCCTGTGTGTGAAGTTTCACTGCCAATGCTACTTGGCATTTAAAAGTATTTGCCAAGCCTAAAACCCCCCTTTTTCTACATATAAGACACCCCTAAGATATGTCCTAGGTAACCCATAGGGGAAGGTGCTGTGTAGGCAAAAGGCAGGACATGTACCTGTGTAGTTAACATGTCCTGGTAGTGTAAAACTCCTAAATCCATTTTTACACTGCTGTAAGGCCTGCTCTCTTCATAGGCTAACATTGGGGCTGTCCTCATACATTGTTTGAGTGGTAGCTGCTGATCTGAAAGGAGCAGGAAGGTCATATTTAGTATGGCCAGAATGGATATATAAAATCCTGCTGACTGGTGAAGTTGGATTTAATATCACTATTTTAGAAATGCCACTTTTAGAAAGTGGGCATTTCTCTGCACTTAAATCTTTCTGTGCCTTACAACCCACATCTGGCTGGGTTTAGTTTACAGCTCCTTGTGCATTCACTCAGACACACCCCAAATACAGGATACTCAGCCTCACTTGCATACATCTGCATTTTGAATGGGTCTCCCTTGGCTGGGAGGGTGGAGGGCCTGAAACTTGCATGTCAAAGGACAGTAGCCTGCCCTCACACAAAGGACTACCACACCCCCTACTGGGACCCTGGCAAACAGGATTGAACTGAAAGGGGACCTTGTGCACTTACAAACTCTCTTTGAAGTCTCCCCCACTTCAAAGGCACATTTGGATATATAAACAGGGCCTCTGCCCCTACCTACTCAGACACTTCCTTCAGAAAAAACTTGAGCCAGAACCCGCATCCCGCCAAGAAGAACAGCCTGGCTGCCCAAAGGACTCACCTGTCTGCTTTCTGTGAAGGACTGCTGCCTTGCTGCTCTGTAGCTGATGTGAAGAAGTGCTCTCCAAGGGCTTGGATAGAGCTTGCCTCCTGTTCCCTAAAGTCTCAGGACCAAAAAGACTTAGCCCCTCATTCTGATTCTGGCGGGCGGCGGAGGCCGCCCGCCAGAATTCAGCCCTCCATAATACCGCTCCGCGGTCAAAAGACCGCGGAGGGTATTATGAGTTTTTCCCTGGGCTGGCGGGCGGTCTCCAAAAGACCGCCCGCCAGCCCAGGGAAAAACTCCCTTCCCACGAGGATGCCGGCTCGTAATCGAGACGGCGGAGTGGGAAGGTGCGACGGGTGCTACTGCACCCGTCGCGTATTTCACTGTCTGCTACGCAGACAGTGAAATACTAGCGGGGCCCTCTTACGGGGGCCCCTGCAGTGCCCATGCCATTGGCATGGGCACTGCAGGGGCCCCCAGGGGCCCCACGACAATCCTTACCGCCATCCTGTTCCTGGCGGGCGAGCCGCCAGGAACAGGATGGCGGTAAGGATTGTCAGAATCCCCTCGGCGGCGCAGCGAGCTGCGCCGCCTTGGAGGATTCTTAGGGGCAGTGGAAAACCGGCGGGAGACCGCCGGTTTTCCCTTTCTGACCGCGGCCAAAGCGCCGCGGTCAGAATGCCCAAGGGAGCACCGCCGGCCTGTCGGCGGTGCTCCCGCCCCCGTTGGCCCTGGCGGTTCTCTACCGCCAGGGTCATAATGAGGCCCTTAATCTCTACAAGAAGGACTCCTTTTGCGGCGAAATTCAACACACAGCCTGCCAGAAACGATGCACAGCAGTGAAAATTTCACCGCAAGCTGAACCGGAACGACGCAGCTCGACTTTGCAATGAGAAGATCGACACAGCGTAAGCACAGCGGACCGGAAATTCGATACACGGCCCACTGGATCGACGCACAGCCGAACCGGAATGACGCAGCCTGAGTTCCAGAGAGGAATCGACGCAGTGCCTGCTGTGCAGTAGAAAATTTGACGCATCGTCCACTGGATCGACGCAGCTCCTGTGACTTCATCCTGCCAGCGCATGAAATCCACGCATCATCCCCGGGGCATCTGAAAACCCCGCAACCCAAAGAGGATTCATGACCAAGCGCCGGAAATCAACACACAGCTGTCCCTGAGTGAAAACTAATTCACGCTTCGCCGTGTGCGGCCCGAAAAATCAACTCACACCCCTTTGTTTCCACGCATCTCCTCCTCTGCGGTTCTTTGCATAGATTTTTCACGCGAACCAGGTACTTTGTGGTTGAAAGAGACTTTGTTTGCTTTTAAAAGACTTAAGACACTTTGGGGGTGATTCTAACCCTGGCGGTCGGTGTTAAAGCGGCGGCCAACCCGCCAACAGGCTGGCGGTAAAAAAAATGGGATTCTGAGCCTGGCGGGAACCGCCAACACAGACAGCCACCTTAACACTCCGACCGCCACGGCGGTACAAACAAACAGCGCGGCGGTCACCGCCAACAGACAGGCGGCAGACAATGTACCGCCCACACTATTACAACTCACCAATACGCCACCTTTTCCAGGGTGGGAGCACCGCCGATAAAAACACGGCGGAAACAGACTACGGACGGGAAAACGCTCACCACTACGCACTCCAGGAGGAAGGAGGACAGCATGGAACCCGAATTAAACATCCTACCTGCTCTCGTCTACCTTCTCATCTACCACGAGTACGAAGTCCGGCGCAGACGACAACGGTGAGTACTGCACCTACGACACACGGGAGGGGGAGGACGAAAGGTTACGGGCACACACATATGCGACCCCCTCCCCCCCAACTATGTACTCACCAATGCAGAGCACCAAGTCACAGTGACACCACCCAAACACCCCTGAAAAATGCTAGGACATAATCATATTTGGAATAAATATTTATGTACCAAAAAGCTCCAGAAAATTAGCGTACAACCATGAAAGATATCCACAACAAAACTAATGACATACACATCAGTGTATAACTGAAGTACCAAGTCCTGCACATCCTACGAATTCAGCATCTCCGTGGGCCAAAGTCTTGAGAAACAAGGGCAAAGCCCACACAGGAGACCTGAGTCCTTTGGAGAGAACACTGCAGGGGCATCAGATGTAAAAACTACAGGCACCTCAGGGGGAAGGGAAGGGGGGGCACCACAGCCACATGAGTCCACGACGCCAGATCCACGAGGAGCCACCATGCCCACTGGACCATCCTGGGGAGTGCAAAGCCACAGTCTCTCAATGTCTCTACAGTGGGTGGGCTGCCCACTGGACCATCCTGGGGAGTGCAAAGCCACAGTCTCTCAATGTCTCTACAGTGGGTGGGCTGCCCACTGGACCATCCTGGGGAGTGCAAAGCCACAGTCTCTCAATGTCTCTACAGTGGGTGGGCTGCCCACTGGACCATCCTGGGGAGTGCAAAGCCACAGTCTCTCAAGTCTCTGCAGAGGGTGGATTGCCCACTGGACCATCCTGGGGAGTGCAAAGCCACAGTCTCTCAATGTCTCTACAGTGGGTGGGCTGCCCACTGGACCATCCTGGGGAGTGCAAAGCCACAGTCCATCAGGTGGATGACAGTCTCCACTGGTCAAGGAGGAGGCATGGTGGGCACAGTGAACCATAAACGGTACTTGAGACGGCGGTGCCCAGCGGAGCGGTGCTTGAGACGGCGGTGCCCAGCGGAGCGGTGCTTGAGAGGAAGGGCCCAGCGGAGCGGTGCCTCAGAGGAAGGGCCCAGCGGAGCGGTGCCTCAGAGGAAGGGCCCAGCGGAGCGGTGCTTGAGAGGAAGGGCCCAGCGGAGCGGTGCTTGAGACGGCGGTGCCCAGCGGAGCGGTGCTTGAGACTGCGGTGCCCAGCGGAGCGGTGCTTGAGAGGAAGGGCCCAGCGGAGCGGTGCTTGAGACGGCGGTGCCCAGAGGAGCGGTGCTTGAGACGGCGGTGCCCAGCGGAGCGGTGCTTGAGAGGAAGGGCCCAGCGGAGCGGTGCTTGAGAGGAAGGGCCCAGCGGAGCGGTGCTTGAGACGGCGGTGCCCAGAGGAGCGGTGCTTGAGACGGCGGTGCCCAGCGGAGCGGTGCTTGAGAGGAAGGGCCCAGCGGAGCGGTGCCTCAGAGGAAGGGCCCAGCGGAGCGGTGCCTCAGAGGAAGGGCCCAGCGGAGCGGTGCTTGAGAGGAAGGGCCCAGCGGAGCGGTGCTTGAGACGGCGGTGCCCAGCGGAGCGGTGCTTGAGACGGCGGTGCCCAGCGGAGCGGTGCTTGAGAGGAAGGGCCCAGCGGAGCGGTGCTTGAGACGGCGGTGCCCAGCGGAGCGGTGCTTGAGACGGCGGTGCCCAGCGGAGCGGTGCTTGAGAGGAAGGGCCCAGCGGAGCGGTGCTTGAGACGGCGGTGCCCAGAGGAGCGGTGCTTGAGACGGCGGTGCCCAGCGGAGCGGTGCTTGAGAGGAAGGGCCCAGCGGAGCGGTGCTTGAGAGGAAGGGCCCAGCGGAGCGGTGCTTGAGACGGCGGTGCCCAGAGGAGCGGTGCTTGAGACGGCGGTGCCCAGCGGAGCGGTGCTTGAGACGGCGGTGCCCAGCGGAGCGGTGCTTGAGACGGCGGTGCCCAGCGGAGCGGTGCTTGAGAGGAAGGGCCCAGCGGAGCGGTGCCTCAGAGGAAGGGCCCAGCGGAGCGGTGCTTGAGAGGAAGGGCCCAGCGGAGCGGTGCTTGAGAGGAAGGACCCAGCGGAGCGGTGCTTGAGACGGCGGTGCCCAGCGGAGTGGTGCTTGAGACGGCGGTGCCCAGCGGAGCGGTGCTTGAGACGGCGGTGCCCAGAGGAGCGGTGCTTGAGACGGCGGTGCCCAGCGGAGCGGTGCTTGAGAGGAAGGGCCCAGCGGAGCGGTGCTTGAGAGGAAGGGCCCAGCGGAGCGGTGCTTGAGAGGAAGGGCCCAGCGGAGCGGTGCCTCAGAGGAAGGGCCCAGCGGAGCGGTGCTTGAGACGGCGGGGCCCTGTTCAGCGGTGCTCTTCTCCACGGCGGGGCCCGGTTCAGCGGTGCCTATCTCCACGGCGGGGCCCTGTTCAGCGGTGCTCTTCTGCACCGCGGGCCCTGTTCAGCGGTGCCTATCTCCACGGCGGGGCCCTGTTCAGCGGTGCTCTTCTGCACCGCGGACCCTGTTCAGCGGTGCTCTTCTCCACGGCGGGGCCCTGTTCAGCGGTGCTCTTCTCCACGGCGGGGCCCGGTTCAGCGGTGCCTATCTCCACGGCGGGGCCCTGTTCAGCGGTGCTCTTCTGCACCGCAGGCCCTGTTCAGCGGTGCCTATCTCCACGGCGGGGCCCTGTTCAGCGGTGCTCTTCTGCACCGCGGGCCCTGTTCAGCGGTGCTCTTCTCCACGGCGGGGCCCTGTTCAGCGGTGCCTATCTCCACGGCGGGGCCCTGTTCAGCGGTGCTCTTCTGCACCGCGGGCCCTGTTCAGCGGTGCCTATCTCCACGGCGGGGCCCTGTTCAGCGGTGCTCTTCTGCACCGCGGGCCCTGTTCAGCGGTGCTCTTCTCCACGACGGGGCCCTGTTCAGCGGTGCTCTTCTCCACGGCGGGGCCCTGTTCAGCGGTGCTCTTCTGCACCGCGGGCCCTGTTCAGCGGTGCCTATCTCCACGGCGGGGCCCTGTTCAGCGGTGCTCTTCTGCACCGCGGACCCTGTTCAGCGGTGCTCTTCTCCACGGCGGGGCCCTGTTCAGCGGTGCTCTTCTCCACGGCGGGGCCCGGTTCAGCGGTGCCTATCTCCACGGCGGGGCCCTGTTCAGCGGTGCTCTTCTGCACCGCGGGCCCTGTTCAGCGGTGCCTATCTCCACGGCGGGGCCCTGTTCAGCGGTGCTCTTCGGCACCGCGGGCCCTGTTCAGCGGTGCTCTTCTCCACGGCGGGGCCCTGTTCAGCGGTGCCTATCTCCACGGCGGGGCCCTGTTCAGCGATGCTCTTCTGCACCGCGGGCCCTGTTCAGCGGTGCCTATCTCCACGGCGGGGCCCTGTTCAGCGGTGCTCTTCTGCACCGCGGGCCCTGTTCAGCGGTGCCTATCTCCACGGCGGGGCCCTGTTCAGCGGTGCTCTTCTGCACCGCGGGCCCTGTTCAGCGGTGCTCTTCTCCACGGCGGGGCCCTGTTCAGCGGTGCTCCTCTACACGGCGGGGCCCTGTTCAGCGGTGCTCTTCTGCACCGCGGGCCCTGTTCAGCGGTGCCTATCTCCACGGCGGGGCCCTGTTCAGCGGTGCTCTTCTGCACCGCGGACCCTGTTCAGCGGTGCTCTTCTCCACGGCGGGGCCCGGTTCAGCGGTGCCTATCTCCACGGCGGGGCCCTGTTCAGCGGTGCTCTTCTGCACCGCGGACCCTGTTCAGCGGTGCTCTTCTCCACGGCGGGGCCCTGTTCAGCGGTGCTCTTCTCCACGGCGGGGCCCGGTTCAGCGGTGCCTATCTCCACGGCGGGGCCCTGTTCAGCGGTGCTCTTCTGTACCGCGGGCCCTGTTCAGCGGTGCCTATCTCCACGGCGGGGCCCTGTTCAGCGGTGCTCTTCGGCACGGCGGGGCCCTGTTCAGCGGTGCCTATCTCCACGGCGGGGCCCTGTTCAGCGGTGCTCTTCTGCACCGCGGGCCCTGTTCAGCGGTGCCTATCTCGACGGCGGGGCCCTGTTCAGCGGTGCTCTTCTGCACCGCGGGCCCTGTTCAGCGGTGCTCTTCTCCACGGCGGGGCCCTGTTCAGCGGTGCTCTTCTCCACGGCCGGGCCCGGTTCAGCGGTGCCTATCTCCACGGCGGGGCCCTGTTCAGCGGTGCTCTTCTCCACGGCGGGGCCCTGTTCAGCGGTGCTCTTCTGCACCGCGGGCCCTGTTCAGCGGTGCTCATCCAGCAGGTCAAGGGAGCCAGACCTGGCCTCGACTCCCTGCTCAGTCGCCCTCGGACCGTGACGTTTCTGGACCCTTCGGGGACGGACTCCTGGCCTCCTTAGTGTCCTCCTTCCCAGCTGGGATGTGGCATGTGGGGTCCACCTTCTCCGCGTTCCTGCTGCCCTTCCGCTCCTTTGATGGGGCTCTCGGGCCCTTGCCTCCCCTAGATGGTGTGGGTGGTGAAGTGGCCGCACATTGCTCCTTGGGGGCAGCCCTGTCGGTCCTCGCACGGCGGTCCTTGTTTTTGCGGGTCCTCTTGCCGGGGGGGGGGCTGGACGTGTCCTTGCTGCTGATCGATGTGTCACTGCTGGCAAAGGGTGGGCTCCAGAACCCAGGCACAACAGTGACACCCGAAGCTGGGCTGGTGGTGGCTGCGGTGCTCTTGGGACTCTTTGAAGATGGATGGGGGAGCTCATCGGGGGGAAAGAGGTTAAGGTTAGCCAGGAAAAGTTTTTTAGGGCCAAGGTAAAGGGTAGGAGAAGTGGAGATGGAAGTGGAGGTAGAGGAGGTGGTTGTAGGAGAGTCAGGTGTGCTGTCATTGGGTGAAGGTGCTGGTGCTGTAGGCTGTCGTGAGGTGGATGGCTGTTGGGTGGGTGGCTGCCTGCGTTTGTTTGTCTTGGAAGAGGGGGTGACAGACACAGTGGGAGAGGACACAGGGGACGTGTACATGGCAGTGGGGGTGGTGACTGCACGAGTGTGGACTGTACTGGAGGGTGAGGTGGTGATGGAAGCACTGGCTGATGTTGGGGTGCATGCAGGTGTGAGTGTAGACGTCACAGGGAGGGAGGAGGGAGACGAGGAGGAGGGGGACACAGGGGTGGCAGTGGCTGTTGGCATGTCTGCATCTGGGTGTTGCTCGGGTGAGTGTTTGCGGGATCTGTGGTGCTTGTGTTTGGATGAGCTGCTCTTGGGTGTTGAGGTGTGTGCAGGCTGGTCTGATGGTGTGGATGGGATAGGCTGAGGAACAGGAGACAGAGACAGGCTGGAGGCAGTCAGAAGAGGGAGGCTGGAAACAGGGACAATGGCTGCCGTCAGTGCTGAGGCCAGAGCAGTGAACGCTCGTTGATGGGCAGCCTGACCCGAATGAATGCCCTCCAGGTACGCATTGCTCTGTTGCACCTCCCTTTGCACACCCTGGATGGCATTCAAAAGGGTCGTCTGCCCAACAATGAGCGTCCTTACCAGGTCAATGAGCTCCGCACTGAGGGCAGCAGGGGCAACAGGGGCAGGGGCTGAGGTGCCTGGGGCGAAGGAGACACGCGCCTTCCTGGGCGAACCGGCACGGAGCGAAGACTGAGGGGCTGCTGTGAGGGCGGGGTTGGTGCGCTGGGTGGCGGCTGTACCTGTAGAGGCGGTGGGCACGGATGTTGCCGCCACCCCTAGGGAGCTCCCATCCGAGGACGTGTCGCTTTCGCTGCTCTCACCAGCGGTCCCCGTCGTGGTGCTCCCCTCGCCCTCCGGATCACTGGTGCCCTCGGTGTCTGTTCCTGGGCCCACCGGGGCCTTGTGTCCTGCAGCTCCCTCGTGCTCCGATGCCATATCTCCTCCGCCTGATGATGCTAATGCACACATGCACAAGAAGAGGAAGAGAAAGGGTGGGGGGAGAAAAAAGAAGACCAGGTTGAGTGCATGCAATGTCAACACCGTTGGCGGAGAGGACAGACACAGGTGCCTAATGCACTAAGCCGCGCATTCGGGGTACACTACTCAGTACTACTGACTAAGACAACAGGCCAAGAGACGTCAAACGCGCACATGGGAGATGCTGGACCTTCAATGGCTGTACTTGTCACCCTACAGAGGTGGGGGCCGGGGGCACAGGGCCATGCCTAAGGGAGAGGACTACACTACAGAAAGCGCCCTGGCCTAATGTCACCCACAGCCCTCCTCCCCCACCCAGACGCCTCCACTGCGCAGAAAGATAGGAGAATGTGCTGATACTCACCCCCTTGTGTCTGCTGTGATGTCTTAAAGCGCCCATCCAATTCAGGGTAGGCCACCGCCAGGATCCGGGACATCAGGGGGGTCATGGTGCGACTGGCACCCCTCCTAGGTTGGGAGGCCATCCCCAGCAGTGTTTCTGCGGTCTTCCTTGTTCCGCGGCGGATGTCCTCCCACCTCTTGCGGCAGTGGGTGCCCCGTCTGTTGTGGACCCCCAAGGTCCGGACTTCCTTGGCGATGGCACGCCAAATCTCGATCTTCTGATGGGCGCTGACCTATCAGACATGTACAGGGTGGAAAGGAGGAAATCATCAATGACCTGCATGTTAGATGTAATTGGCCCCCCCCCACCCACTGTGCCATATGGCACATGCTCTCATCTGTCGGGCGTTGCACTCCTCATTCGCCCCCCACCCCACCAACTTACATCCACCCCAATCCACACAGGCATAGCCCATTCCATTAGCACCCGGTGTACTCACTTGTTGGTCTGGAGGACCGTGGAGTAGCGCATACTGGGGGAGGACCCCATCCACGAGCTTCTCCAACTCTTCAGACGTGAAGGCAGGGGCCCTTTCCCCAGTCGCAGCAGCCATTGTATCTTCCAGACCGAGGTCACAGCAGCACTTGCAGTATAGGTCCTCTCCTGTGGATGATCAGGTCTCGAGTGATTAAGCAGATAGAAAATGGCGGTCACGCCCGCGGCGGTGCGTACCGCGGCGGTGCGTACCGCGACCGCCGGCGCACTTCGTTATTGGCTCCTGAAACCCATAGGCTTCAATGTTAACCAATGCGGCTTTGCGCCGCGGTCTTCGACCGCCTACCGCCACGGTGTGCCCCGCCAGCGCATTGACCTCACATCCCATTGTCCCACTTCACAGGTCAGGCAGCCGCCATTTCAAGGGCCCACATGGCTTAATTTTGACTGCGACACACAGGCCTAGGCCTTGCATTGCCACACATACACGCCTTTCAACCCATTGCCATTCTTTAACTGTGCAAGCTGTCTGTACGTACCTGTGGTTTGGCTGACTCTGTGCTCCATGTTGTCCTTCCTAGGCACCGTCCGCTGGGACTTGCGATGAGAAGGAGGAATCCTCGCGTGTACCGACCGCTGGTGGACCTGTCGACAATGGAAGAACGCCATATAATACTTCGATACAGACTTGACCGTGCCACTATCCATGAACTGTGTGCCCAGCTGGAGCCAGCCCTGATGTCCCCCACCCGCAAACCCACAGGGATTCCCCCTCTGGTGCAGGTTTTGTCAGTCCTCCATTTTTTGGCCAGTGGGTCATTCCAGACCACAGTGGCCATGTCATCTGGAATGTCTCAGCCTATGTTTTCTAAGATTTTGAGCAGAGTGTTGTCTGCCCTGATGAAACTCATGCGGAGCTACATCATTTTCCCCGAGGAGGGTGACTTGCCTACAGTGAAGGGTGATTTCTATGCCCTTGGACATATCCCCAACATCATTGGTGCCATTGATGGGACCCATGTGGCTTTGGTACCCCCAAAAGACGATGAGCAGGTGTACCGAAACAGAAAAAATTATCATTCGATGAATGTCCAGGTGGTCTGTTTGGCTGACCAGTACATCTCCCATGTAAATGCCAAGTTCCCAGGGTCAGTGCATGACGCGTATGTGATGCGAAATAGCAGCATCCCCTATGTGATGGAGCAGCTACAGAGACAACGTGTGTGGCTAATAGGTGACTCTGGTTACCCCAACCTGCCGTGGCTACTGACCCCAGTAAGGAATCCCCGGACAAGGGCAGAGGAACGCTACAATGAGGCCCATGGGCGTACTAGGAGGGTGATTGAGCGAACCTTTGGCCTCCTGAAGGCCAGGTTTAGGTGCCTGCATATGACAGGTGGATCCCTAATGTACTCACCAAAGAAGGTGTGCCATATCATCGTGGCGTGCTGTATGCTTCACAACCTGGCTTTGCGACGCCAGGTGCCTTTCCTGCAGGAGGATGGTCCAGATGGTGGTGTTGTAGAAGCCGTGGAGCCTGTGGAGAGTGAAGAGGAGGAAGACTCAGAGGACGACACAGACAATAGGGACAGAGTGATACAACAGTATTTCCAGTAACACCCAGGTAAGAATCACCCACGCCATTTCCCAATTGCTTCTAGCCTCCTGCATCTGTACTTTCTGTAGTTCCCACCAGATATTTTTGGGTAATTTTTGATTTTCCCTTCCCTTCTCAGTGCTGTATGACGCAGTGCCTGACTTCTGCTTGGTTTGCCCATGAACTACAGCGTATTGACATTGGTATGTTGTCATCACTAATTGACAGAACAGATATTGAACAGTAATATGTAATACA
This sequence comes from Pleurodeles waltl, assembly GCF_031143425.1. Taxonomy (NCBI): domain Eukaryota; kingdom Metazoa; phylum Chordata; class Amphibia; order Caudata; family Salamandridae; genus Pleurodeles; species Pleurodeles waltl. The sequence goes on along the minus strand of NC_090448.1, from coordinate 452,020,717 downwards.
TTTGCTAATAATACAGCATGACTCCAAACTGATTTGTGTGCAATATGTGATTTATTTACAGGGCTAGATATTGGTACATGTGATTATAAGGGTGATGGGTGGGGGTGGAGTAATGTCCATGGCAGAGTCCAGTTCTCAGTCTCACAGGTGCATTGTCCTTTTGCCTCTGGAAGGATGGAGCAGAGGCAGTTCATGGTTGGACAGGGTGGCAATGTGGAACAGTGGGAAGAGTTCAGGGGGTATGTCCTGCTGGCGGGGGTCTTGACATCCTACTCTGTCTTTTTTTTGGATCTCAGGCTCCTCTTACGGGGTGGTTGTTCTTCAGCAGGAGGTGGGGTTCTGGTGGCCTGCCGTGGTGTTGGGGCCTCCTGTCCACTAGCGCCGGCGGAGGTGGTAGGCTGTTCCTGGTCCGGGCTAGTGACAGGGGCCCTGTGTGGTGCCACATGGTCCCGCAACGCCTCTTCTATCCTGTTGAGGGCCAGGACGATGGTCCCCATTGCGGTCCCGATGATTCTCAGCTCCTCCCTGAACCCCATGTAGCGTTCCTCCTGCTGTGCCTGGATCTCCGTGAACCTGGCCAGTACCGTCGCCATCGTCTCTTGGGAGTGGTGGTATGCCCCCATGATTGTGGTGAGGGCCTCTTGGAGAGTGGGTTCCCTGGGCCTCTCCTCCCCCCCCCTATCGCACAGCAGCCCTCCGAGCTGCCCGGTTTCCCCCGGCCTCTGTCCCCTGGACGGTGTGCCCGCTACCACTGCCCCCAGGTCCCTGTTGTTGTTGGGGTGTTGGGTTAGCCTGGGTGCCCTGTAGTGGCAGACACACCGCTGATTGAGCTGTCCTAGAGACAGAGGCATGGGCCCGCTGGGTGGGAGCTGTGCTGGTGTCGGCAGAGGGGGTCGGGTCTGGTGTGGCCTGTGGCTGCCTGAGGGGAACCGACTGCCCAGAGGTCCCCGATGGTCCGGGCTGGTCATCAGGTTCACTGTCGACAGAGCTGCTATCCTCAGTGTGGGCCTGTTCCGGTGGTGGGATGGACACTTCTGGACCCTCCTGGCTGGTGTGTTGTCGTTCGGGTCCTGCATGGGGTAAGAGAGTTTGGTTACTGTTTCTGTGTGTGCAATAGCATGCGTGTTGTGGGTGCCCTTGTCCCCCAGTGCAGGCATTCCCTGGAGGGAGGTGTTGTGAGGGTATTTAGTGGGGGGGAGGGGTTAGTGCAGTGGTCATGCTTAGGTGATGGGTGCCCATGATTTGTGTTGGCATGCAGGAGTTGGTGTTGGGATGGGTGGGTTGTGCTGGTGAGACATTGTCAGGGAGGATGTGTGCTGGGGGGTTGGGGGTGAGGGTGGGGGTGTGGGTTGGCATGCTAGTGGGGTGGGGGGGATATAGTAGTTGAGATGGGACTTACCAGAGTCCATTCCTCCGGCTACTCCAGCGAGGCCCTGAGGATGCAGGATGGTCAAGACCTCTTGCTCCCACGATGTAAATTCGGGAGGGGTGGGTGGGGGTCCGCCGCCAGTCTTCTGGACCGCGATGTTGTGCCTGGAGACCATCGATCGGACCTTCCCCCGTAGGTCGTTCCATCTTTTGCGGATGTCCTCCCTATTCCTGGGATGCTGTCCCACCGCGTTGACCCTGTCCACGATCCGCTGCCATAGCTCCGCCTTCCTGGCTATACTGGTGTGCTGCACCTGCGAGCCGAAGAGCTGGGGTTCCACTCTTAGGATTTCCTCCACCATGACCCGGAGTTCTTGGTCCGAAAAGCGTGGGTGCCTTTGGGGTGCCATGGGGTGGTGTGGGTGAGGTGTGGGGTGGTGTATGTGATGAGGAGTGTGTTGGTGAGTGGTGCTTTCTGCTACTATGTGGTGTGTGTGATGGTGTAGTGTGCCTCAGTGTGTCTTGCTATGGATTGTCTGCTGTGTCTCTCTCTCCTTCTCTCAGTAATTAGGGTGGCAGGGGTTTGTGGGTGATGTGGGTGTGTGTTTTATAGTTGGTTGATTGTGTGGGAGTGGTGTGTGTATGTGTATCAGGTGTGTGTATTTCAAATTGTCCAATGTGGCTGTGTTTTGGTGATGTGTGTGTATTCTGACCGCGGCGGTGTGTACCGCCAATGGAATACCGCGTTTGAATGACCGCCGTGTGGATTCGTGGGTCGTAATGGCATGGGCGTATTTCTGTTGGCGTGACGGTGGAGGTTTGGTCATCTCCAGTTTATCGCTGCCCGCCGATGTGGCGGGCTGCAGTGGAGGACGGATTTTTGGAGGTTTGGCCGTTGTGGGTCAGAATGACCGTGGCGGTTGACCGCGGCCGCGGCGGTGTTATGGCGGTCTTATGACCGGCGGTAAGGGCATTTTACCGCCGAGGTCAGAATCACCCCCTTTATATCACTTTTCAGTGATATCTCTACATTTACTTATTGCGTCTTTAATCGTTTTCATCTGCATCTTATATTTTTCTAAACACTGTGTGGTGTATTTTTGTGGTGCTATATTGTGTTATTGTATGATTTATTGCACAAATACTTTACACATTGCCTTCTAAATTAAGACTGACTGCTCAGTGCCAAGCTACCAGAGGGTGGGCACAGGATAATTTGGATTGTGTGTGACTTACCCTGACTAGAGTGAGGGTCCTTGCTTGGACAGGGAGTAACCTGACTGCCAACCAAAGACCCCATTTCTAACAACATCTATACCATGGAAGGCTCAATACGATATTTTTGCTGCAGTGTGTATTTACAACCCCCCACATATATGACACAAATATATACATGGCAGGAGCACCTCTATACTCTTCTGGGGTTACAGTGTAGATACATTGTGGTAATGCATAGCAAGTAAAGTTGTCTTCACTGTGTAGGAACACCTTTTTTGATATTAATGTCACCCTTAAAGTGTACCTTCCAAGCTCACAATGCAGAGCACTTAATAAATTAAAAAAGTACTACACATATTTAAAAAGTGAGCACTCATAGTGACTTTAAGCCTAATAGGTTTCCCATTGTTTTGCAAAGGATATTACCTGAATTTCAGCAAGGACTAAGGCCCTCATTCCGAGTTTGGCTGGCGGTGGTAGCCGCCAGCCAAACGGGAACCGCCACTTGGCCGCTCCGCGGTCAAAAGACCGCGGAGGCCATTCTGGCTTTCCCGCTGGGCCGCCGGCCCCCGCCAAAGGAGCGCCCGCCGGCCTAGCGGGAAAGGCCCTGCAACAATGAAGCCGGCTCCGAATGGAGCCGGCGGAGTTGCAGGGGTGCGACGGGTGCAGTTGCACCCGTCGCGATTTTCACTGTCTGCAATGCAGACAGTGAAAATCTTTCTGGGGCCCTGTTAGGGGGCCCCAGGGGCCCCACGACACCCGTTCCCGCCATCCTGGTTCTGGCGGTGAAAACCGCCAGAAACAGGCTGGCGGGAAGGGGGTCGGAATCCCCATGGCGGCGCTGCAAGCAGCGCCGCCATGGAGGATTCTCCCAGCCGGGGGTAATCTGATGGGAAACCGCCGGACCCGGCTGGGCGACCGCGGCTTCACAGTCGCGGTCGGAATACAAAAGGAAGCACCGCCAGCCTGTTGGCGGTGCTTCCGTGGTCGTCGACCCTGCCGGTCGATGACCGCCAGGGTCAGAATGACCCCCTAATTCTTTACCTACTGTGGATTGAATGATGAAATTATATTGTGTGGAAAAGTAATTTTATAAAAATGCATTTTAGGCTGCTTAAGCTGGCATACAACCAGTATTGGCATTCATTAAACCTCCAGAGCTGGAATGTACCACGGCTCAGAAGTCAATGGCCTGCCTCTGAGACTGGGAAGGACAAAAGGTGTTAAATGCTGGCTGCAATTAGCTATCAAGGAGTGTACAGGAACAATTAGAGACTAAGAAGGGTAAAAAAGAAAAGAAAAAAAACAAGGCAGACAGTCTTTCACATGCATGCACTCAGGACCTGAACTAACATCCCCATAACCATCATGGCTACCCCAATGTTGCCTCGATTTAGGAAAGAGTTGAGGATATACCTCTTTAACAAACACGCCATCACAATGCATTGAGTTAAAAAATCAGCTATCTCACCGATCACTCATTAGCTGTATGTTTGCCTTGATCCCTGTGCAATGCTCTACTGTCGATTTGACATTGGTGGTGCCAGGTAGGACTTTTTCTATTCATTCCCAGGGCCCTCCTAGACAGCCAGGTTCTGGCCATAGTGAGAAAAGCTTCCTTGTGTCCACTTGGGGCATAGGGATGCATTTTGAGGTAAAGAAATTTTACAAATTGTATGTGATGCGAACAACAGTCGCTTATGTTCAGTTTGTTCACATACTTTCCATGAAATTACTGGAACAAAAACTCAGGTACACGACATGGTGTGATGAAACAATCTCTAGTGTTTCACATAAAAACTGTAATACAAAATGCTAGAAATTATGCAAGGTTACATTGGTGTAAATTACATTTTTTCAGGACCTTGAGAGATTGGGTTTCACCCTCCCAGGTAGATGTAGACTTCATCTAAATAGGGGACTGGACAAGGAGTCAAATAGAGGCCTAACTAGTGTTAAAAAGATTCTGCCACATTGAAACAGGCCCATGGATAATTTTAAAGTAAGGCAAAGAGGAAGTGGTACAAAAGGGGGTGAAGCAACCACAAGAAAATAATTAGTAGTGGGTGGCAGAATGTTACCAGTCATTGGCCTGCACACATGATAAATCTGGCTTTTGAAGCACCACATCCTTAAACCATTGCTGGACATTGGAAGACTCAGCCTGAAAAAAGAAGAACCTGCTGGAAGAAGATTTACCTAAGGACTCAAGGACTCCTAACTCCTGCCCGCACCCTATGATTGGAACTGCTTTCCAAGGGTCAAGTGGTCTGGGCTTGGTTTGCCTGCTTCAAGGACACAAAAATCAGGACGACTACTAACTCCAGGAGAGCCCAGTTGACGACAGATGACTAGATCCTGCAGGAGACCTAGATGAAGAGAGACACGGTGCCTAAAAACCTACCAAGAAGAAGTAGGGGGTGCAGGAATGAAAGGAACAAGGTGCTAAGGCTTGCCCTGGAAGGTCAATCAATCAATCAATCATATTTATAAAGCGTGGTACTCACTCGTGAGGGTCTCAAGGCGCTACAGGGTGGGGGTTACTGCTGCTCGAAGAGCCAGGTCTTGAGCTGCCTCCGGAAGGCGAGGTGGTCCTGGGTGGTCCTGAGGGTGGCGGGGAGGGAGTTCCGTGTCTTGGCCGCCAGGTAGGAGAAGGATTTCCCACCTGCCGTGGTGCGGTGGATGCGAGGGACGGCGGCGAGTGCAAGGCTGGTGGAGCGAAGTTGGCGGGTGGGCGTGTAGAAACTGAGGCGACGGTTGAGGTATTCGGGTCCCTTGTTGTGGAGGGCTTTGTGTGCGTGGGTGAGGAGCCTGAAGGTGATCCTTTTGTTGATGGGTAGCCAGTGCAGGTGTCTCAGGTGGGCGGAGATGTGGCTGTGGCGGGGTATGTCGAGGATGAGGCGTGCGTAGGCGTTTTGTATTCGCTGAAGACGTTTCTGGAGTTTTGCGGTGGTTACTGCGTATAGGGTGTTTCCGTAGTCCAGGCGGCTTGTGACGAGGGCGTGGATCACAGTTTTTCTGGTGTCGGCGGGGATCCAGCGGAAGATCTTTCGGAGCATGCGGAGAGTGAGGAAGCAGGAAGATGAGACGGCGTTGACTTGTTTGGTCATGGTGAGAAGTGGGTCCAGGATGAATCCGAGGTTGCGTGCGTGGTCTGAGGGGGAAGGTGCGGTGCCCAGGGCCGTGGGCCACCAAGAATTGTCCCAGGTGGACGGGGTGTTTCTGAGGATGAGGACTTCCGTTTTGTCTGAGTTCAGCTTCAGGCGGCTAAGTTTCATCCATTCTGCAACGTCTTTCATTACGTCCTGCAGTTGGTCTTGGCGGTGGTAGGGTCCTTGGTGAGGGAAAGTATCAGGTGGGTGTCATCGGCGTAGGAGATGATGTTGATGTTGTGTTTGCGTGCGATGTCGGCGAGGGGGGTCATGTAGACATTGAAGAGAGTCGGGCTGAGCGAGAAGCCCTGTGGGACGCCGCAGATGATCTCGGTGGCATCCGAGCGGAACGGTAGGAGGTAGACTCTTTGGGAGCGGTTGGAGAGAAAAGAGGCGATCCAGTCCAGGGCCTGTCCTTGGATGCCGGTGGAGCGGAGGGGGGATATTGGGGTGCGGTGGCAGACAGTGTTGAAGGCAGCCGAGAGGTCGAGGAGGATGAGGGCGGCTGTTTCTCCTTTGTCCATCAGAGTTCTGATGTCATCGGTGACTGCGATGAGGGCGGTTTGTGTGCTGTGGTCGGCTCGGAATCCGGACTGGGAGGGGTCGAGCAGGTTGTTGTCTTCGAGGAATTTGGTCAGTTGCTTGTTGACGGTCTTCTCGATGACTCTGGCCGGGAAGGGGAGGAGCGAGATGGGGCGGAAGTTCTTCAGCTCGCTGGGGTCCGCCGTAGGTTTCGTCAGGAGAGCGTTGACTTCCGCGTGTTTCCAGCTCTCGGGGAAGGTGGCAGAAGCAAATGAGCTGTTGATGATGGTCTGGAGATGGGGGCGATGATGTCGTCGGCTTTGTTGAAGATGAAATGGGGGCAGGGGTCCGAAGGGGCACCGGAGTGGATGGTGTTCATGGTAGTCTTGGTCTCTTCCGCGCTGATGTGTGTCCAGGCGTTGAGGGTGATGGCTGGGGCTGTGGGTTCTGTGGTGGTTGGCTGGGTCTGTGGACCGAAGCTGTCGTGTAGGTCGGTGATCTTTCGATGGAAGAAGGTAGCGAGGGAGTTGCAGAGTTCTTGTGAGGGCGTGATGGAGTTGGAGCTGGCGTTGGGGTTGAAGAGCTCTCTGACGATGTTGAAGAGTTCTTTGCTATTGTGAGTGTTCTTGTCCAGTCTGTCTTTGAAGGATGTTCTTTTGGTGACGCGGATCAGCTGATGGTGTTCACGGGTGGCGATTTTGAGGGCAGACATGTTTTCTATGGTGTGGTCTTTGCGCCAGGTTTTCTCGAGGGTACGGCAGTTTTCTTTGGATTCCTTGAGGGTGTCTGTGAACCATTGAGGTTTCCTGGTGTTGGTCTGTCTTGGGAGGTGTCTGAGGGGTGCGAGGTTGTCAGCGCAGGTGGTGATCCATTGTGTGAGGCTGAGGGCTGCGTTGTTGGCGTCGGTGGTGATGGTAGGTTGCTTGTGGCTGAGAGTGGAGAGTAGCTGTTCCGTGTAGATTTTGGTCCAATGTCTGCGAGGGATGGGTTGTGTGCGAAGGTGGAGAGTCTTGCGTCTGAAGGTGAAGTGGACACATCTGTGGTCAGTCCAGTGTATTACGGAGGAGTGGCTGAAGGATACGTGGTTGCTGGCGGAGAAGATGGGGTCGAGCGTGTGTCCAGCGATGTGGGTGGGGGTGTTCACCAGTTGCTTGAGACCGAGGTTGGCGAGGTTGTCAAGCAGGGTGGTGGTGTTGGTGTCGTTGTTCTGCTCCAGGTGGAAGTTGAGGTCTCCGAGGAGGATGTAGTCCGGCGAGGCTAGGGCGTGTGGGGAGATGAAGTCTGTGATGGATTCGCTGAAGGGGGCGCATGGTCCAGGGGGTCTGTAGATGAGAGTTCCTCTGAGGGTGGTCCTGGGGTCGGTGTGGATCTGGAAGTGCATGTGTTCGGCGGCGAGGGGGGTGTCTTCGGTGGAGGTGGTGACGTTGATGGAGTTCTTGAATATGATGGCGATTCCTCCTCCAACTTGTTTGGTGCGGTCTCTCCTGGCGATCTTGTTGCCGTCAGGGATGGCTATGGCGATGTCGGGGGCCGAGAAGGCGTTCATCCCGGTCTCAGTGATGAAGGCGACGTCCGGTGCGGTAGGGTCCAGGAGATTCCATAGTTCAATGGCGTGCTTGTGGACGGAGCGTGCGTTGATGAGGATGCATTTGAGGTAGTTATTAGCGTGTGGGCTGGTGGGCAGGGAGCGGTCGCGGTGGAAGGTATGCATGCAGGTAAGACATGTGAAGGGTCCATGAGTGCATTTCGGGTTGGCTTGGAAGCAGGTTGTAGAATGTCCCGGGTTGAGTGCGTGGAGGGAGGCGGGGTCGTAGCGGCGCTGCAGGGTATGGGAGTGCTGTGGGGCAGTGGTCGTGGCGCTGGGCGCGGTCCAGACGTGGACGGGCGCAGATGGGCTTGCCTTTGGTGCGCCTTTGGCGTGCCAGGGGCGCGGCCGTGCAGCGGCCGCCATAAGAGGGAGGAGGGGGGAGGAGGGGTCAGCTGGGGGCGGGAGGCGGGAGTGGGGGCGACGAATGGGAGCAGGGGGGGCGCGGCCGCATGAGTGGTTGCGGCAGGAAAGCAGAGGGTGGGGGTAGGGGGGGTCAGATAGAAGGGAAAGAAGAGAGAGAAGGGAAAGTGTGAAAAAAGAGGAAAAACCACAGGAGAAAGAGGCGCAAAACGAGGAGCAAGGGCAGGAGGAGAGCAGAGGAAGAGCGAAGAAGAATGTACGAGGCAGAGAGCGGAGAAGGAAGAGGAAAAATGGACAACAGAGAAAAAACTGAAAACGAAGGAAGAAGGACTGAAGAAGAAGAGCAGAACACGAAGGAAAAAGGGTTACAGAAGACTGAAGACGAAGAGCAGAACACGAAGGATAAAGGGTTACAGAAGACTGAAGAAGAAGAGCAGAACACGAAGGAAAACGGACTGAAGAAGAGGAGCAGAACACAAAGGAAAACGGACTGAAGAAGACGAGCAGAACACGAAGGAAAAAGGACTGAAGAAGAGGAGCAGAACACGAAGGAAAACGGACTGAAGTAGAAGAGCAGAACACGAAGGAAAAAGGGTTACAGAAGACTGAAGAAGAAGAGCATAACAGGAAGGAAAAAAAAAGGGCTACAGAAGAAGAGCAGAACACGAAGGAAATGGACACCAGAGGAAGGGCAGAAAACGAAGCAAAATGGACAGAGAGAGGACAGCAGAGGTACAAGGAATTTAGAAAGAGAGAGAGCTCAGAGGACAGAGGTGAGTAACGAGGGGCTGGACAGGGGGGAGCGCAGGGAGTACTTATGGTTTGCTGGGAGGTGGCAGGAGCCTGGGTAGGAGGAGCTGCAGCGGCTGGGGAAGCGACCTACCCTAGGGTCAAGGGTCGCTGTCTCTGCCGCGCAGCGGCCGCCATAAGAGGGAGGAGGGGGGAAGGAGGGGTCAGCTGGGGGCGGGAGGCGGGAGGTGGGGCGACGAATGGGAGCAGGGGGGTGGGGCCATACGAGTGGTGGTGGCAGGAAAGCAGAGGGCGGGGGTCGGGGGTCAGATAGAAGGGAAAGAAGAGAGAGAAGGGAAAGTGAAAAAAAAGAGGAAAAACCACACGAGAAGGAGGTGGAAAACGAGGAGCAAGGACAGGAGGAGAGCAGAGGAAGAGCGAAGAAGAATGTACGAGGCAGAGAGCGGGGAAGGAAGAGGAAAAATGGACAACAGAGAAAAAACAGAAAATGAAGGAAGAAGGAATGAAGAAGAAGAGCAGAACACGAAGGAAAAAGGGTTACAGAAGACTGAAGAAGAAGAGCAGAACACGAAGGAAAATGGACTGAAGAAGAAGAGCAGAACACAAAGGAAAAAGGGTTACAGAAGACTGAGGAAGAAGAGCGGAACACGAAGGAAAAAGGACTGAAGAAGAGGAGCAGAACACGAAGGAAAACGGACTGAAGAAGAAGAGTAGAACACAAAGGAAAAAGGGTATCAGAAGACTGAAGAAGAGCAGAACACAAAGGAAAAAGGACTGAAGAAGAGGAGCAGAACACAAAGGAAAACAGACTGAAGAAGAAGAGCAGAACACGAAGGAAAAAGGGTTATAGAAGACTGAAGAAGAAGAGCATAACACGAAGGAAAAAAAAAGGGCTACAGAAGAAGAGCAGAACACGAAGGAAATGGACACCAGAGGAAGGGCAGAAAACGAAGGAAAATGGACAGAGAGAGGACAGCAGAGGTACGAGGAATTTAGGAAGAGAGAGAGCTCAGAGGACAGAGGTGAGTAACGAGGGGCTGGACAGGGGGGAGCGCAGGGAGTACTTACGGTTTGCTGGGAGGTGGCAGGAGCCTGGGCAGGTGGAGCTGCAGTGGCTGGGGAAGCGACCTACCCTAGGGTCAAGGGTCGCTGTCTCTGCCACGCAGCGGCCGCCATAAGAGGGAGGAGGGGTCAGCTGGGGGCGGGAGGCGGGAGGTGGGGCGACGAATGGGAGCAGGGGGGGTGGGGCCATACGAGTGGTGGCGGCGGGAAAGCAGAGGGCAGGGGTCGGGGGGGTCAGATAGAAGGGAAAGAAGAGAGAGAAGGGAAAGTGTGAAAAAAGAGGAAAAACCACACGAGAAGGAGGTGGAAAACGAGGAGCAAGGGCAGGAGGAGAGCAGAGGAAGAGCGAAGAAGAATGTACGAGGCACAGAGCGGAGAAGGAAGAGGAAAAATGGACAACAGAGAAAAAACAGAAAATGAAGGAAGAAGGACTGAAGAAGAAGAGCAGAACACGAAGGAAAAAGGGTTACAGAAGACTGAAGAAGAAGAGCAGAACACGAAGGAAAATGGACTGAAGAAGAAGAGCAGAACACAAAGGAAAAAGGGTTACAGAAGACTGAAGAAGAAGAGCAGAACACGAAGGAAAAAGGACTGAAGAAGAGGAGCAGAACACAAAGGAAAACGGACTGAAGAAGAAGAGTAGAACACGAAGGAAAAAGGGTTACAGAAGACTGAAAAAGAAGAGCAGAACACGAAGGAAAAAGGACTGAAGAAGAGGAGCAGAAAACGAAGGAAGAAGGACTGAAGAAGAAGAGCAGATCACAAAGGAAAAAGGGTTACAGAAGACTGAAGACGAAGAGCAGAACACGAAGGAAAAAGGGTTACAGAAGACTGAAGAAGAAGAGCAGAACACGAAGGAAAACGGACTGAAGAAGAAGAGCAGAACACGAAGGAAAAAGGACTGAAGAAGAGGAGCAGAACATGAAGGAAAACGGACTGAAGTAGAAGAGCAGAACACAAAGGAAAAAGGGTTACAGAAGACTGAAGAAGAAGAGCATAACAGGAAGGAAAAAAAAGGGCTACAGAAGAAGAGCAGAACACGAAGGAAATGGACACCAGAGGAAGGGCAGAAAACGAAGGAAAATGGACAGAGAGAGGAAATGCAGAGGTACGAGGAATTTAGGAAGAGAGAGATCTCAGAGGACAGAGGTGAGTAACGAGGGGCTGGACAGGGGGAGCGCAGGGAGTACTTACGGTTTGCTGGGAGGTGGCAGGAGCCTGGGCAGGTTGAGCTGCAGCGGCTGGGGAAGCGACCTACCCTAGGGTCAAGGGTCGCTGTCTCTGCCACGCAGCGGCTGCCATAAGAGGGAGGAGGGGGGGAGGAGGGGTCAGCTGGGGGCGGGAGGTGGGGCGACGAATGGGAGCAGGAGGGGTGGGGCCATATGAGTGGTGGCGGCGGGAAAGCAGAGGGCGAGGGTAGGGGGGGTCAGATAGAAGGGAAAGAAGAGAGAGAAGGGAAAGTGTGAAAAAAGAGGAAAAACCACAAGAGAAGGAGCTGGAAAACGAGGAGCAAGGGCAGGAGGAGAGCAGAGGAAGAGCGAAGAAGAATGTACGAGGCAGAGAGCGGAGAAGGAAGAGGAAAAATGGACAACAGAGAAAAAACAGAAAATGAAGGAAGAAGGACTGAAGAAGAAGAGCAGAACACGAAGGAAAAAGGGTTACAGAAGACTGAAGAAGAAGAGCAAAACACGAAGGAAAACGGACTGAAGAAGAGGAGCAGAACACGAAGGAAAACGGACTGAAGAAGAAGAGCAGAACACAAAGGAAAAAGGGTTATAGAAGACAGAAGAAGAAGAGCATAACACAAAGGAAAAAAAAGGGCTACAGAAGAAGAGCAGAACACGAAGGAAATGGACACCAGAGGAAGGGCAGAAAACGAAGGAAAATGGACAGAGAGAGGACAGCAGAGGTACGAGTAATTTAGGAAGAGAGAGAGCTCAGAGGACAGAGGTGAGTAACGAGGGGCTGGACAGGGGGGAGCGCAGGGAGTACTTACGGTTTGCTGGGAGGTGGCAGGAGCCTGGGCAGGTGGAGCTGCAGCGGCTGGGGAAGCGACCTTCCCTAGGGTCAAGGGTCGCTGTCTCTGCCGCGCAGCAGCCGCCATAAGAGGGAGGAGGGGGGGAGGAGGGGTCAGCTGGGGGCGGGAGGTGGGGCGACGAATGGGAGCAGGGGGGGTGGGGCCATACGAGTGGTGGTGGCGGGAAAGCAGAGGGTGGGGGTCGGGGGGGTCAGATAGAAGGGAAAGAAGAGAGAGAAGGGAAAGTGTGGAAAAAGAGGAAAAACCACAAGAGAAGGAGGTGGAAAACGAAGAGCAAGGGCAGGAGGAGAGCAGAGGAAGAGCGAAGAAGAATGTACGAGGTAGAGAGCGGAGAAGGAAGAGGAAAATTGGACAACAGAGAAAAAACAGAAAATGAAGGAAGAAGGACTAAAGAAGAAGAGCAGAACACAAAGGAAAAAGGGTTATAGAAGACTGAAGAAGAAGAGCAGAACACGAAGGAAAACGGACTGAAGAAGAAGAGCAGAACACAAAGGAAAAACGGTTACAGAAGACTGAAGAAGAAGAGCAGAACACGAAGGAGAAAGGACTGAAGAAGAGGAGCAGAACACGAAGGAAAACGGACTGAAGAAGAAGAGTAGAACACGAAGGAAAAAGGGTTTCAGAAGACTGAAGAAGAAGAGCAGAACACGAAGGAAAAAGGACTGAAGAAGAGGAGCAGAACACGAAGGAAAATGGACTGAAGAAGAAGAGCAGAACACGAAGGAAAAAGGGTTATAGAAGACTGAAGAAGAAGAGCATAACACGAAGGAAAAAAAAAGGGCTACAGAAGAAGAGCAGAACACGAAGGAAATGGACACCAGAGGAAGGGCAGAAAACGAAGGGAAATGGACAGAGAGAGGACAGCTGAGGTACGAGGAATTTAGGAAGAGAGAGAGCTTAGAGGACAGAGGTGAGTAACGAGGGGCTGGACAGGGGGGAGCGCAGGGAGTACTTACGGTTTGCTGGGAGGTGGCAGGAGCCTGGGCAGGTGGAGCTGCAGCGGCTGGGGAAGCGACCTACCCTACGGTCAAGGGTCACTGTCTCTGCCGCGCAGCGGCCGCCATAAGAGGGAGGAGGGGTCACCTGGGGGCGGGAGGCGGGAGGTGGGGCGACGAATGGGAGCAGGGGGGGTGGGGCCATACGAGTGGTGGCGGCGGGAAAGCAGAGGGCGGGGGTCGGGGGGTCAGATAGAAGGGAAAGAAGAGAGAGAAGGGAAAGTGTGAAAAAAGAGGAAAAACCACAAGAGAAGGAGCTGGAAAACGAGGAGCAAGGGCAGGAGGAGAGCAGAGGAAGAGCGAAGAAGAATGTACGAGGCAGAGAGCGGAGAAGGAAGAGGAAAAATGGACAACAGAGAAAAAACAGAAAATGAAGGAAGAAGGACTGAAGAAGAAGAGCAGAACACGAAGGAAAAAGGGTTACAGAAGACTGAAGAAGAAGAGAAGAACACGAAGGAAAACGGACTGAAGAAGAAGAGCAGAACACAAAGGAAAAAGGGTTACAGAAGACTGAAGAAGAAGAGCAGAACACGAAGGAAAAAGGACTGAAGAAGAGGAGCAGAACACAAAGGAAAACGGACTGAAGAAGAAGAGTAGAACACGAAGAAAAAGGGTTACAGAAGACTGAAGAAGAAGAGCAGAACACGAAGGAAAAAGGACTGAAGAAGAGGAGCAGAAAACGAAGGAAGAAGGACTGAAGAAGAAGAGCAGAACACAAAGGAAAAAGGGTTACAGAAGACTGAAGACGAAGAGCAGAACACGAAGGAAAAAGGGTTACAGAAGACTGAAGAAGAAGAGCAGAACACGAAGGAAAACGGACTGAAGAAGAGGAGCAGAACACGAAGGAAAACGGACTGAAGAAGAAGAGCAGAACACGAAGGAAAAAGGACTGAAGAAGAGGAGCAGAACACGAAGGAAAACGGACTGAAGTAGAAGAGCAGAACACAAAAGAAAAAGGGTTACAGAAGACTGAAGAAGAAGAGCATAACAGGAAGGAAAAAAAAAAGGGCTACAGAAGAAGAGCAGAACACAAAGGAAATGGACACCAGAGGAAGGGCAGAAAACGAAGGAAAATGGACAGAGAGAGGACAGCAGAGGTACGAGGAATTTAGGAAGAGAGAGAGCTCAGAGGACAGAGGTGAGTAACGAGGGGCTGGACAGGGGGGAGCGCAGGGAGTACTTACGGTTTGCTGGGAGGTGGCAGGAGCCTGGGCAGGTGGAGCTGCAGCGGCTGGGGAAGCGACCTACCCTAGGGTCAAGGGTTGCTGTCTCTGCCGCGCAGCGGCCGCCATAAGAGGCAGGAGGGGGGGAGGAGGGGTCAGCTGGGGGCGGGAGGCGGGAGGTGGGGCGACGAATGGGAGCAGGGAGGGTGGGGCCATACTAGTGGTGGCGGCGGGAAAGCAGAGGGCGGAGGTCGGGGGGTCAGATAGAAGGGAAAGAAGAGAGAGAAGGGAAAGTGTGAAAAAAGAGGAAAAACCACAAGAGAAGGAGCTGGAAAACGAGGAGCAAGGGCAGGAGGAGAGCAGAGGAAGAGCGAATAAGAATGTACGAGGCAGAGAGCGGAGAAGGAAGAGGAAAAATGGACAACAGAGATAAAACAGAAAATGAAGGAAGAAGGACTGAAGAAGAAGAGCAGAACACGAAGGAAAAAGGGTTACAGAAGACTGAAGAAGAAGAGCAGAACACGAAGGAAAACGGACTGAAGAAGAAGAGCAGAACACAAAGGAAAAAGGGTTACAGAAGACTGAAGAAGAAGAGCAGAACACGAAGGAAAAAGGACTGAAGAAGAGGAGCAGAACACGAAGGAAAACGGACTGAAGAAGAAGAGTAGAACACGAAGGAAAAAGGGTTACAGAAGACTGAAGAAGAAGAGCAGAACACGAAGGAAAAAGGACTGAAGAAGAGGAGCAGAACACGAAGGAAAACGGACTGAAGAAGAAGAGCAGAACACAAAGGAAAAAGGGTTATAGAAGACTGAAGAAGAAGAGCATAACACAAAGGAAAAAAAAGGGCTACAGAAGAAGAGCAGAACACGAAGGAAATGGACACCAGAGGAAGGGCAGAAAACGAAGGAAAATGGACAGAAAGAGGACAAGAGAGGTACGAGGAATTTAGGAAGAGAGAGAGCTCAGAGGACAGAGGTGAGTAACGAGGGGCTGGACAGGGGGGAGCGCAGGGAGTACTTACGGTTTGCTGGGAGGTGGCAGGAGCCTGGGCAGGTGGAGCTGCAGCGGCGGGGGAAGCGACCTACCCTAGGTCAAATCCAATGCAGGCAAGAAGAAAACCAGATAAGTCCCACTCTCCACTTTTTGCTCCACAGAAAACAAATTCAGTGGGACCTCACAGTAAAGGTATCCAGCTTTGTGGAGCCGTGTCTGGGTACAACTTCCAGCCTTGCCCAGCTGGAGGAATTTGACTTTCATTTCTGAGGCTTTGTCCGAAGGTAAAATCTTTGACCGGGATATTGGTGTAGTGGCATGTGGACCAATGCATTTGTCCTTGAAACCTGTGTACATCTCTATCTACCATGAGCTGTTGTTTTCATTGATGCTTTAATTATTCTATTTTTTTTTTTTTTTTTTTTTTTTTCAAATTTTATTTTATTTTAATATGTCGGAGGGAGGGGGTTACATGAGAAAAAAAAGAAGAAGACATAATATATCCGTGCAAAGAAAGTAAAGTAAACAAAACAACGGGAGAAAGAAGACCTTTAAAAAAACCTCAGTTATATATATCACATATCGAAACAATTAGCTTTTTTTTTTTTTTTTTTTTTTTTTTTTTTTAAACTGTGTCTTGATATTCCAACCATCTAGTCAGTGGTGCCCACATTCGTTCTCCTCTATGTCTCTTCTTATGACCCTTTAACTTATAAAGACTTAATTCAGTATTATAGATGGTAAGTAATCTAGAGCGCCAATTCTCAAACGTGGGGGGTTCTTTTTTGAGCCAATCTGTAGCAATACATAAGCGGTATATTGCCATGGACAAAAATAAAAATCGCCTTATTTTATACAGTGCAGGTTCCGTACTTTCAGGTGAGTCCACGACTCCCAATACTACCAGCATTACAGTAACCTGAATATTGCAATGCGTGATCTTCTTAAGGAATACCTCTATCTCATTTAATATTCCCTGCAACATTGGGCATACAAAGAACATATGCATTATCTCAGCTTCAACTTCCCCACATCGATTGCAGCTTCCAGAGGATATCCCCCACTTTTTCAGTTTTGCTGGAGTATAATATAAGTCCATCAGTGTTTTGTAATGCTGGGTTTTCAAATTAGCTGATAGAAATGTTGTCTCAGCCATGGCTAAGGATTGGTCCACCCACTCTCCAGCCACCCCAAATCGTGCAATCCATCTCTCATTCTGTTGTGCCATATCATCTACTTGTAGCTCTGTTAGTAACTTATATAACTTGCCAATCTTTGCCCCATTTTTAACAGCCTCAACTACCGGGATCTCCGACAACTGTACTGTAACGCACTTCTGAGACTGTAAAAAATTTCGTATTTGCAAAAATTTAAAAAAATGGGTCTTAGGTAAGCCAAATTGAGACTGCAGATCCGTAAATGATTTATAACCGGATTTACAATACAAGTCTCCGACTTTATTTATTCCCCTAGAACGCCAAAAATCTAGTATGGGATCCCTAAAGATATGATTTGGGATAGCTGAAAATTTCACTGGTGTATAAGCCGTAATCTTTCCCAGTCCCATACTCCGTTTTATCTGAGCCCAAACCTTGAAGGCGGACAAAAAAGGCTTAAATCTTACTTTTTTAAAGTAACTTGGTTCCTCAAATTTTGATAACCAACCACTTGCCTCCCCACCCGCCATCATAGTATAAATAGGGGTTGGTTTTACTTCTTCATTACCCTTAAAACTTCCCCTTATAAGTTCATCCATATGTTGAAGGCAACAGGCGTAGTAATACAGTGTAAAATTAGGGACTGACCACCCGCCTCGATCTTTGGGAAGTGTCATATACTTCATTGCCCTTCTCGTTTTAGCATACCCCCATAAAAAATTATTCCCCATCTTTTCCAATCTTTTAAGCCATTTTTTATCAACCTCAAGGGGAATAGCCCGAAATAAATATAGGATTTTTGGCAGAACCATCATTTTCAATACATTGCAGCGACCCTCTAGCGATAAGTGCAAATTATGCATTCGGTCTAAATCCCTCTTTATTCTATTTAATAATGGGATAAAATTAATTTCCACCAACCGATTAACCACTGATGTAATCTTCACCCCCAAATACACTGCTTCAGATACCAATCGTCTATCTACTAGTGAAACGTGCCCAGAACATACTATTTGTGTTTTATCTGAGTTCAGCTTATATCCGGAGTATTTTCCGAACTCTCTTGCCTCTATTTCGTTTGCCCTAATAGCTTCCTCCGTGTTGCTTGTCACTATAGCTACATCATCAGCATATGCAAACACCTTATATGTTTCACCATGATATAATAGAGGTTGAATATTTTTGCATTCTTCTAATCTCAGCAAGAAAGAATCAATATATAGAGCAAAGAGCAAGGGGGAACATGGACACCCTTGTCTAGTCCCCCTAGAGATTAAGATAGTATCTGATTCCAAACCAGCAATGCAAATTCTAGCTTTTGGGGCTACATATAAAGTTTTTATAGCTGTAATATATCCACTCCCTATACCTTTCCAGCGCATGACTTCCCATAGAAACTTCCACGATACACGATCAAATGCCTTCTCGGCATCCAAAAGTAATAATCCTAAATTTGTTTGATATAGTTCTGCAAGATCAAACATGGCTATTATTCTTCTTATATGATCTATTGTATCTCTACCCGGAATAAACCCATGTTGTTGTTTTCTAACCAGCCTGACTATCACATTTGCCAATCTACTGGCCAAAATCTTTGCATAAATCTTTCCATCTACGTTTAACAAAGATATGGGTCTGTATGAACTGGGGAACTCTGTTGATTTATCCTTTTTTTTTAGCACTATAATACTTGCACATTCCCACGATAAGGGTGCCTGACCTGCCTGCGCTATACAAAAAATGCTATGCATATCCTTTTTAATGTCTATCAGGAAGGTCTTGTAAAATTCAAGTGGTATTGCATCCGGTCCAGCAGCTTTCCCTGTTGCCAGGGAGCTTACTGCCTCAATTATCTCATCAATACGAATTGGTGCATCTAATGTAATTTGTTCCTCAGAAGAGAGCCTTGTACTCTTTAATCCCCCCAGAAATTCACTAACCTTTTTTTGTAGCTGTTCAGAATACACTATATCTTCACTATACAGCTCCTGATAGTAACCCTTAAAAACCTCTAGAATTCCTTCTAACTCTGTATGTTTCCGCCCATTACCATCAATTATATTCAAAACATTCTGTTTAACTGCCTTTTGTCTGACCCGTCTAGCTAAGACTTTTCCTGTGGATTCACCATATTCATAACACTCCAATCGGTGACTTTGATAGACGGCTGCCACTGTTTTATTCAAGTAAGCATTTATTTTAGCCTTAAGAATCACCATTTGGGTCTGAGTGAGAGTAATGTCTTCTCTACTAGTAATTTTACTAGCTAATTCCCTCTCTTTTGTTATTAATCTTTCTTGAAGTTCTACAATTTCCTTCCCCCTAATTTTCTGTATTCCCAAACTATAACTAAGAGTTTCACCTCTCACTGCAGCTTTAAATGAATCCCATACCATCCCCGGATCTGCCGTATTCCTATTGATATCAAAAAAGTGGTGAATCCACTCTTTCATATGGGATATATATCCTGGGTCAACCAACAATTTCCTATCAAATGTCCATACACGACGCAAATTAGATGGTCCCTTAATTGTTATGGACAATATTAATGGATTATGATCTGATAAGAATCTGGGTTTGCATTCTATTTCAGCCCCATGGATTAAGTTTTGTGATACGAAAAAATAATCCAACCTTACCAATTTAGCATGTGGGAACGAGTAATAGGTATACCCTGGATCTACAGTTTTAATATTTTCCCAGACATCTCTCAACCCATGTTCCCTTACTAACCTCCTTAGAGCTTTCCATACTTTAGGCTTTCGTCCCTGATATAAACTCTGGGTGTCCATGCTCCTGCTACCTACCTCTAAATGAATATTTAAGTCGCCACAAATAATTATTGGTAAGGGCCATCCAACTAGTTCCATATTCAACGTATCCAGAGGCTCAGCCTCGTCCAAAACTGATCCATATATAGTGCTGAGGGTAAATTTAAATGTATTCACGGATAATTCTAAGAGAGCCCACCGCCCATCGTTACTTGCTCGAGATCTACAAACTTGTACATTGTTATTTCTGGCAAGTATCGTCACCCCACGTGTCGAAACCTCCTGTCTGGTACAAACAAGAGGCGTCAACCCAAGCTCTCGTATGAGCTCTCGCTTACTCCATGCAATGTGTGTTTCCTGCAAGCAATATAAATCTGATTTAATTAGTTTAAGACCAGCTGCCACTCTTTTCCTTTTCTGGGGGCTATTTAGACCACAAATATTCAGTGTACAAATCCTTAATCTATTTGCCATATCACTCAGTTTGATGTACCAAACTCACGTCAATACTTTCTCCCTTAAAGAAACCAACTTGTTGATATTGAATCCTATACATCCTCTTCTTTTGATATGTCTTCATTAAATTGTTCTGAACATTTCTACCTATATTAGTGCCCCCCCCACTCCCCACCACCCCTCTCCCCCCTCTCCCCCCTCTCCCATCCTCCCACCCCTTATACCCCAACCCTGCTACCAACCACCCCCCCCACCCCCCTACACCCCTTACCCCTACCCTTACACCCAATTTATGGAGAGTATGGGATCTCACTGTCCCTAATGATGGTAAAGCTTCCGCTCCGACCGTCCCTACCCAGTGCATGATTTTCTTTTTCTTTTTTTCTTTTACCTTTTCTCCCTTTCTTTGTCTTTATCTCTCTCTATCTAACCCTGTTTCAGCCAAAACAATATCTTACCCCCGGCTCGACTTCTCAGGGCTTAACTCCTAACCCTCTCTACTTTACCCCCACCCCTATGTCCCAATCCAGAAAATCTATCTTAGGGAACCGGACCGTTAAGTCCACCCAAAAAAGCCCTTGCTTTCTCCTCTGTCGTGAAGAAGTAAGTCCTATTATCCATTACTACTTTCAGTTTAGCCGGATTTAATAAAAAAATCTGTGCCCCCTTACTTTGAAGTGGCTGAATTAACTGCCGGAGCCTCCACCTTTTTTCAACAGTAATATGGCAATAGTCTGGTCTCACAAAAAACTCACATCCCTTAGCCTTACTTCTAGCATTGGGTCGAGCTCGGTCGAATATAGCCTGCCTTGCCTGATAATTAAGCAAAGAGATTAATATTGCTCTAGGTCTACCACTTCCTCCTTCTGAGTTTGGTCCTATTTTACTAAAAGGAAATCGATGGGCTCTTTGAACCTCTTTGTCCCAGTCCCACTGGTGTAAGTCCGGAAAAGCTTCCTTAAGAAGTGCGACCATAAAGCTATGTATATCTGATCCTTCAAGTCCTTCTGGTACACCCAGGACGCGCAGATTATTCCTCCTCATTCTGTCCTCTAAATCTGTCAATTTCCACTGAGTGTCCTCAAGTTGTTTCTCCATCATTTCTCGAGATGACTGGCGAGCTCCAGCCTCATCCTCCAGACGCGAGATCCGGGTCTCTGCTTCTTCCATCCGTGTAGTAAACTCTGAACATGTCTTAGCTACTCGACGAATTTGGATTTGCATCTTGCGGCAAGCCATTAGAGTCCTACGGCTCTCTAATTTAGATTCCTCTCGATGTTCCATAATGCTTTGATATATGGTTTCCAGTGACACAGGATTAGGCTGTTTTTCACCATTATCAAATAGAGTTAAATCATCCTTGGAATACTCCCACTGAAGCCCCTGAAGACCCTTAGTGTCCAATGGGTTAGTGGAGTGCTTATTAGGTCCTACTTGCTCACTTCTCTTCCTCTGTTTTTTCCTGACAGTGGCGCTCCTGCCACTCTCCTGTAATTCCTTTCCCAGTGCCAAAGAGGACACCTCAGATTCGAATTCAGAAGAAGTTTTATCCGCCTCCAAATCCAGCTGCTCGTTGCTTGACCAACTTGAATGATCTGATAGTGAGAAAAACTTGTCTCCTTGTATTGTCTCATTATCGCGTAATTCCACTGGCCTCCGCTCCACCTGTAATAATGACCTAGCGCCTTGTGCGCCCTCCCTCTGCTCCCTCTGCTCCATCTGACTCCCGGTAGCTTGTTTTTGTAAAGTTGCCACATCTTCAGCATCACTCTGCCCACCTTCATGCGGGGGGGGCACTTCTATAGCCGTCATCTCTTCGTTTACTAGAGGATCAGCCTCCTCCACAGCGGCGGGGGGGGTATCTACGCCCCCCACCAGTATGTCCTTCCCTTTCTCAAAATACCTGTCCAGTGAAGCACTCTTGTTTTTGGAGACAACCTTCTCACCTAGGCCTTGTTTTATATCCGTACCCCCCCCCTGCCGTGCCGACAGGCTTACTCTTACCGGCTTGCCTCGTCCAGACAGAGTCACATTTTTCACTCCCTTAGGTGGCATTTTTACCTTTTTTTTTTGCTTTTTAATGCAAAATGCGTTATTATAATATACGCCCAGTGTCAAATACTTGTAATACAATAAAGAAACTCTGACCGTTTTTTGAGTCCACGTCGAAAATTGCCCCCAATTGGGACCCGTGAGCACAGACCTGTAGTTGTCTTCAGGTAGGAGCAGGAGCAGTCCAGACCGCATCCCGGGAAAACGCTTTGCAATCCTTTTGGCCTCCTGTCAGCAAATCCACGTAGTTTTACTTCTCCCCCAAAAAAAAGGGCCCCGCAGAAACCAAGAGCCAAGTAGCCTTGAACAATCCTCACATGAGAAGCAGTCCTTCAAAAAGCAATGTCACCCGCAATATTTCCCCTGTGCCGCCCCTCCTGAGAGTCCTGGGACAGTCATCCCCAAGAAAAGAGGGAGCAGGTGAAGCAACGCGAGTCGGCACAATGTTGCTAAAATGCCGCTACATTGTTTTCCTCTAAGCGCGACTGCCGAAGGAAGCTCCGACCCGCGGGAGAACTGCTGCAACACTGGGAGGTTTCCTTGGTCGGAGCAGACGCTTCGCGGCAGCGTTACGCGGCCGCCATCTTGCTCTCCGTTTTTCCCAAACACACCATCCTCGATGCTTTAATTATTCTAGATGTTTTTTGCCTTCAGTCTTTAAAAGTTCACAGCCCGAGCTCCACTTAACATATTTTAATCATGCAGGTGCCTTTTTGCGCATTCATTTTTCTCTGTTTTTCTAAATTTGTGTCTTATGTTCCTTAGTTTATAAGTGTTAATGCTGCCTGACGTTTCTGCACATATCTCTAGGGATAGCCTGCAACTTGTGCCATAGCTACCCTGGGTTGAGCAAAGATTCCCTCAATACTGTTTTTTTAATTAACCAGATTATATTTATTAAGTAGGTAGGGCTAACCCCCTCACAAATTAATAACCCAATTTGTGACACTCTCACACACTTCTGCAGGCACAAACAATGTCACACATGCACACACAGACACACACACAAACAAACACACACACCAATGCAGGCACACACAAAGACACACACATACACATGCACACACATGCACTAAATCATACAGGTACCCACATTCATACCCTCACTCACACTAGTCCTAAAACCTAAAGCCTTACTTACCTGAAATCTGGGCAGCCTTGCTTCATCACTCACCTGCCCTGTTCCACCTAGAACGTTAGTCCAGGCTCCCTCTTTTAGAGGCAGTCAAATCATCTGGCAGGGGAGCGGAAAGTGCTGGCATTATTCACATTAATAGCTGGCTGAAATAGGGAGAGGGTGGGACAAGAGGACGCAGGACGGGAAGGGCAAACTTAGGAGGGAGAAAGAGAGAACAAATCAAAAGAAGGCAAAGGGGAAAGAGAGCAGATTAGCAAGAAAGGGACACCATAGACCTGATAGAGAACAGAGAAATGACAAAAGGAATTCCATGGGAATTAACACACTCGCTGCCAACAGTGTTTGCCTGCATGCAGCTATCCATTTCACCATGCATTTGAAAAATCAATATGCTTCCAAGCCACCATTGGCATACCACACATGACAAATTACTTCATTTTCTGTTAGCAATGGCTAATCAGATGTTTGCCTTACTCTACGTCTTCATACCAATAGCCATATGAAACATTGGAACAAAGCATTAAACGGGACAACAGTACATCTATTAAGTCCATCCCAAAAAGGAACGGGGAGAGAAAGATAGGATAGAAAGGAGGAAATGTAGGTAGGATAATCAGTGAAGATAAATGATGCCAAGATGCAGCTGATGGCCTCCCAGACATCACACTGAAGACTTAAGGGCCCTATTGGATATAACCCTGAACAGCACAGTGCCTCAATAAAGTTGTCAGTGAAAGATGGGGGCTCTTCATTTGAAGTAAATGAGGAGGTCGTACTTAATGATAACAGTTAGATTCATTCTATTTGTGAAATCTATGCCTTAATACGATTATTAGATGTGGAGTTCAGAATAGAAAATCTATAATTATTGATATATGCTTACCTTAACAATTTAGTGGTAGTCAGTATTCTGCATTGTTTTGTAGTTTGATGTTTGTGACCTCGGTATTCTGACATACAAAACATCTTAAAACGTTCTCTGAAAGAGACACCAAATAAATTGGTATGTATAGTGTTAGAAATAGGGTCTTTGGTTGGCAGTCAGGTTGCCCCCTGTCCAAGCAAGGACCCTCACTCTAGTCAGGGTAAGTCACACACAATCCAAATTATCCTGTGCCCAGCCTCTGGTAGCTTGGCACTGAGCAGTCAGGCTTAACTTGGAAGGCAATGTGTAAAGTAATTGTGCAATAAATCATACAATGACACAATAGAGCACCACAAATATACACCACACAGTGTTTAGAAAAATATATAATATTTATTTGGATAAATGCAGGTCAAAACTATTAAAATGCAATAAGTATATGTTGATATATCACTGAAAAAGTGATATAAAGGGGGTCATTACGACCCTGGCGGCCGGCGGCAAGGTGGCGGTAACACCGCCAACAGGCTGGCGGTGTTCCACCAGCAATTATGACCGTGGCGGAATTGCCACGGCCATACCGCCGGCCCCTCCAATATCCCGCCAGGATTCCGCCTGGCGGTCATAATCCCCAGGGCAGCGGTGCAAGCACCGCTGCCCTGGGGATTATGAGTCCCCGACCGCCAGCCTGTCCGTGGCGGTAAACACCGCCATTGAAAGGCTGGCGGTAAGGGGACTTGGGGTGCCCCTGGGGGCCCCTGCACTGCCCATGCACTTGGCATGGGCAGTGCAGGGGCCCCCAGGCATAGCACCGTCGCGCATTTCACTGCCCGAAATTCGGGCAGTGAGATGCGCGACGGGTGCTACTGCACCCGCTGTACATCAGCATTGCCGCCGGCTCTATTACGAGCCGGCAGCAATGTTGATGTGACATTTCTGCTGGGCCAGCGGGCGGTAACACTGTTACCGTCCGCTGGCCCAGCGGAAATGTCATAATAGGGAGCCAGGAATAGCGCCGGCAATGGCGGTATTCTGTCTCCCGCGGCCTCAGCAGTCTTTTTGCAAGACCGCCGAGGTCGTAATGACCCCCAAAGTGTCTTAAGTCTTTTAAAAGCAAACAAAGACTCTTTCAAGCACAAAGTACCTGGTTCGCGTGAAAAATCTCCGCCAAGAACAGCAGAGGAGGAGATGCATGGAAACAAAAGGGTGTGTGTTAATTTCTCGGGCCGCACATGGGATGCGTTGTTTAGTTTTCACGCAGGGACGGCTGTGTGTCGATTTCCAGCACTTTTTCATGGATCCTCTTCAGGTTGCAGGGTTTTTAGACGCCCAGGGGATAATGCATGGATTTCTGGCACTGACAGGACGAAGTCACAGGGGCTGTGTCGATCTGGTGGGCATTGCGTCAAAATTTCTACTGCACAGCAGGTGCTGCATCAATTCCTCTCTGGATGTCGGGCTGCGTCGTTCCAGCTTGGCTGCGCATCGATCCGGTAGGGCCATGCGTCAAATTAAATTTCCAGTCACCACGCTGGTGCTGCATGGATCTTCTCGTTGCGAAGTCGGGCTGCGTCGTCCCGGATCGGCATGCGGTGAAATTTTCACCACGTGCAGGCTGTGTGTCGTTTCTGGCAGTCTGGGCATAGAATTTCACCACACAAGGAGTCCTTCTTGCAGAGGTGAAGTCTTTTTGGTCCTGAGACTTCAAGGAACAGGAGGCAAGCTCTATCCAAGCCCTTGGAGAGCACTACTTCACCACAGCCAGAGAGCACCAAGGCAGCAGGGCAACAGCAAGGTAGCAGTCCTTCACAGAACGCAGACAGGTGAGTCCTTTGAGCAGCCAGGCAGGTCTTCTTGGTAGGATGCAGGTTCTGGTTCAGGTTCTCTTCTCCAGGAAGTGTCTGAGTTGGTAGGGGCAGAGGCCCTGTTTATATACCCAAATATGCCTTTGAAGTGGGGGAGACTTCAAAGAGTGGCTTAGAAGTGCACCAGGTCCCCTTTCAGTTCAATCCTGTCTGCCAGGGTCCCAGTAGGGGGTGTGGCAGTCCTTTGTGTGAGGGAAGGCTCTCCACCCTCCCAGCCCAGGAAGACCCATTCAAAATGCAGATGTGTGCAAGTGAGGCTGAGTATCATGTGTTTGGGATCTGCCTGAGTGAATGCACAAGGAGCTGTCAACTAAACCCAGCCAGATGTGGATTGCAAGGCACAGAAAGATTTAAGTGCAGAGAAATGCTCACTTTCTAAAGGTGTCATTTCTAAAATAGTAATATTAAATCCAACTTCCACAGTCAGCAGGATTTGATATCACCATTCTGGCCATACTAAATATGACATTCCTACTCCTTTCAGATCAGCAGTTACCACTCAAACAATGTATGAGGGCAGCCCCAAATGTTAGCCTATGAAGGGAGCAGGCCTCACAGCAGTGCAAAAAAGAATTTAGGAGTTTTACACTACAGGCACATGTAAACTACATAGGGACACGTCATGCCTTTTGCCTACACAGCACCCTGCCCTATGGGTGTCCTAGGGCATACCTTAGAGGTGTCTTATATGTAGAAAAAGGGGAGTTTTAGGCTTGGCAGGTACTTTTAAATGCCAAGTCGAATTGGCAGTGAAACTGCACACACAGTCCTTGCAATAGCAGGCCTGACACAAGGTTAAGGGGCTACTGAAATGGCTAGCACAATCAGTGCTGCAGGCCCACTAGTAGCATTTAATCTACAGGCTCTGTGCACATATTGTGCACTCTACTAGGGACCCATAAGTAAATTAAAATGGTCCAATTGGGTATGAGCCAATGTCACCATGTTTTAAGGAGAGAGCATATGCACTTTAGCACTGATTAGCAATGGTAAAGTGTGCAGAGTCCTAAAGCCAGCAAAAATGAGGTCAGAAAAAGAGAAGGAGGAAGGCAAGAAGTCAGGGGATAACCCTGCAGAAAGGCCATTTCCAACACATAGAAATTAGAAATTCATGCCCTTCATACTAAGCTCTTTCTCTGTGACATTTGTCTGGTTAAAATTCTAAAAGAACAAAATCTGGATGACAATTAAAGACCTATTTGCATTCAGTTACCTATGGCAGCGATGGAAACTGCAAGAAACAATGCCTTAAAGGACATTAGCATTTGTGAGGATCTTAGAGTCTCAGATGTTTTCTTTTAAATGCAAACGCACAACACAACCCAGACAAGCTTTTTATTACAAAAATGGGTAGAAAATCGAAGTTGAGAAAGTTATGATATGCCTGGCAAGGAACCCCCACACACCAACGATTGCCGTGAAAAGGCATTGTCATCACTCCCACAGCAGATACAATGAAAACTTCTATGAGAAAAAAGCCGTAGGTGCCTCCACATACAAATACTTTTTAAGTCCCACCATATCACCTGAGCCCTTAACACCAGCATGGCCTCGGCTGGAATGTAGCATGTTTAAATAGCATACCTTAAAAAAATAATATCCTTAACCCCTTCGCTGCCAGGCCTTTTCCCCCTCCTGGGCCGAGCCTTTTTTTGGCTATTTGGAGCAGTTCGCGCTTAGGCCCTCATAACTTTTTGTTCACATAAGCTACCCATGCCAAATTTGCGTCCTTTTTTTCCAACATCCTAGGGATTCTAGAGGTACCCAGACTTTGTGGGTTCCCCAGAAGGAGGCCAAGAAATTAGCCAAAAAACAGTGAAAATTTCATTTTTTTAAAAAAATTTGGAAAAATGGGCTGCAGAAGAAGGCTTGTGGTTTTTTCCCTGAAAAGGGCATCAACAAAGGGTTTGCGGTGATAAAATCACCAGCTTCCCAGCTTTCAGGAACAGGCAGACTTGAATCAGAAAACCCAATTTTTCAACCCAATTTTGGCATTTTACTGGGACATACCCCATTTTTACGACTTTTTGTGCTTTCAGCCTCCTTCCAGTCAGTGACAGAAATGGGCATGAAACCAACGCTGGATCCCATAAACCGCAACATTTCTGAAAAGTAGACAAAATTCTGAATTCAGCAAGGGGTAATTTGTGTAGATCCTACAAGGGTTTCCTACAGAAAATAGCAACTGAAAAAGAAAAATATTGAAATTGAGGTGAAAAAAACATAAATTTTTCTCTAAGTTTTACTCTGTAACTTTTTCCTGCAATGTCAGATTTTCGAAAGCAATATACCGTTACGTCTGCTGGACTCTTCTGGTTGCGGGGATATATAGGGCTTGTAGGTTCATCAAGAACTCTAGGTACCCAGAGCCAATAAATGACCTGCACCCTGCAGTGGGTTTTCATTCTATGCCGGGTATACAGCAATTCATTTGCTGAAATATAAAGAGTAAAAAATAGCTATCAAGAAAACCTTTGTATTTCCAAAATGGGCACAAGATAAGGTGTTGAGAAGCAGTGGTTATTTGCACATCTCTGAATTCCGGGCTGCCCATACTAGCATGTGAATTACCGGGCATTTCTCAAATAGACGTCTTTTTTACACACTGTCTTACATTTGGAAGGGAAAAATGTAGAGAAAGACAAGGGGCAATAACACTTGTTTTGCTATTCTATGTTCCCCCAAGTCTCCCGATAAAAATGATACCTCACTTGTGTGGGTAGGCCTAGCGCCCGCGACAGGAAACGCACCAAAGCGCAACGTGGACACATCACAGAAAACAGACCTGTTTTTAGCAAAGTGCCTACCTGTAGATTTTGGCCTCTAGCTCAGCCGCCACCTAGGGAAACCTACCAAACCTGTGCATTTCTGAAAACTAGAGACCTAGGGGAATCCAAGATGGGGTGATTTGTGTGGCTCGGACCAGGTTCTGTTACCCAGAATCCTTTGCAAACCTCAAAATTTGGCTAAAAAAACACATGTTCCTCACATTTCTGTGGCAGAAAGTTCTGGAATCTGAGAGGAGCCACAAATTTCCTTCCACCCAGCGTTCCCCCACGTCTCCCGATAAAAATGATACCTCACTTGTGTGGGTAGGCCTAGCGCCCGCGACAGGAAACACCCCAAAGCGCAATGTGGACACATCACAGAAAACAGACCTGTTTTTAGCAAAGTGCCTACCTGTAGATTTTGGCCTCTAGCTCAGCCGCCACCTAGGGAAACCTACCAAACCTGTGCATTTCTGAAAACTAGAGACCTAGGGGAATCCAAGATGGGGTGATTTGTGTGGCTCGGACCAGGTTCTGTTACCCAGAATCCTTTGCAAAGCTCAAAAATTGGCTAAAAAAACACATGTTCCTCACATTTCTGTGGCAGAAAGTGCTGGAATCTGAGAGGAGCCACAAATGTCCTTCCACCCAGCGTTCCCCCACGTCTCCCGATAAAAATGATACCTCACATGTGTGGGTAGGCCTAGCGCCCGCGACAGGAAACGCCCCAAAGTGCAACGTGGACACATCACAGAAAACAGACCTGTTTTTAGCAAAGTGCCTACCTGTAGATTTTGGCCTCTAGCTCAGCCGCCACCTAGGGAAACCTACCAAACCTGTGCATTTCTGAAAACTAGAGACCTAGGGGAATCCAAGATGGGGTGATTTGTGTGGCTCGGACCAGGTTCTGTTACCCAGAATCCTTTGCAAAGCTCAAAAATTGGCTAAAAAAACACATGTTCCTCACATTTCTGTGGCAGAAAGTTCTGGAATCTGAGAGGAGCCACAAATTTCCTTCCACCCAGCGTTCCCCCACGTCTCCCGATAAAAATGATACCTCACTTGTGTGGGTAGGCCTAGCGCCCGCGACAGGAAACGCCCCAAAGCGCAACGTGGACACATCACAGAAAACAGACCTGTTTTTAGCAAAGTGCCTACCTGTAGATTTTGGCCTCTAGCTCAGCCGCCACCTAGGGAAACCTACCAAACCTGTGCATTTCTGAAAACTAGAGACCTAGGGGAATCCAAGGAGGGGTGACTGGCGGGGCTCGGACCAGGTTCTGTTACCCAGAATCCTTTGCAAACCTCATATTTTGGCTAAAAAAACGCATTTTCCTCACATTTGAGTGACAGAAAGTTCTGGAATCTGAGAGGAGCCACAAATTTCCTTCCACCCAGCGTTCCCCCAAGTCTCCCGATAAAAATGATACCTCACTTGCGTGGGTAGGCCTAGCGCCCGCGACAGGAAACGCCCCAAAGCGCAACGTGGACACCACCAAAATTTTGGAAGAAAACAGAGGTGTTTTTTGCGAAGTGACTACCTGCAGATTTTGGCCTCTAGCTCAGCCGGCACCTAGGGAAACCTACCAAACCTGTACATTTCTGAAAACTAGAGACCTAGGGGAATCCAAGGAGGGGTGACTGGCGGGGCTCGGACCAGGTTCTGTTACCCAGAATCCTTAGCAAAGCTCAAAAATTGGCAAAAAAAACACATGTTCCTCACATTTCTGTGGCAGAAAGTTCTGGAATCTGAGAGGAGCCACAAATTTCCTTCCACCCAGCGTTCCCCCACGTCTCCCGATAAAAATTATACCTCACTTGTGTGGGTAGGCCTAGCGCCCGCGACAGGAAACGCCCCAAAGCGCAACGTGGACACATCACAGAAAACAGACCTGTTTTTAGCAAAGTGCCTACCTGTAGATTTTGGCCTCTAGCTCAGCCGCCACCTAGGGAAACCTACCAAACCTGTGCATTTCTGAAAACTAGAGACCTAGGGGAATCCAAGGAGGGGTGACTGGTGGGGCTCGGACCAGGTTCTGTTACCCAGAATCCTTTGCAAAGCTCAAAAATTGGCTAAAAAAACACATGTTCCTCACATTTCTGTGGCAGAAAGTTCTGGAATCTGGGAGGAGCCACAAATTTCCTTCCATCCAGCGTTCCCCCACGTCTCCCGATAAAAATGATACCTCACTTGTGTGGGTAGGCCTAGCGCCCGCGACAGGAAACGCCCCAAAGCGCAACGTGGACACATCACAGAAAACAGACCTGTTTTTAGCAAAGTGCCTACCTGTAGATTTTGGCCTCTAGCTCAGCCGCCACCTAGGGAAACCTACCAAACCTGTGCATTTCTGAAAACTAGAGACCTAGGGGAATCCAAGGAGGGGTGACTGGCGGGGCTCGGACCAGGTTCTGTTACCCAGAATCCTTTGCAAAGCTCAAAAATTGGCTAAAAAAACACATGTTCCTCACATTTCTGTGGCAGAAAGTTCTGGAATCTGGGAGGAGCCACAAATTTCCTTCCACCCAGCGTTCCCCCAAGTCTCCCGATAAAAATGATACCTCACTTGCGTGGGTAGGCCTAGCGCCCGCGACAGGAAACGCCCCAAAGCGCAACGTGGACACCACCAAAATTTTGGAAGAAAACAGACCTGTTTTTAGCGAAGTGCCTACCTGTAGATTTTGGCCTGTAGCTCAGCCGCCACCTAGGGAAACCTACCAAACCTGTACATTTCTGAAAACTAGAGACCTAGGGGAATCCAAGGAGGGGTGACTGGCGGGGCTCGGACCAGGTTCTGTTACCCAGAATCCTTTGCAAAGCTCAAAAATTGGCTAAAAAAACACATGTTCCTCACATTTCTGTGGCAGAAAGTTTGGGAATCTGAGAGGAGCCACAAATTTCCTTCCACCCAGCGTTCCCCCACGTCTCCCGATAAAAATGATACCTCACTTGTGTGGGTAGGCCTAGCGCCCGCGACAGGAAACGCCCCAAAGCGCAACGTGGACACATCACAGAAAACAGACCTGTTTTTAGCAAAGTGCCTACCTGTAGATTTTGGCCTGTAGCTCAGCCGCCACCTAGGGAAACCTACCAAACCTGTGCATTTCTGAAAACTAGAGACCTAGGGGAATCCAAGGAGGGGTGACTGGCGGGGCTCGGACCAGGTTCTGTTACCCAGAATCCTTTGCAAAGCTCAAAAATTGGCTAAAAAAACACATGTTCCTCACATTTCTGTGGCAGAAAGTTCTGGAATCTGGGAGGAGCCACAAATTTCCTTCCACCCAGCGTTCCCCCAAGTCTCCCGATAAAAATGATACCTCACTTGCGTGGGTAGGCCTAGCGCCCGCGACAGGAAACGCCCCAAAGCGCAACGTGGACACCACCAAAATTTTGGAAGAAAACAGACCTGTTTTTAGCGAAGTGCCTACCTGTAGATTTTGGCCTGTAGCTCAGCCGCCACCTAGGGAAACCTACCAAACCTGTGCATTTCTGAAAACTAGAGACCTAGGGGAATCCAAGGAGGGGTGACTGGCGGGGCTCGGACCAGGTTCTGTTACCCAGAATCCTTTGCAAAGCTCAAAAATTGGCTAAAAAAACACATGTTCCTCACATTTCTGTGGCAGAAAGTTCTGGAATCTGAGAGGAGCCACAAATTTCCTTCCACCCAGCGTTCCCCCACGTCTCCCGATAAAAATGATACCTCACTTGTGTGGGTAGGCCTAGCGCCCGCGACAGGAAACGCCCCAAAGCGCAACGTGGACACATCACAGAAAACAGACCTGTTTTTAGCAAAGTGCCTACCTGTAGATTTTGGCCTGTAGCTCAGCCGCCACCTAGGGAAACCTACCAAACCTGTGCATTTCTGAAAACTAGAGACCTAGGGGAATCCAAGGAGGGGTCACTGGCGGGGCTCGGACCAGGTTCTGTTACCCAGAATCCTTTGCAAAGCTCAAAAATTGGCTAAAAAAACACATGTTCCTCACATTTCTGTGGCAGAAAGTTCTGGAATCTGGGAGGAGCCACAAATTTCCTTCCACCCAGCGTTCCCCCAAGTCTCCCGATAAAAATTATACCTCACTTGCGTGGGTAGGCCTAGCGCCCGCGACAGGAAACGCCCCAAAGCGCAACGTGGACACCACCAAAATTTTGGAAGAAAACAGACCTGTTTTTAGCGAAGTGCCTACCTGTAGATTTTGGCCTGTAGCTCAGCCGCCACCTAGGGAAACCTACCAAACCTGTGCATTTCTGAAAACTAGAGACCTAGGGGAATCCAAGGAGGGGTGACTGGCGGGGCTCGGACCAGGTTCTGTTACCCAGAATCCTTTGCAAAGCTCAAAAATTGGCTAAAAAAACACATGTTCCTCACATTTCTGTGGCAGAAAGTTCTGGAATCTGAGAGGAGCCACAAATTTCCTTCCACCCAGCGTTCCCCCACGTCTCCCGATAAAAATGATACCTCACTTGTGTGGGTAGGCCTAGCGCCCGCGACAGGAAACGCCCCAAAGCGCAACGTGGACACATCACAGAAAACAGACCTGTTTTTAGCAAAGTGCCTACCTGTAGATTTTGGCCTGTAGCTCAGCCGCCACCTAGGGAAACCTACCAAACCTGTGCATTTCTGAAAACTAGAGACCTAGGGGAATCCAAGGAGGGGTGACTGGCGGGGCTCGGACCAGGTTCTGTTACCCAGAATCCTTTGCAAAGCTCAAAAATTGGCTAAAAAAACACATGTTCCTCACATTTCTGTGGCAGAAAGTTCTGGAATCTGAGAGGAGCCACAAATTTGATTCCACCCAGCGTTCCCCCACGTCTCCCGATAAAAATGATACCTCACTTGTGTGGGTAGGCCTAGCGCCCGCGACAGGAAACGCCCCAAAGCGCAACGTGGACACATCACATTTTTTCATTGAAAACAGTGCCTACCTGTAGTTTTTGGCCTGTAGCTCAGCCAGCACCTAGGGAAACCTACCAAACCTGTGCATTTCTGAAAACTAGAGACCTAGGGGAATCCAAGATGGGGTGACTTGAGGGGCTCTGACCAGGTTCTGTTACCCAGAATCCTTTCCAAACCTCAAATATTGGCTAAAAAAACGCATTTTTCACACATTTCGGTGACAGAAAGTTCTGGAATCTGAGTGGAGCCACAAATTTCCTTCCACCCAGCGTTCCCCCAAGTCTCCCGATAAAAATGATACCTCAGTTGTGTGGGTGGGCCAGGTGCCTCCAACAGAATAAGGCCCAAAACTTGTAGAGATACAGGGGATAGTACTGCGAGTTTATAAGGACATATTCTTTTATACATCTTTGGACTGACTCTGCTTTGGGGACCCACATACGTGAGGTGTCATTTTATTTGGGAGACTGAGGGGAACACTGGGGAGTAGGAATTTTGTGCTGGAGTGGTGATCGTACGAAGAAAAGTCCGGAAAATATGCTTTTTTTAAGCACATTTTGAGGTTTACAGAGGAGTCTGGGTAAGAAAATGTTGGGGGATCCACGCAAGCCACTCCTCCCTAGACTCCTTGGGGTGTCTAGTTTTAAAAAATGTCTGGGTTTGGTAGGTTTCCCTAGATGAAGGCCGCACACAGGACCAAAAACATAGGTGCCCTCTCCCCCCCCAAACACAGGTAGTTTTGTAATATATCGTTTTGATGTGCCCACATACGTCCGTGATGTGCCAAACACTAAAATTTTGAAAAGAAACACACTTAGGTTATGTGAAAAAGACCCCTCACCCACCAACCAAGTTGGTGGCATGCTTCATCATCGGGGTCCCACCTGAGGCACCTAGCGTGTCATAGGTGTGCTGCGACGCCTGATTACAGCGGAGCAGGTTTGGTCATTTTTACCACACATACTGGTTGGATTTGGCACGAGGGTGAGTGATGGTTCAGTGGATCAAATTTTACTAACAAGAGCTTTCACAAAAATGAAAAGCACTGTTAGTAACTGAAAGGCAAAAAACTGAACCAATGACTCACAGCTCGTGAGCTGTAAAGCCGCGACAAGGCACCAACCGCTTTACAGTCCATTCACACAACTTTCATACATGACACACACAAGGCCATTCACACCGCCAGCCACGGGCCCAGCACATTACAACACTCACATCGACAGACAGCGCCACTCAAGGGCCCATCACTTACATACGCCCACATGCCTGATACAACAATCACACCAGCTGATGGGAGTGTGTGGACTGGTGTTTGGCTTGCAGTGTGTTGCAGTAGCCAACATCAAGTCAATATGTACAGTCTCAGCCAAGCCCCACTCCACACACAATGGCATCATATTTTTTTTTTTTTTAACAGAGGAACCCCTAACTAAGTAGAAAGAATTACAAAACAACAAACACAAAAGCTCTAACTAACA
Source organism: Pleurodeles waltl (assembly GCF_031143425.1). NCBI lineage: Eukaryota > Metazoa > Chordata > Amphibia > Caudata > Salamandridae > Pleurodeles > Pleurodeles waltl. Next base: position 451,986,063 of record NC_090448.1, on the reverse strand, counting down.
ACATGACAGAAATGCTAACCATGAAACTAAACACATGAAAATACAAAACAGACATGAGTTTACACTCATGGTTGTTCCCAGAAATTCTTCTGGGTGTGGTAATTCTTAAAACAAGCACCGACACACAGCCCAGGCTTTGAAGGACAATCTGGGCAGTACATTCGAGACTCCCTCCGGATACCTCTTCGAAAACACACTCTACATTTCTTAGCTGGAAAGTCTTTTTTGGGTGTGGGAGGAATGTGCTCAGCAAAGTGGCGATCTTTCAATCTAGCCACATCCTCCACCACTGCTTCTCTAGGAACTCTGGCCTGTTCCACCACAATAAGGCTCTCTATCACTGACTCCTGAAATTTCACAAATGTCATCTTTGAGTCTGGAGACCTATCCCTAAACACAATAAAAGCATTGAAGGTTGCTAAGTGGAAGAGGTGAAGTGCTAACTTCTTATACCAAACATAAGACTTACGAATAGCAGTATAAGGTTCCAACCTCTGGTCAACTCTATCTACACCTCCCATGTGCTTATTATAATCTAAAATGCACACAGGTTTGCGCACTTCAGCAACCTGGCCCCAAACAGTCACAGGGGAAGTACTCTCATCATGGATGGTACTTAGCATGTAGACATCCCTCTTGTCTGAAAATTTCAAAGCTAGCAGCTCCTCGTTCCGCAAGGCACAGCACTGTCCCCTCTCAAGTTTTTTACAGACAAGCTCCCTTGGATAGCCTTTCCGGTTAGAACGGATTGTGCCACAAGCAACTGTGTCCACTCTAAACAATTCCTTGAACAACTGCACACCAGTGTAGAAGTTATCTACATACAAATGGTGACCTTTGTTGAACAGTCGTCTACCAAGATCCCACACTATTTTCTCAGTAACTCCAAAAGTGGGAGGACAACCAGGGGGGTCAATATTGGAATCCCTACCAGTGTACACACGGAAACTATACACATATCCTGTCCTACTTTCAGACAGCATATACAATTTAATTCCATATCGTGCCCTTTTGCTAGGAATGTACTGCCTAAAAACCAAACGACCCTTGAAGAGGACCAAAGACTCGTCCACACTTATCTCTTTGCCTGGAACATAGACCTCCGAAAACCGATCTACAAAATGATCAAGGACAGGCCTAATCTTAAAAAGACGGTCAGAATCTGGGTGATCTCGTGGCAAGGCTAATGCATTGTCAACAAAATGCAGCATCCTAAGAAGAAGCAAATACCGATTACGACTCATGGTAGCTGGAAATATAGCTGTTGCCATCAAGGGACTAGTAGACCAATAAGAAGCCAGTGACGGCTTCCTTATCAACCCCATCAAAAAAGTCAAACCCAAAAACTTTTTTAGCTCCTCCGAATTTGTGGGAATCCACTGGGCAGCTCTAGAGTGTGGCCTAAGTCTAGCAGCGTTGTCCCTCAAATGCTGCTCCGCATACAAATTAGTCTGCTCAACAATCTCTTCCAAAAACACATCATCCATGAATAACTCAAAGAAATTGATAGGCATAAAGTTCTCTGTATTGGCGTTACACCCCGGGAGACCAGTAAAGGCAGGCAACTCTGGCTGCTCCATGTTTGGGGCAACCCAGACATCAGGTCTTCTAACGGGAAACCTTTCAGCCCCAGGTTGCTGCACTATTGGCACATCAATGTCCTCCTCTAAAACAGAACCTTCATCTGCACTGAGTGTGGCTTCATCATCAGAAGATTCCCCTCCAACAGAAACATCACTGCCAGAATCTCTGACTTCCTCCTCTGCCTCAGATGCAGAGTCCGTCTCATAGTCATGATCAGACTGTGACTCAAAAAGCATACCAACCACCTGCTGAGCGGTCATCCTGCGGCTAGCCATGATCTCTCCTGCTAAAATTAACTGGACAAATTCACCACCAACAACCAGCACTGTGTAAGACAAGTAACAAAGTGTAGCTTTGTTAGTAAGAGTTACAAACTCAAAAACTATACCGCTCACTTGCCTGAAAAAGCTTGATTCACCAGCAACTACACAGCAATCACCAATGATATCCCACTAAAAAGAAAGAAAGAAAGGCAAATTAGAAATAAGACACAACAAATATCATTGTGCACAAACCTAAGGACAATTTCACACACAATCCTGCATTTAGTACACCCCCTACAAACATGTCATTCATGCATGGCAACAATACTCCTTTGGAGTAAATTGTTTTTACTTACCTAAAACATGCAACTGTGCAAACTGCAGGTCAACCACCGCCAAAACCGCAAGGAGCCACAGCAAATAAAGCAAAAGCTTTGAACTAGAACAAAAAGGAGGAACATTTTTTTTATCACAAATGCAAAGACTTCTTCAGTTGACAAACACCCCACCATCAAACATTTTAGAAATTGGTGCCTAAGTGGATTCTGTCATAGGGGCAGATGGGCCTACTAAAAAAATAGGCCTGTCTGCCCCAAGGAAGCCAGAAAATACCTTTAGTACTGTGTCCCCATGGAGAGCGACCCTTGCCAAAGGGGACAGCCCTCAAACAAAAAAAAACAAAAAAAACACACACAACACTATCCCTGGTGCCTAAGTGGCTTCTGCCCCCTTGGGGGCAGGTGGGCCTAAGAAAATAGGCCCATCTGCCCCCAGGGGGTGTAGAAATGGCCAACAGGTCAATGCCCCCCTTGGGGGGGCGCCCCGTGCCCGAGGGGACGCCCCCCCACAAAAATAAACACATAAAAAAAAATCCCTGGCGTTCTAGTGGTTTCTGCCCCCCTTGGGGGCAGATCAGCCTAAAAATAATAGGCTGATCTGTCTCCAAGGGGTGCAGAAATGGCCTGGGTACATGTGCCCCCAAAGTGGGGGGCGACCCTTGCCCAAACCCCCCCCCATCCACTAACACACACACACACACTATCCCTGGTGTCTACGTGGCTTCTGCCCCCCTTGGGGGCAGGTGGGTCTAGAAAAATAGGCCCATCTGCCCCCAGGGGGGGCAGAAATGGCCAACAGGTCAATGCCCCCCTTGGGGGGGCGCCCCGTGCCCGAGGGGACGCCCCCCCACAAAAATAAACACATAAAAAAAAATCCCTGGCGTTCTAGTGGTTTCTGCCCCCCTTGGGGGCAGATCAGCCTAAAAATAATAGGCTGATCTGTCTCCAAGGGGTGCAGAAATGGCCTGGGTACATGTGCCCCCAAAGTGGGGGGCGACCCTTGCCCAAGCCCCCCCCCATCCACTAACACACACACACACACACACTATCCCTGGTGTCTACGTGGCTTCTGCCCCCCTTGGGGGCAGGTGGGTCTAGAAAAATAGGCCCATCTGCCCCCAGGGGGGGCAGAAATGGCCAACAGGTCAATGCCCCCCTTGGGGGGGCGCCCCGTGCCCGAGCGGACGCCCCCCCACAAAAATAAACACATAAAAAAAAATCCCTGGCGTTCTAGTGGTTTCTGCCCCCCTTGGGGGCAGATCAGCCTAAAAATAATAGGCTGATCTGTCTCCAAGGGGTGCAGAAATGGCCTGGGTACATGTGCCCCCAAAGTGGGGGGCGACCCTTGCCCAAGCCCCCCCCCATCCACTAACACACACACACACACACACTATCCCTGGTGTCTACGTGGCTTCTGCCCCCCTTGGGGGCAGGTGGGTCTAGAAAAATAGGCCCATCTGCCCCCAGGGGGGGCAGAAATGGCCAACAGGTCAATGCCCCCCTTGGGGGGGCGCCCCGTGCCCATGGGGACGCCCCCCCACAAAAATAAACACATAAAAAAAAAACCCTGGCGTTCTAGTGGTTTCTGCCCCCCTTGGGGGCAGATCAGCCTAAAAATAATAGGCTGATCTGCCCTCAAGGGGGGCAGAAATGGCCCTAAAAGACATGCCCCCCAAAGGGGAGCGACCCTTGCCCAAGGGGGCGCCCCCCCATCCACTACACACACAATCCCTGGTGCCTAAGTGGCTTCTGCCCCCCTTGGGGGCAGATGGACCTAAAAAAAATAGGCCGATCTGCCCCCAAGGGGGGCAGAAATGGCCAACAGTTCTCTGCCCCCTTGGGGGGGGCGCCCCTTGCCCAAGGGGGCACCCCCTCCCAACATACCTGCACAGAAAATATAATTCCCTGGTGATCCAGTGGTTTCTGCCCCCCTTGGGGGCAGATCCGCCTAAAAAGTAGGCCAATCTGCCCCCAAGGGGGGCAGAAATGGCCGTAACTAATTGCCCCCACAAGGGGAGCGACCCTTGCCCAAGGGGCCGCTCCCCGCCAGCAAGAAACACGAGCAAACAACAAAAAAAAAAAATCCCTGGTGTCTAGTGGGCATTCCTGCTGCCCGATCGCAATGCGATCGGGCAGCAGGAATGCTCAAAGAGACACCGGGGGAAAGGAAAAGCCTTTCCTTTCCCCCGGTGCCTCTTTAGCCCAAACCCCCCACCCACCGGGAAGAGGAACTCACCTCTTTCCTCGTCGCCGCACAGGAAGCAAATGGCTTCCTGTGCGGCGAAATCCCCATAATGAAGTCAGCGCGCGATAGCGCGCTGACGTCATTATGGGAGGGTGGGGGGGTCGGGGGTGGAAGGGGAAGGGCTTCCCCTTCCATCCCTGACTTTGGGGGGGTGGGGGGAAGCACACAGAGGGAGCGAGAGCGCTCCCTCTGGGCTGTGTGCCGAGGACGTAGTGGTTACGTCCTCGGCACAGCAGCACTGTGCCGCGGGACGTAACCACTACGTCCGCGGCACAGAAGGGGTTAAAAGGAGCAGTGTGCTTGACATCCTCCCCCATTATCCTAAAGGTTACTCTACCCTGAGTGATAAGTCATTCTCCTGGATCTCTTAGAGGCCCAGAAAGCAAGCTTCCCACAACTTAGTCAACTAAATACGTTAACCCTAAATCTAGGAGATAATCTTACCTCACTGGGCCTTAAAAATGTCCTTGCCCTTCCTTTGTAGGCTACCATTACACTATATATAACTTATTTCCTAGTTTGCTTAATGCTTGCATCGTAGATATCACAGATTTATAAGAAAGTACTTCAGTTTTGATAAGATAATTATGATCCTCCGTTGACAAAGTGTTTATTGCAGTTAATGATGATAATCATTTTGTATTGATGAACTTTGCTGAAATGGATCAGCATTTTCATAACGTTATTGTTGTCCGACTGAGATTTTTGCCTTCAGAATGATGCTCTCAGTTGTTAAGAGAGCATGAACGTATATAGCATGCACAGCCTGAACCTCTTGTTTTACTACAGTTTTACAAGAGTGTTTATTGTGCCTAGTATTTTGTGTTCTTTCTTCCATTTTATTTTTATGTATACCACAGTAATTGTATTCTAGAATATTGTTAACAAAGAGTACCATTTGACACAAATATTGTGACTGAAATATCGTTGCACTGAATTGCTTTCTGTGATTCTTTGAGGGGTGACGCCAATGTGCACAACAGTGGTGCGCTAGGAGTCAATTATCAAAATGTAAAGTGTTGCTGTTGCGAATTTTAGATGCAGTTCCAGTTACTCAAATATAATCAGGGGCTACTGTTTGCCAAGAACATCCCTCCATCCCCCACACACACGTGATTAATGCAAATGAGACAACCATTTGCCCATGCACAACAATGTCCCTACTTTCTGCTCCATAGGAGTTCCTGAAACTGACTATCAGTTTCAGTATTTCTCTACAGGTAACTGCACATTCACTGGCCGCACACAACTGTCAATCACCCATCGTCTATTGCGAGGGCAGTGTCACCTCTTGCAGTCTCTCATTGCACTGCCGCAATACCCATTGCCTCCGATTTTAATCCTACCTCAGACACAGTACACTATAGCCCAGGCTTAAAATAGGAGGCAGGAGCAAGCTTCCTTTTCTCCTCCTGTGATGTACCCTTTTCACTCACATCAGAGAGCAGGGTTGGATTAGCACTGTTGACAAAAACAGCCAGCCCCTTGACAAGATAAGGAAGGGTGCATGATTAGAGGACATCTGTAATGCTCAATTAAAATGAGAGCCTGTGCCTTTCGAAACAGACTTTTCCACAGCACATGAATGTCAACCTGTATTTCTCAACTATGGCATAACATTTTAGTGGGCAATGTAGGGAAGAATTAACCACTGCAAGGTTAGTCGGGTTTGTTTGTGTTTGTGAGGCAGCTCTGGGTAGGAAGAGCTAGGCCAGAATGCATCCCAATTTCAGAAAACTGAAGATTTAGCTGTACCTAGAAAGATATTTTTACACTACACAAACATCAGATACCACTTCAAGTTCAACTCCTTTGAGATCACTTTCATGCAATACATTTTGTGTTTCTATCTTTGTAGGTGAATTCTAGACTTTATTCTCACCCATTGGGCACTCATTACGAGTCACATTTGTGGTGAGGTATACAACTCTGGGTTGTTCACTGTTCCTGCACCAAGAATTGTTGGGTGCAATTTTAACTCACCCTGTGATGCAGGATGTGGGAACACAATACCTTATTTATTCGGCCTATAAAACTGCAGGGTTGGCATGTGGGCCCTTCTAGAGCCCAGCCTCCAAACAACATGCAAGTTCACAGGAGAGCATGGAACACTCCAACTGCCAGTCACCAGATCACAGCTCTCTACCCAGGACCCTCACCATTCTCGGTCCACTCACTTACAATGGACTCCAACCTCTTCGACCACCTATTCTAAGCAGGTAGTCAATGGGAAGAAAAACACGTCAATGTTTTGGCACAGCAATTGGATACACATGTGGGTATTGACTTGGTAAAATAAGGTCTGCGTATTATTCCACATTCCTTGCTGCAAAAATTGAATATTTTGGTATGAAATTCCGGCATCCCATTAAACCTCGTACTAAATTTGAGCTGCTCGTAACAAGGCTTTTAGGGCCAGATTTACTAAAAAGTGGAGCAGCGAGGTGCTTGACAAAATTTGCAGCACCACGCTATGTCACTTTAGAAATGCAGGGATGCACTGCATTTACTAAAATACGCCACACCCCTGTGTTTTCCCCTATGCTGTCGCTAAATTTAGCTGCCAGCGCTAACGCAGGCACCCTTGGACCATAGTGCAAGGGTGTCTGCTTTGAGGGGATTGATTGTTTATGTGCAAGAAGGTGCCCCTTCCTTCACGTAAACAATCTACAATTGAAGCACACATAGAAGTAGCAAATCGTCATTTTTATGCGCAGAGAGGGACACCTTCCTGCACATAAACATTAATTCATGGCCTTTTGCTCTTTCTATGTGTGTGCAGAATGCCGCACATATGGAAAAAGCAAAAACTAGGCAAAATAAAAGTATTCCTCCTCAATCTGTCATGCTAACGCCACCCCTGAGGTGGTGCTAGTTTTTGATGCTGCCACAGATTTGCGCCTTCTTGTAAATCTGGGGCAGCATCAAAAGCAATGGATGTTGCAGTAGAACGCTCACTACAACACCCATCGCACGCCCCTCTGATGCAGAAAACTGCGTCAGAGAGGCCCATACTTCCAAGGTGGCATAATGCCACAAAAAGTGGCTTATCCCCACCTTGTAAATGTGGTGCAATGCACAGTGCCACCAGAGCGTCACAAAAAGTGATGCTCCGATGGCGCTAGGGCCTTGTAAATCTGGCCCTTAGTCTGCAGTGCCTCTCTTCTTACTGTATTGTCATCTGTTGCTTTTTTGTAAATGTAATTTTTAATTATTTTGTCTTCTTATTTCTGATGCTCTTTGCTTGAACAACCGGTCTGTTATTTATCAAGTTTTAAGTTACATTGGTGTGTGCTTTCAACATGTAATTACTTAATTTTAAATATGACCAATACCTCATCTGTTTGCTAACATCTAAATCATTGTTCCCATAGATATTGTTTTTGACAGTACTATTTTAAAGTTGATGGCGTGGAATGTGTGAGAAAAAACTGAACATTTTCTTGTTTCTCACAAGTTCTCATATTTGACGGGAATGCCTGATTTAAATTGTAGATTAAATATGTAATTTTCAAATACGTACAGTGACAGCATGGCATTTACTTTTATGTGAGATGTGGCGGCTGTTATACTGTGTCCCTTCGAGTTTAATTCGACAAAATTGCTTTCCATTTGGTCAAAGAATAGTTGCCTGTATAAAGACAAGATTGTTTTTTCTAGAGGTGACAAATTCAAGGCATAAAAAAACCGTTAAATTTCGTTAAAAAAGGGAATTTGCCATAAAAGCCTCATCGCGGAAGACACACCTGGGTTAGCCACCGGACAGAGGGATCCAATTAGCGATCAAGGTCAAGAATATTCTCTACTGGAGAGCGGGGGCTGGAGAGCGGGCTGCATTCTGATTAAGAAAGACCTTGCCGCAGATGAAATTACAGTCCGGCAATCTGATTGTGTTGGGAGTGGAAGCGAAGCCCTCTCTCATCGTTCAATGTCCCAGTGCACCTCCCGCCATATGCTCCTGGAATGCAGGAACTTCTCAATAAGAAAAGCAATGACTCGCCCGAGGCAATGGAAATGACATTGAATGAGAAAGTGGCAAATATTTGGAAGGATGTCGAAGGAATTTCCATCGGTGACAAGGAGGCTTGCTGCCCCTACTAATGTTTCATAGTATAGAGAAGCACAAGCAAAATGCCAGGAGATCTCTTGTTCTGCAAACATACGGAATACATATGTAAAGTGTAAAAGTAATAAAAAAGTAGAAATGCCTCAGTCTAAAGGTGGTGTGCATACATTTGTAAAAAAAACGTAAGTAAAAAAATGACCCTTTGCAAAAATACATTTTAAGGAAAATAAATGAAACCATAAAATGACAGTTAAAATAAAAGTAGAGTTGTCCTCCCAGTCCTGGCACTAAAGTGAACTACCTTCTTAACGGTTGTGCGAAACATTTCTCTGCACGGTCCTTTGGTCACATACCTCTGGTTTGAGATTGACAGTTATATTGTTGTTTTGCACTTGTGAAAAACATTAGTTCAAGAGGCAAACATGTAACATATTGGAGTAAAAAAGACCCTGAAGGTTTTCCCAAGGTTATAGAGCTGCCGTGTTCAGACCTGGATTTTCCTTTATTTTTTTAAAATGTTCTGCAGAATTTATATGCGGAGCTTTGTTTTAATATGAGCATCTCTTCATTTTTTTTTTCAGTGAAATCCTACGGTCAGGCCCACTGTAATTAATAATAAATTAGAAATGGGGTACCATTATTTGAGGCAGGATTGACTAAGTTATGTGGCAAGAAAATGTTTAGTAGCATAGTCCTTCACATTCTGTGGCAGTACTTTTACTCTGTTTTGTACTTTTAACACACATTAATACTGGCTTGGCAAAACGTTTCACTCTTAGTGCCAGTTTAACATGTGATTACAGAAATCAGAAGCAGGTGACAAGTTACTCTTTGAAAACTGTTTGCCAATGTTCCAGCACATGCAGCACATTTCCTATGACCTGGTTAGCCATTTGAATTATAAATATTTGTTTAAATCTGCATATAATGCAGCAGATGATAGATTATGTCACAAATGAGGTGAATCTGTAATTAAGTGGTAAACTTAGCTGTAAAATTGCAGAATTCTAGTGCATAATAAGGCAAAGTTTACTACATTCGTGCATAAATAGGTGCTGGAAGCGGCCATTTTTAGTGAAAATGAGGAGATCTATATGAAGGGTCTTGAATCGAGGGCACAAAAGAAGAACAGAAAAAGAGGCAGAGGCATCATCTACAGAAGAAGGAGACAAGAATTGAGAGGCAAAGAATAGACAAGAGACAAGAATAGAGAGGTTCTTGGCTGAAAATGCTCATAGCAAGAAGGACTGGGGCTATGGCAGGACTACACCACTAGCAAACACTGACAAATTAATAGAAAATAAGCAAGTACTGTAGCCCAGAGATTAGTTTTGGAAATTACGGGCGATTCTGATGGTGGAACCAGCTGAAACTTTATTATTGGACACCTGGGGATTCTCCCTTCTCTAAAGGAGGCTGGGTAAGAACAAGTTTGGTAGCGCACTGCATCTGCTAGATTACTGCAAATGCCACACATCCACCGGACTGAGCAATCAGGCAGGCTATTGGGAAGTAGACACTGTGCATGGAAAGGGTGCCATCTTTCATGTACCTCCAAGGCCTGTACTCTAGCCGAAGTTGCTGGCCTCTGTAACAAGTTGACATGTAGCCTGACCAAAAGGACTGGTGGGCTTTCATAGAAGGGCGCAGAAATCTTTTAGGATATAAGATGATTCACGAAGTTTAAATATCACCTATGATCACATATGAAGACCTAAAAGTCCTGAATTTGAATTCTGAGGATGACCCAGCCTTCTGGTCTTGTCTTTGAGTTAAATAAATTAAATAATAGTAATCTCTGTATTAGTAAAAGTGTAAAGAGGGTACAAACTTTTTTTCAATTTTACTAATTGTAAATCACTGTTCTCTGAAAATTTTGTTGTCATTTTAGATGTTTTGGGGCCAATTAAAAAAGGCATTGAAGAGTACGCATAAGAGTGCTACAGCAGTATGTCTTTATAGACTCCAAAATGCCTTTGTGAATAGGCGCCAATATTTTTTCAGATTGTCGACACAGCTATTCTATTTTCACACCCTGCCTTGGTTTCCACTGTGCTTTCTGCGAGTTGTAGTCTTGCTTTTACAGTAGAGGCAATCACAAATTTCCGAATCCAAAGAAAACCAAGACTGGATAAAGCCTTAGCTAGGTAAATGGGTGCTAACATAGGGAGGCTAAGGAAATTACAGGGCTATTTATTTTACGGAATTATATACCAAAATTGTACCTTAAAGTGTTATTGCAATTCACCTAGAAGATCTTGTTAATGAACAGTTGGGAGTGCAATATCCCATAACTAATTGCATGACCCAAGTTTAAGTGATTTTTTCAAAATCCTTACAATTAAGGATATAACTTGAACATATGATTTTAATTAGCTAACTCCATTTCTCGTCCGGCACATCCACCTGGGTTTTAGTACATTCATTTTAAGGCTATATACATTTCAGACAGGTGATAATGTACTAAACCCATTCGAAGCTGGTTCAAGGATCACTGCATGAATTGTCAGTGATTAAGGGAATTCACCCATATATTTTTTAATAAAAGTGGACATTTACTTAGAATTAATACACACACTTTTTTTTATAGTCTGGGCTAAAGCTGAAAATTTGTCATGGATATGGACCTTGTTACCAAAATTAAACTTCCATTGCCTGTATTTTTTGTTTTCTCTTTGTTCTAACTACCACAACTCAAGGAACCGATGTGGCCTTATGATGTGGTTAGGCCGTCTCATAGCTCAAAAAGTGGAACCGCATAGTGTTTTTAGGTCTAGGTACAAGCATGTTTAGGTGACAGGAGGATTAAAGACATCAATTCTTCTAAAAAGTACACTAAGAGGTAGAGATAGAGTGAGAATTGGGTCAGTCCCTTTAAGAGATTGACTTTCAAGTGTTTTTCACTGTCCATCGAGACCATTGTTCTTCCTAGATGATGTCATTGTCCAAGTTAAGGTCTCATTAGGTTTTGGTGATGGGGAAGTGAGGAGTGTGTTTTATGTTACCGATTTAGCATGATGTAGCTTGTTATTGGAACCCAGTTGTAAATTTGCCATACAGCTCCATAATGGTAGTGGAGACGCACATCAAACTTATATGTATTGACAGGAAGACTGCGGTCACACTGTGAGGGCAGATCCTGCCAATGCCAGAAGACATTTCATCATTTGGCCTGCGGCAACTCCATCAGGGTAATTTACTCCGGCACCCAGGTGGAGAGCCTGCCAAATTATAAATCAGGTCCTCTGCCTTCCATAAAAACATAAGCTATTCACTAGTAGACTTTGTGTGCTCTTTTTTACTCATCTCATCTAATAGCAGGTTGTTGGTGTAATGGCTTTTTCAACAAAAACACTATCCCTTTCTTAAAAGGGGCTATTATGTAATATGATGAGTATGCCTTTAACTTCACCTATTACAACACAACCGTAATCTTCTAGTTCCTTTTCATAACAAGTACATATTAATTGTCCTAATGCAGTAAGTTCAACAAAGGTCCCCTTGCCCAGTTTCCATATTATTATAGCTCAGCATGTTGCGTCATTGTGGTGACCTATTAATAAATACTTTCACTAAAAAAAGGCAGAGTCTATCAGCTTTGCCAGCTCTTTTTATATGACTATGTGGTTATGCACTGGGGCATGTTGGCTGGGCAGTATGTCTACTCACTGGAACTAACACCTTCGTCCCCAGCACCAATTCCAAAGACTTCAAGTCCCTATGAGCCACATTAGAGAAGAGTTAGCACCACAATATGCCATTGTTGCACCTACAGCAGCAGAATGTTTGATAGTACTTCAGTCGCAAGGATCGATAAATGACGGAAACATAAAAAGGAATATTACTTTTACGACGTTTTTGAAAAATGTATTTCACTTTAATTGCAACATGACCGACGAAATGTAAGCAAACAGGCCCTTAAACGCGTTCCGACAGTTAATTAATGTTATTGCTTATTCAAAACATAATTTCTAACACTTGCAACAAACATATAAAAACATTAAACATATTTGTAATCAAGAATTCCCAGCAATAATTCCATTATGTTAGTGAATTGTGCTTACCAATGTTAGTCGGCAGCACTCATTAAAATGATATTGCATGGTATACGGGTTTGTAATGCACGTTTTAATGAGAATTTGAGTCTTCAGATACTAAGTAGATTGGAAACCTCTACTGAACAAAGAACACTGGAACTTCAGTACGTATACTGTTTTCATGTGAAGGCAGATTACATATTTAGTTGGTCGTGGCTGAGATACCATTTGTAGGTCTGGCTTTCCAGAAAAGCTGCCTGTGTGACCTTTTGTTGCCAATTCATGAAAATGCAGTGCTTTAAATGGGCCGGTACTCACAGGTACTGAGTACCGGCACTTCTTTTTTTTTTCACTCTGAGTACCGGCACTTCTCTGCTGCCAAGGAGAGTACCGGTACTCATGAAAGGTAGGCTCATTAACTGCTAGTGCTGGTGAGCACTAGGCTGTCAGGGTTGAACCTGCCTCTGACAGTAAAGGTGCTTCTGTCGCACTAAACTGACGGGATTATGATCCTAATGTCTGGGTATTCACGATCACGCTGTGTTTGACAGAACAGGGTCCATTCAGACCCTGTGCTGTCAATCACATTTACACACTTGTGTGCTTTTGTGTAAACACAGGAATTGAGGCAGCCCCGCTGACAGTGACAACTAAGAAAGCCATGGGAGGAAAGTTTAAAATGGCTTTGATCCCACCTGAGTCTCTCGAACGAGGGTCTGCATATGTATGCGTGTTTGCCTGCTTGTATGTGTGTGTCTTTGTGTGAGAAAAAAGCGAATGAAAGAGGGAGAGATTCAAAACACTTTAAGGAGGACTGTGGGTGTGCTTTGGGTGTGCGTGTCGGCTTGTTTCTTTCTGTGTGTGCACGTTCAAGAATATATAGTATTGTTCAAAACGACAGCAAATAACAGTATGCCAGTAAGATAAATAGCATTGTGTTTCGCTTTCATTTCGTTTAACGAGTTAACTTGTTTTGTTTATTCAAACACATTTCTCATGGGCCTTGGCATGTGCTGCAACTGGTATATAAGTCTAAGTATCCTCATGTCTTGCTCTTAGCCCCGCCCCGCCCCTAGCCCCTCCCACCACACTTCTAGTATATGTTAATGAGTACCTGCACTTATTTTTTCCCATTTAAAGCCCTGTGAAAATGCATGTAGGCCCCAATTAAGAAAGGGCCGGTAAAGTTTCCGACCCCTAGGCAAACCCCTACTTGATCCGGTGTCTGAATTCAGAGGTATTAATCACACCAGATAATTTACTGGTTGTGCTAAATTTCTTACCCTTTATTACATTTCGGCAGCTCAAAAATGCTGGATTTTAACTCTGGAAAACAGTACCTTGTTTACTGTACAATGCAGGTATTCGCGCGGTAAGCGCCAAAATCCCCATGTTATTTCCCAAAAACTCAAAGTAGGGTCCATTTATTGCACCTGACAAATTCCAAACACCGAGGACTCGGATTTTTTTGAATACCAGAAATAGCGCCCACTCCTCTTATACACTCACACACATGGTCACAGAGGGCCCTTAACTCTGTCCAGAGGTGTGGTCTCGCTCTTGCCTGTTTGGTGTTTCATTCCACCTCCTATTGAGTGCTTGCATTGCAATACGTTAGGGACGATTTTACATTCCAAACGTACTTATTTTCACTCATTGCATTACATTATTTACCTTATGGATTATTTAGATAGTGAAAGCAATCCTTTTTTGTTTTATTTGTACACTACAGCAAGCTTTTCTAATGTTTTACTCACAACGCAAAATGCATGCGAGGCCTGATAGCTTTGGCAGTGCTTGTTATTAGAATATGACAGCCCCACCTTCTCTCCAGGAATGACATCCATTTAAAGATTCCTTCGTTGCTACGGACTGAGACATGAAGAGAATTCTAATGTCTTCAGTGCAGTCTATCATTTCTAATCTTTAATGAAACTAATGAACCAGTCTATGTGCAGCTTATCAATCAGCGCATTACGGTCTGCTGGAAAGAATAAAAGCAACACTACATCTCTTAAATGCTGTATTATAAGGATCGAACCTGTGCAGCTGACTGATGTAGCAAAGCAGGCTGCCCAGGGTATTGGTAATATGGCTTCATTTGCATTACATCCACTAGAAACAGCTTATTTTAACTAGGAATCAACATAAAAATATGTCCAAAAATTGAAACACCTCACAGGGGCACAATTTCAGTAAACAAAACAATTAGAACTGTATTTGTGAAAAAATGTTTGACACTTTAGCACTAGGGGCCAGATGTACATAGCTTTTTTAGGTCACAAACGGTCGATGAGGGCATTTGGAACCAAACAAAAAGCCTTTTTGAATGTACAAAACCCTATTTTGCGATTCGGAATCCTATTACACAATTGCAAAATGGGTTTGAGATTTGGTATTAGGAAGGGGTATTTTAAGGGTGTCCTGTCCTAATAGCGACTAATTGTGTGAGTGAAGTGCAGTCGCACAATATTCATATTTTATCGACTTCTTGAAAGAGGTGGTAATCCATTCGCAATTGAGAAGGGGTCCCCAGGCGACCCCTTCCCCTTTATGAATGTAGGTGAAAACCTTTTTTTAAGAGCAGGCCTTGTCCCATGGACCACTGGCTACTTCTATAATATATAATACTTGGATTTGTACAACATGGCTAATTACCTGTGAGGTTTTCAGGGTGCTGTCCTTAGGCACAGGGAGATTAAGTGATTTTCCCAGAATCACAGGATGATGAGCCGAGGCTGAGACTTGAACCTGGATCTCCATTTCCAAAGTCAGCAGCTCTGGCCGTTAAACTACATCCTCTCACTCTTAAATAATGAAAAGAAAACTTTTCAGTTTTCTTTTTGAAACACATCTTGTTTTCCTTTAAGGAAAATGGGCTGCATCCCCCCTCCCAACATTTTTTATTGAAAATGCAATCACAGACATGGTGGCCCGCTGACCCCAGCAGGCCACCATTGCTGTGATTTTTGCCATTCTCAATGGGTCCCAAAGCGAGACCTGCCTTATGAATATTAAAGAGGTAGGTCTGTTGGAGACCAACTGGGATTCGTAAAATGTGTTTCGAACACTTTTGTATATGAGTGTTTGAGATTTCCTAATTGCAAATCACAAAAATTTGCAATTAGGAAATTGCAAAACAAAGTCTTATGGCTTTACGACATGCTGTCTGATGCCTGCTATCAAGGTGATAAGTGATATTGCTGAAAGGAAAGGTAGGCGGTTTCTGTCAGAGGCTGTGACCGTTAAGAGCGGTTGGGCATAATATCCTCCACAAATTACAGTGAAGAAGTGAAACAAGGGAGCCAAACTCAAACGTTTTGAAAAAATGTGTCCAAATGGAGCATTTTATACTACAGCTTTTACAAATCTGTGCTAACACCCATAGGCCTTGAAAGCACACTCATGAATTAGTCCAGAACTTTCATGGTCTGCTAAACTACCCTCTCTTCAGCAGTGCTGCAGATTTTTCTGCCAAAAGAAAATATTTTCAAACCTGTGGCAAAATGGTGCATACTTGTCATGACAGTTCCCCTAAATATACATCCAAAAGGCCATTGCAACAAAGGCAGTTTATTAACTGTTATTGCTCCATCATGTTTCACCCAAGAAGAAGCTTGCCAGACGTAATGGTTTGGGCTGCAGAAAGATGCACTGGTGTGGCTGATTTAGGGACCGTCCAGGGAACGCTCTTCACTAAACAAGGGACAGGTCACAGCGAGTGGCCGGAAACAAGTGTTGATCAAAGGCCTGGGCAAGGGACACCTACATTCATCAACCTATTGTCACCTAAAAACCCATCTCTTCTGATTTATTGAATTATTTCCAGTCTCCTCTTTAAGTAGTTGCTTTTTGCAACCCAGTGCCTACTCAGTTACTTATCTTCTCAATAATTATCTATGTACATGTTATTGTACCTTTTAGTTTTTGTTCAATGTCACTTTGCCTTTTAGTTTTTGTTCAATGTCACGCCGTTTTCGATGCTATATTTCTCGTGAGTTTTCTGTAAAACACCATTCTACTTGTGTGATGCAGGTATTCTATGTGAAGCAGAATTAGATAAAAAAAAGAAGTTCTGTTGTGTTGGACCCAGCAATAAATCATAAATAGACTTCATTTTGCCGTTGATGCCCACCTTAAGTCTCTAATAACTACAAAAAAACGTGAGGGCCAGAATCATGCTGTGGGAGACAGCTTCCTGCTCTGGGTACGTACTATATGCATAAATTACTATAATTTTGCGAGGTCCTGTATTATACGTGGAGTGGGCATCCTCATGCCATTAATGCCCACTTCCCATCTAGAATGAACAGCATTATACCAGTACCAAAGTTCTTTCGCATAGGTCGAAACATACATCCATATATATACTGTATACAAGGTGTGGACATTATTATGCCAGGAATGCCTACAAATGACCAAAAAGGTAACACATTATGAACGGCAATGTTATACTAAAAATTACCACTGGTGTTCCAACTGCCATACGTTAGCTGGTGTGGCCATACTCATGTCAAAAAGTCCATAAATTACCAAGATGTATAGTTTATTGTTATAATGCCAGGGCCATCATACAACCAAGGGCGACTAGAGCCATCCTTATGCCATGAACGTCCACACTATGTTAATGATTACCACCATTACCATTATGCCCGGGCCAGAGCTATCGCAAGGGAGAATGAAACTATCATATACATTCCACACATATGCACTCACACTGTCTCACACCGCCCCCAAACAAACACACACAATTGAACTCCAGCGGTGTCCAGGACATTTTTAGTACATTCAGTTGGCCATCTTTCCAGGTCATGCACTTTATGCTTCACTTCTCCCTCAGCCTCTAGGCCTCCCCTCTTCTCCTGATAGCATTTTACCATGGTTTGGCAAGACCTGCATCATGAGTAAAATGTGCCTGACATCAGAGAACCTAGCTAGGTCCTGCACTATGAATCTTATTAGATAGATAATCCAAAGCAGCAACTGGGAATTGGTTATGGATCACTGATGAACAGTGCACTGCTAAAAGTCTGTGATCATGTTTTCAATACTGACCTCTCTTAAAGACTACTGTGCTTCAAACTGTCCTCTCAAAAAGAACACTATGCCCCACCTCTCTAAACACATGAACTATTTTTGTCAGATGGGCCAAACATTAACTGAACTGATGCCCCATCACACGTGTAGTTTGTTTCAGTTCCATTGTCACTTGTGTCCTGAAGTTGTGCCACAAAGGTAATGCTATGACATCTAAAAAATAGAGTGCATCCTATGACCTCTGGCAGCCTTGAAGCTTTGAAGAAGAAAGGGCGCAAGAGTTCCTCTGGGTGATTTTCTTAAATTTGGTTCAAAATAGGGGGGAAACTGAGGAAATCATTACCACCATGTTACAAATTACTAAGAAACCACTACTAACCCTCTAGTGTTCAAAGGGGGACCGGGACATATCCACTGCTGTCTCTAAATAACTGCTAGTATGCATGGGATTACATTAACTTCTCAAAAATAGAGAATATTTGAGCCATCTCTCAAAGAAGCTTAAACACAACTCAAAAAGCAAGTGTCGATCTGTATATCAGTGAATACTTGAAATATATTTTTACATTTGCACGCTTTGCACATTTGCATGAGACTTTTACATAATTAGGTTCGTCAACTCATAAAGAATTTCCTAGAATTGTACTGTCACACTTCACATCAGAAGGCAGATAGGCAAGTATGTCCCACATGAGCCCCCTTGTTATTTCTGCACAATTTTGTCGGTGTTCAAAAGGATCTACAGTTGTATAAAAGGTCATCATGTTCTGGCAAAATAACCCACGAGTAATCATTATCAGGACAAATTGACCTATAAATATGGTATTAGCACAACCCATAAACAAAGTTTAAAGACTACGTGGCCTGCCAGCAAAGCCTTATGTTTTTCTTCAACTGTGAAATTAAGAAAACACTATCTGTATGTGAAAAGGTAGATCAATTAAAATTATACAATTGATTAAAGAGGGAGGGCACAAATTGATGCAAATGTTGTTAAACAGTGCATGCAAAAAGATTTACGATATGTCAAATGTAACCAGAATTTATGTAAATAGTAAAATCCCTCCCTAGTGGAAAAGCTTTGGTGCAGACCTCAACAGTAGAAATACACATAAACGAAAATTACTGCTGCCATTGTAATAGGGACAAACATGTCAGACATGCAGAGTTTTATCATTCCTCCATCTTGGAATAATGCTTGGAAGGAATGAGTCTACAGAAGATAAGTCTCTAGTATTCCTAGCATTTAACGTCCAAAATCACATTTACAAGTGAATGCAAAAATATATTCATAGCCAGGGACCCTGGGGTTCTGGAATCATTGATCTTTTTCTCAGAGGAAAAGTAAGCTCCTCGACTGGATAACACTTTACATACATATACCACCATTGCCCTGATCAAATGGGATAAGGAATTTCAGTGTTATTCCTCAATGATAATGTTGAATGTGAAAAATGCTTCATTTGGGTTGAACTGACACTTTTCTGGGCAATGCTTTCTAAGTTCAAGTAAGAGATCACATATCTATGCAAACCCCATTGTATTGTTCCAAAGGTTTCTCCTCTGACTACACAACCTGACTTTACTTGTTCAGTGAGGAACTGTCTAAGCTGTCCATTATATCCTATCTCTCATGCCAGTGAGCTTTGAATCACTCTTAATAAATCTGCAAGCGTTGCACCGATTGGCTGCAGTGCAAACATCAAAAGAAGACATTCTTGCTCATGATGTTGCCATTTTCACTTTTCTCATTTTGTTTCGATCCCTGCAAGGATAATATTGCCTTTGATTCCCATTGACATCATTCCCCTCAAAGGTTTCAGAATAGCACGACAAGAGGGAAGCTTTTAGTTTGGAATCACATCTATCATAACAACCACATTCTCGTTGGACAGGTCTAACATTGACTAGATCCCATTGTGTAAAGTAGCATATGATCACCTGGGGATTCCAGAACCTCACTAAGGCTTATACTTGGTTTGATTTACTTTGTATTCATCTTTTTGGCTATTACATGGAATTTGACTTTCAGCTTTTGCTGTCTGAAGCTCATTTCATATATAAAAATTATTGAAAGATATATGCACTTGGTGGGTGCTGCTTTCATAATTATATTCTAAAAGATGATATTTTTTCAGGAAAAATAACAATTTAACTATGAGGACCAGTTGGTGCAAGTGCTCACTTGCTCCAACTGAATTTCACATTATACATTTTGCTTCACAAGGACCTTAACATAATCAATCAATCAACAGCATTTGTAAAGCGCATCACTGCCATTCCTAGAGGTACCTGGATGCTATATCTCCAATGAGAGCCAGGTCTTGAGTTTCTTTCTGCCAGCGAGAGGGCTGTACGGACTTGGAGGGGAAGGTTGTTTCAGGTCTTTGCACCTATGTAGGAGAAGGAGTGACCAGCGCTGCAGCTGTGCGGGTTGCGGGGAGTGTATATGAATCCGAGAAAGGAGGAGCGCAGGTGTCTAGCGAGTTGGTGGAAGTTCAGTCGATGGTTGAGGTAGGCAGGCCCCTTGTAGGTATGTGTGGGAATCTTGAACTGGTACCTTTTCTGGATGGGGAGCCAATGGTGGTCTCTCAGGTGGGGGGCAATGTGGGTTTGTTTGTGGAGGTCCAGGATGAGTCTAGCTGCAGCGTTCTGTATGATTTGGAGTCTTCTGAAGAGCTGGGTGGAGATGCTGGCGCAGAGGGTGTTGCCGCAGTCTAGGCAGCTGGTGACAAGGGCCTGGGTGACGGTCTTTTTGGTCTTTCTGGTGTTAGTTGGGATCCATCTGAAGATTCTGCAGTGCATGCAAGGTGTGTGGAAGCAGGAGGAGGCAACTGTGCTAACTTGTTGGTTCATGGTCAGTTGACTGTTGAGGATGATGCAGAGGTTACGTGTGTGGTCAGTCGGTGTGGATCTGAGTTCTGTAGGACACCAGCTGTGGTCCCATGCAGAGATGTTCTTCCTGAAGATCAGTAATTCATTTTTGCATGAGTTGAGTTGAAAGCAATTGTTTCTCATCCATCTGACTACATTGGTCGTGGCTTTGCAGAAGTTGGTTTTGGTGTTGGAGGGGTCCTCAGTGAGTTAGAGGATCAGTTGAATGTCATCTGTGTAGGAAATTATGTTGAGTCAGTGGGATCCAAAGATGTCTGCGAGGGGGGTCATGTAGATGTTGAACAGGGTGGGGCTGAGGAATGATCCTCGTGGTACACAACATATTATGTGTTTGGGTGCGTAGGTGAAGGGAGGCAGTCAGATGCTCTGTGTGCATCCTATAAGGAAGGAGACGATTCACTTGAGTGTGTCATGCTGTATGCCTATTTTGTGGAGTCTGCTGATGAGGGTGTTGTGGGAGACTGTGTCAACAGCTGCTGAGAAGTTGAGGATCAGGGCCACGGTTTCTCTATGGTCGAGGAGTGTTCTGAGGTTGTCAGTGGCAGCGATCAGTGCTGTCTTAGTGCTATGGTTGGCACAAAATACTGATTGAGAGGCATCTAGTAGGTGGTTTTGTTCCGGGAATTGGGTGAGCTGCTGGTTGATGGCTTTCTCAAGAACTTTGGCCGGGTAGGGGAACAGGGATATCAGATGATAATTTTTGAGATTGTTTGTTTTGGCAGAGGCTTTCTTTAGGAGGGGCCTGATGTCTGCATGTTTCCATCTGTCTAGGAAGATTACCGCGGAGATGGTGGTGTAGAGGATGCTGATGAGTTGCATGTTGATTGAGTTTATTGCAAAGTTGTAGATAAGGAGGGGACAGGGGACAGTGGGCACCCAGGAGTGGATGGAAGACATGATCACTGAGGTGGTAAGGGTGGTGAGCGGTGACCAGGTGGTGATGGTTTGACTGGTATTTGCTGCTTGGTTGATGTCATCCAGGACGAGGGTGGCAGGTTGGATGTTGAAATTGTTGTAGATCTTGGTGATCTTGCTGTAGAACTAGTCTGAGAGGGTGTTGCAGAGTTCTTGGGAGGGGTGGATGGCTGTCAAGTTGGACAATTCTTTGGCTATTTTGAAGCGTTTGTTTGGGTGGGTGGCTCTGGAGTTGATGCGGTGGGGATGGATGCTTTCTTGGCTTCTTTGATATGCCAGTGATAGTTGCTGAGGGCTGCTTTGTGAGCTGCTCTGTCAGTGGGGTTCTTGCAGGCACACCATAGTTTATCTAGTTGGTGGTAGTTGTGCATGGTCATCCTGAATTCTGGGGTGTACCAGATGGCATGTTTAGGGCTCTTGTTACATTTTGTAGATTTCAGTGGACCGACTCTGTTGGTGCTGTCGGTGATCCAGTTGGAGAAGTTCTGGACGGCCTGGTTGAGATGTGTTGAGGCCTCGGATAGGGAGTCGGAGAGGGTCTGTGCTCACTGAGTTTCGGTGATCTTGCTCCAGCTGCAGTGGGAGAAAATCTGGCACCTAGTGCTGGTGTGCTGGGTGTTGGTAAAGATGAAGTGTACCATGCTATGGTCAGTTCAGGTGAGTTCTGTGGTATGACTGAATTTGATTTTGGTGCTGGAGGTGAAAATGGGGTAAAGTGTGTGTCCGGATTTGTGCATGGGCTCGGTGACCAGTTGAGTGAGACCAATGTTGTTCATGTTCTCCAGGAGGTCAATGGACTTGGCGTTGTTAGGGTCATCGATGTTGAAGTTGAGGCCAACGAGTAGGACATAGTGAAGATAGTCGATTACCAGGGGGGATGAGGTTGGGGATGGTGTTGCAGAATGTTGTTTAGGTTCCCGGGGGTCTGTAGGCGCGGGTGCCTCGTATCATGGTTTTCGCATCAGTTTGTAGTAGGAAGATGAGGTGTTCCATAAGAGGTGTGGGGTCTTCTTTGGTGAAGGTGATGGTTTCCTTGAAGATGATGGCAATGCCTCCACCTTGCTTGTTGGTGCGGTCATGGTGTATCATCTTGTAGCCTTCAGCAGTGGCAGTGATGATGTTGCGGTTCAAGGAGGGGTTGAGCCACGTTTCAGTGATGAAGGCAGCGTCCGTGGAGGGGGTGGGAATGGTGCCCCAGATTTCCATGTTATGTCTGCCGAGTGAGCTGGAGTTGAGCAGGATACAATGGAGCGGTTGCTGGGTGTTCTTGGTCTTGTGGGCAGGAGGGGTGCAGGATCTTTCATATGTTGTGTGGCAGGAGAAGTGACAGTGTCGGCAGGTGGAGGGTCCTTTGGTTGATCGTGAGAAGGAGGCGATGCAGCTGTTTCAGCATCTGGGGTCCAGGCCCAGGAGTTCATTGGCGGTGCACCCTCAGGTGGCAGAAGGGCTAGGGGTCTTGGTGCTGGGTGTTGTCCAACCGACTGTGCATTGGTGGTGCACCCGTTGCATGCGTCCGCTGCATGGTTGTGTGGAGGCCTCCATTAGTGGTACTGGTAGATGGCCCTAGTGCAGGGAGCGCAGGGGCAGTGCAGGGGCGGAGACCCTGGGCCGGGGATAGTAGACAGTGAAGGGACAGGGACAGCAGGCAGAAAAAGGTTAGGGACTGCAGGTAATGCTGGGACAGGGAGAGCAGTCAGCGCAGGGACAGCAGGAAAATGCTGGGAAAGGGAAGCAGGCAGGGCAGGGATGGCAGGCAGCACAGGGGCAAGGACAGCAGGCAGCGCAGGGACTCAGAGATGGCAGCAACAGGTGGCGGGACAGCAGGAAGCATAGGGGCAGGGATAGCAGCCAGCGCAGGGACAGCAGGCAGTCCGGGGGCAAAGACTGTAGGCAGCACAGGGATAGCAAGTAGCGCAGGGGAAAGACAGCAGGCAGTGCAGGGGCAGGTATAGCAGGCAAATGCAGGGGCAAGGAAAGCAGGCAGGGCAGGGACTCAGGGCTGACAGCACAGGGGCAGTGCCAGCGGGCAGCACAGGGGCAGGGATAACAGGCAGCACAGGGACAGCAGGCAGTGCAGGGGCAAGGACAGCAGGCAGCACAGGGATAGCAGGCAGTTCAGGGGCAAGACAGCAGGCAGCACAGGGACTCACGGCTGGCAGCACAGGGGCAGGGGCAGCAGGCAGCACAGGGCCAGGGATAGCAGGCATCACAGGGACAGCAGGCAGTGCAAGGGCAGCAGGCAACACAGGAATAGCAGGCAGCGCAGGGGCAAGACAGCAGACAGCACAGGGGCAGGGACAGCAGGCAGTGCAGGGATAACAGGCAGCGCAGGGACAGCAGGCAGTCCGGGGGCAAGGACTGTAGGCAGCACAGGGATAGCAGGTAGCACAGGGGAAAGACAGCAGGCAGTGCAGGGGCAGGTATAGCAGGCAAATGCAGGGGCAAGAAAAGCAGGCAGGGCAGGGACTCAGGGCTGACAGCACAGGGGCAGGGCCAGCAGGGAGCACAGGGGCAGGGATAGCAGGCATCACAGGGACAGCAGGCAGTGCAGGGGCAAGGGAAGCAGGCAACGTAGTGATGACAGGCAGTGCAGGGGCAAGGACACCAGGCAGCACAGGGCAGGGACAGCAGGCAGTGCAGGGATAGCAGGCAGTGCAGGGATAGCAGGTAACACAGGGACAAGGAAAGCAGCAAGCCCAGAGGCAATCACAGTAGGGTACAGTACCTTCAGCTAGGGGTCAGGCGGCAGAGGAGTGGTCCAGCTCAGCTTTCTCCGGGCTTTGACAGGCCCGTCATTGGCCCGGACAACACCAGGGTGCCACCTGTGCGTCCCACGATGAGGAAGCTGGTGCAGTTATTTAAATGCCAGAGGGCAGAAAAACGGGAGGCGAGGCTCTGATTTTGTCCAAGGCCACAGAGGCTGCAGGGAATGTAGGCTGGCAGGAGGGAGGGCTCTGTAGGTGTCCCCCACATCAGAACATTGCTCGCCGTTCTGATGCTTAATAAAGGAAAAAACCCACACATCTACAGATTTCCAGTACATGATTGACCTAAATAAGGAAAAAAGAGAGACAAAACACAATTAAAACATATTTCATGCAATCTCTTCAATTTAATTGTCTTGCATATTAAGTGGGATCATTTTTGCTATCAACTCTCATTAAAGATCAGGATTGATGCTTGCCATTTCTGTCTAGCAATTGAGATGAAAAGGAGGTGACCAAGAGCAAAGAAACCTCCAACACAATTGTGGTCCCTTCCATAGGCTCTTACATAACTAGACATCCGAATAGACCTACCCACCTCCACCACACACTATAGCACCAAATGATTACCTTCTTAATGTCAGGATGCTCTAACTTTATGCTCTGACTCCAATGGGAGTGGTGCCCTGTTCCGTATCTCAATACCACCACCATCGGCGATATATACAGAAATATTTGTGCCAGTGGTAATAAGGGGGGAGGGGGAATCAGATGCAATAGAATACTAAGACTCTGAAAGCCACCACTATGATTTATCAATTCTGTTGATCAAATAAATCTGAAGGATGTAGTGGGCATCTAAAAGTCAAAGTGATGACTTAAACTTGCCATAGGCGTTTCTAAAGTTAACAGTAATAGTAAACCATTATAACTTTATGATACGTATATGTAACCAATTCTCTCTATTTTGATGCAGAATTTGTAATTTCTTAAAAATAA
Source organism: Pleurodeles waltl (assembly GCF_031143425.1). NCBI lineage: Eukaryota > Metazoa > Chordata > Amphibia > Caudata > Salamandridae > Pleurodeles > Pleurodeles waltl. Next base: position 451,960,979 of record NC_090448.1, on the reverse strand, counting down.
ACATGCAAAGGATAAGCACCTCAAATATATGTGTATCAACACTTATCCCTATGACTTGAATAAGTTCCTCAAGCTTTGCCACTATGCTCTCTCTCTGGAAGCTTTGTTATAGTTACTTGACTCTTGCAGCCCACCAGACTAATTAGTATTATTTTAAATTCTACTGTTTATACTCTTGACAATTCATATGTACTTACTAGAACTCTAATATCTTACACTTGACATTCATATAAAGCATGAGTAACATGGTCCAGTCTAAGAATCCTTGCTTTTCCACCACAGGAGAGACCTTTAAAAGTCTAACAACCTACAGTCTTAGAAAAGGTCATAACATTTGCAAATAACAGTTCATAGTTTGTGTCCATCAAAAACACAACTTTCAGAATACTTCTCTGAATTCTTAATTCTTAATTAGGAATCCGTAGGAAAGCAAATAGGTTCTGGCAGGGAAATCTGGGAGCCGTGTAGCAAGGTCCTGCCTGCAGCAACATTATATCACGAGTGCTTAGCAAAGACATTTCGGGCCAAAAAGGGAAGTTATACCGACATATGAAATACAGCTTTCATCTCTCTGAAGTATGAGAGATTTCATAGTTTGCAGGGCATTGTAGTTCATTGTCTGAATGCTTCCATTTAATGGATTATCCACGCATACAGCCTCAGACAGCACTAAAACCCAGTGCCAGCATCTCTGTTGTGTCTTCCCCATACACTCTTCCAGTATCCCGTACTAAACAATGCCTCCAGCCTCACTTCTTGACACTTAATACTTCCTCCTAACAATAAAACAAAAAATAAGCAGAATAACAATCAATACGCTCATCCAGGTAGAAATGTTTTCCAATGTAAATATAAACAATTCACCTTTCCTCCACTATATTAGAGTCATGCTCATAAACCAGGATCTTTCTTAGAGAATTTGTAGTGAACTGTACTTGTTTTTCCAAAAGAAAAAACACTAAAAACATAGGGCCATATTTATACTTTTTGACGCAAAACTGCGCTAACGCAGTTTTGCGCCCAAAAAATTAGCGCCGGCTAACGCCATTCTGAAGCGCCATGCGGGCGCCGTATTTATTCAATGACGTTAGCCGGCGTTAGCCGCCGGCGCTGTCTGCTGTGCGTTAAAAAAAACGACGTACACCAGGCAGCGCCGGCGTAGGGGGAAAATGGCATATGGGCGTCCACAAATGGTGCAAGACAGGCTGAGGCAAAAAAATCGCCACAACCCGATTTGCGCCATTTTTTTATGACGCCCATCCCCCATTGAAATGACTCCTGTCTTAGCAAAGACAGGAGTCATGCCCCCTTGCCCAATGGACATGCCCAGGGGACTTCTGTCCCCTGGGCATGGTCATTGGGCATAGTGGCATGTAGGGGGGCACAAATCAGGCCCCCCTATGCCACAAAAAAAAAATTAAAAAAATACTTACCTGGACTTACCTTAATGTCCCTGGGGTGGGTCCCTCCATCCTTGGGTGTCCTCCTGGGGTGGGCAAGGGTGGCAGGGGGTGTCCCTGGGGGCAGGGGAGGGCACCTCTGGGCTCATTCTGAGCCCACAGGTCCCTTGACGCCTGCCCTGACCCAGGCGCTAAAATCCGGCACTAATGCGGGTTTTTTAGACCCGCCCACTCCCGGGCGTCATTTTTGCCCGGGAGTATAAATACGACGCATATGCATCGGAGTCATTTTTTAAGACGGGAACGCCTACCTTGCATATCATTAACGAAAGGAAGGTGTTCACGCAAAAAAATGACGCTAACTCCATGAACTTTGGCGCTAGACACGTCTAACGCCAAAGTATAAATATGGAGTTAGTTTTGCGTAAAAAAAAAACGACGCAATTTCGGCGCAAACGGAGTATAAATATGCCCCATAATATTTTGGCGTCTTTAATTATATGACAACACATCCTTCATCTTTATGCAGTTGGTAATCTCTTAGCCCTTCACGATATTCATCAATGAGTTTTGTAAGGTTACAAAATATTTTAGCGCCAGTGATGTTTTGTCATCACTTTCTTTCAGAGTGTCTCTTTCTTACCTGACATCCACTTATTATTCTGTCCCATCAATCGTTGGACCACTTTCTTGATACCTCATGTTATAATCAGATTATATTTCTCCCTGTCCAGTTCGAACATGAGGGATAATGGAAAGCATCACCCATATAGTACTACTTTGTTCGTGAGACTTTGGGCCACCAATAAAAAATAGTTTAGCAAGTACTGCAAGATCATGGCCTATGAATCTAGTAACATGATGTGTTGGTGGTCTCTTATTTTTTTCAGGATGTATTAATATATATATATATATATATATATATATATATATATATATATATATGTGTGTGTGTATACTGTATATATATATATATATACAGTATATATATATATATATATATATATATGCGAAACAGATTGCAAACATTAATATATCTGTGATTATACAATGCGATAGTATAATCATAGATATGGGATAACAATAAAAAACAACTTTTCCTCAGTAACACCAAAGAAGTCAAGCAGGGACTTGAAATGCTTTCAAAGTATCAGATCGCTGACAAACTGTTTGACTCCTGTTTGCCTGCACCAAGGAGATAAAAGTAGAATGACTCCTGGCTCGAAGACGGTGCAGCCATCTATCTGATCTTTCAGGCCATCCCAAACTATTCTCTCTTTTCTCTCCAGCCTTTGCCCGATTACAACCTCTGTCTTACACAGACATATAAACACAAAGTGACTGTGATGCATATGATTAGTATATTGTGTGTCAAATCAGCTCACATCTCACCTGGAATTGATTCTGTAAAGAATGGACTGAAAATAATATTTGTGAAGTTGTTAAATTTGCCACAAATACTCCTTCTTTCAAAGTGAAGAGCCATATGCCAAATAAGTAGAATTTCCTCAGTTCTGCATTAACTTAGTGAAATCCAGTCAACTATTGCTGCCTAAACCATACAAACCTGCACCATCTTCCCTCTATGATCTTGAAAACTAAGAATTGGAATTCTTGGCTACTTTTTAAGTAAATAGGAATATGAGTGCATCAATACAATAGCCATTAGGAAACCCAGCAATTGTTTCAGAAATCAAACACTAGTTTTTATAACCTAAGAACTGAGTCTCTATATTCCATCCTAATGAATAAATTAGTGAGTACATCCACATTTTGAAGAGTAGTTCCTGGTTGTTTTAAAGTATGCATATTTCCCTATGACTAAAAAAACCTTGTTTGGATGTTGTAGACTTTGATATTTTTGGCCATTATCAGACCAGCCTCAAAACTCATATCAGAACAACCGTCTAGATAAATCGCAATACGTTGTTAGATTGCACAGCATCCCTGAATCAAGTCCGCTTCAGGTAGCTACAGGTGGGAGACAATGCCATATGCATTCTAGACAATTGTAGTTCACTTCTTCTTATTCTTCTTAATCTGTCAGATGTTTTTGATGGGGTCAACCAAACCTGACTAATCTGAATACTAAAAGAATAGCTGGACATGCATTGATGAACCAGATCTTAAGTACTTTAGTTCACACATAACCAATTCCAGAAAACAGTCCTGTCAGCATCCCACAAGGAATATTACAAGGCCCAAACATGCCTTATATGCATTTTAATCTCTATCTAGAAATTCTAGGGGACCTTTCCAGGATCTCAAGCATCTTGCACCATCAATGGCTGATATCACTCAGTTGTCTCTCTTTGCTGCCACATATTTTGACTTTCCACATGTAGCAAATATTCATTTAAGATTGTGTGCCACAACATCACCTGAAGCTTAATTCTCTCCCAACCGAGTTAAACTTAATTTTTCTGAAACATTCCAAAAAACAGTTTCAATCCTAGTTTGGCTCCTGTAACATTCCTAACATTCCTAACTTCAGGCCATTGATTATTGATGGTACAAAATTTCTTTGCACCTCTCGACACAAGACTAAGGCCCACACTAAAACAGCGGGTGAAATCCGAAACGCTGGCTATGGTGATACCATACTTTGTATTACCTAAAATAGGTATCACTTATAATGGGGAACAATGTAGTCATGGAATAAGAGGTAATTCTGTGTGGATTTGTAATTGTTTTCACATTTATTTTTGCAGTTTAATATGGTGAAGTGCGGCCCAATTGGTGTTAACTGGCTTACTTAAGGAAAGGTTCAAACTGCATGTAATCTATTCACATTAAAGTAGTTTTTACACACATTATCAAGTACAGATATAAACAATAAGGTAAGATTTTACATTTAAAACAACTTCAATCAAAACATATTAAGGCATAAACCTTTCAAGTTAAGACCTTGTCATTTAGTTGTAATGGAAATCATGGGAATAACATGTAGAAATCAATGTTATCACAAGTGTTAGACCTGTCAGCCTTAGGGTGGTCTTCCCCCAAAGGTTTTGTCTTTATTCACCTATTTTGTAAAATTAGTTTTTGCTGGCCTTAGGACTCTGTGCACTTTACCACTGTTAACTAATACTAAAGTGCATGTGCTCACTGCCTAAAACATGGTAAAAGTGTCTTACAACTGATTGATATATGTAATTTACTTATAAGTCCTAGTAAAATGGTATATCATAGACTCAGGGCTTGTGAATTAAATGCAATCATTGGGCCTGCAGCACTTATTGTGCCACGCACTTATGTAGCCCATTAAAAGATGTCCAAGGTATGCCATCACAGCCTCTATGTTGTTTTAAACTCCCAATTTGGCTTGGCAATATAACCCCTTTGCCAAGCCTAATACTCCTTTTTTTATTACATATACACCACGCCTATGATAGTCCCTAGACAGCCCATAGGGCTAGGTGCATTTTAATTAAAACATTAGACATGATCTTTTAGGTTTTACATGTCCTGGAAGTGAGAAGCTCACAAATGCATTTTTCACTACTGTAAGGCCTATCTATCTAATAAGTTATCATTGATTAACCTTATCACATGTAATATGTGCTAACGTTTCATTGGGAACAGATAGGAAAGCCATGTTTGGTGTCCGAGGAATTGTTTTAAAATTCACTTGCATCGTAAGGTCAGCTTTTAAGTCACAATTCTGAAAATGCCACTTTTAGAAAGTTGTCATTTTCTTGTCCAAACCATTTGGTGCCTGCAGCCTGTTCCTGGGTCACATGACGAAATGTGAGTGGCAGTTGGCATTTGTATATTCTGTGCAGACAATCACACAACAGAGGGATTGGTTGAGTCTCAGTGGGCTATGTCAGGCAGGATTGGGGGTGAAGCTGGGTACAACCCCACTCACAGATCAATAGGCTTAAGCCTGTTCTCGCACGAAGTTCACACTGGTCCATGGTGCCTGTAGCCAGGATGGAGCCAGGACAGGGAGGCAGGAAATTCCAGGCAATTTGAAAGGAGAGTTTATTTAAGCTTCTTCCAGTTCAAAGAAGACACCAGGGATAAAAAGGGGACTCTCAGACCCACTCTTCAGTTTAATCCTGGACCTGCCAAAAGACTATCAGTGGACTGCCTGCTGCTGTGACCTGCTGTACTTCAAAGGGATGGCTTTCCTGCAACAAGAAGGGCTCCTTTGCTGCCTGAATCATACAACTCTAATTTAAAAGAAGACTCATTCGTGGAAATAAACATTTTATCCAAGAGCAGAAGTTCAAATCATTACTCAATCTTTACTCTTATCCAGGTTTGAGTATGGAAACTGCCTTTAACAGTTATACTAATACTACAACTTTCACTGTTGAAGGTAGCATTGAATGAAGAAGCTTCCTTTGTAACTGTGAGCACTCACACTCTAATGCGATTGACTGAAGCTAACTCCCGATTAAATGACGTGCATCAACATAATAGTCATACGCATTGGCTCTTAGCAATACGAGACTTTAAAAATTGAGGTTACAAGAGTTCAAACATCTGTACAAAGTTCCAAATCTCTCCATCTCAAATCCCTGAAATTATAAAAACAGAACACTAAATTCCAGTCATTCTTTGGATGCGCGACTTCTTCGCACTTGGGCCCATATTTATACATTTTTTGCACCGTATTTGCGTCATTTTTTGATGCAAAAGAGGCGCAAACTTAAAAAATACAGGCCCATATTTATACTTTTTTAGCACCGCATTTGTGCCGCTTTTTGATGCAAAAGCGGCGGAAACTTACAAAATACTATTGTATTTTGTACGTTTGCACCGGTTTCGTGTCAAAAAATTATGCAAGTGTAGAGCAAAAAATGACACAAATGCGGCTCAAAAAGAAAAGTATAAATATGGGCCTTGATGTTCAAGAAAAAACTCATACAGCTTCCATATGAGACAGACTTCAAACCAGGACTATTTCCACATCCTAGTGATATGGCTGGCCTTCACCACCAGGCTAACTTTCAAACTCCTTCCTCCCTTTCCATATCCTCTAAGTTTCACTGTTTCTCAAACGTGCCAGCCCACGTCATGCACGGCTTGGTAATAGACGCCAAGGTCTGTAAAGGTCTTGTTCAAGACGTATAGGGCCATTCTCTACCCCACTTTTCGTCACTCTTTGGTCCATTCAAATCCTCTTTCCATCTCTAGTAGAATAACAAGTGCTGAACTGTCCCCTTCTTCCATATAGTTTTTAATTGAATGGTTTATTATATGGCTCACATTGCTGGTTGATTTACGTCGACATTGTTGCAGCTTACTTCACGGTAACTCCTTATATGTCTCTCATCGTTATGACTTGATTGACAAATAGTGCTTTTTAATAGATCCACTATTCTTTGCATTACAATGTTGTTGTTTTTGCGAACCGTTGCTAATTCCTAAGTGTTGTATGGTGTTCTATTTAGTCTGTACATTCTTTGAAGTGCTACATAGTCAGAATAGAACCACAACAACAAGTAAACCTATGAATATATTAATAAATAAATGCATACACAAATGAATAAATGGGTTGTCACTTATATAGTGCACAACTGCTTAAGCGATTCGAAACACTGGAGTTGGGCAGCCAAGACCACTTGAAAAGGAGAGAGACAAATAATTGAGAAAGGACCATTAGAAGATTAAAACTAAAGAAATTATGAGAACAAAAATGTGTTGAGGTTACATGTGCCACATTTTCAAGAAATCTCCCTGTGATATGTAAAAGTCAGAGAAAATGTTTGTTAAAGGTCACAGGTCCCTAAAGGATAGACTGAACATCGTTTTATTCCTCGGGTTAGATAGGTCTGGTAATGGGTACAGTTATACAATGCATAGATCCACCTTAAGCCAGTGAAATGCCCCTTTGGCTACAGTAACATGATCCACCTTATGATATTCTAGAACCACAGCCACCCCAGCATTTTAGACAATCTGGAGTTCCTGGGGTAATGCTTTCCAAATCCCTGCGTTGAAAAAGTGAACACAATCCAAACATGAATTATCAAAGGAGCCAAACGCTGAAGAGGGGTCTGTGGTGTGAAGAAGGTATCTAGTCTCCTCATCCGTGATAGGTGGAAGAAGATATTTTTTATGACATAAGAAGCATAGATTTTCATATAAATGTGCGCATCTAGGAGCCCTCTAACATATTTTACTTTAGACTCTGACAATGTTTTGACCAAATGCTGACAATGCTGTCTCAAGCCCAATTAAATTTCAAAGTTGGTCTTTTTTGCGAAATATAATCGTCTTGTTATTTCTTGTTCTTGGTTGGATGCAGCCAATTATTTATTTATACGATTTTATATCCTCAAGGCAGTGGGGTAGAAATAATCACTTGGATCAGAGGTCCACACTTTAACACATATTCAAAGCTCTGGTACCTTTTTGTACATATATATGGCGTTCACAGAACTTTCAGAGCAGATTTATCAAAACTTATCCACTACAATCATTTTTGTCACAAAAATAATGTAAGTGTCCAGAGTCTTCTCAGCGCAAACTCAAACCCTGAGCAGACAATATACATAGAAATCCTAAAAGTACTTAAATGAGAGTGGAGCATCCACAATAATACATGGGAAAGCCCCCCAAACAACTAGAAAAGGTCATTAAAAGCATACTCAAGTACACACATTGATTTGTGCCTTCGAAGCACTTCTAGCCAACACGTGTTTTGTCTCATCGGTAAGACTTCTTCAGGGATGGAAGATACACAAAGGTTCCCATTAGTAGCCTAAAATTATATATGAGCTAATATTATGTCACTCTCAAAACAAGGAGCTGACATGTCGGATTCAAGCAAGAAACCAATAAAAAAACAAAAATGAGTGAAACCTTATAACAAAACAATAAAAGACAGATTTCATGTTCGGTACAAGGGTGCCTAATTGGCCCTTCACAGGAAGTTTCTGCAATTCACATAACAATAGAAATCCCAATTTCAAGTGTGTAGTTTCAATTGTTTGTTCCAAAAGGGATCTTTAAGGTTCACAGTATGTAAAGAGCTATATCATATGGAATGTATGTGCAGTATATGAAGCAAGAGATAGGCACCACAGTGACACAAAGTATTCGGAGTAAGTCGCTAAGATAAGAGCCATGCTACTTAGTTACTTCCATTAACTTGTTTCAACTAAGCCGAATTGAGATACTTGGATGAACTCTAAAATTACTTTGTTTACGTTGTGGTTAATTACAGCAATTAAGTAGCTTGTCCCTTCTCTTACACTTATTTTGGGGAATTACTCCAAATGCTTTGCGTGCAGCATGCTGCCAGGATTAATAATTCTCAGGCAACGAAAAACCATGGGTATGTTGTTCTATTCTATGGGCTGCTGGCCATGCACCAATCAGGACATGCTAATTGATTGTGGCTTTGCTTTGATCTGGCAGACAAACTATTTTGCCACTGCAAAAATCGTGGTTCCTCCTCCTAGAACTGATTGAAGTATTGTGGGATATAGCTGATGTATACCCTTACACTCCCCTGCATTCACCGAGGCAACAGTGGAGGACACTCCTCCTATCTCCCGGCACAATCCTGGAATGACCCCCCTCTGAACCTCCAGACCTGCATATCTCTCCTAGAATTCCCGAAGGCACTCAAGACTTGGCTGTTCAACTGAACTCACCTGAAGCAGCAAGACCCTCAATGCCTGGATACCCACCCTGCGTGATTAGCCTCATTTTTTAGATTCTGAATGAACTGAATGGAATTTAATTGAATGTACAGCTGAAGAAACAGTTCTTCACCAGGCTCCTCTGTTGCTCATGATGACCTTGTCCTGCACCCATAACTACAATACTCCCAGGCTCACAGTTCACTTCTACTCTTCATGTGCTGCTTTTTCCTATATCAGGGCCATCTCCAAGTTCTTCAGGAGTCACTGTGAAATTACTATTCTTAGCAGGTCTCATCACTCTTCCCTCTATTTAGAGATTTGTTGTGCTTGTGTCTAGATTCAAATATAGATTTCTATGACCAAGAGTGTTAGCAGTCCCTACATTCTGGGTGGGCCCCAATCTGTTCTAGGCTTCAGTTCAGTGTACTCCCTGATAGATCTCATGGGCTCCAGGGAATACTCACACCATCATTTTACCTTCATGCCTCAATGCAGTTCCTTCTTTGCTGTTTCTTGTTTCCCGAGGAGATGAGAAGAACTGTATCCAAAACTCAGTCCCATGTCCCATAAAGATGTTCTCCAGGTATCTTTTATTCCCTCCTTCCCTTCTCACTCTTACCTGTTGGACTCCCTCTTTTCTGGGATGTTAATTGCACATTCACCGTGAGCATGTTCCAAAGAACAGAGACTGCACCAGGATGAATTTCATCACATAGTAAACAGTGAGTGATAGCGCAACTCGTCTCAGGTGACTCAGTGCTATTATTCACAGACAGGAGTCAGAGGGTGGCCATCTTGCAAACACTCCCTGAAATGTATACTATATTTCAGAATAATATTTCAGATTACTAAAAGGACCTCCTGTATGTTAGTCTCTGTCTTTACTAATTGTGTTGCTGAACAATTTAACAGATCCTGAGTGTTGACACTGCTAAACAGATTATTTGTCCAAATGTGCAAACTCATTCAGATATTGATAAAAATTGGCATAGAAGTTTATTGATAAATATATATGAGATATTATAATTTTAATAGCAAAACGCATGACAAAGTACACCTGAAATATTGGGACTTGCCTCACGTTGTCTTCAAAATGGGGAAGTCCTATGTTTTACCAGCCACCTTTGAAATTGTTCTGTGCCTTCCATTGGTTGCATGGGTCAAGTTTAACTCAGTTTACTTGACTCATGAAAGATCCTGAAATGAAGTTCTTATATGTCGGAGTCCTTTCTCATGATTATGGTGCCAACAGATTCTCCAGTCAGCATTTTCCCAGCAGTGATATTTAAGGGCCCGATGTACGAAGGTGGGGTAGCAAATCAGTCATTATTTTTGTACTCTGATTGGTTTGTGATCCTACCTTCATTTTACAATGATGGACAAATCAGCACCAGTTTATGATGCTCATTCAGAGGAGGTGGCAAAATTCCCATCTCAGTAATATGTATAAAGAGGGAGCTTTTGTGATGCCCTGTGAATGGCTGCAAATGAGGGATGGAAGCCTGAAAGGGACACTTTTTTAAGTAGCCCTTGTTACTTCAAAAGACAGTGACTGCTGTCAAAAACAAAAGTTTGCTTCTATTAAATGGCATTAGGGTGCCCGTGGACTGCTGTTAATTCCCCTTAATGCCGCAACCATCATTCACAAGGTCGAATCTGTCCCTTGGGGTCAGCAAGAGACCAGCTTCAACTTTGAAAATCTGTGACAGCTGCCTTCATGGTCTTGATAATTAACGAACAGCTTAAAACTCCAATTGCAGAGTCAAAGCATTGACACATTCCATATCATCCCATAAGAGACAGGGACACCTCTTTTCCTTTGCAGGTTTGTGTGGATTGCAGCACGCCATTTGTGAGTTTGAGGGACCTATCTGATTCACAATGCGGTTGTATGCAGCAAAAGATGAAACATCCTAAAATAGCACTCCTTCAGTTCAATCTCATTATGGACACTCTATAAGTTCTTTAACAGTTTTTATGTTGTACAGACAATAGTCTAATAGGAATGGAAGACATTAAGAGTGCACATCCTTATGAAATGTTTTCTTCGCTTTCACATAATTTGACCTAATTCCAATTGGCACTATAATCTCAAAGGGGCCAGTGACAGGAGTATCCAGTGCTCTGGGGTTTTTATGAGATCCACTGTAACACCACAGATGGCACTCCTCCACCCAGAGATTTCACCAACAGAAAGCAGACAACATCTCTTAGTGAAATATTCGGCACGAAAAGTGGAATCAATTGTAAAACACAACATTCTGCATGGTATTCTCCAACTGGAGTTACAGGTTCTTGATTTCTGTGTATCAGTAATTGAGGGTGTGGGAGATGGTGAATAGAAATCCCCCCTTTTGAAATGGAGCCCACTATCGACTAAACAATGCACAGATATCAAGGTATATGTGGACCCCTTTCAGACCATGATTAAAAGTTCAAGGCTAAAGTATGATCTCCGTGCAAATAGATGTTTGCACAGGGATTGAAATTAGGAGCTGTGTGTTAATTTACATCTTCACAGTTTTACCCAGACAGACTCTGGCAGCTCAAATTTTCACAATTTAGCAAGGCAAAGGGTCTGACAAAAAGGTAAATCATTAAGGGCCAGATGTAGGTAGGAAAAAATTAGCGAGTCGGTGCGACTCGCAATTTCCGACTCGCTAAATGTAATGCAAGAAGAAAACACGACTTCAATTTGCGACTCGCAAATGAAGTCGCACCGCAGATAGCGAGTCCGCTGTTTGTGAGGTCGCTTTTTGCGACCGCGCTAAAAACAGACACGCAATTTGCGAGTGGGTGTCGCAAATTGCGATTGTGCTGCAAATTGAATGCAGGTGCTGCAGAACACTCTGGAAAACACTTCCTGGCACATGATGATGACATCACAGCCAGGAAGTTTACAAATACACCTGGGAGGAGGGAGGACCACACCCATTTTAACAGCAGAACTGCAAACAGAAAGAACAGCAGCTACCATGGCAGAGACACCAAGGAAGCGAAAACTTAAATTTGCAGAGAAAGAGCTGGAGGTGCTGACAGAGGAGTGCTGCCAGAACCATGACCAACTTTTTGGAAGGGCAGCCCTCACCGTGCCAGAGGTGGAGAAAAGAAGAATATGGATGGACATCCAAGAGAAAGTGAACTCCCTGGGTGTCAGCCACCGGAGCATAGAAGAACTCAAAAAAAGGTGGTATGACCTGCGCTCCCGGACCAAGGAGAGGGTGGCAGAGCGGCTCCGGGAGATGAGGGGCACTGGAGGGGGACCGTCCACAATACCACCACCCACACCCCTGGAGGAAAGAGTAGAGGAGACCCTTGAGCCTGAGGCAGTGTGCGGGATGGGAGATCTGGATACATCTGAGCCAGGACCATCAACCTGTGAGTACCATGAGACATGCATGTACCCTCATTAATGCCATACCCCCACCCACCTTGTACACAGTAGCATGCACAACCAAAATAGCTCCATTTCAGAGTAGCAATCACCAGAATGGTGCATTATGGGCAATGTAGTGAAGTAGGCAGTTTATAGGCAACAGTTTATTAGGAAGTTGATAACAGATAGTAGATACTGACAGTGTGTCCCCTATGTCCCACAGGTCTCCCACAAGACACCCCCACCAGCCAAAGCATCCAGGGGCCACTGGTCAGCCAACAGCCAACAGAGGAATCAGGACTAGTCACCACTGAGACCTGCACCACCAACACCTAGTCCCCTCATGATACACCAGTTGGCATACTGGTGAGTGATCCAGCACCTGGTCCCAGCCACAGTGCCACGTTAGAAGACACGGAGCCTCCACTGCGTCGCAGGCGACGTGGAAAAGTACCATCACAGTGGCAGGCAGAGTCAGGGGACGCCTCCATGTCATGTGCTGAGGCCGCACTCCTACGGGGTCAGCACCTGCAAACACAGGAGATCAGGAGAATTACAGGGGCATTGCGGCGCATTGAGCAAAATCAAGGCAGTAGCATGCAGCTTGTGCATACAGAGTTCCAACAAATTAACACACATATTGGTGACCTTGCACTCTCCATGCGACAACTTGTGGCTGGACTCCTAACGCAGACAGAGAGTGCAAGGTGTCGTGACAGGCAACTACTGAACCGGCTCGACCGCATGTCTGCATCCATAGTCAGGCTGGCGGTCAACACTACTGGCCTTTCTAGGCGCACGGGCAGCCTCCAAGTTGACATGGGCCACTTTGCCAGTGACGTGGCACGTGGACTGGGCCGTCTCAGCCACGCTGTTGATTTAATGGAGGCGCGGCAGGTGGCCAGGGGCGTGGCCGACACGCTGCAAGATAGCGAGGAGGGCCCCACCGTCAGCAGTGTCTCTGCCAGTGACACCAGGGTATTGCGCAGTGGAAGCGCAAGGCAGGGTACTGCTGACACCCCAGGTACCAGCCATGCTGGCAGAGGCCGGCGTAGGGTTTGAGATCCACACTGTCCTGGGGTTGGGGGACATGAAGTCAATGTGTCCCATGCCAGGTGGACTTTTACAGCCCCTGAACTGTTGACAATATATATATGTATATAGTTTTTATGGTTGCACAAATTAAATCACTTGTTCTTTCCACTTCACACCTGGACTCTTTGTGTGTGACATTAGTGAGTGTGATGACAGTTGGCACGTACCTTCCAAAGTATTGGTTTGCAATGTGTTCCCGTCTCAGTCTGCCTTGATTTGCGATGCTTCTATCCCCATGATGGTGATGTGGTAGCTCTTGCTCTTCATCCTCCGAATCAGGGTCTTCAGGGGTGAGAGGTAGCCCACGTCTGGTGGCAATGTTGTGCAGTATAGTGCATGCAACAACATTCTTGAAAGCTGTTATTGGGGTATACTGGAGGGCACCTCCACTTCTGTGGAGGCATCTGAATCTTGCTTTCAGCAGTCCAAAGGTCAGTTCAATGATATTTCTGGTCCTCTTATGTGCACTGTTGTATCGCCTCTCATTGCTGGGTGTTAAGTACGGGGTAAGTATCCATGGTCGAAGTGCATATGCACTGTCACCTGTTTGGCAAAAATGTACAATACTAGCTGGGCAGAGATGGATTCCACTTTGACCTGTGTGTATGTCTGTAAGGTGTATTCAGCTATTCCTAGGAGGTATCCGTCTCCAAACTCCCCACGTTCTAGGCGTTGGTGTATCCCACTGTGCCTAAAAATGTAGGAGTCATGAGTACTCCGAGGAAATTTGGCAACCATGTCAGTGATAACATAATGGGCGTCACATACCACCTGGATGTTGAGTGAGTGGGTACACTTCCTATTGCGGAACAGATAATCCAGGTTTGCAGGAGGGCATATTTGTATATGTGTCCCGTCTACACACCCTATGACATGGGGGAAGTTGGCAATCCTGTAGAATTACAACTTGGTTCTGTTGATTTCTGCCTCATTCCTGGGTAGGTATATGTATCTGGACATGTGTGTGAGTAAGGCATCTAGGAATGCTCTGAAGAACCGTGAGAGTGAACTTTGGGATACCCCACGTGCCACGGCAATGACCCCCTGATAGCTACCCGAGGCCAAGAGGTGCAGTGAGCAAAGCACTTGCACATGCGTAGGGATGAAGCAGCCGCGCACAGTCTGGCGTAGTAGCTGTGGTTTGAGTAATTCTATTAAATCTAGTATAGCTGCACTGCTGAGTCTATATTTATCATAAATCTCCTCCTCAGTTTGTTGGAAAAGTGTCTGCCTGGTTCTGTATATCTTCTCCTGTCTCTGGCTCCTCCTCCTCCTCTGCTGTGCGGCGTGGGCTCTCCTCCTCATTCCTATCACATATTTCTCCGCCATCTTGAGTAACCCAGGTACCTTCTGGGTCTCCTTTTATACTTTGGTAATGGTTACCACCTGCTCTGAGTTAGTGGTAAATTGGAAGTGCAAAATGGGCTTTTTGCGAGTCGCAAAATGGGGTCGCTATTTTTGCGAGTTGGTAATGGCTTGTGACGCATTTTGCGAGTCGGAAATTGGATTTTTGCATCCCATTTCCAATTTTGCGGGGTCACAAATTGCGATTTGGGCCATTTGCGACTCACAAACGTTTCCTACATCTGGCCCTTAGTGTCCGATGTGTAAATATGAATTCGGCACTGCGTGTTATATCTCATTTCTAATTTCAAAACTCAGAACTGGAGTTATTTACCACGCCTGGTAAATACCTTACCCTGTTGTAATAATATTACCAGTGTCTTCACTACAAGTTCAGTACTAGTGCTTTACAATTTCGGTAAACACCAATGTCCCAGGGTTATCCTCCTATTTTGAGTTTGAAAATGAGACTTAGTATATGTTTACTTGGTTGTTACCTCACTGAATTACACATGCTTTGGCTTTTTCTAGGCTTTTTCAGGTGATGAATTTTGGCATGTTTGCCCTGCCAGAATTTATCAGGGGACGGGTGTAATAATTATTACATAACTCTGATGTACAATTCCTGTGCAACAGTCTTTTTGCACAGGTTCTGAGATTTAGCCCAGAACTTGCAGTGGGGGTTTTATGCCCTTATTACAAGTTGGGCGGAATGGGGAGGGGTATTTACAGCCCCTGGTAACATCAGGATAAGGTACTGGCTTAGTGTGGTAAATACCTTCAAATTAATGTTTTCAACTGAAAATGACCCATAATTTTCCTAAATGGTATTTAGCACACTGGATTCCACATGCTGTACCTTGTTCATAAGGTCTTTCACCCCTGATACGTTTCTGAAGCTTAGGCCTGCTGGAAGCTAGCAGGGGAACATGGTGAGGGTGTGACAATTATCAAACAACTTGTAATTTAGCTAGCTCTGCAGACTCTGGTTGACACAAGGATCAGAAATTAGTCCTGAACTTGTAATTAGAGCATCAGGGCCTGGTTAGATGTGCCCATTGTTGAATGTGTTAATTATCACACTCGATAAAATCTGTCACTGAAGTGTTCAAAATGTATGGGGTGCAATAATTATTGCCTATTCTAACTGGCTGGGGAATAACACACAGATGTTTGTGCTCACAGCACCAAAATCCACTAGTCCCAGTATATAGTGGGACTTTTTTGATAAATTCTGTCAGGTTTGACCTACTAAAATTTAATAGAGGCACAGTTTTATTAAACCTGTTAATTACTGGGGGAGGAAAACAGCATGGATTGCAAAACGGGCCATTTGTAATCATGCCCTTAGG
The DNA here is from genome assembly GCF_031143425.1 of Pleurodeles waltl. Classification (NCBI taxonomy): domain Eukaryota; kingdom Metazoa; phylum Chordata; class Amphibia; order Caudata; family Salamandridae; genus Pleurodeles; species Pleurodeles waltl. Next base: position 451,944,805 of record NC_090448.1, on the reverse strand, counting down.
CCCTCATTAGCAGTAGGGTGGTGTTTGGCATGATATTTCTTGCGACTGATAAAACTGGGATTGGACATGCTCAAGCACATATTGCACGTTTCTGGGGCATAATATGCAGATTTTGGTGCTTGGTGCCCAAAATCTGCATGGGCCCATGATAACGGGCGATTTTGGACCGTTTGCCCTGCTGAAATACACCTGGGGAAAACTCTGGGGGTCCTTTGTTAGCTGAAAAATATATAATTCTGATATGTGTGCTAACAGGAGTTACTGCACATACCGAAATTGAAATGGCAGCATGTAATGAGTTCATAATGAGAGACTTAGGGCCCGATTACGATCTTGGCGGATGGGGTTACCCATCACAGTTGTGACGAATATCCCATCTGTCGTATTACGATCCTATTATATCTTATGGAGATTGTAAAATGGTGGACGGAATATCCGTCACGTTTGTGACGAAGCATTCCATCCACCAAGGTTATAATCAGGCCCTTAGTCTGAGAAATACCGTGTCCAGCTCCAAACAATTTAGAATCATGGCCCAAGTAAGAACTGGATAAAAATATAGCAAAGTGGGAGAAGGAGATGCTATCTAGTGTCTAAGTTGCAGAATTTCAGAACATGCAATCTTAAGATTTTAACTCGGGTGTCCTACTCATCCAAACTGTGTGATTCTGGAAGATCACTTTACCACTTTATGCATCAGTTCCTTTATCTCCTAAAACTCAGACAAACTAGCTAAACCCATTATCAATTACTATAGAAAGAGTAATCTAATGTGTCTTTTCAGGCTGCTACTGCCTAGATGTGTTTCAGTCTGCACCGTGCATTTCTAGGAGCTCACAAAATCAGTGCACTCCTTTAAAGATAGCACTCATAAATGAGACCAAATCAGATTATTAAAGTACTCTCCTAGCGTGACATTTAGATGCCCATAAAAGAGGATGTACTTTCTCAAAGTCACGCAGCTGGGTTTGCAGCTAAAGAGCTCGTCTTTCTACCAGGCCTTCTCTAATGTCACAGCAAGATCACACCTCCACACTCCTCTCATAACCCAAATTACACGCTGCTCTTTCGGCCTATCCGTGGGTATCATTTCCCTCAGTATAGTTGCACGTTCATAGAATATTTATGACCGCCATATGCAGATAATTCCACAGATAGATTCTGTAACTATAGAGGGGTTATAAAAAGCGTGATATATAATGGAAGCTATGCAAGTCAGCAGCCTATCGCCTCGTGGATCGCGGCAGTAAATGAAAACGCTGGCACAGGGCATTCTCCAATATTGTTTATGCAGATTCACAACCCTACATTGATTTTGTTGCCTCTCTCCAGGTATGTTGTGTTCATCTTACACTTTGTCATGCATTACTTGCCCTTAACACCGCCACGATACGGTTTTATAATCTGATTTCATCGTTTCCTGCGCACCTCCTGCAGCCTTTCTGCCCCTTTCTCCTTTTGACTGACAAGTGCGTTTGCAGAACGCTGCATTGTAATCAAACTGTCTTGTGTGAGAACTAATACTGGCATTAAAAATTAATATGGCTGTCAGTCATGTGTCCAGCTTTGCATGTGGGATCGCTCAAGGTGGAGGAACACTGGCCTTGCTTAAGCGAGGTCGTTATTCTAAAGGTTTCATCCAGTCCGTTCAATTTCTAGGGTCTTTCACAGAATTTTGAATTAATCACAAAAATTGTAAAATGTGAAGAAAAAAAACCAAATGGGCTAATGGTTCACAATTTATTCAATTCTGACATAGTAATACAAATACAGGGATGAAGCAATATACCTGCGAAGAATGCAGACATTGGATGTTCGATTTGTGTCCTTCAATTACACTAGCAATTTAATCGCCTGATATTGAATTTGGTAGTAAAGAAAAATTCTTTGATTTCTTGCAGAACAGCTATATTTGGAGGACAGCCCAACAGCAGAATTTCCTCCTCTGTAAGGATGGAAGTGTCGATCCGAATGTTTTTTTCACTGGCGCTAGTTTATGTCCTTGTTGGTAAGTTAAGGCAGTGCTTGACTCCAAACATTTTTACCATCATATTGTGAACACAGTAAGTGCTGATGGGTGACAAGAGCATTTCTGTACCTTTGTTGTGTCGCATTTTGTTGTGGTGGCAATGTGCTCTATTGTTGTTTGTGCTGCTGTGCTTTTGTGCTGCATTATTGCAAAATGATTTTGTTTGTTGTTATTGTGCTGTTGCTTTGTTTTATTGTGACGTGGCTTACTATGTTTCTAGTAGTGTTGTTATGTTACTTTGAGTATGTTATTATGGCATTTTATGTTGTTTATTATGGAGATGTCAACTAATACTGCTACGTTTTCAGCCAAAAGCTGAATATGGCTTGAAAGTTCCTGTGACAAGAAGCCAGTGTCTAAGGTGGTAATATAGTGCTGCTCCTGCTCTTCCACTACTTAAAACACCTGTCGACCCAAACCTAAGTCAGAGACTTTGGCCTCATTTACAAGGTTTGACGCATTGCTGAATTGCAGCAGCGATGTGTCAAAAATAATTGTGCTTTGTCAAAACAGGTGACAACACCATGGATGTGTCGCACTAACAATACAAGGCACCATGACGCAAGGACCCAAGGATGCGTCAGAAATTCTGACACATCAGTGAGAACTCTGCCACAGTGCATCAGGCTCAAAAGTAGTACATTGCTGAAGTTGGCCTCACAACTGACGCATCTTCAGCAATGCATCAAAAATCAGACACAATGCACCCATTCTGACAGATGCAAGTAACCTAATATGTGGGAACCAATGTGAAAGACTGCAAATAGGAATAGCACCTTGGAAATCTCACATGTGTCCTGGATGTAGTGTAAGCAGTAAGGCTATGTTTCACATTACAGTGGGCATAGTCTACTTATGTGTATGTGGAGACCTGAGTATGAGTGACATGGTGAGTGACAGTGTTATGTGGGTGATTTCAAGTATATGGTGTAATGTAAAGTCGCAATAAATGTATTACCTACCTTATGTGTGTACTTAGGTGTTATCCGTTGGAGAACGCTGACCTGGACTTGGGGACCCCTTCCTCCCTAGAAAGGTAGCAATCCTGGCCTGTCTCTTACAAGCATTACACAACCTCACATTGCCTTGCTGCAGTGGACGATGATATTATGGGTGCCATGGTCCTAGCTTCTTCAAGGGGTCCTTCAACATGTCTATTGCTGTATCCCAACCACTAGTAGTGAGGATGTGAAACAAGACATATTCCAGTGTGTAATGTGACTTCAGATGGTCATTTTCCTGTTACACAGCCACTGCAGAAGTTCCTACGCCTGGGATATGGAAGTGTAGTAATTCTGACACATCTCAGTGTTTTGTGAGACACATCTTGAAGAAGTGCCAGACAATGAAAAACTAGTAGATAACACTTGTCAGTTATGAGTTTTTCCGATGGAATGCTCACTCTACTTACATTAGAATCTACATGACGCAGCCGGATCCCAAGCAGGTTTTTTCTGCCACAGGCCTTGAAAAAGTGACACACCTGGCCAAGTGCATCGCCTTGTAAATATGGAGCTACCATGGTGCTGCTGGTGCATCAAAAAAATGATGTAACAGCAGTGCAAGGTCCCTATAAATATGTCCCTATGTCTTAACCTAGTGCCCACAGTGCTCACTTTATGCCATAACAGCGTTAGTGTGGTGGACCATTCAGTAATGTTCATTGTACTACCTTCACAGGGAGTTAGATGTCAATGGGTTGTCCATGAAAATGAGAAAAAAAAATCTTCAGGTGAAAACACTAGACACATTTTCTTTTTCAAAATCAAAATTAGTATGCAAAGGAAAAGCTGTGTGTTTGATTCTTTTTGTTAGGCTGTGATGTGCAGCATGCTCTATGCACTAAAATTAAGCAAAAAAAGTGAATGCAAACTGCACTAATGGTGCAGTCTGCTTTCCCTGTGCCAGGTGGCATAACTCTGCCCCCTAAGCCTCTATCAACACGGGAGAGGCAGTGCTGGAAAAGGTAACAACGTCCCCTTTCCTGCAATGTTTCTTGTTGGTGGATCCTTCCTTGTGGATCCTCAGAGAGTGACACCACAAGCAAGGATTGATTCCAGGAGATACCAGTGAAGTCTGTTGGGGGATAGAAGCTCCCCTGGGAATGGGCCATTACTTGTCCCCCAGGTACAACAGTCTTGGAGTAGATGAGGAGCATTTACCTCCAATCTGGCTGTCAGGGGCAGAAAGCTTACTAGAAACCAGGGTAAAAGGGGCAATAAAATAAGGAATGGATGTGGCTCACTCAAGCTTCAGGCCATGCACACACTCCAAAAGGGACTTAACAGTCATTGTGCCCCTCTTTTTGGTGCATAAAAGCTGCTTACAACAGTCTGCCCCTGAGAGACAGTAAGCTGCTAGATAAAAGGGGAAAAACAACACATAGAAAGGAAAGAAGGGGTGGTGAGCCTCCCAGGCATCTGGCCATACTCCAATCCCATTATGGACATAAAAGACTTTTTCACTCCCCTGAGGACAAATAGAGGGTTTAACCCCCGAATCTACCCCATAAAGAGGCAGAAAGTCAACTGGACACCATGGGATGTGCAGGCCCATCTAGGCATCACTGTGGCTCCCCATCCTAGAGGTGATTCAGCAGTCTTTGTGTCCCTCTCGTGGGAGCTTAGTGGGTGTTTACCCCCAATGCCCCCCCCCCCGGGAGGTCAGAAAGACCACTAAACATCAAAGAAAAAAGCAGGTAAAAAGAAAGAACTGGTGGTAGTAACTCAACTAGGCATTGGTTCACATACCTTCCAGAACAAGTGCAACAGTGTTGGTGAGATTTACCCACAATCTGTCTTCCTGAAGGGGGTGCATAAAGGTCAGTAGACACCAGTGGAGAAAGGGCCCAAAAGGAAGTGGTGGGGCAGCCCATCCAGGCATTGCCCCCTGCACCCTTTCCAGAACAGGATCAACACTTTTTCTGCCCCCTGCACTAGCCACCAGGGACAAATGGTAAAAAAAGAAGGGGCACACCTGGGGGCAGATAGGATGTCTTTACCTCAATCTTCCTCCACGGGGAGGCAGAAAGTCAACTAGACACCACTGGGAAAAAGGGCTAAAAAAATAGAAGTGGTGGGTGAGGCCCAGGCTGGCCCATCAAGGTATTGCCCATCAAGGTGTGCCCCCATCCCAGAAATCACCAAGCAGGGGGCATTTTGGCCATTTAACATGAACTTGCCATCAGGAGAGAGGATTTAAAGTAGGACCTAGTTTCTTGTTCTTTGTTTTACTTATAACTTTGAAGCTGTTTGATGAATCTTTACAAAATCTTCCAAACTAGTTTGCCACTCAATTCAGGTGCTGTCTTGAACGTTTTGGGGTGATCTGTCAAGCAGGGCCTAAGAAAAAGGGGTGGTCCCAAAACACTTTTCCCCATACAATTTCCATAGGGATGTTTAGACACACCTACAGCCCGAATCCCTGGATGGAATTGCACCAAATTTGGCAGAAATGTAGCCTTTGGTCCAGAAAGCATGCTTTTTCTTTTTTGGTGTAAATCCATTCAGTGGATTTTGAGATATTGTATATCTGGGTGGAGTCTAAGCACAGATCTCATGGTGAGATATGATTGGCTACTAGCACTTCAACAGAAAGTGCAGACAGTCTTCCTGGGACCACTATACATGACAGCACCTAATTGAAATGCATTGTGGTGAATGGCAGTTTTTGAGGGCCACAAAAAGGCAAATGTATTCAGGGTGCTAGCACATTTTAAATACAAAATAAATAGTTTGATTGTACCATGTTAATTTTAGGAATTATGGTGCGTTCTAAATTGCTTTTACCCAGTAAAAAAGCCTTCTGCTGGGATTTCATAAATCATGTTTCAGAGAAAACTGTTTTCTCATGATTTGTACATAGAGATCATGGAAGGTGCTCCAGAAGTTAAAATGAGAGCATATTTTCTGTAAATTCACACTATATTTCTCAGCCACATGAGAATGAAGTCTGACATTCTCAGTAAACTATGAACTTCCAACAGGAGCAGTCTGTTGGTTGATTCCCTTGTGTTCTATTGTGGTCTCCCAGAGTGTTTTAAAGAACAAATCACCACATACAGTTTTACTTATGACAAAGGTGTGGCACACCTGAAGCCATCTTGATTGAATCAAACTGGTAAAACTTGAAACATTTGTTAGATCTGTCGGCTATTGGTGTGGTTTCCCTTGTCCTTTTGCTTCTGACCTCCTGTTTTTGATCCTGTGCTAAATTTCATTTTTGCTGGCTTTAGGACTCTGGGAACTTTATCACTGCTGACCAGTGCTAAAGTGTAAGTGCTATCTGTCTAAATGGTATTGGTGGGTGGTATATCCATGATTGGCATATTTGATGTACCAGTATGTCCCTAGTATAGAGCATCAGGTGTATGCAGGGCCTGTAAATCAAATGCTACCACTGATCCAGCAGCACTGATTTTGCCAAAAACACGATAAGCCCTGCAAACATGTCCCAGGCCTGCCACTGCAGTGTCTGTGTTTGCAGTTTTAAACTGACATTTCAACCTGGTAAGAGAACCCACTTGCCAGTCCTAAACCTTTCCTTTTACTACATGTAAGTTACCCCTAAGTAGGCCCAAGGCAACTCCACAGACAGGGTGCAGTGTATTTAAAATGTAGGACATGTACTGGTGTATTGTACTGGTCCTAACAGTGAAATACTGCTAAATGCAAGGGCTATCTCTCCCATAGGGTAACATGAGGATTTCCTTCAAATATCTTTTAAGTGTAATTTCTCATCGGGAGCAGATAAAGATGTGGAGTTTGTGGTCTAAACTCATAGGGGCATATTTATACTCTGTTTGCGCCGAATGTGCGTCAAATATATTGACTCACATTCAGCGCAAACCTAACACCATATTTATACAATGACGCCCGACCCGCGAACATCAAAATCCCTCTGTGTGCGTCATTTTCTGGATGTGGGAAACCGCCTTGCACATGAGGGGGCGGGCCTTAAAAAACGGCGGGACACCCCCCTGCTACCCTCGTCCACCCCTGGAGGACACCCATGGATGGGGGGACCCATCCCAGGTAAGTACAGGTAAGTTGAGGTAAGTATAATTTTTTTATTTTTTTAAAGTGGCATAGGGGGTCCTATCTTGGGCCCCCCTAAATGCCACTGTGCCCAATGGCCATGCTCAGGGGACAAAAGTCCCCTGGGCATGGCCATTGGGCAAGGGGGCATGACTCCTGTCTTTGCTAAGACAGGAGTAATTTCAATGGGGGTTGCGTGTTAAAAAATGGCGCAAGTCCTGTTTGAGCCATGATTTTTTACTCTAACCTGACTTGCACCATTTTTTGACACACAACCTGTATTTTTCCCTACGCCGGCGCTGCCTGGTTTGAGTAATTGTTTTTTTACTTACTCTGATCAGCCCGCAGCGCCAGCTAACGCCAATCCTTAAATAAGGCGTCCTCCTTGTGGTAGGAATGGCGTTAGCCGGCGGTAAATCTTTTGACGCAAACCAGCGCCGGCGCTGGTTCGCGTCAAAAAGAATAAATATGGGCCATAATTTTAAAACAGATATTTTGGTAAAGGTGGTTTTTAAATTGAAAGTTTGAAAAATGGCACTTTTAAAAAGTGGATATTTTCCTGCTTAACTTTCCTGTGCCTCTGCCTGCCTGCTGAATACAGGTTTGGGTCAGGATGATAGTTGAGCTTCTTGTGCTTTTACCATAGACAGTCACATAAAGGGAGCTGAGGTCTGCCCTGCATATCCTGATCGGTCTTCCTGAGTTAGAGTGGTGGGAGGAGCTGATACTGGTGCCTGAATAGGGCTGTGCCTGTCCTTACACAAAGCAGTCTCCAACCCCCTGGAGTGTGTCTTGGGCCAGGGCAGGAAAGGCAGGATCTTGTGCACTACAAAGACTTTTCTTTGAAGTTTGCCTACTTCAAAGGCAGAAATGGGTATAAGTACTGGACGTCTGACCCCACAAAGTTAGAATCCTTTTGGACTGGGGAAATTCTAACAGGAAGAAGAGCTGGATGCTGTAGGAGGGTCTGACAGTGTACCTGTGGTTTTGCTGTGCTGGCCTGCTGCTTGCTGCATCTGTCCTGGGAGTGAAAGGACTGGGCTTTGCTTTCTACATCCTGCTTCCAAAGGTACTCCAGGGGCTTGGACTGAGCTTGCCTCCTGTTAAGAAATTTCAGGGACATCCAAGATTTCATCTGCCACCACTGGGTTCTATTGCTGATGGTCCTGACTTGCCAAGAGCTGCCAAATACAGTTCCTGGGTGCTTAACAGTGAGTTCTGGTGTAACTAAGAAGAAAGAAGCACATTGATTCCAGAGCGATTTTGGAACCAATGCCGCCGTCTGACTCCACGCCAGTGCCTGCACCGGAGCTGTGGCCCCACTGAGTGCAACTACCATGCCCGATGCTGCAGTCCTGATGCTGCCTCAGTGCCACCAAAGTCCCTCCACAGTGTGACTCTTGTTTTCCATGTCACCAACATACGTGGCACCTGACTCCGCCACAGCACCTGTGGCCCCGTGGTGTGATTGAGACACTGCAAAGTCGACGCCTTGCATCTTGACCTACTGGATTCATTGACTCCACTGGATTGTAAGGAACCAATGCCTCACCACCAACACCGTATCACCTCCATAAGGAACTGAGCCTAGCAGCAAGGAACCAACACCTCACCTCCACTGTAGCAGTAAGGAACCGATTCTGTGCATTGTCTTTGTTTCCTCGTTTTCCAAGGTACTGTAATTGGCGTCTGTGCAACTCTGTGATGGGCCTGCAGCCCCTCACGAGTGGCATTGGACTACTGGGAACAACTCCATCAAGACGCTGTGATAGTCCTAGTTTGAACTATTGTGTTTCTAAGCGCTTCACTAATGCTTAATCTTTGAAAATTCATATCTTTACTTGTGTATATTGTATTGTTGTCATTTTGGTCTTGTTTTACTCAGATAAATATTGGCTACTTTTCTAAACTATTGTGGATTACTTTTGTGGTGTTTTCACTGTGTTACTGTGTGTTTGTGTACAAATCCTTTACACATTGCCTCTGAGATAAGCCTGATGCCCTTGCCCAGCTACCAAGGGGGTGAACAGGGGTTATCTTAGATGTGTGACTCCCTTACCCTAATTAGTGTGAGGGTCCCTACTTGGATAGGGTACAAACCGCTGTCAACTAGAGACCCCCATTTCTAACAACATTTAATTTAGAAAGGAACAAAATGAGGGGGTTATGGTTAGTGCTGTAGAAAGACAAATTAGGACACGTTGTAAGTGAGTTCTCAAATATCTTCCTATTCTATTCCATTAAAACATTCTGACATGCAGACTGAAACATGGAATTTCTACACCAACAGTAGAATGCCAGTTAACTCCCTGGTGATCATACAGTTTTACTACAGTGTTCTAATGAACAACTAGAGTGCTAACATTCTGAATTTATGTCAAACATGTGCCACATGTGAATGTCATCTTGATGGAATAGAAGTAGGAAACTGAAAGCATTTTTTACTGAGGATACTGCAGTAAATGAGGAAATTAAGGAGCTTCATAACAAATAAGTCTCCCAAGATGGCCACCAGAGAAAAAAGAGCCCTAATGCAACACAAATATCACCGACATGTAGTCCAAGTGTAGCCCAATGACAGACGTGTGCAAAACACTTCGGCCAAGATTTATACTCTGTTTGTGCTGAATTAGCGTCATTGTTTGTGCTAATTCAGTGCAAACTGAATTTCATATTTATATTTTGATGCTCGACCCATCTAGTATCAAAATATTGGAATTAACTCAATTTTTTCAATGCGTAAAACCACCTTGCGTCAATGAGATGCAAGGTAACCGTTCCCGTCCAAAAAATGACACTAACCCCCTAGTACCACATTTATCCATCCAGGCAAAAATGACGCACCGGTGGGAGGCGGCCCCAAAAAAATGACGTTAACTCAGATTTGCGTCAATTTTTAACGTTTGGGTCAGACCAGGCCTTAAAATGAGGCTCACACATCAATACCTAAGGAAAACACACAGAAGCAACATTACCAACACACAGGATAACATGGAAGTGATAGCAACAACAACTGCAACTGCCACCACCACAACGGGGCCCACAAAGGCAATGCAGAAGGCAGGAGGGGATATTCAGAAACAGGACAAACCTCCTTGGACGCAGGGAACAAGATATTATAAGGACATACAGAGTCAAACGGCAAGCTATACTACTCCTGCTGGACCACATTGAGCCACAGATCACAGCCAGCCTATAGAACCTGCATAATATTCCACCTGTGACAAAGCTGCTATCTGTCCTGCACATGCTGGCAAGTGGCTCATTTCAAACAATGTGTGCCCTGGTTGCTGGTATGTCAGCTGTCATTCTCGGTGTTCCTTGCTAAAGTGTTAGATGCAATTATCTCTCTGACACCCCACCACATTTGCTTCCCTAACACCCAGAAAATGCAGCAGGAGCTAAAACAGGGTTTCTACCAATTTGATGGCTTCCCGCATATGCTCAGTGCAATTGACTGCATCCATGTCAGACTTGTTCACCTGCAGCAACAGAGTATTTATACAGGAATCGCAAACACATGCATTCCATAAATGTGCAGGCCATAGTGGATAACCGGAGACTATTTACAAACATTTTGGCCAAGTATCCTGGGAGTGTCCATGACACCTACATATTCAGGCACAGCAGGTTCAGCGAACACTTCCAGGATGGACACTATGTAAATGGCCTACTTGTGAGTAAGTCAACAAACCTAGCAATTTACACACAACACACCAATCCTGTAGGACACACAAGACATACACCACTCCAAAAACACATGGCCAGGTTAACACAGATGTGCAGGTAGAAACACATATGCACCATGCTGCAGTACAGCACAATCAGTGCATGCCACAAACACATACACCCACATGTACGTAACAGACCCACAACTAGACAGACACACCACATGAAGGACAGGTGCAGACATGTACTCTTTGCAAACAGAAGATGCACACAAACCACTACAAGTGCCCACAGGTTGCCCACTACGTACACTTCACACACACAGTACACAAAACAAAGAATAGCACAGCAATGTCAATGGCATACACCATGCTCATGTAAAGTAAGCCACACATAGGCACAGATCACTCAAATCATACCATGCAAGTCTCTGCCAGAACAAACATCACATGCCAGACAACTGGTGCCAATACCAACTACATCTCATCAACACATACCTTACTTACCTGTAGTGTGCATATACAACTGCCTGATGCATTGGGTCACACATATAGGAATACAGCATCAATGGCTCTCACATACCATGTGCCAGATTTGTGAGAAGTGGCACCACACCTACTGTAGCCAATTCACATGCACCACGTACTGACCCACAACACCATCATGGCTGTACTGCAACCAATAAATGGCCCACCATGGGTGCAGAGCCACTGTTAGACAGTGCAGATCATGGGTGCCATAGTGGGACCCTGTAGGAGTAATTAGGACATCACTAACCTTATATGCACTGTGCTAAGGGACACATTTGTTAAGTAGCTAAGCTCCATCCCATTGCCTGCACTGTGCATGTGTGGACAGTAGAAATGCTGATTCATGTTTTGGAAGATAGGAGAGACACTGGTAGTGATGTTGATCATCCTGTAACAATGGGATACACACCCTTGGGTACCTGATGGCTGACACAAACATCAGCTGCCACTCAGGATGACTAAAGGGCCTATGTAAGAGCCCCCAGTGCCATTGTCAGGGTCTGCACTGTATGTACAAGTTTGCGGATGACCACTCTTTTGTGACTTGAAGCCACATTGGAAATGGGCCACCCTCCCATGCAGCACTTAGCGTGGAAGGGGCTTGTAATGTGTGTAGCTGCAGGTCTGTCGCCACAAGATACATAGCATTATGATGCTGACACAGATGAAGGTCCCAGGATGCTTGTTTCTGGTCCAGGGAAGACCTGGCCTGGCAGTTCGGGCTGGACTGTTCCCATGGGGAACAGGGTCAAGACTGATTAGCATATGGCTGGGTCTGAGCTGGAATGGCATGGCAAACAAAAAAACTGATGGATTAAACCCATATCTGTGACTGGGAGTGAATGTTTGATTTGTTCTGCATTCCGTCCATCTTCTGTTGTTTTTGCATTTGTCGCCCCAAGTGGTGAGGGTATGCCCAGACGTGGGTCCCGTGCTTGCCAAGCCACCAGATTCAAGCTGGCCTGGCTGATGAAGGGTGATACTCTGAAACTTGTCCCAGGATGCTTGTTTCTGGTCCAGGGAAGACCTTGCCTGGTAGTTCGGGCTGGACTGTTCCCATGGGGAACAGGGTCAAGACTGATCTGCATATGGCTGGGTCCGAGCTGGAATGGCATGGCAAACAAAAAAACTGATGGATTAAACCCAGATCTGTGACTGGGGGTGAATGTTTGATTTGTTCTGCATTCTGTCCATCTTCTGTTGTTTTTGCATTTGTGGCCCCAAGTGGGAAGGGTATGCCCAGTCGTGGGTCCCGTGCTTGCCATGCCACCAGATTCAAGCTAGCCTGGCTGATGAAGGGTGATGCTCTGAAACCGGTCCCAGGATGCTTGTTTCTGGTCCAGGGTGGACCTGGCCTGACAGTTCAGGCTAGACTGTTCCCATGGAGACCAGGGTCAAGACTGATTTGCATATGGCTGGGTCTGAGCTGGAATGGCATGGTAAACAAAAAAACTGATGGATTAAACCCAGATCTGTGACTGAGGGTGAATGTTTGATTTGTTCTGCATTCCGTCCATCTTCTGTTGTTTTTGCATTTGTCACCCCAAGTGGGAAGGGTATGCCCAGACGTGGGTCCCGTGCTTGCCATGCCACCAGATTCAAGCTAGCCTGGCTGATGAAGGGTGATACTCTGAAACCAGTCCCAGGATGCTTTTTTCTGGTCTAGGGAGGACCTGGCCTGGCAGTTCGGGCTGGACTGTTCCCATGGGGAACAGGGACAAGACTGATTTGCATATGGCTGGGTCTGAGCTGGAATGGCATGGCTAACAAAAAAACTGATGGATTAAACCCAGGTCTGTGACTGGGGGTGAATGTTTGATTTGTTCTGCAGTCCGTCCATCTTCTGTTGTTTTTGATACAGATGAAGGTGTCACCTAAAACCTGAGGCAGTGCCAACATCAAACACTACCCCAGGGGTGCCATTTGCAGGTTGCAAAAATAAAATAGACTGTGATTTTACCTCATATGAATGTGCCACCTATGCATGCTGCATACTGCTGCACATACAGAAAGAGATAATTGGCCATCAAAAATGTATGTGTATAGGAAGGTGTCTCTTCCTGTATAGATGCATCCACCTCCACATGACAGCTAGCCAAGCACCCTGGTGCAAGGTTGGTAGACTTGGTGCATGGCTGCATATTATGCACCAGCGCAGGGGACAACAAAGGGTTGCCTAGTAACATGTCACAAATGGTGCATTCGTGCATAGTCAAAATGTCGCAGCACAGTGCTGCCAGTGTTGGAGCTGTGTTGTGCATTGTCACTTACTTACTAAAATGGGTGCAAGTACTGCACTTCATCTGTAATGACGCATGTCAAAATGGATGGGATGTCCAGGCTATGTAGGGCTACCACGTTGGGACCACATCTGAACCCATTGTGTTGTGAGGATATGTCATGTCCCCTCTAGTGACAGCACACTGATACAAAGGTGCACTACACAACACATGGTACATATAAACTGAGCATCAGTTAGGATTCCAAAATATATGTCCCAGGTCCTTGAGCCAATACCCAAGATTGTGATGCTAAGTAAATCTTGCACAAGGCCAGGAACTCACACCATACCACAAACACGTATGAGTCACAACCAAATCAAAATAGCAACTGCCATGCTACATGACAAACCTGTTGCAAGCCTAAACAACAACTTACACCTTTTATCTTTTGCAGGGGTTCAGGGTTATGACAGACAGCTGTGGATGATGACCCAATTTGCAAACCCAAGCACTGCAGCAGAGCGTGCATACAATGAGGGACACCGTGAGACAAGCAATATCGTGGAAAGCACATTTGGCATACTTAAAACAAGATTCAGGTGCCTGGACCTGACTGGAGGCAGCCTTCTATATGCCCCACACATTGAGTGCAAAAGCATCCTGACATGTGCTATCCTGCACAACATAAGTGTGCGGATGAATGTTCCGATGTATGACCCAGGTAGATGACCTGCTTGAGGAGGAGGAGGATGATGGTGACGATATGGAAGGGGAATAGCACAACACAGCTGCTGTGGTACGCCGGAGACACTACACAGTTAAGAACTTTTACTCTTAAGAACCACTGAATTCACCTTCTCAGTTTTGTAAATAAACACTTCACTAATACAACCAATCCTGCTTTGGTCTTTTCAATCTCCACTACACATAGCAAAGGAATATGAGTCAAAGGTCAAGGATCATGTTACAAATAGGAATCTGACAAGTACGTTTGCAAAATCATATGTGATGTGTAAGATTGTACTGCTACCTTCACACACTTCACTAACAGCTTCATCACTGGTAAGTGACAACTGAAGGACACAATGTATGGACCACTAAATATCTTGTACATTTATGTTGCCAACTTGTTAGTCAATAGGTCATCAGACACAACTACATCATGTCCAAATAGGATGTATGCAAAGGGCCCACACATGAGATAGTGGATGTCAAAAAATAGAAATTAAGTCATGTCGGAACTGAACACTGTCCCAACTCAATGTGAGAGTTGCAATGGCTGCATGGAACATGTATGACAAGGGGGGACATCATCAGTAACTATGGTCATCATGATTTTCCCAGGTATAACAACCAATAGTAGAAGTTGAGCATGCGTAGAATATCCATGGTAATCTGTCCTGCCACTGCCATGGGGCACAATCCTGACACACAATACACATTGAACGGACACGTCTGTGGAATGCACATTAGCATGGATGAGACCATATGCAGCTAGAGCTGCAGGTCCACCACACATAACCAACAACCATTGGTAATTCCAACAAGTTTAGTCAAACTTTTTAGATCAAAACATATTCTGGGTGGAATGTGGGCAGAGTGTGTCATACACACTATGTACCAAATATGTACACATGTCAGACAAATATGCAAGCTTCAAACAAGTCTCCATAAGCTCAAAATCTACATACGGAGACAGTTGTTAAGTAATGATTCCTAGGTAGCAATGGTTCACCCATCATAAACAATGCCTGACCTGTGTATGTAGCTTTAAATATTATGCTCTGATAGACATCACACATCACAGGCAAAAACACAATACACAATCACTAATCAGAACTATTGCATTGAAGTGAATGCCAAACATATGTGGATACACTGTTGTCACACACGCATATATATATGCATGACGTGCAACAATTTGCATGCTGTTGAGTCTGTAACGCACACATTGGTGGAACAGACCAATCACACACTTGTCACATTGTTGCATGGACTACCACATGTGGCCATACCCAAAATGTCACACTGCAGCACAGCCCATGTCTTATGTATGTTGATTCAGGGTGCATCTAAGGGAAATGCAAAAAAACATGCAATAAGGAATTGAGTCAAAAAATTTGAGGCACATGCGTCTAAAACATCGCAAACACAAAGTAAATGACACATGGGCCCTTAGCATGAATTCCACCTTCGCACTCCTCTCAGTGCTGCCTTCAGTGAAATTGACGCATAACTGTTATGCGTCTATATTAACAACGCATGTGCGTTATGCGTCTAAAAAAACCTTTGCAAATGCATCGAATAGATACATGCATAACTGAAAAATGTGACGCACAGGGACAGGAAGTGATGTAATAGGAATTCCTGTCTACAAGCATGGTACAGCGGGTGTAGTTTCACTTTCACTTTACAGTCTGTGCCTTTCTGACTGTATGGTTGTGTTTTGGAGCTGGTGGTTGTGTCTTGGTTGTTAATTAAAGTTTGTGGTGTCTCTCCTGTCATGTTCTGTCATATGTATTGTGTGAATTTTGTCCCAGTAGTTGTGATTTTGTGTGTTTTTTGTCTAAATTTGCATTTGTACTGTGGGGTGTCTGTCCGGGATAGTTAAGCATTTGGGATAGTTGGGATTAGTTGTTGACGTCAAGTTTCTGTTCATTTTTTTTTTTTTTTGGTATTTGGGTTCAACTTTGAACATTTACAACATGTCTTGTAGGGGGAGGCTGATGAGGATGTCAGAGGATGAGTTGGGTGGATTTGTGTGGCTGGCATGCCATTACCTTCCTATGATGCTAGAGGTGGGTGGCAGGGTCATCCAGGGATACCGGCCTGAGGCAAGGCGGCTGAGGTGGGGCAAGATGCGCCACTACCTGAGGAGAGTGTACAGAAGCGTCAGGAATGAGCACCAGCTCAAGCATTGCTGGGCAGATCTGGTGACCAGGGAGCAGGAGCTGCTTGAGCACTTTGGTGTTGAGATTGGCAGACCTGTTGAGGAGTCTCCCATTGGCATACTATTTACTGTTCACTGCTCTTGAATGACAGTAGCAGATGAGTTGGAGTGATGCATGCAATGCTTGTGAACAGGTTGCATGCCACCAGAATGAAATGTATCAGTGCCAGTCTAAGCCTGGAGTTCACATGTCCAATCATGATACCAATGCAGGTCAGATGTCTGGTGAGTCCTGCAGAACCATCACGTCAGTACACATTTCAGAGGCCATGGTGACACCTGTGCCCCGGCATAGTGTCTATATGAAATGGCAAAGCACCGCCTACCATATTTTCCCAGGATTGTGTCAACAAAGTTGGGAATTGCATGTATAGCGCAACTTTGTCATCAATTAAAGTACCTGACCCCTGCCCTGTCATTATGTTAGCAAAGGGGGCTTACTCACCTTAGGGGGAAATGTATATGGGGCATTTGATACCATTAGACAACTTTGCCAAATCAGTCATGGATTAATCAATGCATGATCATTGCAGACTTGAAATTGAGTGGCATGTCTATCAGAAAGCGCCTCTGGGTGCCTTGCAGGACAGGCTTGATTACCTGAGTCATATATCTTGCAAAGCGCCAGGGTACTGTCATGTACATTTCCACAACTCCCCCTTATACCATGTTGTTCCTTCGTCTATAGATGGCCCACATATGGGTGTTGCAGGGTGTAGGAATACATGAGTCTCTCGCCCAGTGTAATTGTTCAGATGTGTGGCTCTTACTCACCTGAGTGTCTGTCATAGTGTGATCATAGTGGTGTGTCTGTTGTACTGTTTTCCACTAGGCTAACTAGCTCACTCCTCTCTAGTAGCTCACACTGAAATTTGTTGTCCACTCACAGTGTCTGTGATATGACAATAAGCATGTATTTCCATTCATGTCTTACAGGTGGAACTGCACCCTACACAATCGGCAAATTGGTGTGAGTTAAGGACCCAGATGTATCCAGTAAGTGTGATAATGTGGGTCCTGTGAACTAATCCAGGGTTTTGTGTGAGTGAGCCCTGTGTGTTGAATAAAATGCCATATGTGATAAGCTGTCTAATGATCAGATATCAAAGTAGACTGGATGCTGACATTATGGCCCATATAAAGGATCCCCATGCACCACCAGAGGGTCACATCTTGGGAGGCATGTGGTGCACAATGGGCAGCATTGTGTACCCAAGGTGATGACAAGCCATATGTAGGGCCATATGTGACTAAGAATGACAGAGTGCAATGCTGTGAGAATATTGGTAGTGGCACACTCCATCATGCTCACAACACAGGGATTCACCATATTGAACCCAATTTGGTGTATCCCTAAACTGCCATAAGGATGGAGGACTGGGCTGGAAATTGTCCCCCAGCATGGTAAAAAGCCAACAGAGACCGCCACTTCAACACACCGCCCGCCACGGCGGGACAAACAAACAGTGCGGCGGTCACCGCCAACAGACAGGCGGGAGACAATGTACCGCCCACCAATCTGCCACCTTTTCCGGGGCGGTAGCCCCGCCGATAAAAACACGGCGGAAACAGCCATTTCAAATGGAAAACGCTCACCTCCATACACCCCACGAGGAATCTGGACAGCATGGAACCCGAACTCCACATCCTCCCAGCTATTGTCTTCCTGCTCCTCTACCAGGAGCACGAATGCCGGCGCAGAAGACAACGGTGAGTACTGCACCTACGACACAGTGGAGGGGGGAGGCAAAAAATTACGGGGACACACATATGCGACACACCCACCCTCACCCTCACCCACTACAACACACACATCAATGCATAGCAACACATCACAGTTACCCCCCTAAACCCCCCGGAAGAATGCAAAGACAAAAGGAAATGATTATAATCATTGGAATATATTGTATGACTGGCTTTAAAATATATCACACATCTAAAACTTTTATATAAATAAATTGTCCAGTCCGATATTTGTATCAGGCATTGTTCGTGGACCACTGGGCCCAAATCACATGGGCAAAGCCCACACAGGATACCTGACTCCAACGGAGAGAACACTGCAGGGGCATCAGATACCAAAACTACAGGCACCTCAGGGGGAAGGGAAGGGGGGGCACCTCAGCCAGATGAGTCCACGACGCCAGATCCACGAGGGGCCTCCATGGCCACTGTTCCATCCTGGGGAGTGCAAAGCCACAGTCTCTCAAGTCTCTACAGTGGGTGGCTTGCCCACTGTTCCATCCTGGGGAGTGCAAAGCCACAGTCTCTCAAGTCTCTAAAGTGGGTGGCTTGCCCACTGTTCCATCCTGGGGAGTGCAAAGCCACAGTCTCTCAAGTCTCTACAGTGGGTGGCTTGCCCACTGTTACATCCTGGGGAGTGCAAAGCCAGTCTCTCAACTCGATAACAGTGGGTGGCTTGCCCACTCTTCCATCCTGGGGAGTGCAAAGCCACAGTCTCTCAAGTCAATATCAGTCTCCACTGGTACTGGAGGGGGACTAGTGCCCAGAGTGCTTCGTGCAGCCCTGCCCGACACAGATGCGGGCCTGCCCCTTCCGCCAATGGGCCAGCGGTGCTTGAGATGAAGGGCCCAGTTCAGCGGTGCTTGAGACGGCGGTGCCCAGCGGAGCGGTGCTTGAGATGAAGGTCCCAGTTCAGCGGTGCTTGAGACGGCGGTGCCCAGCGGAGCGGTGCTTGAGATGAAGGGCCCAGCGCAGCGGTGCTTGAGACGGCGGTGCCCAGCGGAGCGGTGCTTGAGATGAAGGGCCCAGTTCAGCGGTGCTTGAGACGGCGGTGCCCAGTGGAGCGGTGCTTGAGATGAAGGGCCCAGTTCAGCGGTGCTTGAGATGAAGGGCCCAGCGGAGCGGTGCTTGAGATGAAGAGCCCAGTTCAGCGGTGCTTGAGACGGCGGTGCCCAGCGGAGTGGTGCTTGAGATGAAGGGCCCAGTTCAGTGGTGCTTGAGATGAAGGGCCCAGCGCAGCGGTGCTTGAGACGGCGGTGCCCAGCGGAGCGGTGCTTGAGATGAAGGGCCCAGTTCAGCGGTGCTTGAGACGGCGGTGCCCAGCGGAGCGGTGCTTGAGATGAAGGGCCCAGTTCAGCGGTGCTTGAGACGGCGGTGCCCAGCGGAGCAGTGCTTGAGATGAAGGGCCCAGTTCAGTGGTGCTTGAGATGAAGGGCCCAGCGCAGCGGTGCTTGAGACGGCGGGGCCCAGCGGAGCGGTGCTTGAGATGAAGGGCCCAGTTCAGCGGTGCTTGAGACGGCGGTGCCCAGCGGAGCGGTGCTTGAGATGAAGGGCCCAGTTCAGCGGTGCTCCAGATGAAGGGCCCAGCGCAGCGGTGCTTGAGACGGCGGTGCCCAGCGGAGCGGTGCTTGAAATGAAGGGCCCAGTTCAGCGGTGCTTGAGACGGCGGTGCCCAGCGGAGCGGTGCTTGAGATGAAGGGCCCAGTTCAGCGGTGCTTGAGACGGCGGTGCCCAGCGGAGCGGTGCTTGAGATGAAGGGCCCAGTTCAGCGGTGCTTGAGACGGCGGTGCCCAGCGGAGCGGTGCTTGAGATGAAGGGCCCAGTTCAGCGGTGCTTGAGATGAAGGGCCCAGCGCAGCGGTGCTTGAGACGGCGGTGCCCAGCGGAGCTGTGCTTGAGATGAAGGGCCCAGCGCAGCGGTGCTTGAGACGGCGGTGCCCAGCGGAGCGGTGCTTAAGATGAAGGGCCCAGTTCAGCGGTGCTTGAGACGGCGGTGCCCAGCGGAGCGGTACTTGAGATGAAGGGCCCAGCGCAGCGGTGCTTGAGACGGCGGTGCCCAGCGGAGCTGTGCTTGAGATGAAGGGCCCAGCGCAGCGGTGCTTGAGACGGCGGTGCCCAGCAGAGCGGTGCTTGAGATGAAGGGCCCAGTTCAGTGGTGCTTGAGACGGCGGTGCCCAGCGGAGCGGTGCTTGAGATGAAGGGCCCAGTTCAGCGGTGCTTGAGACGGCGGGGCCCAGTTCAGCGGTGCTTGAGATGAAGGGCCCAGCGCAGCGGTGCTTGAGATGAAGGGCCCAGTTCAGCGGTGCTTGAGACGGCGGGCCCAGTTCAGCGGTGCTTCAGATGAGTGCCCAGTTCAGCAGATCCGCCCATGGCGTGGAGGTTATTCGCCACCTGACCTGTGGCTGGCTGCGCCTTCCTGCCCACCTGGGATGGGCCTGGTGGGGCCCTCCTGGGCTGCAGTACCAGGCCTGTTGGTGTCCTCCTGCCCACCTGGGATGGGGCATGCGGGGCCCTCCTGCACAGCTGGGCTGCTGGCGGTCTTGTCGGGCGTGCAGCCCTTCCCAGCCTTCCCTGTTCGCCTGTGGCACTTCCCCACCTTTGGCGGTGTGCCAGGTGGCACCACACTCCCTGCCCGAGCCATGGTAGGGATTTTGGTCCCAGGTGTTTTAGGCCTCTTGCGCCGGCCACTGACAATCTTCGCATGTTTTTGCGGCGGTGGGCTGCCCGTGCCTTGGCTCCCTACTGAACTGGCTGCCCTTGAGGGTGGGGGACTCCACAGTCCATGGCAGACTGTCTTCACAGGGCCCGCTTTTGTGGTGGCTGAGGTGCTGACTGGAGTCCTATTAGATGGACGGGGTGGGGGAGTTGTTGGAAAGAGGTCAAGTTTTGATAGGAAAATAAGTTTAGGAAGAGAGGGACGGGTAGGTGTAGTAGGTATGGGAGTGGAGGAAGAGGTTGTGGTGGTAGGAGTTTGAAGTCTGCTGTCTTTGGGTGCAGGTGCTTGGGCTGGAGGCTGTCGTGAGGTGGATGGCTGTTGGGTGGGTGGCTGCCTGCGTTTGTGTAGCTTGGAAGAGGGGGTGACAGACACACTGGGAGAGGACACAGGGGATGTGTGAATGGTAGTGGGGGTGGTGACTGCACGTGTGCGGGGGTTCTGGTGTATGTGCTGGTGATGGACGTAGTGGCTGAAGATGTTGTGCATGCAGGTGTGAGTGGAGACGTGACAGGGAGGGAGGAGGGAGACGAGGAGGAGGGGGACACAGTGGAGGCAGTGGGTGTTGGTATGTCTGCATGTGGATGTTGCTTGTGTGAATGCCTGTGTGATGTGTGGTGCTTATGTCTGTCTGAGCTTCCCTTGGGTATTGAGGTGTGTGCAGGCTGGTCTGATGGTGTGTCTGGGATAGGCAGAGGTACAGGGGATTGGGTATGGGTGGAGGAAGTTGGAGGGGGGAGGCTAGAGACTGGGACAATTGCTGCCATCAGTGCTGAGGCCAGAGTGTTGAACGATCGCTGATGGGCAGCCTGACCCGAATGAATGCCCTCCAGGTATGCATTACTCTGGTGCACCTCCCTTTCTACACCCTGGATGGCATTCAAAAGGGTAGACTGCCCAACAATGAGCGTCCTCAGGAGGTCAATGACCTCCTCACTGAGGGCAGCAGGGGTGACAGGGGCAGGGCCTGAGGTGCCTGGGGCGAAGGAGATGCCCACCTTCCTGGGTGAGCGGGCACGGGGCAAACGCTGAGGGGTTGCTGGGAGGGCGGTGCTGGTGCGCTGGGTGGCGGCTGTACCTGTTGTTGCGGGGGGCACGGATGTTGCCGCCACCACAAGGGAGCTCCCTTCAGAGGACGAGTCGCTGTCACTGACATCCACACGAGTCCCCGCTGTGGAGCTCCCCTCGCCCTCCGTCTCACTGGTGAATTCCGAGTCAGTTGCATGGCCCGCCATGGCCATGAGAGATGCAGCTCCCTCGTGCTCCGATGCCACTTCTCCTCCGCCTGATGATGCTAATGTACAAATGAACAGGAAGACAACAAAAAAGGGGGGGGGAAATAAAGAAATGTTGAGTGCATGCATTGGCGACACCGTTGGCGGACAGGACAGACACAGAAGCCCCCTACACTACGCCGCGCACTTGGGGTCGACTACACAATCCGTGGGACATGGCCTACAAGCCTATGGGCGACCTCTGCTCACATACATGACACAGGGCAATGAATAGCTGTACTTGGCACCCTACAGAGGTAGGGGGCGGGGGCACAGGGCCATGCCTTACGGAGGGGCCTAGCCTACAGATATCGCCCTGGCCTAGGGATACCCACAGTCCTCCTCCCCCACCCAGACACCTCCACTGCGCGCAAAGTCACCAGGATTCGAGTGTACTCACACCCTTGTGTCTGCTGTGATGTCCTCACGCGCCCATCCAAATCGGGGTAGGCCACCGCCAGGATCTGGGACATCAGGGGGGTCAAAGTACGACTGGCACCCCTCCCACGTTGGGAGGCCATCCCCAGCTGAGCCTCCGCCGTCTTCCTGTTCCAGCGTCGGATGTCCTCCCATCTCTTCCGGCAGTGGGTGCCCCGTCTGTGGTGGACCCCTAGGGTCCGGACGTCCTTGGCGATGGCACGCCAAATATCGATTTTCTGGTGGGCGCTGACCTATGTGACATGTACAGGGAGAGAAGAATAATCATCACCTTCTGCATGCTCGATATGAGTGGCCCCCCCATCCCCACCCTTGCCATGTGGCACATGCTCTCATCTGTCGTTTGATGCATGCCTCAATCGCTCCCCTCACCACCATCTTTCATCCACCCGACTCAACACAGGCATTGGCCACAAAGCATGGTCCCAGTGTACTTACCTGTTGGTCTGGAGGACCGTAGTGTAGCGCATACTGGGGGAGGACCCCATCCACGAGTTTCTCCAACTCCTGAGCAGTGAAGGCAGGGGCCCTTTCCCCAGTCGCATGAGCCATTGTCTCTTTCAGACCGTGGTCACAGCAGCACTTGCAGTGTAGGTCCTCTCTTGTGGAAGATCAGGTATCGAGTGATTAAGCAGATAGAAAATGGCGGTCACGTCCGCGGTGGTGCGTACCGCTGCGGTGCGTACCGCGACGGCCGGCGCACATCTTCATTGGCTCCTGAGACCCATAGGGTTCAATGTTAACCAATGCAGCTTTGCGCCGCGGTCTTCGACCGCCTACCTCCACGGTGTGCCACGCCAGCGCATTGACCTCACGTCCCATTGTCGCACTTCACAGGTCAGGCAGCCGCCATTTCAAGGGCCCACATGCCTTATTTTCTACTGTGTCACACATACCTAGGCCTTGCATCGACACTCATACAAGCCATTCAATGCATTGGGAATCGTGTTATGTGCAAGCTGTGGTTACGTACCTGTGGGTTGATTGACTCTGTGCTCGCTGTTGTCCTTCATAGGCACCGCCCGCTGGGACATGCGAGGAGATGGAGAAATCTTCCTGTGTACAGACCGCTGGTGGACCTGTCGACAATGGAGGAAAGACATGTCATACTGACATACAGGCTTAACCGAGCCACTATACAGGAACTGTGTGCCCAGCTGGAGCCAGACCTGATGTCACCAATCCGCCAACCCACAGGGATCCCCCCTCTAGTGCAGGTGCTGTCAGTACTCCATTTCCTAGCAAGTGGGTAATTTCAAACAACAGTGGCCATATCATCAGGGATGTCCCAGCCCATGTTTTCCAAGGTGTTGTCCAGGGTGTTGTCTGCCCTGCTCAAACACATGCAGAGCTACATCGTCTTCTCTGAGGTGGGGGATTTGGCTACAGTGAAGGCTGATTTCTATGCCCTTGGACATATCCCCAACATCATTGGTGCCATTGATGGGACACATGTTGCTTTGGTCCCCCCCAGCAGGAGTGAACAGGTGTACAGGAACAGGAAGAGTTATCATTCCATGAATGTCCAGATGGTGTGTTTGGCTGACCAGTACATCTCCCATGTTAATGCCAAGTTCCCTGGGTCAGTGCATGACGCGTACATCATGCGGAATAGCAGCATCCCTTACATGATGGGTCAACTCCAGAGGCACCGTGTGTGGCTATTAGGAGACTCTGGTTACCCCAACCTCTCATGGCTACTGACCCCAGTGAGGAATCCCAGGACAAGGGCAGAGGAACAGTACAATGAGTCCCATGGGAGAACTAGGAGGGTGATCGAGCGGACCTTCGGCCTCCTGAAGGCCAGGTTCCGCTGCCTCCATATGACAGGTGGATCCCTAATGTACTCACCAAAGAAGGTGTGCCAGATCATCGTGGCCTGCTGTATGCTTCACAACCTGGCTTTGCGATGCCAGGTGCCTTTTCTGCAGGAGGATGGTCCAGATGGTGGTGTTGTAGCAGCTGTGGAGCCTGTGGAGAGTGAAGAGGAGGAAGGCGAAGAGGACGACATAGAGAACAGGAACACAGTAATACAGCAGAATTTTCAATGACACACAGGTAAGAATCCACACCGGCATATTACATATACTTAACCCCTACTACCTCTCTACTGTCTGACCTTTTCCCCCAATGTATGGTAACTGAGTTGTGACTTTCCCTTCCGATTTCAGAGATGTGGGCCCCACTGCGTGACATCTGCTTTATTTCCCCATGGACTACAGCTGTGTGACATTGGTATGTTGGCATCACAATGTGAATATGCCATTTGGCACGGTAATGTCTAATACATTTGTACAAAATCACAGCCAGACTCCAGATTGTTTTATGCAATAAGTGTGTTTATTACAGTGCTCTAAATTGGTGGGTGGTTGCAAATCGTTGAGGTGTGATGGTGGAGGATTGTCCATGGCAGAGTCCAGACTATCAGTATCACAGGTGCATTGTCCAGATGCCTGTGGAAAGTGGAGCAGGGGCAGTGTAAGGTTGGACAGGGTGTCAATGTGGGACAGTGGGATGACAATCAGGGAGGTATCCTTTCCTGGCTGGGGTCTTGGCATCTTACTCTGTCTTCTTCCTGGATCTCAGGGCCCGCTTGCGGGGTGGTACTCCTTCTGCAGGGGGTGGGGTTCTGGTGGCCTGTTGGTCTTGTGTCGGGGCCTCCTGTCCACTAGCGCCGGCGGAGGTGGTAGGCAGTTCTTGGTCCATGCTAGTGTCAGGGGCCCTTTGTGGTGCAACAGTGTCCCGCAATGTGATGACTACCTGATTCAGAGCCACTACGATGGTGCCCATGGCGGAACTGATGTTTCTTAGTTCTTCCCTGAACCCCATATACTGTTGCTCCTGCAGAAGCTGGATCTCCTGAAACCTGGCCAGGACCGTGGCCATCGTCTCCTGGGAGTGGTGGTATGCTCCCATGATGGAGGAGAAGGCCACGTGGAGAGTGGGTTCCCTGGGCCTGTCCCCCCCCCCTGTCGCACAGCTGCCCTCCCAGTTCCCCTGTTTCCCTGTGCCTCTGTCCCCTGGACCGTGTGCCCACTACCACTGCCCCCAGGTCCCTGTTGTTGTTGGGGTGGTGGGTTAACCTGGGTGCCCTGTAGTGGTGGACACACCGCTGATTGACGTGTCCTGGGGACAGAGATATGGGCCCGCTGTGTGGGTG